>NC_044244.1:137540700-138951737 GCF_003957555.1 Calypte anna | reverse complement strand
GACACATTGCTGAAGTGCATGAAAAAGCCAGCACTGAAAGCTGCTGCATCAGAGGGAGGGTTAATTTGTGTTCGAGTGGAGAAGAAACAGAAGTTACACTAAAAAAAAAAAAAAAAAAAAAAAAGAAAATAAGGGAAAAAAGTAAGGGGAAGTGGATAATAGCACAATTAATTCTAACTTACAGGGAGGTAAAAAGTAAAGCTCATGGAAGAAGGTAATCTTATCCCAGTGTCCATGCAAGACCATGAATAGAGAACCTTACAGGAGGGGGCTGCCCAGTGCCCCCGGAGGTGGTGGGCATCAGGAGGCTGAGGAACATTCCTTATCCATGCCATGCTGTCCTCCCTGCCCCTCCCTGCCCTCAGCAGCCCTTGGATGAAGATACAGCCACAGATTGCTCCCTTCATGCTGCCCCTTGGCCTCCATGCAAACACTGAAGATATGGGCCCTGCCTCCACCCATGGAAACCTGGATCTGGTTCTGCACGCAGCACAAAAGAGTCACAGCAAGCTTTTAAAGCAAATAGCACCTCATTTGGGGGATTTGAAGGTTACAGGGCAAATTAAGGATAAAACATTTTCTTTAAGCTTAAAATCATGTGCTTGTGCTGGATTCGAGTCACGTTTCAGAGATTTTAAATCTCTTAGAATGCTTAGTTTTATTTTTCAAGAGTAATAAGCAAAGATGGGTCAGATCAAAAGCTGCAGACTAAGCAGTGCTAAGCCTGGGTGGGAGTCAATAGAAAACTATATGGACATTTTCCAGTTTGGTTTATCCTCTTGTAGGAGACTTTTGGAAGCTGCCATGTACTCGAATGCTCTTTGTGCTCAAGGTTTTCCTTTCACAACTTCTTTTGCAGTTCATCAAAGTGCAGTTTGAATGAGTGGTGAGCTCAATTTTTAAAGGAACAAGACTCAAAAGTCTGAAGATCTTGTAGATCCCTTCCAAACTGAATTAAAAAGTGGAATGGTAGGCAACAATTTGAAATCCCATACACAAAAACCTTTCTGTCCTGGGGGAGCTTGAATCCAAGCAGCTTTCTCTTTGAAAGAGCCAAAAATGTCAGCATGAATCCCTTCCTGGAAAGACTTGCATGCTTGAGCTGATGTGATTTTATGAAGAAACTTTGTCATCACAGCAACTGAAAAATCAGAACATATTTGCCAAGCCTGAGAGGAAACATCCTCTTTTTCTAGGTCTGGATGCCTGTTCCTTCTCCACTTACGCCTTCCTTGATGCTGTGAACACTGATCCACCAGGAAAGAAATATCCAGCAAGTGCTGCTGTTGTCCATGTAAATTAGGGACCAATGCCCACCTGGTTCTAATGTCACCCACTGCCCTTGATGGCTGGGGAAGAACCTTCTGAAGTCCCAAGCAGTGAGCAGCGTTGTTTCCAGTTGCAAAGTCGGACTGCTGGCATCTATCCCTAAGCTGCACATGTGGATGAGTGGTGATGTCTCCCACAAATCCTGTCACT
Source organism: Calypte anna (assembly GCF_003957555.1). NCBI lineage: Eukaryota > Metazoa > Chordata > Aves > Apodiformes > Trochilidae > Calypte > Calypte anna. The sequence continues at coordinate 138,950,258 of NC_044244.1, read as the reverse complement.
GCTGCCAGCTAGGAGAGGGTGGGAGGCATTGGGTTGGTATCATGCTGTCAGGGTTTGCATGTTCCCAAACTGGACACTGAAACTTTCTGCCTTGGAGCCCAGGCAGCAAGGTGGGTAAGGGGGAGTGAAAAGATGGAAGGACTTTAATCAGGGCATCTTGCTGAGGTTGGAAGGACATAAAGCACACAAACTTACACACTGCTATTGCCTGCACCACACTGCAAGACACTGGGCCTTCAGATCATGGAATCTGAAAGGCTTTGTGGGCCAGAGATATAAGAGCAGGGAATAAGGTGAGGAACTCACAGCCCAACACCTCTGCTGAAGTCACCTCAATCCATGTTCCTACGTGCCATTCTCCCTGAGTAGGAGTTTCATAAATAACCCATTTGAGGGTTATCTTTCTCTCGACAGCCTTCCAGGCCTTACCTTTGAAGCCACAAAATGCTTCCAAATGATGCCAAGCACAAGGGGAGGAGGTACAACTGTTGGGGCTTGACTTTTTGTGACAAGCTTTCCTGACACACAGAGGTAACATAGGGTGCAAAGTTGCTGAAGGCAGCACCTTCTTCTGTTTATGTGTTGTTTTTTTTTCCTGGACTCAGAAAAGGTCAGTGACAGAAGCGTTAAAAGAAGTTAATTTAAATGATTGACAGGAGGCAATTGTGGGCAAGCCCTGCTCATGACGAGTCTCAACTTAGATTATTGATTTATTCTTTATGCAGTACACACCTTCATGTTTCAAAGGCCAGGGAAGTTTTTGAAGAAATGCCAAAATATGAGCAAATAACTTGTATTAACTCAAATTAAAAATCCACAAACAGAGGTACTGTATGGGAGATTTGCAGTTTCTGGAGGTGCTCTGGTTTTGGGTCCTGCCTAGCATGAGCCACTAGCCCAGGGTGCTCTGTGGGATAACCTCATTCAGATAAAATGGTGGATTGCTACACAGTCTTTCCAAGGAGGTTACATGCTTGCTGGGAGCCTCTTTCAAAGTGAAGTCCCCCTGAATCATCCCAATGAGGTTTTTGGATCAGGCCCTTCAATGCCAGAGGTTAAAGAAACATGGATGAGATAATTTTCAGCAAGAGTACGTAAGTGGAGTAAATGCCTGCATATCATTTTCCATGGCATTTTTCTATACAGGGATTGGAAAACCTGGGCATGAGGCCTCCCAAGTTATTATGCTTCATTTCTGGAAAACGAGGAAGATGAGACAAATGCCAAACTCCAAAGTCAGGCCACAAGCCAGTCAGGTACCTTCTCCACAAGTAGCGTCTTTCCCATGTCATTCCCACTTCAGCATCAGCCATTGGGCTTTATACAGAAATTTCTGTTTTATTTGAGTTGACAAGATCCAGGACTACAGAGTCTTAAATGGTAAGACTTGAACTGCAATTTGTGACTGTCCTTCCCATCCTCAGTACTAAAATATGGCCAAAATCCTGACTTTATTTTAATAAGTGGACACAAGTCATGAGATGTCAGGTTGTAATTTTAAAAGCCTACCAGTACAATAATAAGCAGAATAGAAATATGACTGCTGTCCTTTCAGCACAGGGTAATAAACTCTTTATGGACACGGTTAATGCAATCCCAGAATGATGCAATAATTTAGACAATAATTTACAACAGCCTGCAAAATCAGACAAACTTCCCATTGACTTCAGCAAGGGCAGGATCAGTCCCAGTGGACACTCTGGCTGGCTTTGGCCAAGAGCTTACGGGATTTAACCTCAAGTTTTCCAGTGGAGAGGGCCACCCAATCCATCTATTCCCTCACTGTATCTCAGAGAGGCTCTGAGGCTGCTGTAAGGAAACATCTGCTGAGGAAAGGATGGGACCTGATGGGCTGTTGTAGGTCCCAAGCTCATGCATGTGTTTCAGGTGCCAACCAAGGCTGTGTCACAGCAGCAAGTGCCAAATTTTCCTGTATGGTTAAAGGTGGCTTTGCCAAGGGGTCCACACAGAGGACTTGCTGGCCAAGAAGCGTGGGGGCATGAAGTGAAGCCATGGGTGTTGGCACTGATCTGCAGTTGTTGAATCCCTTGGTCCTGGGCATGGACAGTCCCCTTTTCCTAAATAATCTCTTGTGATGAAGTCCCAGACTGTTTACCACAGAGGATGAAGTTTCATGGTTGCTCTAAATTGTTCTAAGTGTGGGCTGCTCTGATGGGAGATCTCTCATTCTCCCCTTTGCCTCTGGGGCCAGTTCCTGCCCTCCTCTCTGCTGCTGGGATTACCCATCTTTTCTTAGTTTTGGTAGATTCATCTTTCAGCCATCTCCTGCCTGACTTCAATGTTCAGTCTCTCAAGCCCAAGGTCCAGGAGATGAAAAAGTGTTTTGAGGAAACTGAGCCTTCAGTGGCATTGCAAAAATACAGCCTGTTTGTAAGCTCAGTGCCACAGGTAAGGGTGAAGTCCTGACTTTAGCAGCAGAGATCAAAAAATTCTGCAGCAGAGGGAATGTCTGGAGCTGCATAATGCAATGATAGAAGAGAAAATTTAAGTGCTGTCATTTGGGGTAGTAAACTTTATGGATGTGGTGGATGCAATTCTAGTGTACCACAGTATTTTGATACTTTACACCTTCAGCAGCCATGTAAACTTGCTCAAGCTGATCATGAAATCATATCCTATGAGATGGTGAGCAGCTATAATCTTACCAAACTACTAAAATATCCTACAAGACAGGGTATCATCTCTCTCAACAGTCCTTTGATTTATCTTCACACATACTGTTCCAGGTGAAGGGTTGGGATGCTGAAGGCTTGGGTATCATGTTCCATGCTGGGAGCTGTGCCCAGCAGCTCAGACCTAACCCACAGCAGACCTGAGCTGAGCTGGATCACTTGCATGTAGCCCAGCTCATGGGGATGTGCAGAGGACCAGGGATGCTGGCAAAGGTTTGACACCATCTCCAGGTATGACAGGTTTAGTTAAACCATGCTGCCAGACATGAGAAGGACTGAAGAGTTTGGTAGGCAGGAGCATCTCAAGGCAGCATAAAGTGCAAAAGCAGCTTGGGTGAGATACTGGCACAGGTTGCCCAGGGAGGCTGTGGCTGCCCCATCCTTGGAAATGCTAAAGGCCAAGTTGGATGGGGCCTTGAGTGAACTGATACAGCTCAAGATGGTCTTCCCCATGAAGAGGGGTTGGAACTCAATGGTCTTTAAGGTCCCTTCCAATCCCAGCCATTCTATGAGTCCATGAACTTAGGGAACAAATCTCTGCAGTAGCACCTTCCAGACTGCACATGCAGCAAAGTGGCCCCAAAAATGAACAGGCTGGTTTGCAGGCCATGTCCATAGCCAGCCAGTGGATCCAGGTGATGCCATGGTCCCTCTCCACAACCAAAAGCAGGTACAGGCGCCCTCCTCCCAGTCTAAGCAATGCAAGCCTAGCTTTGTTAGCATCCCTGTTGGTAAAATAAATTAGGGGGCAAAGAGAAGCAAAAGCAACAGGTGAGGTTTTAAACGGAGGGGCAGTCTGGCCCTTTTTTTTCCCTTCTTTTGGGGCCATGCAGAGGCAGCAGCTGACAGGCATTTCTGCAGACTCCTGGTTTAGCAGCAAGGCAAGGAGTTAAAAGAGACAGTGCAGAGATTTAGTTCCCCAGGCACCTCGGGGTGAAATTCTGGCCATAGTGAAGCTTGTGGGAACACTGCCATTGCCTTCCACAGAGCCATGATTTCACCCCATAGGTATTAGTTTTTCCTCTCCTCCCAAGACCAGTACAGATATTAGAAAACCACAGCTATCAGGGTGCTGCAAGAAATACTTCAGGTCACAAATATAGTTTATGTGTTAAAAGGTAGGAAAATAAACCTAAGAGGACAGGCCAGAGAGCAGGGAGGATGCAACACAGCAAAGTGCAGCTAACACAAGGTGGAAGAAGAGTCAAAATCAAACTTCTGTCCTCAGTAGGAAAGAATATTGTGTTCTGCAAAAATAATCAGCCGACACACGCAGCTTAAAGCACGTTAAGAACCTTGTTTTCCTACAGTCATAAACAGCTTCTTCCAGCAGTACACAGCAGCACAACGCCTTCAGCTGCATTTCTGCCCTAGGAGCTTGTGCCAGCCAAGCTGATTTATTACCAGCATGACAGACAGAACAGCTTTTACTGACAGAAGATAATTTTATTGCTAAACTAAGTCTAAATACAAACCTATCTCTCTGCTTTTATCACAGAAGGATGGTGGGTGGCATGGGACCAGAGAGACGGAGATGCTTCTCTTACCTTTGGGCTGTCTCCAGCCTAGGTCAGTAGATGCACCAGGTGGAGTTTTCTTGTAGAAGGAGGGAAAATACTTACATTGACCTAATCTTTTCCCTGTTTTCATATCTACATGGCACCATTTCACCTGGCCACTGAAAGGACTGGTTCCAGCACCCATTCAGGTGGCTCTGAAAAGCACCCATGATGGTGCCACGCATGATAGTGCCATAAAACATATGATCAAGAGGGTGTTTTCCATGATTGATCCTCATGGGCTGCTTTTTTGAGCTTTTTCTGAGAATTAACTAAGTGCTTTCAGTCAGGCTAGTTATTAATGTCTGATGCTGAGGAAGTGTGGAGTTCATGTGGATGCTTTGTGGAAGTATCTGATCATAACGTCAACCACTGCCTGTTTCTGTTGAACATGATAAAGAGAAGAGCTGCTGTAGTGAGTATAAATTAATCTAAATAAGAAAACAAAGCTGATGGTAACATCAAAAGTGTAAACTTGGAGGGATGGGGTTTTTTTTAGACACTTATTGTAGCCCAGAGGAAATCAGCTGTGTTGCTTTTTCTAAAAATAAAAAGGGTTCAGACTTGAAATCTGCCAAATGACCCAAAACCCATGGAGATGGAGGAGGACAGAGTCTACCATGGCTGCCAACCCACAGATATGGAGAGAATTTGCTCAGTATTGTATCTGCTAACAGAACTGGGGAAAGAAAAACAAAATTTTTTACAATAGACATCTTGCTCCTGATGAAATCTGCCAAAGATTAATGACCTTTCTCAAGATAACCCACCTGACAGAGGGACAGAGGGCATTTCAGAGTGTTAGGCTGTGGTATCTGCTCTGAATTTTGTCTGACCTTCCTTCAGGAGCTCACACAGTCAAAAGCCCAGCACTGAGTCTTGATGGTGTGAGCTCCTGAAGGAAGGTCAGACAGGAGCCCTCAGTGTAGCTGGGTATCTCCATATGCACATTAAATATGAAAGGAACACTAAAAATAAGGACATGTTTGATTGCAGCATGTAAAAGCATTTATATCTTCAACAGTTATCTTGAGTAATTGCCAGGGACTCACTCAGGCAGCCTGGCTGCATGGGTCATGTCCCTACATCAGCTTTTTCTAATTTACAAAAGAAACCAGGAAAAGTATTTGAAAGTTTGGGATTTTTTTTCTTCTCTGGAGGTTGTTGCTAAATGTGACAGCTAGAACATTCTTTAAAAATGGGCTTCCCAGCTCCCATGGATGACACCCCCTTATTCTGCAACATTGCAGCCTGGGTCCCACTGCACCATGGCTTGCGTCACAACAGGTCCCTTCCAGAGGGTAATGGTGTCCAGAGGGTGATTGTTTTTAAAAGGTTCCTGAAAGACAGGTAAGAAAAGTCAGGTTAGTGTTTGTGGAATTTAAATAAATACAGGGAACCCAAGCTGCCACTGGGAAATGGTTAGGAGTCAGAGACACATGAAACATTGGCAAGCAGAACAAGAGAATGTGGTTTGTCTTTTTGGCTGATTATCCTGTGTGCTTAATCTTGTGGCCTTTTTTTCTTTTTTTTTTTTTTCTCATACAATACCACACCTGGTTTGTTTAGACTCTCACCTGGTGTAGGAATGTCTTAGGGAGCAGCTACAGAAGAATATTAGCACATTTGCTTTCACACACAAAGTTGTGGTAAATGCTCCCTTGATGTGTTCTGCAGTCATGGGGTCAGTGCAGACTCAGATTTATTTCAAAGCACAGTGATACTGGAGAAATGTCATAAGTGCCAATTGATCTACACTTGTTTCTACAGTTCATCACTTTTATTATTCCCTGATTGCTCCATTGTTTCAGTAGCTTTGAGCACATAGAAATAGAAAAATAGGAGAAAACAAGAAAGCTTGGTTCTCAGCCTTAGTATCTTCAGTATGTTTTTTTATACCAAGAGCAACCAGATAACCTTTGGCAATATAAACTTTAATGTTTTATGTTCTTAAGCTGAGGCTCCCAGAATTTTACACTTGTTCAAAAGCAGTATTACCATGTCTCTCTTTGCATCAACACCACAAAAAATGAAGTCAAGCTAACATTAAACCCATTCTCTCACAAGACTGAAACTTTTGACCACATCAGCCAAGAGGTCCCACATGAGCAATACCGAGCCTCTTCCATGGGGCTTTCTTGTGACTTAAACTTCTCCATTTAAATTTATATTTCTGACTGTTTTCTGAAAGAAGAACAAGCCAAAAAAATACTTAGGCTGGGCTCCTCCCTCTGACTGGCTGTGTGGATGAGCAGAGCCAGCACCTCTCCTGCCAGGCTGTGTCTTGGTGCCTCTCACGCGAGCTCGTGGGATTCTTGGAAACCCTGTGTCCTCAAGGCCAGGAAGCAAGCAGCACTGGGACATTGTGTAAACCTTCCTGTAAGTCACTGAACACTTCCTCCAGATCCCAAAACAGGGAGGGGAGGAGCCTTCCTCAGCTGAATAAACCTCCATTCATGATTAGCTGAGAGGTGATCCTTCCTCCAGCTGCTTGGGGAAAGCATCTCCAAGGCTGTCTGCTGCTTTTAGGATACACCATGAAGCTCTTGTTAAACAGATGTGCTCTCTTACTACTGCTAGCAAAAAGCAATGAATTTCAAAGAGGCTGTCACCTTGTCTCCAGGTTTGCTTCTATTCATAACATCTCTTGTACTGTGTCACTGTTGGGAGGGATGCTTAGGAAGGCAGAGAGCTGCTAAGCTGAGGTAAGAGCTGGGCAACTGGACAACTCTTACCCTCTCTGCCACCCTCCAGAGAAGCTTTCTTGACAGGGATCTCCCAATGGCTAATTTGATGAAGAAGGAGCCCCAGCCAGCCTCAGTCAGTGGGGAACCATATCAGGCTTCACTCTGCAGACTCCCACTCTCCAGCTGCCACAGGTTTTGCATCTCCTTGCAGCAACTGCAGTTCTGCAGCAGGTCGGAACAAGCTGGTGAATGAGAATCATAGAATTGGCTGGGTTGGAAGGGACCTCAGAGATCATCAAGTCCAACCCTTGATCCACTACCGCTGCAGTTACCAGACCATGGCACTGAGTGCCACATCCAGTCTCTTTTTAAATATTTCCAGGGACGGAGAATCCACCACTTCCCTGGGCAGCCCATTCCAATGCCTGATCACCCTCTTGGTAAAGAAATTCTTTCTAATGTCCAACCTAAACCTCCTCTGGCAAAACTTGAGACCATGCCCTCTTGTCTTGCTGATAGTTGCCTGGGAAAAGAGACCAACCTCCCCCTGGCTGCCCCCTCCTTTCAGGGAGTTGTAGAGAGTGATGAGGTCTCCCCTGAGCCTCCTCTTCTCCAGGCTGAACACCCCCAGCTCCCTCAGCCTCTCCTCATAGGGTCTGTGCTGGAGTCCCTTCACCAGCCTGGTTGCCCTCCTTTGGACCTGCTCCAGGACCTCAATCTCCTTCCTGAACTGAGCGGCCCAGAACTGGACACAGGACTCGAGGTGTGGCCTCACCAGTGCTGAGTACAGGGACAAGAAGTTTCTGGGACAGATCAATTTTCCAAATACCTAGTGCATTTTGAAACTTGATTTTTTTTTTTTTTGCAGGTAGTATTGAAGGGGAGGGAAGACAGGTGGCATCATGTGGGGGCCAGAACAAAATAATCAGTCCTTTGCTGGCAGGGGTCTTTTTGGCTTGGTCTCTCTATGGCTTGGGCTTTGACTTTACCTTCCCCAAGGCAATGTATGGTGTTTGCATAGGTGAGTTGCAATGCTAAACAGCTGTGGCTGCACCACTGTGACCTCTCCTGTGGGCAGCTGGGCAACAACTTTCAGAAGTGGTCCCTGAGCCTAAGAGTTCCATGTCTGAGACAGGTACAACTGTGCCCAAGTAACAGTAAAGGGAGAAACAGAAACTTTATGTTTGACAAAAGCACTTTGTGAATCTTGCTCTTTTAAAGTCTCCCTGAACCCTCCCATCAAAAAAAAAAAAAAAAAAAATCTCAGAGTATGCAGCTGCTTACACTGGATGTACTTGGATTAGACGCATAGAACCACCATCAGTGGTAGGACATCTCCAAAGCCAGTCTCTCATGACAGTAGTAAGAGATAACCTGCCACCTGGAGGAGAATTTAAAAATTAAAAAGAAACTGGAGGACAAGGTGGTTTTCTGTCTCACTATGAGGTAGCACTATTGAGCCATTCACAGCAACCCCCAAAGGCAATCTGCACCTCCTCTGGAGGCACAGCCACTTGTCATTTTACAAAATATTAAGTTAACCACTGTACTAAGTTTTGGTGATGAATCAGGTTATTCCTACCTTTATAAGCCATTCCCCCCCCACCCTGTTTCTATGATGTTTCCCGTGTCTTCCATGAAAAGCAGAATTGTATTTATCATGGTTATAAGCATGCTCTTTCCCAGGGTGTTTCTGGGCACCTGGCAAGTGCTGGTGAATGCTCCACATGCTTTGCCAGGCTCTGAGTAGCAGAGTGCTCTCTACAGCCGGCCCCATCACACAGCTCTCCTGGTGGAGAGGATATCCTGGGACAGAGGATAAAAAGAGGAATCTGGACAGGCCCAGAGGGTGAGGTGGTGGAAATCAGGAGCTCTAAAAAAAAAAAAAAAAAAATAAAAAATTAAAGATCTGAATCACAGCCTAAGAGGGGAACTGAGTTTGAGCTCCTAGTTTCAGGCTGTAGCCAAAGCTACAGGTTTTTGGTTGAGTATGTGAAGAAATAGAAACAGAGAAGAACTAACAAACTTATTCCTGGACAACTGGGTGTGATTAAATTATCTGCCTTTTGAAGATGTGGAGAATTGAAGAAGAGTTCAATTTTTTGCCAGACAGAGACATTGTCTGGAAAACATCAGATGATGGCCCACAGGATGTCCACTTTCCTCCAAGGCAGATTCTCTGCATTGTTTTTGTATGTTGTTGCCAAGCAGATCAGTTTGTCAGAAAAGGGTGAAGAAATCCAGCCTGCAGAGACTCCTTGCTGGCCTCTTGCAAGCCCATTGCTGTAAATGACATATTCCCTCCAGTAAAAATGATCTCAGGGAGAAGAATAGAAAGACTGTCTGATGAAAAGCTATTTCCATCTACAGCTGCAAGGTGATGAGATCTATTCAAAGGCAATTAAAGAGAGCTTCAAGGAGGCTGCATGAATGTTCTTCAGCCCTGGAAGACATTTACATCAGGAGAAGAAAAGGATGCTCTCTAGAGCTTCTAAGGAGCCTGCTTGCACTGAAGTCTGATGAGATTTATTTCCCTGTGCAGCACAGCCAGGGCCACTGTACTCACTGCCCAATATTTGTTGCTGATGGATCTGAAACACAACTCTTTTGACAACAAAAGTAACAGATTTGGTTGCAGCAAGGAATAGTGTTGTGCTTTTGAGGAACACAGCAAGGTTTCCCATGGCCATGGGAAGCTGGTGGCAGTTGCACATTGGTAACCTGGAAGAAAATGTGTCAGTGGCACTGATGGAGGCAGGGTCCTGGAACAGGTCCAAAGGAGGGCAACCAGTCTGGTGAAGGGACTCGAGCACAGGCCCTATGAGGAGAGGCTGAGAGAGCTGGGGCTGTTCAGCCTGAAGAAGAGGAGGCTCAGGGGAGACCTCATTGCTGTCTACAACTACCTGAAAGGAGGCTGTAGCGAGGTGGGAACTGGACTCTTTTCACAGACGACCTTCAACAAGACAAGAGGACACAGTCTTAAGTTGTGCCAGGGGAGGTTTAGGTTAGATATTAGAAAGAATTTCTTCACGGAGAGGGTGATTAGGCTATGGAATGGACTGCCCGGTGAGGTGGTAGATTCTCCGCCCCTGGAGACATTTAAAAAAAGACTGGATGTGGCACTCAGTGCCATGGTCTGGCAACTGCTCCGGTGGGTCAAGGGTTGGATCTCTGAGGTCCCTTCCAACCCGGCTAATTCTATGATTCTATGATTCTATGAGAGCAGAGAGCAGAAAATGTTACTACAGAATGATGGAAACAGGGGATTTTGGACAGCCCAACGACTACTCAGCAGCAAGCCTCATGCTTTGTAGGATGGAAAATTACCTGTAGTTCCATCAGACACTGTAAGGCTGCTGACATGGAAGCAAGCCCTACAGAAAAGAAAACTATGGTGAGTTTGGAATATTTTCTGATGCCTCAGCCTGAGTTGGAAGAGCTGTGTTGCAGATAGCCCAACAGCACTGAGGACTCAGTGGCAGCCCCCAGGGGTCAGCACTGCTCAGGCTCTTCAGTCCTTAACAGGCTGTCTGCATGGAACAGGCTCCCAGGTTTGCTGGCAGGCTTTGGAGGAAGACAGCTTTCCTGTTTCTTTCATAATTCTTACCCTCAATAGAAATTATGTCTTCAGACCTCCCTCACTTAAGGGCCAGCCAGCTGACAGATGAAAGCTTCATATTCTAATTCCTTCTAATCCTCTGTATATTTCAGTGAAAAACAGTCTTCTAAATACTGCACCAGCTCCATTTGGTGCTGCTGATGTACACCAAGAGCAGAGCAGTGGCAATGAGCAATCCTTGCTGAATGCATATGTGTGATGAGGGTTTAAAAATGTCCTCCAGCAAGCAATTGTCCTGCATCTGGTTCCACTGAAATTAAGGTAACAGTGGCAGCAATAGAGTCCATTGCTAATTTCTGTATATTCCAAAATGAAGGCTTCCAAGCACAACTTCACACTGCCCAGAGGGTTTGTAGGATCAGAGCTTCTCAACAGGAGATGGAGCTGGCAACAGAGAAGTTTGTGAAGTGCCCTGAACAGGGTTTTGGGATGTTAGTTTTAAGTTAAAGGTATCAGCTTTTAATTTTGGTAGGATTTGAAAGGGTTTAAGACCACAGGGGCCTTTCTCTCATCAAGGAAAGCTGAGCAGGGTGCTGTTCCCTCTCTAGCCCAAGAGAATTAAATAATGACTTTCCTCACCTGACTCCACCAGGGCACTGGAGTGTCTCCTAGATGCTGGAGGGATTACTGGGCACCAAGTATCATCCAATAAGTCCCCTAAACTGAATTAAGCCTCATTTTGTTTGCTGATTGTTCAAAACCCTGAGGGTCAAGATTTTAAACCCATTTAACAAGAGAAAGTGGGGGTGACACAGGAGGATGTACATGTTTCATACACACATTGTAAAAAAAACATCTCTCAGAGCCACCTTTCAGATTCCTACTTCTGAAAGAGGTAAGAAAGTCCCCTGTTAGTGAGTCCTAGAGTGCTGGACATCCTAGGTAACAAGGTAGGCTAAAGTGTATCTGGACTATTTGACCATGGGGCTCTCGTTGCCTGAGGAAGTGGTGGTTAATCTCATACATTACACTGAGCATTTAAAGCAAAGATTAACCCACTTCTAGATAAAGTAACTCAGCTCTCACTTATCCATGACAGCAGAGTGCCAAAGATTTAACCTCCAGCAGGTTTCTCATAGCTGAATTTGATCCCATACTTTCTGATTTTTTTCAAATTCCACATTTCCATTCACAGAAAAATTTTCTGCTAAGCTTTTAGCCCAGTGGTGCTTTCCTCAGCCTTTAAAAACATGTACAGTGACAAATACCTCTCATTCATGGGATATGTCCTCTACTTGCTGTTGAGTGGAAATCCTGCAGCATCATCCCACTTCTGCTTGTTATAAAGGAAACAAAACAGGTAGCAGGAGAAAGGATATTGTATTTAACCCTGTTTTTTTCTCCCTCTTTTGCATTTGCAACAGATGCATTTTGAGCAGCCTGAGCACACACCCATTGCTCTGATGAGAGGTGAACTCATCTTCTCCTTTGCCCCCAGCCTTTGCCACCAGAACTGTTGCTCTGTCTTATGGAAGCAGGACCCCGATGAAAGAGCAAGGCAGGTAATATTTAGGCCACAGAAAATGTGTGTGAGACAGACCAGAAGCAGGAACCTAAGCAGTAGACATTCATCTAAGCAGAAAGCTACCTGGCAAAGGAAGAGTGGCTTTGATGTAGCCCTTTAGAAGAAACCATTACAGATCACAGCTTCTGCATCTGCACCAGCCACAGAAGATGAGTGTTAGTCCTCTGTGTAGAACAACCTGGACAAATAAAAAAACCCTGTTTTCCCATTTTCACTAGCATCTGCTTTTCAGCTGGTCCCTGTTAGCCCTCACAGCCAAGGATGAGAAGCTCCAGCATCTGGAGACAGCAATCTCAGCCAGCCAGCACATAAAGCATCCAACATAGCTGAAAGCAGCCTCTGCCACAGACATGCATCTCCTGTCAGCCCACCTCCAACCCCCTCTGTCCCTGTGTCTGCCCAGGCAAAAGGCACAAAAAAGCTGCTATTTAGTCTATTTAGTGGTGGTGCAGAGGAGAGGTTTGCCAAGAAGTGCTCTACTCCTCAGGTCCCAGCGTGGGCTCAAAACTCAGGCAAACATTTCTAAAGAAGGGATAGCTGCAGGTCAAGCATCACGTGTCTTCCAGGGAAAAACACGCAGTGTAAACAAAAAGAATTCAGCCCATCTCTGCAGAGCAGAGGGAGGAAAAGCCACACAGCTGGCTTGCTTTATGCTGCCTCTTCCATGGTGTGCCCTGGAGAGGTGCTCCCTGGTGTTACAGCCTCACCAGTGCTAGGCAGGCACATCTCTCCTTGGCAAACTCCTTGGGTTTCCATAAACCTGCCAGTGGTGACTGATGGTGTGTGGGGAGCAGGGTCTACTCATCCCAGAAGAGCTGCCAGGAGCCACTCCCAATGCCACAAGAGGATGGTGACAGCAGAAAGGGCTGGAGGAGGAGGTCAGGTTTGGGCTAAGGCGCTTTAGGGAAAAGGTCTGAATGTGTGGTGCTGGGGAGGGGACGTGAAAGAATTCTGGTGGAGAAAGTTTCTCCCCTGTCCTTAAGTCACTGGCATGCCTCATCCCTCCCCAAATGAAGTCTAGATCCCTCTCCAGACCAAGGTGTGAGAAGCTGCTCAGACATGGTTACAGGCTTAGCACAGCTCCTTCTCACTCCTGCTTCTCTGGCCTCATCCTGTATGGGAGGTAGCTCAGTTCCTCTGGGCTCTGGATGCCAAGAGGTATCTCTGCCAAGAGCCAGAGATGGTTTGCCAAGAGCTCTCTGCTAAGGACTCAGCACTGCTGATAACCCCACCTGACCCTTGTAAATGAAAGAGTAGCATACAAAGGATGCTTACTTCATCTTAAGGAAGTGCTTTATGGCTGTTCTTGGTCAGACAGCCAAGGGGCTCTAAAGCACTCTTCACCTGATTATATTTCAGAAGACTGATCAAATATTGTAATAGTCTTGTTTTGCTCGTGCTTGCAAAAACAATAGGAGGATATCCCAGCTCCCAAATTTAAGAATACCAGTAACCTTCACATTTTTCAGATCTATTTAGAGAACATAAGTCCTTTAGCCCAGCTCTAACATGGACACCATGAACTAGTGCTGTAAAGCCCTGTGGCCATGGGCTTTGCTCCTATCCATGCTGGAAAGAAGGACAGAACAGGAAAATCAGGGGAACAGAGATTCTTAAAACAACATCAATATCACACCCATGATATACAACAATAAGAAGTAAACCAAAGGCAGTAACAAGGAAATTCATTGCTGCTTGTAAGCCCTAGATCCAAGTGACCTCCCAGAGGAGAATAGGTACCCTCCTCAGTTTGATCCATCTGGTGGTGCTGAGGCAGCGAGGGGGGGATTTACATTTCTCATCTCTGCCTGCCCTCTGCCAAGCAGCAATATCCTTTTTTCCCAGTTTCAAGCACCCAATTAAAACCTCTGTGGACACACCACAGAAGGTTGGAACTGTATCTGCTGGGATTCACCCTGCCAGATGGAGCTTGTTCAGGAGGTGGCACTTTGTCCTGGCAGCCCTCATGGTGCATCAGGAGCTGTAGGAGCAGCCCCAGCTTTGTACTTGATAAGGTGTCTTCCTCTCCTCCCCCAGCAGGCAGAAGGACAAACAGACATTGCAGCCCTGCACAGCAGGTTCTGGCCAGCCCAACAAGAACCTACACTGGTGCCTGTTGACCCACACCCGCCACCCACCTGGGTCAACCATGTGGCACCAGCAATGCAAGGAGCCAGCACTGGTGCAGAGAAGGGCTCATGGGCTTCTGGTTGAGATCCTTGCAGAACCTGGCATGCTGAGCAGTGCTGTGGGGCAGGGGGATGGATCCAGAAGGAGAGCACCCCCATCTAGTGGCCTGAGCCCTCCCTGTGGCACCCAGGGCAGGAAGGAAAGAAAATCCTTGTGAAAAGAACCAGGGCTTGCAAGAAAAATCATTGCAAAATGAAGATGAGTGAAGAGAATGCCAAGGCACACACACACACAGATGGAATCCTCTCCTATTACCCTTTGGGGGCTCATCTCACCAGTTTTAGACGTCTTTGCTGCAAGTGATCGTGCCAGGTTCCCTGTGGTCAACAGAAGGGAACTGGAAATTTTTAGGGTTTGAATAATTTAATTCTAAGGTAGACATGTAAAATTGTGAGTCACATTCTAGAGGGGCCTCTCCCCCAGCTGCTAAAGGAGGTTGAGTAACTGAGATGTAAGCACCTACATGATGGGCTTCTACATTTGGAGAGACAGATCCCATCTTCTCTGGCTTATGGCTGCTCTTGAAGTAATTTGCAATGCAGATCTTGTTTTCTGGGGATATCAACAAGACATCAGAATTTTCCTGGTTCCGTAACAGTCAAATAGTGTGGTAAAAGTTGTATATGATACTTTTCAGCATTTCTGCAAAAGAAAATCCACTTCTGATTAAGGCAGGTTCAAAGTCCTTAATCTCCATCTTTGAACACTCAGACCCTGCTTTATACAAATACTCCAAGGAGTAAGACTTTACAAAGATGCTTGCATTGTTGCCTATGGCATGAAAACAATTCTTTTGCACCCCATCAGCTCCATGGAGTAACTGGGGTTATTTTATTTGGAAGGGGAGACAAAATAAAATTACTCCAGAGAGCTCACCAGCTTCATTCCTCTTCCTCTGCAATGTCAGATGGCCACCCAAGTGGCCTCCTTAACCAAGTAAAGACAGAGGAGCTGCCTCACAGACAAAGGTGCTGTCAGGAGTAGAAATATCTGTCTGACCTCTAAGAGGGAGATGGGATGAAGTGGGCTCCAGAAGTCCCTTCCACAATGAGTCTTACAATGATTGCCTAATTGGTGATGGCACCCAGGGCTAGGGCAGTAGTGAAGAAGAGGTCTGAGACACAGGAAGAGGCAGCAGGCAAGTGGGACAAGGGGAAGGTGCTGGGAAGTAGAGGCCATCCCCATCTCTTCTCCACAGGGACCAGTTGGGGACAAAAGACAGGGATAGTATTGGAAGGGCAGGGCCGAGGCAGTGAATTTAGAGAAAGGCAGGAAGGAGGGAAGGAAGGATTGGCAGAAGCTGTGCCAGGCAGAGCAACCTTGCCTGGAGAGACTCCCAGCAGCCCCATCCTGCAGCACCTACATGCAAGGAGCTGGGACAGGAGCAGGGACAGCCCTGCTCTCCTCCTTGCTGAGCAGACAGATGAACAGAGACTGCAGCTACATCTGGGCCCTGCACACATGGATCATAGAATCATGGAATCATAGAATTGGCTGGGTTGGAAGGGACCTCAGAGATCATCAAGTCCAACCCTTCATCCACTACCCGCTGCGGTTCCCAGACCATGACACTGAGTGCCACATCCAGTCTCTTTTTAAGTATCTCCAGGGACGGAGAATCCACTACTTCCCTGAGCAGCCCATTCCAATCCCATCCCAACAAGCCTGATCCCCCTCTCCGTAAAGAAATTCTTTCTAATATCCAACCTAAACGTCCCCTGGCACAACTTGAGATCATGCCCTCTTGTCTTGAAACATATGTGGTGGATGTGTGGTGGCTCAGAGGGGTGTCATCCAGGTGATGTTCTGAAGAACTCAAGCCAACAACTCTCTCTCATGGCAGGGAATGCTTAGGCAGGATGAACAGGCAGGGAAAACTAATTGTGGAACAGCCTGATTAAGGGAGCATTGCTCAACTTTGGGAACCTGCTGGCCAAAAGCAGCTTGGATTCTTCTACTTGATCCTGCCAAAAGCCCCTAAGCTCTTGCTATACCTTGAATCTCTCAGTTCCCACGCTAAATGCCAAGCAGGCTCTGAAACACCAGGACATTTGGCCACTTCCTGCCTTGCTCCAGCTCCCCTGATCCAGACCTTCTTCCTTTTAATGTGACCAGCTGATACTTACTTACCTGCCCAGACCTGCTGGTTTCTTCATCCCATCTCTTCTGCGTTCACAACTTCCAGATAAAGCCAAAACATTGGATATCTCCTCCTGACACCACAGTCACTTGGGCAGCAGCTTCCCTCTGCTGAGAACCAATGCCAAGTGCCCTCAGAAGGCTCTCCAGACTGCTCCATACAAGGCTTTTTGCTTACCATCACCCTTTTCTAGTACTTTGGATAGAAATGATAGAACTGATAGCCAAGGGGGCTTCTCTGGAGTGAAAAAGAATGGTATTTTTCAGATAAACAAAGTTCAGGAGCAGCTTTCCAGTGGGAAACCTGCCTTTGAGTCTGTGGCGGTGCTCACCAGGGGATTTCATGGCAGCAAAGAGCTGGTGGGTAGGGTGCCAGAGCAACTATCACAGGTCCAGCTCCTTAGCAAACCCTGAGGAAACATGGCAGGGAGAGCCAGGTCCCAGAGCTGGATTTCTCTCTGCTTTTGCCTTGTTCTCATGCTGGAAGAGCAGCAGGACTCTAGTGCAGCTGCCAGGCTGCATGTGCAGACAAGGCAAAAGGTGAAGACAGTGGTGACCTGAAAAACTGGAGTTTTTTGAGAGAGGGGACAGACATATAGGCAGGCAATACAGGCTTCAGAAGAAGGTCACTGGTGTGCAGCAGTGATTTTAATAATAGGGAGCATGAGGTGGGATCAGGCTGGTAGCAAATGGATTTGGACCACAGGTGGGAGACATGTGCTCTGGTAGCAAAGCAATCTCAGGTGGCTTGTCCCCACCTCCTCAGGTAGCCTGATGCAGGTGTTTGTGAGGCTGCTGTGAATGTGGTCAGGTGCACATTATTAAAAATCTCACCTTCTTTTAACAAGTCCCAGTTATTTCACTAATTCAGATGCATCGGTGCTATTAATAGGATGCTGAACCACAGCTGGGGAGGGGGGGGGAGCAGGAATGTCTTTAAGGGGGCTTTGCCATAAGAGAAAACATACCATGGGGTTGTCCTCATAGCCCTGTGGCTCAGCAGGAGACAAAGTTTTTGCCTCTCCAGACATCACACATGAGCTTGTCTATTTTTAAAGCTGCTTTTCTCAGCTGTGAGCCTCTCCATCACAGGCATAGGATGTCATGGCTGCCACAGGATGGCTGCTGGAGAGGCTGAGAAGCAGGAATTATAGCTGAGCTGTAGCAGAGAAAAGCTTGCTAAAGAGAGGAAAACACGGTGTGTTTCAGGGTGGCCTTTTTGTGTGTGTGCACAGTTTCTGTTTTTATCAAGTATTTCCTTTTTTCTTCACCTATAATTAATAAAATTTGCTTCCTTTAATCTCATCAGCATCACACTACGTAGGCATGGTGACTAAACCATGTTTCCACCCCAGAGAAATACATGGCTACACTTATCCAAAGTGCTTTTCCTAATCAAATAAATTAATTTATTCACACCTCAGGTACCTGATGGCAACTGTGCACCACTGTCACCTTTACCAAGACTTGATTTCACAGAAGAAAAGTAAACATCTGTATCCAGGTAGTACATTTGCTGTGGCCTCAAGTGAATTAAAAAAAAAAAAAAACAAAACCCACAACATACTTCCAGAATCAGGGCAGGACAGTGCAACAGTGACAACTGTGACAGAGGATAAAGAAGTCAAGTGAATTTAATAAAATTAGACACCACACAGGCCACAGATTTCCAGAGAGAATTTTCCCTTGATGTTAAACAGAACTGTGTACAACCAGGGCTTGTTTTTTGTAAGATTCAGCACAGCAATGTTTTCGAACTAGCAAAAAGCAGATTTCCCTTTTTATTACTCAAACATCCTTTACATTGAGCCCAGGCTGCTGGTGAGCCTTTTGTTTAATCAACACATCCACATTAAGGTTGCAGGCAAACCTCCTAACACCAGGCAACTTTGTGGTTAAAAGCAATAGATCTGCACAAACACGATAAATCCAATGATTTGAACATTTCATGTAAATCAGAGTGACTCAAAATGGAGCAGCAGATGAAAAACAGGGACTGAGATGGAAAGGCACACACAGCTTGTTCAGAAGTTAGGTGTGCTGGTTTCTAGAGCCAGGATGAATCTCCTAGGATTCCATTTTATCTTAGGTTACTTTAGGAATCTAGAACAGTTACTTGCTCTTTGATGGCTCCTTCCAGTCTTTTCTTACACAGCCCAGATCTAAAGTCCTACACATACCGGAATAAAGCACTCCCCCCCTCTTTTGTCTTAGAGCCTTATCTATTCCTTGGTACTTGCCTGAGCTTTGGAATAATTAATTTTCCTTTTAATGACATTAGCTCAGAGCCAGAAATGCCTTCTTTAGTCAGCTTGATAGCCTTTGTCTCCAGCTGTAATGAATATAGAAGATGGCTCATGGGAAGAGGCTGGTAAATTAACTTTAAGCACCATCCCAGCCTCCAGCTGTCACAGCCCCCCTGCAGCATTCATTTCCTGGAGCCATTAATGAGGACTGGCAGGATCCATGCATTCTCTTGCTGTCCAGGACAGCTTCTCACACAGCCCTTTATAGGCATGCTTACCAGGTTATAAATTGAAATTACCTCCTTGGAACTGTGGGGAAGGGGATGGAGACAAAAATCACACCACCATTCAAGTGCCTCAGACAGCTGCATTGCACAGCTGGGTGCCTTAGCTCTAAATCAGCTTCTCATTGTCACAGCTTAACACTGGGCCAGCAATCAAATGCATTATAGATGCTCTCTATTAATCCTCCTTCCCTTCCTCATAAAGAGTGAATAAAGGAGAGAGACTTACGAGTTGGAAACTAAATGACACAGCTTTAATGAAACAGTAATGATAAAAAAGGAAAAAATATTAAATATATACAAATATACAGAAAAACAATACCACGCTCCTTCCCCTTTCCCCTCCAGTAATTCTCCCATCACGCCCGAGGCTGCAGGGCAGCCCTGGGAAAGTCCAGGCTGGACTCCTGGACTCAGCAGCAGTCAGAGCTGGAGGCAGGAACACACAGATATGGGCTGGCATGGATCAGGACCACAGGCAGAGGAATGGATGGAATCCTCCCAGGATGCTGGCCACAGACAAAGAAGGAAGGAGTTTGACCCACGTGATCCCTCAAATTTATACCAAGTATGATGCGTATGGGATGGAATTCTCTGGTCAATTTTGGTCACTTGTCTTGTCTGCTCCTCCCTAAAGGAGGGTTGCAGGTGTGACCCCTTTGCACCCTTTTTCTTTCTAAAGCATAAGATGTTCTTCAGAACTGAGCAGTGGCCTTGATTCTGCATCCCATTCTCTGGCTGTAACTATAAACATCGAGTGTTATCAGCCCCAGAAGCAGACACTGAGTGAGAAACTTGCTGTTAATTTCAGCAAGTCCAGCTACTTAGAAGATACTCAGCTGAAAGCAAAATTGTAAGATCAGAAAATCAGTCCTATCCTGGCCCAAACCAGGACACTCATGTAGACAGAAGTTCTCACTGATTTGTCTCAGTTTCTCAGACAGCAGTTGCTGACTCTTACAGCCAGGAACCTTGTAAGGATGTGGTGGACCCTAGCTGCTCTTTTTCTTAACTGCATGCCATGCTCATGGCACATCCTGCTTTTCTTTCTTCCATTCAGTGATTTTTACATTGAAGTTTCCAGACAAGAACTTTGGTTTTCAACCCTCTCAGTCATAACACAAACATCATTAAAAACTCACAGAGTGAGGAAGAACCAAGCACCACTGGTGCTGACAGAGCTGAGATTCTGGCACACACAAAGCTTCTCACTCTTGCTGCTCAGCTGATCACATCCCAGCACAGCTTCAGACACAACTCACATTTGTCACCACTTCAGCAGCTGCTCTCCACCTCTACTCCATCCACCTATAAACACACAGGCAGGTGACAAGGTGTTATCTGTCAACTAAACTCCTGTCCACTGCCTTAAGGGAACTCTAACAGGAAGCCTGGCTTCAGATGTACAGCTTTACAGATGCTCCTCCTCAGTCTGAATTCTTTGCTCTGAAATGCATGAAGGCATTTGCCTGGCCAGAGACATCCCCTCCTCTGAACTGGACACAAGCCAGGACCATTTGGGTGCTGTCACCAGATCAGCTGTGCCCTAGTGCACTGGTTCAACAAGGGAGAAAACAGGAATGAGGATCTTCTTTGGCATCAGAGGTCTCAGGATAGAACAGTCTGGCTTCTAAATCTTTTTTTTATGACAAAAATAATCTGTTTCAGACTGGGATAGAAGAGAGATGGAAAAAAAACCTGACCTGACATGATTGCTTTTGGCCATAGTTTTGGGGTTTTTTTTGTGTTACTTTCTTCATTACAGATGCAAGATGCTGTCTCAAGTGCCCCTATCTAGCTATCTGTTTAGCAGGCACAACGTGCTCAGTAATTGTGCAGACACCATCAGAAACACATGCTGCAGGCAGCCAGGAGACAGAGGTTAAAGCAAGTATTGGAAGACCAGATTTAACACAACTCTCCCACTAACTCTGTTAATTACATTAACCTGAAAGAAAAGCAGCTTTCAGGAAATTTCTTATTGACTTAAGCTAAGACATAGTAGCAGGAAAATAAAAAGTTTGCACACACTGAATGAGGCTCAGCAGAAAAGAGAACTGGGAATGGTGTTACAGTAATTTTGCATTTATCTCTGCTAATTTCTTGCACATCCTGTGCCACTTCACTACCTCATCTTACTTAAAACATTGCTTTTAAAACAGAGCTTACAATTCTCAGCAAAAACACATACTTGTGTAATTGTGGTCAAGTTCACCCTTACTGAGACACCAGTGGTGCGACTTCCACCATGAGTTTCATTTTCTTTCCTGGCTGTGGTTTATCTGTTAAACCACTACTGTCACTCAGCTAGGGCATGCCTGCAGAAGATCTTCTTCAGAAGTTCCTCAGAAATGCTCACCTGTGTTCTCATACACCATACATCTTGAACAAGGGCTAGACTAAACCACTCCTGAACGAGCTGGTCGACAGATTTCTATCCCAGAGGAGCTGCTGCTCAGCCTTCCTGCAAAAACTCCCCAACAGAAGAAGCAGTGAGTGCACTTGACACACAGTGCCTCAGAACCAAAGCTAAATCCCCATGAGGACACAAGCCGCAACATGCCCAAGGTTTTCATAGAATCATAGAATCATAGAATTGGCTGGGTTGGAAGGGACCTCAGAGATCATCAAGTCCAACCCTTGATCCACTACCGCTGCGGTTACCAGACCATGGCACTCAGTGCCACATCCAGTCTCTTTTTAAATATCTCCAGGGGTGGAGAATCCACTACTTCCCTGGGCAGCCCATTCCAATGCCTGATCACCCTCTCCATAAAGAAATTCTTTCTAATATCCAATCTAAACCTCCTCTGGCACAACTTGAGACCGTGCCCTCTTGTCTTGCTGAGAGTTGCCTGGGAGAAGAGACCAACCCCCCTGGCTACTCCCTCCTTTCAGGGAGTTGTAGAGAGTGATGAGGTCTCCTCTGAGCCTCCTCTTCTCCAGGCTGAACATACTTCTCCAGGCTGATCTCCCTGTGGATCACGGTGAGGGCAGCTTTATCCTCATGTGGATCTGAGCAGAGCCTTCCTTTCATCCTCTGCTTTTTTGCTCACTGTTTTGCCACAAAACCCTACAGTGGGCCTGGGGGGATCCCCTCTCTGACTCTGCCTTCTTTGCCACTGAACAAGTCCTGTTCAGAAGGGTGGTGGTTCCATGGGGTCAGGAACCAACCTACACATAGGGTGCTGTGCTCCCAACTTTTTCCTCCTGTCCTTTACAAGTGGACCCACCCCTCCCTTTCAGCAGCAAGAGCTGTGCAGTAACGTGAGGGATCAGTTCAAAAGGTCTTATCTAGCTAAGAGATCACTGCTTGCTTTGTCAGAGTAGTTTGTGATTGGTGCTGGTTCACTGCAGAGTCTCGTGGGTGCAACGCTGACCCCAGAAAAAGGGAGGGGAAGGGAGTAGGAGCAAGGATGGGAGTCAGCAGCTCCAACAGAGATTGTTTTACTCTCACGAGGATCTCCATCCATGGTCCAACTCTGAACAGCCCATTTTGTGCCAACAGGCACCCCTGGTGACGACTGTGAATCTCAACAGACTCCAAATGTGCACGCGGTTTTCAGAAATAAACATTTCTTTTAATTGGCAAGTAGAACACACATTACAGGTCATTAGTATTTTATAAACAATATTAAGTTACAAATACATGTTAAAAATTGCAGTTCATGGCAGCTAAAAGCTTGGAGTCCAAAATGCATCTCTGCAATGCTTCGTTACTTCCCTTTCCCCAGTCTGCTGGGTGAAGACGAATAAAAGATCATTTCCCATCTACGAGGAGGTGGTCTGCTATATACTCAAACAAAAAGAAAACCCCATTTCTAAGAGCATCACTAACAGAAGCATTCAAGGTACTTCAGCCATCTTAAATCACGTAAGATGCAATGAGGACACAGTTAAGAGTTACTCCGTAACACTTTTAAGCAAAGATACAAATATTTTCACATTAAACTGATAGTTCAATGCTTTCTGTTCCAATTCAGCTTAAAACCAACACTAGCTTCTACCCCACAGAAGCTTAAAGTCCACCATGCAGACTTCTGTGCCATCAAAGTAGATGTTTGTAAATCAGACCCTTATACAGAGGAAACTTACGGTGTACAACTAAACAGCATACATAAATATATATCTTATATTTAAACAGATCTTTATTCCCCTCCTTAATATCTTTTGTTGGTATTAGTGAGATACACAACTCATTCCATTTTCACAGCACTCAGAATATTAACAAGTTACTATTATTGGTGTTAATATACCAAACATCCTTTTACAAGACTCTTTAAAAAAGTACTTTAAAAATTTTTGGAAAAGTAGAAATCTATTTTCCAGAAAAGCAAGTGGTGCTAGGATATCATGGACTCCAGTGCTAAATATCCTTTCAGAGAAAACCCAGTTTGACAGCTTTTGTGCCTGGGAGTCAGCATGTCTCAGCTGCCAGACTCGTATTTCATTTCTCCTTCTCACTGTGATGGAAAAGGTCACCAAAATCAGCTTACCTTCCCTTTCAGCTGGCAGACTTTCAGAGAATACCATTCATGGGACTGCATCAGAGAGACATGCAGCTTTGACACAAGTTCATTGGTTTCCTACTCATATTTATAAGAGTCAGTTTTACTATACCGCTGAGACTGCATCTTCAAAACCGAAGTCTGCTGAATGTGTCTGGACAAATGACTTTGTATCTCAAAAATATCAAGAGTACCATTCAGATCTGAATTTCTATTAAAAACTGTGCACATTTAGCAAAAATTCTGCTGCTGTAAAAACAAAAGGCCTGCTCCTTGGCCTCCTCAAAATACAAGCTACAACGGAAGAGAATACACCAGAGGGTTTTTTTTTCTCTGCTTCATTTCTAAATGCAGGCATTAGAAGTAAAGTGTTACTAAGACTTTCCTAAGAGAGCACACAGGGGGGTGACATAATATACATTAATTGGGAACAAAAAACAGTAACAAACAACCATTCTAGAAAATGCTGCATAGTAGCAGCATGCTTGGTTTCCAAAATATAAGGAATTGTATTGGAGTTGTCAAGATGAAGTCCACACACCTCGATCATTGAACTGATCACTAGATTCCAAGAAACCAAAGCAAATTTAAAAATAGACATGACAACAACTGCCTAGAAGGCAGAGTTTTATCATCTGTCAATAACCAGATGAATAAAGTGCATAGCAACTATTATAACAGTTTCTTGAAAAGAGAATATGTTTAGCAAGTCTCAAAGTTTGTAAGCTTGACACTTATCCATACATTTTGCTACATGTGTGGCTTCCCTTTTGCTTTGCTGTTTAGCTTCACTGCTTGACTCTTCAGCACTCTCTGTGATTTCCATTGCACTTCATATGGAATGTGCCGAGATCTCTGACTGCTGCCTGATGTAAGTCTGGAAGCTCTTGTCACCAATGGGATGCTCCCTAAAAGAAAAAAAAAAAAAAAAAGAAAAAGTACTATACATAGAATTTTCTCTGTCAGGACATTCAAATGTCAGAATGGAAAGTGATCAGACAAAACCTTTGCCCTAAGTGTGATTTTCAAACTTGTAATGGTAATTACATATTATATTGAATATTGCATCTTACTTGAACTGGAAGAATTGACTGAATTGATTCTCCTCTTTGTCAGACACGCACAGAATGCTCTTTTATTTACATGTACACAAAATGCAGTCATGTGGCTGCTTCAGCTACTCTTTCCATTTTTAAACACTCTATAAGAAGGAGGTAAATAGCTGTATCTTCTAGAATTTACTGCTCGTTCCAGGAGAACAGGTTGAAAATTAAAAAATAAAAAACAAAACAAAACCCTCACACTTATTTTATGAATGAAACTGAATTTTAAATTAAGCATTTGATATTCCTTATAGTCCTTTAAAATACTGCGATACCAATCCTAAGTCACAATCTTATTTTGTACATATTTGCAGGATCTTTTTTGAAGATGAAAATGCTGAAGGCAAGAACATAAGCAAGGGAAATACCATTTCCTAGGACTGTTCCTCTGTTTGGACAACCCATTATACTTACTGGCTTCCATATTTTGTCTTCTTAAATTTATCCCTCTTATACTGAGCATGCTCCTGCTCTAAAGTTCCAACACCTTCAATAATCAGCTTTAGTGTTTTATATGTTTCCTTAGGGTCATCAATGATGAATGTAGAATATTCTTCCTCCTCAGGTCCATCATACACAGACTTGCTGCCACAGGCCTCTGGGGAAGAAAAAAAAAAAAAAAGTATGGTAATAGGAATCAGACAGGGAAAAAAAAAGCAAGACAAGAGGACTAAAAATATTCAGTCTGGGGTTCACACAGTTCCTTAGTTTGCTTCCGTGTGAGCAGCAGAGAACTGTGGCTGACATCAGCTGCAGAAGGAGCAGTTCCCTGTTCTTCTGCTGGGCTCTTGGTACACACAGACAATGTCCCTGTGTCTGTTCTCTCCTTCCAGCCTTGTGAGGGGAAGGGCAGCAAGCCTGGCAGCTGCTCCTGGCTTCGTGGGAAGCTGTCCTTTGCTGCACAGGCAATGCTGCTTTCATCTCAGTTACCACTAGCACTACCCCATGACACACTTTGGGATCTTGGACACAGGCCTAACTCTGCCACTGTTCTGCATGGTTGGCCCACAGAAAGTCAAGTATTCACTTGTCAGAAGGACAGATTCCATCCCTAAGCAGCAGCTAAGCAACAAGTATGGCACTGCACAACAGACTGAATTCATAACATTTACAGGCTGAAGTAGTCACAGAAAATGTTTTACTGTGTTAACCCTTACAAGATTTTTTTCAATAAGCATAGGCAGAATATGTCATGACTACTGCCTGGCTGCCTGCTTAAGGACACATCCTAACAAGGGGCAAGTCATACTACCCTCTTACCCTACTCCAAGAGTCTTCCTGGCTAAGAGATAAGGCACTGATTCACATGAACATCTGCTACACATTAATCATGTAATCTGCTTCTGCATTGTAGCTGAGCATGTTTGAAAGGGAGAAAGAATATTTTACTTTCTCTCTATTCTTCCTTAGCTTTACTGTGGTCTCTGTGTCAATTTTCCAGTTACCTTCCCCTTGCTGCAGTGGCTGTGCCAGACCTGTGTCCTTTTCCCCTACACTGAAACTTGATGCTGGCTCTGGCAGAGAGGATTCGGAACAGGGGAAAGCTGGGCGTTGGTTCAGACAGCTCGGAAGTGGTGGGGATCTTAAGTTTGCAATTGCACAGCAGCCAGGAACATACTGGAGTGCTTTCCAATCTGTGTGTTTGACACCACTGGCTTATCTCATATTATAAAATAAATTCCTATTAAAAGATCAGTGCCACAGTGAAGGCTTCCCTGCCACTCCCCGTGCTAAATTTGGATTCCAAGTCTGGCACCATGTACACCGGATACTTTTCTTGGCATGCCTACCAGCACTAACTTCCTCTGCTGTCTCCTCTTTCTTTTTTCCTTCATGTCACATCTCCACTCCCCTCAGCTCTTGAGGGCTTCCCAACCCAAACTTCACTAGTTAACGTTTCACAGACATCCACAGGTTATCTTTTGCTGATTAATTCTCCAAAGGCTTTCCTAAGGAAACCACTTGTATCCATCCAGTTATTGGGATCTGAATAAGGGAATGTGCATATGACTTCTGGTAACACAAAACCATGTTCCACTGAAACCTCAACTTTGCTTGTGCTTCTTTTCAGGATCAGTAAACTCCTGGTGTAGTGCATGCTGTGATTTGTCAATTCAGAGCATCCAAGCAATGCTCTGTGCCTATGCTATTTCAGGGTGCTCTGGTTGAACAGTGGCGTACATTACACAAAGAAATTTGTACAGACTATGAGACTGCACCAAAAATAATTCACACGAGTACCTCAAGAGAGTAGAAGGGGAAACAAGTTTAATAATGGCCACTGTGTTCTAGGATGTGATTTGCAAGGCTGGTCTGGCTAAAATACACCATTTTTCACAGGCATGTTTTTTCCTCACTAAGTGTATTGGAGGTGCAATGACCTTTCATCCTCACCTTGCATTTTCTCCAATTTGGGCATGTACAAGTTGAAAAGAGAGTAGATGCGCTCAGTTTCTCTATCTCCATCTATATCCAGTTGTATGTTTGCTGGCAGGCCTCTGCAAGGCATCAGGAAGAGAGGCAGAAGTTATAATGCTAAACAGTGTTACAGCATGAAAAGCAGTTAACAAGGATGGAAGTAAAAGTGAATACTCGTGAAAGGCAACAGGTTGCATGTAATGGAACTCAAAGCTCACAGAATTTTTCTCCAAGAGGTAAGGTAGACAAGTTCGAACTTCTTTGTGCCTGGATCTAGCCAGCATACTTTCAGTCTGACTTGAGGAGAGTAATGTATCAGTATCCAAACATTTTGCTGAATTTGTCTGCTATAACCAGCTGGAGGAGCCAAAGCACTGAACTCCCAACCATCCAGATCTTGTATCCTGAGACTATCACTACAGACTTGCTGCTTCTCTGATTTTAGATGAAAATTGTTTCCTACAGAGAGCAGCTCTTCATTTAGCAGAAAACATGAGCCAGACCCTTAGAAAAAAAATCAGTTTAGAATTAAATCTAGAAGCAGACGACTATTTCAGGAGTTTACAAACAACATGTTGAAAGGATTTCTGGCTTTCTTACTAATGACACAATAAGAACCGAAGTATCTTATTCCACACACAGGCAACTTCTATCAATGCCCTGAACTGTAGAAATTTCAACATTTTGACCAAGGCAATGCAGATACCGACAGTATATGAAGTAACACTAAAGATGGCCTTTGGAACCCCAGCAATGCCTGCACATTACTTACTAATTGTGGCAGCTCTCCTTACTAACTGTGTATCTGTAAGTCACACTGCAGGGATGCACATACTCCTGGCAATAAGAACAACAGCATGTTAGCAATCCTTACCCTGTGCAGGGGGTGCAGCCAGGAGTATTATCTGCAGTAGCTTTACAGCAAAGCCAGTGGCCATTAAGATAGGCAGAGGGATGGTAGACTGTGAGGCGTTTCTTGTTGCATTGGCTGACTTTGGTAAGGATATCAATCCAGTCCTTGGCCTCCACACAATTATTTGCTTGGATATACAGGACCCTTCTTTCAGGCTGGATCACCTGGAACATCTGCAAGGAAAAGGGAATAAAGCAATGAATAAACCACCAGAAAGAGTTGGTGAACCTAGGACTGATGATTTATTAAAGGAAAAACACAGTATTTGTCAAGAATGCACCAATAAATACATTTCAACACAAAACCGAGCAGCAAATGTACCCTTAAAACAACAAGACCTTTCACCTGGTACAAGGACTAGGACACTGCTCTTGCAGGAGATGATTTACAAACAGCTGATATCAACTTGCTGGTTGGGCCTCAACAAGATCTCTTGTCAGCCTCAGGGATGCAATTTTAGTAATGCTACAGCTCCAACTCTTGGAAAGCTGACAGAAGGAACCAAGGCAGGGCTGAAAGGAAATGCTAGTCAAAAGGGGACAAAAAATCCCCTAAATCCAACAGTTTGGATCTAGCCTCAGCCACAGCTTTGTTGTCATATTGCCATATTTCAGGTCTTTTTAACACCTATTTCAACATGATTCTTTCTCCTAATAACTTCCAAACTTCTGCACCCAACTACAGCTGCTATTAGCAAGTCACAGCAATCCAGTTCCTCTTTAATCACCCTAGGGCGGTTCAAATAATTACACATTAATTCTGCATTACAGCTTGGGCAGCTCTCCTGCCTGTTCCAAACAGCTTGCAATCTAAAGTGGCACAATCACAGATCTATTTCCTTCTCTTCAAGAAGCAAATTTCTGATTCACAGATTGCTTGATTACACTGATCATGTGCTGAAGTAACTTCAAGTCAGTTAACTGCAAATTTTGGAAAGGCAAATGTCAACCACCTTAATTTCCTCTAGCTTCTGCAAATACTTAATTTTAATGGGTTTTCCTCTCTCAGGTATTCCTAAATTATCCTTTGCCCCTCTACTTCTTAATATGATCATTCAGATCATTAGATATTACACATTACACTGCCAGTACCACCTGGAACATTATTTTCCACACAATTGTTTTCTCTTTGCTACTTCAAAAAGAAAAACAGAGGCACAAAAAACCTCACATTAAAACAAAACAAAAAATCAGAAACTCCAATTGAAATTTACTTTTATCTATTACAAAGACCTGAAACACTGGCCAGAATTCTGCACCTAGCTGGTCGGGAGAATATTACAGACTGGCACCAGGTGCATCTCTTCTTCCCTTGTGACACTTTTAAGTGCACATCCTTTGAAGCAGCTTGCAAGTACACCTGAAAATCTGTGAATGAACATGTTTTTTTAATTACAATGTCTCTTCTATCAGCAAAGGGAGAGCTCCAGAAGTCACTTCACTGGATTTAGTACCCCTATAGATGTCAGAAAATAATTAGAAAGGTGCAACATGCATCAGCAGTGTACAACCTGCTAATGTGATCAGTCCAGAACTGAAAAGAGTGCACACAAAAGAGACTTCTTTTAATAATTCTTTTCCTGACATAACTGGCAATTTGAGTCTGAGGAACAGGGAACAGAACGAGGAAGACAGAAGAGTGCACCTCAAATCTCTGTTA
Source organism: Calypte anna (assembly GCF_003957555.1). Taxonomy (NCBI): domain Eukaryota; kingdom Metazoa; phylum Chordata; class Aves; order Apodiformes; family Trochilidae; genus Calypte; species Calypte anna. The sequence goes on along the minus strand of NC_044244.1, from coordinate 138,920,715 downwards.
ACACAGAGCTACAGGGAAAAGAATTTTAACTTCCTGCTGGGGTAAATGGAGCCTTCTGCATGACAACAAAGGAAAAGATTTAAGGAGTACAGCTTTGTGTAAGGGGATACCAACCTAAGTGAACTAACATATGGCAACTGTTATGGAGAAGCCCACAACTAAGCCAAGAATTTCAAGTGGCTGCAAGACCTTTACACTACTAAAACCACCAGCTGCTTCTCAAAAAACACAGAGGACCTGAACAGTACTTAAAGCCACCCCCACAGCCCCCAAACTGTGGTTAAGATGAAGGCTATTTGCCTTACTGCTAGGCAGGCAGATTTACCAGGAGTGAGGAAGACACATATGGTGCAATTCAGAGCACATATATGCACGGAGTATTTATAGAAAATTTGCAACTTTATGCACGCTTAGCACCCATCATGGAATATCCATTGCAAATACATCTGCTGTGGTGTTCTGAGAATTCTGTTCTTGCCACAGTATCCTGTCTATGTATGGTAAGATAAATGGGAATACACTAGCATGGCAAGGTGATTTTGGTATTTTCTACTGCTTATGGGAAGATTCTCAACCTTACTTTCCAGAATGGATGTAGTTACCTTCATTTCCTATGTAATAGTGAATTTAAGCAATGGAAATAGAATACAGTTTCTGATGTTAACAGTAAAGGGATACTTTTTAATATTTTAATAAGGGGATATATTTTAATAAATCTTTACAATAAAGGCTTATTTTGGATGAATTCTAGCTCAGTAGACTCAGCACAAATTAAAGACTGCTGTCACTGGAGACTTGCTCAGAATTATAGCTCCATTCTTCCCCAGACACGGGAAGTTTTATCTAAACTGTGTGCCTACTTTCAGTTCAATCAAGTTATTCTGCAGAGTACATACAACTGGCAACAGTTCAACACATGCTGCAGCATCCATTTCATAGTTTGAGAACTATGTTGCAGTTTGTTTGCTTTTGCCTGTGTAATTACCAGGAGTTATAAACACCAGAGTCAGCTCCACTACAATGAAGATGTGCTCTAGAAGCAAGTGAGAACTGAAACTTATTCTATCCTTTAATAGAGAGAAATATGCTACCAAATCAATACCTGAGACAGAGGAAGTACTAAGAAGTCAAGTACTGCATTTCACTTTAACACAGTGCTGTTTGAGGAACATGATACCTGGAGCAGGTTTGAACACTGCCCTCCATGGTGTCCTCAAACAGAATAGAAGGCAGGAAAGATTTAAAAGCAGAAAAGCTAAAAGTCCCAACAAATTATCTGTATAAAGAGGTCTGTAGTGCATCCATGTTTAGAACTAGAAAACAACAGGCTGTTTTATTATTTTTAAATAAAGCTTTTTAAGGACTGTACTCAGCTTTACAGGCAGAAGAATATGAAGAGTTCCTTCCCAACAAAGAGGTCTGAGAGAAAGGGCAGGGACTTGGTTATCTTACCTGTGCCTGACATTACAGAGCCCAGACAGCTGATCAGCAGCGGTCAGAACTGAGTGTGCTGCAGCTCAGGAAACCTAAGGACTGCTGACTGGGCTGTTAAGAATCTGAATGGGCTGTACTTTTGGAAACTCCTGCTACTATATACAGAACAAGCAGCTGCGGTTGTACATCTTCCAATAGAAACTCAATCCAGGTTACAAAAAGGAAAAAGGCGATTAGCCTGGTGGATCTAGATGAGCCTAGCAAGTAAATTAATGAAGATGACCTACTTACATTTTTCATTTTGAAGGATTCCTCCTCCAGTCTTTCTACTGCCAGAATGTTTTCAATTGGAATGCTGCACAGAGGGTGATCACCTGCAGAACACACACACACGCTGAGCAACTTAGTCACAATCCATCTTTACCTGCTGCCCTTATTCTAAGGGCTTATTATGTTCCTTTGAAGATCATTTTGACTGCACATGAAAAAAATCTTTCACTCAGCAGAGATTTACCACCATGGCCCTGATCTTCAACTCACTTCTGTCTTCAGCTGCATTACATTATGCTAGCAAATCTCTTAGAAACTGACTACTGCAGCAGAAAGCAATATACTTCCTGAGAAGAAGACAATGAAATAAATCATCCCTGTCAGCTCAGCTGAACTAGGTTGATGGTAGTGATGTAAGATCTCGAAGTTGAGTGTGAAATGATAACTGGCATGATCTGAACATGCTCCCTTATCTTTCTTACTCCTTTTATATGATGAAAGGAAGTGGCATCTGTTGTGTACTACTGAACTGACAGGAACAATTTGTGAAAAGCAAAATACTTGATATTAGGCAACGCTAAGTAAACACATTTCTGCAAGTTCAAAGCTTGCAGGCAAATCCCTACCCTACTGCAGACAGTTGTGCCAATGCTACAGAATTTATGAGAACAAGCTGAGATGCATCTAAGAACATTCAATACAAACCCAAATCCCAGTGTAAGGTAATTATATTCTGAGTTTTGTTTCCTTGCACAATCTACTATGTAGCTGTGAAACCTGCAGATGATATTGATAATTGGCATATGAGAAATATCATCAAATATTCTGCTAATTTATAGGATACTGTGCTATCCAAGAAGCTTTGTAACAGACAGCACTAAGATACTAAAAAAATGGCAAGAACATACAGGCTGACAGACTCGCCTGCACTGTGTCTTCTACAACTACAGACCTAGATTTCAGTGTTCTGTTCTTACACAATCCTTATGTTTATTCTTTGCTTTAATATATCAATAAAAAAAAAAAGACTGGCAAACCTTCATTACCTTTGCTTTTCTGATAGGTAAACTCATGGTTTGTCAGGCGAAACCATCTCTTCTTGAAGTTTTTCATACCAAATCTCTTTCTTCCTTGTGCTCTCTTTATCATGAACCTAGTAAACAGGACAATGGTTGTTACAATAAACAACAATTTATATATACATGCATACATATAGAATATATATTGAGTTATATAAATATATACGGACATACACACACACACGTGATGGCATTTGCAAAGCTTTAGGAAGGGACACACAATGTTTTCTAATTATTGAGGCCTGGTCTTGACAAGAAAAGGAAAAGTCACATTTGGATAGGTTTAGTGTATCTGTTAGTTAAGCCTTTCTGCAGATCTAGATAAGGGATAAGACATGTAGCTTGACTTGGAGTCTACATAGGGGCATTAGTCATTTAGCTGAACTGCAGCTTCTGCCCTTCCCTCAGTTATAAATCCAGCTAATTGGTTTCATACGACAGCAGAAAAAGGGCAGAGCATGGTTAGTACAGCTCTGCTAAGCTTGCCCTGTTAACTTTACAAGCTGTATCACTTTTTTTTGAAGCTGTGAAAAAGCTGAAAGGGTTTAGAGTATGTTCAATTAAAAGGCAGGTACAAGACCTCTGGAGCACAGGGACAGTACCTTCACATGCTTTAATCACTCTCAAGCTCTAGAAACAAAAAACCAGGATGCTCCACAGCTCCATTTGCAATTGCACATTGATGCTGCAGTTGGAAATGTGTTTTGATAAACAACAAATAAAGCAATCTGACAGCTGGAAAGTAGAGCCCCCTGTGTCCCCCTTCTTTGGCAAAGGAAGGGGGGGGTCATTTAGTGATTTGTCAGTTTTAACTGATTTCAAGCTTAGCTTACAATAAACTGTGATGCACCCAGCATCTTCCTAACCACTAAATCAATCCAAAAGCTTCACAGTGACTTTGGAGAGCCAGGTGACTTCATACTGCTCAGCATCACTTTTGGTGGAAAAAAAAATGTGGATACATAAGCAGTAGAGAGTTCATAACAGCCACTGTACATATTACATTAACTATTGTGCAAAATACAAGATTGTATAATGGAGCCAGTAAAAACTACTTACTACAGAGCAGTTTTTATCAAGAAGGAAAGCACTATACAGCACAAAGAGCACACAGAACAGCAAATTATTTGGCTTCAATAGCAGAGCTAAAACACTCCAAACAGCTACTGCTGCCGCTAACTTCTGGTACCTACAGTCAGAAACAGCTACATTGCATCTAACTGAACCACAAGTCTGTTTAACACTCAAACAGAAACCCAAGTTCCTTCAGACTTCAGCTCCTTAACTGTTTCGTACCCAGCTGGGCTGGTGCCTGCCACCCATTCCCAGTTGTGCGGGCACAGCTTTCAAGGACTGTTTACACCTATACATTGTTTTTCAACCAGACATAGTAACACACCTCCCTCATTCTTAAAATACTTCAATAGTTACTGTCTTGGTCCTTATACTTGGATTACTTGAGGAATATTTAATATAACCATATGATTCAGGTCATCATCAGGCCCAGTGGCAGTAGTCTTCATATTTCAAGTTTAAGATAAATTTCAGTATCCCTGGGCTGGACAACATGCTTGTTAGCTTTCTCTTCCTTCTCATTGCCAGCACTTAAAAGGTGATTTAAAACTGCCACCTCCTACAGATTCCTCTTTGAAAAATGCAAACTCCATATTGCAGAACTATGAGCAAATTTCTAATTAAAATCTTCACAGCTAACATAGCCAAGAGAAAAATGTGCTTTTATTTTCCACAGAGGACTCAAAACCACAGAAGTTATAAGCTCAATTTGAAAGATTTCTTTGTTTCTAATATTAACAGAATGTGTGAGAAGTCAGAGCAAACAGAAGCACAAAGTGGAAAAAAGTCTTATGGTGAAAGACAACTCAGTGCTGGGTGGTGGGCAATACTGTTTCTTCTCATGTTTATGGTACAGCTGAGTCTGGATCTGACATAGCCTTGCTTGGAAACATCAACAAGCCCCTTTCACCTACAAGAATGGCAGGACTAGTTCTCCTTTTAATTATCTTTATTTTGGAAAGAAGCAGGAAGACAGCTGTTAAGCAGCAATGGTATGATCAATGCCAGCAAACCCAAGTGCTAGTGACTAATCTTTGGTATTCAACATTCATTCAAAGGCAGAAATGCCACAGCTTGCCATCTAGATACTCTTAATAGAAGCAAAGATAGATTAAAAAAAAAAAAAAAGCAAACAAAAACATTGCAAAGAAATATGGAATACTGCAATATGGAAACCTTGCTACCTAGTCAATAAATCTGGAGAAGAATCAGAGCAATGACTGAAAATTCCCATGCAGTCTCCATGAAATAACATGGCAATAATGAAAAATGTCAGGAAAACCAGGCAGCTGAAGGCCAGTCCTTAACCTTGAGAACAATTTACATGAATGCTACTTCTAAGAAGTGCCTAGAAAACATATGGCAACTTCTTAATCGCCTCCAGTGAGTTAATGAAGAGATGTACACTGAATACTAAGCAAATCTTAGTGCTTCTTGAACCTCTGCCTACAGATAAAAGTCCTTTACTCTCTACTTACACCAGATTTCTGTTTTAAGGAAAAAAAAAAAAAAAAAAGAAGGCCAGCATCAATAAATAGATAAAATGTTCTCTGTTGGGTTTACACAGGAATTTCAGGACTGTTAAACAGAGTACTTCCTCCCTGAAGTTAAGTCAGACAAGTCTATTGCTACAAAGGAAGAACATGCTGTCAGCCAGTAGCTACAGCAAAGCACCAACTGCCCCTACAATCTTACCTGCATGAACTATTACCATCAACTTTCTTTACTGTTAGTTTAAGAGTCCTTACAACAGCAGCCACAGGCCGAGCGAGAAAAGACAGAAAAAAAATCAGAGAGGAACAAAAGAAAGACAGGCAGAAAAAAAATAATGGTTTAGAGTTAGAGGGAAGATGTTACAAACTATACATTTATTTTTAAAAACAAAAGAATGACAAATGTGCAGAATTAAAATAGACAAACTTGCTTCTAGGGACAAACACTCATGAGAGAAGTGAACTGGAAGGGGTAGTCATGTTTTCACTGAAAACCTAATTTTTACATGACTCGGAGCTACCATGCAAGCTTACTTTCAAATTGTAGTTCCTCTTATTGACCTCTGACAAGAAGAATCTGGATTATTTTTTTTTACTTTCTTCCTCTCAGCTCAAAGCATCTAATTGCACAGTGCAGTAAATTATTAAGACCATCTGATTTTGTAGCACAGAAAATGCCAACAATTAGTCTCTGAAACTAATATGACATATGGAACATGCTTTAAAAAAAAAAGGAAAAGTACTAAAATCAGAACCTGTTCCAAGCTCATCACAAATTTTCCTTGAAATGGCTGTGATAATGATTAGCATATGGATATTACAGAGCAGCAAAAGCAAATTCCATTTGCAGGCTTTGCCCTCACTAAGATATTCAGTATCTGCCTTCATAGTGGAACTGTACAGCTTTTGTTCACTGGAGCTAAGGAAAAAAGAAAACCAACAAAAAATCCTGCAACTTAATTTTAACCAGTGCTGATTTACTTTTATTTTGCCTTAGCTGTGCTAATTGAGTTCTCCTGGCTTCTTTTTCCTCCACTTATTAAAAAACATACTAATATTAAGATGTTTAAATCAAATTAAAAGGTGTTAAAATCAGCTATAGCAGGCACAGAGAGTAGAAATAGCAACATAAGAATCTTCCTACATTCTTCTCTGAACACACAGATGGAACAGGGGTGGCAGGAAAAAAAAGATAGCTGCCTTAGAATAGTAGCAAGCACACAAGTACAGGGTTCTGTTGCACATGTATGCTTACCCTTCTTTCAGCAATATAGGTTGCTCTATGCTCTTGTGATCTCTCCTTCCCGAAGATGAAATTAGATCTAGAAACTAAATAAAACAGAATAAAAAGCATAAGGATATCAGTACCACACTACCCAAATTAACATCTTTAACATTTGTACAGCACCACAAGAAAGTATTGTAAAAGTAGCTAAATAGAAGGTAATGGCAGGAGCTTGAGCAATTTGGGAGTTTTCCTGGCTTATAAAGTAAAAATAGCACAAATGCTCTTAAGTAGAAAAACTGCAGATGACCAACACTTCTTGTGCTTCTCTTTTGTTAAATGTATCTTTCACTTCCTTTTGGACTAACCAATTTTCTTCACAGATCTACAGCATCCTGTGAAGCATGCACATGTCTCAAGCTCTATGCAGCAGCCTGTTTATCCAACCTAGCTATTAAGTAGAAGTAGATTCCACTACTGAAATTAACACAATTTGATGCCAGTTTCTTGAATATTGCAGCTATCAGGAATCTGTGTTTCCCAGCCCATGCTTCCTGGTTTAAAAACTTTATGCATTACACTCTAGGATTCCAAGCTTCAGTTTCAACAACACAGTAGGATTTTCAGAACATTCACATGCATTACTCACATTTTTTACTGCATCTGCATACTTCTGCTCATTGAAATAATCATAGAAAGTAGCCATGTAGGATTCCTTGAAATTGGCCTGAAATGCAAAGCCAAAACCACATGTATCATAATACGGTTTATACAGAAAATATTATTGTTAACAGCAGTAGACCATAAGGAAAGTCAACCCAGATAAGAGTGGGGTTTTTTTCTGGTCAGAGGTAAAATAAGCAAAGCTCTACTTTCATCTTTTACAGCATACATTCAGTAGTACCAATTTTTTATTTCAAAAAGGTATCAGAATGTATTTCAGAAGTTCAGTTACTTCAGTTAAAAATGCATTCTTCGGAAGTCTCAAGCTTTTGCTTTGCCTTTTAAACTTGGTCCTAAAAGAAGCTGACAAAGTGGTGAGAAGGAGTTCTATTGTCTCAAAGGATTTGTACTTGAGGTACAGATTCATCTACAATTGCCTGAGTGAATCCGAACTAGGCCACCCCAAACTATCCAGCACCCCCAAACCATCACCAGATACAGCAGTCTGCTGCTTTAGGCATGCAGGTTTCACCTCAATCAAACATCCAGGGCATGGCCATCAAGATCTAGTCTCACCACTTGGCTGGCAGAAAACCGAGCTATTATGAAAATAAAAGCCCTTCCCCTTACTGCACATTTCTTCTCAGTTGAGCTTTAATTTGCTGGAACAATCTGCAAAGCCTTGCAGAGCTGCTAGCATATACCAGAGGCAAGTAGATAATTTCATGGGGTTTTCCTGATCACTGTATTTCTTCCAGAAGGAAGTGATGAAAAGCCCTGTAATGGATTTCTACACTGGTCACACAATTTTTGCTTTCCTGAAATCTCATTCAGATTAAGACAGACTTAGTTTTCCTGTGAGAATGAGAGGCTTATATTCAAAGCAACAATAACCAGTTTTGCATAAGCCTACTACAGCTCCAGCATTTTAAAGGCTTAATTACAACAAGTGAAAAAAGATTAAAAAAGATAATCTCTTTCCTAAATTAAGCTTTTAAATGAAAATGGTATACTTACAGATTTAGATTTTGATAGGCTGCCTAGTGTTTGAATGGTTTTAGAGATAAGTGTCAAAGTTCGAGAAGTCTGAGGATCCTAGGAAAGAAAACAATAGTATTTGGACTAGCTATTTAAGCAATGCAAGAGGAAGGTAAAGTATATTTCTTCTTTGCTGTTCCACTTGCAGAACAATAACATAAAATTAGAAAACACCAAACAAAATACTACAGTAAAAAAAATTATTTTAAAGGCTTCCGACTCTTAAGCCACCATGCTTCATAGCTACCTATTGCTCTTCAGAGAACAAAAGGCAATCACTTGCAAAATAAAAATAGAGATTTCTGTCTTGATGATTGTCCATGTCCTTCCCCCTCCCAGTAGAAACTATTAGAAGTCTTGTATTAATTGCTTAGCATCCAAAATATTTCTAATGTTGCTGAGAGTCAATCCAGCATTAATGCAATGCAGCACAAGTGAAGCAGTGACCATCTTTTCTGCAGCAGCTTAAATCATCTACTTTGTTTGTCCTTAAAATTCACTGTCCCTCCCATATCTCCCAAGTCCTTCACATAACAGTTACCAACATATGCTTCATATCCAAGACAGACATTGCCGATCTCCGAACTAACAAAGATACTTTTCCCACAGGCTATTAAAGGAACTGAAGAAAGAATCTTGATTGACAGACCAAATATCGTGACAGAACCATATAAATAGCTAGAAAACGTTTATACAGTACTTACTGGGTGGTGTGGTGTAAGCTGGAAGAGGTTTGGAGAAAGAATGGCAGGAGCAAAGAATCTCAGGAAAATAAAGCTGCTAACAGCTGTATACCTCACATCTAGGTCACCTATTGAAAAAAAGACCTCTCCTCAGCATTTCAACAATGCTTCCTTAAAAACCTTTTAAAATTATCAGAATGCCTTCAGAAATCTAATTTAAGCATGTGCTGGAAATGTATATATTTGCGTGTTACCGGATTAATTGATGATGGAGGATTTGGAGCCAGAGATCAGCTAGCACAAACCAAGAAAATGTCTATGACAGCCTTTTGAAAAGAAGTGAGTTCACAGCATAGGCTACACAGAGAACACTATTCACTTTTCCTCCACAAAGGGAATTTCATACAGACAGCTGCTATTCCATCTATGCAATTGGAGTATGATGACAAACTTAAATAGTTAATGAAACGTTCACCACAGAGGCCAACTCTCCATTACCCAGTTATAATCTTGAGCACAATGGCTTTACAAGATTTAATGTATCTATTAAAGTTGGTAATTACTAAAGATACTGTTTATTTATTTTTATATAAAATAAAGAGCACGACAGCAAAATCAATGACTTTCTGTTTGAGCTCCCCTACTATGGAGCAACTGTTTAAAAGCTGAATTTGTATTACTCTAAAATTTCCTTATTGTAATCTGCTTCCCTTCATAAAAATACATAGTTTGGTCATTTTGCAGAATTTCTGTTTTATATTGCATGCTCATTCTCCCAAAGCCAAAACGAGGAGGGAGCAGAAAGAATTCTCTCTTGACAGCCAATAAAGCTTTGCAGCACATGGGCCTCCTAGGGCAATGAGCTTGCAATGACTCAAATAATTTATAGATTGGCCTTTATTACAGATTGGCATGTGAGCAGAAAATAATTCAGCTCCATGGGATCTGCAGAATGAGCCATTACAAAAACCTGAACATTCGAAAAGTAAGCATACTTAGCAAATATTGAAACCACAAATACATACCACCTCTCTTTTTAAACTCTCTTTAATTTTGAAAGATACTTAAGGAAAATGCATCACAATCAAAGTCATGTTCTTTGTGGATTGAATAATCAAGGAAAAAAAATCCATTAATAATAGTTCAAATGGTATTTTGGGTAAGATGCTGTTCACTGACTAAAATCCATCAAGGATCATGCAGACTGCTAGACTGCACCTGCATTTAAAACAATGAATGGAAAATAAAACAATATATAGAAACTCACCTTGAAAACGCTTGGCAGCTGATTCTCTCAGTGAAAAGAAAATATCACACATCACTGTGGGGCAGCTTACACCAGATTTTGTAATTACAGTAAAAATGCGATCAACATATTGCCTCAAATTTTCCTGAAAAATGCAATGATTTTCATAAAAATTAGTAATATATTCTGCTATGGGAAGTGGTTATTATTCCCATATATATTTTGTTCATAACAGCATCATTAAAGATTCTCCCTTTCAACATTATATGCTTGCAAAACCATCTCAAAGTCAATGGTACTCTGTTGGGTAAAGGTACATATTCAATTACAAGAGTAAAAACATTATTTCTCTCAGAAACAAGCATCAAGTGATAGAGCTGCATGGTACATTGCTCCTCTTCATAGGGGCATTCTCTACATCTTCAGTAAAGCCACAGGGTAAGTTATCCTTGTCCTCAAGGACAGGGGGAGAAGTGATTAACACTGTATAGACACTGCATTTATGGCAGAATGTAACACAATTATAAAAGTTCATGATGTTAAGAAAGTTTTCAGGGTATTCTAATAAATTCTAATAACTTATTTGAACACCAAACATCCAAGAACCACAGCTAAACTTGATAGTGTAAACAGGAATTATATCTTCAAAATCTAACACATACCCTGTTATTTTCCAGGTTTTCTCCATCTTTCAATTTCACAGGATCAATTTCACAAGGTTTATGAACCTGGCAGATCTAGAAAAAAGTATAGCAAACCATCGATATATTCATTTACCTTCAGATATAAGAAGTTTAGTAAAAAGCATAATCTGTTAAGTTTTTTAGGGTAAAAGGCAAAAGACAGCTTTATAAATTGTATTTTTTCTTTTCACAATACATTGAAGGCAAATTAAATATGACCTTTCTTTTTTTCCAAAAAGTAGCAGTAATTTGTTCTACCCTTCAAATGAAATGAAGAATTATTAGTTAGACTCTCTCAAGCAAGGCTATTCAAGAAACACTCTATTTCACCAAAGAAGTCAACTTTGAAAGCCTATCTATATTCTTTAGTAACTTGACATTTTTTTATGAAACATTAAAATAACAGTCAAGGAAACTGTCATATCATTTAAAGGAAGTCTGTTGTCTGAAAGTATTGCCCAATTCCTGCACTAAAATACCCACACCCACCATTCTGGACTGGATAGATATTAAACCACAGTTACAGTACATGAATCAAAACCACAATTATTTAAGAATAATTTTGTTCCTTTATACCCACTGGATGAAATGTATTACTTATGGCAGAAACGTTCTGCCAGAAGCTATGTTCTATATTCATCGAAGTTATTACTTCATTAATTTCTCAGAACCAATAAAAGTTAGATTCTATAAAACAGCATAATTTAGTTAAATAAATAACAATTTTTCCCTTAATACAATCCAACTGTTTCTGAATTGGGTGACTCAGGTGTGGCTAAATTAACACGTGGGATTTTAACAGAAGACAGGCTCTGAAGCATCATTTCTACACAGTTATTTTAAAATGGGAAGGAATAAATGGTACCTGCTCCCTGAAGGTCTTGTACAGTGACATTGTATCAAATAAATAGTCTAAACTGCTCTTACCTCATCTATAATTGGCTTTAGTGTAACTTGCAGATAATGCATCCCTGCCAGTTTCATTGTCTCATCAATGCACTTGGAAGTTAATGAGTTTCCTCTGAAAATGGTGTTTGGATCTCTGAAAATGAACAATTTGCTGCAGTTTAGACTCTTCATAATAAACTGCTAATATATGGAAATATAAGAAGCAGTGAAAGGTGATGGAAATCTGATTTTGAATGCAGAAACAAAAACTTCCTTTGACACCAGCCTGCCATTAAATGCAGTGACAGAGCACTTAGGGCACTTCCAGGTTATAACAGAAAAGCAGCAGTCACGGTGGGTCTGGAGGAACCACAGGTTTTTGTCTTTGTATTAGTACAGTGTGCATGGCAACACACAGGTTCAAATCAAAGGGTTTTTAAAAATCAAAGGGGGAAATGCACCCACTTTCCCATGCTACTAATCAGTGTTAATTTGAGGAAGGGAAGGAGGCAGTCATTTCAGTCTCTCAACAACACTGGATATTATTACATGTGATCTACCAACTTCTCCTACAAAATGAGTACTTGTAAGCTGTGAGGGAAATGAAAACACCAGCTCCACTGACATAGCTGTTTTTCTAAGTGACTTACAGGACTGTCCTGTGATCACTTATGTGATTAAATACAGGGCAGATCCCAATTGTGCCCCAAGAGCTGCATGAATAGGTGATGCCATGCAGACTTTCACATTTTTCTGAAAGGTTATTTTGACTGAATTCTTCCTGTACTAGCCATATGGTCACTGTGATTACTTAAGCTTCAGCTAGCTGCAGTTTTTTTAGTATTACTTTTGTAGGTTTTTTTAGTATAACTTGCACTTTGAGAATGCAAGTCATTTCATACTGATTTTGTATCTTCAATTCCTCGTATAGCCATTTATGTCATGCAGATAATCAATGACCTCACCTAAACCCATACAGTCAAAACCTGTGCCGACTGACAACAAATCAAATTTGGATATGACATTGTTTGCTTGCTGTATTTACATTGATGTCTTTTCTACTGTTTATGGCTTACTACAGTTGTACCCATTTAGAAGCAGTGAATAACAGGATGCATTACCCTGCTAGAATTTTGTTTCGTAAAAAAAGTAAGCTCATTGTCTGTCACAAATGCCAGAGACTTGAAAACAAGCACCATCTTTTTGTTTTATCACAGGAATATGACTGACTAGAGAACAGCAAATCTCCTCAGCAACCAACATGTTTCAGCCAACCTGCTGCACAAAAAAAATACACCTACCTAGAAGGAAAACACTCTATCTGTCAGACATTCCAAGAAAATTCAACCCATGGAAATACTTTATTTTGTACTGAGGGAGCTACTACTCTGCTATTTTAGCATAGATATCTGTCATTCCCCTGGACTCCAAATTGTTTCTTCTAATATCAGTCAAGAGCATGACTACATAGGCATGAAGATTATGGCATGAAAAGTTGACTAGAAACTGCTTGGTGTGAAAATTAGATCTTACACTACTAAACTATCAACACAGCAGTAAGTCAAACAAGGGACTTACAAAAAATGACCAGAAAAAAAAATTTTGTTTTCTGCTGTCCACTGCCAGATCCAATCACATCTTTGTTCCTGAGCCCTCTAATTGGAAAGATTAGACACACAGCTTGCCTTGAATATTCATGACTAAGAAGAAACTTGCTTTTTGTTTTGAACAAATTTAACAGACATTTTTAGTCAGCACTAAACAGCTTATTAGCACACTATGAAGCTGAAATTATTTCATATGAACAGTTGAAGGAAATACAGGATTACATAGTTATGCTAAAATAAAATTCAGACTGAGAAGAGTGAAAATCCCTGTTCTCAGACCTTACAAGTCTTGCAAGCAGACTTCACAAAGCATTACAGGAATTCCTCCTAAAATCAAATGCACCAGATTGCCAGAGCACTGATTGTGTTTATAAAAAGAACTCTTGCAACTCAGCTGGGAAGAACAGGAACATCTCCAACAGTTTCTTTTGAAATGACTAAACTCTAGTTCTAGAAATTGAGTGGAGGATCCTAATGCAGAGCACATATGTTTGATAACAATCTGTTTTTTGGTACTTACTGAGTTCTCTTCACTTCAGCATTCGCAATGGCACTTATGAAAGGCACAATTCTGCCATAGTGTAAGAAAAGCCTGACAAGAGGTATGGCTGCTTCCTGTTTTTCTCTGCAAACTTCACCCAAAATGTGTGCAGCTGATGCTGAAACAGGCTGAACAGTGGAAAGAAACAAAAACTTTGAGAGATCTTTCCAGAACAAGCATCCTTTCTTTTCCCATCACCTCCTTCATGCAGAACCCCACACACCGGTTGCAATGGCCAGTTACCCAAACCTGCCTGTGCATAACATGGGTGTATGTTACATTCCAGTTTTTGTTGGCTCTAAGTGCTGATCACAAGAGGGCAGCAATTTAAAAACTGTTACAGTACAGTATCTTTTTTTGCTCACGTTTTTAATAGATGTCTTTTCACTGAATGTCACTGTTGCCTGGGAAGCAAGTGAAGAGGAAGAGAACTCTAACCCTTCTCAGTTTCAAGCCACACAAAGTACAGAACCCAGTTCTTGTACTGAAAAAATAAAATAACTTGTTACAACTGCTAACAGTATGCAAGATGGCACTCATGGTCCAACCCTCTCACATTTCAGGATTAGCTCTTGGTCTGGGTTTGGTGGGTTTTTTTAGTTACGCAAGCAAACCTGTTCCTCTCCACTAAAGGGAAACCAATTGATCAAACAGAAGCTTTGCATTTTCACATGTAAAATTAGTTAGCCACAGAGAATATGCTGCTGCTAAAACCACTGGTGTTCCTGGGTGTGCCTTCACCCACCATACTGCATGCAGATAAAGATCTTCTCTGCAAGGACTGAAAACAAGCACCAGGGACATGCAGAGCTCAACAAGGCCTTCAGGTCTGAAAAGGAAGAAGCTGAAGCTTCTGGTAATTGCACAACTATGGTGCCAGTGAGATAGTGACAAACAATTCAGAGAGCCCCCTGTAAGGATGATCTGCAGGCAAACAACAAGCAATGCAAGCAAATTACCTCGACATCTGCAGATTTGAGTAGGAGGTCTCTAAGTGGACTGTAATAGTCGGAGGAAAAAACATGGTCCTCAGTGTAAACCACATTTAACCTTAAGGAACCAAGGTCATCAGGTTTCAGTGACTTGTTACCATTATCTCTGGGCTGCAGGAAATACCTGATATGCAAAAAAGACAGAAATTTGTGATGAAAATACATTATCTCAGGTTATGCATGATTTTAGATAAAATGTATAGACACAGACAATATTTGTATACATATCAAATTCTTAAAAGTTCTGAAGAAGACTTCTAAATTAAGTTTGTCAGTCTATTTTGCACTCACTACAACATGGAAAGTTCTGATAACAGAGGTTTAAGTACATATGACCAAAAACTCCCACACTAAAACTATGGCACTGACGATGAACTACAGTAAATATTATCATATTATAACTCCCATGTGCAATACAGGCAGACTGAAATCTCTAATCACATTATCAAAACGTCTTGTTCTTACATTTGCTAAGATTGTTTTGGCTTGCTTACAAAAAAAAGATACAAATTAAATCCATTTAAACTTTATCACATAGCAGTAATTACTCTTAAGTCTTCACAGCAGACATATGTTTCTACTTATTCTCCAAAATAAAAATGTCAAATACCATGCTTCATAAGAACTAGACTGTCGGAGAAATTTCAAAGGGAGTCTCAGTTCTCCTAGAAACTCGTCTCCAAACTTCAGGTTACTGGCATTCCAAAGATCAACTCTGTAATAAAAACAAGTAATTTAAAAAGACTTATAATAAACAAATTAAAAATACAATAATAATCCCAGCCTTTATTCAATTTTGTAGGTTTCTTCACCTCAAGCCTATGAGTTAAAAACTCTCAAAACTGTACAACAATGATTTCCAAAGAGCGAAGAGACAAACTTCCCTTAGATTTTCTGGAGCCTTACAATTCACCTCCACTAAACACTTGTGGAAAAAATCATCAGTACTGTTTCCACTATTCGTATTAATGAAGGTTCAAGAGGCTGTTTGGCTATCCCACATAATAGAAAAATACAGATAAAATTAACACCAGAGGAAAAAATCTCAAATATATTTAAGAACTCCATACTGTCTGTTCTATCTTAATCTAAATGTTACCCCTGGGAAGATTCCAATTGAACACAAATAAAATTTTTCACAGTGAGAGCCATTGGAATAGCAGCCTCAGGGAAGTGGCAAATTCCCCAGCACTGGATGTTTTTAAGACTCATCTGGATAGGGTGCTGGACCACTATGTCTAGACTGTGCTTTTGCCAAGAAAAGTAGGACTCGATGATCTCTGAGGTCCCTTCCAACATATAAATCTATAATAATCTGAGATTACTAGCAGCTAAGCATCAATTTTACAGAGTTAGGCTGAATGTCTGCACAGTCTCTCAGTGCTTTAACTCTTGGGAAGAGTGTGTCAAGGTTACAAACTTGTTGCACCTAAACTAGTTCTGTGTGGATACTCAAAACATTGAGGCAGTTCTACTGCTCTGTGTAATCAGTGCATTGACTCAAACCTGCACAATTTTTGGCACCTGGTCGCTCACATTTGGGAGGTTCTGGCATGTATCTCTAGGTGATACTTCCTTCCCCTTCACCTCTCTTTAACATTAGGATGTAAAGTACCTGCACTGAGATTCACAGTAGAAGTACTGTGTCTAACCTGGCATGTGCAGATCAATGCTGTAACACCCACCTGGGAGCAACAGTGTCCAACTCCAGGGTAGTTGTTTCCCTACGTATTCTAAGGTTTCCTGTGAGAAGTATTTTTAATTTAAAACAAGCTTAGCTGAGAATTTTGCACGTAAGTTGCAGTCTGAATATGCCTTATTAAAAAGACTTAAATAAGACTTATGTCTTATTAAAAAGACTTACGGGAAAAAAATATAGGCTTTCAAATAATTAATATTATTATTAGAGTAACTTTTATTTGGATAAGGGTCAAAGTCACTCAGTTATGAATATATTTCCATAACCTTTCTAGTCTCCAGCAAGTCACAGTAGGCTTGTCAAGGAATGAATGTTGATAGTCCTACTAAAGGTTTATCTGCCCTTATGCAACCGCAGAGGACGTCACTTTTAAATCCTCTGAACCTTGTATCTCTCAACAGTGTCTCATGCATCAAGTTTCTTGCCCTAGACATACCATCAGCTCACATTGCATGCCTGCTGTGTTCCATTCTTCCAACTCTAATTTAACAGTCTTTTTGCAAGGCAAGAATTCCTCAAAAGGAAAAGACTTCCCTGAAAATTCAACCTCTTCTCTCTGCATATCTGGTTGGTTACTATCTTGCTAACCAAGTCAGATGGCTAAAAGCAGTTTCAGGAGAAGAGGAATTTTTTGAGAAGTTTATTTACACAGACAAACTTAAAATCTACCAAATATTTACAAGCTACTGGTTTCTAGTGTATCCGAATTCTTTCAAGATGTCCACTAGCAATAACACTTTCAAACACAGGCAGCCAAAGACTGTTCTGTTCCCCCACAGCAACTTTACAGAAAAAAAAAATAGTGCAAATGATCTGCAGGAGAGGAACTAACAACTTAAAGTAGATCACACACTACACAGTAAGCAATGCATGCATGTAAATTCTGGAATTATTGTTTCGTGTGCTTAGAGTACAAAGCAGAAGCAGCATTTTAAAAATTGTAACATACAGACCCCAGAGTCTAAAAGATTACTTTTTCCCTGAGGTTTTTAGAAGGCAATATTATAGCAAGTATTACTCTAAAACTGGTCAGACTGCAGTCTCTGAAAGAAACAGCAGAGAGTGGGAGGAGAAACAATGAATTTCACGAGAACATCTGGTCCCTAAGTGTTGATATGCCCTGCCTGCAACTTCCTACACCCACTCAAAAAGAGAAAAACCCTGAGAGACTAAGTCTCCTCTGTACCCTGTGAAATGGTATTTTCTCAGGAGAGGAAAAGAAAACAAACCCCCAAAACCATAAAATGTCCATCCAGAGGGTATGGGAGCAATCTTACTCTGACTAAACAGGCTGGAGGAAGTGAGTGGGGGTAGAAGGGGAACCTGAGATGGAAACAAAAAAAGTCTGTTCTATAGGGGACAAAACCTCTGAGCAAAGAGTTTGCCCAACCAAGACTGACACTTTACCTCCTTTTGTCTGTTATTTAAGTGCTTAATCTTTTTTCTTTTTTTCCCAACTATTTTGTAAGCCTCCTCACAAACTATTCATCTTTACCAAATTGTGATGTGTTGGTTATAAGGAGTGACAGACTTTTCTGAAGCTCAGCCTCCCCATATGTTATCATTGCAGACAGTCATTTGTCCAGGAAAAAAGCAGTAAGTAAAACAATTGCTTAGCTCCATTTAGTTCAGTAGTACAAAATAAGACTCAACTGAAATGCTAAGCAATGTGCAAACACTGTCCACCAATACCTGGGGTCCCCCTTCCAGAGTCACAAAAATTATCTGAGGATGGATGCTAACTTGCATTTAATTTAAAATCAGTGCATGGCTGGACATCATGTTTAAAAAGACTAGACTGGCACTCTCAAGACACCATTCAGTTGCTCATTCCAGCACACAGATCCCCTGAGATATGGGACTTCTTACTTTGTTCTTGCCTAAACCATACAAAGCTTTGCAGAAATAGTCTGGTGCTAGGAGTAAGTCATCTGCAGTGCTGCAACACAGACACCACCAAAGCAGCATGGAGCTCAGCCTGGGCCTTTGCACTGCCTCCTATGAACTGGGCTGCCCTTGAACCAGATACTTTTGCACTGTTCCTCAGAAGAACGGAGTAGAGCTCTTGTCCTTCTCACATACAGATAGTTTCCCTTTCTTGACTCAGAGCCAGGGCAAAAACAAAGCCATCAATGGCCTTGTATTGCTGTGATGCTACACTCATTAACAGGCTACATGAACCAGCAGCTGACTGTGAAATTAGGACAACCCTCATCCATTCATTGTAGAACACAGATGTGTCTTGCTCGCTGGCAGTAAGCATTTTTCCCTATATCTGATCTTTCCTCCATCCTCCTCTCTAGCAGCCAGTCATACTTCTGAAGGGACTAAAGAATGTTTTGGGATATAAGCCCTCACAGTGGGAAGACTGGGCAGGAGTGGGGTGCCACCATTCTCCTTCAACCTTTCATCCTAGGGGACAGGTGAATTTCACATAATCTGAGGCAGATATACAGCACTTTTCAGCTGTATTGCATCCACGTCACCAGATCTAAGTGGTATGCAATAGCATGACGCATGTGACACCCCTAAGCCTTGCACCTCCTATTGTTTCCTCTCCACTATTTTTATTCACCAGTCCCCACAGTTGACAGCCCTCAGCAAGTGCTAAAACAACATTAAGTGGGTGGCAGTGGGTGGAGTTGTTTTTGTTTTGAAATTAGGGTTGCTTCTTTCCCCTGTGATGGGTTTAACACGGATTACACTCAGCCTTGCAAGAAGGGGTTAAAGTCTGGCAGGCAAAAGAGAAGAGAAACTGATTCTGTCTCAGAAAAACTGAGTTCAGGAGTTTCCTTTCAGAGATGAAGGACCTTATATGGGTTGCTAAAATTAAGTGATATAAGAAAACAGACCCTTTTAAGTGACAGCACCACTGAGCTTCTGAGGGACGGAGGAAAGGGGAGCCCAGACATAAAAGCCTGCACTTAATGACAGCTGCACATTAGAATATACACAGTGTATGTAAGATATGAAGGAAAATGAGGATTTCTTCTACAGAGGATGTACCGCACATTCACATACACCTACAGGACAATGGAGGGAAAGGAGCATACAGGTACAGTGGCAAACACTCATCTTGATTTATGAATGGCAAAACCATGTCATCACAGAAAATTAAGTCTACTGCAAACTTACACAGGTTTGGAAGACAAGTTTAGTAGCACAAAGTGGTTTATATTACCTAATTTCCATTTTGTCAACTTCGTCAACATCTTCAATGTCAAAATGGGATTTCTTGTTGTAGCTACTGGGTCTTGTAACCTAATAAAAACGAGAAAACTTTAACAAATTGATATGATACAAAAGTGTTCCTATGTTCGTCTACAAAGCTCTGTCAGACTGCAGTCTTTTACTATCAGCAGTGACTTCAGTCCTGATTCTGCAAATACCCATGCATGCAAATAAACACAATGACTAAATAGATTCAATAGATACAAAAGTGGTGCTGGTCCCCTACCAACAATCATATCCAAGATTAACTAGGTACTCTAGACTTTCTTTACAGAAATAGGATTTCCTTAATATTACTACAGTACTTTGAGTTTACAGTGACAAAAAAATTTTAAAAGCACGGGAAGGAACACCACTTTTATAAGCCATCTAAGGAAATAAAAGGGCAATTAATAATTGGGTTTTAAATACAGCTGTACAACAGATGTGCTGAGGCACTATGAAGAGGGGTACCTATTTCCCACTGACTCTTCGATCCACGGTAAAATGTTTCACAACAAAAACTGGGAAGTTCTGACTGTCTTGATATCCTGGAAGTCAATTTATCATGCTCATACAAAAAATACCACAAAGATCCAAGAGATGCTCGTTTGTGTTATGAACATCAGAATATAGAACCAGTTGCATAGTGCAACTATATTTGCAATTCTGATAAACAGCAAAGCACAGGCAGAAAGAGTGGGAAGACAGGGGTAAGTGTAAAGAATTAGCAAAAAAAGGTATTGTAAAAACATTTCTTAAAATTTGTTTTCTTGAGTGATTATAAAAACACTTTGATGGTTGTATTTTTGCATAGTATGTCAGAAACTTGAGAAAAAGGTTACCCCACCCAGCCAAAACCACAGCAGAAACTGATGAAAAGCAAGTGTGTGCGATGTGTTGGTACAGCTCTTGGTTGCACACAGAAGCTGAACTTTATTGTAAGTTTAAATACAGTTGGGGCTTAATACTTCCTACTCAAAAAAACCAGCTTTTATTGTATACTTCTTGGTTTTATATTCTAGACCAGATGCAGATGGTACACAAAACAAGGGAGGAAAATACATAGCTGCACAAGCAGAGAGGAAACAGAAAAGAATGTTCAGCACAGGACACTAAACAGAGCCTTTTGTGTGTGTTTATGTGTGAGGCAGGCAACGTTTTCAAGGTGATACATGAAAACTAAAAGGTCCAGCAGCACTTCCCTCTAGACTGGAACTGAATCAAGAGCACAATGAATGTTAAACCCAAGAGCACAAAGGACTTCTATATGGACTACAACTTCAGGAGCTCAGCAATAGCTTTCTCACTCTACTCTTGCAACTGTCTTCACTGTGTCTTCACAAAATTGTTCTACATAACTTCAAATGACATTTTCTACTACCATTGTGTAGCTTATGGTGTAATTTTTAATACAGAAAATTACATTTAAGTGTTTAATTACATATTAACACGAGTTGTTAAAAAAGTGGTAGTATAAGTGTAACTTAGGGCACATCCCTTTTAAGTAATAATTTTTCTGTGAAGTTTTGCTGGAGTCTGCATGTACAAAATCTCTCTGTTCACCTGTACAACTGCTTAGTGTGCAGATAATATAGATCAAGAGAGGTACAAGGTCCATCCATTCCAAGGATGGAACTGGAGGTGGGGGAACTCCCAGTCCACAGTGCTGAACTAGCTGCCACAAACCATTTTACTAAAAAGTGGACACAACTCTGCTGTGATGGTCCCTTTCTTAAGGCAAAGCTGGCATGACATTTATGAGCTGCTAATTTTTTTCAGCACACACAGGTCTGCAAACTGGTTACAACACCACCTTCTCCAGTTCCTGCAAGAAGGGCATTTGCTGAATGCAAACCTCAGAGCCACACCACCACACTGCAGCTGTAGCAGTGGTGAAAATGGCTCTGAACCATCACGTGCAAGTTTCTCTCACAGCACCCCTTAAACAAACCCTTAGATTTCCCAAACCAATGTTAAGCTATTTTCCATTTAGAAAATTAAATCTGTGTGAATTTTTGATGGTAAAAATGAAAGCACCTATTCACTGCCTTTTACAGCTTGCCTGCTTCCATGAAGGTATGGCCAATCCCTGTGGTAGCAGGCTGCAGGAAAGCTGATGAAGCTGTTTTGGAAACAGTAAATGACACAGCTGTCAACAGTGTGAATTTCATGCAGCTCCACAGGAATCAGAGCACTATGTTAGCATGCACAAGCCACAGGTCTGCCCATGTCTCTCATTAGGGAATGTATTTCCAAGTTGCAGCAGTTCTACTGAACCTTGTCCCTTGGAGACATTTAGCCGGAGATGTACTCGCTACCTCAAAATGATGTAAATCTACAGTGGCTCTGTCTGCACTAAGGGTATGTTTTGTATTTCAGAGTTTTGACTGATCCAGACATCTCCCAAGCTCTGCTCTTACCCACACAGAAAACACTTTGCTCTGAGTTAGCAGAATAACTGGGGCATGGGCGTTGAGGGAGGGTTTTGCTTCTGCTGGTACTTGCATGCAACCCAGCCCTCAGCATAAACACAAGCTAAGAAAGCCTCCAGCCCCCTCCACAACTCTAGCTGGAAGATGATTTCTGGTTTTTTCCTTCCTCTCCCAAAGTGGCACCACTTGCCAGATTCAGTGTTTAATTACTGAACATTCACTGCTCCTGAAGCGTGCAGAAGGCTGAGGAATCAGACAGGTGAAGCTTTGTGGTTTACAGTCTGAATTCCTGGATTACATTTCTCATTAAAAAGCTCTTGCTGACAGATGCCTCCAGAACTGCTTATGACAAAAATGTTAAGCCCATTTTTGTTTCTTTACATCCAGCATCACTCTTGTGTCACTGTCAAAGGCTGCAGCTCTGAGTCAGGTGATGGACTGAAATGCTGAGCATCCCTGAGTGAACACAGACACCTCAGTGTGGTTTCAGAGCTCAGGACCATGGGATCTCTCCTCTACCAACCAAGCCCATGCAGCACTTCACAAAGTCTCATGGAGTCAGGCAAGCAGGCACAAAGGCTCCCTCCTGCCTAAAGTTAAGTCTGCAGTGAAGTAACACCCCAGGGAAGAGACATGTTGGGTTACCAGAGGTTACCTTGGATAGCTATTCTGGCTGACCCTCAGGGCTTTGACCCCATTGAGCAGTGGGAAAGTGCTTCTGCCAATAAAGAACTTGCTATATCTGCTCCTCAAATCCAAAAACATTATATTGACAAGAACACATTTCAGCTGGTGTGACCAACCTTGGATCAGCCAGTATAACTTCTAGCTTCTAGGGAAAGAGGTTGGTGGTTTGTAGTAGAAGGAACACAGAAATGAGCCCCTCACCGGTATTAACAAAGGTAGGCACTGTGCAGATCTGAAGTGCACAACAGCACTTGTATGGCTCCCCTTTAAGCAGCTTTCCCTACTGATGTGGTTGCCTGTGCTCCCAAACTGATTCAATAAACCACATGCCAAGGTGCCATCCCTAAGCCAGAAACAATTTCATATATAAAAGTGTCCTGAATGATGCAAACCATATGGGCAGAAAGGGCTTTTCAATGATATGCCAGTTGCAGCGTACTACTCTGGCTTTTCATCAGCTTTGTTATGCCAGAAATATTCTTGAGGTATCTACAGAACAGTTAAGTGTAGACCAGAACTAAGATATCCAAGAGAAAAAGGAAAGACAAAAAGATACACATACTTTGGGAGACAAAATGAAAAGTTTCAAGAGGTACCCAAATTACAAACACATGCACATATATGTATGGACACACCATAATTACAGCTACTCTTGCCAGAAAGAACCAAAATAAGCACTTTCATGAAAGTTATACTTTGTCTTAACTGGACTTGCTGAGCATGTTCTGTATTATATAAAACTAAGAAGGTTTCACCCACTTGGAGGAACAACACTGCAGCAGACTGGTAGACAGCCAAAACATGCACTTTAGTGTGTTTTTTCTCTACAGTTTCTAGTATTACTAGGAGATAACTTATTGTCAGGGAAGGACAGGGTGGAGCAGCTATAAAACCACAGGCTAAAAAGAAATTTACTTTTTTTAAATCCCATTTTTAACACTCCTTTTCCAAAACTCTTTTGGGGTGAGTTTTGATGAAGCATAAAGCCTGCTGCTCAGAAATACCCACCTTGAAACTTTTCTTACAGAGCACCTGAGCAGAAGCAATATAGTGCTCCCTCAGCAGATGGATAGTCTGACCCTGGGTACTTCTTACCCCTGTATCATGCTTTGAAACAGTTCTCAAAGAAGACAGCTGGCACAACATGGGAGCAGGATGCTGTGCCAACTATATACAGTGTAGTATTTCAGCTTATCACCCTTTCCTTGCAAATACCAACCTCAAAATAAAACACTTCATCAAAATGTGGATTGTTGGTCTTCTTTTTAACTTTAGTCTTCTTGGCTTCCGATCTGAATTATGGAAAGAAAAAAAAAAAAAAAAAAGGTAAGAAGCAACATTAGCAGAAGTGTGATCCTAGAACAGAGACACGGAGGAACTAATTGTCATCCACTTGATTTGTCTGATAAAAATGGCACACCATGTGGCTCCAGCACAGCAAGGCACACACACATTTAAAAGAGGGATTCACTGCACGCCTATTTCCCTAAAGTGGCAGTAACCAGAGTTTGTTATCTGGTCTTAAACACAATCCCTTGGACCCTGATTCTGTCACTTGCTTGATCCATCAGAATCTTTAATCTGTACAGAGCAACTGGCAAGAATGGGGCTCTGATCAGCAACATTTGAGAGGGAGGCAGTCTCACTCTTGATGTGACTCAAGGATTCCTCATACCCTAAAAGCACAGGAGACAGGAAGACTGACACAGCTATTTCTGTGTTTCATATTTTATTATCCTAGCCTGAGGAATCAACGAATGCTTTTCAGTGGTATTAAATAATAAAATAAAACCAAAACAGAATCAGGAAGAATATTTTTATTGCTATACCACCACTCTTTACACTGCAGCCCCAACAGCACCCAGTTAATGTTACGCTGTTGAATTATTGTGAGCAGTGCTGAGCAGAAGTCACTTTATTTCTTGCTCTGTAAGAACAAGACATGGCCCTCACTCAACCCCCTCACCAGCCCTGACAAAGTTCACCACTGCCCATTCATCCCCTACAGGCAGTGCCCTCTGCCTGTGCCTGCCTTTTACAGTACAGGACACCTAACTGCTTGGCATTGGGTTAAAGCCAACCAATGCATTTCACACAGGCCAGCCAGCAGCTGTTTGATGATTTCCAAATGTTATGAACCCATGCTTGATTTGTTCTCATTACCTACAAGCAAAAAGCTCTGTGTTGTCCTGTGTCACCAGCCGTCCCCTACAGCTCTGCAGTAGTAAGAAGGCAAAGATAAAACAGACACAGATGGAGCTGCATATCAGCCATGTGGAAAACTGACCTACTAATAATGTCATCCCAGAATCCATTCCTCATTTCTCATGTGGCAAAGCTTCTTAGATAGCTCCTAGCTGCTTATATTAACCAGACAACTCTATGTATTTTTTTTTATAGGGGTGACGTAAAACTGGGTATAATTCCCAGTCCTGCTACAGGCTTCCTGTGTGACTTGAATGGGCCAGCCCACCAGCATGCAATATTTTTTTCCCCACATATAACACAGTCTGATGGGTCTCTATGTACGAATCACACAATAAACAGCAACACATTTGTTGAAAATTTTATGCCAGGCACTGCATAAATGCAACAGAATAAAGCAGCTTTCCTGTTCTAAAAGGAGAGACACTGAAAAAATCCAGAGAGGAAAATGATGTACAGATTAAGAATATCCCCCTATTCCGAGTAGGAGCTGAGAGATAAGAGAGACTAATCGCCTCCAGGACTTAGGGCAGATTGCCTATCCTATCTCATCAGTCACACTTGCCAATCAGCCCCTCTCTACTGATAAACCCATCTGGGAGGGGACTGGGAAGCAGGATGTAGAAGGGGAGGTGATTAAGGCAGGCACAATTACTGGGCAATTACAAAGCAGTGGATGGGAATAAGCTGCATGCTGCTTGCTGGAGATAGGAGGCAAGCCTTCTTCCCCCACCAAAATCAGATAGGAATATGATGAGGCTGTGCTCCTTCTTCTGAAGGGGAAATGTGTTATCAGTTGTCATTCGTTATCCAGACTGGGGGGGTGGGGGGAAACAGACAAAGAAAGCTAAGCTTGGACATTCAAGGAGACAGGAGTTAGTCAAAAAGCTTCCTTACAGTCAGAGTATTAGCTGCCCAGTATCAGCAGAAAAAAAGTTATGGGCTTAAAACATCAAAGATATATATTAAATATTAAATATTTAATATTTAAAACATCAAATATTGAAACATCAAATATACGGCTCATTAATGGAGATAAGGTATAACACACCTAGACAAACATGAGGAATACACTCTCAGAGGTTTCTCGGTATGATAGGTAAAAATGCACCTTATTTATAGTATTCTCAATAAATTATTGCAAAACATTATGAATAACCCATGGTTATTCACCCAAGTGTGATTCTTAAGGCCAGCAGAGCTGGTGTGTTTCTAATATGGCACAGACATGAAGATTACTCCAGATAAACAGAAATAAAACAATGACACCCAACAGCATGGGAATTTTTTATAACAGGACAGAAAAAATTCACCCCAAACATCCCAAGGAATATCATGCAGAATCTCATAACTAAAACCTCATTCCAAAGTTTATCTATGCTATTATGTCCACGTATATAAAATTAAAGGACTGAGCCACCTGGGGTTTTCAGTATACACATTAACTTGCCACACCTTGAAAGTAAAAAGTCTTTAAATAGTCACAAAAACATGCATACTCTGCAAGATGTTGATGTACTTGGCTTTCTCTTCTGCTCAGACCTAAATTTTGGCAATAAATTTACTCAAAAACTGGCCTCCAACTGTGAGGTGAGGAGACACAAAAATTAGGCCTAAACATAAATCATATACTTTAGGATACTCAAATTATTCAGGGATTATTCAGACCTTTACATATATCAAAACTGTACACAGAAAAATGTAACATATTCCAGTGGTGTCTAACTACTCCCATCTGTCCATCTGAGAATGCAGATTTCTAAAAGACAAAGGAAACAGAAACCATCCTTATAAAATTGAAGCTCTTGTCTGTGCAATACTTGCCTGGAAGGTCCTGCTAAGGTAACAGTAGCATAGGGATCACATTGTCCATTCACAATGGGCAGCCCTTGGCATTCTAAAACTCTGAAAAAGAAGAAAATGCAGACAAAACAAGTCAGCAAAATGGGAAGAGACTGGAGTGAAAATAAAAGCAATGCATTTTCCTCCTGTTCCCTTTATGCAGTACTTTACACTAGGGATTTGAAATGTAAGTAAGCACAAGACTTGAATTTATACCTAAACTTGAAAGAAATAACTTGGTGTTACATACTAACTTTAACAGGGTCAAAAATGCTGTTGAATTACTGAGAAATCTTTACTCAAAGGGTTCTTATTATGCAAGTACAACTTAAAGTTCATTAAATAAGAGTCTGCTGTCAAGATGGAAGCTGTCAGCACTCTGAAATTCTGTGACAACTTAAAAAAAACAACAAAAAACTCCCAAACCAAAACAGAATTTACTTCTGTAACAAAAGATTTATTTTTTTTAAAGAAAACCCACACAGACAGATCCCAGCAGCAGGCAAGTAATTTCTCACAGTCACTCTCACGGAGGCCTCAGTGCTTTTGACAGAATCTGGCATGGGATTATTTGTACAGGTGAGTTAACTACAGATCAGGAGACAGTGTGACACAGCCACTTTTCTCCATAAAACTTTTAAATAGCAAACCTGAAGAAAAACATTCAGAAGCTCTGCACTGGGGAAGTTAAACAGACACTGGAAGCACAAAACTGAGCAAAATGAGTTTTGCTGCAAGCCATAGGGGGACATTGGTACCTTTATACTCTCATTTCAACAACTCTTTGGGAAAAAATTAAAAAAACCAAAAAACAACTCTCCCAAAAGCAGTCAAAAAATGTTTCATATTTCACAAGTTAAAACCTGAGGAATGTAGCACTAACTGGAAACAAAGGCAAATGAGCCAGTTGCCAGGGTTCTCCCTTCTGAAACAAGTTCTGCTTCCAACAGGTGAGCCTGTTGGGCTGATGCCTCTATACACAGCTGGAATATTTCCTTGAAGACAAATTCCGAAGCTCTTTGGGTAGGTGAGTAGTACTATGCTTGCAGTGTGAAATAACTTGCACACTTCCTAGTGCTATAAAATCAGTAAGA
Organism: Calypte anna; assembly: GCF_003957555.1. Lineage (NCBI taxonomy): Eukaryota > Metazoa > Chordata > Aves > Apodiformes > Trochilidae > Calypte > Calypte anna. The sequence continues at coordinate 138,892,627 of NC_044244.1, read as the reverse complement.
AAAATAATATCCAATTTACTGTTATTTTCAGTGACAGCAACATTGATACAAAGAAGGAAAAAAAAAAAAAATCAGTAACTGATAGTGCTCCACAATTTGATCCCACAAAGAAAGTATGGACTTCAGATACAGATTAACTACAGACCTATCACTTACTCTGCACAGAGGGGGAAAAATGTAATATTCTGCACCAAAATGGGAATAATTTTTATACCAGAGGAGGCACAATCTAAATAGGTTCCTGCAGACTTAGGAAGTACATGAAACTTGAAGACCAGACGAAGAGTCCACACACAGGGGGCTGAATCAATGTTACATTCATAGCTAAAGTCCCCTACCTATAGTTCTGCAGAATAAAAGCTAAATAATGAGCTTTATACAGACAGCCCCCAGTAATGCACTCACTCACCAGCTTCTTATTTGCATAGTCCCTATACACATGGAATAGCATTCAGTTATTAACCTAGATTGCTGATTGACTGATACTTGTTTATATATGTATTAAAGGGAGTGTTCAAAATGGCAAGGAAATGCTAGCTTCTTAATTTAAAAAGGGCATATGTGAATAGAAAGAGCACCTAAGGGGACTTTAGACTGTAGTCTTCTTGCAGAACATCTGGAAGTGCAGGATGAAAAACCCATAAATATGAGCAGAAAGCCCTTAGGAAAAGGCAGGTCCTTTTCTTTGGAGTAAAGGACAGCCCCCTTCCCTTCTAGGGGTCTTTACACTAATATGACTATATTGACATCAGAAACTACTAGTAATTATTCTAGGTTAGCAGATGTGGCTTGAACACATTCCTGTTTGAACAGAACTGTACATCAAGTGTCAGTCTCAACCCTCTACTCCTTCCACTGCTTCCTTAAGACAGCCTGTAAGTTCCTTAAAATGGAACAATAATTCAGTGGCATTACAGAAGTCAGCCAATTTTCTGCTGCTGCTGCTGAATGGCTTTCCAAGTCAGCTCTCATCCATGTAAAAATAACTATGGGAAATTTAAATAGAAAAAAGCACGTTCAGAGAGAGTAGGCTTCTGGCTTTCATAAAAACAGTCCTTTCAAGAATATGCAAACAATAGAAAGTGATCCCAGACAGAATGATCTACACTTGATGACATGTAGAGTTTATAAATCAATGCACAATAAAGTCACAGAAAATAAATGATGGAAAGTGTGAAATTATCCACACAAAAAACCCATACCCTATAAATACGTACAATGAGAGGATCTATTCTTATATTGGCACATAGAATTTTTTACCCTTTTTTTTTTTTTTTTTTAAGTGTCCTGTGTAAATTATCACGCTGACAGTCAGCAACAGTTCAAAGACAAACAGTATCATGGGCTGATCAGAACACAGTCACATAAATCACTGGCATCTTGAATGTGTGTGCTGTATAAAACATATGGTGAAGAACAACAGGACTACTTCTAATTGCTTGTAGCTTTTCCAGGGTTGTACACTCCAGCTTGGAAAAAAGTTACCCATTCATAAACAGCTTACAAAATCATGAATGGTGTGAACAATATTTCCTCATGAAATAAGAATTAGGGAGCACATCATGAAATTACCAGAGAGCAGGTTGAAAATAAACAGAAGGAAGTACTTTTTCCACACAATGCATAATGAGATTGCAAAACTTACTGCCATGGGATGTCACAGAGGCCAAAAGAATACATGGATATAAAGCAGGACTGTGCAAACTCATGGAGTGTAGATTTGTAAGGTGCTATTAAAGCTTAATGATCCAGAAGTCTCCTCCAGCTCAGAAAAGCCCAAATAGCTAATCAAGAAGGGTGTAACACTCAAGCAATCATACCATATCTGAAATATCACTCACCAGCAAATACCAGAAACAGTACTAGGCTAGAGGGACATTAAACACAGAAGGATAGTTTTTATGTTCTCTGGGGAAAAATCAAAAACCAACCAAAAAAACCCCACAGATGTTCTCATGCAGTCACATTAGCTTAAGAGGTTTCTCTGTGTGCAGCTGGAGTAAGAAAAGGAAAAAAAAAACCTTGAAAGAAAGAAAATGTGGGAAAACAGGAAACAAATTGTGTCTCAAGCCATCCAGGTAATTTAAAGTGGTTATTGTTTAAGGATGTTGGAGAAAGAAGGTAAAAGACTGAAAACAGTATTTTTAATAAGGAATGTCAGGAGAGAGGCTCATCTTGTTCTTGTATCTTACAAAGCATTGTGGGGAGATAGAACAAAATTCAACAAGGCACTGTTTCAGTTGACTCAGGTTCATATATCCTCATTAGTTACAGGAAAAAGTAATCCTACAGCTGCTTTCAGGGCAGCCATTTTCTTCAGACATGGGAAAGTTGTCAGGTAAATTAACATTCCTCCTCTTCAACCAGGTACCAAAATACAGCTTTAACTGGCAAGAAAGAAAGGAGCTAGAACAAAAGGATGGCTATTCTGAGACAGGATGAAAAAATCATATAAAATGATGCCTCAGTTCTGCCACCAGAGTATCACATTATTAAGATTGACAGTTCATACCTGGATTAGCTGAACAAGCATACAAGAAAGAAATGTATAATAAAAGTATAATGGGGGAAGGGGAGTGAATAAAGCCAGTAAATGTGAAATACCTTTGCTCTAATCATCTGCAGAATCAATTTAACATACATGTAGTACTAGGATAATGGGGGGGAAAAAAAAACAAACCCTAGGCAATCAAGACTATTCAAGAATTACAAGTTGAATCATCATGCCCCGGAGGAAAAATGTCTGGTGGCTGCTAGAATCTTTTGTGCCCAACTCCTGGTCTCTAATCATCAGCTGTCTCAAGCCCAGCCAGGGCAGGGCAAGCCATCCCTCCCAGCCAGCCTGGCTGGGCTGGGCTAAGGTTAGTGCTGGGTCACACAGGGAACCTCTCAATGCAGCTGCCTCACTATATTTTGCTTGTGGTTTGTAAAATTAATAGGTTTCAAGGAACAAGACATTTCAGTTTTCAATGTGGTTCATGACAAAACCTTCAGAAGAGTAAATAAGCTATGGAAAATTCCCAGAGGGTAAAAGAAAACCTCAAACCCCAACACATCACGAGCATACCCCCTCGCTATGATTACAGAAGTTGAGAGGGAGACAGGGGGAGAAGGTTTCAAAAAAAGAAAAGGTTTTTCAGCAAGGACTCACATCTGGCTGTACAGGCATTCCCTCTGTCCCTGGGTTGCCAAGCAAGAGCCGTAGGCTGTATTCTCTGAGACAGCCTCTACACAATCATATTCAAAACCAGGCTCCACAGGCAACATAAGGATGATCCAAGCCTGTGGGTGTTCCACACCCCTTCCCTGGAATCATAAAAATTATTTGAAAATTATAGGCTGATTAGTTCAGGATGTATATGTGTCATCAGCACCCTTTTGCACCAGAATGGACAATCGATACAAAAACAGACACAGAGAAAAGAAACCAGAAGGAACACAGCTGTTCTTAAAACATGTCACCCATTTTTATTGCTCTCTCAAGACTAAATACTTTCAAACCTAGTCAGGCTCAGTTTTTCCCCTACTTACAGCCTAGGGTAGGGAAGGGCACACCACTGCCATTCTTTTTTCTCAAATCAAACTGGTTTTGCACTGTGATTCCTCAACAGAAAATAAATACATCTTTTTTCATTTATACTCTTTCTTCCTATCACTGTACACAATACATGTATTTTTTTTTGCTTTCACATACCAACTGACTTCCTCAGATTAATCAAAACATTTGGCAAATTTACTGATTTAACTTGTTAGTCTTCTATTTCCAGCCTCCATTTTTTCCACACCTCTTTCATTTCCTAATTTTGAGGCTTTGTCCCATCTCGTGTATTTTTTGACCACACGCAGATTCTTCTCTGAGTCATTTCAAAGACAAAAGACTTCCTCCTCATTGCTTGCTCTAGTGAACACATTATTACTTGAAGACTCAGAACTTTGTGTAGTAAGCCTGACCAGATAGAGAGTATCAACTTAAAAGCAAACTTTGTGGCAGATTTGTCAGAACTGTCATTAAAAACAACCCATCTTTGGCTTATGCTAAGTACTTGTTTGGTAAGGTACATTCCCCTACCAAAGGGTTGCATAAGTGTCTTCCTTCCTCAGGTTTCTCTGGATCTCTTCTATTCTCCTTCCCCCCTACTAAGAATAGGATCTTGTCAGATCTGTTATATCCTGAGGACCTTGTCTTCATACCTTGTCTTCCAAGAGTAACAGAGCCCCTCTGAATAGTCTCCCCTTGTGAACAGGCTTCTTGGGGCTGATAACACAGGCTATCAATGTTTAACTTCATAATATTCTCAATTCTTTTGCCTAGTCTCACAGTAAAAAAAGCAGTGCTTCTCCTCCCCTTGCCACATTCAGTTCATTCTGCAATGTCCTTTTCTTTCAGTGCAGCCTTGCATTGTGATCTGAGTACCTTAATCTTGTCCTCTGGTTTAAAAGAAACTCTGAGGTAATGCTGAATGACAGAATTCCAATTTCATATTTGTGCTGGTAGCTCCTCTTAGACCACTGACCTGACTTCTGTCTTGCACTGCAAGCAGGAACTGTTCCCAGGCCTTTTTCTTATTCCCTTGATCTGTGTATGACCAGAACCTTGCTAAACCAGTCATATTTGTGTGTTTTAGAGGGGCTTTGCATGGATGTATCAGCATCTACCACTAAGCACAAAGGCACTAGATGTAGCTCAGAAATTCCCTGAATCATAAGTTTCTGGAGGCCAGGAGAGTGTATCACTGTATGACTACTCTCGTAGTTCTTCACCTCCTACTGAACACACATCCTGGATTTTGGTCAGACCAAATGTTCCAACTGAGCTGCTGTCTGTACCTTCAGACAAACCTTGCACTTCCTCTTCATTTCCACACTGTAGTCCACCAGACCTTCATTCAGGACTTAACATAAACATACAACCCCCTTTTTGTGAAGAAGCTGACCATGTGTCCTTTTTCTTCCAGAATAGAGCAAAAATTTTCAAAAGTTACTCAATCCTGGTTTTAAGTTACACTCTAACTCCATCATAAAAAATACTATGATAAGTATGTTCCAGGCTCCTCAAATTTTCATGACCAAACCTTACTCTGAGTCTGCTTTGTCCCTGTCACCAGGGAATAAAGAGACTGCCAATACTGCATCCCTGTACTGAGTCAAGCTTTCAATGCCCACTCCCAGTACGTGAACTCTAGAGAAAGAAGATTTCCAAGGTACCTATATTCCTTGACTTACAGAAATATTTTACTTGTACCAAAACTAAATTTCCTACTTTTTCTTCTCACTTACCTACTTTTTGTACTGGGAACAGATTTGTGTCCTCTGAAAGGGGTTTCAACATCTCAGGAATAGCCCAGTAATGTGCTCTGGTTCACCTTTACTTTCTGTTCTACTCAGACACACAATATTACAGCACTGTGTAGTGTCTGGTGACCACTGACCAGAATTCTGCCACACCTGGCAGAATGAACTGAGAAAGAAAGGATGGAACAATTTCCAAGTAGAAAGAAATTTTTTTGGTTTTGTTTTTTGGGTTTTTTTTAAACAAAAATGCTCTGGGTTACAAACAAGAAAACCCTTGCCATCCCCTTTACCTCTGAGATCACTAATGCTTAACTGGAGCTACTTCCCCCCTTTTCATGTGATAATTCACATTGCCACCAAGATCTGTGGCACTAAATGAAATCCTGCTCCATTAAAACAAATCACACAACTTTCACTGCACATGTATTTCTTTAAAATAAAAAGACTGTACAGCACTTGCTGCATTGGCTCTGAAACATTTATATACAGGGTACATTATATACTCAAACCTTCCTCCATTTCAGCTTCTGAATAGAGCTCTGGATAGAGCATTTAAACATTTAAACATGTCCTTAAGCTCTTGTTAATCCTGGAAATGGGGCCTTTCAAGTTTTGCTTTTGTAGCAGGTCATCTTAGCAATGGCAAATCCAACCACACCAACAGCCACAGACGCAGGGTGACCATTTCCTTAATGCTTGTTTGCTTCTCTGAAAGCTTGGTCAAGATCTTGAAGGTTCCTTTCTGACTGACCCACTCCAGTTTTTGCAGGCTTGTAGCACCCTGATTAGCTTTGGTCTTAACTAGAAAGCTCTGTGTGTGTTACACTTGTCACATACACACACACAACTCTTGGTAAAACAAGGCTGTTAATAGTGATTTCACTTGGATAGAGATGAGGAAGAAGAATTCACTGTTAAAGGTTGGATTCAAGCAACAATTTTTTTCTCAGGTATTTACTGAAGATATTTGATAGCCAAAGCCAACCAATACACAGAAAGCAAATGAGAGGTAATGAGCACAACCCCTGTATTCCCAAATTAAAGCAAGTAATAGTAGAGATACTTCAGCAAAACTACAGACAATACAGAAAGCTGTTTCATTAAATACGAAGATGAATATTGCTGATACATATGCATCCCTAAAACCTCCATCACTTTAAATAAAAGGCAAAATTTTCTCATGTCATTAGACATCTAAACATTTCTTAATAGTTTGAAAAAATCACATGGACTTTTTTATGCTATTAATGGGAGCTGTTCTCCACGCTGCAGTTCAAAAACATCCACTTTGCTTCCCGATATCAGCTCAAGAAAGACTTACAAAATCACACTTTTAGAGACTAGCATCTGTACTAAAAAAAGAGAACAGACTAAAAAATGGGTGTAAGCCATCCTCTTGTCGCAGGGCAAGGAGGTAATCCATTAGCAATTAAGCTAGTTTATGAGTCAATTAGAGAAGAGTTGCCAGCTTCCTAAAAGCCACTTCAAAGAAGTTTTTAGTTAGGTTAGTATTAAAAAAAAAAAAAAAAGTTACATTATCTTCTGTGACAGTGCCTTCAGGGCTTGAACACAGACACAAGTTTGCTGATATTTTGAACTGCATTGATCCAGTGACTATTACCAGCACTGACATCATTTCCCCCTGTCTCAGTTGAAGACGTGAAACCCCAGTTATTAACAGAGAGCAATAGCTGAATATCAGGAGAGTAAAGAGAAAGGGTAAGTAAGGAAAAGGCACTATTTCTAGCACATGTTGATTTCTAGAGGAGACAGAAGACTCAAATACGTGTCTATACATATACGAAGTATGTAGAAGTTATTAGGAAACAGCAACTCAAAAGAACATAGAATGAATCACAGAATGGTTTGGGTTGGGAGGGACCTTAAAAATCATTTAGTTCCAATTCCCTTTCCCCCATGGGTAGGAACACCTCTGACTAGATCAGGTTACTCAAAGCCCCATCCAACCTGGCCTAAGAAGGGGAAAATGAAAAAAAATTCTAATTTGATGTAGCATGGCCAGAAGCCAAGAATGGGTCAAAATATCAAGGCAGCTGCAAAAGCATTTGTATTAAAGCAACATGGTGAGGAATGTAAGAGGAGCAAAGCACAAAATGGCAACAATTGCAATATGCAGCAAACAGAGCCTAGACAACAGCTTTATCTGAGCTGACTGTAGCCTAAGGCAACAGTAAATGCAAGCAATGAGATACTGTCTGTACAGGCAGATAAGGGAAGAAAGAACACCAAAAGGCAGCATGGGAATGAGACAGAGAAAGGTTATTACTCCTACATAATGAAGCCAGTGACACAGATATTTCCCATGTCGTTTTTTCTTTGCTTGGAAACATAGGTTGGTCTCAAGAAGACACAGTGTGCTATAGGGGATACAGAAGGTTTACTGAAATTGACCTGCAGCTACCTCTGACTTGAGGCCTGTCCACTTTTAAACTCCCAGGGAGGAGGGGGGCAGAGGGTGGGGGTGTATTCAACTGTAAGAAACACCATAAAAGCAGCACATCCTTAATTTACCTTGGGATTTCCTACCTAACTGGTGAGTAAGGGTTTCTTCTGAAGTCCTGGGTATAGTCACGTCAAACAATTGTCCCAAGTTGGCCATAAATGGTAATATTTTAAATAAAAACTCAGACATGCTGGCAAGGAACCAGAATAGATAGAACCTGTAACAACTGTGAGAGCATGAAGTACAGAAGACTGGAGGAAAGCTTCTAAATCTCTTGCCACAACACACTTGAACCACAGGGCACAATAACTCTGGGGCCAGGGGAATGCATCAGATAAGAGTCTGGATCAAATCTCAGTAAGTTTTGAGTGATAGGAGGTGTGCACATAAGAGTAAGAGAAGGGAATGAGATGGTTTAACAGGAGCCATGGCACCAACAGAATGAAAACTCAGCCACCTTCTCATCCCTAACCCATCCAAGTATGATGATATCTGTATTAAATAAATCCTTGAAGACTCTCACATAAATTCTCACATCGTAAGTTTAATTACATGTACTACAGTAGCAAATACACCCTTCTAAATGAACACCACCACCACCACCCAAAAAACAAGCTCACAGCTTCAAAAGAAAAGAAGTAATTACTCTGCAATGAAAGGTGCCTTCAGACACTACATGGAGGCTAGAGCCTTGGCACACCTGAGGTAGGTAGAGCTTTTAATACTTTTAAAACATCACTTAAAACAACTCAGGAAAACTTTTGATTACATTTATATAAATAATCAGGCAATCTGTGATCTTGATTAACAATACTTATTATGAAAGGGCAGTGATCTTTCCTACACATGCAATACTTACATTAAGGAATTCAAATTAAACTGATTCATCACCACTACTGAAACCTGGTGGGAATCAAGTTGCCAACTGAGTCCCAAAGTAATACTGATGCACTGATTTAATTTTGATAAGAGAAATGGGCTAAGGTTACCCAAATTGTGTTACAGTCGATATGAAAATGCTCTCCAACCAAATTCAAGAAATAGTATTAATAACTTGATGCTGTTTAGTTTTACATAACTAGAAAGATGCTAACATGCGTCATTGTGCCTTACAGACAATACAGTAATCAAGCAGAGGAGGTGAAAAAATAAAAATCACACAGTATCATGTATTTCACAGTAAAATCAAGGCATTAGATCCTCAGAAACTGTGTTATCAAAATAAAAGGACAGAAATGTCAAATCCAATTCAGCATTCAGAAACACCCGGCTTATTAAGGGCAGGAAGCAGAACTGTGGAGTGTTCTTTAGGTATCTAAACAGCAATACAATGATCAGGCTTATTTATGTTTCATTTACCTAAATTTTTAAAATTTAAAGTGGCCAGAGCTATTAATTCCAAGGAGCACAACCAATATAGGCATAGAAAATACACTTTGTAATAGACTTTCCCATGAAATGAACTGAAAAATCTACTTCAGTGTCTCTTGACTTGTCAAGAGGAGAGATGAAATAGGATTCATAAACCATTCATTCAAAAAACAGCTATCACAGCCTGGCAACTTGCCAACTTTGAATCATTCCTCTGGTCCTACAAAGCCACTTATTTCATGACATGTCACAATGCTAAAATCACTGAAGTGGGTACTAAAACATCTCACACGTAAGGCAACAGAAGTGCAGCTTTTCAGAGCTAGCATAGCTCTTCCACTGATCAATTCCTGTGCTTCTTATCAGTTCTGAGTACACTCTTAGGACTGCTGGTGCCCTTAAATCCTGTTGTAGCCTCTCCCTCACAAGTTTTGTCAGAGAAAGGGACCATCTCTCCTGGTGATGTGCTATAATGTTTTGTGCCTAGAGGATCACACTGTGAATATAAAACAGAATACAGAATTTTCAGGAAGGACGTTTAGGGTCATTTTGTGGAAACGTCAAAAATGTGGGTCCTGCAGACAAAAACTTCCATTAGCAGTGAAACCTTCTTAATAAGGCTCCATCCTCTGCAACACCACAACTGTAAAGCAGTAGATTCCTAAGACTCTCCACAATTTTTAAGACATTAAGAAAAAAACCTGCCTAGAATGATGCTGCTTAATTCTTTCTCCTGTAAAAATGTAGAGATATTGTCTTACAGGTACTGTTTTAGAATAAAAAGAACATTAAATGATTTAGACATTAGATGGCCCAAATCCTCACAAAGCAATTCCTAAAAGGTAGCTGGAGAGGAAGACACAGACATGTAATGGAAGACAAAACACCTCAGCCAGTTGGATAGGATAAAGCACCAGGAGAGATTTCCTGCATATGAGAGAACATCATAATGGCAAACCTGGTACCCTACCAGGAGCAAAGCATGACACATATTGAGGACAGTTTCCACTGGCACACTCTCACTTTACTTTCTACTCTGAAAGGCTCTGATTCACCAAGTGGGGGGTCATTCTGTTGTTTGTACAGCACTAAGATTCTTGGTGATGAAAACCAATGTGAAAACCAACTTCTTCAAACAAGTTTTTAGTGTCTTGTCACTCTAGATCTTCTTAGGGAAAATTACTATGCAAACTAGGGCCTGGTCAGGTAGGCATTCTGGTATAACCAGCTGTAACTAGGAGCCCATATCAGCTTCAGAATTCCAGTTATTACACAAACAGGCCATGCTTACATTAAGTTTCTCCTCATATTTTGGGACGAAAAGGGACGATTGGGATCACATTGTCTGGCCTCTTAAGTGAGGGATGGGAGCCAGTCAAGTTGTACAACCAGGTCAGGATTTTGACTATCTCCAGAGCAGCATCTTGAAAGATATAGAGGCTTAACTCAGAGGAATTATAGTTATTAAAATATCCTCACATTGTTTTACAGGAAACTGTTCCCAGAGTAATTCTCATTACGCCAGAAACCTGTTTTACTACTTGTTTCCCATTACATTAGCCTTTAGTTTCCAACCACTGTGTACCACTGTGGTAAGAATAAACAGCCATACAATCAGAAGAACCCCTGAATATCATGCGTACTGTGGTTTCACCACTTTGAAATTTTTCTTGCATAAACCAAACACTTGACTACTGAGAGACACATTTACCAGGTCTTCAATACTTTCTGTAGCTCTTCTATGAGTCCTTCTGAATTTAACAGCTTCCTTTTTAGCCTGGTGCCCTAAAAGCTTAGGAGAAAATGCTTGCTGGCCAAACACAGCCATCAATCTCACACTGATGATTGTTTTGAACAGTTGGTGATTTCCACAAAATTTGAAAAACTGGTAGAGATTTCAAAGGATACTCCAATTCTTTGGATTATGTTACATCCAGTGCCTGTGTAAAGAAGAGAGAACCACTGAATGACCCCAATGAGGAAAGGGCTGCACACGGCAGCTCAGTGATTCGCTGTAGTCATTGACTCCACAGTACATAAGCAGCAAGATCAGGCAGCCATAGCCCTGTGCCACCCCTTACCAACACAATGTTTAGGCTGGGAGGGCAGGAAACTGTGGACAAAAGAGCAGTGACTCTCAAAGAACTAAAGATGTAGCCAATACAAGTGCAGCTGTAGAGAGCTGAGCTGAATTCTTGCTTCTGTTGAATGCTTGCATGCAATTATTACGAAACTCAGAAAAGCAAGTTAACTTTAAAATGAATTAAAATTCATTGCAGGCACCGCTGCCTCTAAAAGCACCGCCTCCTTGCCAGTTTCTGTGCTTGTTAGAATGGTATCTTGCAATTTCTTTCAAAACAGTACCCTTTTCTCTTTGTATTTGAGAGAAAAAAATGATTAAAGAAGGAACTAGCAATCTGTCTTGTACAGTGGGAAGCTAAAGTCAGTGAAAATTACTGATCTCAAAATGCTATTAAATTAAAAATGCATACAAAGAGACTTCTAATCTTTCCCACTTGCAAGTGCTTTCTGTGTTACAAATACATCATTAGGAACACATATTAAATATTTCACAATCAACTCCTACTGAAAATGCCAGAAAATGGCACCCAAGTCAAAGGTTTACACCAAGCAGTAAGTTAGGCACCTGGTGCTTTTAGCCCTGTAGACTCTGGAAAGAACTTGGTCACAGCACAGAACCAGTTGCATTCCCAGTACAATCATGTGTTGAGAAACATGAATGTGATTTCTGGCTCATTCAGATGGAGCAGGGAAAGAGATTCTTTCTCATTATTTCCACATACACTGTCAGACTTATTGCAATAACTTCCTCTCAACAATTAGCTCTGGGAACAATGAAGTTAATGAAGGGTGTTTCCTATGCATTGTGTACACTGTCTTTACTCTCCTTTTACTTGCCAAAAAAGCCCAACACCCTGCAACTTCCCTTTTAAGAGTCCAGCTTCCCTTAGTACTACCATACCTTGATGTCCACATCATCTTTTACATAATGATTTTTTTTACATAAATCAAATGCTACTCTTGGAGTAATACATTAAAAAGTTGTATCCCATCACACTGCTCCTCTGAGAAGCTTCACCAGTATTGCTTTTGGATAGTGCCTGCTAAAAAAAGCTGTAGGAATTCCAACACTCGTTGAGTCTGAAACAGAACATAAATTTACCTTTGTATATGCTAAATAGTGTGTACTTCAAAGAGCCTTTTGGTACAGGTCATTGTTGCAAGACAGTTAATTTTTCCTTGAGCCCTCCCTCAAACATAGATGAATTAGACTAGATGATTAAAGTGATAAATTGAATGATTAAAGTGATAAGTGAAGCAAAAACTGCAGAGGTTTAGGGTACCTTCAGCATATATAAGGTATTAACAATTCAAAGTTCTCAAAATCCATGCATCTCTTACAAATCTGGATATTAGAGGAATACTCTCTAATGCCACAAAGCCACCCCTAACACTGTGACCTCAAGCACATTTAGAAGTTAAAAATCATTCATCAAGATTTATGCTTGAATAATTTGGAGTTTATAATCCCAGACTATGTTTACTGAGTGTAAAATGAAGTAACCTCCTGTTCTTTAACCAGTGGCACCTACTGGTGAAATAGACTTAGAAGAGTTACATTCCAGCTTTGAATTACAAACCTAGTTTTATACATATTCCAGAATTGTGTGATGACAATTCAATCTCAAAATGGCAAGCACTTTTAAAACACATTCTGATGGAGGTGGACTACTGCCAAAGGGCTGAATCAAAGTACTATTTATTAGTATTCCAGATACAGAGATACTTGTTTGTGGTTTGAGTAAACCAAGAATTACATGAACAGAGGAGAAGCAGTGAAGAAACACTAAATACAAAACAAAAGAAGGTAAAATTATGACTTTTTTCTGTGGGACACCTGGCAGCAGCAGACAGTATTTACAGACATGGAGAGTTTTAACAGAGAGTGAGCAATATAAACTTAATTTAGACTACAGGAAAGTCAAGAGAAGTTTTGGTGGGAATGAAGAAGCAAATGGGAGAGATCTACTTAGATGGCAGGCAGTGTAACCTCAATGTTACCAGAACTTGGAAGGAAAAAAAATGTACCATGCTAAAGCCTTGGACAGAAATACCTATCCATTCCTTTTCCCTGCTCCCCAAAACCCACAGTATTACAGCAGAACATAATATAAACACCAGATACTATGCAATTTAATATCTGAGCAACTTTCCCCAACCAGTTTATGAAATATATAAAAGATTAAAAGCATGACCAGGATGTAATCCTGCAGGAAAAGGCACAGCTTGATGCATGGCATGCTCTCTAGAAAAATGACACTGTGACACGTTTTAATGGATGTAGGAGTTTATTGAAAATGAAGCCTTGAAATCATTTTGTACCCTCATTAGCATTTCCCACCAGCAGCAAACACAACTTGAAATTTCTCAAAATACTATGACATGACCTGATTGATGAATACATTAAACTGGCCTGCTTGTAGTCAGCAATAGCTTCCCCAACTCAACTGATTCAGCTCGTATTTCAGGCAGGAAAATGAGCTTCACTGGATCCTGAGGCAACCTCAAAGCTGGCTGTACATTTTATTTCTTATTGCAATGGAGTAGAAACTTCTCAAAAGCAACACGTAAGCATTTTTTTCCTCTAAACCTGGAGGCAGCAAGCCCAAGAAGCAGGGGGGCTCAGGGACCCACTTTGAATGTTGGCAAAGAGTTCTGACAGCTGAAACATCACAGGAAGAACAACCATGGTCACCTCTGGCCTCAGACTCAACAGGACCTGTACCCTTACACCCAGCAAAGATACCTTAAAGAGCCTGGGACCCAGTACTGGTGCCTCACATAATAATAACAGTGTCATCAGCACACTGCCTTCAGGAGGAACAGCTTCCCAGTTCCTGATGACTTTTTTGCAGAACATCACCTCTAATTTGGAAAATAAATATCATATGGCACACCACCCTCAGGAGAGGGGCAAAGCCTGCTTTATACCACTGACAAGTAACCAGAGTCCACACTAACACCACCAGCATATGCTAAAGAAAACTGAAATACTCGAGATTGAAGAAACTGCATCAAGCTAATGGGTGCCCATGTTCTCTGCATTAAAACAGCATTCAGAAAAAATATACAGCTAGGAACAGCAAAAAAAAAAGTATTACCTGAAACCTTACTGGCTAGCTTTTCTGCACGCCTGCCTTCCACTCTTACCAGCATCAGAGAGCTATGGCAAAAAGCAGACAAAAACTGTTCTTCAGCATCATAGACGCAACATTCCCAAGATCTCTCTTTAAGGCAACATTTTAGACAGTTTCTTTACCTATTCCTGGGATCTGAGGAAGATAGTTATCTACAGTAAAGCGAATTAGCTCCAACATAAACAAGAAAAGATAGTTAGAAAAGGAAAATTATCAGATGATGTCAAAAGATGATGTCTGTATGTTTTAATTTTACACAAAAGGATTTAAATACATTCCATGATTGAAGGACTATGTGTGTTCCTGTAGTTTTAAAGGTGTCTCCAAACGCAATCACAGGTGACAATAGCAAACCTTCATCAGTCAGGATGGAATCATGTTTTCCTCTCTCTTATATTAAGATGCAGACTGCTGATCCACAAGCAAGAATGGGCATTATCTCAGTCCTTTTGACTAGACTTGATATACGTGGCTCTGCCCTTGTAGAGCTGTGACTAGCAAACATACAACCCTCTAAAATTTTCAAAATGGAGCATGTTTACCTTAACCTGAGAAACATTGCATTGCATAAGAGAATTTCAGAGTCACTTACTGTCACACTGATCCAGGGCAATGGCTGCCAACCTAAAAGCAATGTGCTGCCTGTGCCACTTTCCAACAATGCTCATGGACAAGAAAATTCAAATCTATAATGGGAGCAACCAGAGAGGAAGGTCAAATGCTGCCCACTGCATGCTTCTTTCTCTACTGACATGGCAGAGAATGCTGGGGAGCCACTGCCCAGTCCCAGCACTCCCAGCCCTAGGCAGAGACACTTGAGAATTAACACCTTTCTCCTTACCTCCCTCTTCTGAAGGGCTTTGAAAGCTTTTAAATGCCCACAGCTCAGTCACTGTTCTCTTAATGGCCCCTGAAGTGTTTATCTTAGGGATGTCATATCTACTTATTGTTTCCTTTCCTGCTTGCTCTTGCAAACAGCCCATTTAACTTTGTTCCACATGGTCAGAATACGTCTGGTAGAGCTCTCAAGAGACTTGCACAGCATTTAAGTTTAATTCATAAATTAACACAGAGCAGCCACATCTTCCACACCAGGGCTACAAATGCTACATTTATCACATAAAATTTCAGCATGGCTATGTATTTGTAGACTCATGAATTGTCTGGAAAACTGTGTTACTACATATGAAAGACAGCAGTGGCTACTATACCACATATGATATTATTTAGCTATATAGATTTATGGGTCGGGTGGGGAGAACAAAAGAAGTGGGGGGTGGAAGCTCTCCAAAGCAGATGTTTCCAAGGTTTTTTTTTTTAAACTAAGAGACAAGACATAAGACAACACTTGAAGGAGCAGCTGGGGACACTTAATAAATACAGACATTTAAATGTGACTAATTACATACACATGCTGGAATTCTCAAAGGAAGATCAGGGAGCCAGGCTCCCAGCTCATACTGACTTTCAACAGGAGTTCAGTGGCCTTTTCCTTCAGGCATGCTGGAAGTCAGATGTCATCTTGCTAAATACAGAACACTGCTTCTAAATGTTGCCTCTGGTAGCTTAACCACAGCAAAGCCTACAGATTTCTACAGAGCTATCTGCAGGAGCCCCTCTTCATTAAATACAAATGCATGCATCTGCTGATGCTAGCCTGTGTTGCTCTCTGAGGTGAGAATAAGTTGTCTGGACAAGCCCAGAGGCCTATAAGCATTTGAGGAACCACCTTTCTGTGCTAAACACAAATGTGCTGTGCAGAACCTGTTCTAACAATGGTAGGGAAAGGCTTACAAAAGGTCTAGGGCTCCTCTCTGACTACTACTGTTATGAGGCAGGAAGGTTATTTGTATAAGGAATGCGGTGGCTCAGAAAAAAAATGAGGGAGAAGCACGCGCCACTGCTTTTCAGATGTGTTCATGGAATATGGGTACACAACATGACTCAGTTCAAACACTCCAACCTGGCATGCCTGTAGAAGGAGCATCCTCCCCTGGCCCTTGATGCTCATTTTCCTTCCTCTTCTTCAGAGAAAAAGAACAGTGAGATTTCTAGTAAGATGCACAGCATTAACGCCTGATTCAGCTTTAAAAAAGCATAAGGGGACAAAATACATCCTTGCTCAAGCAGCTGCTAGGAGCCATGTGTCAACACGAAGGGGTGAGTATGGACACGAGCAGCAGGAAGCATGGAAAAGTCTTGGCTGCTTATTTCCATGGTCTTAGTACCTTAAAATCTTCATAAAACCAGAGACAGATTTCTGGCAAGTGTCTAACAAGAGATGGCCTTTGCTTTACAGCCAGTGGAAGGTGAGGCCAGATGTTGGCAGCAGCTGTGCAGAAGGCCAGGAAGGCTGTGAGGAGTGTAGAGGGAGACAACATGAGATCTTTTGTGAGTGAAGGAGAGGGGAGGGAGAAGCCAGAGCCTATTTACTAAGACTTACTTTTTCCTAGGACTCAAGACTACTCACTATGTCGTCTGCATCCTGAATCCTCTGACCCAGGTGGAGACATCCAAACCAGTCACTAGGACCATCACATTTTGCAGGAGTTCCACAGAAGGAGCCCACAAGAAGCAAACTGTTCCCAGAAGGAGCATCCAAAAGCAAGAGTTGGGATTCTTAGAGGATGACAGCAGGAGCTATCAGGGGACACAAGTCAGAATTTGGTGCCTGCATCTGTACTGTCAATCTAATTTTTAAATCCACTCGTGTTTCTCCTTATTATCTCTTTTGCAGAGATTCAGTCCAAGAGATTGTGCTGTAGCAGCTGGCAGAGACCAGGGTCTCTGTTGAAGCACAACAGCTTAGTGGTATGAAAGTACTGAATGTTTCCTAAGGAGAAGCTATTAGGTAACAGTCTTTAAACTGATTTTTTTTTTCCCTTCCTATGCAGAAGCTAAGGAAGTTCATATGTTTCTGCATTTCAAAATAATCGTCTACTTAGGAGCTCAGCACTTAACTTTAATTTCCTCTTACATTCAGATGAATTTTCCCATCCACCCATCCAGCTGACTCTGTGCTCCATGGGACTGCAGGCTGGCTCAGCAATGACCCAGCTGCTTTCGAGGCTTTCTGGAATGCAGAGGTGGCAGCAATAGGAACAGGCTCAGAGGGCATGCTGCTGAAGACTTATGGATAAGCTGGTAAGAAAACTGATCTTTATTTTCTAGATAGGTGAAAAAATTTCCTAACTAAGCCCAACCTTCATTCAGCCTGCATATGTCTTTGAAAACAAGCACTATTCTGGGGCTTAAAAAAGCATGCACTCCTTTGGTATTTTTAAACAGCTGCCCACCAGAAGCAATTTTTGTTGTGCTTGCAGACATGAACTGAACTGTTCAGCAAGTTCTACCTACAAAGCCATTCACAGGGTAGTGTTTATCTTTGCAGATAAAAGCTCCATTAAAAAACAAAACAAAACAACAACAACAAAAAACCCCCAGATAATTTTCAAACTCAAAGTGTAAGGGAAATTCCAACAACAAGCATGAAAAACTGTTCTGATGAATCTAAGATGAAATTATTCTAAGCTCTTGCTCATGGTTTTATAGCCTTGTCTTTCACTGCAACAAATTAATGAGCTGTCCAGAAGAAAATCAATATTTCACAAAACTCAGTCAGAAGTTGCACTCCTCTAATACATCCAGTCTCTGCTTACACTCCTGAACTACCTTATAACAAAGGTTCCACCTCCCATACCTTTGCTGTTTTTCCAACTGTCAAATTCCATTTATACAGACATTAGTTGAATGTTGTTTCACTATAGCACTCGTTTCTTAAGGGACTAAGCACTAGCACCAAATAATGTATGAAGAAAACTAAATGAGATTTCAGATCACACAGAAAAATGTGTGTAGCAGCTACAGCTGCTAATATACCTTCAGAAAGCAATCAGTGTGGCATGAAGAAATTGAAGCACTTTTTTCCCCCTTGCTGATATAATTATTCCCCTCTTTTCCTTCATCATTACCTTTTTCTTTCTCACTCCTAAGACACATTGCTCTGAAAGCCTGCACCAAACGAATTGTATATATTCTAGAAATTTTATTTCCTAATTTCCTAGGAAATTTTATTTCCTAATTTCCTTATCTAAGGTGCTAAGGTCTACTCTCACTTAGCACTTAGATAAAAAGCCACAGCCACAGTGCCTAGGTCAGCTACAGAAGAGAAGACAACAACAGGAAAGATAGCTTCAACAGACAAAAGCTTCCAAGGGCTCTGACTTTCAAGCTTTGTTTCTAAGAGCCAAGGGATGGATTTAAATCAAGATAAACTGTGGTTAAAACCTCATGATTTTTCTATGCATTTCAGCCAATACATTGTATTTACTGAACAATACCTAGTGACACTCACAGTGACAGAGTGCTTTGCAAGCCAATTTAAGTATTTTGTCTGCATTGTAGAAAGTGAAGACTTCAAATCAAGTCCATAAGGACAAACATTTCAATAAAAATTTCAACAAAGATTGACCTGCCTGGTCAAATGAGTAGGAAGGTAGAAAAACATGCTGCATGCTGCCATATTGTTGAAGTTGTCACTGTCTGGTTGCTTTTCACAAAGAAAGAAACTGCATGTGTTATGTGGTAAGAAGGACCCTTTCAGAAACCCATTTCTATTATCTCAGGCATTTCAGTTTAAAATCCATGGGTACTGTAATGTTACCAGTCTTACTCAACTGAGGACAAAACCTCTTCTCTCAGAGCAAAACCAAGCAAGGCAAACACTCTGAAGGTCCTTCAGTATAGCACCTAACTATTCAAAATAGACCATGCTAAGAGTGGAAGGATGTTCCAGTTAAACCACGTTTGCAGAGTCCCAGATATAACTCACAACTAGGGTTCAAAGGATATGGACAGAGGCCTTTGTGGCTGTATCACACCAAAGGTGTGCAACCACACACTTCCCGAAAAGACTAAGCAATGAAAAAAATAAACTGGTACTTAGGGCAGCTGTCATCCTTTTCCCTCTCTAAGCATAGTATCCTCTCCAGGCTTATGCTGAGGACAGTCCAACCTTAGTGGTAAGTCCACTGTCCTGTGTCCCACACACATGTACCCTCTCACACACCAGAGATACAGGGGCGCAGAAAGACAAGAAACTGCCTTTTCCCACCTTCTGCTTTCCCGTCTCCTGTAAAGCCCTAGGACCTACAGCTATACAAATAACACTGCAACATAAGATGCCAGCCTAGGACTTGGTAGATCCAGGTTTGACCCCTGGTTTCTCAGAATGAATGTGATCATCAGCACTCAGTCATATTCCAGGGGCACAATGGAAAGTTCACGACGACACAATGAGAGTTCACTGGTAGTTGTTGGATGAAAGCTGGGTCCTCCAGAGGGTGCATGGCTACACTGACATGGCAACTTTTGTCCTGAAAGGAGTACAGCTGCATTCCGGTGGCACTGCACTCTGGTTAACAAGTTCACAGGAGCTCAGAGCCTACACAGCCACTTGCACCAGATTATCCCTGTTATTCTCATGCTAGCAGACTGGGGAAAGAAAGATTTCAAACACACGAACTCACAGAGCTCTGGCAGGGCCTGGATGGTCAGTAACAAAATCATGTTAAATACTGGTATGAAAACAGGGCTGGTCAGAACTTTCCCTGAAGCACATTTTTTCTATTGATGCAATTTTCTACCTATTTGAAGTGTATGATGCCAACACAGATTTTGACAACTCTTACACCAGACAGGAGATACAAAGCCAGTTCCTGACAGAAGCCAACCAGCTCTGCCACTGCTCCTGAAGGAGTCACCTGAAAAGCTTTGGTGTGGTCAGAGAGCAAACAGCCTTCCAGACTCCTCCTCAGAGGAATACAAAATCTTGACTCTTATCTGAATCTTGCAGCTTCTAGGTTTCCTTGCATTTGAATAAGATTGGATGGGTGATTCTGAGACTTTAAAAGGCTGCTTTAATAACTGATGGCAAACTTTCTGTGCTAAGTCAGCTCTGAAATACTCAACCACACAAGTTGTGCTACAAATTTGCTTAGCTGGTAAGGTCCTTAATGCAAATCAGGACATTAATATTATGCTTTGATGTCTTCTCAGCCTATGCCATGACTAAATTGGATAAGTGCTTTATTAACATTTAAGACTATTAGGAAGAAAATTATGTAGATTATGTGGAGAGAAGAAAAGAATATGAAAAAAATCTCACATTTTATAAATTCATAAGGATATAACTTAATAACATTCAATGTGCAATCAATGTTTTGATTCCTCCAACAGTTTTCAAATGAAACATTGCACACCATATGTAATTAGTGTGTTTCTGGTAACTCTGCATTTACATTTCCAATCCTACCGTGTTGCAAGCTTATGGCAGACCACACCAGTGTCTGTTATGACTTCACTCAGTCTCAGCTCCAGGTGGACCTTCCCCTGAAACACACCAAATAGACAGTACGAAAGATTAGTTGTATGCATAGCCAGGCACACCACTCCAACTTAGAACAAAGCAAGGGAATGAATGGAAATAGTTCCAGGAAAAGCTTAAAGATTAAGTAACAGCCATGTAGCAAAGGTATTTCACCTGCCACAGAATCTGTATCAGTACAGATATATAATTTCAATGCATAATGGTTGAGGGATATGGAGTATTTGCATTCTGACTCAGAAATCTTGTGTTGGAGCTTTATCTATATTTAACATGTTTAATATTAAACTAAGATCTGCAACACAACAGTAATCGAGAAGATATCACAGCAGTGTGGTAAAAATTAACACCTAGAAAAATACTGGAAAAATAAAAATTATAAAATGGTATAAACTGTCAGAACAAATATCACTAAAACTATATTGGGTAACTAAAAATAAAAATACAACCATGTTGCTAGCATTCATAGCATGTATTACAGTCTTCAACTCCTTACTATCACATTAATTTAGTTATGACTTGTGCCACAATGTTATACTCAAATATGCTAAGTAAATAAAGGCAATCATGAATACAAAACTGCATTCCTCTTGTCTAAAAACCTGAGCATCCATTCTTTCTGTCAAAAATTTAGAGCCACTCTTAAAATGTATATATGCCCAACGTAAAATACATTTTATTATTGACCTATTCCCATCTACAAGGAGGGCTGGAAGGAGGATCTGAGGGACCACAGGCCTGTCAGCCTGACCTCAGTGCCAGGGAAGGTCACGGAGCAGATCACCATGAGTACACACAGGACATCCAGTGAAATGAAACTCAGCCAGCATGGGTTTATGTAAAGCAGGTCCTGCTTGAGTAACCTGATCTCCTATGACAAGACTTAATTAAGTGGATGGAGAAAGGCTGTGTATGTTGTCCACCTAGACTTTAGTACAGCTTTTGACGTAGCTTCCCCCAACACTCTCCTGGAGAAACTGGCTGCTTTTATGACTCAGACAGGTGTACTCTTCATAAGTAAAAAACTGGCTGGATGGCCAGGCCCAGAGAGTTGAGTGAATGGGGTTAAATCCAGTTGGCAGCTGTCACGGTTTAACACTGGCCCGGCAATTAAACCGAATAACAGACGCTCTCTATTAATGTCTCTCTCCTCCTTGATAAAGAAAGGAGAGAGAATAAGGGAGAGAGACTTATGGGTTGGAAACTAAACTACACAGCTTTAATGAACAGTAATGATAAATAGGAAATATTACTAAATATATACAAATATACAGGAAAATGGAAACCACGTTCCTCCCTCCTTTCCCCCAATAACTCTCACGTCACCACCGAGGCTGCAGGGCAGCCCTGGGAAAGTCCAGACTGGACTCCTGGAGTCGGCAGCAGTCGGGAACCGGAGGCAGGAACACACAGATATGGGCTGGCACGGATCAGGACCACAGGCAGACGAACGGACGGGATCCTTCCAGGATGCCGGGTGAAGGAAGGGAAGAAGGGAAATCAGGAAATCCAGAAGTCTGGAAATCTGGAAATCCGGAAAAGATCTGGCTCGGCCCTCGTGATGCCTCAAATTTATACTGAGTGTGACGTATATGGGATGGAATACTCTGGTCAATTCTGGCATCTATCTTGTCTGTTCCTCCCCAAAGGAGGGCTCAGGTGGGACCTCTTTATCCTCCTGGACAGTAAAATGTTTTCCTCAGAGCTGAGCAGTGTCCTTGGCTCTGCACACCAGTCTCTAGCAGTAACTATAAACATCAAGTGTTATCAATCCTAGAAGCAGACACTGTTTGAGAAACTTGCTGTTAATTTCAGCAAGTGCAACTACTTACAAGAGACTTGGCTAAAAGCAAAAGTACAAGACAGAAAATCACCTTTATCCTGGCCCCAACCAGGACAGCAGGCAGTCACAAGTGGTGTTACCTAGAGCTCGGTAGCGGGGCCAGTTCACTTTCATGTCTTTATCAGTGATCTGGATGAAGGGATCGAGTACACCCTTAGTAAATTTGCAGATGACATTAAGCCGGGTGGGAGTGTTGATCTCCTCAAGGGTGGGAAGGTTCTGCAGAGGGATCTGGACAGACTATATCAATGTGCTGAGGCCAACTGTATGAGATTTAACAAGGCCAAGCGTCAGGACCTGCACTTGAATCACAACAACCCCATGTAATGCTACAGGCTTGGGGAAGAGCAGATGGAAAGCTGCCCAATGGAAAAGGAGCTGGGGGTGGGGGGCTGGTTGACTGCCAGCTAAATACGAGCCAGCAGTGTGCCCAGGTGGCCAAGAAGGCCAACAGCATCCTGGCTTATATCAGAAATAGTGTGGTCAGCAGGACTGGTGAGGCCTCACCTCAAGTACAGTGTCCAGTTCTGGGCACCCCACTACAAGAGGGACACTGAAGTGCTGGATCAAGTCCAAAGAAAGGCAACACAGCTGGTGAATTTCTGGAGAGTAACTCATATGAGGAACTGCTGAGGGAATTGGGGTTGTTTAGTCTGGAGAAAAGGAGGCTGAGGGGAGACCTTGTCACTCTCTTCAACTACCTGAAAAGGAGGCTGTAGTGAGGTGGGGGTTGGTCTCTGCTCCCAAGTAACAAGAGATAGTATGACAGGAAATGGTCTGAGGTTGTGCCAAGAGAGGTTAAAGCTAGATATTAGGAAAAAATTCTTGGCAATTTCAGGCTGATAGTTGGACTCTATGACCTTAAAAGTCTTTTCAAACGGAAATTATTCTATGATTCTATTCTGACATGCCAGCACTGAATGTCATCAGGACAGCAACAGTCATTCACCTTCATAACCACTTCCCCTCCACCCTTTTTACCAAAGGATCCTAAAATTCGCCCTGCTAGTTAGTCAGATCTCATTAATATGAGTGTCATCTTTGACTCAGCTCTACCTCAGCTCACACAAAAAGTCTTGTTGCCACCTCTTTTATAAGATCTTCCAGATTTCAACCTTCCTCTTTTTTGCACATGACCAGGACTCTTGCCAGAGACTCCACTGTCTTTTCTGACTGGTTACAGCAACCTCATGCTCTGTGAGAAGATCTGTTCTGTGCAGATGAAAGTGAAGATCAAGCCCTGGCCTCAAGTTGCACCCATGCTGTTAAGATCTACTTCCTCTACAGCAGAGCTGTCTGCACAGAAGCTGGTAAAAGTAGTCGTATGCAGAGCTGGGAATGCAGGAATGATAAAGTAGCATGGACACACAGAAGTTCAGTTCAAGCTCATTCCCTGGTCTTCTTACATTCACCTTAGCTGTACAAACACTGAAGCCAGTGCCAAGATACTTGCTCCTGAACAAGCCTAAGAGACATTCTGATTCTTACTGTAAAAGTAATTTTCTCCCTTTTCTTGTATACCCCATTCTTAGTACAACCTTTCTGCACTATCTTGAATGTAAACTTTCAGTCCTCAAACCTCTATCACCTACTCATAGGTTCAGTATTCTGATTTAGTAGTAGTTTTTCCTCTCTGAAGGCTGGAACACAGGCCTTTCAGGTACATGTGGCAGATAACACTGCTGTTCATCCAGAAAACAAGAAAAAAAAAGACCTCTCCATGCTGTTCAAAAGCCTGTATTGCAGAGGCATCACAATAGCTCACTGCCAATTTGAACAAGGAAGGACACCAACTTGTGTGGGAATTTAGAAATACAGCTCCTGATAGGTGTCTTTTACGTCATTTTAAGCAACAATTAAAAAAAGCAACAATGCAAAATCCCAACAGGTTGCATATGCAAATGCCAGCTCTGCAATTTTCTTCTAAACTGAAGCCTGTCCTCATGAATAAGGGGATTTCTTTAGAAGTCACTTCTAGACTACCTATTTTAACATTCAGTACCACCGCAGTGCCCATCGTACCCATGCATAACAAAGACTAAGCATACAACCAGCTGAGAATTCTGGACAAGCAGGATAGTTTTCTGGCTTTATTTTTGCTATGTTTTCCCTTACTCATCACTGTTTTCTCTTCCACTGGTCACGTTTTAACACCACTAGTCTCTGGAGAACAGGTTTATATTATGAAGCTGAAAAAAATAACACTGCCATCTTCATTGCTGTCCTGCTATCCTGCCTCTACTAGAGATTCGACACTAATACAAAGTTTGAAGAAATTTAAAGACAGGAAAAGGCCTTTAGGAAACGTAGAGAAAACACCCCTTTGCAGAAAAGACACCAAGAAGGTAAGATAATGTTTTAAATGAAATATTTCTGATTATCTCAAAGGCAAGAATGACCTCAGTAAAGAGAGAATGCTTCAATATACTTAGGTGAGCCTGAATGCAAACCTACTTACAGTACCAATTTGCTCAATCTTGCACAGACTATAATGGAAGCTCCCTATTCTAGAAATTAAGCTGCAAACATTTTTTGTAAGTTGGCAGTACTTCACACATTTCCCAGCTACAGTAAGTACAGAAATTCAGCTCCACCTCCTTTGGACTGAGAGTAACTGTTTTTTCTTGTAGCTCTCATTTTTCTCTTGAAGACTCTGAAATTGGTCAGCTGCTTAAAAACTGACTAAAAGCTTCAGGCAGCAAAACAGAGGTCATGGGATCACTGGGACCAACAGCCCTGTTACTGCTCCCAGAACACCTCCTTACTTCCAGTTAAAAATTCAAACACAAATGCATTAAAATAAGGCTATTCTAACATACTTGCAGGCATAATTCACAGGAAGTGTAACTCCTATATAAATGCTTTTTTCCCAAATCAGCTATATTGTTAGGTAAAACAAAAGAATGCATCTGAAGAAATCTACTAATGAGCAACACCATTAGTTGGTTTACAAAAGTAACAGATAATGCATTTTTAAAGAAAACTATGCAATGAATCAGTATGCAAAAAATCAACAGTTAAGCTAACAAGCAGATGACCAATTGATCACCTCTCCTGCATTAAATATACCACAGGTACAGGGAGATACCAATATCTTTATTTAGTGACAATTTATAATAAAGAAATTACTACTTTGTTATCCCCACACTGTGGCTTGATCCTGCTCAGACAGAATTCCTGTTGCAGAGCCAGAGATTGAGTCCTGTGTCACAGCCATAAGGCTTCTTTCCCTCTCAGCACAGAGCAAAAAAACCCAAAGAAGAGGCTGGAGGTTTGACAATTTTCAAGGAGAATGCATTAATTACTAAAAACTTTTCTATTAAAAATATTTCAGGATGTTCCTAGAAGCAGCTACACTCATTAGTATACTCTTCACATTTGGAAGGGTAGGACTTCTTCAAGGAACTATCTGAAGGAATGCCAACTTAACTGCTGAATGCTTCCTTTTTCAGAAACTCTGGCTGATATGGGTGAGGAGGTTCACAGGTCGTACATCCTTCCTAATCACATCTAACACCATTTAATGGGGCCAGCCAGCTTCCATTCTTCAGTTCTTGATTAAAGAAGTCATCAGTAGATTAACTTTATTTTAGGGAAGTACAGACTATTCAAAAGGGAATCAGTAACAAAGTTTTTAAAGGACTCAGAGGAAAAAATACACTATGCTTGTTAAATG
Source organism: Calypte anna (assembly GCF_003957555.1). Lineage (NCBI taxonomy): Eukaryota > Metazoa > Chordata > Aves > Apodiformes > Trochilidae > Calypte > Calypte anna. The sequence goes on along the minus strand of NC_044244.1, from coordinate 138,866,377 downwards.
TAATCTTTACTACTAAAAAATAATTAAGTTCTAGTCTTAATAGTCTCGTAACACTAACAGGTATCTGGAAGAACTACAAGCATAATTATCTGAAAAAACAACTCATCATAAGCTTGCCAAGAACAGCAAAATCAAAACCAAAGTCCTCTATATGGACAAAGGATATACAGGTCCTGTCTCCAACAATCTCCCTTCTCCTTGGAATGCAGCTGCGAGTTACTGCGGACTGAAACATCAGGAGACAGCTGTAAAGCAAATACACAAAATGCTACCAACCTGTATCATGGTTTTAGTAGTTGCTAATTTGCAGTGTAATTTATATGGTTTGAAGGAGAAAACACATAACCACATATTACTCTGCAGTTATTCTTACAACAGAGTGCTGCTATTCTGGCATGAAACACTTCTAGTGGTGGGACTCAGATAGAGGCAGCACTTGAAGTTACCAGGACACCACTGGGAGCCATTTCAGAGCAGAGTTACGTGCACAGATTTTGGCCTGGAATCTGACACACTCTCTGTGATCCAGTGACTGAGTGTCGATTCAGATGCAACATCTGATCTAACTCAAAACAGATGTGATCTGGTTTTCCAGGGCAAGAGTTATGAAAAAGCACCGACAAACACTAGGACCTTCTGTGCTCAAAGGCCCGAGTAAATGCACAAAAGACTTACAGTCTAAGTTCAAAAGAGAGGAGGCCAAATCTATTCAAGATCTCTTTATTCGTGTCCTTAAGGAAGTATCAACCAGTTCTCCACTCCTTTTCTTACTGTGAAATAGTTTTTAGAAATCTTTTACTTTAAAATAAAAAAAACCCAATCCAAACCTCAGAGGAAAAAACCAAGTCTCCACTGTTAATTTTAAACAAAAATACATAAAATATACAATCTGCCTGCCTGAATATCAAGTAAATTATCTTCATATATGGGGTTCCCACAGCACTATTTTCTCTTCTACGAAAGGAGAATGGCTGATATCACAAAAACTCCTAAAAAAGGTATCTGTCTACTATTAAACAAGCTGGACCAAAGGTTTGTGATCACCCAACCATTCTGCTTCATTAGCCTGTGCAGTTTTCCTGGGGACCTTCCCCTCAAAGGTGGGAGTCCATCTGCATGGAAATTTTCTGACTATCTATCCCACATGGGGGCCCTTATCCCAGCCCAGCTGTCTACGTGTGCTCCTCCAACAGCTGCTCCTTCCCTTAGCAGAAGACAGCAGGAGGCTGGGAAAGGTCTAAGGATCATGATCCAGATTGCAGCCTGCCTGCTGGACCACAGTTCAGCAAACAGAATCTGGAACAAAATCCAGTTTAGCACCGAGGAGAGTGAAACAGTTTTAATAAACATCGCCTGGATTCATAAATGCTGGGCAAAGCAGAACCAATGTCTGCTTGGTTTCTGTATGTGTAAGCCAATCAAAATTGTTTAGTAACTGGCAAAGATCTTCAAATGGCATAATGTTAGCCTTCCTGTTTCACTAAAGGAAGAATACCTCCATGTGGTCAAAATCCTTAAAATTAGTCATGTTTTCCTCTCAAATACTTTGATGAAAGGTAGTATGTAGATTTTCACTTCCTCAGACAAACTGTTCTGCAGATAAGGAATCCATGTATGTTGTTTTGAAATACTGTAAATTTATTACTCAGCAGTAGCTGCTCCTTACCACATGCCATGCTACCAACTAGCTTTTTAAAAGTAAGACCAAGACCAGATAGAGCATCTTATCCACTTGAAAAGCAAAGTCTGAATACAGCAGTCTGACATTCACATGTGAAGTTTTGCTATAAAGCAGATTATAGTCAATAATTGGTCTTTTCATTTTATCACAAGCCTTATTTACCATTGTTGACACATAATTCTGTTATCTGAAATGATTTTGTCAGTAAGCATGTAGCCTTGAGAATCTTCCCACCCTATTAAAAGAGATTTCATCTCTTCTCAAAACAACTGGAAGACAGAAAAGGCACTGTTCATGAAGTAGAGGGTAACACCCATTTATTTCCTGTGTGTGGTTGAAAGCTGATACCAATCCTGGAAACAGCTTCTTCTTTTTACAATTTGCATACAGCAATGCTTACAGTAGGTTACATAAAATGTGTCAGAGACTCACATTTACACTAGAAGCCTTTAAAGACCTACACAAAGATAATTTATGTCAGTGTCGGACAGTCAGCATGCAATCCTCTCAGATGAGCTGCTTAGCAGATAATTCTGTGAATCACTGGAGTGAAACAGCCCTGTACAGTTACTCCGAAAGACAATTTGCCCAATCTAGTTTATCTTCAAACCCATATTCTTAAGAAAAGCAACAATTAGCATCAGAACCATTCCAATTCAACACATGTACACAGACAGAGCCAGTTTTACATATACAGAAAGTTTGGGTTTATACAGACCAGGAAGAAGGCAGATATGGGAGAGGCAATAGCAACTTGCACATTATTATAAAAGTAGGGCCAAAGAAAGCAAAAGAGTAGCAAATATCCAGCATCCAGGATAAACTTCCGTAACTGTCACACAGCACTGAATGGAGATGAGATAATTCAAAAACTTGTGGTGAAACCTTGGCTCTGCTGAAGCCATGGCAAAATTCCCACCCTGGCAAGGCCAAGGTTTCATTCATGAAGCCTGAAGGTTGGGATACGGATTTTACATCCAATGAGAAGGCACTGAACAAAGGAGAGGTTTTCTGAGCTGAGCAGAATGCCTTAGATAAGTTCTTCTAGCTAATATGCAGGACGCATTTCAGAGCCAAAGTGATTTTAAGCATAACAAAAGGATTCTAAGCCTACTCTCTAAAAATACCTCTAAGTAATGTTTTCCACTAATGGTGAATTGTCCACCAGCTGATGCTCACATCAGTCCCTACCCAAAACCAGGCATGTTTAATCAACAACAATCAAAGGCCTGTGTAGGGGAAATGCTAATGTGTTGAAAGAAGCAGGAAGGGCTTTTGGTGTCTGAAGAAAGTATTTCTTAAAATCAGTAAATCTTTTGCACAAGGCTTTGAGTACAGAAGGTTAAAATGTGAGGCAATTTGCTTCCTCAGTGTTGATTATCTGCCTTTCACATGCCTTTTTTTTTTTTTCTTTAAAGTTGATAGCCAAATGGTTACACTTCAGACACATCAAAGCTCTCACGAGAAGGAAGGGGAAATGAGCAATTTTCAAGGTTTTATGTCAGATTTTTTCATCTCCAACAATGAGTTTTACATAAGACCTTGAGCATAGCTGGCTTTGGAAAAGCACTCTGTCATTCAATATTGAGAACTCAGCTGTGAGTGAACATGACCATTTCACATTTGTCAGTGCTGTGGAGGAAGTAACTCAAAGCACACTTGAAAAGGGGAACTTTCAAAGCAAGAGCCTGCACAGGAAAACATGTCAGAATGATCTAACTCTCTGTGCATTTCTCCCCCGCTTTGGCATATACAGACTACATGGTTTGGAGTATGCTGGTGTATTTTGATATTAATCAGAATGTCTCTGGATCTTTAACTGCTTCACTGACTACATGTGGACAAAGGGTATTTGGCTTAGAAAGCTCAAAAAAGTGAAGGGTAAAACTCAAAAAGAGGAAAGGCCTTTTACAGATGGTATGTGCACTTGGGATTAAATTGTGCTGGGAACACATGGACCACTGAGAGCATCTGACATCTACAGCTCCAGGCAAAGACATGAATCAGTTACTGTTGAGCAAACTTCTGCATGTGAAGGAAAGGCACACATTTGTGGGTGAAAAGACATGTACACACAACAGCATGGCAATTTTTCCTTTCAGTCCTCAAAGAGCATGAGGATGAGAATTTAGCAGGTCCTGAAAGAAAATGAGTCATAGAAAAAAAAGAGATGCATTCTGATGAAAGTGTGCAACACAATGATCAAAGACTTCACACAGGTTAGAAAGTTGTGTCTGCTGCTGCAAGTGTCTCCCCCTAAGCTGGGGGTACCTAATTGGTCATAGTCTACTTCAATGCAAAAGTTAAACCACTTCAAGTATGGTTCAATTGCCATTTTACATCCCATTGAAACGTTTGGACACTCATACTGTCAGATACTGGGTATTTAGCTTGGGGTATGGTAACATCCCACTGAGGACATTAGGCAAGCTCCATCAGAAGATGGGAACTTCAAAATCTTTCAACTAAATCTGCACAAACCCACCCAATTAGAGTGTCATACCTTTAAAACAAATTTTGCTGTCTGAAAAATTAAGCCATGAGTTATGCATTTAACTTCTGCTGTCAATCACTGAATGGTTTGGGTTGGAAGGGACCTTAAAGCTCATCTAGTTTCAACCCCTCTGCATGGGCAGGGACATCTCTCATTAGACCAAGTTGCTCAAGGCCCCATCCAACCTGGGCCTGAGCACTTCCATGGAGGTGGTAGACACAGCTTCCCTGAGCAACCTGATCCAGTCTCTCACCACCCTCACCATAAGAAAGAGTTTCTTCCTAATACCCGATCTAAATTTACCCTCTTTCTCTTTGAAATGTTTACCCCTTGTCCTATCACTACATGCTCATTTCATTCTGCACTCTAGTATATTAAATCTTCCTGACCACATTTTGCATATTTTAGTCTATTTTTAAAGGAAATATTCAGAAATCATGTCATTTCATATATGTATGCCAGAGTTAAATAAGTAAGTAAATAAGTGGAGTTAAATAAGTAAAGTTGCTCTCCACAGAGCAGCTTGAACTCAAACCACTTACACATCACAGTTTCATCACCCAGGCTATATCAAAACAGCATTCAGAGTATACACTGACAGAACTATGTTACTTTCAAACTAGTGAGAGCAAACCCAGCCTGGAAGATGTAGGGGTATTGATTTACCAACAGAATAAAAGCCTGCCAACCTCAAGGGGCAATTACAGTCTACTGCTGAACAACACAGTGCTGTGTTCTGATGGCTGCTGCTGCCCACTCACTCAGACAAAGGGAAAGTCAGGTGCACCCAATTACGATGATTATCTCCACTAAGTAATCTGCCAACCCTAATGCTGAATTAAAGTCACAAAGGGCATGGGGGTGGGTAATGCTCAAGCTGCATCTGTGGGCTGAGCAGCTGTGCAGCACCTGTACTGCTTTATGGGGGACTGTGCACCCCCCCCAAGCAGTATCAGTGGTGCTGAGACTTGGGGCCTCTTGCAGCTCTGCCTAGATGGACAGTGCCCTCATTTTTTTCTTTGTCACTATGAGCAGTCATGCCAGATTCTGTTACACCTTGCTGTCAAGCAATAAATGGAGATGGATTAAAAACATCTGACAGTAATGCCCGTATCTGTGTGGGATACCATTAATATAGTCCCACTGTAACATTCTCATCTGTCATAAAATTTATCAAGTCACAATTTCACCTGGCGCTATGGACACTGGAAAACATCTTTAAAAGACAATAAGAATTAGCAACATTAAAAAAGCATAAAACTGAATGCAAAGACTTAAGCTAATCTCCTGGGCAACTATGTCTGATCAAGTTAAACAACATTACCACTTATATCTTGATTTATTTAAAAATACATTACTTATTTTTTTCAGCCTAAAGAAGAGGAGGCTCAGAGGAGACCTCATCACTCTCTACAACTCCCTGAAAGGAGGGTGTAGCCAGGGGGGGGTTGGTCTCTTTTCCCAGGCAACTCTCAGCAAGACAAGAGGGCATGGTCTTAAGTTGTGCCAGGGGAAGTTTAGGTTAGATATTAGAAAGAATTTCTTTACGGAGAGAGTGATCAGGCATTGGAATGGGCTGCCCAGGGAAGTAGTGGATTCTCCGTCCCTGGAGATATTTAAAAAGAGACTGGATGTGGTACTCAGTGCCATGGTCTAGCAACCGCAGCGGTGGTTCAAGGGTTGGACTTGATGATCTCTGAGGTCCCTTCCAACCCAGCCAATTCTATGATTCTATTCTATGATTCTATGATTCTATTCTATTCTATGATTTTGTACAGCATTGTACATAGCTTCTGAATAAAATCAAGAAAACAGCAAAAAATAAATCTACTCAAATTGAATTAACACTAGAATTTTGGGTTTGTTTGTGGTATGAATTGCACTCAAAAAAATGAAACTTCACAGTAAATACACCAAATACTATTCCCTCTCTTTGTGTGAACACATAAAACAGTATTGATATTTGAAAATTTGTATCATTTCTGGAACTGATATAAGTGAGGTCCAAACCATGTCGAGAATGACATTTTCAAGTCTACTCATTAAACTTCAGATAAACAGCTGAAAAAAAAAACACAGTTCTTGCATCAGAAACGTCATTATCTGTTGATTTTAAATCAATCCTTCTGTTCTGAAAAATGAGGTCAAATGTGTCCCACAACTGGGCATCTGAGAACCACAGCACCCAAGATCATTAATATTTCAATAACCCATTGATTTTAAGCTGGTCTTCAGTTTGACTGTGCCAATTGGTCTGCTTAAAACCCAGACACTTCCAGGCTTTTCACACAGCAAAGGGAAGTCCTGCATAGGCTTAGCACTATCACTCAGGTTCTTTTATATCACAGCGTAATTAATTAGAAAGAATTACAAATGTGGTCACTCTGATACTTTTTTTTTTTTTTTTAATTCCACACTCTGACAGGTATGACCTCAAGCAAGTCACATTCTTCCTGACACTTATTCCCACTGTGTTCAAACTGTGGGATTGACAGTAGCTTACCTTGATAAGGTGCTGTGATGCATAACTAAATAGCCATCAAGTGCTCTTACAACATGGAAAATACTATAAAGGCCACAGGCTGACAAAAGTGGTAAGATGCAGGAGTTGTCTTGTACACAGCTCAGTGTTTAATCCACTACATTATGTGGAGACAGCTGCTAAAATGACAAAACTCATAGCTGGCACATTAACAATGCTTTTTGACTACTAGTATTTGCATGATTTACTGAAAACGTTATCTATTTAAAATTTCTTAAATAAATTACCTTGATATTGGAGAAAAACTGAGTAACACTGTGTAAATACTTATCATTAACACAAATACTCTTTTTTCTCTTGTAAATGAAAAAGTGTTTAGAGAAAGATACAACTGAAATACCAAAAATGTAAGAAAATAAGAACACAAAAATACTCCTTTGTTTGGTTATCTTCACTTGCATAAGAATTCATACAAAAGATTTACACATCTTCTCCCACTATTAGGGAAAACAATGCCCTCTTGCAGACTACATAAATTCTGTGGAACATCTAGCTAAATGGATGAAAGTCACCAGAGTAGTGTTCATATTTACATTAGTAGTCATAAATGCTTATCCTGGAGCACAGGGCCAGCTCTTAACACTTGGGCTCTTGTAAAGATACAAACAGTGGAAGTGATAAACTCTACAATTACAAACAGCATTTGCTTTCCAGCAAATAGTGTGTTTCTCATCTCTCCAAAAGCTAGAGCTGCCACAAACCTTTCTGTTATGATTTCAGAGCTTGCACTACTAGTGCTGCCCTAGAAATCACCCTGGTCTAAAAAGCTTCCATGGGCTCACTCTGTGTAACAAAACAAACAATGCAGAACCTTATCCAAATATTGGCCTTCTTCAACTGATAAATTACAAAGGGAAAGTTTTCATATCCTGCAGGAAATAAACACTAAATCTATTGTTTTAAAGTCATTGTCATAAGAGGCTTTAGGGTAAGCAGAAAGTGAGATCAGGGTAAACAGAAAAGACCTCAAAGTTAAAAGGCTTTTAACAGTCCTTCCATCAGCATTGGAATTAAAGAGGATCAATATTTTACAAGAGAATGTTACACACTGAACAGCCTGTCATGAGGTTTTCTTTGCATCATGTGCACAATAGTGAATTATTTGTCTCTCAAATAAACAAAAAACCTAACTACACATAACCACACTACATGTTTGGCACAAGTGTGCATTTTAAGTGTCCTTTTCTGACCTTATATGTGCAGACCTGCATGCAGACTGAAAAGCCAAGACATTAGGTACAGCAGTATTTAAGCAGCATTTCTCCTTGCACTTACTGGACACTGTTGCACAGGTCAGACATTCATGTCTGCAGCCTCCTAAAAAAATACTGTGGTTCAAACATGATCTGTAATACATAGTTAAAGGAAAAAAAATAAAAGCAGTAACTTATTTAAATTGACTTGAAATTGACTGCTACATCATTTTGATTTCTTGCTTTGTTATGGCTCTTTCTGTAAGACCTAATATTGTTGTAGAAAATACAATCTGCAACAAAAGTAAATTAAAAAAAAATTAAATAAAAATTAATAAAAATTAAACCAAACCTAAAAAAGCTGAAGTGATAGAACTACCAGTTTCTCCCACGGTTGAGAACAGGGACTAGAAAATTAGCAAGGAGTGGGGGCTTTAATGAGATTTACTTTTGCCATTCTTGAAACAATGTTCCTTCAGAATTATTCAAAACAGCACCTGTGAACAATATTTTGGAGCTGGTTCTGCTCCCTGAGGAACCCACAAGTTACTTATAGGGTTTTCAAGTTATTTGATAACTGAGATAACCATACCCCTCCTTATATCAGTGACCCTGATAGCTCACATAGTTTTTATTATTTCTGTAGGCAGAATCCTGGCCCCATTGATTTACTTACACTTGTAATTTACCCTAGAATTTGCAACTATCAGTGACACCTAAGCCATACCAATGAGCAATGCCTTCTTTTTCTAGAGAAGCAACACATTTGTCCTGGAGCCACGAAACCCATAAAGCTGCCATGGCCCTGCTACAAACACTCCTCTGCCAAAATAATCTCACCTGTACTTCTGAATCAGCATCAACATGTTGGAGTTGAAACCAGGTGTCTCTGTTGTGATACTTCTGCAGATCTTCTTTCTGTATAGCTACCTTTCCTGGAAATAAAACAAACCAGATGCACAGTTTAAAACATGCTATAGCTCTCCCAGAGTACATTTCCATCAAAAACAAGGTTTAAAACAATGATTTAAGGACTGTCCTATTCAAGAAAGACTTTAGAGCAAAGACAGATTTCTTCAGGGCATGCTTCTTTACACAATACATAATTCTTTCTGATGAGCAGCTTTTTCCACTTCATATTGCGAAACACTTGAAAATTCCTAACAACATACTCACCTAACCATCTGAAGCACTGAGCTCTGTGGATAAACTAGTAAGTATGGTAAAAATATCATTATTATCTTTTTGACATGTCAATTAAACTTGTGGGAGGAAAAGCTTGAAAACTGTCAAAGAGTTTTAAAGGCAGATGTCTAGAATTATTCCAAAAGAAACGCCTACTGCTATTGTGAAAAGTATTTTAAGCTTTTGACTATATATTTTTGTAGAAGTGCAGCAACTAGAGATGTCAAGTCACAGCAGATCCCTAGATCTGTATTCTGAGGTTCCACTGACTTACATCCTTCACTCAAATTTTGCAGTTTGCCTTCTACAAGCCAGAGCCACCCAAGTTCTACCCCTGACTGTACAGGGAAAAAACCAAAACCAAAACAAAACACACACACACACAAAAAAAAATGTAAAAAATCAAGAGTTTTCCCTCTCACCTTTTTAACCTCTCTCTCACTCCTACCAAATTGGTCATTTGGTCGTTATGACAACAGCATCCAGCTACATGAAGTGAGCTAATGTACATGCATGCTAAGGGCTAATATATACATAAAGCTGAAACTTTTATCTTTCCGAGTCTCTCTCAGGCATTATGTAAAGCACCCTCTGAGGAGCAAATAACTTTTTCCAAGAGTGTGTCTTTGTATACATAAAACAGAGCACGGCATGCCCGAGAGCACGTGATCCTCAGAAAGCAGCTTTGGGCTGGGTGGTTCCCCAGGCACAGAGCAAAGCAAAATGTTCAAAGTGAAAGAATCCAGGACAGTCAGAGATGCTCATGAGGCTCAAGAAAGCTGTTTTTTGGAAATGTGGTTTGGTAAGAGAATTTTCTCTGCTGGAGTGAGCTGTTCACAGTTTGCAACCACTGCTTTGCTATGGAAACACATTTTCTTTAATCAAATCCTGCTAGATAAAATACAACTACAGATGCAATCTTGGTGGTAGAAAGTTTTCCAAGGCTTCCCAAGCCCATGCGGTTCGGTCAGAGGTCAGTAACACATTACCTCAGCAAATTTAACAGGACACACTTACAAAAAATACAGACCAGACAATGGAAGACAACAAAAAAGGTAAGCACAAAGCATTCACCCTTCTGAAATTTAAAAGCTTATCGTAGTCCCAGCAGTAAGTCCCAGTGCTCCCTTGAATTTTGGCCTTTTCCTTTAGCTGTTGTTGGGTGGCTCCACCCAGCCCTTCTGCCTGCTAGGCTGCTCCCTGTACCCTGCTACAGCTGCCACTGCATTCTTCTGTCATGCTCAGGCTGCTTCTGGTGACAGTTCCCAGATCTCCAGTCCTGGTTTCTAAACTACTCTGCCAGCCTTCCACAGCTGCCCTCCATGGTATCAGCCAGGGTTTCTGATCTAGCTTCCACAGAGCTGCTGACCCAGGTCTTGCTCCTTTTGCCCTCAGTGCTCTCCTCCCTCTGCTTGCCCTATAGGGATCACCAGATCCATCTCCTGGCAAACATTAAATTATGGAGGCAGATTCATTTTCAGGCTCTTCATTGGATTATTTATTGGATATGCAGAGCAAGTGACTTGAAACTTCTTAGAAGAGCAATAATTAAATCACACAAACCTACAAAATAACATGGCAGGAAGGGTTAAAGAAGACATCAGAACCACACTGAACAGAGGACAGTAAGTTACACTGCTGAGAATCTCTGTAACGATGTCTGTGTAGTTTCAAAGCTTCTACTTTTATTCTCCAACCACAGCAGCTTGCGGGCAGCCTGGTTTCTCTAAAACATTCTGAGAGAGGAATACATTTAAACACATGACCTTCTAATAACAGCTTTGGACCTCATTTGGAATTGTTTACTTTCACTGCTTGCTATCCTCACTACACCCTTTAATCTCTTCCAGAAATCCTCCACCCGGATTGCCGTGTAACATGCACTTTCCGAACAGCTTCACCCGTATCTTTCCACCAGTCTCACCCGCAGTTACTTCCCGTGCAGGGCAATGTCCTTGTGGAAAACTCAAGGACAATTTCACCAACATCTGCACCTCTATGCAGCCTAAATGGTTTTAGCACTCTTCTTGCAGCAGAGAGTTCCACTGCTCTCTACACCAAGGGTGACAAGATAACCCAAGTGGGTCTGACCGCACAGTCAAGTACCTAATTGTAGCACAAAGTGTTTGGAGGCAATGGGACATTCCTCCAGCTCCAAAAGGGTTAACATGGTGGTACAACTGTTTTGATGAGGAAACTGAACAGCACTGTTTGCTCTGCACACAAGCAAGTCTTATTAATGAGTGAAACTTACTGACTGGGCTGGCTGGAAGCCAGGGTTTTTCACTGTATACCAAAGGAGAAAAACCTACTACAGAAAAACACAGGGGGGGGAGGGGAGAGTAAGAAAAAGGGCCTAAACCTTGGCTAGTCCACACATATACAAAGGTGTATTACTGATAGGCAGATCAAACAATCTGTCCTATTAAACAATTCTCTGTGTACAGTAGCACCCTGCACTGTTTGTAACTCTTTACCTATACCGGTACAGGTACATCCAACACACACTCCTCCTCATCACCAGACCCACATAAACCACAGTGCAGGTGCTGAGCATGGCCAGGTCCTGCCCTTCTCTATACAGTCACTGCTCTGCCACCAGCTGACCCACATCTGACCTGGCTCAAACAACTTCTAGCCTCACCAGAACTAGGTTAAATCTAGGCCAATCACCACAAGCTGTCGGCACTGTCACTTGACCTGACACTACTCAATAAGGACCTACAATTCTCCTTGAAGATAAACCTGACACAGGAGGTCAAAGAGGTTTACCACTACTCATTTGCAGGACGTTTTCCTCTTTGTGGTTCTTAAGCATGCTCCCAAACTTGAGCCCATGCTCTTTCTCAAGACCTGGGTGGCTGCCAGGCAGCAGCAAGAGACTCCAAGAATTGCACCTGAGGCAATCAGCCACTCCTGTGTTTCCTCAGAGGTCCTCCAGGCTGCAAAGATTCTGGATCTGCTTAAGCTTTTAGACCCTGGTTGGGAAGAGGTAGGAAACAGCAGAGCATGCTGAAAGGTCTCATTTCAAAACTCAGTTACAGTTTTAAATATTAAAGATTCTTAGCAATAATGAGGGAACAACCAGCAACAATGAGGGAAATTAATTCTTATCTGAATGAATTTCTTCCAAAAGTCTGACCTGCAGGTTAGGGAAACATCAGACACTCATCCACATTTTTCACCAATACAGCAGCAATTTCCCTATGTCCCCTCAGGTCAGACTGAATGCATCTTCACTGGCACATTTAAATCCTGTGTTCAGAACAAAGATGCAATATGCCACACCTGATCTGTTCCTTCTGCAAATCTCTATTTACAGAAAAAACCTACTAACAGCCTACTATTTCAAATATGTGGCCAGCTCACGGATGAAGTTACTACCTAGGGCCTGGATGATCCTAAAGGTGTAAATTCCACTTTACAATACCTGGTAAAAACTGATTTAAAAGCCTCCTATTTTCCTTAGCCATACACCCGTCCTCACAACAGGCTATACTGAAACAGTTGAGGAAACCAATCCAAACTAAAACACACTGAACAATGAAAATAAACATTCTGAGGGAGGAGAAGGGATCAAGAACTAAGTTTCAGGGGTCATGTGTGGGTGTTTTTGGTATTTTAGACACACAGATAATTTCAAGTGACCTGTTTCACAGCTTCCCCACTCAAGAGTCACAATAACGCAGACCCAGAACCGAAAATAGCCTAAATTCAATAATTTAAGCCCAGAGGCAGAAATATGCAACAGAGATGGGCAGGGATTTCTGGCTTCACAACTCAGGAGAGGGTTTGTGGAAGCACCACACCCCCCGTGCCCATCCCTCACTGAAGATTCAGAAGCTCTTCCCAAGGCAAGTCAGTGCAGCCCATTAGCTTGTCCCTGGACATGCCTGGGCTTGCTAATTCAGGGTCTAACATTTCCATACAGAGACTGACAGAGTTGATAACTTGTCTCAGGCATTCCTCATCCAGTCACAACTACCTTATTTCAGGCTCACTTGTTAGCGACAAGAGGATTAGGCACTAGTTTGAGGATTATACCTCACCTTTTAATATGTATTTCCTAGTTTGCCAGAGTGTTTGCCTCACAGCTGAGATCTGTGAATATTTATGTCAGGTGCTAGATTACTATAAAATACATTCCTTTACTAAAAGAAGAAGTCAGAGAGCAAAAAGAAAGGAGTTTTAATTTTAAAAGTGCATGAGGCTTCACCTGAAAGAGGATCCAACAGTTATTTTATAGAACCCTACAAACAGAGCCTTTCAGGAGCTCTTGTACCTTGGTATCTTTATATCAAAATACTTGCACAGTGTCCACAGAACTTCATATACTGCTGCCAAGTGAGCTGAAGCAATATAGTGTAATATTTTTAATACAACACACTCCATTAACACTGACTGCAGTGTAGTTAATATATAGCAAAAGGTTGGGTCCGAGTCACACGTTAAATGGCACCAAATGTCTAATTAATTCAGCCTTCTCTTAGCTCTGAGCCAAGACTGCTTTGCCTCCTATGTGCTGCAATATTAGGCAGTAAAAGGACACAGAAGCAGAAGTTGCTTCATGATAGCTTACCAAGTGCACAGACACATTATATCAGTGAATTAATTTAAAATAACTAAAACAAAGGAGAGTCACTGTCGAGAGCTAGAAAGACTAAGGTTATATCAGAATCTATTTTAATCAGCGTTTTAGGCTATGAAAGTCTTATGAAACTTTACCTTGAAATCTCCAGCCAAGAAGAACTGCTACTGTCCAGACTACCTGGAATTTTATAATTACCCATATGAAAGGTTGTCATCAAATAAAAGTAGAGAAACTGTCCAAGACAAGAAGGACTAGATGCTTGCCTTTTTCATGAACAGCACAAGTTCACTCACCCCTCCCCATATCACCGAAAAAGATTCAAACAATCTCCCTACTCGAGGATTAGAAAGGTAAGTATGAGAATTAGGGTCAATGTAAGGCTTCAGAGCCTTAGAAGCAGCAGAATAGCTGCTGAGTGGCTCCTGGGCAGTGCACCATGAGGCACAAGCACTACCAGACCACCTGCTACCATGGGTAAGAATCAGTGGTGAAAAGCCAGGGCAACAGTGCTGCATCCTACACAGGGTACTGTGAGGTGTATAATATTCATGACTACAGTTTTGTTTGGGTTTTTTGAATAAGTAGTCCAAATATAATCAGATTATCACTTACTATACTATTTTTTTCTGCTTTGTGGGATTTTTCTCTCTGTTATTCATGGTATCATAGAATGGTTTGGGTTGGAAGGGACCTTGATGATCATCTAGTTCTAACCCCTCTGCATGGGCAAGGACACCTCACACTAGATCAGGCTGCTCAAAGCCCCATCACAGGCCCTGGCCTGGAACATTTACTTCAGGGAGAGGGCCTCCACACCCTCTCTGGGCAACCTGTTCCAGTATCCTACCAACTTCAGAAATAAGAATTTCCTCCTAATGTCTAACCTGAATCTACCCTTTTCAAGTTTTAAACCATTCCCCCTTGTCCTAACACTACATGCCCTGGTATAAAGTCCCTTCAGCTTTCTTGTAGTCTCTCTTCTGGTACTGGAAGGCTGCTACAATATCTCCCCAGAGCCTCTTTCTTCAGTCTTCATAGCAGAGGCTTTTTAGATCTCTGATCATCCTCATGGCCCTCCTCTGAACTTGTTCCAAGAGCTCCAAGTCTTCCTATGTTGGGATCTCCAGAACTGGACACAGTGCTCCAGGTGGGGTCTCACAAGAGCAGAGAGGGAGAATCACCTCCCTCGACCTGCTGGCCACACTTCTTTTGATACAGCACAGGATACGGTTGCTTTTCTGGGCTGCAAGCACACAATGCCTGTTCATGCTGAACTTCTCACCAACCATCACCCTCAAGTCCATCTCCTCAAGTCCTCAGAGCTGTTTTCAATCCAGTCTTCACTGAAATTGTGCACTTTCAGGTTCTTTGGGTGATTTAGAACCTGCTCTTCTCCTACAGCGGGGTAATCTCCCTTTTTCCAGACCCTTCCTTTGCCCTCTTTAATTTGAGCAGTGTGATGAGAGTCCTTGCTGTTGAAGACTGAGGCAAAACAGTCACTAAGTACCTCAGGCTTGACCAGGACTCCAGTTTCCTTCTGAAGAGGTCCCACATTTTCCCTAATATTCCTCTTATCAATGACCTACCTGTAGAAACATTTCTTGTCTTACTATCCAAGATAAATAAGTTGTTGATAAGACACAGCATCTATCCTTAAAAGAAGCAAGCTGCAGCATTGCTTGGACTATCTCCTGTCATTAATTGGACACAGTCTTGAAGATCCTACATGGCTTGCTTCCTTCCTGTCAAAAAACCAAAACAAAACCAAGAAACCCTACCCCCCCACACCTCTGGTATCAGTTCTCAGTCAGCTGCTTTCTGGGCCTTTAAAATGACCATACATTTGAGAGAGGCAGTATTGTCACGGTGGCTGCAATGGGAGAGCAGTCCTAAAAATCTAGACTTGAAGTCCCTGTTGTCTGACTTACAGTAGGCACCAAGACCTTGAGCATGATGCCTGAACTGAGCATCTCCTTCATCCCCTCCAGCACCAACCCCTTCCAAGTACTGCCACAAGTAGCCACCACTACTACATCTTCTTCATAGTCCCAGTCCTTGCTTAGTTCAAGTGAGGCATAAATCAGACAGCAATTGCTTTATATCTGCTAGCATTGAAATCAATACTGCAGAAAAAACCAGAAAGCCTGGTTCAAACTGTAGTAGTCAGAGTTAAGCTGGGAGGATGAATCTATGGTGATATTCCAAACACAGTCATAACACTGTGATATGGTAAGGAGGACGGTTGCATTAACGAACAGTCAAGGCTCTAGCACATCATGCTCAGTAGTTTTGTTTATAAAATGTGTACTTGTAGGGGGGAAAAGGAAAAATATGTATTTTTGAAAGTTCAACTTTGTTTTCCTGCTTTTGTGACCATCTGCTATGTTAAAAGATACTGTGAGTATACCCTAACATTTTTTTTTCTGTGTAGAAAGTATTTATTTTAGGCTTCCTATGCAACTGTAAAGAATCTTCTCTAGATAATTCTAGTTCATAGCTTTTTGAGGCTTGTCACTGTGGGACAGTCATCTGTTTCCTTTATTCCAACAGTAGCTATATTTATACCGTACTGAGTAGCTATTATTTCCATGTCATCCAACAGCACATCACAAAAACAGTAAACCAAGTTGTGACTGCTGCCTAAGCCACAGTCAGGGTGGAGGAAACAGAAGAACACAATTTTCTATTAAAATCTTCATCTCTGCCTCATGTTGTACTGGAAGATCTTTCTTCCACTTAGCTAGAAAGAAGCATAGCTTAATAGAGATGAATTATTTTTTCAATTTTTTTTAAACCAGTAAAACAACCAGAAGATGATGCTTCAGCTACATTAGGCAATAGTTGCCTAATAACAATAGATTGCTTGCTTGCACATTTGGTAATGAATGGTGACAATTCTACAAACACACCTCCTCAGTTTTGGAAGTAGTCATTAAGAAAAGCAGAGTCACATTAAACATGCAAGCCTTACAACTTCAGTTCCAGAGTGTTTGCCTTCTGTAAGACTGTCCAGGAGCTATGATTTGGTTTCATCTACTTTTGTCCAAAGCAGCTAAGTTTAATTACCTCTGAAGGCAAGTCTGTTTTATTCTCTTGCTTTGGCTCAGCTCATCTCATTTAAGCAGGCAGACAGCTACAGCCTGCCAGGATACAGTGGCCTCAAGAGTTTCAAATTGTTGGAGAACACACCTAATAATCTCTGTGAAAGTGACTTACTTAAATTATAGTACATGTAATTAACAGAATCACTTGCAAGTCTTCTCACCACTGCTCCTTCACTGAAAAGCTCAGGCATTTCACTTCTGCACTTTATCAAGTAACATTCTGTTCCATCAGCATCCCTGACCAAGCCTCCACCACAAACCTCCAGAACCAAGTTCTTATTCCCCACTGCAGTATGGCAGCCAAGATTTGATACAGTGAATTTACTTCTTCCCCTCAGAACTTGACAGGAGGTGCATTTTGTTCTGTTCAGGTTCCTGCTTGACACAGATGTTGGCAAGTCAGTTATATTCATCTGTTACCAAAACAAAGTAAGTGGGAAAGTTGGGGGAAAAAACCAAAACCACCACCACCAACAACAACAAAAATAAAATTAAAAAACCCCACAACACAAAAATACCAAAAAAACAAAAATGAAAAAACCCACACCCAAAAAACACAACCAAACAAAACCAAATAAAATAAAAAGCCACCAAAACCAACAACAACATAAAAATAACTAACATGTTTTGTGATTTAAATAAGTGATAAATAATCTTGTACTTGTCACCTGAAGGGCATATGATACTCTCTGTCTGTTAAATGACTTGGTGTGGCACATTTCCTGTTTTTTGAACTGATCTGTATGTTCCGAGTCACAGTCTAGCAGCCTGCACTGTTCATTACACACCTAAGAGCATACCAGCTCAGGGCATATCATAGAGATGTTTTTCTTCATAAAGTCTAGCTCAGTTTTAAAGGGTGAGAAAAGCCTTCTGTCCCATTGTATTAGCACAGATTGCCTCATTCAACATTTCCAAAAAGCTAAAAACTAAATACCAAAACAAATTCATTAAAGAGCATATATTCATATTTACCTTATTTAGCTGCACTACTATCCTAATATTCCTTCTACTGTATCTAGCCAGAGGTATCTTTTTTCCCCTCTTACTCCTGAAGGGGTATCAATTGACAGTTTTTCACCTTACCCCCACCTCCTCAGTACTTTTGTCATTGTAACAAATAGATGGAAATAGCTATCCTGTGTACAGACATTTCTTGAAATTGGCCTACTACTTCTATTTGATCATTTGAAATCAAACAGATCTAATTTTAAATGGAATTTGCCACTACTTTCACTAGTTCATTTCCTATTCATCATGTCTCAAGGTACTATATAAAATCATAGAATCACAGAATGTTAGGTTGGAACAGATCTCAAGGGTCATCAGGTCCAACCCCTCCTATTATTATTTTTATGCAAGATGTCTCAGCATCCCATCGAGCTGGGACTTAAAACTTTCCAAAGTAGGGGAATCCACCACTTCCCCTGGGAGACCATTCCAATGTCTGACTGTCCTCATAGTGAAAATTTTTTCCCTTGTGTTCAATCAGAATCTCCCCAGGAGCAACTTGTGCCCATCGCCCCTTGGCTTGTCCGTGTGACTCCTTGTAAATAGGGAGTCTCCAGCTTCTTTGTAGCTGCCCTTTAAGCACTGGCACATTGTAATAAGGTCTCCTCTGAGCCTTCTCTTCTCAAAGCTGAACAGACTCAGTTCTTTCAGCCTCAAATCAGTATTATAAACCCTCGCCAAGTAACAGTCAAGACAAAGAATATCAATTAAACAACTTCAGACTAATTTACTTCCACAGTAACTGTATATTTGCAGCATTTTTTCTAAAAAACACAAATTATATTTCAGATCCACTGAGCTCTGTATTTTCTTCACTGTATTTGCATTTCAACCAGCACCCAAGATTCTTCCATGACATGGTTGTTCAAGAGTTGTATCTGTTAGCTAATAAATCTTAGATGACTTAGCAAATTATGATTAGGAAAATGCAACTGTAATAAGCAAACATGCGAACTCAAAGATATCTTTATCTGCACAATCCTCCCATCCTGTATGCCAAAATATTACAGTACATTCCAAAATGTATCTTCTATTCATGTGTTTCAGTTTCTGAATTTGGTTCTCCTCAGAAGTTTCTGTCAGAGGTTTTGAGGTTTGGTTATTTTTTTTCATTTTCTCACCCCCCCTTCCTTCCGCTTTTGGTGGCTTGAGCATCCTCATCTGTCACACACTGAGTTGCATTTTGGATGTTAAAGAATTCACTATCACAAACTTGTCCCTCATATTTGAAGAAATAAAAGCATGCCTACTTGGAGCTCCAGTCCCTCTGGAAATCAGTATTATGAAACAAAGAGAAAGTTCTGCTAATACTAAATAGTGATTCTAAAGGAACTCTGCCAGTCAGCCATCTTCAAAAATTCAAATTCTCACCATTCTGACACACATGCACTGTCTCAAAACCCCCTCAAACCAGCCAAACAAACAATGTCAACAGATGTCTAAACCAGACCAGACCACACAGGAAACACAGGCAAATTCACAAGCTCAGTAATATCTCAACTTAAAATTAGTCTCCCTGGATGGAAGACCCAACTCCCCTCCCTGAGAAAGTTCACTGCTGGATGAGTCCGAGTAACCACATTTTCCTCAGCAGAAGCATCTCATGATGATACAATATAACAAGTGATCTCTGTAATGCAAACAAAGGGTCCCTATTTACAGAATTCAGCAGTTCAGTGGAAAAGAGCTTATTCTAGCATTACTCTGAACAAGCCTTTTTTGTAAGGACCTCTTCCAAAACTTCCTTGCTGAAGCCTCTTCAGGAAAAGGTCTCTTAAGACCAAGCAGATATTATCACATATCTTAATATTGCAAATGTTATTACATATCTAAATATTACAGGTATATTACAGGCATACATATCTAAATATTCCAGACTTTGTTCCAGTGTAATAGTTCCCTTTCTCAAAACAACTCCACTGATTAACTTTGCTGCTCCTGACTCCTGTTCAGTAGAAACTACTGAAAATAATCCTCTCCAGCTACTCCAGAGCACTGCTCTCTTCCCAGAACATTTTCCCATTACAAGCAGGGCTTAGAGTCACTATGAAAGTGACAGTAATTCTGGATTTTGTTCTCCTCTTTATTGCTACTTATCACATTTCCAGATCTTTGAAATGCTCTTCAAAATAAATCTGTGATAAGGAGAGAGGGGAAAACTCAGACTGCAACTGCTGATATGCACTGTTAAATCTCAATGTGAACAGTTAACACTGAAGTTTTGACTCCTAGTGTTACATCAGTATGGTAACACACCAGTCTGCCCTACCTATGGATTCTGCAACGTATACAAAAGTCAACACTGCCTTTTACTGAAGAGAGTGAAAAATAGAAAGCTGATCAGGCATTCAAGCAAGTAGAAGTCTCTTTGTATCTTCAGCAAATCCTTCATTTCACAAACTGCTCAGTACCTTTGAGACAAGATTAGTCTAGCAGTTTCTGAAGAGTTCCCCTCTCAGATCAGACCTTGATTATATCAAGAACTTACAAAACAGAGAAAAGGGAACAATTTGTAGTTCTCTATCTGCCATTTCATGGGTCTGGCTTGTGTTAAGTGTTTAGCGACCCTTGTTCCAAGAAAGTGAGAAAAGTCTCAAGCAAGAAAAATCCTATTCCATGGCCTGTTCACAGGTAACTGCAGCTGCAGGAAGCAGATGACACACATAAGATCAAAAAACTTATCTGTTGAAAGGAGGTATTATTTTCATGTTAGGGGAACTATATATTAGAGAGAACAAAAAGCTTTCCAAAAACTCACTCAAAAATTGGGAACTGACCCACTCTCTTTCCAGGATGCTAGATGCTGTACGCACAAGCTCACTTGGGGACAAAGAAAATGATTACCCAGTTTCCTAGATCATATTTAAAAGGTAAACCAATATTTAAGAAAAATCTAGTGACTTTATGTTAAACTAGTGTCCTGTAAGGGGATATATGAAGAGAGCTGCACCATTATCCCATGCATTTAATACAATGCATTTTATAGCATTATACAAACTGTTGCTCAACATCTAACATCCTCCCTACAAGCTCTGTGAGGACATACACATCTCACTGATACCTGCAGTCATATTATACAGGAATTAGAAAAAATGGTAGACATATATGAATCGTTTCAAAAGCAAGAGATAAAAAACTGACAAAAAATACAAACAGTTACAATGACTTAAGGTAGAAATGTTCCCGACAATAACAATCAGTTTTTTACAAGATTTTTATCCCTGAGGAGATAAATGAAGTGTCATGCAGTTTGCTGCAGGAGAAATGCATAGAAAATAATACCTGGAAAAGCAGATGTCTTGCCCATGTCAAACAGGCACTGGCAGTCTTACAGAGCTATTCTGTAGGCAATAGCTTTTTCTGATACTCTCTAAAAATTGTCATCATGGTACTGTGGTTAACTAGGACTAGTAGCTATTACTTTGTATATTATTAAAGTAATCCTAGTTTAGCAATATTGCATGCAGGTAAGTGTAATGAGCCCTGGAAAGCTGCAAGACTAAAAGTCTTGCATTTAAAAAAAATGCAGTGACAAATTATATTGCCAACATTTAAATAATGTTTTATTGCCTATTTCAGTTAAACTATACTCCATGTCTACTCTTGTAAGAGACAACATTTACCTCCCAGCCTGTTTTAGAATACTGAAGGTGTTTTTATCACCGGATTAAAAAGAACAATACTGATCAATACTTACCATTGTCAATGTCAGTCCTATCAAGACCCTAACTCATAAGACTACAAACAATCAGAGTTAAAATCCAAAAGAAGTTGTAAAGAACATAATTTATGACCACATACCTATGATGGAATCCCTGCGAAAAACATCTCTGTCAAAAATATAAAATGACAGATGGCGAAAGGTCCGAGGAATTTCACAGTAAAAGTCTTCTCCATAGAAGGGGCTGCATAAACAAACAAACACAAAACAAAACACACACAAACACATACACACACATGAAGAAAGAAATTAGTGTTGATATTCTGGAGCAGTCACTGTGTTTATACTTCACACCCAGAAACACCACTCTGGACTGTGACTGTCTTTCCTGTCCATGAATGTGGACCTTCAAGCAATGCTCCACTTTGTCTCTTCCCACCCATTTCAAATGCCCACAAAACAAGACTTCTTAACCTGGAAAGCAAAACAAAACAAAACAAAAAAACCAAACAAAAACAACCCAGATGCTTCTTTTTATCTGGAGGACAAGTGTTCCTAAATAAAGAGGCCAAAGACCACATTATCCCTGAACACACAGTGCCTTGAAGGGTGGAGAGAAGCCTTTGCTGCCACACTATGCTTACTGTAGACCATTATGACAGAGATCACAAAAGAATACACATGAACAGGATGAACAAAAGAGTGTGGCTCATGGCATATATTTACTTTAAAAACCGCCTACAGCCATTCCCTCTTTCTTCATCCCCTGCAAATTTTTCTTATTTAAAGTCAGTCAGGTTTAGCCAACTGATGGTAAATAAGCTTTGGAGCTGGCATATCAGGTTGTTACCTGATGGAGCCACTTATCTGTCCATTTTTGCTTACTGGGCTTGTATAGAACAAATTCTTTTGCAGTAAGACAAAATTAAAAAAAAAAAATACAAATACTACCTCTGCATGAAAAGCTCTTTGAAGACTTGAGGGGCTTTCTTTGGATCCTACCAATTTAAATGGGGAAAAAAAAATCTCCGACATACCTAGCATTAACCTCTTCAGTTTCTCTCTATCCAATTATATGGTTAAGGATTTACTCCTAACGAACTCCTAAGCACATATCAATATTATTTATTAATTGAGAGATCTACCGTTTTGCACAGACTTTTCATTCCAAGTCACTCATGCTTCAGTAGATCAAAATGAGTGGATACAATTTGAGTGATATGAACTAATACAGTAAGCACTGCTGATGTAGACATAAAAATAAATCTAATTCTAACAGGCTGAAAGCCAGAAATTTTTTTCTTGCCCAATATAAGATCTCGTTGTCCTGGCTAAGCATAAAAATGGGAGACAGAATTGTGCTGAAGCTGTAATTGTTACCAAAGGCTTTTCAAGCTAGAAAACTAGATATCCAAATATTAATAGTTCCTTCCACTAAATTTAAATTTTGTCAGGAGAGATAGTTCCCTTGGCTTCTTTCAGGATATTTTACATCATTTTATAGAGGTTTGCTCGTATTTCTAGCTACAGTAAAAATAGTCCCCCAGAACTACCACATTTCCTCAAAGAGCCAGCTGACAAGTCTCACCCAAACATACAGGCACTGCAAATTATCTAAGCTCCCCATGTTTGCATGGGATATGCCACATCAATTTCATGAAGTCCAGTGACATTACTTAATATTGATAATAAGAATTCATAGTAAGAATATTATTTAAGTCACTACTCCACCAACCACATGGAAGAACACATATCGGACAAACAACGAAGGCCAAGGTGTACCCACAGGTTAAACTTCCACCATCACAAAAGTTTTCCATTCCTTGAAACAAATTCACTCAGCTGTAAGTTACATCAATGAGCCCCACTCAGTCATTTGTATTGATGAAAGCAGGGGGGAAAAATCTAGCAGCTAGAAACAGCAGCACTTTGACTTTGTCCCAGCTGCCCCCTCTGGTTCTCCACTCTCAGTCATCTCCCCTTCACCCATTCTGCTTCAAGGGGCTTTTATTTATCATCAAGAATTCAGGCACAAAAGGCACTTCGGCTTCTACCAAACTAGGAACTGGCTGTCCCAGCAGCCATGCTTCTGCTGGCAGTCCCCAGGGCCTCATTTTGTATACATAACTTAGTGAGGGTTTTTACACACAGGTTTACCCCAAGGGGGCTACACAAATGCAAAAATATTGCCCAAATACCTACTGCATTATACAGTATATATGTACTCTGCTCAGCCATAAAATTGTCCTTTCTGATGGAAGAACACAATGGATTAATTCACTCACTAATGACCTTAGAATGAAATGATACTTAATGAACTGTGGGTTGTATACCCAATTCTCTGTCAAGCCTGTGGGAAGCTTCAGTATACTGGAAGTCTAAATGCAATGTAAATGCAAGACTTCACTGCACATGCTTTAATTCAGCTCAGCTGATTCTGGGGGAAATCAGTAGGGAAAACACTCCAGCTGGGCCTTTGGCAACTCCTGTATTGATATTTTTCACTGGTGGTGGTCAGGGGTAGAAGATAACTAAGACCACACCACAGCAAAAGAAACATGAGATTCAGAAAAGCAGAGTGGACAACAGAAAGCATCAAATGCATGGTAACACAAAGGGATTTTTTAACAGAAGAAATGCTCTGAAGGCTGACTTTGCCATGTAGGGACCACATCTGGTCACTACCTTTAGGCACAGGGCTTACTGGCCTGAACAGCACCTGCTGGCTGCTTTTCTTCATTTTTTCTACATTATGTGTGGCAACTGTCAACAGGAGAGAAGTTTTGCTTTGCTTTTCCCCTCTGAGACCTAGTAGCCCATGTAGATTCCCAGCCTCTCATCACTCAGGTAGCACCCCTGAGGCACACTACGTTCTTAATTAATATAAGCAAGCAGATTTCCAACATGAGTGCCCTCACTCTGCCCTGGATAATTAGCCAGCAAAGTTTTAACTGTAAGGATACACACCAAGATAAAGCTGACATTCTCCCACCCCAATCTTCTGTAGCTCTGCAGGAACAGTATCTTCTTTCTGAAGGAATCAAAAGTAACTACACAAATACTTCCAGCTTCCACTTAAATGTGTGCTTTCCCTCCATGTATCTCTTCAGAACAGTACTTGCTTTGTCTCCCACCCAGACCCAAAAAGCAAGAGGTCACAGCAGTCAAACCCCATGATTTATTTCCCAAGCTAACTTATCTTGAGTGTGAGCCCCAGGGCTCCAGAGTGGTTTTTCCAAAAGAACAGCTAAATCCCTCCCACAGTGTCCTCCCAAAAGCCAGAATCAGCCTAATAGGGCTTCAGCAAGTACTTTTATTTTGACATAGCAATTAATAAAAAGCAGCAGCATCTGCCTACACAGCCCTCAGGAGTCTGACAAGATTCTCCAAAACAAATACTAGAACTAGCCTGGCTAAAAACTTGGGAATCTTTCAGAACCAAGTGAGTTCGGATTCAATTCTCAGGTTTTGAGTTACAGTTAATTCCCTGTAGATTAATCAACCATATGGCTCAGGAGAAGTTTTATTAATTCAAAGAAGAGGAGAAATAAGGAGGACTCCCTCCCCAACCTTGCACCGTAGGCTGCACATCAATACAGTCACACAAGGGAAGGGCACAGGTAAGAACAGTGGTGTCATTAGTTCACTTTCTTCTGGACTTCAAACAAGTGACAGGATGTAACTGCTGAGACAAGGACCCTGCAAGGACAGAAACAGTGCACCTCCACTGTAAATGCAATTCAGCTCCTTCCAAGCTGAATATAAAAGCATTTTCAAAGCCAGCTTCTTCAATAAAGACTGCTAAGTTTAGAACAGTTTTAATAATTTCTTTTTAGTTTTGCTATCACAGGCACAAGATGAGTGGCTAGGCTGGCATCAACTGCTCTGCAGTTATGAAATGAGGCTTATTCCTAAATCACTGTTTCTTGTTTCCCTTGACGGGACTGGACTCTACAGAGAAAGACCTATACCAATTTTTAAACCCTTGAATCAAGCTTTCAGACACACAAGAGCCTGAGTCTGGAGTTCTCTACTGCACATACCCTCAGCTTCACACCCCTTTTCTCAGCTCTTTTCCAGTAGGTACCCATCATTTTGCTGTGCTCTGAAGGAGTGGAGCTCTGCCTCAGCAGTCCTCTTCTCATCAAGTGTGGGGCTTTCTCACTACACACTTTATACACCCCCTACTACCAGCACATACACTAAATCCCCCCTTAGGACACTTCCTGCAGAATGCTTCCACAGCTCTTGTGACAGATGAGACACACACACAAAAAAATCAGTCAAGTAAAAGAATAAGTAAAAGTGAAATGGATTCAAATCTTCAGGCACAGTCCCCTCTCACCAAAATCTTGCTTGTTCCAAAAGTTCACAGGAGCAGGAATACCAGGAAATCAAACCCAAAAAGTTCCCTCTGGACATTGCTTCACTCACATACAGCTGTCCAGCTTAGAGCCCTTCCCATTTCGAGGTATCTGTTTTTTAATCTCTTCTGATGTGTTTTTTGGCAATGGGTATTTTCAGGAGGAGACAGGGAGGAAGAGAAACAAATTACTCTGTAGGATCAAGTGGAATGAAAGCAAATAAAGAAGAGAATCTTCATTTCAAACATGATGAATGGGAACATTTTCCCCAAGAAAAGGTTCAAAATTCATCACTTTTACATGTTTTACTAAACTCCAGAGACATAACTTGCAACTTTCATTCCATAGCTTCAGCTGTCTACAAAAATCACCGTAAATACTATAAATAGAAAGGAAGAGACTTCATAATACAAATTTCAGTGCAGAAACATTTCTACATAGAAACACAGTTTCAAGTTGTGTTGCAAAACCTTAGCTTGTTTCTCAATACTTAGGATTCGCTAAAGCAGTTTAGTTTTTCGTTTGGCACCAACTCCAGTGGATGAAGTGAAAGAGTTGCATGATGAATAATAATGAAACTCCTCAAACCCCAATTCTTTGTGTATGGATTTTTTTTTTTTAACTGCTTTTGTGATTGAAACGAAGAACTATTAACATGCCACAGACAACTCCACATCCTCTGACTATTTTAAACGGTTTAGAAATACTGGATTCATCCTGCTGCATGAACTGGAGACCAAGAGTTCACAGTGCCATGTGAGTGGGAAGCAAAATCAGTCTGTACAAAGGGGTACAGTTGTTTGTTTCTACTGCTGAGCTTTTTCTGCTCCTTGGCTAATACGCTTTATACTATGTTTTGCAGTGGACGTAAAGGGAGTGGGGTAGAGAAGAGAAGGTTTATTCAAAGCAGGCACAGCAAGCCAAATAAAATCTGAATGCACTTCAGTCTCCTACTAGACACAGAGCTGCAAGACAACAGGCAAGTAGCACAGGCTCTGTAGGAGCCAAGGGTGGCAGATGTCATCGTAGCTTCCTTACACAATTTATTAAAAATACCTAGTATTATATTTAAAGCACAGACTTGGCAGAGGACGTGCAGCAGGAAGTATATGGCACAGAAGGCAACATCTAAATACAAACATACCACTTATGCCCACTGTTAAGAGTACAGGCTGCAGTCTTCCAGACATTCACTAAGCTTAAGTGAATTATTCTGTGTGTCACTGTGCAGACACCCAGATGGACAACGCTGCATTACAGAGCCACAAACACTCCTACCACACAGAGAAAAAAATATCAAGCAGTGTGCATTTTCTCAACCCTGTGCTCAGAAAAGACACACAGACACATGAGCTATAGTTATCCTGCTCACTTGACAGTTACTGGTTTGGCTCAATGAGGCTTACAGGGATTATGATAACTTTAAGCAGCAGCCATTTGGCCCCTACTCACCTCCCAAAATATTCTGTAAGACGACACACACAAACAACAGAAGTCACATTACAGCTGCACTTACTTTTTTTTTTTTTTTTTTTTTTATTTGTGATCACTCAAAGCACTCTACAAACACCAACAATTGTTACTCACATGGGTGGCTTTTCATGGGGATAAACACTGTCATTCATAAACACTGCCTTGGGTCTCAAGGCTCACTTCATTCTCTTTTTTCCATTAACTACTGCTTCCCCCATAGTGCCCTTTCCAGCTGTATGACTTCCCTACACAACCATATAGTCCTTGCCTTCAATAATATCTCTGATCAGGCTGAAGTTGCACCCAGACCCATCTTACCCCTTTTCCTCTTAGAGGCTTGCAATGTTTCAGAATTGAAGTGTATTGATATTAGCAATTCAAGGTACAGTTGGATGTGGTCAAGTGAAGAAGACAGCAGGCAGGACACTGAGGAGTGACCTGGGAGCATGCAGGAGAAAAGATGCTGAACACGCAACACCATCCAGCTCAAGGACTCTTTAGTTAAGGCCTCCTGGCTGAGGAAAGCTGTTATTTCAAGAAGGTGAGCTGACAACATAAGAATATGGAAGTAGCTAGTGGAACTAACTCAGATAGAATAGCTAATTTTGGCAACACTCCAACTAAGGGAAACAAGTTTGTATTTAAAATTTGAGAAATGGCCTGAATCCAAGATGTTATCAGAATAAGAGAGAAGTTTAGCTATGCAGCCATGAACTCCAAGCATTGGAAAATAAAGGGCTTAAGCAAGCATAGAATGAAAAGAACAACAACATTAAAAATGGCAGTAGAACTACAGAGAAAAAGTTCTGAGAGCTACTGATGTGTTACCTGACCTAACACTAAAACAAAGACACAGCAACATCTCATTAAAGATAACATAGTCTTAACTGTGAATTTACAGCACATTTCACTATACACTCACAAGCAGACTGCAGACTTGTGGCTCTGTTACCTTCACTGGAGACTAGCAACAAAAACAAAAACAAACAAACAAACAAAAACTAGTGGTGGGCAAAGAGCCTCTGGCTTCATTTGCTGTTTCATTCAGGCTTTGATCACTATGTTTAGCACGTGAAAAATTCCTCAGTGAAATAGTGGAGAACGAAATAATCGCAGACTCGAGACGCTTGGCTCATCTCTCTCAAGCACACACTGTCAGCCATTTGATTCTTAACATACGACAGTTTTTGCCTCTTTATTCATATCCTTGAAACAAATTTAGAGATGTCACATTCCTTCCATTCTTCACCTATGATTTGAGAAGCTGCCTTGATTTCCTGTTGCAGCTGACACTGCCCTTTAAGTGAATGGAAACATTTTATGCAAACGGCAGAGGCAAAGTCTTGGCGCCAACAAGCCAAGAAAGTTTATCCTTAGGGAAGATCTGCACCTAGGAGTAAGTCCAGAGTGGTGGAGCCTGAAGTTTGAAGCTGCTCAGGGGGGAATCTAAATAGATGGTTCACCAAAGGAAATTAATAGGAAAAATTCCTGTCAGGCTGCCTACTTGCAGCTCCGAACTTAAGAGAGTTTTTAGATCCGTGCTCTTAAAAAACAGAAAGGCATTTCTCATGTATTTCTTAGGACATAAAATACAGGAGTCCTTGCAACATACATCTTTGCTGGGTCATATGAAAGGGATCTAATTCTATTCAGTGCCTTTGTGGATTATGGCAATATAAATATTGAACAACAAATAGAAAACAGAGAAGCACATTAAATCCTGGCTCTAACTGACCTCTCCCTCATATCTTATGACTTGCATGTGACCTTCCTAGAATTTACCAAAAGCTTGTGCCAAGGAGTTTATGAAAACAGTGCTGCTTGAAGAGTTCAAGAGTCTCTTCCTGGGAACCTGGAGAGCTTGCTCTGACCAACCCACGCGTGCCCTGTGCTTCTCCAAAGATCCCCAGAGAAGTGGGAAGACTCTGAACAGCCCCACATAAATACTACTTTTGTATTGTTCTGTGGTTTCATAGAAAGGCATCCTCATGTTGTAACCCTTGTTTCAGTCAGATGCTAACTAATTATCCTCACAGCAGTCCTTAAAATCTTCCAGCACAAGGCAGCAGTGCCACAACCCAGAAGCCAACAGAGCATGGCTGGCAGGAATGATTTAAGTTCCTGATCATAATTTATATGCCCCACCTGACTGCTGAACAGAGAAGTTAAGGTTCACCATGCTGGCTCCTTTCCATTTTTGAGATGCAAACTTAGGGCACCAGGCTCACACAGATTCTCTTCAGAGCACCAGTAAGGTCACCAGACTGGGCAACAGGAGGTGCTGGTTCAGGCTCTGTTGATTTAAGAATTTACTTCTCTCAGCAGTCTTCTCATGCCTATGCTAAAGCCTAATAAAAGAAAAATCTGTTGCAGAAGATTAGGACAGAGCTCAGGGAAGCAACACCTCTTGCTGTCCTAGTATAAAAAAACACAGGAGATCATGAGTCAGTCTAAAGACTCTGACACAAATATTCCAAGAAAGCCAGAACTGAACATTTATCCAAGTCCCTCTGGGAAGGAGGGATAACTGCTTCCTTTCTCCCATTTGCCAGTTCTATTTAAGCTTTCCATCAGGAGAAGACCTGCCTTAAAAAAGCATATATTTCTGCAGTGGCTTGATGGAAACTTAATGAAGCTCAAACAAGTGATTTTTTTTTTAACAAAAAAACCCACCAGAAATCACTTCTCGAATTCCCAAGTACACAAGAGAGTGTTTCAGCATGATATTAATTGTAAGTCTTTTCATGCAGATAAAAAGCCATTTTATCCAGAGACACTGGAAAAGTTAGGCTTCTCCAGGACAAATCTGAATGAGAAGACAAAAAAAACCACAACCCACCAAAAAAACACTTTTAGTTTGAAGCAGGAAGAGAAACTACTGCTTCAGGGACAACTGACTTAGGGACACAGCATAAAAATAAAAAACCCCCATACAGATAAGTCTGCTTTTTGATACATTTTTTTAATACGCTACATTATAAACATTATATATATATACCACCTTCATTTAAAAAAGCACTCTATTTTTAGTCAATTTAAATACATCAAGAAACAAAAGTCTCCATTATGGAGCCCAGTACACTATATCAGAATATAAGATGGAGAATAAAGACTTTAAGATGACAAAAAATACGCAAGAGAAATATTGGTGACTTAAGAGAATAGATCTCACTTCTTCAAGCTACTTTGTCTCACATTCTTAAATGCATTAGGTACTTCTGAGGGACTGAAGGGTGAGGTCTAGAGCTAACTTCCCCAAGTATATTACTTGCAATATGAAGACAAATAGCAAATTCCTAACTGTATTACTCAACTCTCACTTTTTTCCCACTTTGTCTTAAGATAAAAGTTCTAAACTGTTTCTTGCTCTTATTTTCCTCTCAACTCCAAAATAAGCCTTGCTTGCCAAAGTATACATATATGCCCAGCCTTGTTGCCTTTATGGTTTTTTTGTTATTTGGGGATTTCCAGCAGAAAAGTGGTTTAGCTTTTGCTAGATGCTTTTCATTCCATTTCATTCTACATTAGGCTTCTACAATCTCACAGGAAGCATCCAAGATAATCAGTCATTTGATGTTCAATTCTCTTCTTTAAACTGCAGCCTCATGACAGGAAAAAAAAAACCAACCTTAACACTAGGGTAGCTAGACCAATGCAGAATTCTAACCATAGGGCCATTCTAACCATAACTCCCTTCTAAGTCGAAAACTAAAAAGCTTAGGCAAGTTCCAAACAAACAGTGCAGGCTGAAAGGAGCACTGGGTGCACATTAGTTAATACAGCTTGCTTTCAGGACATTGTCCCAGAGACACAGGAATCATGACATTCTACCACTGGTACTCCTAAAACTGGAAGAAGTATCATAATTCATCCTTCCTTCACCCCCCCAAAAAATTATCTTCAGGGCATTAGACAAAACACAGTAAACAGAGATTGAGAAGAGTTAACAGAACATGTTTGCATATTTTTGTTACCATAATGACTTCTCCACTATTTTGGTCCTGAAAACCTCCTCCTGGTCCAGGTTTACAGTACAGTAGCAATCCCTCATCTTGTTTGGCCCCGGATACGTAGGAAGATTTTTGGCTTCGCCTAGAGACAAGAAAGAAAAAACAGAAGGATTACATATTAAAATGTTGTCCATAAAGTGGTCATCTGTCAACCAATTCAGTGTCAGCAACATGGCTAAAGCAAAGCATTGCATTATACTTTTCTTCCCAAATGTGAAGTCTCTAGTAAAGTTATCAGCACTACTCTTTTTCCAAGGCAGCAGCTCCTGACAGTCACTGAGTTCAGAGCTCAGCAGCAGCCAGCAACAACTCAGCAGTTTGTTTGTGTCCAATTTATTCCCATGTATAAGGGTTCATACCATGTCCTTCCAGATTTGTGTTTAGGTTTTGATCAGTCCTCCCATAAGACACCAGAAACACAATATCACACAGTCATAAAACCCACTGATTTTATCCTAAAGGCAGTACAGGAAGACAGCAAATGAGGACTGACCCCAGCTCCACCACTCTCTACAGATGTGGAGATGGAAAACAGTCACTGTAGTTACAGTCAACAGCCTTACACCACACATGGGACTTCAAAGGAACTGATGAGGTAATTAGCACTTCTGAAGATGCCTAAGACCCTTGCACAAAGGTACCATGCAAGCCATGAATATTCTTCATAATAAACATTTATTTGCAAACTGCAACAAGAAATGTGTATGTATGCTATATTTAACAAAAAAAGGAAAACAAAACAAAGCAAAAAAAAAAAAAAAAAAGGCAGGATTAAGGAACTAAGTGTAACCAAGAGACTACAAAACACGAGCACAAAACAAGCATAAAACCACAGCTTTCCTCTCTACATATCCATTAATAATCAAATCTGAGCACTACATTTCCTTGGAAGACCGATAAAATCAGAACTCTCAGACAGGAAACTAGTAATAGTCCTTATGGCTTTGCTAAAGCACCCTAGCACTACATGGATGAATGATTTAATTCTAAAGACAAAACTTGGAACTCTCAAAGAATGACTAAATGTAAGTCTACAATGCATGTGGCCTTGTTTACCTTCCCTCTTCCAGAACTTGGAGATTATTAGCACATACCACAGGAACTAGATAATTTTTTTTCCTGGGAAAAATACAAGGAACAAAAATAAAAAATAAAAAACACACACACAAAAAAAGCCCCACACAAGAACAATACAATAAATAAACAGAAAATGAATAAATAAAAATCATATAGAATAGAATCATAGAATCAGCTGGGTTGGAAGGGACCTCAGAGATCATCAAGTCCAACCCTTGATCCACTACCGCTGCGGTTCCCAGACCATGGCACTGAGTGCCACATCCAGTCTCTTTTTAAATATCTCCAGGGACGGAGAATCCACTACTTCCCTGGGCAGCCCATTCCAATGTCTGATCACTCTCTCCGTAAAGAAGTTCTTTCTAATATCCAACCTAAACCTCCCCTGGCACAACTTAAGACCATGCCCTCTTGTCTTGCTGAGAGTTGCCTGAGAAAAGAGACCAACCCCACCTGGCTACACCCTCCTTTCAGGGAGTTGTAGAGAGCGATGAGGTCTCCCCTGAGCCTCCTCTTCTCCAGGCTGAACACCCCCAGCTCCCTCAGCCTCTCCTCATAGGATCTGTGCTCGAGTCCCTTCACCAACCTCGTTGCCCTCCTTTGGACCTGCTCCAGGACCTCAATCTCCTTCCTGAACTGAGGGGCCCAGAACTGGACACAGGACTCAAGCTGTGGCCTCACCAGGGCTGAGTACAGGGGCAGAATCCCTTCCCTGGACCTGCTGGCCACACTGTTCCTGAATGATGTTAAACACATTAGAAGAAACAGCCAAAGATTGTGCATTGCTTTTTCCGTATCTCCAGTGCTGAAATGAAACCTCAGCAGCAGCAGCAGCAGCAGCAGCATGTCACATGTGTGTGTGTATTACTGATAACATGTGCAGGCAACATGAGGTTTGCAGCTGGCAGCAGTCTGATCAAAAAAATCTAAACAAAGTGAAATGCTCCTTTATAAGATGTGGATGAGTCTGTTAATGACAGTCCCTTCCAACCCCTAGCATTCTATGATTCTCACAAACCACTTGTATATGGGTGATCATATATATGTTTTCTAAAGCTAATCATAGAACATATATAGAGGCATTATTTCACACCACAATGGCTCATTTCATAGTTTTCCTAAGGAAGTTTGCCCTCTCAGCTGATGCAACTTGATTGCAATTCTTCCCACTTCCTTCAGAGTTGTAAGACACTGTATTTAAAAAAAAAAAAAGCTCTCTTCGTTGTACTTTGAAGGTGTGACTAGAACACTGTTGGCATGCCCTGTGTGGCTTTACAGTAAGCTGAAGTGTTAGCAATATTTTAACTGCAGCAGCTCTAGCCAAAAATATATGGAGGATTATTGATGGCTTGCTCAGCCCACGCTGGGCTGTTCTGCCACGGTAAACCCCCAACTTTTGCTAGTTTTACAAATCCAATGTGTTAGCCTCACGCAGGCTTAAGTCTCAGTGTGTGTGTCCTCTCCCCAAGTCCCAAACATCCAAATTTCTCTTGTCTGTTCTCAGATTGCAGTCACATGAAGCCAGCCTCTTTTCTGGATGACTGGGTAGAGCTCCCCAGAGAGCACAAGTGTGCGTGTCAACAGGAAGAGTTTCAATAGCAGAACGATAAGGAAGTCTTCCTCTGGGGCTGGCACACTATTCTCATGGCCCTTCCAACAGAATGGGACAAAACTTTTCATGCTTAAAATTAAAACAAACAAACAAAAAACAAAACAAAAACCCACAGCTTCCCCTTTTCTGCATTCTTCCACTCCTTAATTCAGCACAAACACACACACACAAAACCAATTCCAGCTTTTCTGATTTTGATTTTCATTTTTCTGAAATGTACAACAATCACATAAGTGCTAAAAGTTAATACTTAGACAGGTCAGAGCACTCTAGGAACTGTATATTAAAAACTCTATTCTCTTTGCTAAGACAGAGTAGAAAACCCACAATATTGACACCTAAATGCAATGCAAAAAATAACACCATTTAGCATCACTAGAGAATGTCTGCCTGCAGAACCTATACAGCAAATTCAAGCTTACTACCAGAGCATTAGAAAGTGGAGCACAGAGGGAAGATAGAAGACATTTTACAGTAAATTCTTTCTTCAAACTGGAAAAAAGCCCTGAAAAACCACTGAAACTAGAACAAGGGATTAATTGACCAGCCCAATATATTAATCATGTTACTGACTTGAGTAGGAGAGAAAAAAAAAAATATGGTTTCTTCCCAATGCTGGCAGCAGCCAATGGCTGTTTAGATTCCTCTAGCACTGAGCAGTTGAAAAAGAAAAATTTGTCAAGCTTTCAAGCATAGCTAAAGACTCAGCTCTCTAGCCAGACATTTTATGTCAACAAACTCTGCTAGAGCTTCACTTGCTCTTTAGATTCCTCTAAGACAAAAACGTTACCTCTGCTGCACTGCTACGAAGCTGAACAATTTGCTTGGTACATTTTTGGTTCTGCCACTACTGAAAAAAAAAATAAAAATAGAAAGTTCAGAATACTTGATGCAGTCATGAAGCAGTTCCATATTCTCAACATCTATAGCTGATGAGATCATTTAATTTGGGAAAAAATTTCATCGTTTTATCTGTCTGTTTAGAAGAGGTATATTCATTGAGTATTTTCAAGAGGCAGCTTTGTGAAGATTTGTGAAGTACCTGTCTGCTGGAGAGGGTTTGCAGACAAAAAGTCAATAGCCACACCTCTGAAATCTTCAGTTTTCCACTTCTGCTAAAAAGAAACATAATGTTTCTTAAGGTGTCCAAGACCTTGACAGTTTAAAATCCACAACCACTTTGCTTTGGAGCATAAGGCTTCCAATTTGGAGCCATAGAGGCAAGATAATCAGAGCAAATTTGCCATAGCTTTTTTCTGTCCCAGCAGTTCTAATACACGTGGTCCCAATTTAACCGTGCAATGCATTCGACTTGCTGCCGACTTCTTAAGCACAGCAAAGCTGATTTTAACTACAGAAAAGTTATCATTAGGTATTTTGGACATTCTTAAAAAAATAGATTATACACTTCTAAATACTTCCCTGACTTGTTATCTTCTCCCCCCAGACACTGGGTTACCACAGATTAAAAACATACTCCTGCTGAGCTTGAGCTGGGCAGAGGGAACACAACAGGCTGGAAAAAGGGGAAGGAGAAACTCAAAACTATATTCATCTCCCTTCTTCCTTCCAACATTATACATTTCCACCCTGCTAAGACACTGACAATAAAACAGAAGCAAGAAAAAGGCTCTCCTGAAAATACTGCAGAGAAGAGCACTGCTTAGATGTTTGCGAGCACAATTGGTAAAAACATGAAAAACACTGAATATGTTTCTAGGAATAAGCAAATATATAAATACACGTATGCCTTTTCCTTAAGGTTTTGCCACCTTACATTTTTTGAAGCATATGGTATTTTAAATTGAATTTAGATAACGTGGCATTATGTCCTCATTGCTTTTCACATATTTCCCCCCAGGTGCAACTCAGAGCAGTGAATGCACAACAGCCAGGCATTATTTCTACCTATTGGAACAAAATTTGCTGCTTGTAGCAGCAATATATTTGATTTTATTGAGATGGCACAGGAGAATAATTTCCCAAAACATTTTGGAAAACAAATAGAAAAACAAAAACCTACCTCAAAAAAAACCAAACAACCCAAACAAAAGAAGCTGATCGTTCAGTGCCACAGCATTTGACTACAGGCAGCATGCTGAAGGATGAGTACAAAACCCAAAAGTACTTAAAATCCTAAAGGGGTAACATATCCAAACCAACAACTACTTTGGTTCTGCTAAATTCAGAAACACTCTCCAGAGAAGCTCATAGGCAAACATGTCAAGAATAAAAACAGAGCAGTGATGTACAACAGGATGAAAAGCTTCTCCTGTTCTACCATAAGATCTCTATACCCATACAAATGCTAGAATCTGGAAGAGAAAAAAAAACAAAACAACCCAAACAACTAATTGAAGCACTCCCTTCAAGTTTTCTTTCTTCTGAAAAAGCACTATTCTTATGACATCCACAGATCAAGAAAAACCTGAAAAATTAAATGTGTGTAGTACACACAGCTCTGTAAAGTGCCAAGATACCAGCATGTTCATAACCATTACTTATAATTAAAATGGAAACATAATGGAAACCACTCAGTGACAATTAAAGCATGCACATTACATAGGAGCATATTAACTTTTTTGTCTGTGCATGAAATCAAAGAGAACGGCTGCAGCTGCATTAACACTGAATGTTGAGAAAGCAGTTAATTAGCAAGGTGTGCTTTTCAGGGGTGGAAATGAAGTGAGAGGTATGATTGCAACACATCAAGAAGGATATATTGAAAAAATAACCCCTTTTAATATTACACTCTTCATAGTTAGAAAATTCAATTCACAGAAACCAATTTTGTTACTAAACAGCCAGTGTGATAATTACATGAAATTAACAGCATGTTTGAAAGCAGAACGTGCAGTTACATTTGTATACAATTCCTTTATGTAGATGTGCTGTGTGCACCTCTCAAGCGGGTAAGTTTCAATTCCTTTTTTTGCATTTCCAAATAGGAAAAAGCAATAGTGAAGTTCAAAAACCAGTGTACCCACTGTGCAACTCTGGAGTTATGCAAGTAGCTCAGAATCCTTGTGTACTTTTGTAGTAATGTAAAAACACTAAATGTTTTTTAGGCAATGCATAAGAGTCAAAAATGTTCTTTCCCATGTATATCAGTCATACAACACAAAATTAAGAATAAGACAGAATTTATAAATATCTAACCAAGAAAATTGATCTGTTAAAATAGATATTTGTTTTCCAACAGATGTGGCTATAAACATTTTGTCTAGCCATCTTTCTTTGCTTTAAGTGTAGCTATGTATGTATGCATGCATGCATACACACACATACACACTTTGCTCTCCTGGAGAGACAGATTGCATTAGATTTCTAAACCAGGTCAAAACCAGCCATCTGTGAACAGATTCTGATGATCTGGAAAATGAGATTTTTAGATGACTGTTCTTAATCTAAGCCCTTGCCTGCCAGTCTCTTTCCACGTGAAATGATTGTCACATTAGAAGACTCAGGGAAAGGACTTTCTCAACAAAACAACACTGACAACCTTAGCAACAACCCCAGAGCAACCTGACACCACAGCCAATATTGCTTCAGCAAGGAAACAAAGCACACTACATTAATTACAACTTTCTAGAGAAGAGCATCATGTGGAAACCTTCTTGTCTTACGGGCAATAAGCAGCATCAACCCCATATCCTTCAGCACTGGAGACTACCACCAGCAACTTCCTTGTGAAAAACTAATTAAACCTGCTTAGCCCTGGTACTCTTAGTGGCATTTTACTGCCTTCACAGCATAGTGATGGGTATATTTGGTATCTGTTAAAACCACTTCAGTCCACTTCACCAGCATACACAGTACAATACTACTATAATATCACCACCTTCTCCTCTTACACAATTAAATTTTTTCTCCTCTAGTTAGGTACCTTCAAACAGATCTTCCTTCCTTTGATCTGAAACTTGTCCTGAGGCAGCAAATGACAGACCTTTCTGTCAGCTGTAACAAAAGCTAAGCCCATTCAGCTACAGGCCTCATGGTGGACAGATTCAAACCTCTCCCTCAGACTGGCCAGTAGCTAAATTCCGTCTTTGCTATACCCATATGAACGGACATCCCAGTTCTCCTTTTGCAGTCCAAAAAAACCTTCCAATTATCTTGCTTTTACTGTTCTGGACGTATGAGAAGCAGCTGAGAGTATCTTCATTGGTGAGCAATGAGAAGTTGCAGGCTGAGAGCCTTTCTTCTCTTGTAAGAGTCAACAAACGCCGAGGAAGCTCATAAGATCTTGTCATGACCTCAAGTACTTAAGTGCTCACAGCATACAGGCTGTTAATCAAATCCCAGGGCTGGGAAGAGACAGATCTATACACAAAGTTACATGGGAGCCACTTGCAAAATTAAGATTTCAGTTCATACCAGAGGAGAAGCATAATTCTCCCCAACTCATTAAGTCAACTGGTTGTGTGCTACTTGCCAATACCATAGTCTAATAGCAGGAATCAAGTTTCTCTAAAGATTCCCTTGAGATGATGGTAACTTAATACCACCAAAAAAATTTATATGTACAGTCCAGCTGTTTTTTAACAACACTAACACTATTTTGTGTAAATGGACGCTTTGAAGAGAACATTTTGAAGTAATATATTGCCAGAAAAAAGTGGTAGCATTCAAATTTTCATTTTTCCTGTGGCACTCTGGCATTAGCATTCCAAGTTTCTCTCATGTGACTAGTATTTCTGCAGAAGAACAAATAGATTAATGTTAATTAATGTTATACTCAGGATTCACATGTACTTTTCGATCCAGCTTGTATTTTGAAGATTATACTTTGCATCACTACACTTCTGAAGCAACTTCCCAGCTGCATTAGAGGCTCTTGAGGTTTCCTCCCCCACTGCCATTTATGTAGGGACTGGCTACAGGTTCTTCTACACCTCTGAATTGGGACTTTCATTTAAATTGGTGGCTTACAGAATTTTTTTATATTTTCTTTTGTTCTGTTTGAGATGGCGGCTTTGGTTTGTATTTTGGTTGTATGTGTTTGTCAGGTTTTTGCTGGAACGTTTTGGGTTTGGTGGGGTTTTTTTGGGTTTGGGGTTTTTTGTTAAAAAAAGAAAAAATTACTTCCTGCAGTTATAGGAGACCTTCTCTCAGCAAAGTTTAAGCCCCTGAACATCTGCTGTGGCAGGCCATGTGGGAGAAGATTCAGGCTGCAGGAGGAACAGAGTAGCTGAGAGGAAATAACTTTAAACAGGCTATTCCATCATGGAGCTGATCTGGGCAAACAGCAAGAAATTTCAGTTATTTTTAGAAAAACAGTATGAGACAGGAAATACAAGCAAATAACTTACAACATCAAACAAAACGTGACCAAAATCCAACATCAATTCAACTGCTTCCCTTTGGGGAATTTCTGGAGTCTGGGATTACTATAGAGCAACTATCTGAAAGTTAAGACCCTTCTCATCACTAAAGAACAAAAGCATAAGCATAAGCAGCATAAGCAAAAACACTTTCTGTGAAAACAAGTATCTTAATCTGCCTTCACTTACATTACTCATATACAGAACCAAAAGGCAGGTCACAAAAAAAATTATTTATGTACATGCCATTTTAAAAAATGTAGATCAAAGAGTTATAAATGAGGTGGGAGGGTAAATAAAAAATTTTTTTTTAAAAACCAAACAAACCAAGCAATGAGAAAGGTATGAATGATGGTCTCTTTCTCCTCCAGGGCATTAATCACTTCTATGACAACAAGCGAAACCAAAAACTTTTACAATGACACAAAAAATACAAATGTGTGCAAGGTTGTGTTTTGCTTAGATTAAAAACCATTAACTAAAATAGTGATTGCTGAAAAGCTGGAGTCTTAACAGCAATGTTATGAAACTGTAACAGTTTCCTCTAATGATCCCCCTGTCTGACAATTGCTCTTGCTTCACCAAGAGTTTCACAGGTTCAAGTTTAGATGAAGTTCTGTTTGTCCCTTTGACCCCACAATGTTCTAAACAAAAAAAGAAAACCGAAAAAAACACCAACCAAAACCCTAACTATTGAGAAACAGGGTGACTCAGAGCAGTACAGTTGAAGGGAATCTTGAAAACCACCTAAGATTTAGGAATTAACTGAGCAAAGAGCATCTTCCTCCATATTTAGAACACTATTCTTATTACAAAATTAATCTCTGTGAGAAAGAAAGGTTTCAAAATCTCCAGCTTGTTTTATTTTACCCTTTCTTCAGAAACAGTGAAAAACTTGCTACAAGATCACACTGATTTTGCAATGTAAAGATTCAAATTCAGAAACATCCTTCTCCAAACTTGTAGTAATTAGCCTCTCTTAAACCCAGTAACAGGCAACACTACAACTACTTCAAACTTGACATGGTCTTGATATTTCATTAGTCTACATATTCCTCATCTGTTCCTTCAAACACAAAGAGCATCATACGAACAAAAGAACAATGTAATAGGAAATTCTTAATAGCAACAAAGGCATGGTCATAACTAGTTCTCAGACTATGTGATTATAGATGAGTTTTGAATAAAAACATTAAATTAAGGAAACAATTTTCTAGTTGCAGACTTTGGCAGCTGACAAAAGCTATGTTGCAAACATGCCTCTGTAC
Organism: Calypte anna; assembly: GCF_003957555.1. Taxonomy (NCBI): domain Eukaryota; kingdom Metazoa; phylum Chordata; class Aves; order Apodiformes; family Trochilidae; genus Calypte; species Calypte anna. Next base: position 138,825,787 of record NC_044244.1, on the reverse strand, counting down.
TGAACAGAGTGCTCAGATGAGGACATCATTGAAGTAATTCACTATTTTTGTTTTGCTTTACTAACTGGACCTTCATTTAAAAAGCACTTTTTCCACTAGAGTGAAATAAAAATAAATCCCACTTGGCCATTCCTGATATTGGTGCTTTACATCATCTACAGATGACTTACACATGCACGTGGACTTCAAAAGTATTTCAAATATTTTTTTTTCACTGTTGACTAGCCTGTATTACACAGATGAATGCTGACAATGCACAAGATTTTACATAGATGCTGCTGGTTTCTTGTTGATTAATAGGGCAGCAAGCTAGCAAACAAACCCAACAGCATCTCTCCTTACATTTTAAGATGTTTATAAGTATTTGGGATGACTAACAAAACAATCACTTGCCAGTTTGTAGTGTTGTGCAATTAAACTCTTCAGACTGCAACTGAGCAAGGATACACTGCAACTGATCTATCAACCTATTGATTTTTTTTTGGAGAGGAGGACAACATGCCTCCCCCATGAAGCCCAGACTACCTTAACTACTGCCACCACAATTTACTACAAGAATTCCTAGAAGCAGCTAGTTGCAAACCAGCTACATATTGAGAGAACTGGACCCTCACCAAGATCCTAACCATTCAAACTGCTGTGTCAGTGGGCTCACTACAGAACTTTTTTATTTTAAACACACATTAGCACAGGATTCCCAACTTGGAGAAACACAATTTTTGATTAGAAAGCACAGCCAAAGACAAACTGACCCAGGTAGGGAAAGAAAGGAGAAAGTCAGCTACCACTGTCTTCCATGTTTGCACTTTTGCAGACTTCAGAGTGCTGAAGCTTGTCAGAAGAGACAAGCTGCAAGTCCTTGTGCCCAGAATGCATGAAAAGAGAATACTGACAAATTCAGTCAACAACTCATCTCCAAAGTGCAAGGATTTCCATGTAATCCTGTTGCTTTGGGATTTTGTCCTTGTTTTCAAAGGGCAAATATTTTCCCTACTCAAGTATGAAGTGAGCTTCAAGAAAAATGGGTGTATTCTGGTATGACTTTATTAAATTACCTTTTCTTCATAAGGTCCCTCTCAAAACCAACTATGCCATCCCTTCTTAGAAGAACAGCACATTCAATATTCAACTCATCTCAGTATTTTCAGATTTCAATTAGGCATTATTATCATTATCTAAATATCATTTACATATTTAAGCAATGAGTGTTCTCCCTCCCAAGAGTGTTCTTGCAAGGAATATATACTGCTTCCCCCTCTCCCCCTGGTGCTTATTCAACATCCTCTCTTGTTAAAGTGGTCCTTTGAGTCAGCGGCAGTTAGATTGCTTGACTAGCAAGTTGAGCTAAATTGTTAAGATGTTAATAAGATGTATTTCCACCTTTGCCAAAACAAAAGGCAACAACAGACTTCTTCACAATGAGAAAGAGGAGGTAATGACGGTAGAGGAACACACTGACAGCCTGAAAATGTTTAGCAGAAGTTTTAAGAACATTCTAAAATATTTTCACATCTGTTGACAGCAGAATAACAAAGGAACAGTTAGCTAGTGTATGTGGCAGGGAAAGTAAAGTTTTTTCACTTCTTCAGTATTACTATTTTGGATCCAAATAGGCCACTTAATTCTGGAGTGAGGATTAAAACCAGAAATCAAATGTTGCAATTTTTTGCTTCATTTTCATACAAATTGAATAGTATTATTAAGCTTCTTCACTTCTAAATTCTTCTTCAATTCTGCACTTCTAGTGCAGTAGTAATGGTGATGTTTCCTCTCCTCCAACAGTGCCCATTGTTCACAGTGCAAAAATCCATACAGCTCTGAACTATGTGTATATGAATAGACTTAAGTATTTGATAGTTTGCTGCTTGTAAACTCTAAATACAAGGTGTGATGTTCTACCCACCAATGTGGAACTGACTGATCCGTGTTAAGCAAAACTATCAGTTGAAAACAAATGAGAAATCCCCCATCCAAGCTTCTACCCTGAGCAGTAGTTGCTAGGGAAGGACTCTTACAAGCAAACTAATTTCATATGCACGAAGGAATAGAATCATAGAATTGGCTGGGTTGGAAGGGACCTCAGAGATCATCAAGTCCAACCCTTGGTTCACAACCGCTGCGGTTGCTAGACTATGGCACTGAGTGCCACATCCAGTCTCTTTTTAAATATCTCCAGGGAAGGAGAATCCACTACTTCCCTGGGCAGCCCATTCCAATGTCTGATCACTCTCTCCGTAAAGAAATTCTTGCTAATATCTAAACTAAACCTCCCCTGGCACAACTTAAGACCGTGCCCTCTTGTCCTGTTGAAAGTTGTCTGGCAAAAGAGACCAACCCCCACAAATACTTAAGCATTCACTTGTTCTTGCTTGACCTGAAGTCACAAGGGTCAGGTTCCCATCTCACAGTATACAAGCTGATGCACTCTGGCTAAAGCTTTAAACCCAATGTACTCATCTCTGCACCAAAGAAGTAACAGCCAAAACACAGGGTCAGGTTGTCTTCAGAGGAAGCCTATGAAGTAGGAGCAAACAAGCTTTGAAGAGACACAGCTCTCTCATTTCAGTGGTTATTCTTACAGAAATGGGACCAAAATTGAAAATAAATTTTGTTTGCAGGTAGTCACCCAGGCTGAGCATTCTTCAAAACTGCCAATGATTTTAGGAAGCTGGGCAGTCCCTGAAAGCTGCTCATCCACACCCATGAAGTTCACCCAAAGTTGAATTTTTATTATCTGTTTAGACACTACGTGTTTCACACGGAATGAAAGGAAATCTAAGAATACGAACTAGCACAATGGTTGTGAGTGTCTGATAGCTGTAAGAATCAGCTGAAAATTGAAGCCAGAACGGGACCACCACCAAAAAGCTACATTAAAAAAAAAACAAAAGCAAAAATCCCACTAACAAACAAACAAAAAAGCAAAACAACACACACCCAAACACTAAACTCTTCTTTTTGCACCCCACTGGTCTGCATATTTATCTACTCTATGAGCATAATCATGCGGACATATTAAAACACTGCTAACTACTCACAAGATGGAAAATGCTGTTCAAAAGAGACAGAATCAAAGTTTAATGTGGAACATTGATTACCTTTACTCCTACTCAAGGTCTCCTCTGTGTCCTACAACAGTGTTTACAGCCATTCATTTCACAGCTTCCATCCCTTCACACTGTCATAACACTGCCTGTCTCTCAAGGTACAAACCAGACATTGCTCCCAGGGATGGATAACCCAGGGATATTCATATGATTCAACATTCTACACAATTTAGGTGCTTACTGCTCACACAGGTTCCTGCACAAGATGATTCAGGACACAAACTTAATTGGCTTTCCTGAACAATTGTCTGAAAGAATTCCTCTTGCTGTCCATGGGCCAGATGGGGAGCCCAGCCAGCTAACATCAGTGCCCTGGTTTAACTGTTTATAATCACACAGTACATATTTTCTCACCTTTCTACTTGTGATCTAGCTACCTTGTATTTTGACAAGGTTTGTCTTTTCAGCCTGCTATTTGCCATAATGAACCACCAGCCCTAAAACCTTCTAATACCAACAATCTTCAGAACAACATATAGCACAATAAGGACTGGACACTGACTCTCCTGATGTTGTTTGAAACCTCCATCAGATAATCCTTCAAACATTTCCAGGTACAGATAATTCTGCAAGCAGTTTCTGCCCCAGACACTTCAAGTTCAATTCAAGTACCATAAGAGATAATTCACATGTCAATAATTGTGTTACTACCACTATTTAAAATTCATGTTTCACAAAGTTCAAGCTGCTACCACAACTGCAACTCAGCTTTTGCTCTTAAAAGCATAATGAAGGAAGCTTAAGTTTAATCCAGATGTACTTCAGCACACTGAATAACTTTGAATTCACCCACCTTATAGCCAATTCCTTGCTAGTACCAAGAGTCCGAATTTAATACACTAATTTCAGTGAGTATTATTTACCACTGCTATAAAACTGTTTTCAATATAATGATGCTGTAGAACTCAAAAGGCAAGCAGAAAGGGGCAGGGGGGAAAGCATGTAACTGGTAAGTATGGCATCAACCTGCAGTGCAATTTATTTTTTAAACAAGATTTCAAACAGTGACTAATCTGATCTTCCTGAGAGGGGGAACATCACATGAATCTTGGCCTGAGGAACAAACCTAACCAAGAAAGAATGACTCATTGTGCAGGCAATGTGATGAGAACCAAATGCTAAATTATCCAACTTCAGGAACTAGAGGAAGAGAAAAAACATTTACTTCTTCACTCCTCAGTCTAGATAACACAGGAACAGTAGTGCAGAAAAACAAGCAAGAAGAGGCTGAGCATGGTCATTTATTTATAAGCTGTGATCAAAACCACAGAGTTCAGAAGTTAGTGTAGCTGTGTGCACCTAACATACATCACTGATATTAGTAGCCAAGATTCTGAAGAAAAAGTAAGCCAAAACCACAGTACTCCCTTGTAATTTCTATAAAAGCTCAGAAAATCCGTATTTACAGGGAAATGTATAACTTTCCATGAAATGTTTGTAATACAGCTCTTAGCTTTTTATGCAAAGTATAAGGCAGGGTATCAAAAATGGAAAGTGACCTACTTTCCTTTTCTAAACAATGAAAAGTGTTGATGTAATAAAGCTCAATGTTAGTTTTCTTTTATTCTTCTAGTTTCAGTTCACAAGTTAGTCATATCAGCTGCAGAAGAGGGGATGAGCAAGACATACTGTCTGCAAAGCATTCTGTAGGTGTTAAGCATTTTGCATATTTACTACTGTGACAAATCAGAATTAATTTACCTACACAGAAGCAAGGAAATTAAAAAACATGAACAAGAGGGACAACTGGCAACAGCTCTGAAGTATATCTGTGAAGTTTTATTTTTATACGAGTGTTCCTTTCCACAAATTTGTCTAAGACAGCACAAACCTGCTCTGACTTTAGCTTCAGTGGCAGAGGTACAACTGGAGTGAGAGCTGTACCAACACAGAAAGCATTCCCTTTCATGAAATACTTAAGCCTACACATTCACATAGGATAAGGGAGGATTAAGCTTTTAAATGGGAAGGGCAGGTGAAGAATATTTGACAGGATGGAATTTTAAAGGCACAGCATTCCCAAAGATAATCCGACACAAAATATACTTAGAAATGTGATGTTAAGCTTAATTAACAAGCCTTATAGTACTGAAAACTCTTCCAAATCAAACCAAGGTCCTCATTCAGTCTTAGGGCTGACACAGATAGTGGCAATACTTTGCTTTAAAAACACACCAGCAGATCAATGGAGCACTGAAACTAAATTTATTCCTCAGCCCAATGACAAACAAGGACAATACACCCAAGTAAGTTTAAACTCCCAGCTTTGAATCTCCAGTTCTGTACTGCAACTACTCAGTCATCAAAAGCCCAGAAAACAAAACCTTGATCAACACTGTCCTCGCCAGTTTACAGCACACATCAAGGACTGATACCTTACTCCCACACACATCAGTTTATAGTAATTAATTTTTCAGGACTCAACAGAAGCGATATAACACATCATGTTCTTCTCCCAGATACAGCATGTACCAATTTTTATTACAAATGTAAAACTAAAAAGCATAAAGTCCTTTCATATTTATCCAGAGGATCAAGTGAAGCTATGATATCATATGCAGCCAGTGTCAGTAAGTATTTATATGCCAAGCTGTACTTGTCTAATATCCACTTGTCTTCAAATAATCTCCTGAAACTGCTGTGCAAATTCATGGCTTACAAAAGAACAGGACACTGAAGTCAGGGAACGCTTCTGATAATCGTGCAAAGTGAAGGTGATTTCTGGATTATATCACACACTTTCACTGACTTCAAGAAAGTTCCTCACTGACATTTACAAGAAACAAAACTTACAGCATGTAAACAGACATACCTATCCAAAGACACTTTGTTGGATAAAAAGATGCTCATTTTTACCTTTTAGGGTAGAACACAAGTTATATACAGTAGATGTATATAAATCCATGGGCATGCTGTAGCCATTATTTTTAATGCTGGGAGATGAGGATGAATATACACCAGACATTTGGCTACTGAAAAAAGACCAATGCTTCTTTACAAAGATCACCCAAGAATGGAAAGCCATTCAGCTTCAGTTGACCCCTTTCTCACTCCATGTAGTTTCAAAAATAGCCCATTTGTTTTCACAAAGCAATACCACAGAGCAGAGCTAGGCTGTGCAGGAGATGGGTATTCTTGTGCGAGGAGTTAGCTCTTTTGGTTGAAGATCTGGATGGCATCCCAGTTCTGCTGCAGACTCCATCTGTAGTTATGCTTGTCAGAGAGCTAACATCCATTCTCAAGCTACCTCCTTCTCTAGCACTTCACATTTAAAATGCAACTTATCCTTCCACTGTCCTGGTTTGGGCCAGGATAAAGGTGATTTTCTGTCTTGTGCTTTCGCTTTCAGCTTAGTCTCTTGTAAGTAGTTGCACTTGCTGAAATTAACAGCAAGTTTCTCAGACAGTGTCTGCTTCTAGGACTGATAACACTCGATGTTTATAGTTACACCTAGAGAATGGGATGCAGAGCCAAGGACACTGCTCAGCTCTGAGGAACATTTTACCCTCCAGAAGGAATAAGGAGGTCCCACCCGCAGCCCTGCTTTGGGGAGGAACAGACAAGACAGATGCCAGAATTGACCAAACAGAGTATTCCATCCCATACACGCCAAACTCAGTATAAATTTGAGGGACCACGAGAGCTTCCAGCCCTTTCTGCCTATCCTGCTTCCCTTTCTTCACCCATTCCCTGTTTCCTTCGGCATCCTGGGAGTATCATGACACTGTTGCTAACACCTAACCCAACTGCATGAGATGTTGTAGAAAAGGCATTTGAGGGGTAGCTACAAAGAGGCCTGAAGAGCTAATCCATCCTGACCAATGTGCATTACAAAAGGACTTTTGCACAGCAAGTAAAGATCAACATCTTCTTGGTCTGAGAAGCCCCTTGCCTACTTGTTTAGTAGCACAAATGGGAAGGAATGAAACACAAACCATGATTTACCAACACAGAGGAGCAGAAAACAAAGCAACTGGTCTTTTTGTTAAAAAGGCAAGGCAGACAAATAGCTCCCAGTAACAGAGAGGAAATAACATCACTGTTAGCAATGTACACTTCCAGCAGTACTGTCACACACAAAGTGCAAAAATCAGCTCCCAAATGTCTTGTTGTGGAGAAAACGCCAATTAAGGCATGAAAGAGGTATCATAACAGTTGTAAAACAAACTAGAAAAAAAAAAAAAAAAAAAAAAAAGCTTCATGACAGAAAACACTTTAACAGGAAAGAAAACTTCCATGGGAAGCTGCCTGAGGTATACCATATAAAACACAGGGATAGAGGAGTTCCAAGTAAACTAGCCCAAGCTAAGAAGATAAGGCACACAGAAAGAACAATCACTGATTGACTTGGATCTTTCTGTAGGTAGGGTGGCTCCTTTTTGTGTCATCCTGCTCTTCAGTTCTTTGTTCAACTCTACCCTCCCTCCCTGATTACCCCTTAATGCTCTCACCTGGCTACCCACCTCACTTACTTTACTTTTGAGACCTCTTACTTCAAATGATGATTCCTACAGCAAAGGTTTCCAGACCTAACGAGATACTTCCCCTTCATTTATATGGAAAGCCATGAAGACAGACTATGTAAACCAGTGCTAAATCTTGCAATGTTGGGGTTTTTTCAATGCATTCTTTGACAATCAACTTGTCTACTGTTATTTTTCCCTTTAATTCAACTGAACCCCCTGTGATTAAAGCTTATATTGGACAGCATCTCCTTTATGAGGTCTTGCATCCCGTACCAAAATGAAGTCTAAAATACAATCAAGAAACCCACATGGTAATCATTGGCTGTCCACATCAACTGTGCCCACACCTTACTCACTGTCAGCAACATTTATTCTTCATCTGATAAATATTTTCCCAAAAATAATATTTCCTCTAAGTTTCTTGGTGCACACATTGCACTTAATTCTGTACAAATCCATACTGTCAGCTGAAGAAACTACGTCACTGTCTCTCCATCTTCAGCGTTCCTCCTGAAGTCAAATACATCCAGCTATTGCCACTCCCTGATCAATAAGCTGATGCGGGGCATGGTGGGGCCATGATTTCTGTCACCAGGTTCAGCCAGCTCCCCAGCTGCCTCCCAACCACTGCACTCAGAGGCCAGAAGCAGCAGATGACATCCCCTCTACCAGACAATCCCCAGTTAACATTAAGTGAAGTGTGCCCTATTAACACACATCTCTCTGGCTATATTCAAATCCAGCTATGGAGGAGATATTCCAGAGCCATTGCATTGCCAAACCAACTCATTACAGTTGAAAAATCCCATTTCCCATCCTAAGCAGTGCATTTATGCACTGATACCCATGCGAGCTGAAGGTAAGCAGATCTACTAGAGTTTGTTAAAAATACTGTCTCGAGATTATTCACAACAGCTGTTTCCTCTTCAAGTTAGAGGAAAACAGATGGCAATATAACAAGAGCTAGATAATTTTTAAAAATTAACTCTAAAACATGACACTTGTACATGATTTCTTCCACTCATGCATCTCCAAATGGGATAGTAAAAAAAATGCCAAATGTTATTTTGCTGGTAGAATATACAACATCTTGATAGCGTAATTAACATATTAAAAACAAGGGCAGAACAAAGAATACATCAAACTGCAGAGAAAAACTGCAAGTTGCATAAAGCCCTAGATCACAAAGCTGTTGTTGTAGATGCCCTACAAAAACATTCAAAACATAGTTTATCTCCTTTCTCAAACACCTATAAAGCCTGACAGCATCAAGACAGTGCAATCGCAGGTGGGGACAACAGGGGTATATTTATTTTAATATTCATTAACAATTTCAATCAAGATTCAAAGGTTGGCAAGCAGCAGGAAAAATATTTAAAGTTGTACTAATCATTCCTGTTATCATGAGGAGATTTTATTTGTGTCCATCTGGCATCAACTGTAGCCCATCAGCTGAATTCCAGGCACATTCCATATACTTAAGAGTAGAATTCAAGAAACTATAAATACATCATTATAACATTTTAAACATATGTTGAGGGAGACTGTGTATTATAGAGCTACCGCATGTCGAAACAACTATTTAAAAGTTTCCAAAAATTCCTACCAAAACAGCAGTATTTTTGGACAGAGAGCAATGAATACTCAATTGGCGGTTCCTTCTACAGGACAAATATAGAGCAGAAGGAAAAATTTTGGAGAAAAATGAAAGCTATGCTTTTGACCACCCAGTTTAAGAAAACACAAAGTTTAGGGAAAGAGAGGAGCTTATCTGTTTTTATTTATATGCTTAGGGCTGAAATGTGTTATGCACTGTACTCCTGTAATATCAGCCCAGGTTTCAGGACCTACTAATGTCCATTAGATCAGAGTAGTGAAGGAAACAACACCACATTTCACTATTTTTCCAAGCAGGCTCTTTCCTAGAAGTGACTGTTCAGTTTGGTATATGTTGAAAAACTTAAATATTTTTTTCCAGACAGAAGTGGTTATTTATTTTAAAAACCAATGAAGTAGTCTCTGCCAATGCAAACATCTTTCCAAATCCCACTGAAGATATGCAGCAAAAATACTCCCACTTCTATCCTCCTACTCCACTAACATGCCAGGTACAAGCCTCAACCACCCATTCTATGAACATTTCTAACTAACTAGAAATTAAATAACAGTTAGACACCAGCTTTACAGAAACAGCAAAACTAGGCCAAAAGAAAACTTACATTATATGTATGTGTATCTATTTACACAAGAGAAAACAAAACCTGACAACCAAAACAAACAAGAGCCCAGCAAACCACATACATCCCTTGTGCCAGATGGCCAGAACATACAGAAACAAAGATGGTCCTAAACACATCTCTGGATAAACCGTACTGTATCATTGACAGCACAACCCAAGCTGTGATCACTGGGATTCTTCCACCTATAATTAACTGTAGTAATTTGTAAGCCAGTATGCCTCAAAACTGCAGAGCTTGTGGTTAGCAAAGTATACACACTGGAATACTGTTCTCCATAATAATATATGGCAAGTATATATAGTATATAATAATAAAATATACAAAAGATATAATTACCTGCATAATCTCTATTGCATTAACTAACTATAAAATTACATAGTTTATATTGTATAGCCATATATTATATAGAGATAAATGAAAACCTTACACAAATCTCAATCAAATTTTAACATAAAAAATCTGTTGACATTTTAGAACCTCTGATTTCATTTCTGACAGTACTTATTCTGTTTCTGGGTTTGTTTGGGGTTTTTTTGCTATGGCTTTATCTGAGTTACAGAATAGAGAGGGTCTTTTCTTCTTCAAGCATAATCAAACACCATACAATGCTAATGTTTAATTAGCTCAGACATACCTCTGAAGTGCATAGAATACTGAAAGTATAATACTGCAGTATTAAAAATGCAGGCAGTGAGGCAAACAATTACAGGAAAAAAAAATGTTTCCTGCTATTTCCTTCCACGCCATCTTGTCTTTCTGACCTCCATTCTAAGGGTAGAACATCACTGGATTTTGCAACTTGACTGCCATGTTCTTCGGTATACTTGTGATCTCAAGCAAGACAGTGAAGTCCTGGACATGCTCATGTACTCTCTAGCTTTGACTGTATGAATAAACTTCCTCTATTTATGGAAAGGGGGTACTAAATTAACTCTTGCCTTGGCATTTATCATCTACAAGCTTCATTCTCAAATTCGTGGGATATCATTTGTCCAGCAGAGTCTGCCATTCCAATCAAGTTGTGTAACTCCTGCTGGCATAGCTAATCAAAGCTGATGCATGTCCTGCAGAGAAAAAAAGCCCACAAACTGTTACTCTCTTGTGAACAATAAAACTCAGCTAAGTGGTGCTGAGACCGAGATTCCTCATTATCAGGTCTACATCCTATCTTGTTTTAATGGTACCTCTTCCATTTGCTCCTTTTTGTAAAGGTAAAGCAGATGTAAATACATGTATCGAAAATTTGTCTTGTAGATTAGAAGCTGTATTTCTAATCTTAGGCACAGATGCTGCCTTATTTTCTTCAGGAATCAGAGGTAAATGCTGTCAGTCAAACTTAAATTCAAAAGGAAAGAGACAGGGCATATGTACAGTTGATAACTGCAAAATAAGCACCTAAAATAAATCTGCCAAGGAATCCAATTACATCACTGAGCTTTAGCCAGTTACAGTGTACTTGAAGGAATGAGAAGGACACCCATGTAGCAACAAGCTTCTTTTCTCATCCCTTTGCTCCTCTGAAAGATTCTCATTAAAAATGCCTTATGACAATCACCTATATCAGGTGGGTTATCTAAAATAAAGTTCTCTTACTTGTTATCGCTAAGAGGTGCAAATTGCCAACAGCTCACACCCAGTGGAAGATTTCTGCCAAACAGATAGCCCAGCTCTCTGGTCTTCCCAGCAGGGAGGAAAAAGCCACTCTAACCAGATAAGCACATCCTTTCAACTTCTCTCCACTTCCACCTCCTTGCTGTACCCTTCAGCTCAGAGGCGTACCTCATCTAACCTCGACAGTGGCAGAATCAACACTGAGCTCACAGAAAACCCCAATACTAACACACTTAAGGCAGACAATAAGGAAGCATTAAATTACTTATTGTGCACTTTTCATGAGCTCCCTCTGCTTCTTGGTGTAGGGAGATCCTCTACTACTTTTTTTACATGACAGTTGTGAAAGCCTTTTCTCCTTTGTCCCCCACTCCCTGCAATTGCTGTCTCCTTAGATCTTTGTTGAACTTGATTCCCTGTCATCTCCCTGATCTTACACAAGCAAGACACCCTTAAACATACAGCAGTGCTTGCTGTTCTGCAGCAAGCAATCGCTGAACTTGCACAGTGCAGACGTTACATGCAAGTGAGGATAAAAATCTGAGCCAAATGTTTCTGTAAGAACATGCCTCAGAAACACTTCATAGTATTCTCTAGTATTTTCTCAAGTGAACCTCCGTGATAACGATTAAAACTAAAATTCAAAATTTTTTGCACGCTACATTTCACCTTTCTGAAAAGAGTAACACTGATAACCTCTTCTAGCTCTTTTAACCAGACAGAATTAAAAAAGGAATATTAAAGCACCACATTCCTAACTATAAAACGCTGGTCATGACCCTGCCCTTTATGAAAGCAGCACATTGCAAGTGCTGCTGCTATGAGACACCATACATTCGTCTTTCAAATCAGTAAGAAATTCAAATGCAAACACAACCCTTTCATCTTGAGTCCAGGTCTGCAGGGAGAACCACTGGTTGGAGCTCAGAAGCTGAGTTTTACACAACCCTTCTGCCTCTTGCACAAACTCCTTCAGTACAGCTCCCACGGAAATAGCACAGAGAAATCTAAAAAATTCTCTAGGGAAGGGGAGGAAGAAAAGAGACAGGAAACAAAGGAACATTATGCTAATAGTTCTCTTCTGCTAATCAACAGAACAGTGATGACATGATGGCTTGCCACAGCCTGGAGAGAAGTAAGAACATCCACCAGAATATTCACAAAAATCGGACATGGTTTTCAAACCACAGAAAAAAAGGAAGAAGAATAAATCACTAATAAATGTCATAGAATGAAAGCAAGATATCATCCAAAACAGATGGATGAATAAATGGCAAAATGCAGCTGCAAAAGGTTAAAGAGGCTTCAGGAGAATTTATTTTCTTGCCATCTCAACAGTCCAATTAGCAATCGTTGCCACATACTGCAGCAACAGCTACCTAATACCTACTGCCTCCCACACACTTCTCCTTATCCACAAAGAGCTATGGAAAAACTTGCCTTCCAGCCTAAGTCACAGTGACTTCAAGAGTCAGAAGGGTGGGTGGGGGGCAGGGGTGGCTCCCCCAGCATACAGGATGCATTTTATTGCCACAGTTAAGTGTTACAAAACGCGCAGCCCTACTTTCTGTTACTGCATCTGCACTTCCTCTTTTCACCCCTTAGGATTTCCACTCTGCCTACCCCAAGATTAGGAACTGCAGAAGATTTTTCTGAGGTAAAGGCTTGTCCAGACAAGGTCTTACCAAAACATCAGAGTGGTGGCAGAACCACAAACTCCCCCCTACCTCTCAGGGGTCTTAAGGCCAGCTCAAAGGCACAGCCCATCTAACCTGGGCAGTGGCAGAATCAACGCTGAGCTCTGAGGGGTGAGCACATGGTGCAGGCTGTGTAAGCTCAGCTCAGGCTGCCGGGAGGGCAGCTGTGTCAAAAAGCACTGGAAGGAAACCCCTCTGGACAGCTTTCTTCACCTAGAAGCTGCATTCCAGCTCAGATACGTGCCCCTGGACCTTGCCAGAGCTATGCAGCAGGTTTGTCTGTCTCGCCTTACCAAACCTGGCCCTGAACTGATGACTTAATTTCCCAGTGTTACCTTGGACCTAACCAACCCTACAGACTTGTCTAGTGATTCCCAGGCTCTTGGTTGACCTTGGTTAACATTGTAGACCTGCTCTGCTCTTCTCTGGCTACTACAGGACTCTCCATTTTGTTGGCAAGATCACTGCCCTGCCTGCTTTGCTGTCACACTCAATTTCCAGCTTGCTTTTCTGTACAAAGTAATCCACTTTGCTCTCAATGACAAGTGGGATAGGATGACTTCTAGGCTTACAAGAGCCACATTAAATTAATCTTTGGTTCATTCAATTCTGCTCTAAATGTTAGTAAAACACCCTCATCTACACCACCAAGGCACTGGGAGTTCTGCTACTGAGGTCACAAAGACCATTGGAGTATTTAAGTAATCACAGCTATCCAGAACTGAGCTACACTTCTCAAAGCTAAGGAAAAGGTTTCAAACATGTGTCACCAGATGCTCTTCAGAAAGGTAAGAGGCCAGAATAAAAGATGGGATTTACTATTAAGGCTATTTAGACATCAAGCAACTCAAATAGATGTTGCAGTGTATACAGTACACTGGCAGAAATCAATGCTCTACACCAGGACCTTTACACAGAAATGCAATGTTTAAAATGCCATTACTATCAGCTTACAGAAAGACAAAGACTGGTGTTAAGCCCTGCAGAAGAAGAGTCTGAACAAGATCACTGGGGAGGGGCAGGGGAAGGAGGGTTACACAGGGGCAAGAAAAGGGAATATTTTAGTACATAGTCACTAAAACTGTTTTCTACACAACATTTTACTTTACTCAAGTATTTCAGCTAAACCAGCTAACATGGACCCAGGAGAAGGTGACTTGTCCTGAGGGTGTCCAGATGTCAAAAACAGTTTTAGGCAGCCTGTAGCTTTAGCATGGGCACTTAAACCATTTTTTAGAAGTCCCAAAAAATCATGGAAAGTAGAAATCAGTGTCTTTTCTGATCCTGCTGAGAGCTATGTGCTCTGGTATTGCATTTCACTTCCCCAGCACTGGATACGCCAGGCAGGGCTTTGTCTTCAAGAGCCCGACCGTGACCAGGAGGATGCAGAAGGCATTTGACTCAAAGTGCAGATTGACAAGAACAGGATCTTGAAAGGAAGGAAACAAGACTTGGCTAGGCAGTGTAACAGAATCCTGCTTGTTCTTCCTTGTCCCTTCCCCTCGCAGGGCTCTCTCACCACTTTGGCACTGCTTACCCAAAGCCACTCAGTTCCACCTCTGCATGCAGCTGGCGGAGTTGCTTGTGAGGCTCCTGCCCTGTAGGTCTCAGCAAAAGGAAGGCACATTGTGAATCAAGTAAGCACAAAGAAAGGGCTGCCACAGTGGAACAACAAAATGTGCCATCCAGTTCTTGGATCCTTGCTGTTTTGACATAACTGCCTTCCAGAAAAACATAGAATTAGACTCAGAATGGCACCATGACTGGTAGATAGTGTTTTGCTACCCTGGCCCTTGCTTAATTGAGCTATCCCTACCTCAGAAAAGGCTGGAAGATAACTCAAAGATTTCCACTGTATGGTAAGAAACATACAAAGTGGAAGAGCCCAGCAACAATGCTAGAGCAGATTTTGAACTGAACATATGTGCAGGAAGCCATGGCATTCCACTACAGGAACAGAATACAGAATAACTGCTCATTATGCCAAGTACCACCCATCCCATGGACTGAATGAAGCAGTGTTTTACAGGCAAGTATATATTCCTGTAGTGGCAGGAACTGTGTCCTGAAAAAATTCAGACCAACGTTACAATTAATAACCCTCCTCATGGCAGTTCTCAGTTTTCAAGTGCTTTGCTCTGGAAGCTTACTGGTACTTAGTGGATGCTAGGGTAGGCAATGCAAGCCTTCTAGACACTGGCTCCAGCTAGCAGTGATGCAAATGAAGATGTATGTCTGATACCATAGGGTCACAGTGAGAAAAGTAACCAGGCTGTCTTACAGGCAGAACAGCAGCTACATGTTTCAGTGACTTTCCTAAATAGGGATTTCAAATAATTAGTATAAAAACTCTCATTTATCATTACAATTAATTAGGCAACTAAAACTTACTGTCTAGTGTCTTGAATGTTTGGGGCTGAACCATCCAATCTGGATTATTACAAGAGTACAGACCATCAGCAACATGATTACCCTGTCTATGGCTTGCCATAACTGTTGATGAGTCTGAAGCCCAGGAATAACTTAAGATCTTCTAAAGGCCCCACTAGTATCACAAAAGATTTATAGAAGCCTCCTCTTGAATTAGTTTTGATTTACAAAAGCCTCAGCCTCCCCTTTGTCCTCCAGAAGCTCTCAATCACAGCCCTTTAACAGAATTCAGATTGCTCCCCATCAACAGCCAAGTAACTGCTTCACTCCTCAAATAAAACACTTAAGCATACTCTTGATAAAAACCTATTGTGGTCCAAGAATTTTACTTTGATGTCTGTTAAAAAAAAATAAAAAAAATCATGATTAAATTAAAGCCAATCCACTGGCTCAAAATTATGTTTTGAAGCTTTATATTGTCATCACCTTCCTCCTGCGCTGGCCTGTTTTAGTGTGAATCTCATGTTCTCCAAAGAAAGCTATCATGCAGCAAAGAGAAGAACAGCAAAAAAACTTAGCACATACTGGTTGTCTCATCCTTCCCACACTTCGCTCCCCCTGCAGCTATGAGGGCTCAACACTCCAGCACAGTTGGTTTCAGCTGTACCATAGGGGACAAACAAGCAACAACCACCTTGTCAGGAGGTTCTGGCCAACACAGACTCTCTTTGTGTTCTTCTCTTAAAGGATGTTTGCAGCAGGTGAGCTACATGGGCCCTACGTGTGATTTTGTAGGTGGTTTCACTGGAAGACACTCTTTCCTCTCTGCCATGCCCAGCCTCATTCCCTATAAAATTACAGCTTTGGGCCTTATTTATTCAGAGGGCCAGATACAAAAAAAAAGTGTGCAGCTATGTCCAAAATGACAAAAAGAAATACCAAATGCATGTGACACCTGCAATGGACCAAACCACTCCACTGGGTTTTCCTTCTGTCCAAGCCAAACTTGCTCTAAGACAAATATTCCCAAATCCTGTCTCCTGCAGCCTGTTATCCTAGCAGACATTTACACTGCAAAATACATTAGCATTTTTGACACAACACCAGAAACCACCAAACGTTTTACTCTAGGATACAACAAAAGCAGTGATACATCACCACCAATGCCTCCTCCAAAAGCACAAAGGGCAATAAATTCCTACCTTTAAAGCACAGCTATAAGGTCCACCCTTGCAACTGACCCCATACTATGAGGGGAGTGTGGGGAAGCTCCTGTCACAACCTCACATGATGGAGAGCAACAAGGGATCAGACCTAGCTCTGTACCCAGTATTTCCTTCAGGCACATCACCTCAAGTAGTGGGTTTTCCAAATCACATTCTGAAGAGGAGTTATGGTATAACTGCAGCCTGGCACTAACTCACAGATGTGCAAGATCTTACTTGGTTCTAAGCCCTTCTTGACTAGGATATTAGTACATGACACCATTTTATTCTGCCACTGTGCATGGTGCTGCTGAAGCAGTGACTCCACCTTACAAGCATTTGGTACTTTAGTTAACACCAAAAGCAAACAGACACCATGTGTCTGACATGGTACAACTCTACCAGAGTAAGATTTCATGGGACTAGGAGAAATCTACACTTTCAGTTCCAGAGATTCACTTTGCATGAGAATGTAAAGCTCACATTCAAGAGTATGAATTACAAGTTCCCCACAATACTAGATTACCAATTCCCACCACCAGGGCATCCATCAGCATACAAAAAAAATTGCAGGTATTATCAGAAAATTAGTGACAACAACATATACATTTTCCCCTAGACTATTACAGAAACAAGTTACTTTTAATACTAGAGCTGACTTTAAAGTAATTCAATTCATTTTTTTTTTTGTTACTTTCAAACCCACAACTTTCTGGAACAGTCACAGAAGCAGATGTCAAAACACACTAATAATCTGCCAGTTAGAGATACACTTCTACTGAAATTATTTTGCTTTATTGCAAAATCCCCGATTCCCTGAGGCACTTTTTATTCCCTGACAAAAACTTCTGCCTCACCACTCAAAAACAATGAGGAGTTTTGGTCTGAATCAAAATTAGCTTTCTTTCTCTCCTTCAAACAATTTTGCTTAGTATGCCTAAAAAAATAAAAAGCCATGGGGTATTAGGGAGAGAAAAAGTATACCACTTACACTTCCTTCCAACCATAACATGCAACACCAATTTTCTGAAGTTCACTGCAGGCAACACCCCAGAGAGATGCTGGCTCAGTATGAAGGAAAAGGCATAAACAAGTCACTTATATTTAGCCAGGGCTGGTTTTATGACCACTGATCATGCTCCTTCTTTATTTCTCACCATTTCTGAAGCACTAGTGGCCTACAACTATTCTGCAGCAACTAGCTGAATCTCCTATTTTAAAGCACTGTATGCTATTAGTGGGAAATCTGGAGTTTGCACTGGTCAAGCAGAATCATCCAAGGGCTGCTGGCTGACAGCTTGCAGCAAAATTAACTACTTGGAACAATCTAATACCACAGACTAGGACAAGACTAATATTTACAAAAATAAGTGGTGTTGGTCAGCCCCTACCTTGCATTTTGGCTAAGAGATGCTAAAGGAGCACAAATGTGGTTCTTCAGGTACCTTAACATCTTGACATTTGAATACCACAAGGTCCCAAAAAATCAAATATCTACACTACAAAATGTAATTCCAAATTTTCAAAGAGGAAGAGAACAGAGAACATTTACAGAAATAGCTAATGGGTCCCTCCTCATCACCTGCTCAAGGATATTTAGCCAATAGTCAGAATTTAAACCATTGTGTTCCTGTAGGCCAAATGCAACTCCTGATCTCAGGAAGTTTCCCAGTGCTTTAGGTAAATATGGTCTGAAGGAGGTCTTCAGGATCAGACTTTGGGCACTGAGAAGCTGCATAAATCAGGAGACGGATCTTTTGCCAGTAAACACAGGGCAGAAAAACATTCAGCAGCAGAGCTCCTCACTGATTAGAGAAGAGCAGGTGCAAGTTTTTTAGGACCAGTTTACTGCCTTTACTCCCTGAAACAAAGTACAGTATAGCCTAAAAGTAACAACAATCACCTATGGAGCAAAATAACTTTACTTCTACAGAATTCTCAGCCAAACCAAGCAGTACTTTTATAAAGAGAGGGCCAGAGTACCTGAAAAAAAAAAAAAAAGAGGTGCTCTATCTTATATTGTACCCATGTAATCTGCAGATAGAGACTTCAGACAGCTGCTGTAGTTTCACAGTTCTGCCACTGTTTTTGCATACTTTGTAGGAAACAAGTGGGAAACTTCCCCTCATTTCTTTACAATACATGGAATAAATATAACGTGCAACTATCCATATGTACAATCCTTTCAATGTAACCAATTACAGAATTTCTGTTAGGGGCATCAAAAAAAAAAAGTCATAAGATAAGCAATTGGAGTTAGCAGATCTGAAAATCTGATCTGTAGAGGACTGACAGGTCTCACAGTGACAGCCTTCCTTGCTTCTCTCTGTTAAACTTAGCTGCATTAAAAGAGGCAGCTAAAAATATTTCCCCGATATTAAGTTTTCCATGAGAGCAAATGCCAGCACTTCAGGCATATTCCACAGTTTTAAAAAGAAAAAACAGCCAGTGTATTTATAAAGAGAAAAAAGGACTGCTTATAATGCAAGTCTCATCTTAATAGCAGGTGTTTTGTGAAGGAGCTTTTGAACATGTATTGTACTACGACAGATCTTCCATGACTAAAGAGAGCGTGCAGAGAGCAAAGCTGTGATCTCAGGAACACCCACAGTTGGCAAATGACAACACAAGAGGCAACCTCTGGTCTGTGGAGAACTTTCATTTGTTTGGGACAATTTAAGCCAGCGATTCAGTTAGATACTCATTTATATTTTCTTTCAGACGCTGTGTTCTTAGGAAATATCACTTCAGTTACACCACCACATTACCTCTCTTTTTAGTGACTCTTAGGGATCTGCAACAACGCAATCCTAACCCAGCAAACCTAACTTAAACATTGTTGCTTTAGAGGGGATGGATTGTTCTTGCCTTGGGTGCATCCAGTTCTCATGTTGTGTCATCCTATCAAGAGCTGTTTTCCAAGGTTGTGTTCACATTTTCTGTAGCAGTCACCAACTTTTCAAACCAGAATCTAAAAGCAACTGTAGGATGTCACACCCTGTGTCTCCTGCAAAATAGATCTAATTTTCCATTACAAACTGGTGATTGTTCCTGGGCAGGGGGAGGAGGGAGAGAGAGAGGAGGGAGACTAAGAAAGGGAGCTTTTATACTATCTACCAGATTTTCCTTCTCTTTCTACCACTCTGCTTCCTACAAGCTGAACGACTGCCAAAAAAATAAACAAAACTATTTTTCATTGAAGTATCAAAACAAAACATCTGAGAAGTTTCATGGTACAGTTCAACTACACTGTTAAACACAAGGAACATATAACCACCTTTAAGAACTCACTAAATGCTTTAAAACACACATCTTAGAAGATACCCAGAGAAACAGCTTTCAGAATGCAACACTGGAGTACTGAATGGAACAGGAAATGAGGAACAAAGAAAGGAATTTCATAGATTCCAGATGTACTCTAACACCAGCTGGGAAATACAAGCAAGAATCAACTAAAGCGTTGTAAAAGGCTACCACTAACTGTTTTCTTCTAGAGTTCTTGAAAAAAAAAGGAGCTGTAAACAATTTGTAAACAGAAATATTTTTAGAAGAAATTGGAAACAGCAGTAAAAATAACCTTCCTTCTCCTCTCCTATTTCTGAGAGAGTTTAAAACCAAATCATCAGTGGATCTGTTTTTTGGAGCTGCTTTTTTCAATGTAAGAACTCTGCATAAGTAGCCATAACAGAAGCACGATTGTAAATGAAGCATTTCAAGTTGTCACTTTTTCATTACTTGAATATTCAAAGCGGAATGAAACTTGAAAGCAAGGAAAATAAAAACCAGTAAAGTTGATTTATACTACATGTCTGCTGTGTAACTGGAACTGAATGGGCATTGAAATTTCTAAATTGCTAAAAATCACGTTATCATTCACAACCTTTGTTCCTACAGCTATAAATTAAGAAATTAACCACTCTGGGTTAAAAACCCTGGAAACACAACTCCTCAACAACTTAAAATAGACTTTTGCTTCCTGTGTAAGACACTATCTCCAAAGTTTTAGGTTTCTTTTCTGGAACACTGACTCAGGGCCTTCAAGGCAAGCTTCTTTTAAATGGATTCTGCAATGTGAGTAACAAGTACAGTGACAGGCAAGTATTTTTCTTCCTAACATCAGTGTAAAAGATGACAGAAAGCTTAAGCATGCATTGCATGAAACACAGACCTGCACCCATAGACAATTCCCCATCCTCCCATTGTTGCAGAAACAGGTGTTCTTCAGAACTTCAAATTTTTTCATTAATTTGTTCCACGTGGCACAACCTAGATGCTTCATTTGATGTTCGTCCCACCTACTACCAACTTATAAAAGTAAAGTACATTAATACTTATGCAAATTAAATACTGCATCAATGCTACCTGTTCAAACCTAACAGTCATCTGGAAATAAGTGAAACACTCTCCCTCTAAACCATCACATCACACTTATCCATTTCAGCTAACGGGGATGCAGTCACACAGCTGCACACCCTGTGGGCAGGGAACAGTAAGATTCAGTAGTTGGGCTAATGCAGGGATCTTTGTTTTACCCCAGTGCTCCCCAAGAGGTAATAGTAAGCAAATGGACGAGTCTGGCTATTCAGGTGGAAAACCAGTAAGAATTCTGGGCTATAGAATTAAGACTGAACAGCAGAACTCTTAATCAACTTCAGAAGTCAGGCAAGTCAAACCAACCTGCAAGTTTTCAGGATTTTCTTTCTTCAACAGGGCTCAAAAATGCTACATTTTTTTTCTCTTTCAGATAGAAAAGGAAGAAAACAAACAAACCTTAAAGCCCTCAAACTTTCCACTGAATCTTTAAAGTGGTAACAGTCCATGAAAGAAATTTGATATAAGAAAACAGGGGAACAAACATCCAGTTCTTCTCACTTTTGAAGGTTCAGATCTCTTTTCAAAACTTTCACCCAGAAAGGCTTCTATAGGAGGAAAACAACATGAGAAGTTTCAGGGAAGTTGCTTTCCCTTGGTAGAGGTTAGGATGAGAGAGGAAGGAAGTTAGATTTGTTTTGGTTTTATTCCAAAACAAAGCTTTTAGCTGGATCCGAAATTCAGTCACCAGTTCACTATAATGAAAAAATCAAACAGGCACTGCTAAAGAACATAGGTTTAAAAAATATTGCTTAAATCAGAAGTTAGAGAGCTATTCAGAATATGCAAGTCTATGATAAGCTTTTCAGTTTAATAAAATATAACCTGTTACTAACTCCAAGCATATCTCTATCTTCTCCTTGATTGAACCACAAAATAGATAAACCTGTGGTGCTATAAGGTTTTAAAACACAACACTAAGACACTCTACTCCTTGTTTTAACCATTAATATAAGCCTTAGGTGACTTGTTCCCCAGAAAGACTAATGGCTCACTTGCATCCAGAACTTCGTATTCGTACGAATATGTTTTTCATCTACATATTTGGCTGGACATTTGGCTGGACATTTGTTACAAGTAATATAATTATCTGATATTTACATCTTTTATAGTATTAGCAAAGACTACAATCCTGTCTTTATTCTAGGCTTCTTGCTCACACACCAGGATACTAAGATTTTCTCCAAAGACACCAGTTTGAAGGGGGTTTTGTCTCAAGTTAATTGTCACAACATGAGAGGTTCTAGGTGTTCCTTAAAGACCCTAAGTGCATTTTGCCTCATCCTTTCTCCCACCCCCTCCAAGAGAAAAATTGCTACATGAGCCACTCAAAGACTTAATTTGGTTCTCACAGAAGTGTAATTATTGGCTTCAACAGAATTATTCAAATTTACACTCCTGTAATGGAGATCAGCCAGTTCTTCATCAATCAAACTAGGAAAGGATAGAGGGAATACCTGAAGGTCCTTTTGTAGTCTACAGTGTTTATGTGCTCGAAGAATGTTAACCTCAGGTATACGAACAACAGTATATTAGAAAGGTTGTGTTTTTTTTAAATTGTCTTTTCTGATCTTGCTGTAGGCAACATCCTTCAGGGTTTACATGAAAGGTCTTCCTTAAGTGGGAGCATCACTGCAATAAATGGCTTTTGTATGATAACAAAGTGTTTGATAGTGCACATCTGCACAAATAGAAACTTTGCTGTTATGCAAAGAATGGGAAGGGGTGGTTCTGTTTAAGCATAAACATGGCTGATCAGCATTAGGTGCCTCAGCTTTAGAAGACAAGTGCATGATGAAAAAGCAGGGCAGTGCATTCAAGTATTAATCAATTAACACCAAATAAAACACCTAAACTTTAATAAGGAGCAAAGGCTTCAGCACTGATTGTGAGATGCAAGTAGTTCTCAGGTGGAAGGTCTGAGATCCAGATATATCACTGTCAGATATCCTCGTGGTGGTCTCACTGGAGTTTGAACATTGTTTTGTACAGAGCAGCTGGCTAAACTGACATATATCAGAGACTAACAAATACAGCATCATCAGGAACACATGTACTATGGAAGCAGAGCAGACTGAAGAGTGTAGAGTATTTCAAGCAGCCCCATGACTGCCAGTATACAGACAAGAAAGCAGAGGATGTCCCTCTGTGCCCTCCCTCTGATTTCCCCACACTCACACACTCTTTCTTGGTCAAGCTCCTGATGCTTGTATGGAGACAACTCTGGAGGTCACTTGAGTGCACAGGCTCACTCACTAAAATGGAAGAAAACTAAACTTGACAAGAGAAGTAAGTTGCATTCTTTGGACTTGCTTTGCAAATTGTTTTTTTTATTATTAGCAGAGGAGCATCAGTCAATAGTAGGTGTGTTTGGGGTGGAGGTTGCAAAGAATGTTTCATAGCTGGGAGCAAGATGAGGAAGGAAGGGAAAAAGCAAGATCTGCCTTTTAAGCATCAACAGGATCCTAGTTTGGGTTAGTGCATCATTATGCCAGGCCTTGGACTGCACCTATGAGAACATAATAACAAAGCAGCATCTGAAACATGGAGAACAGCATCAGGCAGAACAGAGCCATAAGAACTCAGGAATAAAACCTAATACTGGGATCTGCTTAACTCAGTAATTTCAGAAACAGAAATCTGTTTTCAACCAATAATAATAAAACATTTTAAAGTCACAAAAACCTCACCAACCAGCCTAATGGGTAATTCTATGCAAGGAAAAGGTTTCAAAAGCAGTTTCTGAAAACCACAAAGCTAAGATACCAAGCACTTATATAACGTTCTCGTTTAAGAGCACTTGGCACTCTGACCAGCAGATAATCACCTCAATAAGCAGAGAAGAAAACACTATTAGTTCTCATGAGAGAGATTAGGGAACACTTTTTTTGAATGTACTGAATCTAAAAGAGGACCAAAAAAATAGGAAGTTTGCTTCCTGACATCATGGGCTCTGAGCAGAGCTGTTTATTGGTTTCACTCCTGTGAATTTACTTCTATAGACTCTAAATGCACACGCATTGTTTTCCACTGGTGTATATGAATAATGGATAATTTGATGTCAGGCTGGCAGCCCTGAACACAAGCATCTTCAAAATTAAGTTCACTGGAGCATTTCCACTATTATCTCCATTTCCTCTTCTTGCTTGCAGAACCCTTGTTTTGGACTCCATTTTTGCTCCAGCCACAGCTGTTCCTGACAGTCCCTGAACAGTCGCAGTGCTCTCCCTCTAGAAACAGCCCCAGTCCCAGCTCTTTCCAACTCCACACACTGAACCCAAGTTGGTCAGAACACAACAACCACCAAATTTTGCAGAGTCTGAAGCACTGAACCAGTGGTGAAAAATCTGCATAATCTATTCTGCACCATCCACAGCCTGACAGACTCAAGCCTGAAATAGCATTGCAGTCAACAATAACAACATAAGTTGCCACTTCATTTTACCTACGCAACATCAGTTTAAGCTGTACTTGTTAATTTTTTAATGTGGAGAAATTATCTTGAGAAGTCTCAAATATATTCAGGGTGAGATGCAAATAACTTTTATTTCTGTCCTTCCTTAGTGGTCCACTGACTACAAAACAGTAGCAAAGGTATTGTTACTTCACATGTGACATTTTACATTTCTTAAATAACTATTTTCTATTTTATATATATATATAAAATAGACAGGTACCTGGGAAAAATTCTCATTCTAAAAATATCTGTCAGACAACCTTTTGTCCCTTTTAAATAGGGATAAATCCTTTTACAGCATTATGTAGTGAGTATATTTAGTCATGCTTACTTCTTCAAGTAACCACTTAAGGCACTAAATCCAAACAGACAACATTAAAACAGACAACCTCTCATGGCAAAATGCATTTCCCTGATCAACCTGAGAATTACTAGATTTAAGGGAGGCCTTAAGTTTGTCAAAGACAGGATAGCTCCTCATTAACCTTACAGAAATGCAGAGGCATCCCTCAAGCATTTATTCAAGTTTAATGGTGGAAGGGCAGCAAATACCTGCTTGACAGACACTCAACTTGCTTAAACACTAGTACTCAGCAAATACTCTGCCTGACTTGACCCAAGACTCTGTTTCCCCCCCAAAAAACCAAATAATTAAATTGCTTTCACAATGTCTTAAACTACATAGCTCTATTTGATTTGGTAAAGAAGGCACAGCAAAACTAGAGTCAGAGAGAGAGCACAATTTAGACCAACAACATTCAGCTAGTCAGCTGGACCATCAAAACATAAATGAGGTTTTTGAGTGCTCAGAAAATGGTGAGTTTACTCTTTGAACAGGATAAGATGTGATCAGAGCACCAACCCACATCAGGTACTACCCAGACTTTATCACAAACATTTGAGGGCTTCATGCTTCCTGATCCTGCCTTGCCCAAAGGAGAGACTGTGCAGCCAGAAGTTCCACATTTTAGACTGACTTCAACATCTGCGGCTACAAGGGGTCCATCCTTGGCCCTTTCTGAGGAGGATAAAAGAGCTTCAGAAGTTTATGAATGTCTTAAATTGTGACAAACCCCCACAGTGTGCAAGTGGACCATTATGATCTCTGAGGTGAACAAAACAGAGCAAAGGGTCCTCCCCATGATACTGGTGCCCCTGGTAGTCTCTTGACATGCAATATCCTCCTGTCTCAATTATTACTCCAAAGCCATGGGACAGTTTAACCTCTGTAACAAGCCCAGCTACAGCTTGAAAAATATGATTTTACAGCAAAGCCTCATTCCTCCTGATGCAAAAGTTCCAGATTTCAGGGACATGGAAGTTTGTTACTTTATAGTGTGAATTCATAAATGACCCATTTCTTTAGATTTTAAGTATAAATAATTTCACAAAGTAAAATCTGGCATAAAATTCCCACTAAAAAATACACAGCCTTCAGAACAAATGCTGAATATGAGGCTTTTTTCTTTTCACCTGGAAGTTAAATAGTTGATGCCATTTAAGGAGAAAAATAGCAATTAGTTACAGTATTGTTTATTGAATATTATTAACAGCACAACACAAGTCATGTTGTCAAGCAGAAGGACTCTCTTTGTAGTTTTACCAGCCAATCATCAGCCCTAAAGCCTTATGTTGTTTCCTTTCAGGTTTTGAAACACTGACTCATGGAAATATCAGCACTGCACACTTCCTCAAAGCAGCAATCTTATAGGAAGTGTTTGTTTAGTCTTACATGACACATTGTTTTGTTTATGTATAAGAGATTCCGGTAAAAATAATTTTCAAGTAAGGAGAAAAGGAAAAAAAAAAAAAAAAAAAGAGGACAACAGTTTGGGTTATGAGAAGCGAAACACATCAATTTCAAATAGCATTTAAGCCGTGCATTAATTTAACACAGATATCCCTTTTTTTTCTTTTTATTGTATGGTACTTCCTAGAAAAAGAGAAGGGCAGAAGTAGCCAGGCATTGAGTTCTTTCAGTTCAACAAACTGCAAAAGAAACCAGAAACTGGACAAAAGGTAGCACAGTAACAATCCCTGCTACCCACAATGACAGAGTTCATGTCATTGCTCCACAACTTCAGTGTTTCAATGAGATGGTTTTTTGGATGTGGCACATCATTGACAGTACAACAAGCGAAAGACAGGTTCCTAAGAAGCTCAAGGGTCCATATTTTAAATAGTGAAACAGATGGCTCAACCCAAATCCAAACATGACTTGAAAAAACAATACTCACAATGGGGAAGTGTTTAGAAGATCTAGGCTATAATTACCCATCTAGTTAAATACAGGTTAGTCCTTGCAACCCACCAGTCCCAAAAGAACAAGTTACACCAGCAGTGTAAATGCTTTCATTTACAGTAGTTACAACAGCAGTGTAAATGCTTTCGTTTACTTCAAGCTTCTGGGAAATACAAGACTCAGCCATAGCAATACATTGCATTAGGGCATTCAAACAACTCTAGGCTACACATGTTTTGCATGGCCTGAAGCATCCAAACTGCATCAGCCTCTCTATTAAGAAAGGAATGCCACTGTGGGTGCCCCACCCTGATCTCACAGTGTTTGCAATGATTCTTCAAAGCATCAGTCCTACACTTCATGAGATTTACACCAAGGTATACTCATGCATCAGTGTCATCAATCATGATTTGCCAGAAAAGGTGCTACAGAGGAAAAAAAATTTCTTAGTGGATCAAGCCCTGAATACCTGTAAGTCAGAGATCAGTCAGAGGTTGGCCATGAAACAAGCTCCCAGAGAACAGAACTGAGCACTTCTAGAGCATGACAAATTGAAGTAAATTGAGAAAGGAAATCACATATCCTTGTGTCTGCAAAAAACTTATCCCTTAATCTACTGAAAGGTTCAAAGCCTCCTGTCACTACAGTAGAGACAAACCTACATGATATGAGCAAATGGTTACACTCGGGAGACAAACAAATTTGCTCTCGCAAATAGCCAACAAAAGCCATGTCCCTCCAGGTTCACCACCTCCTTTCAAATCCACTCACAGGTGGGTCTTTTGCAAGGAGTCTACAAGTCTCCATACACAATTTCAAGATTATGATTGCTTTATAGGGCCTGTTAGAGTAGAAACACTCCCTCAACCCATCAGAACAATCTAGCCACTATCTTTTGTCAGGTTTGCAAGAAAAAGTAAAATTCAGCTGCAGAAAGGTATTTAACTTCCGAAAACAAATCCCAGAAACTCGTGCCCCTGCCGCCAAAGCTGAGGAATACGCCTTCAGATCCTTTCTAGCGACGAGGAAGAGCTGGGTTTTGTGGGGACTGATGATCGCCCTCTGCTGTAGGAAACCCTGGCGCAGATGGAAGCGCCGGGAGTTACTCGATTCTTGCAGTTCATTGAGTGAAAAACCTTCTGCTTAGAAGGCAGAAGCGAAGCGCCAGGGATGCTCACGATTTTTTCCTATTTACTGTCCAAGCTAAAAGGCAGCAGGAAAACTAACTGCAATACTGCATATTAATCAAACGCTCAGCTCTGATGAGGACTCCGATAACCAAAGTCAGCAGAGGGATTAACTTTAGCCCGTGATTTAATGAGATTAATCTCAAGTATTTTGCTGCTGTTCCCATCTTCAGTTTCTGATACCAAAAAAATTCCCACACTCTTGTGACATCAATGGTTTAGGTATCACAGCATTACTCTTTTCTTCTCAAAAAAAGCAAAAAAAAAATACCCAAACACCCAAGAGTCACCCAAGAGCCTTATATCAGATGGGTTCTTACACCTTTCTCTAAGTCATAACTTGCAATTGCACCACTTGCATGGTGTCCAAATTTTTCCCTTGTGAAAAGACTATTTTTCCCCTGTTTTCTTTGAAAGGAGACAGAAAAAAAGTCTCTGACCATACTTCATAGTCCTACTGATTTTATTTTCTGGATGTATAAAAGAACACAGAATCAACACACACTTTTTAGTTTCTGTCAAAATTTTTACTTCTAAAAGCCTGTTATCGCCAAACTACCTGCTAAAAATTAATAAGGAAACAATCCTTGCAATAGCCTCTAAATGCTAATACCCTTATCCAATAATGAGATTTCCTGGGCAAACTGGAGTTTCAGTCCTACCCACTGTGACAACTGGTGGCTGCAAAATTGCTTTTACGTGCACGGAGATGCAAGAGGTGGTTTTTCAAGAGCTTTAATAGGAACCTACAAGCCCAGATCCTTTTGTACCCACGCCTGCAAGTCTGATACTTAATTCTCTCTCTTCCCCCCCAGCTCCCCGGCACCGTGCCCTCACCTAAAACCCTCGCTCCCCCCTGCACACGGGCTTGATTTTGTTAGGGAAACGAGGGATTTCCCCCTCCAGCCGGCACACTCAGAACTCTACCAGAGAGAGTTTAATCTGTGCGCTGACATCTGTCGCTTACTTTCTAATAATGCGATTTGAAACTCGATCAACAGCAAGGAGAATGAGCTCTCCAAAGGCGGGCGGGCGGGCGGCAGGAAGCCGGGGGGAAGCAGCAGGAGCCTCAGCCAGTCCCGCTCACCGAGGCACAGGCTTCAGGCACCGGCTCCTTCCCGCAGCCGCTTTTTGGCCGGTTTCGCACCAGCTCTGCCAGTGACAACACACACAGTACTGAGAGACTCGATGACCGCCTTCAAACTTTTAGCGCGTAGCGTAGCAACGAAAAAAAATAAAATAAAAAAAAAATCGTGAAATCCGCCGAATATCCTGCACGCCGCTCGGACTCCCGCCTCACCGCAACGCGGAGCTCGGCTGCCCGCTCCTCACGGCCCCGCTCCGACGGTGTAAGGATCCGGGGAGCCCGGGCAACGCCCGCCCCGCCGCGACCCCCGCCCCGCGCAGCCCCCAGCCTCGCTCACACCCGGCGGGACGCGGAGCTCAGGGGAGCGCAAAGGGGCTGCCGGCACCGGCCGCCTTCGCCGCTACCCAGCGCGGCCCACTCCAGCGGGGCTCCCCCCGCAGCTGGCAGCCGCCTCCACCCCGCGCCCTCACCGATTTTAATCCTGACGCTCTGAAAAACCCGCAGCCCCTCTTCCTCCACCGCCATGGTGGTGGTGGTGGTGCCGCCGCCGCGCCCGCTGCTCAGCAGTGCTGGAGCCGCCGCAGAGACACAACGGGCCGGTCCGAGCCTTGGGAATGAAGAGGAGGAGAAGGAGATGAAGGCAGAGGAGAAGGAGGAGGCAGGCGAGCTGCTTCGCCGCGACGGAAAAGAGGGCGGCGAGCGGACAGCCCGGAGCGACCGCGCTGCCTCGAAGGAGCGAGCTGCCGAACGGAACAGAACGGAACGAAGCGGCGCGGAGCCGAGCCCAGCGCCCGCCTCCCGCCCCTCAGGCTGCCGCCTCCCGCCCCCGCTCCCTCATTGGCCAGCGGAGCAGGCGGCCGAGGCGCTCAATGGTTCCCTGGGCGCCCGGAGGTGGGAGGGGGGTGTAGGGGGGGCTGGGTGCTGAGAGGGGGTGCCGCTCGCTGGAGGTCGGGGTGTGTTGCGGCGCTTTGCAACAGCTGGAGGGAGGGAGGGAGGCGGGCGGGCACCCTCCGCCGGTCCGGTGAGGGGCTGCTGCGTTCCTCCCGGTCGCGGCTATTCCCCTCCTCCCCTCTTCCCCCTCCGACACACACGCCCTGTCGGGACTCCCGAGGGGGCGGCGGGGGGGGGGGGGCGGAGGGGGTAGGGGAAGGCTGACTAAGTCCGTGGCCCTTCTCCAGTGCCGGGCCGCGCCAACCGTCAGGGAAGCGGCCGTTGGCCGCGGCTGCCGGGCCTGCGCGTCGTGGGGAAAGGGTGAAAGGAGGGATGTTGGAAGGCGTCTTTCCCACAAAGCCATAACGCAAGTGTACTTGCGATGCTCCCCTGTTGAAACCCATTCATTGCTAGGGAGGAATAAAATAAAATAAAAAAAAAAAATAAATAAAGACCCTTATTAAAGAAACAAGCCCGTCTGGGTGTTGGGAGCAGGCCAGTCTCTCCTCTGGCTCCATTGGAGCAGCGGCAAAGCTGGCTCTACCTGATTGCACGGGAAGAGCAGGGAACCCAAACTTGAGGCTTGCATGACTACATCTGAAACGGCAAGGAACAGGACCTGTGTCAGCATTCGGTGCCAGACTCTGGGTCTTGAAAGATCAGTAGTTGAAACACCCATTCCTTAAAGGTCCGGCAAAAGCAGAGCACAAAGTGCAGTAGAGTTTTACAGGCTGCACTGTTTAATAAATAAATAAATGCCTTTTGGTGCAGACAGTCACTGCACCCCTGAGGAGGTTTAGGATATCCCTGTTCTAAACACAGAACAGCCCCGGGCACGTCACAGTCCAGCATGTCTGAGAAGCACAATAAAATGCCCTTTATCAAACCTGCAGCAAAAAGAAAGAAAAAAGAGAAAAAGGAGAAGTAACAAAGCAAAAAGACAACGATAAAATGCTTTCCCTCTCTAGCTATAATTTCAGAAGTGGAGGGCGAACGAATAAGGGCAATCTGTACGTATATTCAGAAGCTAATATTGAAAGAGCCAAGGTATTAAAGGACAGCAAGAAATAGGAAGGCAAATATTAAGTCACATGCGGTGTGTTCATCCATATGCAATTTGATAAAAATACTTCTATAGCACGAGAATGACTGGATTTTGTAAAGCACAGGCTTCCATTTTCCAACATCCATGCTGTAATTCCCTCCTCACTGCAATATGCCCTGTGTCCTCTGTAACCTCATTACATTATCCCCCATTCCACCTGCCATGTGTAGCCTTTTCTCCATAATGCTCCCAGCTCACTGCAATACTTCAGCTCTCCTGCCTGCTGATCCTTTGCAATCTCCTGTGATACTGTCAGTACTCCCTGTCCTAATAACCTTAAGCATTTTTTTTAACCATAGCCCCAGATTTCACTTTTCACAATAATTCTGAATCCCCACTTTTTGTCTCAACTGCCAGGTGCACAAGAGGCAACACAAGTAGCAGCCTAAACAGAAGCTGCAAGAATGCTCATCAGGGAGCTCACATTTTAAGAAGTACCTTGACTAAGACTGCCCTGACTGCCATTGACTCAGCAACCTGTTACTGCCTTTTAGATGCTGGATATGACAAACTAACAGTTCTGGAGTACACATGTTGTACAGGTCTCTTTTGATACTGTACATGTTCACAAATGAAAAAGAATAAACAATGGTTTTAGCTTTTGCTCCTTCGCCACACATGCACACACCTTGAATGTATTTGCACAGGATAAACGCAGGCCTGCTGAGTCATCTCACTGAAAGAAGAATGGCAAACAACTTTTATACACAGTTAGGTACACTGGTAGAAAAAAAAGGATTTTCAGCTATAGGCAAGTGGATAAAGTTTAGTTATAATTGAAGAAAAATGGACCCTATTGTTGGGATATCTACAAGTTGACCCCGAATGAGCTCAGAAACTGAGCTTATAGATCTTTTTAAAAACATTATCTTTGTACTTGTGGTGATTTGCTAACCAGAGAAATTTCTATACACTGATAACTGTGAACTGATAAATCTTCCCCAACACCATCCTGGAGAAACCAGCTTCCATGCTCTGAACACTATAGACATCTTAAATAAAATATTTTACTTTTCTCTGTTTTCTGTGTTTACCTTTGGTACACAGAGACTTCAGTTGACCTCATTTCCCCATCTGAAGCTTTTCTCATCTGCAAAAAGTTGACTCAAAGATAGTCATAAAAAAAAAAATCAATTCACCAATTCTCTTCCTAGCATTTGATGCTGTAAGAGTTATTCCCAGCAGATTCTCAAAGACTACCCTGCCTAATTTGCAGTTCTGGCACTTCTATAAAATGAGGTATCTACCTATAACCCAGTTATACATTCACAAAACCAGGCTGTACAGAAATTCCCCACCATTTTTTGTGCACCCAAATTTGCTGTCAGAGCCCACCACTCTTAAATCTCATCTCATTTCATTAAATCTCATTGACCCACCATAAGTTCACCCCATTATTTATGGTAATGGTTGTCCCCCACATCCTAACCTCAAGTGTTGCTTGCAGGTGTATCACATTCATGGCTTAAAAAAATAACCCACACCAACCTGCCATGACTCCCAGTCGTATATTAAGAATATCGAGAGACCTGTAAACCATGAAACTTTGAAATGCTTTGCTCATGATCAGAAGCAACCTGAGCAGAAAGCACCCCAGGAAGGTGTGCTGGGCAGCTTTGCCCTAGTAAGAAAAAGAACATAAAACAACAGCAACAAAAAAACCCAACTTTATGGCAAAGGAAAAAAAAAAAAAAAAGTAGCTGCACCTTCTTTGCCATGGAATAAATCAAACTTCCTCTCATGAGACTCTACAGATGGTTACTTGTGGCTCACTGTGCTGCCCAGCTAGGTGCACCTCTGGTTTCCCACCAGTCCTTTTCTGCTGAAGCTCTGTGACAGTGCTTTTGTGTATCAGTGTGCTAGTTATTTTCTGTTGTCTCTTGGTTTCTTGACAATAACACTAAAAGCTTTTTGCTTTCTCTGTAATAAACAACTCCCTTCAAATCTACGTGTCCTACAGTCCAACAGTGCAAATGAAAGCAGTGTTTCAAAACTGACATAAATATGTATTTTTAAAGATTACAGAATCATAGAATTGGCTGGGTTGGAAGGGACCTCAGGGATCATCAAGTCCAACCCTTGATCCACTACCGCTGCGGTTCCCAGACCATGGCACTGAGTGCCACATCCAGTCTCTTTTTAAATATCTCCAGGGACGGAGAATCCACTACTTCCCTGGGCAGCCCATTCCAATGCCTGATCACCCTCTCTGTAAAGAAATTCTTTCTAATATCCAACCTAAACCTCCCCTGGCACAACTTGAGTCCATGCCCTCTTGTCTTGCTGAGAGTTGCCTGGGAAAAGAGACCAACCCCCCCCTGGCTACCCCCTCCTTTCAGGGAATTGTGGAGAGTGATAAGGTCTCCTCGGAGCCTCCTCTTCTCCAGGCTGAACAGCCCCAGCTCCCTCAGCCTCTCCTCATAGGTTCTGTGCTTAAGTCCCTTCACCAGCCTGGTTGCCCTCCTTTGGACCTGCTCCAGGACCTCAATCTCCCTCCTGAACTGAGGGGCCCAGAACTGGACACAGGACTCAAGCTGTGGCCTCACCAGGGCTGAGTACAGGGGCAGAATCCCTTCCCTGGACCTGCTGGCCACACTGTTCCTGAATGATGTTAAACACATTAGAAGAAACAGCCAAAGATTGTGCATTGCTTTTTCCGTATCTCCAGTGCTGAAATGAAACCTCAGCAGCAGCAGCAGCAGCAGCAGCATGTCACATGTGTGTGTGTATTACTGATAACATGTGCAGGCAACATGAGGTTTGCAGCTGGTAGCAGTCTGATCAAAAAAATCTAAGCAAAGTGAAATGCTCCTTTATAAGATGTGGATGAGTCTGTTAATGACAGTATCTTTTCCAACTTTCCTTCATCCAAGCCATATGGGTTTATATTATCAGCTCTTCAGAGGATTCCTGGGTCTAAATTAGACTACAAAGAAGGTCATTTTCTGTGACTCATTTGTGCCAAGCAAGGAAATAATTTCCTCTCTTGATCTACATGATAGCTTTCTCCCGGGAGGAAACAGAATATAAGAAGCTTTCTAATCTCCTTTTGCATTATGCAAGAAACGAACAAAATATGAACCTACTGTCTCCTGGGTACCACAAAGCTGCTACCTATATTTATGTGAAGGAATAACATATTTAAGACAAATCTGAGGAAATATCACTGAAACACAAAGTAAGACTATGATCTGATGACTGAGCAAGATATTATGATTGGGATTCAGGACAACATAGATAGTTTCAACAAATAATATCTATACCAGGCCTAAATGTGGCCAATATGCATACAGAGATGCTGCATGGTATGACTGCTTTGTCTAGGGTGACCCAATAAACATTTATCCTTTCCAAAGTGAGTGGGGAAGCAAAGATGTCTGTGGTAGCATCCCTGAAACTTACTTCCCAACTGAGTGGTCAGTTCAGCTCTTGCAGTGACACCTTTCACAGTAAGTTAGTAAAAATAGTGATTTTCTTTTGCTCCTGAAGTCCTAGAACCAACCAATTGATCAGGAAAGGGCTGTAGTTCCTGCCCCAGCCTCCATGCATAGAGAAGTATGGCAAAAATACAATCAACCCTATCTATGTAAGTAGGAAATTAGGAATGAGTCTGTGATTACCTGTGTCTGCAAAGGCTAAGAGTTTGCATCTGACGTGGCTACAGAGGAATGAAGAAACAGTGATGAAATTGCTCTTATTATTAGTCTGGCAAAGAAATACTTTAGCCATTACAAAGAAGGGAAGGAAGAGAACGATGACAAGAAGGTTTTAATTAGCAATATGTCAGTAACAGTGGCAAGAAAGCAGAGATGTCACAAAAATAAAGGAGTGGCCAGGTTTAATTGAAGGAGAAACCTGGGAAAGAGTGGACACTACTGAGATATCTATTACTGAGCATGTTGTGTGTGTACTTATAACATCTATGCAGCACTCACACTGATCTGTGCATCAAAAACACAGATCCAGGACAACTGGAGAATGCACTGCAGATATTATGCTTAAAGAAAGACCCCTGAGTAAATGAATAAAAGCATGTCTACCTGTTGTTCTCACTTCTTGTCTTTTAAAAAAATTCCACATTTTTGCTGGTTGTTGCTGGAGCACTGGGCCAGGAAGAGGCCAGAAGGGGGAAAAGAAAAATGGCTTTAATTACAGGAAAAAGGGGCCAGTGAGAACTGGTTGTTACAATAGCTGAGACAATACAACTAATTTTTGTGTTGTATGGGTTTTTCATCTTTTTTTCTTCAAGAGAACACTTTGCTCTTTTAACTCTTGTACATAGCTTCTAAAATTCTGTCTGTTTAGTGTCCTCCTAAAAAATGTAGCTATGTTAAATCCAAGGCATTTCATCAGGAAGCACAGAACGTTCAGGATTCCAGCTAAGTTTACCAGCATGAAATACTTTCTGATTAAACTCGCAGGAGCATTGTGTTCTGGGTCATATCTGCTTTACTTGAGCCTATAAACTTTTCTTTCTTATTAAGGAACAAATCCCTTTATCCATCCACAAAAGATTATAATGTTGCATATAATCTTGAGAAAGAAAACTGTGCAGCAAGGGGACTTTCTACTGTTTTTTAAAATATTGGGTACCACTGTTTACAGTAAGTATGTGTATATATAAACCATATATACATATGCACACAAAGCCATATAAACACCTGCATTTCACAAGTCATTGCATATTGGCAGCTATAATCATCCCTTTCATATCTTCTTTGGTTTTATGCCCTCAGCTCATCTGCAGTCTTCTCTGTTCTGTATAAGAATTAATGTGACAACACAGGACTCTATCATTCCTCTCCAACTCCAACGTAAAGCTTCAAACCCTCTCAGTTGAGCAGCACCAAGTCTCTCTTCTGAGGGGAATGCAAGAAAAGCTCTTACCCATCTTCCCCCTCCTATCCACAAGGGATTGTACAATCCCCAGGGAGAAGTCACTAGGATTACATTACCAACACCTACCCAAAACCACCCATAAAACACTTCCCTGCCTCCCAGATACATTCCAGTTTTGTGCTATAAGCAAGATTTTTAAATGACAGATGCTATAAAGTTTACATTGACTTTGAGAAGCTTTGCATAATTCATCCACAACCAGCATAGTGCGTGACACAGGGATCCCACATGCAGCTATAAACCTTGAATAGAGTTTTCCATGTAGTCACGCGTTCACTGTGGGTCAGATCCTGTGGTCTTCCATTTGCTCAAAAAATCCCATTGAAGGCAATGCTGGCGGGTCAGCTTGCAAATGCCACCCTCCCTCTGCCTGGTGAATAGCTCCCTTTGAGCCCACTGGGATTACTCATGTGTGTGAGTAACTACTAAGGGGGGCAAAAGAAGCAAAATCCAGTCCTCATTAGGGGCTGCTAATCTGAAAGAAATAACCCTCCCTCAGTCAGTGGTACGAAGCAGGCAGAGCAACTCTGTCAGAAAGGTGCTACCTAGGAAAGGCAATGTGGTGCAATTTGGTGCACCATTTTTTCAGAATTTAATTCTTTAAAGCATGGCTAATTATCCAGGCATGACTGTGTGGAGGAGCTTTCTCGCATCACAGTACATGAGCAAAGATAATCTCATACTATGAAACACAATTAGCCAGATGGTTATTTGGAGGTTTCTGGAATTGAAGTAATTTCTCTGATCTGGGAGATTAAAAAAAAATCAAAGCTGAATTTAAAAAAAAAAAAAGTCATACCACATTTGATTCCCGAGTATTTAATTACATATTATAATTACATATTATCATGCGTAACTCGTAATCAGCTCCAATTATGCAATCTTATTTTATTGCTGTTGGAAACACATTTATTTCCACTATATGATGTGTATATTTAAGTCAGTATCTGAATAAACAGTCTGGAAACTCATAATTTGTACCGAGATTTGGTTACTAGCATGATTATCATCTGCCACCTGCTGGAAATTGCTATGCTATCTCAACTAAGCTCCACAGATGGAAGGTGTGGTCACTCATCAAACAAGCCCAAATGCTGAATAGCAAAATATGCTCCTTGTACCCTGAAGCTTATTCCTCTTGCACTCAGTAGGCAAGTTCAATTTGCACATGGGGGTATTTGTGTGCATTCACAAAGAAACCATAATATGACATTGTTCAAACAAATAGAAATTGAATTTGCTATTGAGAATTATGTTATCTGCCTCTGTCTGACCAGAAGGCATGATGTATAATCTGAAACTAATGCACCCAGCTAATCCTATCTCAAATTGGCACAGCACTCTTTCCACCCTGCTGGAAATGGCACAATTGCAGGTCCCCTTGTGCCATCCTTGCAGAGGGTTTATTCCTGTACCCAGTACAGTTCAACAGTGTCTTTGAGCCTCATTTGAAGAAATTGGCTATTATAGCTTTATGGTGGCCCATAAAACCCACAAGGAGAACAAACCTCAAAACCTGACTGCCCAAGAAATTGGCTTCTATTTAAAAAAAAAAAAAAAGAAAAAGAAAAGAGTGTTTGCATGAGGTATATCTCAGAGTGCCAGAACCTTGTAATTTGCTGCCTCTGTGCCAGCCAAC
Organism: Calypte anna; assembly: GCF_003957555.1. Classification (NCBI taxonomy): domain Eukaryota; kingdom Metazoa; phylum Chordata; class Aves; order Apodiformes; family Trochilidae; genus Calypte; species Calypte anna. Next base: position 138,788,174 of record NC_044244.1, on the reverse strand, counting down.
CACAGTAAGTGAACCCAGTAAGCCAGAGGGTAAATCTGAAGGCAGCACTGCAAGACTTGCTTTTCTTTCTCACTTGTATGTAACAGGCTGAATAGTAGCAGGACACACAGGTAAGACGAGCAGTTCTTGTCAGGGTGCTGACTTACTGCATTTGACTGCACAGTGATGGGACTAAATGTTTTGGTGTAATTTTGCAGTTGGCAGGTCTCCCCAGGCCAGTGGCAAGGGAGAGACTGGTACAACTAGATTAGAGTATGTGAACATTGGAGGTTTTTTCCCTATAATCATACCCAGGCCCTTAAGCTGATGACTCTTATATGTACAATAAGTTTAGAAGAAAAGCCCAGGGTTCACGTTTAGGTAGCATTTGCATTCAGGGGAAACAGTGCCTTCCCTGAGTATCTTTCAATTATTTATAAGGTCAAGGAAGGAGAATAAAAAATGACACTTGGGATACAAATGATTTTTGAAGAATATGTCTGTGGGATTGGGCGGAGAAAGAAAAAGAGAAAACACATCCTGGGACCTAATAAATTTACAGTTTATTTCTACTTTTTCTCCACTAACTTGTTTTTTTAACCTTCATAAAACCACCAGACACCGATACCGGGAAAAAGGAGTTCAAGCTCTGAAAGCAATATAGCAAACCTCAGCCAGGCAGCAACATATTAGCAAGAATTTACATTGGCATCTGCTTTCCCATGCCTCTTGTGGAGCAGGAGGGCCAGGCCTGCCCAAGGTGCATACCCCTGGGCAGAGGTGTCCATCCCCTGCTGCAGTGTGCAGCATTCCCACAGGGAGTGCTAACCACAGCCCATCCCTGTAACACCCGTGCAACACCACACACCCACCTACTAACACATGAAACAATGCTTCTGCTAGCACTTGCTTTTTAGCAGAAAAGCCTTTGCTGCTTTGCAGTGCTTTTTCTGTTCTTAGAAGGGCAGAACTAGCCATGTTTCAGGCCCCTCCAAGTTTTCTCCTCAGTGGCACCCCTGGGTGGCCACCACCTCTCTTCCAGCAGCTTGGACCTTGCCCGCACTGGAAAGTTGCCCTCACTCCAGCCACAGATTTAGCCGTGCCTTGTGCTGAGGTTTGCTCTTGTAAAACCTGACAAGGGTTTGATTCAAAGAAAGACCCACAAATAAATAAAACTGCCAGACAAAGAAGCAGCAACACCCCCAGCCTGCCAGCAGCAGAAACCTCATCTTTGCTGCAGCCGTTCCTGCAGGGGCTTTTGTAATGCAGGGGGCACATGGCTGAATGCAGATACTCTCCTTGGAGAGGATGTGCCTGCCAGGACCATTCATCCCAATATGTGCCAGCCTCCAGCTGTGGATGAGCTTCCCAGCAGGAACAGCCTGCTCCCATTTGCCTTCTCCAGAGCCTTCTGGAGTTACCCGGAAAGCAGTCCCCTTCTTAGGCAAGGAAGGGGGACAGGACCCTGACCTCATCTCTGCATGACTGCTCCATAGCCCCCAGGCTGCAGGACTGAGGGGCTGCAGGGGGACTGCAGGACTGAAGGCTCAGTTTCTGAGCCTTCATCAGAAACCTAAGGGCTACTGCACAAGCAAACTGACCTCGATGCAGCAGATCAGTTAATCCTCCTCCTAATCAGCCCTCTCCTCTCTCTCTGTGCCCTCCTTCCACGTTAAAACCACTGAGGAAAGTTACTTATCAGCACTAGCCTACTGGGCATTTTTTCTTGTAGATCAAGGAAATCCTGGATCTCACCAAACATTGTCCAAAACATGTAAAATTGTGAATGTGGAGATAAACATATGTATAGATAAATAAAACTCCATATAATTATGGCAATGTTTTTCCCTTTCTCTTCCTCTCTTCCCACCCCCTTTCCCTTCTCTCAATTTCTCAGACAATAAGTGGGAAACAACCTTCTTTTTTCCCAGCCAAAAATTAATTCCTGCTCAAAGCTTCCAGAAAGGGTCAAGTCTAAAGGAAGCATCTGGTAAATCTGCTTTTGCAGTGCAGTGGGAGCCACAGCCCTCACGTCCCCCTCCCTTCACACCACTAAACGCAGCAAAGCGCTCGTGCCACGCTGGGAAGGGTTTGTTCAGCTGCAAGGGGACACACTCTGCGTGACTGCAGGCAGGCAGCTCTTAGATGGAAGCAGCTAGGTGTGCTGCATGCATGGCCAGAGCAGGTCCCACTCACCCCAGCAGGTTTTCCAGTTGCTTTTTTTATCCCCTTGACTCCAACTGGACTCTTCAGCCGCTGATTTGGCTGTCTTGCTCATGAGGTACATGATAAAGGTGTGTGCTTGCAGGGCCAGAGTCACAGTGCTGGATCCTATCATGAAACATGCTGAACAGACCAAAAAAATAAAAAAAAAAAAATAAAATAAATAAAAAAAAAAAATAGATTTGGCTTCTTTCAATACCTCTAAATGGCCATCCAGGGAAAGGCAATGAATAAAAGGAGACTGAGTCTCAAGCACGCCCACAAGCGACCGCAGTCCTGCAGTTTCACCCTGTGCGTGAACTCAAAGTCAGTCAGAGTAAAAACACTTCATAAAATAAATTGTGGAATTGTCACAACCTTAAAATAACTGTGGAAGCTGTCAACTCAAAAAAGAAAAAAAAAAAAAAAAAAAAAAAAGAAAAAAAAAGCAGGACATTTACCTCTTTGCACACACAGAGAACCTTTAAAGCTTTAGAAAGTGGACACTCAGACACTTGTATTTTCTTACGATATATACAAAGTTCACAGCAATAGCAAACAATGGAAAAGGCCCTTATGGGCACAGTGAGGAATAGAACCTCCATGAATATAATCTATAATGGGGGTGCAGCAGGAAAAGGAGAAGCATCTTTAACTTATTCGGGAACTGGGCTGTAAATACAAGCAGCTGTTGTAGATGGCAGCTCCTGAGCCAGCCCAAGCTTTGATTCTGGCTAAGATGATGGGAAAGGGCAGCAACTCTCTAACCTTGCAACATAGCTCAAGGGGGAAGTAACTGCAGCCTGAAATTCCTAGCAGCACTACCACCTGCAGAGCTTACTGTTCTGCAGCTATTAGATGAACAGGTTTGCTCAAAAAACAGACCAAAAGAAAAAAAGTGATTAAAAAACAAACCCAGAAACCTCTCAGAACCCTAGAGAAAAGAATCAGAAAAGAAGCTCAGCACACTTTATGACTGCCACATTGAAAAAGCAGACTTGTATTGGTCATCTTGCATTTATGCTGTAGAAAACACTCCATGTTTTGTGTGAAAGCTGAATGCATACATGTCTTGATACATACCAGAAAATGCATTTTTTGCAACCATTTTTTACATTCATCATCTACCTATTTCTCATCTGTTCTTCTTCAGCAAGTAGCTTTTGCTAGCAAGAAATTGTATTCAAGCCCTGCACACAATGTGGAAATTCCCCTGGCTGTAACTTTATAAAACTGTATAAACCTGCAGAACAGATGTTTCATAAGTATCTGTTTTACCTTGTAGAGGTAGTAGGTGCAGTTGTGTGGTTTGTTAAGGATACTTCACAAGTCTTCTTGGACTAATGAAGCTTTGAAATGTTACTCTGAAGAACCCCCTCTCGTGGCTCTAAGTTTAAACAGTGAAATTAGGGAGAGAGGTAGGACCTGCTGGTGCTGGTGCTGGCCTCCCAGCACCATTTTCTGACAGAGAGGTCCTGCTGAACCTTAAGTTGTTGGACAGTAAAAACCAGTCAGGTTTGAAACCGTTGAGCTTTGCTTTCCTTACCTCAGAACAAAAAATTCACCACCACCCAAAACTCAGTTTAGAATTAATGTGGTCCACAGCTTTTGAGGGTAGAGAGAGAACAGGCAGCCACAGAGGAAGCTGAAAGCCACTTCCTTCTCTCACAAAATTCAGAAGCAGCTGGGAAATTATTCCAAGTGGTTTCAATTTCTTTGTGGGCCCTGGTTCCATCAACCTAAGAGGCTAAGTTTTCCCAATATTTTAAGGGTTTCATCAAAATCAATGAAAAGATTAATTTGATAATGGTGTTCCTCAGATCTGCTTGTCACAGATCATTACAAATATAACATTTAAAAGACTGAGACCAAGACTAAGCACTGAGAGCCTAAGCATTTCAACTTGTTAAAGAGTAAAATGTAATTGTATTGGGTGCAGAGTTAGATTTATATCTATTTAAAGAAATGCATTTCAACCCTGCAACCCTGCACTCTGTAGTACTTTTACTGATATTCTCCACACCTCCCTGTTACATTTATAGGAAAATAAGAACCCAAGCAGCTGAAAAAAACACACTTCAATACTTTCTGTCATTTATTTGAAAACGAGTGTTTGATTTACAGCTCAAAATTGGTACAAATCAATATTTAAATTTTATGTCTGCTTCTGTTGTTTAAGCAGCATGTCACACCAACTATAATAAATATCACAAAACCTATGTGCAACCTTAATTTAATGCAGAAATGCAAAAGTTGATCAAGATAAAAATTCAAGAGAACACTGGCCCTCATTCTGTGTAGGGTAGTTGTGTGAGAGATGAGTTGCTCTTGCCCTGCACCCACATGAAATGTTGTGTAATAGCAACCTGCACAAACAGCCTTATGCTGAAATGGAATCTTCCCTGGTTCATCCTCACACAGATCCATTTTGGTTAGTGAATTTTGGTCCTGTCAGCTATAGGTTCCCTTCTTATTTCCTAATGCTTTTATATCCTGTGCCTTGTCATTCCTAGTTTAAGAGACCCAGGAGAGTTTGAAGGTGTAATTCAAGTCTTCTCCTTAGGGACTATGGGCTTTATCAAGGCATGAGCCAAAAGCAAAGCTCTTAGCAGTCTCCTGGACCCAGCTTCTGGGTGCTCCACACCATGACGGAAACATCAAATGAAGTGTGTCTGCTCAAGCCAGTTTTAGAGGAGGCCAAGCTGAGATTGAATGAGCAGAAGTACCTTTTCCATTTTTGGGTGTGCCTGAGAAAATATCTTTTCCCATTTATCTTTCTGCCAAATGTAGCCTATGAAGAACAAAAGCCAAGATGACCCCGAATGAGAACCAGTGGTCAGCTTGGTAAAGAACTGGCTTTTGCACATCTGTTTGAGCTTTCTGTAGCTCATTACCAATGAGACAGTATGTAGATAAAGCTGAAAAGGCTGTGAAAAACCTAGCTCTAATATAAGAACTACTCTGCTGTGAACACACTTGCTGTGGCTCTCTGAAAAGTGTGTACTTCTCAATGAAAAAAACCTGTTTTAGACAAGTTATTGCAGTGCAGAGGATGACACCTCCCACCATGGGTTTGCTCCAGGTGTTACTGAGGCATGCCAATGTTCAAGTCAAGGTTCAGCAGATATAGCCCATTATACAATCCTCTGCATATTTACAGTAGTGTGCAAAGCATTATTAATAACTTACACCATTGTCTTTCCTTCGTCGGGGGAGGTAGGTCTGCTGGCAAGTGAAGTGTAATTGGTAATCTATTCTATATATGAATAAAATACTCTTTGTAATGCTTCGCTATAACATTCAGTTCTTGTTTGTTATTAGTGAAATGTATTGTTTGAAATGCTACCACCAGCTTCATTCTGGCTCTGAGCAGTGATGCCATGACAACCCCCACGTGACTGGCTACAAACACACCGCAAGTCCCCAGGGCTCTGCTTTAGGAAAGGCTCAGAATGGTATTACTCATATTTTTTTCTTTCTTTCTTTTTCAAAAGACCCCTCAGATGTAGAGATGCTTTATTTTGTCAAAATGCTTCAAGCCTACCAGCCAGTTTTACCATGTGACAACAGATATCTTCAGATAAAGTGGGACAAAGCAAAGTATGAAGAACACAAGGAAAGGGTAGGTACAACTGTTTGATAAAGAGCTGAGGACTATAAAGTAATGAGCTTACCCAAAAAGGCTACAACATCTTTCTACTCATTCTTGATACTGTTGTGGAAACTACTGCTCAGCAATAGGGTGCAAGAGATATGTTTTAAGAATATCCAGAATATACTTGCTGGTATAGCTTTTCTGTCCATTTAGATTAATCATAATAATGTTCACCAAATCTAGAAGTGAAAAAGCATCTGTCAGTCATCTTCTCTAAATCTGCAATATTGCAGGACTGCTCCCTCTTGAAAATTTTTGAGTGGTGGTGAATACCATCAGCAATGAGTTTGTATCACAATATAATCAGTTTTAATATGAAAAAATAGTTTTTTGTTATTTCCAGACCGGGTCTATTTCATTAACTGCGTAAAAATATCTTCTTTCCTTCCTTCCTTCCATTGTTCCTCCAATTTGACTTGCAGGTGGAAAAAAGTTAAAGATGAGGTAGAGAATTGAATTTGGCACATTTTTCGAACAAAATCGACAATATTGAAATAAATAAAGAATGACATTTCCTTCTGGGTGAACTAACCTCCAGAGGCTTACTATTGTATATGAGCATGGGTATTTAAACAGTGGCTCTTTTAAAGCAAGGAACTGATATTAGTGGAGCTGAAATACTCTCGGCATCCGCCGTGCATACAGAACTCTTCTTTGTTCAGTGTACAGAGCACTTCATACATCCTCTGAGGCATTCAGAGCCCAGACTGGAGGTTAGATACCATCATGATATATAGCAAAGAAATATATTTTTAGAGAGCAAAACATTTCCCACGACTCAGCTGCTGTTGGATTAAACATGAGTGCTCATTTCTGAGTGCAAGCAAAAAGAAAGAGTAGCTGTCGTGTTGGGAAAAGGATGGCTCAGAAGGTACAGCATTTCATTCCTTTACACAGCGTTCACACCCAGCTCAAGTAGTGACTAACAATGTCTCAAATGGCCAAAGAGCAGTCTTTCCAAGTGCCCTTGTGTTGTCATGCTGGCTCACTCCTAAATTCCCATTTGCCCAGAAATTTCATTGTGCCTTCTGCTGGGAGGACTTCAGGCTTGCTGCAGCAAACAGCAGCTACCTGAGCCTGGGGGCTGGGGCACCTGAAGGCAGGCAGGCAACTCAGAAGGGTGTCCTGAATAATGCAGCCCACTTGTGGCACAAGCTTTTTTTTTTCTGCTAAGAGAGATAGGGATTGCTCTGAGAAAATGTAAGGAACTCTGCCTGGTAATGTGCAGGCTTTGAATGGAAAGAGCTCTCAATGCAAAACCCAAAAAACCCACACACCAAAAAACAGAAAAACCAACCCACCAACCAACCAACCAACCAACCAAAAAAAGCAAGGAAGAAAGGGGAAAAGTAGAGGGAGAGCGAGATAGCGAGATAGCGAGATAGCGAGATAGCGAGATGAAGGAAGGAAGGAAGGAAGGAAGGAAGGAAGGAAGGAAGGAAGGAAGGAAGGAAGGAAGGAAGGAAGGAAGGAAGGAAGGAAGGAAGGAAGGAAGGAAGGAAGGAAGGAAGGAAGGAAGGAAGGAAGGAAGGAAGGAAGGAAGGAAGGAAGGAAGGAAGGAAGGAAGGAAGGAAGGAAGGAAGGAAGAAAGAAAGAAAGAAAGAAAGAAAAGAAAGAAAGAAAGAAAGAAAGAAAGAAAGAAAGAAAGAAAGAAAGAAAGAAAGAAAGAAAGAAAGAAAGAAAGAAAGAAAGAAAGAAAGAAAGAAAGAAAGAAAGAAAGAAAGAAAGAGAAAGAAAGAAACCAAACTTTCATCTTCTCTCTGCAACATTCTGCATGGAGTTAAATATAATATTACTCAAAAACCACCAGGGCTCTAGAAAGTGTCACAAGAGAGATTAGGGTGAGCTTAAAAATACTGGGCTTTACTTTTTTAGAGTTGGGCATATAAGGACAGAAGAGATATCAGTAATAGTACTTCCCAGAAAACAAACTGTAAAGTAGAAATGTTTCTAAACTCACGTTCTGTTGTTTAAGTTTGAAACAGTTTGGATATGTATAAATTAAAATCAGAGCTTGCGTAAATATCACATTTTATTCTTCACACCAGTGATCTCTACTGACTGATACAATAACAATCATCTTTTACAACCTGCATGTCTTCTTAAAGCTAATTTTAAAATAACTTAATAGCATCATAATTTAAAGCACCTGAAGAAGCAGAGGAGATAGCAGCACAGAAGCCAAACCCACCAAACCCCTCAGATATTTACCAAGTTTAGTTCTGCTATCCAGTAAAAGGCAGCTATTTATTGTGATATGATCTAAAAAGGATTAAAATGAGGACTCTCATCTGCCCCTGAAATCAGCTGGAGTTGAAAGCAGTTTTCACAAGAAGCCAAGCAAAGAAAGTTCAGTACTGAACATCATCCCAGTCATTGCTGGAAATTATTCCCCCTGTTATAAAAGCAAAGAACCTGTCTGGCTACCATGTGTGACAAGCCTGTCATCAAAGATTCAAGTCTGGTCTTTGTCTTATCACAAAACTGATACAGAAAGAGAGGTGGAAAACTTCTGCTACACTCAGGCAGTGCTCTGGTCATGATCTGCTGTGAGGAGTTGGAATTGGTGATTTGCCTGCCACTCTTTCTCTGAAATAGCAAGCATTTCATCATTTTATACCACTACAAAATAGTTCCAAAGAGCCCAAGTCTGGCTGAGATGGAACAATTCAAGACAGAGGGAGAATGTTTATCACATGTATCTCATGACAAAAGTCATGGCATTGTAATTTATATTGATCCATACTCACTTGCTGCAGTACCCCAGTCTGAGGGAGTGTGGCCCCATCTCTAAATCCTGTCTTGCTCAGTTCCCTGTTGCCAGGTTTTTCCCATGGGGTTTATTTCAGTCCAAGAGAGCTCACAGATTATTCTTCTTCCTCATATAGTGCATGGCTATTTAGGTCAGGGTAGAGATAACTATTACTGTGCCTCTGAGTGACCAACTCCACTAGAATAATTAGATCCACAGTTTGCTTTTGATGATAATTCTAATCTGCTAATAAGAAGAGGCCTGGGAATACTTTCAACACAAGAAATAGTTTTGCAGTATTGCTTGCCTCTTTCCAGCAACATCCAAGATGAACATCCCTTTGGAAGCCCTAGTGTAGTTTAGGACTACCTGGGGCTTTCTTATAGTGGCCTTTTTAATTTCTGCTGGGTGTCTAATGGAAACCACCTGCCTTCTCTGAGACAGTCTTTTCTGTCTCATAACATCAACACCACTGTAACCAGACTATGTATTTATTTTTACATTTCTTCAGCAGAAAGAACCTTTACATTTTCATTTCCCACTACTCTTCTTCAGGGCAAGTCCAGCTTTGCTGATAGAATGATTCATACCTTTAATAGTGTTACTGCTGGCTAACAAAACAGAACATGAAAATTAAAAGATTTCCTGTAATGATATGCAAGGGTATTTCCAACAAAAATGGATAAACATTTAATCTCTGTTGCAGATCCAGGCAATAAAACCACTAGTGGACACGAGTCTCCCTGCAATATGCAGCCACTTTCATCATGGGCAACTTGTAAGTATAGTGCTGGCTATTTCACTGAGCCTTAGAGTGCTTACCTTCATGTTTCATCTCAAAAAAAGCAAAAAAACTACCAGATGGTCACAATTTCAGAGACTTTTTTTTTCCCCTTGGTGCAGTGATTGTTGTGACAGGACTATCTGTGAATAGCACACTCCCAGAAGCATTAAATAACTTTTTTCTGTATGATTACTGATGAAAGTAGAGAGGTTCAGATTAAAAGTGCTAAAGTAAGGGTTCAAATAGCCTCCTAAAAGGTACTTCAGCACAATCATTAAAAAAAAAATCACAAATAACAAGAAGAGTACAATCATCAAGATAGACACAGAGCAATGAACTGAATAATAGGATGTTAACATATTCAAAGCACAAGAAAAAAACAATGGGTAGCCTTGACTGGCACTTATCCTTCAAAATCCTACTGCTCCCAAGAGGCAAATTTTTATTAAAAGATGAGAGTGGAAAATAAATTGTTAACTAATTAACTCTGCTCACTAAAAGGAAACAACAATTAAAAATAAAACAAAAAACCCAAACCTGAGCACAGTGGAAAATATGTGCAGCTAAACCCTGTCAAAGACTTAATTTCTGACACAGTGCCCCTCTGGCAATGGGAGCATAGCCCATGTCAAGACTTCAGAATTCATTTCCTTTAAATTGTTTATTATCTCACTGTGTGACATAATAATCCTCGGGCACCTCAAAATCATTTCACTAGCAAAATCATTCATTTTTCCCTCATCCATATAATGATGCTACAGTAGTATGTGGATTCAATTGCTCATGTTACATTGTTCCTATTACTACAGCAATAATACTGAGTTCCTTTGAAAACAAAACGCTGTGTACCTGACCCCCTCCACAGAGGATAACAACAACAACAAAAAACCCAATAGGAACCCACTACTCTTAGGCATGTTCCTTTGAACTCCAGGTTCTGATGCATGGAAGTGAGACTGTAGTCCTACTCTCTTTTCTCATTCTCCTCCTTTCCAAACTGTTACAGAAAGAAAAAAACAAAACCTACAACCAAACCAAAACAAACCAAACCAAACAAAACCACAAACAAACAAGCAAACAAACAAACACAAAACAACAACAATAAATACAACCTAAAACCAAGCCTCTAATGTTGCAATATTACCCAGTTTCTCTTTCAATCATTCCCCTCAGGGTTATTCAGAGCATGATGAGATTTCTTAATGCACCAGTTTTGGGTACCTTTGTACAACAGTGTGACCAGCATGTGACCTGCTTTGGTTATAAACCCCAGCAAACAAGGCAGATGCACTCGATTCCCTCCAGTAACATCAGCCACTCAAAACCATCAGAGCAGGATGAGTGGATACCCTATTAATTTTATACAATACTTGCAAGATCTTTGGAGTACCTAGAATCAAATATGGGGGGGAAAAGGGGGAGAAAGGAGAAGAGTGAATATGCTCAAAACAAAACTGTTTCTTCAGTGATTCTGTTTTGAGAGGCTTTTGAGAACGAGATGCTGAAGTCCTGCTATGAAAAGAGTGCTTCCTCTGCTGTTCTCCATCCTCCACTTACCTCCAACTCAGCCTTGCTGAAGGCAGCATTTTTGGGACTCAGGTAACCTTGAAAATAAGTTCTTCTCTTCACCTCTACCACGTTCCTTCCCAATCCCTGCACACACTTCCCAGTCAGCACACTTTTATCATACATTGGTATTCTTTGAAAATCAAACTGGTACTGTTTTTTACTAATAGGAAAATGACCCAGGAGTCTTCCTCCTCCACTGGAGCCTTGTGATGTTCATCCCACTTTTGACACAGTTAAATTCAGAGGCTGACATTATTAATCTTTCATTTAAAAATCAAATTTAAAGACGCTTAAAATAATGTTAAGGATTAAGAGAACTAGCTTACACTGCCTCATACATCTCTTTCATACATACACCCAGTTGTTGCATCTCTTCTTACAGTAGCCTCCAACCCCCCCAGGACAAAAATGGCCCACAACTGGACCCAATCCAATCCAAACCTCATTGTAGTAAATGGAAAAATTAACATATGATCCAAAGCCCACTGAGGATAATGCAAATACTCTCATTGACTTTAGAGGGGCTTGGATGAGTTTATTGTGTCTTTGTACAGTGCTCACCACAACAATCCTAGATTTTCATGAGAGTCTGTAAAGGCTGCCAGAGACACAAATGATGACTCTGGAAAATCCATGGACAAATATTTATGGAAATTCTGTTTATACTGGTGAAATGCATTTGCTAATCACACAGGCTGCTGCTGTGGTTGCTGGAAAGTGTTTCAGGGTTGAGTTCACAGCACTACAGAGGCTTTCTCTCATACTGTCACCATTAAAATGGTGAAACAAAGGGTCTGCCCAACACTAACCCAGAGCTTTACCTGATCAGTGTCTGTCACACTCTGCGTAGAGAAGGGGACAGCACGTTTGAACACCCTGTTAGGTATCCATTGTACATCAGTGCTGCTTGCTGTGGCCTTGTAAAAATGGAGGCATTTCTTTACCCCTTCTGTATGTAAAGCTGGAGGAAGACTGACTTTCTGTCATCAGAAGAGACAACTGTCTGCTGCTGGAGATGTCCTGCATCATGAGAACAAAGGGAAAAATCAACAACAAAAAATCACTATAAGGCCAAAAGGTAATATCAGCAGCACTATTTCCATGTAGTTATCAAGTTACCTTCCCAGTGACAAACATAGCTAAGGATAAACTGCTCTGTGAGGAGATGTATTTTAAAATGCAGCCCAAGGTATAATCAACACTTTAGAAAGACATTTGCTTGCCCTGTCACAGGAAATCCAATACCAGGTCATTTTCCTCCTACACTCTGTGGAAGAGAATATGGCTTTAAATTAGCTTTTCAGTTTAATAACTGAGGGAATAAAAAAAAAAAAAAAAAAAAAAAGGCAGGAAAAAAAAAGAGAGAGAGAGAACATTGCCCTACTTTAAGGGAAATAAATGAAGCAAACCTATTATGTCTCAGCAAAGCTGTTGTTCCTGCTGAATGAGTCATTGCTGCTGACTTTGCCAGTTGTTCCTACAGACACCAGCGGAAAAAGGGGGATCCAAAGCATAGAGATGAAATAAAAACAGAGCAAAAATAGAATTAAAATTAAAAAGAAAATTGGAGCAGGAAACAGGCAGAAATCAAAATATAATTCACTGCTCAAAGGAGACTAAGCAAAATGTGCCTCAGTGATTTATCACTAGGGAGAACTACCTTGCTTATTTTTTATTCAGGAGGAAATTCAAACCCTGAATAGGCCACAGTAAAACAGTCGATGGCAAGGACAGGATTTTGAAGAGAAGAGAATGCTTTGTACAGCTGAGGTGGTGGCTGTTACCTCTTGTCATTCATTTACAGACTGCTTCATGACAGAGTCATCGGGCCCTGAAGGGTCTGCAGACAGCAAATGCAGCTCAGGTGCACATGACCTAGGCAGAACTCACTACACACCACCATCACAAATACCCTGACATTTACACCGTTTCTTGGTGTAAAAGACAGAAATTATTTATCAACAGAGTTGGTCAAGTCCACATCGTGCAAATTGATATAACAGCACTTATGGCTTGACACAAGTGGATGATACCCAGATCAGTGCAGGCCTTGACAAGCATTACTTAACTTCACTGATGAAGGTGTGATTCCACAAGATATGGAGAGCATCCTCCCCCTTTTCATTCCCTCTCTCCCCTTCTTCATGCAAGATGCAAGCTTTTGTTATTTTCTTTGGATCAGCTCTGGTTTCCATCAAACCTCTTCATTAGCTAATTAAACTCGAGGCAGCAGCGGAAAACTAACCCAACAAAACCAAACAAACCTGGATAGTTTTTCTGCCACGTTCTGCAAAGTGATGAATTCCAGGGCTGGTGCAAGGGATGGAAAAGACCACACAGCAGGGAGGAGTGGGGAGATGAGCAGGGGAAGGAAAAGAGCAAGTCCTTCATTTTTTCTGGTGGGAGACAATTATGAGATCAGCTCAACTCTCTGGGAAATGACAGTGTTAGAAATGCAAAAAGGTTTCCAGGGCATCTGAGGCACTACACTTATCTCCCTTACCTGCATGCTTCCCAACTTCTTACATCTAGTTTATACATGAAATAAAAGTATAAAACAAAGTAACTGAAATTGACTGTGAAGCATCTCAGATACCAGTCATGCCCTCACCTACAGCATAGCACTAAGGCAATTCCAAGACTGAAAGGTTGGCATTAATCCAAGATAAAACCACCATTTTTCCTCCTATAAAATGTGCCAAACCTCTGTATAGGCAGGGCTGCCTTCAGAAGATACCAAACAAAGACCATCCTCTTAAGAGGGGCAGAAGGATTGGATTGCAAGGGCTACTTAATGCAGACCAAGGAGGAACAAATCACTTTAGAAGAGGTATAAAACCTCAAGCAAATTTGCTCTGACACAAAATTGACAAGTATTTCCCATTCTGGGTTCCCAAGCATGGGGACATAAGCAAACATGACAAGTTCAACTCTGCTTATATGGCTTTCTTCTTTAGTTAAAAATGAGAAAAACAAAAGCAAGAGCTGCAGAGAGTGACCCAGGAGAACCATTCCTTTCTTAGACACATCTTACAAACTCCCAGCCTCAGTATCAAGTTCAGCAATGGCACGAGGATCAGCACTGAGCTGACAAATCCATGGCCAACATTGAAAGATATCCTAGTGGGCGGTGTTCACGGAGCTGAAAGATAGCCCTGGGCTTCTGTTCTTTCCTTCCCAATTATTTCTGGATCAGAACTGCCCATAGAGCACAGATTGGTGCCCTTTTGTGCTGGTGATTAACTGCACAGGCAGCCAGCCACACAATTAACAGCCTTTCATTTTTACAGTCACTTACCAAATGAATCCCACAGCTCTCCTCAAGCTTTATTAGGTGATTTGTAAGTGCTGTAGTTTCTGCAATCAGACTGCTCATCATGGAGAGATGCTGCCCTCAGAAATAAATCTCAAAAACATGAATTAAAAAAAAAAAAAAAAAAGAAAAGAAAAGAAATGGCTCACCAGTTCCCTGAGAGAAACAGCCAAACACAGGAGCAAGATTTAAAGTGACCAAGCAGGTAAATGCATTGATATCAAGGACTTCAAATCTATACTGGTCATTCTGTGTGAAGTAACCAGCTTTTGTTTTCATGAGTAACAGAGGTAAAGAAAACAAAACAAACAAAACAAAGAACCCCACAGCTATATGAAGTATTAGCAAGCTTTCCTAGAGAAAGAAAATGGACTGTATCTAGTCTTTCCATGTCCAAACTCCTTGGCTTTGAGCCCACTAACTCACAGGCTCCCAACTGTCCTACCCCAAAAAAGAGAAGATAGTTGCAGCACTGCCCACCAGGCAGAGGGTTGGCATCAGCTCTGCCTTTCCCACCCTCCCTCTCACCTTGGACTGCTGGGTCTCCATGGTCAGGTGTCTTGATTTGGGAGGCATGTCCCCTGTCATGCCAGACTTATTCAATATATATATAGGTGCCACCACTATATTCACTACCTTACCTACAACCTCCAGCCCTAGGCCATTGTAATAAATCTTTTTCAAGTCTGTAGTGTCTGATCATGTAAAAAGATTTTCAAAGGCTTAGCTCATCAAAATCTATCCAAGTCTTTAGATGCCAGTAAGTAGTATTTGTTTTACCTAGTACCAGCCTTTTGCCAAACTTTTGGTCCCAGTTCTAATTCCAGAGTATTTGCTTGGAAGGGGCAAAGCACTTGAAAGAGAAAGCAACTGAAACTGGGGCATTGTAAATAAGAAGCAGAATCTCCCACCAACTTCTGTCTGGAGACCACTGTTGAATACAGCAATATAATTTTTAATAAAGCTCTCTCAAACTATTCAGTCTGAGGCAGAAAGCAAGTATAGAAAGCTTCACCCCAAAGAGTTAATAGCTGACAAAGAAATAAGCAACAGAGAGGCTTCTACAATGGAAAATATTATGCAGCTTTTATTACTGTGGAAGTATCGTTGCAAACTAAAGAATTATATTAAAAATAGTAAGGTTGTAAAGCCAGTTGCTCCATAATCAGAAACTATCAAAAATATAGCTGTAAGATAGTTTTTAGGTATTTACATGTTCAACAACTTTTGCTTTTGACAGATTTTTGTAAATGCAGAAACAAATTCTCATAGAGAACTAACTACATCCTGCAGCCTTCCCCACACCAATTCTTAAGTCTGTGCTCCATAATTAATGGGCACTATAACACCTGTAAGAAGCAGTCAGTAGAAAACACTTTTTTCCAGAATCAAGGCAGCCATAGGTTCTTTATTTTACGTACATTTATATCATTATCTCTCTTTTGTGGCAGGAAGGGCAATTTAAAAATAGAACAGAAGGACAGAAGAAGAGAAAAGCAACTGAAATATGAAGATGTGAAGAGTAAGAGGAAGGAAAAAGAAATAGAACGTGTCCACCACAGAAAGGGAAAGAACAAGCAAGCTCTGGAGCAAGACAGAGTTCCAGAAATAAAATTATTCCAGTAGTCTCCTGTGAAAGCAATTTAGGAAGTAGCAAAGGGCTCTTACTCCCTCTTGGATAACTGCAGCATTTGGAAATTTTGCTCTTCTCAGCCTTCTGCTTTGCCCTTATTCTGGAAGCCACTCCTTTCCTGGCATGGTGGGCCAGCAAAACAGGGGGTTGTGAGCCCATTTTGTGATTGCCACCCTGCATCAACATACTTTGATTTCTGTTGTCTAAGTTAATATAATGTTGTTCCTATGCAGGTGATAATTTTTAGTATCAGAAAAGGCTGGACTTGTGAGCACGGTAACCTTTTCAATTATGCAGCTAAACTCAGCAAAAATTACAGATGGATTTCCAGTCTGAGCTTCCCAGGAGAAGCAGGTTGAAGGACTCGTACAGTAGAGGATACCAGGGATTTAAGGAGTGCACATATCAAACACACAGTGTCTTCAGTAAAGTGAAAAAAGCAAAAAGCAAAATGTCATAAGACACTTCCTTTATAAATACCAATAAAACTCTTTTGAATTCATAAAAACTAGTAAAGAAGCAGCTTTACTGGTAAAAAGAATTTTAGAAGAGCAACTTAAGCATAACTAATTGATCGGATTCAGATTAGGGTTTTTTTCCCCACGTGACAATTTTCACCTCAAAGTCTTCCCAGTGAGCACTTATTTTGGTGAACTGTAAATACTTAGGAATGAAGGGTTTGGAAAATCTTCAGAAGCTCTCTGATGCCTCTCAGCAACTTGCCATGAGGAAGAGATCTCAGTGAACCAACTTTCCCAGCACAGTGACAGGGACCACTTCCTTCTTTACCTCTTCATGATTTTATGCAATTTATGTGTCAGTCACAGTAATTGCATTCACAGAGAAAAAGTACTAAAAATACAAGCAATTTCTTTCTAGCTTCCCTTTTAATGGGATTTAGCAGCTTGAAATGAGGAGAAATAGCACCATGTGATGCATCAGCTCTCTGCATGTTACAATCTACCACTCTTTCAGACCATCATTGATCCACAGTTCAAGAGAGAAAGACATCAAAATGTACATCCTCTATTACTTATGTTTAATTACACTTCTTCAAATGAAGATGTGCATTAAAATCACAAACTGATCATAGCACAGCCAAGCAGGGTAGCAGTAGTTCTTCCAGCAGAGGTATCAGTCAAAAACAGGCATTGAACAAATATCAGCTCTTCCTCTACCTGAAGTAGAATTTCATCTGCAATCATTTTGGAGGCTGCCAGCTTTTCAAAGACATCCCAGCAAGCACTATTTACTTCCTAGAACCTGGAAATGCTTTCTAAGACGCTGTCTCCTTTTGCATTTGCAATACAGATCAGTGAATAATGTTTCAACTATGAATGAATTAAAACCTTTTCTGAAGCACAGTACTCTGAAATACAAGACACTGGTTTTACACTACTGAACTGAGAATAGCAATAACAGCTCCAGTAGTTCAGTCACTCTGCCATTCAACTGCAAACTCCTGGCTCCAGAAAATTCACAACTTCCCAGGGAAGGATCCCCAAAGGGACCACACTGTAGAGAAAAGCATCACCATATCCAAATGCCTGGAAGGAAACAGGATGGTTGTTTACCCAAAGCAATAGCAGAAGGTCCCAATGTGCTGTGGCAAGACACGTTCTAGAGGGTGTTAAGTGTGCCCAGTGTCAGTGCAGAGGAGGAAACCTCCATGACAAACATCATTGTCAGCCACAGGGTTCTGTGGCCGGATGGAGGTCATCTCAAGCCACCAGACAGGATGGGAGAATCATAGAATAGAATCAGCTGGGTTGGAAGGGACCTCTGAGAGTATCAAGTCCAACCCTGGATCCACTACCGCTGCAGTTACCAGACCATGGCACTGAGTGCCACATCCAGTCTCTTTTTAAGTATCTCCAGGGACGGAGAATCCACTACTTCCCTGGGCAGCCCATTCCAATGTCTGATCACCCTCTCTGTCAAGAATTTTTTCATAATATCTAACCTAAACATCCCCTGGCAGAGCTTAAGTCCATGCCCTCTTGTCTTACTGGGAGCTACTGGGGAGAAGAGACCAACCCCCCCTGGCTACACCCTCCTTTCAGGGAGTTGCAGAGAGTGATGAGGTCTCCTCTGAGCCTCCTCTTCTCCAGGCTGAACACCCCCAGCTCCCTCAGCCCTTCCCCACAGGACTTGTGCTGGATCCCTTCACAGCCTCCTTGCTCTTCTCTGGACCTGCTCCAGGACCTCAATCTCCTTCCTGAACTGAGGGGCCCAGAACTGGACACAGAACTCAAGCTGTGGCCTCACCAGCACTGAGTACAGGGGCAGAATCCCTTCCCTGGACCTGCTGGCCACGCTGTTCCTGATACAGGCCAGGAGCAGAACAGGAGAGTGCCAGGACAGACAGACTCAGCCTTTGTTGTGCACCTTTATTAGAGCACATTTGGCAAGCACACACCAACTGTTCCTCCAACAGTAGCCCATTTCTAAAGGAAAGGTGTTGCACTCTTTAAACCAGAGGCAAGAATTAATTTAATGAACCAAAGCTTTGCTCACTACCAGAAAGATAATGCCAGCTTGGTTTTAATTGCAAATGTACTTTTAATGAAAATGTCCTAAGCCCTTATGTCTGAAGTCAACTTTGTTTTATACAGTTCCAGGCTGGATCATCAGGGCACTCTGTAAGGGTCCAGCAACCCTTCCCAAGTTATATCATTGAACCAAACAAAACTGTTTCCTTTTCTTCTTTAAAAGCTTCAGATTGGAATTATAATAACTTAAAATGTTTGACCAAATGCCACTTGCCTTATAATTAGGTACAAATGTTACTCTCTTCAAATCCCTGGCTTCAAAGCTAAAATACTTTGCTACCGAAACACTGATATAATTACAAGTTAGATACTTGAGGTAAAGGAAAAAAAATTAAAAAAAGGAAAAAAAGAGCAAACATACCACTGTAAAAAGGAGTGTTAAGAGTTCATGAAATATTCATCTGATGGTCAAAATCTGATTCCATTTCTACTATTGTAAACCCAGCCTTATTATAAAACTATGCCGAAAGAAAACTCATTTTTAAGTTTTAAAAATTACTATAGTATCAACTCTGCCACGGGAAACAAGAGGTAACTCTCCCTCTTTTACCCTTCTTACATTCATCTACTGTTCTGTTTGCCTTACACCTACAGTTGTGCTCTTTAAACCCTGAAAAAAGTTAGCTCCAAGATAAATATCACATAGGAAAACTTTCCTTTCTTTCTTTTTCAATCAAGAAAGAGAATAGTTTTCTGGTGGGTTAATGAGTTGAATCTTTTCATCAAAAGAGCCATAGCTGATGCAAGGAAGAAGTAAAGCCATATATTCCTTCAGTAAAGTGGAAAAAATGGTTATATTCATTGTCTGGCAGTATTTAACACCAAAACTGGTCTCCTAAGGGTCAGCAGAAACACATGGAGCCCAGCAAAATGGTTGCAACTCAATAATCCATGTTGGTTGCCATGGAAAAAAATATGAATATAGACACAATCAGGGTTTGTCCAAGTTAGGAATGAGTAATCTGGTATTTGCCACCACCCCTTATTAACTGGATAAACATCAAGTATGAGTGTATTAATTTTATTATTTCTTTATATTTACCACAGTAAAAGGAATAGTACTCTAGCAGTCCGAAAGTATTAAAGTATTAGGTTTTTTTCTTTTTTTTTTTTTTTTTAACATGGAATTTTTATGATTTCAGGAGAAAACTATTCACCTGGATTTCCAGGTCCTGAGTTTAAGAGAGAATAATGAGTTGAAACCATGTTATCTGCAGTTTAAAACATTAATCAGGCCTTCAAAAACGTTGCACTTCTATTGCTGCATTAAAAGCTGTAAAACTGAAATCTGCATTGTGAATCGTTTTATTTGCTTTGCAGTTTCAGACTCATGTTTTCAAGTTTTCCTTTGCTTTTACAAATTT
Organism: Calypte anna; assembly: GCF_003957555.1. Classification (NCBI taxonomy): domain Eukaryota; kingdom Metazoa; phylum Chordata; class Aves; order Apodiformes; family Trochilidae; genus Calypte; species Calypte anna. The sequence continues at coordinate 138,768,371 of NC_044244.1, read as the reverse complement.
CATAAACCTCCTTCAGAATGGTTTTCTGATGCCTTAGCTGGAACTTGAATTTCAAAAACCAGAAACGAACCAAGAGACAAAGCCCAAAAGCTGCAATAAAGCTGTAACAGTGAAGATGTTTGCTATTTCTCAGCACTCACATCTGATTGTCCTTGCTAACCTCACCAAAGTCAGCTTAACTGCTCCATGTTTAAAATGTGACTTTAAAAAAGTGGTAAGGTTTATTTAAGAAGGGATGTAGTATGTATAGGAACACACTTAACTTGTATGGGTTTAAAAACAAAATCAGCACAAAGGAAGTGGAAAGAAAGCAGCAATGTCATGAAGGAACAACCAGAGGTTACCAGGACAGAGTGCAGCATGTTGGTTTGTTTCAATTTGTGGTTTATGCTGCAAATCTGTCCCTTCAGCATTCAAATGGTTTCATCCCACCATACACCCTGCTGGGAAGGATGGAAACACTACTTCCACCACTGATATGGGCAAGTCTGGCATAAAGGCAGCTCTCACATTAGCCAGAGGGTGATCTTTACACCTGACTCCAAAATCACTGTTAACGTTTCAGGACTAGTTTGCCAGGCAAAGCAGCTCAAGTGTAAGAAAAATTTGACTTCTACTCTTAAATATAATATAAATTCGACTGTCCTCAGTCACTTCTGCTGGGTCAAGAAGGAAACAGGATGGTTGTTTACCCAAAGCAATAGCAGACTGTCCCAATGTGCTGTGGCAAGACACACCCTAGAGGGTGCTAAGTATGCCCAGTCCCATTGCAGAGGAGGAGACCTCCATGCAGTTGTCAGCAGTTTATATATATATATATATGTATGTATAGGTATATATATGTGTATATATATGCAGTTTTCATATTTATATTTATATTTATATTTATATTTATATTTATATTTATATTTATATTTATATTTATATAGCACCTATCACCATATTGATAAACATTCTTTGGAACCACTCTGACAGCAGAGGTAAGAACAGGAGCCAGCCTGTTAGTATCTCAGCACTTCTGTTTCCAACCAATTTAAAAAAAAAAAAAAAAAAGCCACAAGACTTTGCTGCCAGCCTGCCTGGCTGGTGTTTAATACTGGTACTCCATCAAGCACATTTACTTAGGCCTGTATGCAGACAAGCACAGAGTTCGAGGTCCAGGTTCACCAGTCAGTGAGAGGTTGGTGCTTAAAATATCATGTATGGAAGCCACTTCCTTGCCAACAAGAGGACCACTTATCCTTTTGCTTCTCTTCAGATGAAAAGCCATAGTCTGAACAAACACATGAACCACAGTGTGTGGAAGCACTGGGGCTTGTTGGAGTTCCCTGGCTACAGGAAGATGCTGCACAATTTTACCATCCTGATGTACCATTACAGCTCTCTAATTTACAAGCTGATTTCTAATGGAACTTTTCAAAGTGTCTATAAAACCATACATGGGGGAAGATACAGGACACTGGGAAAAAGAACATCCTCAGGCTGGGAAAGAAGGAGCCTACAGGAAGGAAGATGGAGGTTATGGTAGTTGCTATGCTACTGTGTCAGAGGGGCAGGTAATGAAAAACTTGGATGACTGCTGTTGTTCCAGCCCTCATGCTCTGTTTCTAGCTGGAGCAGCCAAAGAAAAGCTAAATGAGGAAGGAAAGCTGGAATGGAACATCCTGGTAACCTCCACATCCGGCATCATCCTCTGTTAGCCAAATATAACCCAGATTTATTTCACTGTGGTATTTTCTTTTGAATCAGCAGATTCTTTAGTTTTCAATTAAAGTGAATTTTGCCAAAGCTATAGGAAAGCACATAACCTAAAATACAAAGGTAATGATTCTGCCATTATATATACCTATCTATGTAGCAGTGACATAGTATCACCTCCTAGCAATTCACCTGTCTGGAAAAAAATATATTATCAAAACCTTAGGGAAATAACAATTTTTCTTCTAAATATCTATTTAAATAATGCTGGAATCTTTCTTCAGCCTACAGATGCTTGAAACTTAGACACATTGTTAAAGGAAAAAAAAACAAAAAACCTTTTTCTGGTAAAAACAGACATGTAGCTCATGAACTGAATAACAGCTATGTCTCTGCAGTGTTCTCTAGTAACATTTTTGAGACTGTTATGAATCTGACAAAAGGAATCCAGAAATATACAGGAAAGACTTTTTTTTTCCTACCTATTTCTTTGACGCCCACGACCAACAGAAAATTAATTTTACATTCTGCATCAGCCAGCAAATTTTTATTCTCATTTCAATTTTAAACCTCATAGTTTTCCTCATGAATTAAATATGGCACCTAGTAATACAATCCCTACAGTAAGGCTGGAATTTTAGTTCCAATAATACCTTGATTAAACTCTGCCCTCAAGAGTCTCAGTTTTCAGTGTGACAAAGGATGCTTTGATTATCTCACATCTGCGTCATCCGTGTATTAGAGTTTAAGAACAGTGCCATGATTTGGAAGGCATGTGGAACCATGCCTGTCATGTATAATCTATACACACACACACACGCACAGATTAAAGCCCATTGAGCTGGATTCCCTGGTGCTTCCCTGGAGCTCAGCTGGCATAGCTGCACTGAAAATTGGTCCCATTATTAGGAGACAGACAATCACCTCCTGCCTTCCCCCCCTCCCCTCCCTGAGGTTGTCCTTCATGGGGCTGCTTGCTGCATTATTTGTGCTCTGCCAGAGCTCTGCTGTGGGGACTGCAGCCTTTGAATTGCTCCTGCCACTTTACTAACACCACCAGAAACAAAAGCATTTGCTGAACAGCAGATTGTTGATAATTGGTTTAATTTGGGCTCTCCAGCTCAGCCAGGCTTCCACGCAACAGAATCGTGCAAAGCAAATCTGCACCAGCTCTTAGAATCATAGAATCATAGAATTGGCTGGGTTGGAAGGGACCTCAGAGATCATCAAGTCCAACCCTTGATCCACTACTGCTGCAGTTACCAGACCATGGCACTGAGTGCCACATCCAGTCTCTTTTAAATATCTCCAGGGATGGAGAATCCACTACTTCCCTGGGCAGCCCATTCCAATGTCTGATCACCCTCTCCATAAAGAAATTCTTTCTAATATCCAACCTAAACCTCCCCTGGCACAACTTAAGACCATGCCCTCTTGTCTTGTTGAAAGTAGTCTGGGAAAAGAGACCAACCCCCCCCTGGCTACCCCCTCCTTTCAGGGAGTTGTAGAGAGTGATGAGCTCTCCCCTGAGCCTCCTCTTCTTCAGGCTGAACACCCTCAGCTCCCTCAGCCTCTCCTCATAATTTTGGGTCTGTGCTCGAGTCCCTTCACCAGCCTGGTTTCCCTCCTTTGGACCTGCTCCAGGACCTTGATATCCTTCCTGAACTGGGGGGGCCCAGAACTGGACACAGGACTCAAGCTGTGGCCTCACCAGCACTGAGTACAGGGGCAAAAAAAGATAAAGTTTCTTTCTTTTTTTTTTTCCTTTTTTTTCTCCTGTCATTTTTCAATCACACAAAAAAATATCTATACTTTATCATCTAAGCATTTATTTTACTGAATCAAAAAAGACATGAAAAGGGAGAGGGGAGAATCACGTTCGTTCATTTTAAACTAATGTATAGAAGTGAATTTTTTTCTTTTTTTTTCTTTTTTTCTTTTTTTTTTTTTTTGGACGACATATAATAAATATCTTTTCACAGCCTACATAGCACAAGAGCTTCATTTTCCTTCTAGGCTCCTTAGCTTGAAGCCTGGCAGAAAGCAGAATATATACTCACAGGTGACAGTGCAAGAAGGTGCTGTCCTTACAAGGCATAGCTTGCACCTTCCAGAAGACAAGACAGACACCTTGGGGTTTGGGCCAGCAGCTACACAGCAAAGGGGGTGCAGCTGTAGCTTGGACACATTCACATTACCACCTGTGAAAACCCACTCTCAAAGACAAGCAAAGAAGTTGTAAACCCTCAGGAAATGCCAACTACCCACTAGTCTGAGTCCCTGCAGCTTTTTTACTTTACGATTTTTGCACCGTTTCAAAATCATTTTTGCTAAGCATATTCATACAACCTAAAAAAAAGGTTCTTGTGTCAAGTTCAAGTTCAAATTGTTGTTGTTTTAAGCTGAGTTAGCTAACTTTGGTTAATGGATTTGAGTTAAAGCTTAGGCTTCTTCACTGTGTTTTGCAGTAGTGAAGCATCCTGTATCACACTTCCAGAACACCTTAGCAGTCTTTAGCTAGAACATTTTAATAACACAGCTACATCCTAGGCTGGACAAAATGTGACTGATAAATTAAACAATGTGAAAAAACCACACAAGTTGGTAGACACACGATAAGGATACAGCCCATCTGACTGGTTCACTAGTTCATGGAAACAGCTCTCAGCCCATGGGATTATGTTAGAACATCAGCTGAAGCAAGCCTAACCTCAGACTGTGAAAAATCAAAGTAATATTTGCAAACCCTTGGTGGCATCAGCTAAAAAAAGTACCAACCACAGATAGCATTACAATATTAGTTACATAAACGTGAAAGTTTGCAAATCTGCAGGTATGGGAGGGGGGAAAAAAAGCATATTCACCTTTGCTGGAAAACATCAGACCAAACAAATTCCAGCAAATGGGTGCAAGTGCATAGAGCTGGTCTGGACTTGAATCACAACTGATTTCAAGTATGTTAGAGATCCAATCTCAATGCTTTACGCAACTCGTCTCAGGCTTTGATTTTGTGAGCTGAAGGCAAGAACCCATTTCCTCCATGCTGAGTGCAACAAGTAACAGCTCTAAAATGGTGCTGGCTGCCTGACAGGGCATAATACTTTTATCCTCTGACCTTTCTGAGAAAAGGACCAAGGTTGGTATAGATGTACACTGGCACATTTTTTCCACTATATAACATGTTATCCTGATGCAACTAATTAGTTCAGTGTAAATACAATTTTATTTTGATGTTTCTAATTTCTAAAAATTATACACTTTTTGCTACTGAGTTTGTAAATACATATAACTATTAAAAACATTTCTTGTAATTAATCTGGTAGTCTTTTTATGAGAAGAATATTTTGCATGCTATGCTACCTCCAATACCAGAGGTAGACATTAGAGTTTGACTTGGTCTGTGTGCCAGACTCACAACATTTTCACTACAAGATGTATATACATGCCAAAACTACCTGGAAGCTGGTAAAAAAAAAAAATATCATGGACTTGGAAATTTAAATTAGGTGCCCCAATAAAATACCCAGTTTTTAAAGGCCCACAGCATTTTCAGATGTAAGGCAAACAAACAAACAAACAAAAACCAAAACAAACCAGCAAGCATTCTTTCATTGGCTGCCTAAATATGGTTCTATTATCTTAATTAGATAATCAAATTTGAATTAAGATGTTTGCTTCCATTTCATAAAATATTGTTCATCTGACCACATTTGTAATGGCAAACAGCTCAAGCCACTAAAATCAAAGGGGAGGCTAATTGTGGTAGGTTAAAGCATGAAAAGGACTTGACTTTGCAAGCCCTTCAGATACAAAATTCCCACTGCCTGCACGATCAGGACTTTGCATGGAGATCCAAGGCTTTCCTAGTTCTTTCTGGTCTTTTTTCATGGTAGAAGAGCTAGGTTGCCATCTGGCACTGACTTGCAGCAGCTGCACAAAATAAACTTAAGCAAACGTGTTGGCACAGGTGTGATTAGCAATTAGAGGGGGCAAGTACTGCATTTTAATTCATTTAAACAAAAGTTTGTAGGGAGGGAGTCTGCATCTCCCAGTGCAGGCCGTGTCTCACCTTTTCAGCTTTAGAATTTATTATTTAACCTTAGTGGTCTGGAGAAGGTTTCATCACTGCCCCCCCCCAGCGTATTTGGAGTGAAGCATTTAAGGTAAAACTTCCTCTTGAACCCTACATACTTCTGTCAACATAAATAGATATACAACTAAAAAAGCTGTTTTGATAAGTTCAGTAAAACACTTGGGTTTCTCTGGTTTACTTGAATTCACCAGTACTTCTAAGGCTGCTCCCCCAGTAAGCCCTTCTGCTTATGTTGAAATATAATTTGGCTCAAACATGCGACTGAAGAAAAAAATTATTTGTACAGAAGAAAGCAATAAAGGGTTCAAAAGTTGGAAAAGGTATTTTAATGGCCTTAGAAAGACTATCAAATTATTAAGTATAGTCATATTGTCCACAAAAGTGACACATCTTTGCAGAATTTTCCAGGTGCCTCTTGGAACTTATATAGAGGAAATCTCTTGAATAGTGGAGAAAAAGACATTTTTCTCTTTACATCACAGAAGTTCATTCTTTCTAGGCTCCAGATGAGGAATTTTTGTCCCATGGAAGTGAAATCCACAGCTCTTTTAAAGCCAAGTGAGTCGGGCCTCACTTGTGGAGGGCGACCATGTTAATGTGACCATGGTGAACGTGTGAAGTTCTAGGAAGTGGTTTTCAAATCCTCAGTATCTGCAAGGCCAAATAATTCAGTCCAGTTGAGCCTATTGAGACTGAAAGGCCAAACACCAGAGTCCATCACCAGCTGTTTGGATTTCAGAGACTGGACAGAAAGACAGACAAAGCTGTTCCACCCATGTGGTTTTGTGTTTAGACAGGGCTACCAACTCTTCTCCTTTCATCCCTCCCCCTGCTGCTTTGGGGATTAAAGTACCACAACTGCACACACACAGTGACCATTGCCTGTGATTCTTTCACAGTAAACCCATGCTACACACACAGTGAGACCATTATCCCAGGCACATCAGTGGAAACTGACACATTTTGGACACTTGGAGTTACTTGGCTTACTCAGAGCAAATATACATCCTTGAGTAGTCAGCCTGGAGTACCTTGACCAGGCACAAGGTCTAGTGCCCATTACAATCAGCATCACAAGTGCAATAAATCCCAAAGGTTCCTACTCCACTGTTGAACAGAAACATAAGCAAGCATATTGTCTGGGGCTGCATCCCAGGCGTCCAAGTAATTTATGCTGCCTGTAGAAAATGGTGCCAAAAATACTGTAACCCAGGGTCTCCCTCCTGACAACAAACACAAGAAAACAGACCCTCTCTGTGCAGGTTCTGCATCCCAGACCCTTGAGTCAGATTGTGGAAACCCCAGTGCAGGAAAGAGTAACTTCCAGTTTGGTGCAATGAGCCTCATAAAAGTACCCTTTTTTCAGCCTCATTCTTTTCCTATCAGCTTCTACCGGGCAGGAGGAATGGAACCAGAACAACATGCAGAAACTGGCTCTGTGGCAGCTGTGAGCTTTTTTCCTATAGGGGAATTCCACACTGGCCATTTGCAAGCACAATTCAACCCCCTGCATCAAGTGAAAAAATGAAATCTGATAAACCAGAGAAGTTGGTGATGAGAGACAGAACTTGGGAGCTCTCTGCAAGTTGCTCCCTAGCTACATAGAGCCTGTCTGCCTGTCTCTAACCATAACCTTCCATAAGATCTCCTAACAGGTTCTGATCAAGGTCCAGGGAAATATTAAGGTTTGCAAGCACCCTGTGGTCAGCAGAATGATGTTCAATCAAAGAGTCAACAGGTGTTGGCTTTACCTGAAACAATGGGAGGCATAACACATGCCCAAGGTGAGTCAGTTAGGAAAAATCATAACATAAATCATAACTTATATAACAGTAACACACACTGAAGCCAGTTTGCCGTGCAACTAAAAGATTGTGTTATTCTAGAGACTAGAACAATCAAGCCAGCAGTTAGGGGGGGGAAAAAAAAAAAAAAAGTACCTCTTAAGATTCATGCCAAACCAACAGAAATGCCACTCACATTCTTACAGCTAGCATCCAAATAACTGATCACATTTCATCACGAAGAAACATGTTGTTACTGCCCAAGGCAAGCATAAAATCTACTAAGGAACTAAATGGAAACAAATGAGATATTAAGGCTGAACTTGACAAGCAACATTCCAGTCCCTGCCATATTTTTTGGTGAGGCATGTATTAGGAAGGCGGATTATTCTACAGGATTTGGTACTTTTCTGGGAAATGTATCTGGCTGTAGCTAAGTGCAACCAGGAAGATCAAGACAAGATTTATCTCTCTGACCTTTTAAGGACAGATTGGATGGTGTAGGATAATATACTGAGCAACACAGCTCAGGGTCTGTCTTGACTTTGTTTTGATAGAGAAGAATGAGCAGGTATACTCAGGTGTATATCTCTCTGCAAGAATTGGGATCTAGGATAAATCAATAAATACCAGAGGCAGAAGTAAAATGAAGCAATTTAAAGAGTGTGTTAACATTCATGAGACTGTCTTTGAAATATGTTGTACAAAAACATGACACATATTCTTAGCACAAGAAATTTTTTTTCCATGGTACAAACTCTTATTATCAATATGAGTAGTCGAGTATGCTGGCATTTGGTACACCAGATCATAGGAAGATTCTAATAAAACAGCCTAAATCATTCTTCAGGTAAAGGCAGACAGTCATCACAAATACAGTATTACTTCTCTGTTTTCTCAAAGCAGTGACAAAGTATCCTCAGCTTTTGTGAGAGCAGTGAATTAAATTGCTAAGGGACTACAGACTCGCCCTGTTTCTAGGACCAAATTCATTACTCATGCCTCCATTCACTCCTAGAAGGTCCCTAGGCAACACATCTCCTTCCTCTTTATTGTAAGAGCTCAGTGTGTTTCCCTCCTCCTTGTCTGTAGAGAGACATTGTCAACCAGGTGCCTCGAATTGCCAGTGAGTGGGTGTGAGTCCACCTGTGCCTGATTAGGACAGGCCCCTATTGGGCATGAGCAAGATCAGGGGGCCAATAAAGGTGGGACACACACCCACAGAGAAAACCTCAGCTCACTCTGGTGCGAGGCATGGAGAGGCCAGCAGCTCGTCGAGCCTCTGGAGCAGGAAAGGCTCTTCCCACTACACTTCTACCCTGGAAGCGCTGTGTGGTGGCTGGAGTCCTGGAAGAGACCAGCAGCTCGTCGAGCATCAGGAGCAAGAATGGCTCCTCCCACTACACTTGTCATATTTATTTCTCTCTTTCCTGTCTGAAGCTAAGTCACTTGTAGTGTTACCACATAAAATTCTGAGCACAGATGAGTTAAGAGTCCTATAAACCATCCATCAAAACCAGGCTTTTGCTCTGCAAACATTTGTGGAAGTGCTAGAAGCTATGATTGGCTGTGTCTTGCTTTTGGTCTCTAATGCCCAGGCCATTAACAGTTCTGCCCACTGATGCCTAAAACATTCCCTGAAATATCTGCATTGATTGGACATAGCTTTTAGAAACTAATACATCTATTATGACAGACAGATGATAATAACTCTGTGGCCTCACAACCTTGACTGACAAACAAAGCAGAGGCATCCTAGCAAAGCCTTGCTCTTACTAGTTTGCCATAGTTCCAGCTTTCCTCAGAGCAGCAATCCTAGATTACACACGCCTCAGGGTAGGGCTCCTTGTCTCCCCCATGTAATTAATTTTCAGTTTGAAGAGCTCTAAAATCAGAAAAATAACAGGCAGCTGTTCAGCACTCAAGGCTGCAAAATGCCAGGACCACTTGAAGCTCCCCATATCAGCACTTATACACAGTGGCATTCCTTCACCCTCCCTGGTGCTGAGCAGGAACAGAACAGACAAGCAGAAAATACTGCTTGGGAGCCACTTGCAAGCACAGACTCCTGCACTCTGCAAGCAGACCTGTCATGCCTCATGAATAAAAACTCAGTTTATCTGACCTCTGTCTCAATGCATCACAGTGGTACCAGCAGCTTCCCTACTCCAGATCCCTGGTCCTGGAGCAGAAGGGAGGAGGTTGCACTGTAAAGCAGCAAAGTCTCTGCCTCCCAGTAGGTCTCTTCCCTCCAGTACACAAGCAAAAAGGACCCATGCTGGAAGAGATGCTTTCTAGGGTTGTAGCCCTCCCCTGCTGTACATCTGGATCATATAATATGATATTGCTGGGGAAAGACACATAACACAAAGAGGTGTGCCCTGACAGTACAAGCCGGTGCCTGCAGCTTCACATGCTGAACCAGATTAAAATAAAGAAGGCTGCAGAAAATGCTCTGATTTCCTGTGCAGCTCAGGAAAAGGACTTGGGGCTGATGCAACTTTCATCTCTCATTAATCTAAAAAAAAAAACAACAAGAGGATATTATTTCCAAACTTAAAATGTGTGTTTAAAAGATAAAATACCTAAGGATAGGACTCTGTCTGCTTAGCTGTGCTGAAGAGGAGCTAAAGGTACCAGTTTGGCAAGAGGCATCCTCAGCACCTACTGACTGATGTGACTCTGTGGCACTTCAGGTGATGAGGAGTGGTTGCTGTTTCATTTCATGAATCTACACAGACACAGGGCATTTATCTCAGTTTCTTCATCACAAAAAAAGAAAAAACTACTTGTAAGATCATTGCATGCTGTGACAAATAAACATGGAAGAATGCAAGACCCAAGTTATGCCTTTGTAAAATTGCTCACAAATCAGAAAATAGCACTCCCCCCACACTCCCCCTCTGTTAAATATTAGAATCAACTTGTTTATCTTCCTTCCAGATGAAATAACCAAAGAAATAAAAGATGGCCAAGTCTCTGAGTGGTCAACATGGGGATGTGAGGAATTCAGGTTCAGTTTGCAAACTGCCTCATGGCTCGGTTTAACAGTGGCCCCTAGTGTTGTTTGGCAGCATCTTTGCTTTTTTTGGGGTGTTAAGCATGGAATATCAAATAAATCAGATAAAAATAAACCTGCCTTTGTACTGCAGGGCTGTATCCATGCTCAAACTTGGAAGGGTCCATAACTATCCAGCCCTATGTTGATATGTATTGGTTAGCCAGTATACACCAAGTTTCCAATGCCTGGCTGAGGATCAGAGGATTATTTCACAGTTTATCAAAAGTCAAAATAAAGAAAAAAAAATTCTCAAAGGATTCCATAGAGATCTACATGACAAATTTGTTCATGACGTTTTATTTTCACAACATCTCACTAGGCAAGTAACCTCTTCTTTTACAGTCAGGCCTATTGTTACACATGTAGCTAAGATTTGGTCTTATTATTCATATGTTTACATTATTTAAGAAGTGCAAAATGTCATGGTGTATCTATTTTGGTAATAGCCAGTGTCTACATTTGGGAGTTTCAAAGGATATCAAATGCTGGCTGGCTATGTCTGAGAAGAGCCATGGAGGACTGCCAAGAAGGGAGAGCTGGAGCTGTGTCTAAAGATTGGAGTGGGACAGTAAAAGGCATGGAGATGAGATTCTGGAAATAGCTAGAAGAGAAACTCCAGATCACATGCATAACAGCTGCACAAATAAATACACTTAAAAAAATCAAGGTAGAGAAGACAGTGAACTTTATGACACAGTGTTTCTCACAGATCACAAGGAGGACAGAATGGGTACAGGTCTCCAGTCACTACAGTTACCTCTGCAAACCCAGACTAAACCATATGTGGCCAAAACAACATCTGAAGAATCTAGTTTGACTTGAATTTAACCAGGTATTTTCACCAGCAAACCCTAAAAAAATAAGTAAATAAATAAAAGACTGGAAAAGCATTAAGAAAGAAAAAGGATTAAAAAAACAACTTTTTTTTTGTACTTATATAGTTATTTGGATCAATATAAGAGTTAATTATGTTAAACATTTCCAAAAATTCGACACCTAATGCATATCTTCCCGCTCTTATTAGCTCTACAGTGAAAAATAAACTGCAAATGCCATCCTGCTTTAAAACAGAAAAGGGAAAGTTAAAGGAAAAGGGGATATTCAATAATGGTTAAAAGAAAAGTGGTTTAACCCTGCAGGTAATTATTAAAAGCTCAAAACAATTCTTACTCTCCTGGGATGATTTTCCACTTAGACTAAGATCGGTTTTTAAGTTTTCAGCTCTCCAAAAGCCAGCAGAGATTCCCACTCGCAAACCCATCCACTGCTTCAAGGCCGGTACAGTGGCACTAGAGGGCAGGAGAGCAGCTTTTATATCAGCCGTGCAATTCGAAGTGTTAATCTTCATCTGCCTAAAGGTGTGCTCAGGAACTCCTCTTTTGGAAGGCAGCAAAAATGGAAATAAGGTGTTTCTATTCTTATAGACTACTTTCCCTGCTAAAAGTATCATGATTTTTATTCCCACGTACTAGCACAAGCAAACTGAAAGTGAAGAAATTAGTTTGCAATTTAATATCCCCCATTAACAGCATTTTTAAACATAAGACAGCATCCCTCCAAACATCTATTCCACTTATATAATCTTTACTGGCAGATTTAGTTCATGTTTCTGTTAGGCTTATCCTCCTCCTGATAAGGAATTTTATGTATTGTTTGATGTATCTTAGTCAACTCTAAAAAGTTCTTCAGATTCACTGGGCTTCCTTCCCTACTCATGTGCTGAGGACCATCAGGTTTCGCTCTCATAACTAATTTTCTTGATATATCCAGTCAAGATGAACATTCTCACCTTGGTCAAATATATCTCTGACTATTGCATAAGGAAGATGTGATCTTCTTTAGCCTGAGTGAGAATTAGCATATTTGAGCAAACATAGTATTTCACAGCATCACAGATTAGTTGAGGTTGGCAGGAACCTCTGGAGGTTACCTGGTCCAACTCCCAGCTCAAGCAGGGCCACTGAGGGATGATTGCCCAGAACCACATCCCATGAGCTGTGGGATATCACCAGGGATGGAGACTCCACAAACTCCCTGGGCAACCTCTGCCAGTGCTTGGTTACCCTCACAGTGAAAAAGTGTTTCCTGATGCTCAGACGGACCTTCTTGTGCTTCAGTTTGTGCCCACTGCCTCTCTCCCTGTCACTGGGCACCACTAACTACAACATGCACAACTATTTCATAGAATCATAGAATCATAGAATTGGCTGGGTTGGAAGGGACCTCAGAGATCATCAAGTCCAATCCTTGATCCACTACCGCTGCAGTTACCAGACCATGGCACTGAGTAACTTTCTAATATCCAACCTAAACCTCCCCTGGCAGAGCTTAAGTCCATGCTCTCTTGTCTTACTGGGAGCTACTGGGGAGAAGAGACCAACCCCCCCCTGGCTACACCCTCCTTTCAGGTAGTTGTAGAGAGTGATGAGGTCTCCCCTGAGCCTCCTCTTCTTCAGGCTGAACACCCCCAGCTCCCTCAGCCTCTCCTCATAGGGTCTGTGCTCGAGTCCCTTCACCAGCCTGGTTGCCCTCCTTTGGACCCGAAAGATGTAGAAGCATAGGAGAGAATTTCTCTCCCTAAACATGGGCATCTAGTGCCAATTTAGGTATTGCTGTGAATTTGTCTCAGGCAAGAGATCTCAGGCAAGGATCTTCAGCAGACTCATCCCATGGCAGATGGCACAGATACTGCACAGCAGCTCAGATAATACCCAAATTTAACTACACTCCTACAACTGGAGAAATTAATCTAGGTCCTAGGGGAGACTCCATTTGATATTAAGACACAAACATTTGGGTAACTCTGAGTTGGTCTCAGTCTAGTCAGTAAAATCTAATTAACACAGCAAACAGGCCAGAGGACCAGTCAGCTCCCCGTAACACAGACATCTATGTCTGGTCAGCTGAGTTATTGGTATTGTTCCATTGACAATGGACACAGCAAGGAGAATAGCAAAATCCAGACTGATGGCAAAGCAAACCAAGAGCATCTTATCTGCTTCCCAATATATCTAACCTGGCTCATCAGCTCTACTATTTTTGGACTATGGCTACATAGACACTACAAGAGTGGAGACACATTTCTGGCCAACTTAACCAATTCAATTTCTCTAGGAAAATTTAAGGGATCTAAGATCTTACTGAAGCAGAAAATAACTTTGAGGGCTAAGTTTTACTTCTACACACACTCATGTGATTTATTTAAGCTTACATAAAAAAGAGGAACCTAATTTTTGTCAGTAGCATATTTTTGTAATAAAAGTTGCCTTTTGTGGTGCTTTACATTATATTGTAAGCAGCATGGAGAACATACAGAATTTTGTATTCCTTCATTTCCTTAAAACAGTTGGGTTTTTTTGTTGGGTTCTAATCCAGTATTAAACATCCTCACCCTTGGCACCTCCAATAGCCATAATGAAGTATGAAAAAGATGAATCAGCTTGAAGGAAACCACTCTTACTAAATTAAACTCTTGGAAAGAACAAAGCCAGATGTGATCTGATGCCATCCTGATACAATTAATGGGACTCACTCATCATCGATGCGATTAATCAAAACCTATGGCTGAGAATAAATATAAACACAAAGATTCAGGACAACAAACTAATAAAAAGAACAGTAATAGGTTTGTATCACCTCAGAGTGTTCTACAAGCAGCAGGCCCAACAAAGGGCTGATTTCCTACAGGCTGAACCATGCACCACCACAAGATATTTGCAAAGCCCCAGCTTTCCACTGGTCCCTGGGTCCCTCAAGCCCCTTGATACATCCTCCAATGTCAATCCCAAGTCATACACACCCTTAGAGGACTCCTGGCAGACCAGATGGAGTAATAAACTATTTAGCTGAAGCTGCAGGGGGGGAAAAGGAGCACTCATCCAGGTCTCTCTTATCTTGACATTGATTTTCACAACACTTGCAGGAACTAACTTCACTATTGTAGTCCTCTGCTTACCTGTCAAACTTGCTTGACAATGCCTGACACGATGAAAAGTGTTCTGGAAGACCCAGGACTGATCTACAGTGCAGTTGTGCAAGTCAAGCTAAAATATGATAGAGAAAACTTAAAGACTCTCAATTTCATTGCAGGTTGCTTTCTTGATAGCTTAGGCAGTTCAAGGTGGGCAAATAATGGAAGATCAGATACAGACAGTAATGTCACACTGTTGAGCCTAGAAGTAGAAGAAAGGATACTATTTCTACATGAAAAAGCAAGAATTTTGCAAGATAATTAAAGAATGCTGTTGGAAGGCCTGACAAAGCCAATTGCTTTCCTTCCCATCCTTTTCTACCTCTATGCATGGCATGGATGCTCCTGTCTTGATCAAGTTGATTCCATTTCCAGATTCACTTTTTTTAGACCCATTAAAAAAAATCATCACAGAATCACAGAATGGGATGGGGTTGGAAGGGACCTCTGAGGATCATCTAGTCCAACCCCTCTTCTAGAGCAGAATCCCTTAGAGATGGTGTGAGAGCTTAAAATAATCAAAATAATACTTTTTTTCATCTCTCAACACCAAAGTTTAGCAGCTCTGCAGACAGCAGAGGAGTCACACCATGGGAGCAATTAAAATATTCTGCCAAGGGTTGCACCCTGGCAGCTCTGCTGTAGTTATACCAGGGTTGGAAACATGAATTCACCTTGGGTATAGGGTTGCAGGGTTCAAGAGGAAAAGCTTCAAAATGAGGGCAGCAGAAGGTCACTCTTATTTGCTGCTTATCTGGAGAAAACCACTGAGTTAGAAGACATCTCTAAAGCCTTCCCAGAAGGATCAATGTGTTTTGACCTCTACACATGCCTCTGTTTCAGAGGTCTCACTTCAGTTCCATTACTCAAGTTAGAAATAACATTTTGAAACAACAGCTTCAAAGAAGACTTTTTTCACACATAAACCCACAGTGATCATACTCACTTCAACTGGAAGAGGTTTACGTGTGTGAGCATCGAACTGACTCTGAGACAGTAATCTAAAAGTGGCAGGAAGCAGCTATGTGCTAGCACCAGCATACAGTACATATAGGTATTTTTAGAATGAAAGAAAGACAGTTCTCAACACAGATAAACATATAGAAACTTCCACGAAGTGAGAAAGTTTTAATATGACTGCAGAGCCCTCCGCTTCCTCTCAAGATCTGACATAGAGAGTGCAAATCACTAAAGCCATTTGGTTTAACTGACCCTGTACACCTTCACAACCGTTTCAAGTCCTGTTAGCAAAGCAGTAGATAAATCAGCACTGATAAATTATTAGAGGAGTTTTGCTTGTTACTAGTTTTTAAACTGATAGACAAACATGTTATTTAAACCTAGTTAAAATTCAATTTGCCCTTGTTCACACCTAAAATAAATTTTAAGTCCCAACCACCAGCTCACAAAGATCTTGCTGTTCACATCACTGTACATCAGCCTCATCTGCTTGCCTGCACATTTACATCACGCCTAGTGAAGGAGCAAGACTTTGGGGTTTATTCATAAGGATGCTCACTGAATAACCAGACACTTCACAAGTGCAGAATTCAGAGCAGCTTCCCACTGTAGAAACATGATTGGAGCCCACCTAAGCAGAGCCAGCTGGAGCAGCACTGCTGAAGCCTCCTCAAGCAACCATTTTTCAGGGCTCCAGCCCCAGAAATAGCTCACCCAGGACACTAAGTGTTTAGGACACAAGAAAGCAGCACACAACACACAGACATTACAGAGCAACCTGAGGTGATGGATTCTGCTTTTTACAACTTAATAACTCTATAGGTACCAGCAAAGTAACAATATACTCTATGCACATTTCCATGCCTCAGTTTCCTCACCTTTGTAGAGCATTCCCTGGGCTTCTCCAAGGTCTTGCAGATCACAAGTCCTCTCTATGCTCCCTCCCTGTGACTGTGGCTGCTTTTAATGGCCACCCATCCCCAACAAGAGCGTTTTCTTCTCTTCCAACCCCCACACTTCCTGTGCATTTTTTTTTCTATTTCCCCTGCTAAGACTTTTATCTTAGAGGTTAGTAGCATCTCCTAATTCTTTAAGTTTTCTTTGTATTTTTCTTGTTCTGTTGATAAGGTTTCAAACTCATAGTTTTTTATTTAAATATTATTTAATTTATTTAAATATTTATTTAAATTTTATTTAAATACCCTGCTGAGGTATTTAAATCCATCTTGTTCTTTACTGCCCCAATACCTTATACTGAATAGAAGCCACCGAGCTGTAGTGAGTTACCATTACACCTGGTTTAAGAGGGAAACGTGCCACATAACAGCAAATTCTGGGCTCCACCACTCAGCAGTTTCTACATTCTTACTCAAATGTCTTTTACTGTACATAGAAAGATTCAAAAGCTGTCAAATACACATGCTGTTAGCTGCACTAATTTCAAAGGGATTTTAAACCAACAGATGCAGGGAGTGGAGTGGTAGCACCTATGACAAACCACAGGTTCCACATGGGGGAAGGTACAGAAGCTTAAGTGCATCCTCTACTCTGCCACAGTGTGGTCGGGTGGCCATGGAAGCTATTTAGATACCTGAAGGTGTCTTCAGGAAAGCTGAACGTGGTGATAATGCTCATTAGATAGCACCGCTGGGTCTAAAGAAACCACCAGCAAGAGGATTTATCCCTTCATTACATAAGCTGATGGAAAGATTTAAAAGGAATTGTTTTTCTCAGGAGCTCAGTTACTGAAACATGAAAAAGTAGTAGATCTATGTCACAGTTGAGTAAAAAAAAGCAAAATTAATCTGTGTTTTACTGCAGGGATAGAAAGAGCAAGTGTCACCTGCAGCACACACTTAGCATCATCAGAGAGGACACAGCCCCAAAAAGGTGACATAGCGTGAGATAAGAATCCAGCCTAATTAAGAACTAGTAGAGCAATTGAGGTTTAAAAGTGTTACATCACAGTGCAGCTGCTATAAAGAAACCAAGAGAAGACACATTTTTTTCAAATTAATTTTCTTTTCTTGCTGGCTTTGTGGCCTCCTCCATGGTGTAACCCTGACCCAAGCCTTCCCTCTCTGTCAAAGCCCATGCAGATGGTTGCTTTTTCTTGCATCTCTGCTCCAAGGTGTATGAGCCAGCATATAAACCATTTCAAACCAGGCTTTTCAATTTACTCATTCGTTCACATTGACTGTTTTTCAGCAGTCAAGGCCGATGTTTTCCAGCCATGTCCTAGTGGATAATGATTCCCAAATACCCGTGCTACCAAAACTGAGGGGATGATGAGGTCGCAGCAAACCTCCTGGACACACCATCCACCAGAACATCCAGGAAATGTTTTTCACCTCAAGGCCACGGGAGCCAAAAAGGGGAGGGGGGGGTGTGTGTGTCTAAGGGCCACAGGACCCTCCAGGGGCCCTCACAGAGATGGCCCTCTGCCTCAAAACTTGTGGAGAAGCAAAGTTTGGGGTTTTTTTGCCTCTGTACTCAGCGCTGGTGAGGCCACACCTCGAGTCCTGTGTCCAGTTCTGGGCCCCTCAGTTCAGGAAGGAGATTGAGGTCCTGGAGGGGGTCCAAAGGAGGGAAACCAGGCTGGTGAAGGGACTCGAGCACAGACCCTATGAGGAGAGGCTGAGGGAGCTGGGGCTGTTCAGCCTGGAGAAGAGGAGGCTCAGGGGAGACCTCGTCACTCTCTACAACTCCCTGAAAGGAGGGGGTAGCCAGGGGGGGGGGTTGGTCTCTTTTCCCAGGCAACTCTCAGCAAGACAAGAGGGCATGGTCTTAAGTTGTGCTGGGGAAAGTTCAGGTTGGATATTAGAAAGAATTTCTTTATGGAGAGGGTGATCAGGCATTGGAATGGGCTGCCCAGGGAAGTAGTGGATTCTCCGTCCCTGGAGATATTTAAAAAGAGACTGGATGTGGCACTCAGTGCCATGGTCTGGGAACTGCAGCGGTAGTGGATCAAGGGTTGGACTTGATGATCTCTGAGGTCCCTTCCAACCCAGCCAATTCTATGATTCTACGATTCTAAGCGTAAAAAGTCAGAATAAATTTCCTAGAGGCCGGACTGCTGAGAAGAGCCTCAGAATAAATGTATTTGGGGAAGGGATGAGGGCAGCAGACTTGGAGAGGGTGGTGAGGGGTGTTCCACAGCCGCCGCGGCGCTCAGCGCTCCCGGAACGAATCTCTGGGGGTGCTGTTTCCGGGAGGGACGGGTGGTGGATGGGGGGCGAGTTTGAGCGCGGCACCGGCGGGCCGGGCTTAGCGGTGTGCGGGCGGCGGAGAGGCCGGGGCTGTCAGCGCGGCTCCTGGGCTCCCTCCCCTCCAGCTGCACCCACCGACCCGGGCGGGAGGATGAACCTGGAGCGGCTGAGGAAGCGGGTGCGGCAGTACATCGACCAGGTGAGGGCCGGAGGGGTGAGGGGGACAGCGGCCGTTGGTGCGGGGTGGGGTTTGCCGGGGAAGGGGCGCACGGGCCGCTGGATTTCCCTCAGGAAAAGCCGCTCCTAGCCCGGGTCCCGGGTGGGAGATAGGCCTGGGGAGTGGATGGAAGGCTCTGTGGCCGGGGAGGGGAGTTGGGTTTGAAATAATGCCCCATTTCCTCTGGGAAGTGAAAGAGAGAGGAGGGGGAGAGGAGCGCGGTGGGGCGGGAGCGCCGCCTGTGCGGTTTTCGCGTGTGGCTGCTGGGGAGGGGAAGGGAAGGGAGGGGGGGGGTTGTGGTTTCCTCCTCGTTTGGAGGAGGAGAAGGATGAGAAGGGGGAATGGAAGGCAGCTGAGGGAAGGGCAAGGCTCCCGTGTTTGCAGGATCCCTCCCGCCCGGGTTGTGCGAGTTGGGCCGCGCTCACCCGGTGATGATAAATCCCCGTCGTCCCGAGCTGCCGCGCTGCAGGCTGCTGGTGGAAGGGCAGGCCTTGTCGATGGGTTCAGCAATTGTGTTGCTGCAGGGCAAGCAAAACACAACAGGAAAAATGCATTAATAAATTAGATTAAGCGTAGCACGAAACTGCTCTGGTTCAAAGAATGAATGCCAGCATAGCTACTGAGAAAAACCCATCCCTTCCCTTAGCACAGATCATAGAATCAGCTGGGTTGGAAGGGACCTCAGAGATCATCAAGTCCAACCCTTGATCCACTACCGCTGCAGTTACCAGACCATGGCACTGAGTGCCACATCCAGTCTCTTTTTAAATATCTCCAGGGACGGAGAATCCACTACTTCCCTGGGCAGCCCATTCCAATGTCTGATCACCCTCTCCGTAAAGAAATTCTTTCTAATGTCCAACCTAAACCTCCCCTGGCACAACTTAAGACGTGTGTGTGTGTGGCCGGCAAGTCTGACTGGAATATTGATTGGGGACCTAAATTAATTCGGCAGATTTTCTTGTGTTGTTTTACAGCACTCGTTTGCCTGTAACTGGTTCACCTAGCTGCTTGGCATGCAGCTGTGTAAACATTTGAGCAGTTCTGAGGAAGGAGCATCCTGAAGAGCATGAAAATGCTTTTTTTGTACAGTAGTCACTTTTTGGTACTGCTCAACAGAAGTTGTGTAATGCTCTCTAGGCCTGTGATGGT
The DNA here is from genome assembly GCF_003957555.1 of Calypte anna. Classification (NCBI taxonomy): domain Eukaryota; kingdom Metazoa; phylum Chordata; class Aves; order Apodiformes; family Trochilidae; genus Calypte; species Calypte anna. The sequence goes on along the minus strand of NC_044244.1, from coordinate 138,748,227 downwards.
GCCCTTCTTTTGTAATGTTGAGAGATTTACTTACACCTCAATTTTTGTAGGCAGCTGTTGCATATGTGGCTTTTTTTTTCTTTATTTTCTTTTTTGGTGAGGTTTTGTTGTGGTTTTTTACTTCCTGAGTGAAGACTGAAACCAGACTATTCTCTTGACTATTTTGCTGAGTGTTCTTAATCCCCACCAAGCAGTAGATGTGGACGCACAGGATAGAAGAGATCATATAGGTCGTGGAGTGTTGTGCATTGCAATGAGTGTTATAACATCAATGTGTCTTTCAGAAGAGTCTGACAAACCTCTACTCCAAACCCACAAAACAGCCTCTATTGTAAACAAATGCCACAAATGTAATGTCAAGTTAAAGTTAGGTCTAGGTTAAAGAGTTTTTGTCATACTGGAAATCCTTGCAATGGCAGCCTATCTGTTAAATGTCCAGCAGATCCTGAGGGCCATATTATGCCTGATAGCATGGAGAAGGATAACAAAGAACAGTAGCTGCTGATGATCTTCTGGGAGTATAATCCCAGCCCATTCTATAAGGTTTAGCCTAGCACCCTAAATGTGATGGCAGTCTTTCCTGAGTTAGTGGGATATACCTGTAAAACCATTCTTCTCTATTTCACTCACTTCTGAACTGCAGATTAATTGTGGAACTGTGCATCTAAGGTGTCCTGGTTTGGGCCAGGATAGGGCATCATTTGGTTAATTGCCATCCCAGCATTAAGCAGTGACACAAGGGTAAGGGGAAATTGATACAGGTGTTGTGGTTTGTCTGAGGTTAAAGCATCTTGACTGAAGAACAAAAATTTCTTGATCAGAGATGGTGCTGCTGAAGTTTCCTGGAGTAATTTACATGTCCTTTTTTGAAATACAGTATTCTCTTGCTTCCAAAATGTAGTGTTTGTATTTTAACTAGGAGGGGGGGATTCTTCCTACTTTTTCAGTGGTAGCAAATCAATCTATTGCAGTACTTATGTACTATATACCTTTTGGTGAAAGAAACTTGCAGTGTATTAAAAAATAAATAACCAATATCACCTCAAATTACTTTTTTTAATATCCTTTAGAAGTTAGAGTACTGGCTCTTTTTTAGAGATTTTTGAACTTCTTAAGATCTCAGATATGGACTGTCATTAATTAGAGACCACAAGCATAAGATATTAAATGTGAATGGTGTACAATATCTTTCAAAATAATCCAGGAAAGCTAGCCCTAAATACATACTAATTATTTCTGTCATGCTTTTACAGCAGCAGTATCAAAGTGCCCTGTTTTGGGCAGACAAAGTAGCTTCACTGTCTCATGGTAAGTTCAGTGTTGTTCATTACTTTCTTAATGATAGTATTTTCTTTTGGTTTAGTTCTTTGGGGTTTTTGTTTGTTTTGTGTGTTTGTTTTTTGTTTCTAAAGCTGTGTGGATAAATGTTGAAGTTTTGAGTTGGGCAGAAGTGCTTTTCTGAGATCTTTGGAATGCCATTTTTCCAAGTAGAGCAGGGCCAATCTTCCTTCCATTTAGAACTCTGTGTTAAAATTTATGTTTGGTCAAACCTAGAGATTTGCCTACCTTAAGAGACCAAAAATAAAGAATGAGCTATGAGAGACAGTGGTGGTTTCCTACAGGTCTCAGTGTTCTTCAGGGTGACAAGTAGAAAGCTGATTTTACACAGTGAGTCGATGCTGGTAGCCTGTGTCTGCCCACAGCTATGGTCTGTTTTCACTTCTTAAGGGATTCCAGGGGCTCTATCCCACAAAAACTTTGGTTGCCAATGAAGTAGGAGGGAACTAAGCTACTCTGCAGTTATAACTTTAAGCTGAATTCTAGTGCTTTCACTTTCACTGGTGTTACCTGACCAATCTCTTCAGAGAGGCAATTTTTGGTTGTGTTGTCTTTTTTGTTTGTTTGTTTGTTTGTTTGTTTTCTGCCCTGTGTCCAAGGACAGGCTAACCTACAATTGGGTCTTTTTGGTTTGTTTTTTTTTAATATCTGTATCATAGAGTCATAGAATGGTTTGGGTTGGAAGTTCTCTCCTTCTGACATACCTCTAGTATGCATGAGATTCTTTGTTTTCACTCTCCAGTGCACTGTCTGCTGTCTTTAAGTTAAAATCTGGTTTTTTTTTTCTTTTTAATCTGTCACTGATAGATACTCTTAAATTTTTATTCACATATTTAAATATATGTATATATAAACTTCCATAGCTCAATAAGATGCTAGGTTAGGGAACAGACAATTTTCTAGTGAAGCAAAAGTGAATATTGAGTATGAAAGTGAAAGTATATAATAAATTGATGGTTTGTAATCTGTCCCTTTTTTTTTTTTTTAGAGGAGCCACAGGATATCTACTGGTTGGCCCAGTGTCTTTACTTAACAGCTCAATATCATAGGGCAGCCCATGCCCTTCGCTCACGTAAATTGGATAAGGTGAGTCATTTTAGTCAAAAACTTCTGGTTTTACTACTTCTGAACTTCTGCTGCTAGCCATAGTGACTACCTCTCCATTAGAGGGTAAGGTTGGTGGGAAAAGTGGTTAAAAACCTGCGTGGTTTATCTGAACCAAGTATAGTTCTGTATTTAGTTGTAGATTGACACTCTTGTCTCCAAATAGGGTCATGGAAAAGAGAAGGGGTGCAAGGATGTACCTGCAGCAGGTATGGGAAGGTGTAGTGTCACTTCAGCTGTAGTTATATGAATTCTCTTCCTGCTCTACTAATGAGTGGTGAAGGCAAAAGCGAAGCAAGTGATTTTTTTGTGATTTTAATAGTAGAGAAACTGTTACAGACTGAGCCATTTTAGCCAGTGAAGATTCATGGAGGTGAAAGAGATGGTAAAGCCATACAGCTGAAAAAAGATAGAGCAAAAAGGAGTTTAGCAGTGTCAGTAAACATGCTGTTTCTTTATAACTAATAGTGTGAAACTTTTCTTTCAGCTATATGAAGCGTGTCGCTACCTTGCAGCGAGATGCCATGTGAGTACCTGTTTTAACCTTTACTAAAACCAAACTAAATAAAGGATGTACCTTGGGAAGATGAGGGACCTGAGAGGCCGTGTAGATGTTTATGTTCATTACAATAACAGGTTGAAATTTTTAATAGGTGATTGATTTTATTTTATTTTTTAACCTTTGGTTCAATCACTGGAGGGGAATTGGGAGCAACATTGGCTGGGTATGATTCTCACTTAGGGTGCGAGAGGTCCCGGGTTCAAATCCCGGACGAGCCCTTGTGGTTTTTTGGCATAGACATATATATTCTTTATTGGGTTAAAAACTGGCCACATGGCCAGGCCCAGAGAGTTGTAGTCAATGGAGTTAAATCCAGATTGTGGCGGGTCACCAGTGGTGTTCCTCAGGGCTTAGTTTTGGGGCAAGTGCTGTTCAATTAATTAGTGATCTAGATGAGGGGATTGAGTCTTCCTCAGCAAGTTTGGAGATGACACCAAGTTGGGTTGAAATGTTGATCTGGTCGAGGGCACAGGGACCTGGACAGACTGTACCAATTGTCCAAGGTCAATAAAATGAGGTTTAAGAAGGCCAAGTGTTGGGTCCTTCACTTTTGTTACAATGAGCCCATGCAACGTTACAGACCTGGGGAGCTTTGGCTGGAAAGCTGCTAAGCAGAAAAGGACTGGGGGGGGCTGGTTGGTACCTGGCTGAATATGAGTCAGCAGAGTGCCCAGGTGGCCAAGAAGGCCAACAGCATCCTGGCTTGTGTCAGGAATAGTGTGGCCAGCAGAAGAAGGGAGGTGATTGTGCCTCTGTACTTGGCATTGGTGAGACCACGCCTCGAGTACTGTGTTCAGTTTTGGGCCCCTCACTGCAATAAGGACATTGACTTGCTGGAATGTGTCCAGAGAAGGGCAGCCAAGCTGGTGAAGGGTCTGGAGAACTCCTCTCTCTGTGAGGAGAGATTGAGGGAATTGGTAATGTTTAGTTCAGAGAAGAGGAGGCTCAGAGGAGACCTTATTGCTCTCTACAGCCACCTGAAAGGAGGTTGTAATGAGGTGGGTGTTGGCCTCTTCTCCCAAGTGAACAATGATAGGACTGGAGGAAATGGGCTGAAGTTGCTCTGGTGGAGGTTTAGACTAGATATTAGAAATAATTTCTTTACTGAGTGATTACACATTCGAACAGGCTGCCCAGGGAGGTAGTGGAGTCACCATTCTTGGAATTTTAAATGTGACTGATGGTTGTATAAATATAGTTAGCAGCTATATACTTCAGTGTAAAATGTGATATGTAAGCAGTAAAATGCAGTGCTTTCATAGGAAATCGGAGTCAATTGTTAGATTAAATATAAATGTTTGAAATAGAATAATCTGCTTCTTCCAGAAAAAGATCAATGTATTTTATTAAAACCTGTACTGACTATTTTTAGAAATATATCTGCTTCTGTGACTGCTTAATGACAAACAATAGATTTTTCTGTACCTGTTAATTTTGTAAATTTTTGTGTATTTCTCGTGGCTACTAAAATTGTAATTTTAAAGATGTGTCCAAATAAGAACATGCATGCAAAATCTCCTGATAATCACTGGTTGTGACACTGCATTTATTGGTGCTTTATGTACAGATGTTTCAAATCCCAACCTTGTTTTTTTACATGCACATTTTTGCTAGTATGCTGCAAAAGAACATCAACAGGCCCTGGATATTCTTGATATGGAAGAGCCAATCAACAAACGACTTTTTGAAAAGTACTTGAAGGATGAAAGTGGATTGAAAGACTCTGCCACAGACTGGGAGATGTCACAATCCTCTGTAAGTGACATTTTTTAGCAAATAATACAACTGAAAAAAAATGTGTAAAGTGATTTAACAGCTGTATGAATCTGAAACTCTGTTTAAGCTTTCTTTTTTGGATAAAATAATTTTTAAAAATGCTGTTTTGTTCTATTTTCAGTCATGAGAATAGTCATGTGTTAGCTCACATGTATGAGAATAACTTGATTTGCAAAAATGAGAAATGCTTTTCAAAAGCTTTTAATAAATTCTTTGCAGAGATTCCACAGGAAGTTCATGATTTAGCCTTGTTTTTTTAAAGTCTCTTGGGTCTATGTTGCAGTTTCAGTCTCACAATGTAAACTAACATTTCTTTCAATTAGGCTGCCTGTTCTAAGATAAAGCAAGTTTTCTTCTCTAGTAATTTTACTGTTTCCTTAATCACTCAAGTGTTTTTCTCAGTGGGTTATTTTTTTATCACACCTGAAAATTAAGCGTTGTGAAGATGAAGTTTTTGAAGCTCAGTGAAAAAATCCTTATCATAAGATCCCTTAAAAGGGATTGGTACCACATGTAGGAGGAATATTCTTTACTTCCAGAGTTTTGAATTGAGGTTTTTTAGCTGAAACTGCAGTGAAGGCATCTGGCAAACAGCATTCTCCCTGTAAGACTGAAGTAGCAGAATGCGTTAAATCATCTATGTCAACTGATTTTAAAGGAGAAGAGAATAAGACTCAGTTTCTGCATTGCACCTGAATGGGAATATTTAAGCTACCACTGAAACAAAGGAAGAAGTATTCAGCTTTGGCTGCTCTTTCTTGCTCCCTGTTTCATGGTACTGTGGCCCTGCTTACTGAAATAAACTGGGGAAGTACTTTGACCAAAAAATAATCTGGTCAAAAAACTCAACTGCATCAGTCCTTGCCATCACAAATGAGTGAGAAGCAGGAAGCAAGGATGGGTTTGGTTTGCCAAAGGAGAGAACTACTGAAGTAGGTACTGCTACAAGAAATTTTAGATCAACTTCTTTTCTAGGAATGTAGCTTTTTCAGTTTAGTTTGATTAGTTATCACAGACATTAGTTCCACAGTAAGAATGACTGCTCTGAGCTGGTAACAAGATTGACAGTGTAGCAGCCCCCTGGGTTTCTTTAGTTGTTAATGCAGCTTTCTTGCTGCTAGTGTGTGGACTCCTGAGGGAGGTGGTCTGTCTGCTTAGCCTGTTCATATAGATGGGTAATGTGTTAACTTTCTCCAAATAACTTACACTTCTGTGCTCTTCTGATGGAATTGAACACACATCTGTGGATTTTTGAAAGGACATGTTAGTTATTGCACATCTTAGCAAAACTTTATGGTAATAATGATCTTTTACTACCTTCATTTTGGAAGCATCTATGTTTTTAATTGAAAAGAAAGATACACTTTTCTGCTTAAAGTAGTTGAGTCCATTGATTTGGCCTTTTTCACCTCTGTTGGGTGAGTCTTGCATGGACCATGTGGTTTAACTGTCAACAAAGTAGACAGTTGCCTTTGGAAGTGATAATTGTGAACAGGGGAAGTGATAAGGGGAAGATATAGTCAAGATACTCAGTGTAAGGAGAATTCAGTATAGTTTACAACTGTGTATCAGAGAGCTGGATGCCAGAAGTAGAAAAGATAACTCTGTCCTTCTGCTTATTTCAAGCATGTGTTTGTTTGGTGGTAGATACCCTTACAAAGCATTCATTTGATTGTGGGTTGTTTTTTTTTAAGATAGTAGAGACTATTTATTCAAAACCAGCACTAGAAAACCAGGTTCCATCACACATGAAATGCTTTTTACTTTTCAGGGAGCCCATTTGATTTGTGCTCAAAACCAAATTGCAAACATTGATTCAGTCTTTGACCTCCAGCCCTGCTTTTCCACCAGATCAAGAGCTCTATTTGCCTTTTGCGAGGGAAGATCTATGATGCTTTGGATAACAGAACCCTAGCAACATACAGCTACAAAGAAGCCTTGAAGCTTGATGTTTACTGCTTTGAAGCATTTGATCTTTTAACGTCCCACCACATGCTCACGGCACAAGAAGGTCTGGATAGCAGTATTTCTCAAATACAAATACATTTTAAGTACTTTCTAAATATGCCTTTTTTTCTGGATAAAGGTTATAGCAACACTACAAGGAAGAGACATTAAAATGTTAAGAATAGCTAATGTAAGAATCACAGGATCATAGAATGGCTAGGGCTGGAAGGAACCTTAAACATCATATAGTTCCAACCCCCCTGCATGGGCAGGGACACCTCCCACTGCACCAGGTTGCTCAAGGCCCCATCCAACCTGGTCTGGAACATCTCTAGGGAGAGGGCAGCAACAGCTTCCTTGGGCAACTCTCCTTCAAATGAGTGCAAATTATAATCTGCTCAAATTTACATTTAAGCTTCATTTTTCAGGCATGCAGTACTAATAATGAGAAGAAAATAAAGGAAGCCACCTGTCCTGTTTGTTAGCTCTGGACGCTCCCACAGTCTTTGCCCAGCCTAAACAGCATTTTTCCTCAAGTTCACAGTCTTTGAATCCACAAAACCCTGCTGGTGTTTGTTTACTTACAGTAGGCATTATTAAAATGGCATTCTTAGTGATAAGATTTGACATGTAGACTAAATAAAAATAGTGGTGTGTTATGTCATCTTTGTTAAATTTTATTTGAAAGTGTAGAAGGAAAAATTAAGACTGTAATAATTAATTTCCATATTTAGTAACATTTTCTGTTTTAATGTATTTGTGTTGTAATTTTGGGATAAGTATCATAGAATTCTTTACATCTCTTATGTTCTTAAAATGTTGGACCTTGCTGTTTCTTCTGTAAAATAACCTCCATTTTTTTCAATTCACACAGAAAAAGAACTTCTTGAATCTCTACCTCTTAGTAGACAATGTACAGAAGAAGAACAAGAGTTGCTTCACTTTTTATTTGAGAACAAATTGAAAAAGGTAAATTCCAAAACTGACTAAAAAGCTGGAGATATGATTGAAAGTCTTGACTTCAGATGTAAATTTTCTTGGCTTCGGCTTATTCAGACCACTGGGATAAGTAAGGGCTTTGTAGTTTTGTTTACTTTAAAATTGATAATGCAGAATATACCACTTTTTGGGAGTAGTATAATAGTTTTGTATAAACTCATTTTCTTGAAATTCTGCTTATTTTTAGCTATTTCTTGACAAACTTCTAGGTGGAAAAAAGAAGATTTAATATAGAAACATTTTTCCAGACTATTTTTTCCAAAGATAATGTGAGAGCACTGAAAGCCAGCTTTGTATTGCTCAGTATTAATTTCTGCAACTTATATTTAAGAAGGTGACACTGACAAACATTTTGCATGTTCTTAATCAACTTCCAAGTATGTTATAAAGAACCATCTTATAAAATACGTTTTATGGAGTTAAAGCCAAAAATTCTAAGCAGCTTGATGCTTCTTAAATATTCTTGTAGAACTAAAAATAGTAACACTTAATGTCATCTGATTTCAGATTGATTGTTGTTTCACATTGTGTTTCTTTTGTCTTTCAGTATAATAAACCCAGTGAAACACTGATTCCTGAATCAGTAGATGGTCTCCAGGAAAACCTGGATGTGGTGGTATCCTTAGCTGAAAGACATTATTATAACTGTGATTTTAAAATGTGTTACAAGCTTACTTCAGTGTAAGTATACAAAAAAAACTTAAGTTTTTTATTTCATATAGTGAAGCATAGTAGTTATATCTGGACTTAGATCATTAGAATATCATTGTTCAGTGCATCAACATACATAACAATTTGATACGAAGTTTAAGGTGTTTAAAATGTGTAGTTTGTGTCTGGCAATCCAAGTTATTTTTGTGATATGTAGCAGAACAGTCCAGAGCAAAACTCCAGTTAATCAGCATTGTGCTGCACTTCCCTTCATCCATACTCTTCCACATATTGGTACCTTCAGTTTTGTGTGTTCTCTACCTACTTGTTTAGCCTTCAGAATGAATAGATTTGGATCAATTCATTAGGCAGTGTGATTTCACTTACTGATTAAAAGTTATGTTAATTTTGATGTGCAAAATGTTGCATTTTAGCTTTTAGCCATCCTGGGCAGACAGATTGCTGCTGTCGTCAGGTGGGACAGAACAACAACACTGATTGCTTCTCAGTGACTGTAAATCTGAACACATAGGTCTGAAGCTATTTTTTTCTGCTGGCCTGACAACTGCCTTTTTAAGAAAACTGCATTTAGTGTCTGTACTGCAGAGTATTAGTGGTGTAAAATAGAAGTTTATTTTTGTTTTATTGTGTTGGCTTTTTTTTGTTGTTGTTTTATAGTTCAGCTTTTTCTAAGCTGAAGCAAGCCATCACTATGTAGACTATCCTATGGAACCCAGTACAGGCTAGATTTTTGGGAAGGGTGTGGAGAATGCTGGCAGGATGAACTTAAACACCTGAGTAAAATCATGATCCTGTTGAAATAAATTGCTTCAGTTAGGTCAATAAAATTGCATTATTGCATATTAGTTTCTGAAACTTGATTGCCACATTCTGTCTAACAGGAAATAGCAGAGTGTCTCCTAAGGAGGAGATTAGCATAATTAGCATAGATGCTGGAGCTTGGAAATGAATCTGTGAAGTCCATGTGACTTCTAAGACTCATTAAAAAAAAAAAAAGAGGGAAATTTCCTTTTAAATACTTTGAACATCTTAAAGAATTTGGTTGCTATTTTTAACTATTTCAAAGCATGCTTCTCAGAGAATGGAGTCATAATGCTGTTCTTCTGATTTAAGAGATTCTGTGAATAGTTTTCAAGAATTATTTTTTTTTTGGTCAGTTTACAAAATGCCAATGCTTACAACACTTAAAGAAAGGTCACGTGCCTACAAGCCACGTGCTGCATGTAGTCTGTTGTCTTTGAGATTAAAAAAATTTTAAAAAAAAAATTTAAATTTTTTTTAAAAATTTAGAACTGAGTTAAATATTTCCCAAGGAATACTGCTTAGTGTTGATCTCAGATGGCTGAGGAGTATTGCATGAAAGTTGCTGCCAAATATATGGAAAAGACGAACAGATATGTTGTTGCTGTTTACTGGTTAAATTCGAAGGGACCTGCAAATGTGTACTGTGTTTTGCTTTTCTGGTTGTATGTTCAGCTTGCCAGAATTTTCTGTTATCCTCTTCTGTTAGGTTAAATTAATAGTATTTTTTCTGGTCTTAAGATGACCATTAACAGCAGAATAAAGGCTATCTTCTAGTCACAAATAGTTTTCCAGTGCCTAAAGTGGTAAGTAACTGAAACATTACACACTGTAACAGCAGCTTGCTTATAAGATATTACAGTTTTCTAAATGTGCATTGCAGATTTTTTTTATTTGTTTTGTTTTTCTTTTAGAGTAATGGAAAAAGATCCTTTCCATGCAAATTGTTTACCTGTGCATATAGGGACACTTGTGGAGCTTAATAAAGCAAATGGTAAGAAACAACATTTAGTGAGTCAAGAGAAGCCTTTAAAGCTTCAATTTTAAAAAAGAATTAATTATGCTAATTACCTGCAGTTTCAAGAAAACAGTGGTAGCTGTCAAAAAGGGAGTTTTGGAGCTGACAGTGGGGCAGCAGAAAGTAGTTGTGCAATCTTTATTTATCCATGATTTGAGTGTCACTGTCTTAACCACTGGGCTATGTAGCCAGAAAGTTAGTGAGTTTACACTGCTTCATTTCTACTTGATTTCTGTTTTGAGGTGATCTTCCTTGAGCATCTAGGTGTATTTTTTCTGATCAACAGCAAAACAAAATATATTAATTTAGACTATAAGGAACTCTTCAGTAGTGTGTATGCCTGGGTAGACTTTCTTTAGCCATATTATACTATTATACTATTCTTGCTGTCACTGTTGTGAAAGTGTCCTTTTAGTTCAAAGAAGTTAATAATCAGAGAGCACCTTTGCTGGAACTACAAGAGTAGCTTGTTTGCAGCTTTTTCTTACTTCAGACTGCATCTAAACATCCAAATTAAGTGAGGAGATTGAATGTCTTTAAAAGCAATTGTAAAACACAATTAGGAGCTCATGTCATTTGCAGTCTTTCAAAGGATGCTGCATGGTCTGTGCACAAATAGGTCATTATGCGTATGAATACTTCTCAGTGTTTAGTCAATATACTTCTCAGTTACTTGATAGTTAAGAACATCTGACCTAAATCTTTTGAGCCTGCCTTGAGAAGCATTTCCCAAAGAAACTGATATTTTTTAAGCCACATTTGATTTTCTGAAGCCAGGAAATGGTGCAACCTACACCTTTGAGTACACCTCATCAATTTAAGAGCCCTGTACTCTGAAGAAATACAAATTTTATGCACCTTAATGCTGTTCCTTTTGAAGTTACCTACACAACGGAATTGTTACCGTGTATCTGATTACTTCTGCTGTTAGAAAATCTGTTGTAAGTTATTGTAATAACCAGAACAATTGCTTTTATTAGAAAAATAGTAACTTAGAATTATTCCAAATAATATAATAAATTATTTGATTTTGTCCTATTTTCAGCATATTAATGCACAGGATTCTACTTTAAAATTGATATAACCACTGTCTGAAAACTTTCAGATATAGGAAGTTCAATAGTGTTTTATCTTGGCAAGATACATTCCAGTGTAATACTACAGCAATTTAACTACATTATTTAGTAGTTAATTTAACTAATTACTAGGTAATTTTACTGCAGGCAATTAATTTAACGTATGTTAATGGTCTAAGTTGTTGAAGAATTCATTAGGGGTGGGATGTATAGATGCTTATCTGCTGCAAAGACTTACGGGTTGTTTGGGAATTTTTGATTTTGTTTTGTTTTTAGTTAGTAAAGAAGTAATCTATTTTGAGGCAGTTTGAAGTATTATCACTGAAGAGAACTTTTTTTTTTCACTTGGGCATTAATAACTTTAGATGTTTTGGATATTTTGTCTAGAAAGCTAAAGTATTTGAAATGTCTGAACATTTTAGCACGTTTTAATTTTCTTATTTCTTTCCACTATGTAGAGCTTTTCTATCTTTCTCACAAACTGGTGGACCTGTACCCAAATAATCCTGTAAGTTGTTCTAAACCTTCATTACCAAATAGTTTTTTGGGGTTTTTTTCTAGATGAAAGCACACAAAAGTTGTGTCAGTTTGAGCAACAGAATGAAAAACCTGTTTTTGCACAGAGCTTGTAAAAATGGTTCAATCCTTTTATCTTCTGTGCACCAAGGTTCCTTATTTAAAAAAAAATGTTCAGTGTGAGATATTCAGTTTGAAAGACAATTTCAGACAAATTCTACAGTGATAAATGTATATGCCTCTCTAAGCAACCTTTTCCAAGGTTTTATCACCTTCATGATGAAAACTGTTTTCCTTTGCTGAGTGGGAACTTCCCGTGTTGCAACTTTTCCCCATTTCTTGCCATTCCATCACCACACTGCTGAAGAAGTCTCTCTGTGTCTCCTGTGTTCCCTACCATTAAAGAACTGAAGACAGCAATAAGCTTTCCACTTAGCTCTCCATGAGGCTGAACAAACTCAGTTAGAGACATGCATGTTGGCAGTTACTGCTTTTCTGTGGTATCAAATAATTTTAAAAGCTAACTCTGATTTCAGTGAAAATGTTCCTAATATCTCTAATTATAACCCATTCCTCTGATTTGTGTTACCTATAGTGATGTTTCACTAAAAGCAGCATGGTATATCTAATATGCTATTTTTATTTTAATGTGTAGGTGTCATGGTTTGCAGTAGGATGCTACTATCTCATGGTTGGCCACAAAAATGAGCATGCCAGAAGATATCTCAGGTAATTTTTTTTTTTTTTACAGTTTTTCTTAGTGAATCTGTTGCTCACTGGCTAAGTAAATATTTAATGTTCATGATTGCTTGTAAGCTCATAAAGCAAACAGACACCTTCATAAACTGGTTGCTACTATATATGCCTTTTGTTGGCACCCTTTTTTTAGTGGAGCAACTTACACCTCAACTTTCTCAGTGCTTTAAAAATAATCTAAAGACTTATATGTCTGTGCTTCTTTCAGTGCAGCCCAGGACACAGTTGGCTTTCTGAGCTGCAGGCACACATTGACAGCTCATGTTAAGCTTCTGGTTACCCAACATCCCTGAGTCCTTCTCCTTATAAAATATGTAATAAATATATAATTATTTATATTTAGTAATATCAAATAATTCCTGCTGTCCATGAACAGCAGTAGAAATAATAGTGAATTCTTGAAAATGTGTGATACTTCGTTGAACTTTGGAACTTTGTTTAACAGTGTTTAACCACACTGGTCCTTTCAGAACATTATCTTAATAGATACATAGCAATGCTATGCCACATTAAGTAATTGTCTGAAGCAGATGAAATTGTAATTCCAGGTGTGTTTGCTTGTGACGTGCTCTTGTTTTTAGCAAAGCTACTACACTTGAGAGAACGTATGGACCTGCATGGATAGCATATGGACATTCGTTTGCAGTTGAGAGTGAGCATGACCAGGCAATGGCTGCATACTTCACAGCTGCACAGCTCATGAAAGGGTATGTCAACAAATGTCATATTCAAAAAAACTAAAATTAAAATTAAATGGAAATTATTCTATAACGACTTTCAACAAGACAAGAGGGCACGGTCTTAAGTTGTGCCGGGGGAGGTTTAGGTTGGATATTAGAAAGAATTTCTTTATGGAGAGGGTGATCAGGCATTGGAATGGGCTTCCCAGGGAAGTAGTGGATTCTCCATCCCTGGAGATATTTAAAAAGAGACTGGATGTGGCACTCAGTGCCATGGTCTGGTAACTGCAGTGGTAGTGGATCAAGGGTTGGACTTGATGATCTCTGAGGTCCCTTCCAACCCAGCCAATTCTATGATTCTATGATTCTATAAGTAGCATATAAAATTGACCTACATCCCTTTAAACAATAGGAATACATTTGGAACAATTACCTGGTAGAGACAAAAGGAGAAAAAAACCCAGATATTTTGTCATCTGCATTTAACTGGATAATTTGTACTCAAATTGTTGTTGTGACTTTCTTATTTCGTTCAGGTTTTTTTTAGTTCTGAAATTAAGATTTCTATTTAGATAAACTGTGTTCTACCTGAGAGTTCTCTGAAACTTTGGAATAATATTTGTCATACCAGTTCATAAACTGCTGTATAGTAATATATTGAACAGCTGTTTCATTATCTGGAGAAGTTTGTAAAATGAGTAGTTGATATAAAACTGTTGTATTGAGTTGTAGTTATTGGTAAAAGTAATCCCTTTACTGATACTTCTTCCATATTTCATTTGTAAGCAGAAGATAAAGGGAAAAAAAAGACCTTCATAACTAAAGCATTAACAAAATAAGTGTTACTGCCAAGCAAGATTCAATTCTGTATTGGAGTGCAAATTCTTGTCAATAACTGTATATAAAGATATAAAGTATTTTAAACAGCCCCTTAGTTTAATAGTCCATGTAAATCAAATTTTTACTCGGGTGTACAAAAACGTATCCAAACACATTTGGCATTTCTTTGTAGTTTGTGAAGCTAAGTGCATCATACTTTTATTTTTTAATAGGTGTCACTTGCCGATGCTCTATATTGGACTGGAATATGGTTTGACCAACAACTCAAAGTTAGCTGAAAGGTTTTTCAGCCAAGCTTTAAGCATTGCACCAGAAGATCCTTTTGTTATGCATGAAGTTGGAGTGGTTGCATTTCAAAATGGAGAGTAAGCTTGAAAAATGATATTAAATACAATCTTAGACGTGGATTGTTCTGAAGTATAATTTTCAGATAGACTTAGGAAAGCATTTATATTGTGATTTAGAATACAGTTTCTTTTGGTTCTAGCTTAGATGGTGTTTGCCCTTAATTCTTGCTTTCTGCATTGTTCTTTGTTCAGACTGAATGGGGAAAATATTTAAATGCTTTAGAAACATGCAGAGATTGAGTATTACAGTATGTGCCTGTTATTGGGTGGCTCTGTGCTTCAGGAAGGCATCTGTCTGCACACACAAGTGTACATGTGCTATAAAGCTTTGTACAGCAAATGATCTTGTCAGCTCAGGAGGTTCCAGATATAATCTGAAAAAAACTAACAGATGCAAGAGCTGTTTTGTTAATATCCTTGGTTTGCTTCTGATTTTTTAACTTTGTCTTGTTAGCTTTTAGGAATGTGTGAAAAATATATCTATTGTAAATTAGTGGGTTTTACATCTAATTTCACTCATATAATGAAATAATGTCAAAGAACTGTTACTTGTAATTCAGTTTTCTCATACTGCTAATGGAAGCTTCACTAATTTAATATTCCTTTCCCCCCACCCCCTCAATCTCTAGCTGGAAAACTGCAGAAAAGTGGTTTCTTGATGCACTGGAAAAAATCAAAGCTATTGGAAATGAGGTATTTTTCCTAATAACATGTGTGATCAAACTCCAGAAAATTCTGTAATATCTTTTCAGAAAATATGCTGTGCTTAAGGTAGAAACAATACACTATAAATTTGATATTAAAACTTGTTGTGTGTATTGGGTTGTATTGGTATCATCTCCCAGAGGTACAGGAAAAGGCCAAAAGTGTGATTCTGTATGAAATTAAAAGAAAATAAACATTGATGGGACAATGGAATCCAGATCTCATTCTCAGCCTTGGGTCTTAGTAGACCAGTGGCTCTTGCCCTAAATGTGGAGCTGGATACCATGTGTGAAGATGGTTTCTGCCACCTTAATTGTCAGCCATTTCTTGTATGGCTTCCACTTTCATTTGGACACAATCCCATAGGTGTGGATTTGGTTTCTTTCTACCAGATAGAGCCAGTGTGTGGGAATGGGCCCAGGGATGCTTAGCTAACTTCTTAAAAGTAACCACCAAACAAAAAGTATGTCAGGAGATGTGCTTATAGTTCTCATGCTGTTGTTAGTTAAAAGACAGCACACAAATGAGTTTCTACCTCCTGGTAGTACTCTTTGTTTTATTTGTCATCATCTTGTCTAAAGAAACACATTGTACTAGAGTAACTTAGGATGCCTTAATGAAAGTGTTACCACCTTGTGACAGGCTTCTTGTGAATTTCAAGATGAGTTTTCATTATTTTTTTTAGCTTAAACTTAATTAATGAGGGTGCCACCTGACCGTGCTATAATTGTTAACATGGTGCCTCCTATCAATATAATGTAATTGCTTCTAGAACAAAGTAAACTTTCTGTAAAGTAGAATGCACTGAAAAAACTGTAACCTTCATGTGGGCAAGACACATATTTACTAAAACAAACTGCACAGCTACTGATTGGTATGCTCACCAATATGTAAGTAGGGTTGTTTAGCTGTAAGCAGTTGAAGTTGTACTGTCCATGTAAATGTCACAGATTTCGTAGCCAGACTTCAGTTCATGCTCATGGCCAAATTCCTCTCTGTATCACTGGATCTATAAACACATGAATGGAAATTCAAAATTAGAGTGGGAAATACCTGAAATAACCAGAGATACAGAGGTATGCTTACATTGTTTTAAATCATAAATTCACAATGTATTAGAGTCCAAATTATTTTTAATACCAGAAAAACATGTTTCCAGAATTTTGTTGGCTCAGGTTGCCTTCTGTGTGCCTTGCTAGTGAGCTAAGTTATTTACAGCAGATAGAATATGAAGAAGACATTAAAAAGAACTTAAGTATTAATGATTATTTTATGAACATGATTTGGGGGTGCAGTGTTCCTATGCTGAGAGACCTGATGTGATTTTTATGTAGAAAACAAACTATATTTGGTTTGTATCACAAAGGTTTATTATTACCAACCCTGTCAAGAAATTCAATTGGTTTTGAAGAATGGAAAATTAGAAAAATCAGCTATTGCATAAATGTTTTGAGCATAAATATGTGTTCTGAAAAGAATTGAAAATGTTTGTCATGTTTTTCTCAGTGATTAATGGATTGACTGGTGCATTTGTTTGTTCCAAAGTAGACAAATCTAGTTACAATCTGTAGTTGTTTGAATTGTTGCATTATTTTGCAGGTAACAGTTGATAAGTGGGAGCCTTTATTGAACAACTTGGGACATGTCTGCAGAAAACTCAAGTAAGGAGAGAGTTCTAAAACTACATTTATCACAAACACTGCACAAATGTGTTTTCTCTAGACCTGGTTATCATTTATATCAAGATTATGTACCACATGAGAGCAATGTAGAAGATGATTCTAAGAACAATATTCCTTAAATCAGCTTGTGAATATAAATACACTAATCACTACTTAATTTCAGTTTACTACATACAAGTTAAAATGCTTCATGTGAAATCCTTTCCTTAACTATTGATTCTTGTTAGAAGTTTGGTTGTACACTTTTAGACCCTTTTATGGGTCTGAATTATAACTGGCTGCTGTCCCAGTCCTGATATACTTGAATATATCCACTGATTTAAATAACAGTAGTTTTGTGATGATTAATTGCTTGGATCGGTGCTTATGGTCATTTTTCATCAACAGAACAAAAAAATACTGCTTTTGGCTTTTGAGAACTGGAATTTTCATTCTAGGAAGAGAAAAGGAAAGTGCCAAGCACAAACACAGCTTTAACACTTTTAATATCAGGAAATACTTTCTCATTAGTTATCATCATCTGATTTTAACCAGTGTTTTCCTATGTTTAATTAGAACTGTATCTTTTTTTTTTGGGGGGGGGGGGTCATGATTTAATTGTACAATTGGTGTATACTATAATTTTTGTTTCAGAGCTGCTAATGAGAATGTGATTATGGTAGATACAAGTTTTACTTCTGCTTTGGCTTTGGTAGTAATTGCTTTGTGCTTGAATTGCCAATTAGTCTTCATTTTCATTATGAAATAGAGATGTATAGCAGTTACCCCTTCTGCCAAGATCAGACAGAGGCAGTGCTGCTGGAATCTGTTCATGAGTATAATTGCAGGGTTTTTTCAAGTACTTCTTTCAGATACAATGTCATTGTTTGTTTGTTTGTTTTTTTAAATAAATTGGTAACTGCTTACAACACATTTATGTTCAGAAAGCCAACCTAGTGTATTTCTACATCCTTGTAAATCATCTTCCATGAAAATTAAGTTGGAAGTTAAGGGATATTTACATATGCTTTGACATCTTAGAAGTTTTGTATGACTTAATTTACTAGCATTCATAATACTTGCTATTTTGAAAAAAACTACTGTATGTACATCTACTCATTAGCAATATGTGGTTGAAATTTGAAAGCAGGATATTTAAATACAGTGGTAGTTAATTGGATAGGTAAATATTATGGTTGAAAATAAATTTGCATCACGGGAAGTTTCCTGCAGCAAACAAACATCTGCATAACTTTTCTGCCTCAATTGTTACTTAATGCCCTCTAATGACTTCATGTGTTGTTGTTTGCATTATTTCTCTATAACTATAGACATCAAAATTTCTGTAAATAGATAATTGCCATATTTATTTTTAATAACTTGGTGAAAGGGTGTCAAATGTGAGGATTAATTTCTCTGACTAAAGCCATAATGTACTGTGATTTTTTGTTTTATAAAATAACTGCAATAAGCAGTCTAATTAATGAATAATTTTCAAAGAAGGGGTGGCTAGAATTTGAAAGAAATCATAGGCAAATGTAAATCTTTTTTTCTGATAGGGACAAAATGGAAATAGCAAAAAGTACCAGTGTGTGCAGCACTTTAGGCTTGTAAAAGCCAGGAGAACTTTCCTCACTTTGAACAATGACTGATTTAGACTCCTACTGCTCTTTCCCTCCCCTGGGGAAGAAAATGAAAGCTAAATAAAGCTAATGTTACAATGAGCAGCATTAAACATATAAAGCAATTTATCATATCAGATTGCAAAGATCATCTCCAGTGGGGCCTAGCTGTAGGCAGCTGTTGTCCTGGCATAAGGAGAACAATGATTTCTCAATTACACTGATGAAGGAAACTGTCAATATTCATGAGTCTTTTGTGCACTCTCTTACATTCAGAATATGAAACAAGAATGTTTGAGCTCTTACAGCACTGC
Organism: Calypte anna; assembly: GCF_003957555.1. Classification (NCBI taxonomy): domain Eukaryota; kingdom Metazoa; phylum Chordata; class Aves; order Apodiformes; family Trochilidae; genus Calypte; species Calypte anna. Next base: position 138,729,493 of record NC_044244.1, on the reverse strand, counting down.
ATGCCACTGAACTACGGAAAGAATCGATGTAACACTGTAAGAACACCTTTCACTGAAGCTTACTAATAGATTTTCTGTTTTTAATCCCAACAGGAAATACGAAGAAGCTCTGGAATACCATCGGCAGGCACTGGTATTAATTCCTCAGAATGCCTCTACTTACTCTGCCATTGGCTACATACACAGTCTCATGGGGAATTTTGAAAGTGCTATTGATTATTTTCATACGGTATGTAACTGGCTTAAATTAATGTGGTGGTCGTAGGTGCTAATGTTAATTACTGTTATGTTAATGTTAATTACTGTTTCATACTGGTTTGGTTTTGGAACTGAGAACCAGCATTTTCTCCAGTATCCAAATTAGTGCTTATTTTATAACCTTAGTATTTTTTTAAAACCTTAAGTTTTCTGTTGATTAGGCAAAAATTTGCCACTTTGTGAAACCTACTACTCATATCCTTTGCTACTATAAATTATTGGATATTATAATTGCTATTTACATTTTACTTATGTAAACTTCTCGTGAAGCTGAAATTAATGAAAATACTACTAGCCTTTGCCCTGAAGTAGAAATTTTACAGCATGCTGTTTTTAAAGACATGCTGTTTTCTGTTATCTCATTTACCTTTACTATTTGATATGTGTATGTTATTATTGCAGGACAGTTTTAGTGATATCACGTTTTCATGGGGTAGCAATGAATTTTCCTCAGCTGAATTTTCAGCATTTAAATTGGCTTGAATTCAGATGCTGTTCTATTTACCCAGAAGCTTGTATTGCATACATTTAGTTGTAGTTACTTAAGGTGTGCCTCAGTCTATTTTGTTATATATTGTAGCTTAGCTATACAAAATTAACTTCCTAATATATTTTACGGTCATTATACCTCATGATTTATGAATGAGTCTCTGCATATGTACTGTTTTCTTGTTTTGTTTTTGTGATCTGCTTGCTTACTACTTCAGCCAGTTCAGATGAAGCTATCTTGGTGATGCAGTGTTTTGCCTGACAGTGAAGACTGTGCTTTAATAGCACTGTTAAACAACACAACAATGAGCTTGGAACCATTGCAGACTTAAGATGCAAATGGTGCTACTTGCTGCTAAATACTTCATACTGGTTTGTGTTTTGTTTTTCAAATAGGCCCTTGGTCTTAGGAGGGATGACACATTTTCTGTCACAATGCTTGGACATTGCATAGAAATGTATATTGGTGATTCTGAAGCCTACATTGGTAAGTCTTTCACTACATGACTCACTGAGAGGAGTCTTGAATATCAAGAGACTTTCTACCATTTCCCAGTTAACTGACAAAGCAGAGTATGGTTTGATTTGGTTTGGTTTTTTTGTTGTATTTTGGGTTTTTTAATGGCTAAATGAGACTGAACTTATTAGCAACTGCAGATGATCAATGGGTTTTTAAAGCATTACCACAGTAAATTCTTACCAGTATAAAGAAACACTTTGCCATTGGAGGTGGTGGAAATTTGTTTCGTAGAAAATACGGATCTGTGGCAGCTCCTAAACCAAAGGAAAGAGGGGAAAAAAAGAAGTATGGAGTTAGAGAGTCATAGGACTTGATTTCAGTTCATGCTGCTGTAGAGAGATACGGGCATTTGACATGCATTTTCAGCATGTCAAAACTGCTCCATGGAGACAGCATAAATTCTTCTGCCTCCAAAAATAGAGCTTGGTATATGACAAAAAACCCCACTTCATAAAATAAAACATTCTGTTGCCATAGTCTGAAATAATTCCATGAAAGCTTTCTGCCCCCCCAAAAAAACCTTATAGTGACATATTTCTGCTTCATTGAACTTGGTGATTTATCTGTAATGAACACGGTTACGTCCTGTCAAACATGTTAATGAGGCTGAAGCCAGTAAGAGCCATCTGTGCAGTCTGTTGCTTTTCCTGTGGATTTTTCACCAAATTTTGAAGCAGATGTTTCTTCTTAATATTGTCTAAATAACCATATATAGGTGGTTCACACATCTGGAAGAACCATGCAGCTGTGTTGTACACATTAATGCAAACCATGCTGTGTGTAACTTAACAACATCAACAAAAAAAGCCTCTTACAGAATTGGGAAGGGAATTCACAATTGCTTCTAAAAACAGACTTTTGAGTCTGAGTTCTATGTCTTGAATTGTGCTTTTATCAAAAAAGAGACTGCTAGATTTTTTTCAGAGCAACTCTACTAAACTTCAGTCACTAAGCAGCAACAGCTCCCTGTCATTCTGAAGGCAGAGGGTCATAGTAGTTTCTGGATGATAGTTTCTTTGAGGTCCTTTTTTGGTAGTGTTCACTTGGAATAAAGTAATGGTTTTACTGTTTTCCTAGGAACAGAGATCAAAGACAAATTAAGATGTTATGACTTTGATGTACACACAATGAAGACATTAAAGAACATAATTTCACCTCCCTGGGATTTCAGAGAATTCGACATAGAAAGACAAACTTTGGATGAAAGTGGCATTGTAACATTAGAAACCTCACATCAAAGGAAAAGTACAGATACCAGTCGCCCACTAGAAGAAACTTTTGAGATTGAAATGAATGAAAGTGATATGATGTTAGAGACATCAATGTCAGACCATAGTACATGACCAGAACTACTGGTAGAGAGGTCATTTTGTCTAAGTGTAATAATATGTTTGTTTTAGCATTTTTGTTATGGTGTTATACTTTCGAGATTTTGCTATTTTTATATGAATTCAAACTCTGTACTTAAGACCAGAAAAATAATGCTTGCCTTAAGGATGATTAAAAAGTATACATGGTGGACTATTTCTACCAAACTAATCACACATGATGAAGTAAAAAATAGATTTTTTTCTTTTTCTTTTTTTCTTTTTTTTTTCTTTTTTAATTGTTTACTGATCCATGTGTCTGCCATCAGTAAGACTGTGAAGGTTTGAAAATAGTACTTAACATTCTCAGCACTGTTAAATTGAATAGCCAGTCTAATATTGTATCATTGTGGCTTCTGAGTTGTCATTCTGCCTGTGAGGAATGTTTTATTAGTAAATCTATCCCTCCCAAAAAAATCCATGAAGTTTTATACTTAACTACTTTGTTAATTCTTTAAGGAAGAATTTTTATAGTTTTCCATCATTTGACTCTAATTTGATGTACATTAAATTGATGACAAAGCATGCTACTCTGGTATACTTCATTCATTTCAGTTCATCATTATATTCATATTGTATTACTGAAAGATCATTTAAGAACTAGTTTTGGTAAGCTGACTAGACAACAAACTTGAATGTTATAAATATGAAGATACATCACTATTTCTTGCAATTAGTGTTACAGTAAAATTGTAAGCCACAGGGCACTACTGTAGGGGACCACAGTCATTCTCTTTACACATAGTTTTGTCAGTGCAAAGGATTAACTGAATAATACACATTTTTTACAAGTCTGGAAAGTGTGGTATTTTTAATGGTTTTGGTTCACTGAAAAATTAAGAAGTAAAGCATATGCCTCTAAAACAGAAGCAGGGATTTCTCCACTAAACAGGACAGGTCTGTTTGCCTTCATAGCATGAATGTTGAACATATTTTGTCTAAATTTTTCCCTTCTCTTCTTGCCTTTTCCACATTTGTCACTGTGTGGGGCCAGAAATTAAAAACTTAACACTACAAGCTGTCATAGTATTTTCTTCTGTGACTTCCAGCTCAGTTTTGGCATTTTATGTTTGGAACAGATTTCCTGAAATTTAGCAGTCCAAACTTTAGTGCTAAGTACTTCAGATGAAAAACTAGCCATTTTTCTGTAGAGAAGTATTTCTTACAAAGTCAAAAAACTATTTTTGTTTTTTAGTCAGCAAAATTAAATCATTGGTCTGAAACGTAATATCTACACTGTGTCACAGTACATGTGGGAACATTTGAAAATGTGTTTTCAATTACACTTTTAGCATAAAGCATGCATGTTTAGTTATTGTCATCTAATGTTCATCTACTTTACCGTGGCAAAGTATAAAAAAACCTTACATTACTGTGATTCATGAAGTTCCTTTTTAGGCACTTTATGTAACTAAGAGGAAACAAGGGCTGAATCCAAGTACCTGTATTTAAACATTGCTGTCATTTTTGCTTTCCAGCAGTCCATCTTTTTTCATTTTTGATATTTTTACCTTAGAAAATGTTTACTTTTAATTTTGCCAGTGAATGGATATCAAAGGATGGGCTGATACTGTAAATTTTTGAGTTGCTGTTTGGTGTTTTTTTTCTTTTTTAATATTGTATAGTTTTGCATAAACTGGAAAATATAAACCACTGCTACTTCTCCCACTATATCTGTCTGGTGGCTCATTGAGTTCTCGGTGGCCAGGCTCTGAATCCTAAGGAATATACTCTTAGTAGAGACCATTACTTTGAAGAAATTGCTAGGTGAGAAGGCCTTAATTTATCTGTGGATTCTCATCAGCCAGGCTGAGGTACCTCCTAGTGAATCAAAATGCTTAATTTTTCTTTTTCCTTATTTGCTTACTGTGTTGCTCAGCCAGTGTTTTTTTTCCCCACGACTGACTATCTCGTCATTCTTGTGGCTCCTTTCCTGATAGTGCTCTCATGAATCCTCATCTGGAGCAGGAGACTGCAGCACAGCCACGCAGGTCCCATACACATCTTGAGTCCAAGGTACTGGCTGTTTTCCACATGTCCATGCATTATTAAATGTGAACTCAGATTCTAGACACACACGGACTTTTAAAATACAGGGGTATGAAGTGTGGAAAAGCTAGGGGAAGAATTTGTGTTTTAACAGTAATATCACACACTATTTTCCTCTCTCTGCTGGCTTTCCTACCAGCATTGCCATAGCAGTGTAGACAAGTTTGGTTCTAGCTTAGTGCCTGCAGGAATTGTGCTGTGGCACTACCTAGGGAATTATGGATGCCCATTCCTTATATCACAACACATTTGAGTATCTGTCCAGTTCAGAATTCATAGAATCGTAGAATGGTTTGGGTTGGAAGGGACCTTGAAGATAATCTAGTTCCAACCCTCCTGCCATGGGCAGGGACACCTCCCCCCAGACCGGGTTGCTCAAAGCCCCATCCAACCTGGCCTTGAACACTTCGGGGGGGTGGGGGGGGGAGGGGGCAGCCACAGCTTCCCTGGGCAACCTGTGCCAGGGTCTCACCACCCTTACTGTAAAGAAAAAATTTCTTCCTAATGTCTAATCTACATCTGCCCTCTTCCAGTTTCAAGCCATTACTCCTTGTCCTACTGCTTCATGCCCTTGTAAAAAGTCCCTCCTGAGCTTCCTGGAGCCCCTTCAGGTACTGGAAGGCTGCTGTAAGATCCCCCTGGAGCCTTCTCTCCAGGCTGAATGACCCCAACTTTTCTCAGCTTCTCTTCATAGGAGAGAGAGATGCTCCAGCATCTTTGTGGCCCTCCTCTGGACTCATTCCAATAGCTCCATGTACTTCCTGCATTGAGGCCTCTAGAACTGAACACAGTACTCCAGATGGGGTATCATGAGAACAAAGTAGACATTGAAAGTGTGACTGAAAATGTTTTACTTCATAGTTCTAAAGTACTTCACCCAAAGTTGCATGTTCTCCTGAAGAATGGAATGAGCCATGATTTTTAAGTGCTAAAGTCTTTCTCCAAGCAGAGTATGGGGGAAAAATCATAATTCAGAAAGCATATGTATCTCCTTTCCAGGATCAAGTTTTTTTACTTCAGTGTAGGTGGCTAAAAAGTTCAAGGTTCTCTTTTCTTTCGGTATCTGGTAGTTTCTGTGTGGATCAGTAGAATTTCTATGTTTGAGGTAAACTGGAGATTTTTTTCTGGGCACACTAGAAGACTCCAGTTAACACACTGTAAGGAGTGTGTCTCAACAGATACTGTATTAAGCAAGTGTCATCCTCTAAAGGATCTTCTGGTAGTTAGTTTTACAGCTATACTTAGTATCCTGAATTATTACATGCAAGACCATTGCATGGGTAAAGTGATAGCAAAGGCTTGTTGCTGCCCACAGAGCAGCCAGGAGGCTGCTCAGATTGCCAAGAGGTTCTCAAAGAGCTGAATTTCTTTTTCTCTGTAACATGATCTTTGTTTTTTTCTTTGTCCAGCACTGGTAAACGGGAGTGGTTTTCTAGTAAGACATTGTGGCAATTTCTATGTGGAAGTTGGCAAAAAAAGTGTCCTAGCAAATCAGGCCTTTTGTCTGATGTCAGGCATGGATATAATCCTTGGGTGATTTCATTTTTTCTATGCTACTACTATTTTCATTGACAAAATAGCTTAAGAGATTAAGAAAAGTTAGTATTACCTTCTTCACTCTCCATTTACAATCTGATGATCTGTTGCCTCTGATAACAATACTGGTTTATAGCATTCCTGCCCACCCACAAGAATCTACTTATGCCTGTGCTAGTTCTTCAGTTGCAGTCATACAAATGTTTGTGGTTATGCTGTGAAACAAATCAGGGAGCTGATCCAGCACTTAAAAATCCTTTCTCTATCTGATCAGTTCTTGGTTAAAAGAAAGCAAACCACTGCTGAGTTAGTGTCATCGGTGTGGCAGTGTGGAGAGAGAAGAAAAAGATGGGGCAGTGAAGGGGCAGTGCTGTAAAGGCAGTGTATCATGACACTGTGCCCCTGCAGGTATATTGGGGTTTTGGCTGGCTGTTGCTGGCCTTCATTTAGTGAAATAAAAGTTACCCAGAAAGAAACTTATGCAAAGTGTCCTAGACTGTGAATGATTTTTTCTGGTCATCAGAGGAATCTGTGAAATGACTGACTTGGCTTGGCTCTCAGCTCTTTAGGCAGCAACAATTAGGTTAGAGCTTGTGAGCTGGTTGATGATGTCTGCCTCTCAGACAGGACTTTAGGGAAAGTTTCTTTCTCCTCCTTTCTCTCATGATTAGTCTTAATCTGCTCTTGTTCTGTCCAAATCCTTGTCTCTGCACCAGCAGCTCCCACTGTGCTCTAGTCCTCTGCACTTCCCAATACCTGTTCTGCTCCAGTCCTGCTCTTGACTGGACTCTGCTTCCTAGATAGTGCTTGGTGCCTTTCTGGGTTATTCTGACATTCTGATTTTCACCCTGGGTCTAGTTAAACTGCGTATTGTCCTTGTTCTCTTGAGGCCTTTGGTTATTAATTTTTACTTTTTACTCCAAGTCATTGGCCTCACTTGAGTAAAAGTCCACTTTTTACAGAGGTCCACATTGGCCACTGAGTAAAAAGGGTCCATCATTGGGTTGAGCATCTATCCACGCGTTCCCAAAAGATACATCCTTATCCTGTCACATAACCTGATCTGTTGCAAGGGTCAATCTTGTTCCTGAGTGGGGTGACCTGTCTGTTGCCTTAAATGTTTCTAGAATAGGTTTCAAAACCAAAAGATACTTCTGTTGCCAACAGCTCCAGCAGTGTCTTCCCAGGTACTATTGCCTAGAAGATTTAAAGATACGGTTGCAGGCACTGCTCTTCCAATGCTCTCTGCAGACCCCAGACTTAAGAGCAGACACAAGTAACAAGTTACATCCTCTTTTCCACCCTGTTTTGTCCCCAGGACCTGGCTAACTTTTAATCCCTGCATGCTAAGGCTCTGGGTGGCATGTCCCCAAGGTGGCTGTGACTATCCTGCTGGAGGGGACAGAGGCCAGGCAAGGGCAGAGGGAGGCCTGGGCCACCAGGCACCCACAGGTCTAAGCTGGAGCTACCAGAGGGGGGAAACGGGACACATTTCTCTATCCTCTCCTGCCCAGGAGCACAGAGGGTGGCCCCTGAATTTATTGCAGCCTGAATTTATATTATTTGCTCGAGCATTGCAAAGTTTCTGGAAAGAAGATGGGGACAAACTTTTCAGCAGACCCCTCAGTGATAGGACAACTAGGCTGGTGAAGGGACTCAAGCACAAGTCCTGTGAGGAAGGGCTGAGGGAGCTGGGGGTGTTCAGCCTGGAGAAGAGGAGGCTCAGGGGAGACCTCATCACTCTCTACAACTCCCTGAAAGGAGGGGGTAGCCAGGTGGGCGTTGGTCTCTTCTCCCATACAGCTCCCAGTAAGACAAGAGGGCATGGACTTAAGCTCTGCCAGGGGAGGTTTAGGTTGGATATTAGAAATAATTTCTTTACAGAGAGAGTGATCAAGCATTGGAATGGGCTGCCCAGGGAAGTAGTGGATTCTCCGTCCCTGGAGATATTTAAAAAGAGACTGGATGTGGCACTCAGTGCCATGGTCTGGTAACTGCAGCGGTAGTGGATCAAGGGTTGGACTTGATGATCTCAGAGGTCCCTTCCAACCCAGCCAATTCTAAGATTCTATGACAAGTGGTGATGGTTTTAAATTCAAAGAGGGTAGATTTAGACTCGATATATGGAAGAAATTCCTTATGATGAGGGTGGTGGGACACTGGAACAAGCTTCCTGGAGGTGTGGCATAAGCCCTATCCTTGGAAACATTGCAGACCAGGTGGGAGAGGGCTCTGAGGAACGTGATCTAATTGAAGATGTCCTTGCCCGTGGTAGGGGAACTGGATCAGGTGAACTATAAAGGCCCCTTCCAACCCGAACCATCCTGCGAGTCTACCAAAGAACCTCTCCCAGACCCGGGGGGGGATGCCGCCCACCCCTCCCCGAGCTTCGACCGCTGAGGGGTCTCACCCCCATCGCCCCCCCGTCGAACTCTCGCGAGATCCCGCCAGCCAGGCGTCCAGTTCTCGCGAGGTTTCCGCCTCCCTCCGGCGGGCGGCGGCGGGGGCGGCTCGGTGCGTGTGAGGGGGGCGGCAGCGGCGGGGTTGATGCGGGGCGGCGGCCGCGATAAGTGTCCCATGGACACCCCGATGCGGCGGGAATCGCCGCGCCGTGATCTGGAGGCTCCGCCGAACCCCCCGCCGAACCCGCTGCCGCCTCCGCCGCTTCACCCAGCGCCGGTTAAACAGCGAGATGAGAAAAAAACGGCTCTGAGCAAAGTGAGGGGGCGCGGGGGAACGGAGGGGAGAGGAGGGGGAGGAAGAGGGGAGGCGGGTTTGGGGGTGTCCGCACCGGGGCTGACTCTTGGGGCGCCGAGGGGGGTGATTTGGGATGGGGAGGTGACCCCCTTGGGATGGGGCGAGGAGGAGTGTGTGAGGTGGGAGATGTCGGGGTGGGAGGGAGGAGCGTGGCGCAGGTGTCCGAGAAGAGTCGAGTCGGGTTTCGGGAGGCTCCGGTGCTGACACAGGTGTTTCTTCACCTGCAGAATGAAGGTGTTTTATTCACTTCAGTGTTTGGAGCTCCCCAGCAGCTGCAGCAGCAGCGCTGCACGGTGGTGTTCCTTTTTTTCACCTCTTCGTTCTTCAGAAATGAAGATGGGCTCTCGCTGTGGCCAAGCGGCTCCTGTGAGGGCAGGGGCACTTCTCTCGCCCTGGCTTTATTCGAGCGCTTCTCGAAGAATACTTCTATGTAGGGTATCCTGAAATTCGATTTGTTACCGTTTTATAAATTGGCAAACCGGAGCACTGGAAAACGCTAGCTTAAGTCAGGTTCATTTAAATTCAGGTGTTGGCAGGAAATGGGATATCTGAAGCTTGATGGCCATTTTAATGTTTTGTGTGCTGGCATCATTCTGTCCCAAAGGTATCTCTATGTTTTCCTGGCCTCTGCTGTCAGACAGTTTACCTGAGTGTGGTGGGTCGGCTTTAGGTGGCTGCCAGAGCCCTGCCAGCAGCTCTTCTCAGTCTGTCTTCATCGTGACAGGGGGACAAAACAGGATGAAAAAAAATTCATGGTAAAGACAGGGAGATCACTTCCAAGTTGCCATCACAGGCAAAACATACCGAGCTTGGATGAAATTAATATGCTTTCTTGCTAATTAAAAAAAAAGCAAAATGGTGAAAAAACAAAGATTAAAACACCTTCTCACTCTCCCCTCTTCCCTCCCAGGCTCCCCTGTGCCCAAGCAGTGGAGGGTGAGGAATGGGGGTTGCAGACAGGGCAGCTCCTCCCTACTGCCCCTCTCTCCTCACACTCTTCCCCTGCTTCACCGTGGGTCCCTCCCAGGGGATACAGTCCTTCATGAGCTGCATGCTGGGGATCTCTCCCACACACTGCAGTTGTTCATGAACTGCTGCAGCATGGATCTTCTCTGGGATGCAGTCCTACAGGATAAACCTCCTCCCTGGCTGCAAGTCCTGACATAAAATCTGTTCTGCACAGGCTGCATCTCCCTTTAGGGCACCTCCACCTGCTGTGGCATAGGGTCCCCCATAGCCCTATCTGCTCCACAGTGGGGTACAGGCTGGTTTACCATGGTCTCCACCAGGGGAATATCTACTCTGAGGCTTGGAGCACCTCTTCCCCTCCTTCATCTCTCACTTTAGTGTCCCCACAGCTGTTTCCCACACTTTTTCACTTTTCCCCCGTCACTGCTGTGCAGCCTTTTCTGCCCTTTCTTAAATTAAGTTTTCCCTGAGGTGCCATCATTGTGGCTGAGGAGTTCAGCCGTACCCTGTGCTGGGTCTGTCAGAGGCAGCTGTGCCCAGCACAGGGCAGCCCCTGGCTGCTTCTTCCCCTGCAGCCCTCCATTGCCAGCACTTGGACACATTACCCCTAATACTCTAAGACACTGTTTCAATAAGAGACTTTAGTTTAAATAATTTTAAAAAGAGATACTTTTAAAATTTTTGTGTAGTCAATATCTGGGTTTTTTTTGGCTTTGGTTAATATCTCTTGCTGCTGGCTAAATTGCAGTGGTTCTCAAGCACTTCACCAGACTTCACCCAATGATTATACAATGTTAGCAGAAACTGAGATAGGGGAAGTGTTCCATCTGTCAGCAAGTCCAAGGAGGTAAATCACTAGGGTCCTCACAATTAAAGTTCCCAATTTGAGGAAGAGCTTTTGAAGAGGAGTAGTATTATTTGTTCAGTCTCTTCCTACAGTATTTAAATAAGAAATAAATCTCCATTTTCTTCTATATGTGCAGGTAGTTATTCGACGACTTCCTCCTTGTCTAACTAAGGAGCAACTGGAGGAACAGCTACATCCTCTACCTGCTCATGATTATTTTGAGTTTTGCACTGCTGATCCCAGGTGAGGATGAGCTTTGCAGGTTTTCAGATACTTAAAAACCTAACTAAGTTATTTTGGATGTAACAAATGACATTTTTTCCACCAAGCCCTTTTTGTTTCATTATGTAAAATAGTTGTGGAAAGCAGGATACATACGCAGAGACAATGCATTCCTGCCCTCTTATTTTACTCTAGTGGTTTAAAGACACAAAGTTTTTGTCTGTGAATGAGACATGATTTTACTTGAAACCCTGATGTTTCTTCTAACTTTCTTTGGTAAAATGCAACAAACTGTTGGCTGTGTGAAAGAGGGCAAATACCACACATTTTTTTTTTCATGAGTGCTGTTTGAGTTTAGTTTCTTTGCTTGCATCTTTTTGTATTTTTTCTAGTTTTTCAAATAATTCAGTTTTATTAATTTTTGTCTTGCTCATAACAAGAAAAAAAAGGAAATAGTGGTTGATTTAAAATAAATCAGAATTGCTTATATGTTTATATAATGTACTCAGTGTAGCAGTGCTGCAATACTACTCCCTTTTGAACAAAAGCCTTTCCAGAAGAGAAAGAACTCAACGACTAAAATAAGCAGAACACTGTATGCTAAATCTGCATGTGTACTGAAGAACTGGAATATAAGTATTGAGGACAGTCAGACATCCCCATGGTCTCCCAGGGGAAGTGGTGGATTCTCCTACTTTGGAAAGTTTTAGGTCTCAGCTCGATAGGGTGCTGGGACATGTTGCATAAACAGTAATTTTAGAAGGGTTGGACCAGGTGATCTTTGGGGTCCCTTCCAGCCTGATGTGTGTTTATTGCAGAGCTACTCTTAAAGTTAGGGGTGACCCCACCCAGAACCTTTAGTTCACAGGGACTTCTTTGTGGCAGCCTGCACTTGGAACAGTCCAGTGCCTGTCCTGGAAGGACACTGCCAATTCTTAACCACCACTATGTTAATAGATGGTTAACTCTGACTGTATAGGTACTCTCAGTCAGTTTCACCAGCAGAAAGAAACAAAAGTTTGTTTAGTGAAACTTCATGGCAGTTGCTTGACTTGGGTAGTTACACACACAGAGGCAGCAATGAAATAGTAAGTGTTTCAGCTTTTCTGTTAGAAACACAAAGGATGTGAGCTCAGGAAAGAGGAGTATTTAGCCTGATTGAAAGTCTGTGTAGTTATTTATATTTCTGTTCTGGACTTGTCATTTGTACTTCCAAAGGGGTCTCTGTAAGGCTCCTCTCCCAGATGTTCATTTGATAAGTGCAAAAATGAAAGGCAGACCAAAAAGTATCTGAAGAGTGTCTCTTGTCATCCATAGCATTTAGCTGCACAAATGCTAGGAAACAGTTTAAAACTTACAATTCTAATTCTCCAGAACAACTGCTGTGTAAGAATTTAGGGAGTCAGCCGTCTAACAAAAGAGAAGGTGCTGACAACAATTGTACAAAGTTTCATTTTCTCATGACTTTTATGTGAGGAGATTGGTGTACTCAAAAATACTTCTGTTTGCCCACTTAATATCATCCATGTCAGGTCACTGATAAAAGGTATTGTGGTTTTTCTCTCGTGCAGTGTTACTCAACATGTGCTTTCATATAGCTAGGGATAGAACACAGGTATACATAAAGTTTGTTAGATCACATAGATGACACAAATATTCATTTTGGTAGAGGAATGTTTGAAACACACAGTTTTAAACTTTTTTAACAGTGAAATCTTTGATACTTGGACTGTCAGTTTCCTTGAGTCCTGTGTATGACCCCTGTCAGCAAAAAAGGAATTTGGGAGAAAAATGTCCTCTTCTTCCTGAGTTTTGTATTATTGTTCTCTTCTGTTTTGCAAATTTAAACTCTCTAGAAAAAAGTGTTTTCATAAAAGTTTGATTTTTTAACATACTGTTTTGTGTTCACTATTTTTTCCTTCATCTTGCTTCTTAAAAATTTTGTTTTCATACAAAAGATAAAGTTTTTCAGAATGAGTTTATCTTTACACAGTCTGTATGGCTTCACCTTCTTCCAGTGAAAAGAAGGTTTAAACAGTTTAAACTCTGCAGTTTAAGCAGGCATTTAGCTGCAGGTCTGTTCTTTGACTGGCCCAGGATCACCTTGCCCTCTTTGCTCTCTTTGTTTGAATGCTGGTATGTACATCTCTCTGTAATTTAACTGTATGTGTTTGCAAACCCTAGAATATAAGTTAAACTCTAAACAAGATGATTATATGTAGTCTTAGTTTCCTTTTACCCATCAGAGAACTCTTCTGAGTATAAAGCATTGTGGTGCTGTAATCCATCATATTAGGGACAGTTCCCAAAATTTCAGAAAACTCTTTGGATAGTTTTTGTATTCATGCCATTCCAGCTAACAGGCAGAGCAGGACAGGACAAAGTGGGCATGTTCTTCTTAAAATGCCCTCTGTCTTTCACCAGTTAACTTTTTTCTACGTCCTGCACCATGTGTACTGTGGCAACCAACCCAGAGAATTTGGTCATAAATACATGGGAAGATAAAAAGCAAATTTCATGTTACCTAACCATAATTATTTGGTGAAGCTGCCCAGTAAGGAGGATCTTTGTTGGAAAGAGGCATACGAGTGTTTTGATGCAGAAGCAGACAAATTTGCCTTGAGGGTTGTAATGTCTCAGTTTAACCCCATGCTGTATAACCCTAGATAACAGAACTTTCTGAAATCTCATGGAGGTTCTTCAGCTGTGAAGTAGAGACTTCTTTTTCATGTATCACCACTCTGTTAAACTATAAAATTCCATGTTAGAAATTGATGCTAGAAATTAATCTGAGAAAACCTGTGAAGCACAAGGATACACATTCTGTATTACAAAGTCCCTAGGCTGTGAGTAGCAGAAATGATGTACTAAGTGAACTGTCAGTGTGTAGTTTCCCCTTTGTAATAAACTTTATCTGAACATACTTGACCGGTTGCTGTTGGAGGAAGGACTGGAGTTTAGCTGTAGCTGTTTCTACATTTTTACTTCCAAGGTAAATCTCCCCCTAGAGGACAAAATACGCAGTTGCACTCCTACCTATGTGGTTTTGCAAGGTTGACATTATCAACTCCACTTCCACTGTTTTTGCAGTCTAAAGGTTATTTTTCATTTTACAATGTCCTGTTATAGGCAATCTATAAAGCTTTATAAAATGCCATTTGATTAAGTCATGTTAATGTATAACACTTTTGTAGTTAAATCCATTTCAGTAAAATCATTTCAGAAAGTGACTTTTGCATTGTGTTTCATTCATTTTTTTTTTCAGATTCATCTGATCCAATGCATTATATTTATTCTCTCTTGTACACTGACATCCAAACAAAACACTTTCTGTGATTTCAGGGATGTGTGTTGTATTGACATACTGTCTATTGCTGATAATAAAGATTCTGCCTTCCTGACATCCATCTTGTTCTGACGCTCCAAATATTAACTACTTTTTCCATATATTCTTTTTTTTTTTTTTTTTTTTTTTTGCCTGTGTGTAAGTGTTTCTGAGTCTTCCAAAACCTGAGTTAAAGTGATTGAGCTCTGACTTTCATGGATTTTGGTCATCCCTCAGGACTGGCACTGAATGCTGTGTGTTGTGTTGTGAGGTTTTAGAAGTGAAGAGGTCTGAACTGGAGCTTTGCTAGGGTGAAAGACAGACAAATATATTATGTCGTGTCATATATCACAGACAGTGATTAATCTTCTTGCAAACAGCACTCCTTTGCCCTTCATAACTGTTTCCCAACATTTTGTTCAGGATTATTGTATGCGAGTAGCATTAACATTCCAGGATGGTGGAATGCACCCAGGGACTTCACCAGAACCACCAGTACCATGTTAGGAATGGAAAGAGTGACAATCTGTCATTGGAGTTGTGTGGTCTTTCTGGTCCTCTACTACCAGGCAAATTGTGCTTGGCAGAAGGCAAGGGACAAGAGGATGAAGGCCAAGTGGATTTTAGTTTGACATGACAGTTTAGGTGGTAAATTATCAATTTAATCAGAAATTATGTGATACATGAATGGATGAAGTTTATGTAACTTCAGAATCTATAATGTAATTCAAAATCTATATGTAGAGATCATAGAAACAGAATCATAGAATGGTTTGGGTTGGAAGGGACCTAAAAAGATCATCTAGTTCCACTCCTCCTGATTGGACAGGGATACCTCCCCCTAGACCAGGTTGCTCAAAGCCTGACCTATATATTTAAATTTATATACATGTAAGTATGTATGTTTATGCACTATGACTGATAAGTTGGCATTTTTACTAAGATGTGATGTCTAATTTTATAGCTTATGTGTTGCTGTTTGGTTTCCTGTATACCAGACTTTTTTCACAGTTGTGTTTGAAGGACAGTTTGTAGAAGTAAACCATTATAATGTGTTTGTTATTAAAATGACTATAAAAGTAGGGGTTTAATGACATGGTGGACTGGGTACTATACATATAACCTAAAAGGTTGATTACCCTCAAAAGCAAAAAACAAAGAAACTGAAGAAATTAGTACAGTCAAAGTCATCTGGGTTATTTTCGTAGAATTTACTCTTAAGTGATATCCAGAGTTGACAACATAGTGTGCAGTGCATCTGCCCAAAACCTGATATATATGGAAAGCAGCATGCTAGACAGCAAACATATGGTGAAATAGAAGCAGCTGTCTGATGATAAAACTAACCATGGCACCCCAAACTTAATTTCAGATCCCAAATGAAATCTGTGCTGGTAGATACTTGAAAAAAGGAGGAGACACACACAGAGTCTAGTGGCCATTCTGTGGGACTTGGCTAGAAAGAAAATCTGAAGAGCCAAAGCTGTATTTTATCCAACAACTTCTGAATATAAAGTATGAAAGCAGAGCAGCACTGTTTCTTCCTAGGGGTGGGTATTAACCACAGAGTTGCTGTGTCCCTGTGAAGCCCGGTGTGGTTTTAGCTGCACTGTCATGCTGGTGGGTTACAGCAGGTGGCTGCAGTTGAAATCAGGTGTCTGAGACAGAATTTCATATGCAGGGCAGTGCTAAGCATTTTCAGTTTGCTACATTCAGTTAGCCTCCCATTAGAGAGTGAAATTAATTATTTTTTTTTAGAGACACTGCACACTTTGTTGTGTAAAAGCTTCAGACAGGTCTGCGTAACACTGAGCAATCAAACTTATATACAGTAAGCACTCTGATATCTAACTTGCTCCTATGTATGTTTCCCAGATAAGAACCAACTCTTTGTGTGTAGAAGTGGTTCTTTTAAGGAAGAAACCTGTAATTGTTATGGGTTGTCGTAACTGTGTTTCTACATTCTTCTGCTCTGATACATAACAACAATAGTGGATAATCTAATTTTATTTTGCTACTGTGCACGTTATTATCCTGCTGTGCACGAGCATGCTCTTAAATTTCTGTATGTTTCTGCTGATGTGAATGGAGTTCTTGAATATGTTAATAATGCTTAGGAACAACATGGGATCCCTTATTTTCAGGGTAATTTCTGACACTGCTTTATCAAGTCTCATCTATACATTTCATACTCAGTTTTTTCTTACTGTAATAAACGCTTTATAATCATAGAATCACAGAATTGGCTGGGTTGGAAGGGACCTCAGAGATCATCAAGTCCAACCCTTGATCCACTACCGCTGCAGTTACCAGACCATGGCACTGAGTGCCACATCCAGTCTCTTTTTAAATATCTCCAGGGATGGAGAATCCACTACTTCCCTGGGAAGCCCATTCCAATGCCTGATCACCCTCTCCGTAAAGAAATTCTTACTAATATCTAACCTAAACCTCCCCTGGCAGAGCTTAAGTCCATGCCCTCTTGTCTTGCTGAGAGTTGCCTGGGAGAAGAGACCAACCCCCCCCTGGCTACCCCCTCCTTTCAGGGAGTTGTAGAGAGTGATGAGGTCTCCCCTGAGCCTCCTCTTCTTTAGGCTGAACACCCCCAGCTCCCTCAGCCTCTCCTCATAGGGTCTGTGCTCGAGTCCCTTCACCAGCCTGGTTGCCCTCCTTTGGACCTGCTCCAGGACCTTGATATCCTTCCTAAACTGGGGGGCCCAGAACTGGACACAGGACTCAAGCTGTGGCCTCACCAGCGCTGAGTACAGGGGCAATTAGATATAATGTTCCTCTGATTTTAAAAATCTCACTCTGAGATTTTTCTAAGGTGAAAATGTTAAAAAATACTGTGTGCCAGGAAGTTTGTGCTGCCAGAGCAGATCAAACAGATGGCATTGGTGTACAAGCTAAAAGAAAAAAAGGAAGGGATAAGGCTTTGTATTTTCAGCCGTGTCATGATGGTTATTTGCCAACCATAAGGTTCTAAGTTACTGCAGAAACCCCTTCCCCAATTAACTATATGATGAGGCTGTTTGCTGTACACTGAGACAAAGAAAAGTGTTGTGGTGTTGCAGTGACTTGGACACTTACCTGAGTGCCAATCCTCGGTCTACAGAAAGTTTTAGTATTTTACAGAAACTGAAGATGCTCCCTCAAGACTGCTTTTTTTTCCTTGTGCATCTTCAGTACTTCAAGTGTATAATTGTAGCACTTTCTAATATCAAGCCTCATTTAATTTAAACATCAAAGAATACAAAACATATGAATAGTCCTGTTAATGTGACAGAGAAGGAAGTTCACTTCTTCCTGGGAGCCACCAGTGATCAGACTTCTTCACTGTTCCAGCCATTAAGCAGTAGAGAGACATTTCTCCCAGCACAGCTGAAGATTGCACAATAAATTCCCCTCCTTTACATGTACTTGTAGGCCTTTTAAAAATATATTTTGAAACTATGTAGTTACAGAAAGTGTTACATTCATTTTTTCTGCTGTGAAATAGATGAGAAGGAAGCTGGTTTGTTTTGCCTGCTTTGCTCCTGTAGTGTCACTCCACAACCACCTTCAAGATAGCTTCTGCTGCCTGTGCATCCTGTGATAAACCCATAGTTTTGCTCTTTCTCACCGATGGTGAAATCCAATTCTGAAATAGCTATGGGGCTGAAATACAGTTGTAACTGTGTGTGTTGATTGGCCACTGCTGCTGGTGGTCAGTTTTGCCTGTGTGGCAATAGTAACTTAAAATTATTAAAATTATTAAAATTAAAAATGTATTTAAAATTAAATATTAATATTATTAATTAAACTTGATTGTTTAAATGAATAATAAATTAGTAAAATTTAAAATTAAATTAAAGATAATTTAAAATTACGGGTTTGTATTCAGGTATGTGTCAAAATCTGTTGTGATGCATAGCCAGCACTGAAGGCCATTTAAACCCAGCTATTTTATATCACAGTTGCAGGGGTTTAAAGCATGTACATGCCAGGACTCACCATAACTTGTCTGGTACCACTTGTGGGTGGTAGTTCATTAAATTCCTCAGTTTCATTGTGGTTGGTGCTGTGCCAAGCCTGAGGTTTTTATTGGGAGCATTAAGCCCTTTGGAATGGGATCTGTGCCAATAAATTCTTGAAGGATCAGATTTATTTTAGGTAAGTACTCGTTCTTCTCTTTGCTAGAAATGTTTTGGCTTTTCACAGTAATGGTTCTTCACAATTAGACATTGTATATTTGTACACATGTATGTCAGGTGGAATTTATTTGTATGTAATTCATTGGATTATCTTGCCCATTGTTATTTAATCTTTCTTAAATGTGGAAATCTCTTTCAGTTCAGTGATAGCTTAGTAACTACCCTCACTTATTTAAAAGTAACTTATTAAAAGTAATTTCAGTTACTTTTATATATATATATAATTATATACATATGTATGTAAAGATTTCAATGTGCGTGTTTAAGGTAGCTGTTTTTCAGAGAAGGTAAGAATTGGAGTGTGATTCATTTTTTTCTAGGCCTGAAAAGAACAGTAAATAACTGAAGATTAAATTACTTGTTGTTGCAGCCTTTATCCTCATCTCTACTCAAGAGCATACATTAACTTTAGAAATCCTGAGGACATCCTTCTTTTTAGAGACCGCTTTGATGGCTATGTCTTCATTGATAATAAAGGTTGGACTATTTATAAGATACTAAATGTGTATGTATACATATACCATTTTTAGAACATTATTTTTGGTAATTACCATGTTTTTTTTTTCAATATAGTTAATTATATAAAACATATTAAAATCTAGCACTTACAAATATAATTAAGTGCAAAATATATGTATCTATGCAGTCTTATTTGTCTGTGTGCATGCTATATCTGCATTCTTGTACCTTCAGCAATACACAATCAAGATCCTATTAATAAAATTATCTTATTAAAGCTTCACAATTCATCATAACAGACCTGAACACATTACAAGCATGAATTGTTACATCTTCAGTGTGTTTCTATGAGATAAAATTGTGCCACTCATTCCCATTTTGAAAAAGCAAGACAAAAACTTGTCTTGCCCAATTTGAGACACGTACAGTTTGACTTCTTAGAGCATTTGCAGACATCTTGAGTTCCAAGAAAAAGAGTGACAAAATTGGTTGCCATCCTTAAAATGTTCAGCGTGCAGGGGTTTACCTAATGGTAAAGAAAAGCTCTGTAATGTAGGTATGGATAAATCCACATCTTCTACAGTTGCATGGAACTACCCTAGCCAAGAAATGGTGCTTTTCCTTCTAGCAGTTTTTTGCCTCATTCACTCATAGCCTCTGTAAAAAAATTTCATGGGTTTTATAAAACAGAGTTTTGGGTTTCTCATATAGACATAGCCTGTTCTCTTCAGTCCATGTTGCAGAGGTCCTGTGAGAAGAAGTCATGCCTGCTCTTACTGAAGAACTGATCTCTGAAGAAGCTGTCTGCCACACTAACAAATCCCTCATCAGCATTTCCTACCTGAGATGCTTTATAGGCCTCTAATTTAATCAGATTTGGGTGGATTTTCCTAGAGATGGAGAATAACACATTACTCACAGGGTGTGCTTCCCAGATTTCAAACTCTGGATGTTTTAGATAAGAAACCAGTTTTATAATTCTTCCAAGACTTCACTTTGTCTAAATTAAGAATGTTCTTCAGTGCTAGGGTGGACCAAAGCCAGAATATTTTTTATGTTGCAAAACTGAGCTTGGACACAGCTGTCCAGTTTGGCACGATTGTGCAAATAACCAGCAGAAATTATGATCAAAAGGCTTGTGGTGGTATTGCATTTATGAGGCTAAAACCAAAACAAGGCTTACCAGGATCACTGAGGTCAACAAATGTTCTAGCAGACTTAAGCAAGGTTTTCAGTGGACTTGAGCAATGTGTAATCTTGAACTTGCTGCAAGTGGAAGCCAGGCAAAATTCAAAAGCTGGCTCCAGTCCAAAGAAGAATCCAGTATTTAAAGCAGAATTCAAAACCCATGAAAATAAACACTGGCAAGGAGTTCCATAGTTCATCATAAACAGAAAAAAAAAAAGTATCAGACAATTCTACAGGCTGACTGTTTCAGTTTTGGTTCTGGAAGAAGTTAGTATGTTTTATACCTGCACAGTATCTAGCCCTTACATATTTACTAAGCTTTTTGGCAAAAAAATAATTTCTAATAAAAAAAATAATTTCTAATCAATATCCTTGAAGAATGAAAGGGAATTATAAATCATAATGCAAGGTCTTACTGTAAAATCGTAGTTTTCTTTAAGTCTCTTTTTAAAGTCTCTTTTAGCTTATAAAAAAATTAATTTTTATATATATATTAAAATATAAATATATTTTGCATTGAATCTAAAATACTCCTATGTGTAATTCTTCATTAGAAGTTGAGGATGGGGTTGTGGAAACATTCATATTTGAATTCAAGTAAAACCTCCCAACACGAGTTTCAGGTTTTGAAAATCTTGCTTGAATATAAAGGATGTTTCTCTTCCTTCTAAAAATTAAGCATTGGTCTCTTTTAAGGTTTGGAGTATCCTGCAGTGGTTGAATTTGCCCCATTCCAGAAGATTTCAAAGAAGAAGCTGAAGAAGAAAGATGCCAAAGCAGGGAGCATTGAAGATGGTAAACATGTTTTCTTGATGTCACAGTGGAAAATAGATTCCATTTCTGTCATACATTTGAAAATATTAACATGATGCAAACATTTTTCTTCACAGATCCAGAATATAGGAAATTTTTAGAGAGTTATTGTGCTGATGAAGAGAAAATCTGTGCCAATCCTGAGATTCTTTTGGGAGAGATTGAGGCCAAAACAAGGGAACTCATTGGTCTGTTTTCTTGTTTTTTCTTATTATTGAAAGTATTAAATATTTTTATATCTTTTTTATATTACTTGCAATAGCTGACATGTTCAGTCTCACAGAGATTGTTACTGCAGTTAAATTCTTTTGTTACTAAACCAACTTGTGACACTGGAAGTTTTGCATGCACAGTGGCTTCAGATATAGGTCCTGAATACTTCTGAATAGTTACAGATGTACTAAAAGGTGGAAGATTTATTTTTAAAAGATAAAATAGCTGAATACTTAATCTATTATATGAGCTGCTTTTATTGAGAAACATAAACTCATCTCTGTTTTCATGGTCAAGATTCTGAAAAAAATATGAAAGTAAGGCCACACCTTGTTCTCTGTATGCATGCAGCATGACTTTCACAGTCTTGGGGGGAATCTCCAGTAAAATCAACACTGAAATCTTCAATTCCAGTATGCAGCTTTCAGGATGACATGGAATATTGATGAGCTGTATCTCCAGCTGACAAAATGTAGAACACTTTGTCTTTCCTTAGGTATAACAAGCAAGTAGGAAAAAAAATTATCTTTTTTTATAGTATAGAAGAAGCCACCTCTTTTGATAAGAATCAGAATCATAGAATCATTTAGGTTGGAAAAGACCTTTAAGATCATTGAGTCCAACCATTACCTAGCACTGCCAATTCCACCACCAAACCATGTCCCTGAGCACCACATCTAAACATCTTTTGAATACCTGCAGGGATGGGGACTCTACCACTTTTCTGGGCAGCTTGTGCCAGTGTCTGACACCATTTCAGTAAAGAAATTTTTGTGCAATATCCAATCTAAACCTCCCGTGGCACAACTTGAGGCCTTTCCTCTCATTCTATCACTTGTTAAAGTAGTATTATTGTTAATAATAAATTATTAGTTGATTGGAAAGATGAAACTTAAAACAGTTTAGAGGAAATGGAAATGTTAGAAGTATGGACGTTTAGATAAGTCTAATAATAAAACCTGTTTGCTGCTTTTCTAGATAGGCAAGTTCCCCAGCAGTCATTATTTACCTCAAATCCTCCCTAGTATTTGACAGCAGAGTAAAAGCAGTCAAGATTTTCTAAGAACTTTACACAAAGTTTACAATTTCAGTGAAAGGTTTATTAACTTAAAAATAGTCTATAGATGAAAATTATTCTTACTGAGTAGCAGATTTCTGAGTAACTTTTGGCTGAGGGCAGCTTCATATTAGCAGTTTTAATATTTTGTTTATTTTAAATCCCAGGAAATCAATTTAGGTGCTTTATTTTTTTTCTGATATTCAAAACTGTACCCATTGCTGTTAAGAGAAAAACAAAGATTACTTCAGTAACTTACTTGTTTTTAACCAAGTTATATAAGGGTTTAGTTGTATGTCCAACTTCAAATGTGTTACTCCTACTAAGTCAGTTAAAGACACCCCCAGGACTTTGTTGGCAGCATTGGGCCTCACATTCTCAGCATTTCTCCAGGTAGTTACTTTTTTTTGTTTTGTGCATCCAGACAGATGCTTTAGCTCATCAGTTTCAGTGTGAGAGTGAGATAAAATACAGTTTCTCTGTAACAAGATGAAGGTAAGCTCATTCTTCTGGCTTATTTGTAGAGAGCAAGACAAAATATAAAGGTTATTGTTGACACAGGACTTCATTTTGTAACTTATTTTCTTTTGAAGAACGTTTTAAGAAAAGCCTCTTAGATTTTTATTTGAAGTACGGCCCTTAAATAAGATGGACAAGATTTAGGTTTGACATTCTTTTTTTCCCTGCTTTTTTGATACTACTCATCATACTGCCTGTCTCCCTGGAACTTCAAGTTATAATTTCTGATGAAACCTGTTGCATCACAGTCTTTATCATGACTAGGCTCAAATTCTGGATGCCCACTGCAGCTTATCCTCTCCCCAGACCCTCCAGTTACCATTTTTTATCACTCTTGGTGTGTAAAAGTGCCCAGAGGTACACAGTATTAAAACAGGGAGACTTATAAGAGCAGGAGAGGCAGAGTTACAGATCTGGGAGACTGGTAGAAGGATGCTGGGGACCTAAAATTTGACAAAAATTAGAGAAAAGTGAGAGGGGAGGAGCATAACGTGAGGAATATGGGGATAGAGGAAGGTAGAGATCAAATCAACATTTTTCATTGTTTTTCCTTTTCACTGCAGATATTTGATAAAAAATAAATGTTGCATCCTGTCAGGCCTTCCCATTCACAACTATGTAACAAAGTTTTACCATTAGTGATTGGGTTGCTCCCAGGATATTCACTGTTTCAACAAAAAAAACCATTCGGATGTTTTTGGATATGAATTGTGTCTACATTTTGGCTACACCACTTAAAATTTCATTAAAACTTTTTTTTGTTTTTTCATTTCTTTCTTTTTTTCCCCTTTTTGCCTTCCAAATCCTGTCATGCATTTCGATAGCAAAATTTTCTCCTGGTTTGAGGAAGAGTCCTTTAAACAACTGTAGAGCAATTTCCAGTAATAAACATGTTCTTTGATTCCATCCTGGGGCATCTCAGACTGACAAAACTTGCTCATAGCTGCAAGTACACGAATTCAAGTTTGAATTCAGCACTGACAGTCATGAATGCTGTGCATGATACAGAATTTAATGATGTTCTGCAATTTTTATAGAATTTGGGGATGGTTTATGCAGGTGGCTAAGGCTGGATTTTGGAGTGTGGAGACAGCTCTGTTACATAGGAATGGATGAGGCATTTTATTTGTTATTTGGGAAGCCAGAGTTTTACTGAATCTGCTGATACTTTGCTGTGTAACCTGGCACAAACCACTTACCTCTTAACTCATCCCATTTTCCCATGGAGAGGTGAATGCTAAATGGTTGTTAAATGGAAATGTTGTATGAGAATGGAAGTGTTGCCTTCATGATATGCTCTGGACTCTGGGACTGAAAAGTGCTATATGAGATTGCAGTAATGTGGGCTATATATGGACAACATTATAGCTAGGTTTTGATGTACTAAATTAAAATGTAGTAATAGATTCTGAACAGATTTCTTTCTCTTTTGGTAAAGAACCATTTGATGAGCAGAAGAAAAAAGCCATTCTTTGAAATTAACAGATATGATTTTTAATTAAACCTTAAATAAACCTGCAACATATTTCTGTTGCTTTTAACTCTACCATCAAAAAAAAATCCAAAGTGTTTCTAAAGTGGAATGATGGGAATGACTTCAAACTATATATACAATAAATAGGTTTATTAATTACGTAGCTCCCTTGTAAGTAAAGCTAGAAAAAAGCAGTTAGTACTGAAGTAGAGAAATGAGTACATATTTTAGGAGTTGAACACTATATCACAAATTTTTTGTGTTTTAGCTAGAAGAACAACACCCCTTTTGGAATATATTAAAAATAGAAAATTAGAAAAGCAGGTACGTTCAGACTTTTGCCTGAAGTTCAATATTTATGTTTCACGTGGTTTCTCTGTTGGGCAATTTACAATTAATCGTTTTGAACTCTTCAGAGAATACGAGAAGAAAAAAGAGAAGAGCGAAGGCGGCGAGAGTTGGAGAAGAAACGGCTGCGGGAGGAAGAGAAAAGGAAGCGCAGAGAGGAGGAGAGACGTAAGAGAAAGGAAGTAGAGAAGCAAAAGAAGATTTCTGAAAAAGAAATAAGGATCAAGGTACCTTAATGAAAAAAAAAAAAAAACCAACCAAAAAACAGCCAACCAACAAAACCCAACCTAGTTTTCTGCTTAAGTTATCAAGACGTTCCTCTGGTATCTCATTTATGGTGTTTATGCAGTGTACTAGGAGTAGGGTGGGGAAATACCAAGCCAGTTTTGACTGGAAAGGGAAAAAAATGTAGGGTTTTGACTTAAGTACTGTTGTTGAAAAGTGTGCCTAATTCCCTTAGTTACAATGATGTGCTGATACAGTCATGGCAGGTAACTCAGATATCTTTATACAACACGGCCACAATCTGTGCTGACACAGCCTGACAGAACTAAATTGTTCTGTGCTAACATGTCAGAAGATCATTGCAAGTGTGGCTTTCACACTGTCTGTCATGTAATCTTCATCTAGCCATATGTGCTGAGATTTTTTTGTGTTGGTGCTCAGAATGGATTTATTTTAACTGTGTGCTTTAACCAAGTCACAGCAAAGTTGTGATTTCATGCTGTGCTGCTTTATAACGATCTGAATAGGTGTGATATTAATTACTTCAGTTAGGTGGGTGCATTTTGTGATATGTCTAGACATTTAAAACCTTATTTATATAAAATGACATAGATTAAAAATATTAATCTAAACTACAGTTTTTAGCAGTATTGGAAAGGTTTTGTAGGCTGATTTGAATGGGAAAATTGGTGTAAGAGTCTGTAGCTTAATGCAAGAGCACTCCAGAAGCCACAGAGCTCTGTGCTTCTCCCCTCTTTCTTTTTTTTTTTGTCTGGACAACAGTTGCCTTCACCTGGATGTAAAAAATAATAAGTTCTGAAGCTGAATTACAGATTTTTCATATTTAGGTATGATGAAAAACATACCAAAACTTCAGAAGAAAAGGGAATTGATCTATTACTCAAAACTGGTTCTCCAAAACCAGGACCCCAGTATTTTTGACATCTGTGGCAATGTGACCTTGAAAGCCAGTTCTGCCTCCTTAAAAAAAGGAAAATATTACCTGAGAGAAACATTACAGAGTTTTAAATATTGGGGAATTATGAGCTGTGCTCATTTCAAAAAAATTGATGGAAGGGAAAGACTGATAAGATATCCTGCATATTCTTGAAATGTCAGAGAAATAGTTTGATACAGTTGGTCTTTCTATAAGGATTATTTATGCTAGACACTGCTCGAGCCCTCTGTGGGTTATTTCTTGTGAAAGGAACAGACTTCTTGGAAATCTTAATCTCCAAAGTGAAAATGCAATGTGACCTTTTCTGCTAATAAGATTTTTTTTTTCCATCTGTTTTTCTGCCAAGGTGTATTTACACTTAACACCTACTTCTAATGTCGGTCTAGCTAAAGTAGTTCATATGCAACACATTTTATATCTAATTTTTCATGGACTGAAATATTAATCTTGCTCCTTTTGTCTTAGAAGTGCTGCTTCTTATTTTATTGGCAATAACACTGAGCTCTGTTATATGATTTCTAAAAAATCATGGAACATTATATCTTTTATATATAAAAAACGTAGGAGATAGGAGTAGGTAAGTGTTTTCTCCAGTATTCTCGACATATTTAAAAGTGTGCAGTTGGATGCCTGCTAATGACTGCCACTCCTTAGTAAAAGTAAATTGCCCTCTTTAAATAACTCTTTAAATTTTACATTTTGTAAAATATATGCCTAGCATTTAAATATTTTCCTTCTTTATAGGCTTGTGACATGTTTTTAATATATTGTTAAAATGTCTGTTACAACGGAGCAGAGTAATTACATATCATAGTGTAAACAAATATTTCTTAGCTTCTTAAGAAGCCTGAAAAAGGAGATGAGCTGGCCAGTGAAAAGCACAAAGAAAATGTTGAAGAAGCTGACATAGAAGAAAACAAATGGGATAAATCACCTGGATCTGGGAGTATAAGATCCAAATCACTGGAGAGTTCAGTAAAAGAACATAAGGAAAAGTAAGTAGAATTTATTTTTTAGGCTTCAAATTAGATTTTAAGTGTTTTCATTTGAAGGCTGAAATGTGATACAAGTGGTGCATTGGCTGGGTCAGCAAGGAACAAGGATTTCATTCTGTGTAAGAACAAATCTTTCACTGTCCTTTTTTGCAAAAAATGTCTAGTAACAGCTTACTGACCTGATGGCTGTACTACTGGATGCAATTTGTTATTTGTGAAATGTTTTGAAATCCCTGATTGGAAGGATTTCTGCATGAAAAGTCATTCTGAGTTTCATTGTTATTTCATCTGATTCCCATCAAGAGTTCAGGTAAGGCCCTCCTTCCATTTCTGACGTCAGACTAAATTGCCTCAGATGTCAGACTCTTCCATCACACTTGCTTCATTTTTGCTGCAATAAACAAGTAAATGTGTTTGGCAAATAAGAGAGTGGCAGAATAGTTATGGTGTGAACGGCAGCTTATGACAGATCTGTGTCTCCCTTTTAAGTTGCACATTTAATGGTAGAACAAGAGGTACAGCCCACTTCTATAACTACTGTAGCCTGGAAATGTCTTATAAATGTTTAAATGTTTTCAGCAGCTGGTTCTCTCTTGCTCTTTGCATGTGTGTCCCATCACAAGCAGGATTCACCCATAAGATATGTAAGTTAGATAACTAAGAATAATATGCCTATTACCTATATAATACAGGTAAAGAATACTTGGTTCTTCAGTAGAGTTTTTCAGACAAGCTCTAAAAAGTACTTTGCAAAGTGAAAGAGCTCAATCTGAGATGACGTGTATGTGCAACTGGTATGTAAGGGCAAGCTTGAGCATTTAAATAATTTACCTATGTTATTATATACACAGTATTAGAGGGGGGGTTGGATTGTGCTCTGAGAGTCTTACAAGCTGCCTGCCTATTTGGAATAGTTTCATTTTTCCTCTGTCTATTTAGGTTCTTGATTTTTATGAAAAGTACACAGGAGCTGCCAATGTTCTCCCAATGGCACATAGCAAAATAAAGACACTTTGAACACTGGGAAGTAAAACTACTGGATTTTCTAATTGAAGAAATTGTTCACCAATAATATGCTACATACATTGTCAATCTTTTTTTGTCCCTGTCTAAGGGGATTTCAGACATGGGCTCCGTGTTTCAGTATGTTGAATATGTCCTAAAAAATTCTGACATCTTCCAATTCCTAATCCCTAATGGAAATTGAAAATATTCAGCAACCCTTGTGGGTGGTCTTCAACAAAGGGAAGAAAACCTGGAGGGACAAATCAGTTGTTTGCTAATTAGGCTCTTTATGTATTAAGCTTTTGGTGGTGCCATTGATCCTGTAAGTTTAATAAGTCGTGTATGTAGATTTTCCAGGTATACAACACAATCCTTTGGGCTGTGCAGGTACAGTAAGCATTACCTTGTCTTTTCAAGTACTCAATTCATCATGATTATTAGCGGGTGGGATTAGGTAGCAAGTGAGGAGATATTTCAGCTGGATCAAGAATTATAAGTTGTAACTTCTTTGTCACTTACTCAAAAATCAGTAATAGACTCTAAATTCCCAATTGACACAGAGGAGACTGAGTTGCCTGTTTGAAACCATGTTAAAGGCTCAGTAGCAATAGATTTCTACCACAAATTAAAACCTCACTGAGTGTGTGGGCACATCAAAATCACATACAGATTTGAAACTGTACCAAGCAGCAATATGCTGCCATTCCCTTTAATTCCATTCATTCCTGCTTTCTCTGGCTATGTAACTTTCTCTTCCACCTATTCTGTGTAATTGCTTACTCCATCATCTCTACTCTTGCCTGCCTGTTTGCTGTGACAGAATTTTAGAAAGCTCCATTAACCACCCTTGAACTGCGGTTTGTATCCTGTCACCTGCCTGCCTCCAGGCACACCCATTCCTTCCTCAACCAAAGGAACAGGCAGTGGAAGAGACAGGTACCAGGCAACAAATTGAGATGCATCTTTCTGTTTTCTTGGAAGGTCATGCTCTGAGCATTGCCAGGGTTTGAAGTTAGTGTCTGGAATAACATATTGTATGTGAAGCAAACCAACTTCCAGACACATACCCCTTGAGTGCTAACGTAGTGTATTACAGACATATGTATCTCTGCTACTATAGATATATGTATCTCTGCTACAGGTACAGTACCTCTGTAATTGTGCTTGATTCAGATACCTGTGACAACTGGGATGTTGCTTCCACTTGGACACTGTGCTATACTGACACAAGCAGTCTTGTGAAATGCTGAATCACTCATTGAGGTCACTGAGGTTTTGTCACTGACCTCCAGCTCTTCCTGCCATAGCCCCTCAGTCTTGGCAGCCCCACCAACACCCAAGTTCATGGCAGAGGCTGACAGTTTTCACAGTGCTATTATTTTTTTAAAAAGGAAAGTTCTATAAAAAGGTGCCCTTTTATTGATACGAAGCCATTTTACATGAGAAGTGTGTCACCATTTGGTCACTACACCGTAAGAAAATCTCCATCCTCTCCGATTCTGTTTGCTGATTCTCAAGATGTGAGCAGACTGTCGAAAGCAGCTTTCCTGTTTCAATTTTAAGTATTTATCCATATGAAATTCATAAAAAGAAACTGCCTGTATTTGCTTCTTTTAAAGTTCAATCTATTCCGTAATCTTTCTCCATTATTTTCAGTTTGGCTGTATGGGAGAAGCACCTGTTTGCTGAACAGGAGCAATGAAGTGAATAAGAGAGTTGGGAACTGTATCAGACAGGCAGCAAAATGTTATGTGAAGAGTACTGGGGAACTATTTATGGGATTGAAAAGAGGGATAAAAACTGGAAAGCAAGCCTTCTGCAACAGTTGCACGAAAGTCTGGTTTTGCTAGCAAAGCTTTGTCTGCTATTTTGAACTGAATATATAATCAAGAGCTGAGTGTACATGGATGAAAATTGACCATAACCACTTTTAGTGAGAAGAAAACAGCCTTGCCGTACAATTGATCTAAACAGTGTTGAGGGAAGGCTTTGTATTATATCCTTCAGCAACTTTTTATTTATTTTTAATTGTTTGGATATTTTTTCTTTTTATGCATATTCGTAGGTCACAAAATGATAGTGACAAAGAGCAAAGAGAGATGGAGAGAAGATTTCAAGAAAAAGAGCCTGAAAGACAAAGGTATCGATTGGATGATGGCAGAAAGCATAGAGCTCACTATGAGTTTGACAAGTTTGTGAGAAGGAATGAAGAAGAGCTGAAATGGGGGAAAGGATACAACCAAGACAGAGGAAAGAAAGGGAACTACAACTACAGCTTCACTGTGGAGGCAGTAGACAAACTGGGTAAAGAGGACAAGTGTGATGACATGGCATCCAAAAAGGAGCGCATAAGAAATAAGGTTCTTTTATTAATTTAGGATAATCTTTCATTAGTTAAATATGCTTCAAGATCACAGGTTTTTGCTTTTGCAAACTCAGCATAAAGATACTTTAAAAAAAAGAAAAAAAAAAAGCAAGCAATTTTTTGTTTCATCTTCAGTAAAACCCTGACTTCTTTTTATTGTTATCAGAGGACAACAGTAGATAAAATAAGTTAAGGTCACAGGTCTCTGCTTGTTCATATTTACAAGATATATAAGACACTCTCTCTTCTTTTCAACCTTAGCACTTTTAGAATACTATTCTTGGAAGCCTTGTATTTTATGTCTGTTAAAAATTGTTATACTTGTTATATATATCTGCAATGCAATTTAAAACATGTGGCATGCTAGTCTTTTAAAAATGTACTTCCATTACCAGCTCATAAAGTAACTATAGTATGGATTGGCCACACATTGCTCAGTAAAGGAACTATGAGGACTTAATAGCTAATTCAGAGACCATTGTATTTAGAGGGTGTGAATGTGCAAATGTTTCTTTATTGCATACCTGCCAGAACAAAAAGTCTGTCCTTTGGTGAGGACAAATTATCCTCATGGTCATTGTCAGGGAAAGAGCAGGTGCAAAACCAGTGCAAGTGGGGCCTGTGGCAGGGTGTGTAGCAGAGCCATCCCTTACTGTCTTCCAGAGACATGGGCATCATTTTTCTCAGACTGATTTCATGGATGTGCCAGGGTTTTTTCAGGAGGTGGTTCTCCTTGTCACCCTCATTCTCTCTCCTTTCTGATCACAAAAGATGACTGAAACACTGTTTTGTGTAGAAATTTATTCTGCACATGAAGCTGTTCTTTCAAAGCAAACGACTGATCTAAGGCTGCCAAGGAGTAAATTGGTCACACACAGATTGAGTCTGCACAGAGTGTGCATGGAGCAAGTCCAGATGGACTCACTCTGCATGTCAAGTAAGTTGCCTTTGTGCAGACACAGAAAGCCTGGTGTGTCCTTCTTCTTTATGGTTAGCAGTATGAGATTTATCTGCATGTGCACATAAGCCACTTTCCACTTCCCCCAACAGCTCCAGCTGTAGCTCGCTCAGAAAAGTGGCAGGTTTGGGAATGGGAAACTGGGGAAAACAATTTTCCTCCTGCTTGCTCTGCTACTCTTGAAATTTGGTGAATTACCTGCAACCTTGGAACTGGATGGTGTGCCTTGGGAGGCTTTTGTCAAATCTTTAGAAGCCACCTCCTTTTTATTTCCATCACATTGCACTTATGGGGTCCCTGAGGCTCTGGATTAGTCCACACTTGGAGTGCTGTGGTTGTTCCCTAAACAGAATAAGCAGTATCAGTAAAGATGTGGCAGTGTGGTCACTTCTTTCCTAAGGGTATTTATCATGTAAATAGAAGTTAGGCTAGAGTTTTCCAACTTACTTGTAGCATTAACAATGCCAGCACAAGTTTATTTGGGTCCTTTATCATAAACTTTTATGATGGGCATTATTTGTTAGAGGGTCTAGGTTTATGATGTGTTACTCAGTTCCTACCACACCACAATGCACTAATTAGAATGCAGTTGTATGGCCCAATAGTGAATCTTGATACCTGGTCTAAAGAGACAGAGAAAAAAGTGGAACAAAAAGGCCAAAAAAAAAAAAAAAAAGAAAATTAATATTGTGAATATATGAAAAAAAACCAAAAGAATTAAAGGATGAGAATAACTTCAAATTATGAAGGCAATTTAAAATTAATAGGACAGTTTCAGTGCTCTGCCAGTCTGTCTTAAAATAGGCTGTTTAATTTTGTTTGCTAAACTTCACACAAGACTTTGGTCAAAAAGTTCAGGTCTCAGTGAATGGGGTGCTTTGTAACATTAAAAGCTGGTATTTGTGAGAGTAAAATACTCTTGCTAGGAAAAGACTTCTTAAGCAAAGTTTCTAAACAGTCTGGTTTACTACTGAAGAAGTTTTCTCAAGAGCTATGGAACATCTCATTCAGCAAATCTGAGGGGTCTTCTCCATGTAAACTGGCTCCATCTTCTATTTTCAGTGATCAGATTGATGTGTGTGAGTCTGAGCATGCTCAAACTGAACTAATTTTGTTTTTTTCAGTGGGTAAATTCCTTGGCTCATTGTGAAAGGCACAATGAAGCAGAGCAGTAACTGTGCAATGTTCATCGGATATGTATAATTAAAATGTGTATTCTGTGTCTAAATTGTGGTAATAATTCATGACTTGGAGTATCAGTGCATACATTAATTGGTGACGTTCAGAAGAGGATAATGTTCTAGTTGTTACCTCTGAAACTGTTCTTTGGTTTATTTGTTTATATTTAATATTTGACATTTACTTGTAGAGTTGAAGTGCACAGGCAATTGTTCTTCCAGTTGATGTTAGTGAAGGTAGTAACATTAGCAACATTTTTCAGAGTTTTATGTGTAATACCGTGTTTCATAATTATCTGCACTATTTTTCCTTGTTCACATCAAATGTAGCATAGTGTGTTTAAGTTCTACTGCTTCCTTCATGTATTCAAAATGCTTGGCTCCCAAGAATAGTGTTACAAACAGTACAGACACTAAAAACTCGGTCAGTTTTCATTACACCCCATTTTTTTCTTGGGTCTTACAAAAATGTCAAGTCATTTAACACAAAATCTCCTTTTTCCACAAGCTTTCATCACTCTAAAATCCCACCCATGTATCCCACACAGCTCTCTCAGAGTGTTAACCACCTCTCCTTCCTCCTAGGATCGCCCAGCCATGCAGTTATACCAGCCAGGAGCTCGCATCCGAACATATATGGGATCTACAAGCAAAATGTATGACTCGAATGGGAAATCCTTTGAAGATGTTCTTGACAAAAAGTATGAGGCAGATAATTCAGCTGGAGGTGGTTCTGAGAAGAGCGAAGAAGCAGAATAAAACAAACTGGAAGAAAGACTTGTGGAAAGGGTTGAACTTAGTTCAGTGTCATCACGAAAAAAATCCTCGGGTTGTTCCAGAACTCCACGGGCAATTGCACCAACAAAACTACTACAGCTCTGCCTCTTACTTTCTGTAAAATAAAGGGAAAAGTGACTGGAGGTGTACCAAGTATCTTAACAGCAAAGGAATATAGTTGCTTTTTTATGAAAAGCAGTGCAAATACTATTTGTCTAATTTAGAAGCAGTCCAATATTTTATAATTAGATTTACCTTGAAATAGAAAACCTCTGATAGTTTTGAAGGCGTATTAATGTCAGACTTTTCCAAAGCTATTTCACTTTCTCATGTCTAAAGAAATGAAATGGAGGAGCTTGAAACCTGAGGCAATTTACAGATGTCTGGTGCACGATGTGAGGGGTCACAGGACCCCTTCCCTGCACAGGGCAGCAGGGACTCTGCAGTTGGACTCGGTGGGACCAGCACTGAAAGGAAGCTCTGGGTCCCCAAGTGTTTGTTTGCAGGAGGAGGCCCATGGTTTGCACAGTTGTGAGAAATGTCCATTGGTATCTGTACCTCGTTGTGTTTACATTGTTTTTAAATTAAATATAGTGTTAGATGAGTGTTAGTAAAGCTACGAGTATGTTGTTGGTGTTTGTCCTTTCCTGAGCCACCTTTGCCTTTTTTGTTTTAATAGATTCTTGTGCTTAAAACAGGAAAAAGCTAACGCAAACTTCAGCACTTAAACAGTTTCTGTGGTTTTAATAAATTAGCTGGGTTTTATGTTTTTGACACTGAGTTTAAAAAAAAAAAAAAGTGGTTGTACAGTGATGACTTTTTATATGCTAATGTTATATAGAAGTTGCAATTGCAGGATTTGGCAAACTTATGGTACATAAACATTCTGCACTTCTATTTGTTAAAAAATAAACACACTTGAATGTAAACTACAAACTACTATTTTGTAAGATCTAGGCCAAATTCTGCCCTCTGATGTAGACATATATATATATATGCTTATATATATATATATAAAAGTGTGTGTGTGTATATAGCTTCTTTTGGTTTCAATGATAGCTGCGTGTTTACAGAAGGGCAGAACATGTTCATTTATCTTTTATGGCTAAAAATTTCTCAGCTGTCTGAAACAAAGACCTGCTTTGTCATTGAAGTTAAATAGTAAAATATTAATTTATTTTTACATCCCGTTTATTATTTAGCATAACACCTAATTGTTCTAGAATCAGAAATTTTCTTGTATTTTCCCAACTATTAAGCATTAAATAAAAGCAAGAAGATTTTGACTATGATTCTGAGACATGATCTGCAATTTTTTTTATCTACTAGTATAGAAAAATGG
Organism: Calypte anna; assembly: GCF_003957555.1. Lineage (NCBI taxonomy): Eukaryota > Metazoa > Chordata > Aves > Apodiformes > Trochilidae > Calypte > Calypte anna. The sequence continues at coordinate 138,695,087 of NC_044244.1, read as the reverse complement.
AGTAAGATTCTGTGCTACTTGTTATTCTCAGAGGCAGAGACAACTACAGTTGACAATAATTTTAATATCAAGCTACATAAAGGAGCTGCCAACCCCAATTACTTCAAGCTTAAGTAAAACTGCTGTTAAAGAATCATTTGCTTTTAGCTCCATCTAAAGTTTATCAAGTTTGCCAAGTTTATCCTGACTTCAGAGAAAGGATGTTTTCCAGGAGTCCTGGATGAGTTGGGGCAGTAGCTGGGTAGCATTAGCATGGGGCAGGCCTTCCCCTCAGTGAAAGAGCCCAGCTTAGCGCAAGGAGGAGACTTTCCAGAGAGGTTCTCCAGCAGCAGTGCCAGACAGAGCTGAGATCTTCACCAGACAAGGGTCCACTCAAACCCAACTATTTCCCACCCCTTAGGATGCCCAGGGGAGGCTGGAGGAGAGGGTCTCACCTGTGTGAGGGACCTGCATGACCAAGAAAAGCAGAGATTCAGCACATGCTCACCAGCTTGAGGTTACCTGCGCCCCAGTGCCTCGCTTAATGAGCACCTTTTTATAGCATTATAGGTCATTAACACAGCTTAGTTAGCAGGTAGTTAACTAAACTCTGTTTAGTTAGCAGTGATTTTTCCATTCGGAGCTTCTTATTTTCCATCTTAGTTACCAGAAAGGGGATGTCAAACCTCAACAAACAGGGCTTAAACATCAGTGTCTGTCAGGCAAAGCTGCCATGCCCTATCTATTCCTGTGACTCGTTTGCTTATTCTTGCTTTCTTGTGAATGCAGCCTCCTGCATAGAGGGGGCAGAGCATTTGGCCTTTGACTTTTCCAGTCACATGGAAAGAACAAGCAGGACATTTGGATTCAGACTCACAGGTGCCTGCACCATGGCTGCATCTCAAGGCCCATCCCAAGGAGCCCTGGCTGCCCTATGGCTTGGCACTCGAGGACCTCTGGGGACAACTTCTTACTCAGCCAATACCAGCACCTCTTCTGTCCACAGCTGAGGAGCCAGTGGAAGGTACCAACCACCACTAGCAGTAACTGGGCATTTCTGTAGCCATGCCACACCTGCCACAAGCTCAGGAGTGGCACCAGGAACCCAAAACGTGGAGTGCTGTCCAGAGGCTCTCCACTAAAGTGTCCCAAGGAGATGAGAGGTTCCTCCTGCCAGGAGAGAAATGCCACACAAGCTCAGGAGTGGCACCAGGAACCCAAAACGTGGAGTGCTGTCCAGAGGCTCTCCACTAAAGAGTCCCAAGGAGATGAGAGGTTCCTCCTGCCAGGAGAGAAATGCCACACAAGCTCAGGAGTGGCACCAGGAACACCAGGAACCCAGAATATGAAGTGCTGTCGAGGGGCTCTCCACTGAAGTGTCCCAAGGAGATGAGAGGTGCCTCCTGCCAGAAGAGAAATTCCACTGCTAAGCTTCCTCTCTCTTTGCTGGTGGCCATCTCGGGCAGTCCCAGTGGGACGGCTCAGTGCCTGTGGGAGCGGGGATGGGGTTTGGGATGGGGGCTGTATCTGTAGGGAAGACTGTGGGCTCAGGGGGCATCACCTGCTGGAATCAAGAACGTACTTCATGCACTACATGACACGTACAATGGCTGAAGCAGCTGAATACCCTTCCAAGCCTGTGCCCAAATCTCTCCTGCACAGGGATGCAGCAGGGATGCAGCAGGGATGCAGCCCAGTCCCCTCACCAGGCCAGGGAGACAGGAGCAGCTGCTGCTGCTGTGCTTGTTTGTTCCTCAACGCTTCTCCTGAGGACACCAAATAAATCATAGAATCATAGAATTGGCTGGGTTGGAAGGGACCTCAGAGATCATCGAGTCCAACCCTTGAACCACCATTGCAGTTACCAGACCATGGCACTGAGTGCCACATCCAGTCTCTTTTTAAATATCTCCAGGGACGGAGAATCCACTACTTCCCTGGGCAGCCCATTCCAATGCTTGATCACCCTCTCCATAAAGAAATTCTTTCTAATATCTAACCTAAACTTCCCCTGGCACAACTTAAGACCATGCCCTCTTGTCTTGTTGAAAGTCATTTGGCAAAAGAGACCAACCCCCACCTGGCTACAACTCACAGCCTTCTTACAAGCTGTGGCATGAAAGCTTCATCACAGCAGTAACTTTGTTTTGCAGATTTAGCTTTGCTGAAAGGAAATACAGCATCCCTGTGGAATGGGATTTGTGTCTGGTTACCTCATGGCTGACTTTGGTGCCAGTTGTTTTCTTGCTTTTAAAATACAATGCTCTAAATTTAATGAAAAATGTCATCAGCTTGATAGCTTCCCTGAATGGCTGCTGCTCTCTTTCTTACCTTACCAAGTCCTGAGGTCATCAACATTTAGCAACATGGAAATCAGCTTATCAGTCACACTGGAACTGGGCTCCAGTCTGTCACAAATTATTGTGTTATGGGAAACCCACGTGGAACATAAATATTCAGCAAAAATCCTGTATTCGTGCCTGTTGCTGTTTTTACAAGAAGCTTAGTCAACTCTAAACCACTGTACTGACAACTTCACATTCAACTTTTAACCAAATGTGGCTGCTGCTTTAAATTTAAAATTGTAAATCTGTAAGTTTTTTTCATAGAGTTTGTGGAGGTTGATGTGGCTCACCTCTCCAGCTGTGGTGAGCCAGGACTGCTCTTTAAGCTCCAGGAAGTTTTTCTGCTGGCCTCTACTTTCAGCATTAGTCCCTGAGTGGTCCAACCAAAGGTGAGAAAATTTAACAGGACAAAATCACTGACTATACACAAAATTACACTGAACATCAAAATAAAACAATTATAAAAAAACAAAACCCCCACACAACTAATTTAGTACTCTTCTCTAGACCAGATGTAATATAGAATGTAAAATACCAGCAGGAAGTCTGCCTTGTGAAATGGTGGTGCTCTTTGAGTCTTACATGATGAGAGTAGAAACTTCAACTTCTCCAGTCATTATTATTTTTTTAATAACTGTTTCCTTTGAAAAAAGAATATGTCAAGCAGATGGGAAACCTATTGAGCCTTATCTGATAATTTCTAAGTGACTTAAAACAATGTGCTCTGTCTTCTCTGCATCCACTTGGGCTTTTCACTGAAGTTCATCAGCTTCCTGAAGACTGCAAACGCCATCTTCTTACCAATAACTCCCTTTGAGAGAGGTTTTTCTCTCAGCATTTTAATGCTTTCCCAAATCTCCTCACTGCTGCATAACTCAAAAATGTTTTCCAGATGTATTTCATTACTTACACTTCATTAGGCCACATCCTGATCTCGTAACACATCCCATTTGCATATCACACCTTCAACTATGTAAATATCATCAGAGGCTCACTAGAGCTACATATATAAATATTATTTTGATTCAGATGGCCACAAGCACAGAAGAAGTCAGACTGCAGTTATGAATGCAGTATTCTTTGTCCAATTCCAACTAGCAGCAACGATTAGAAAAATGAAGTGCTCTTCAAAAGGGTAAAAATTAACTTTAGAGGGGGGTTAGATGCTGGTACAAAAAGATGCTCCACAACCCACCCTCGCCCTTCTCTAAAGGGTTTGGTTGTCCATGCATTTCCTGGTTTGACCTCAGAGCTCTTCCTCAACCACAGACTCATCAGTAAGGGAACAGCCCAAGCCCAGGCTCCCAGCTCCTGGCTCACCATCCCTTTCAAATGCATCCCTGCTGCTCCTGCACCTGCTGCTGCAGGGAGGGGACTTGCTTCAATGACAGCAACGTTATTTAATTCAGAGTTGGGTGTTCTCCCTTCCCTCCCCTGAAAAGCTACAACTCAGGACACTCTATTAAAAGGAAATGGAAGACTTCAGAGAGGTAATTTAGCCCTGCACACAATGCAAACCCCAAAACAATTCAAAAGGAAACATTAAATGGGGGTGTTAATAAAAAATAGAAATGCTTCCACAGATGAGTAGACTCAATATTGTTTGATTAATTTATTAACACTATCCTGTGATACAAACATTGAAGTCTGTTGAGTACTAAAAATGTAGAAGTTCCTTATATAATATCAAATACCTAAAAAGAAAATGCTTGTAAACGTGTTACATAGGGTAGAAACGTATCCACTAGGTATTTAAGACACGTTTCCAATGCCCTGATTTCTCCGGAGCTACAGTGCTGGGTAACAGATTTACTGTGTTTATTACAGTCATTACTTTGTAATAAGACCGAAGAGGCAATTCCAGAAAGTAATTCAGAGGCCTAAAAGAAGAAATAAAGTGAAACAAAATAGCTATCTTGTATGATTATATGGGATGCTTTTAAACTGTGGACATTTTCACTGAGAAACTTCACGGATGAAAATGGTAATTTTTTTACATCTTTCTTTGGCAAAAAAAAAAAATTAACTAGAACTGCAAACTATATGCACATATCTCTCACATAAATAGCAACAACAAATAAATAAATAAAAGGGGGAGACATTAAATTTTAGAATCATTTCATGAATCAAATGAAACCCCTAGATGTGGAGAAAAAAAATTCTTAAGTTAGAAAAAAAAAGATTTAACCATACAGTATGAAAAAGTCTCAGTTACTAGCTAAGATGGCTTCTATCACTGTAAGTATTCTCTGTTTGCTAGTGCAATGCTTGCTCTGCAACTGCTGATTCAGGAAAAAAAGAATCTGTCTGGAGTTTATTCATCTCTTTGGAGAAAATCTTCCCTTTGCTAAGTTGAAAGGAAATCCTCCATCTACTCCAGGTCACCCAGAGAAATCAACAGCATAAAAAAAGAAGTTCACTTAGTTTGGCCAAGAAGAAAGGTAGCAAATGGGGTACACCTGATTAGTTTGGAATATAAAGAAGTGCTTGATTCCACACTCAATGGAAATTCTTAGATAAACTACAGAAGCTGCAAATTAATACAAGAACTGCTAGGTAAGTGAAAGAGCTGGCAAACCAGAGAAAGACAGAAAAAAAAACCTCAGGCTGAAATGAGAACCACAGATGGAAACAGGTTATTAGCTGGGTTTGGGCTGATTTTACACACTATGTCCATCCATGATCAAGGTAGGAGTCAGCACCTGGAGTAACAAAAACAAGTTAAAATCTGATAGTGCAAAAAGCAAATACCATGCTAGAGGCCCGAGTAGCAAGAATTCTTTTAATTAAAGACAAGGACAGAAACAACCACTTATTTTTCAGGTCAATCATGGGAAAACTACAATCCACATTAGGTGGTGGTTCTGTAAAAGTCAGTCACTGTCCTTGAGTGTGTCAGGCAGAGTATGTCCCAGAGAGCCAGAGGAACCCAACACCTGTGCAGCACACTCTCCTGAGACCCCCCCTGATACACCCAAAAAGCTGCTTGTCCCTCCTCAGGAAAGATGCTTTCACACTGCAGGAGGGAAGAGGTCAGAACAAAGAGGGAGGGAAGACCAAGCAAGTTATGGCTCCCCAAGAACACATCACAAAGGAGATGGCTTTGGGTATGGCTTCGGAACAAGGAGGGTATGTTTGAGCTAAAGGGCACTCCTGGCACAGGAACTATGAATATATATCCTACAGCCAACAAACGTATGTTCTACTCTACAGGAAATCCAGAAAAATCAAATCCAATTCTGTTTCCACTTTTAACCTTTGTGGTATGGTCCTTTGAAGTGGTTTTGGAGCTGAAAAAAACGTGGTGTTTCAGACAAATAACAGTCTCACCATTACTTGAGTCACAGTGAGCACACAGAAGTGACTAGAACAGACAGTAATGCTGTGTTCTGCCTAGAGTTACACACAACAAGCTATGACCTAGCTCTGAGGGGTCCATCCAGGAGAGCAGCTAGCTCTCTGCAGAATCATAGAATCATAGAATTGGCAGGGTTGGAAGGGACCTCAGAGATCATCAAGTCCAACCCTTGATCCACTACCGCTGCAGTTGCTAGACCATGGCACTGAGTGCCACATCCAGTCTCTTTTTAAATATCTCCAGGGACGGAGAATCCACTACTTCCCTGGGCAGCCCATTCCAATGCCTGATCACCCTCTCTGTAAAGAAATTCTTTCTAATATCCAACCTAAACCTCCCCTGGCACAACTTAAGACCATGCCCTCTTGTCTTGCTGAGAGTTGCCTGGGAAAAGATACCACCCCCCCCCAGCTACCCTCTCCTTTCAGAGAGTTGTAGAGAGTGATGAGGTCTCCCCTGAGCCTCCTCTTCTCCAGACTGAACACCCCCAGCTCCCTCAGCCTCTCCTCATAGGGTCTGTGCTCGAGTCCCTTCACCAGCCTGGTTGCCCTCCTTTGGACCTGCTCCAGGACCTTGATATCCTTCCTAAACTGGGGGGCCCAGAACTGGACACAGTACTTGAGGTGTTGCCTCACCAGCACTGAGTACAGGGGCAGAATCCCTTCCCTGGACCTGCTGGCCACACTGTTCCTGATGCAGGCCAGGATGCCATTGGCCTTCTTGGCCACCTGGGCACACTGCTGGCTCATGTTCAGCTTCCTGTCAATCCAAACTCCCAGGTCCCTTTCTGCCTGGCTGCTCTCAGCCACTCTGTGCCCAGCCTGTAGTGCTGCATGGGGTTGTTGTGGCCAAAGTGCAGAAAGGTCCCAGACCCATCCAGGGGCAGCTACAGGCACAGCTACACCACCACCCAGGCAGGGAGTGAAGGTCCCAGGCTGGGCTGAAATGTTCCCTGGGTTCTTGGCAGGAGCACAGTGTGTGGCATTCCCAAGGGAGGCTGGTCCCCCTCACTGAGGCCTATGAGTGCTCCCAGGACCCTGGCAGAAGCAGCCCTGCACTGCTTACAAGCTCACCTTAAGGCAATGATATTTAAACCACTTTGGAAATCAAGTATTGGGCCAGATGGACCTCTGCTCTGAGGGAGTACTGATGTTCTCAGGCTCTTTTGTTTTACTAAAAACGTGTATGAGGAGAAAAAAAATTCCACAGGGAAATGAACAGGTTTTGCTCACCTCAAAAATATTTGCAACTGTTAGGCTGAGAAGCGTGTCCTGCTGTGGATCTTGGAGCCTTCCTAGTTTCAGAGGTGTTGAATTATGCCATCCTGTGGAAATCTGGCTAAACTGGATGAACACGGAAGACTTTCAAAAACTGCACTTGATGCACACTTTTGGCAAATTGGTTCAGATGGTCAAATAATCTCAAGAGAACCCACAGCTCTGACCCCCATCAGAAGGTCATCACAAGGCCTCTTATCCACAGTGAGAGAGCCAGTGAGAGGCTGGGACACAGCTACTCATTCAGGCCCTTTTCTAGTGGAGAGCTGGGGAGAAATCTCAGAAGAGACCTCTTCAGCATGGGGAAGGAACAGGTAGGAAGAATAGTATAGAGTAGAACAGAACAGAACGTTTGCAGTTGGAAGAGACCTACAGTGATCATCTAGTCCAACTGCTTGACCACTTCAGGGCTGCCCAAAAGTTAATGCATATTGTTCAAATACCTCTTAATGACTCATGAGTTTTGGGTATTAATCACCACTCTAAGAAGCCTATTCCAAAGCCTGACCACCCTCTCTGTAAAGAAACGCTTCCTAATGTCCAGCCTGAACCTCCCCAGTCACAGCTTTGAGCCATTCCACATGCCCTATCACTGGACCCCACGGAGAAGAGCTCAGCACCTCCCTCCCCACCATCCCCTCCTCAGGAAGCTGAAGAGAACAGTGAGGTCGATCCTCTGCCTCCAAACCAGACAAAAAGCACACGTAACCACCCAGATGAGATCTCCTAAGCTGAACCTTACCCCAGGACACCACAGAGCCGAACGCTGGGGAAGTCACCCCCGAGGGAAAGCGTGTTCCTTCCACTTTGTCTCCCGCTCCCCCGGGACCCTTCCCCGCCCCACTTCAGCCTGCAGGGCGGCACGGAGCCCCGGCCCCTCTCCCCTCTCCCACGCTGTCAGCCTGGAAGCCCCAACCCGAAGCGGCCCAACCTTTCCCGCCGCCTCTCCCCAGCTCTGCGGGCTGTGCCTCTGCCTAACACGGACTCGCCTACCTCGCTCGCCCGCAACCCAGGCCGAGAGGAAGCCCGACCGTGCTCCCGGGCCGGCGTTACAATTCCCCTCCGCCCAGGAACGACCGGGACCGCTCCCTCCGCGGGGGATGTTGGCGGTAGAACACCGGCGGGCCTCGGCCCCCAGCGGTACGGAACAACAAGGAAGCGGCCGAGCCGTGACGAGGGGCCAAGGGGCTCCGCTGGAGCGCGGCCCCTGCCGCCCTCTGCACACCCCGGTTTCCAACCCCCAACGCCTCTCAACGGCCACACCGGGACAAGACCCTCCGGTGCATGCAGCGCCCCCTGCCGGGCGGGCGGAACGCGGAGAGCGGACGCCGCGTCCCGATCCCGATCCCGATCCCGACCCCGATCCCGATCCCGATCCCTGATCCCGATGAAGACGAGGGGGCGAAGAGGAGTAAGCACCCAGCACCCACTCCGCCGGTATCGCGGCGCGTCACCACCCCCCCGCGCTGCAAGCCCCTACCCCCCCGCCTCCACCTCCCACCGGCGGGGGGCGGGGCCTCGCTCGTCGCCGGCGCTTCCGGTTGGGCGGCGGGCGGGCCCGGGGGAGCGATAAAGCGGCCGCTATTCGGCCGCGCGCCTCCTCCCCCAGCCCCCCTTCCCCCCCCTCCCCGCCCCCCTTCTCCTCCCCCCCCCTCCCCGCCCCCCTTCTCCTCCTCCCCCCCCCCCCCCCCCCCTTTTCTCCCCCTCCCCGCCCCCCGCACGGCCCGAGCCCGCGAGCGCTGCCGGTCCGGCCTGCTGCCGTCACCGCCATTGGCGGGGGTGCGTACGGCTCCTCCCCCGCGGCCCGGTTCGGCCCGGCTCGCCACCGCCCTGGAGGTGCCTCAACGGTGAGTGCGGGCAGGGGAGAGCTCCCCCTCACCCCCGCATCGCTCCCGCCGCCGGCGCACGCACAGAGCGGAGCGGCCGCCCGGGGCCCGGCCCGCTCCCCTCCCCCTGGGCACCGGGCCTGGGCCTTCCCCTTGTCCAGCCCCCGCCGCGGCGTCGCGCCGGGGAGCGGAGCGGCCCTTGGGGGTTGGGAGGTGGGGGTTGGGGTAACGAAGGCGGGCAGCGCTCGGTTGCCGGTGCCGGGAAACAAAACCGGGGGGGGGACGCAAGCGGTGGCGCCGCGGCCCGGGAGAGAGAGAGGGGAGGCGGGGGGCAGAGCGCTCGGCGAGACGGGAGTCACGGAATGGTTTGGGTGGGAAGGGACCTTAAAGATCATCTTGTCCACCCCCCCTGCACGGGCAGGGACGCCTCCTGCTAGGGCAGGTTGGTCAAGGCCCCCCCCAACCTGGCCTGGAACACTCGCAGGGAGGGCGGCCCCGGGAGAACGGGCAGGGGCGAAACGGGCTGGCTGTCCGGGGACGCCCAGTCCGCAGACACCCCCTCCCCGAAAGAAAGTTAAGCAAAGGCCGGGAGAGTGAGGAGCATATGGAGCAGACGACGAGTTCTGCCTCCCTCATCGTGAAACGCTGCCCGATGCCTGAGGAAAGCCGAGTTCTGCATGGCCGTGTCCCTCCCGGGGCTGCCCTCTTGACTCATGACAGCTGCAAGGTGGGACCGCATCGCCTGTGAGAGCAGCGAGACAGCTGCAAACCAGGGAAGCTGTGGCTGCCCCCTCCCTGGAAGTGTTCCAGGACAGGTTGGATGGGGCTTTTGAGCAGCCTGGTCTGGTAGGAGGTGCCCCTGCCTGTGACAGGGGGCTTGGAACTAGATGATCTTCAAGGTCCCTTCCAACCCAAACCATTCTATGATTCTTTGTCACTGGGTTGCTGCCTTAGCTCATTAGGGATGGATGAAGTGAATTGAGTCCTTAGTGGCATTGTAGAGATGACTGCTGAACTGAAGGAGGGTCACTTGTGCTACCTGCACTCACTTTTTTGGAGCCTGGAGGTCAGCAGAGGGAGTGGCTGCCTGTAGTAGTTGGTACAGGTCTTAGAAAGACTTGATACTTGACTGTGTATATGGGATGTTAATTGATGATCATTCAGCTCTCTTAAAAATGAGAGGGGTAACTGGAAGCTTGAGTTGTTCTGAGTTGATTATTACTGATTAATACAGAGACATTGGATTCAATTTTTATTCTCTGTAAGCTCTCCTTCAACTTGATTTGCTTTTGTGATACTGGAAATGGAATTTGTAGCCTGGCATCACAAGAGTCACAGCCTTAATTCACGTTTCCTGACAACCTGTGTGCTCAGTAGGTACAGTGGCTCTTGGTTTTGGGGCCATTTTTGGAAGGCATCTGTGCATTATTATGAACTTGGAATTAGAAAGCCTTATCAGAAGTACAGTTTTTCTTACCCTCAATCTGCCATAGGTATGTTGATATTACTCCGTAGTTATTGTTAGATTGTGTATTATAAAGTAATGTTGCTATGTAGACTTGTCATTCTCTTAGTGAAGGTGGAAACCTTGCAGGATGGCTGCAGTTCTGTCCATTTCATGTTTTTTAAGTGGTCTGCATGTGCATCGAGTATTGTCACTGTCCACTTTTTCTTTGCCTTGAATCTTTCCTGGAAGGATGGGACCATGTAGCACAGCTGTTCCCTGCCTGAATCTAGTGTCTCATGTGTTCTCACAGAGTACCTCACCATTTCAGTGACTGGTCCAGTCAAGGTGTTAGTTCCTCTTTTTAAGTGTGTAATTTTTAAAGAGGTGGTTCATAGATCATTGCTGATAGAACTTAGGCTGTATAGATGGGCAGATAGCTGGGAGTTGGGTTGTGAGGATGCAGTCAGGTTCCTGTGAACACCTCTGGATTAGCAAGATCACAGCACTGCCTGTCTTGTTGATGTGTGTTGGAAGTGACCCCCTCAGCTGCTGCTAGTGCCTGCTCTGCTGCACTGAGGGGATCTTTGTGTGCAGCCCCCTCTGGGAGCTAGACTCTTTCTTTTGCCAGTCACAACACAAAAATGTAGCTTCAAGAGAAGCATCGTGTTGCCACCAGATTGCCATTTATTTTTTGGCACTGCAAGAACATGTCATTTTTCCTTTTGCTTAAACACAGCAATAGTCTGGATCTGTTCCTGCTAGTAGAGGCCAAGATGCAGCTGTATCCAGCTCTTTTGTGCTGGGAACACACTTTACCATCTTCAATGATAGAAGAAATAGCTGAACTGTTTGGCTACAAGAAACTTAGAAGGCCAATGAAGATGAACAGCTATCCTTCAGTGACTGGTAGAGGGAATCCAATGTGGTTGTAGGTAGTCACAGAGAGAAGGCTTTCTTCTTGTGGGCTTTACTAGCTGTGCTGGCATCATTGGTGTATGCTGCATGCCCTCATTCTCTGCTCATGTCTCACAAAGCTTGGTTCTTTATCAAGAGGAAAATAGATATAGGTCCATCTGCCAGTGAGGACCAGTATGGTCTGATTTTGAAGAATATGATAGACTTGTTGCTGTGGTCTGAAATTCCACATGTCATATGAAAAGCAATCTATAATTTTCTGTGTGCACAGGCTGTCTAGATGTAGCCTTGAACCCTTCATTGGTTCCCTGCAGTACTGCCTCATAACAGTCACAACTTATTCTCTGTAGAAGAAAAAAAACTGTGTGCAGTTTTGGGCACCACAGTACAAAAGAGATGTAGAGCTAATAGAGAGTGTCCAGAGGAGGGCTATGAGGCTGGTGAAGGGTTTAAAGGGAAAGCCATATGATGAGTGGCTAAAGGCACTTGTTCTTCTCAGAGTGGAGGAGACTGAGGGGAGACCTCATCACAGCTTACTGCTTCCTCACTAGGGAAGGAGGAGGAGCAGGCACTGGCCTCTTCTTGCTGGTGACCAACAATAGGACCTGAGGGAATGGTAGGAAGATGTGCTGGGAGAAGTTCAGGTTAGATATTAGGAAAGTATTTCACCCAGAGGGCAGTTGAGCAATGGAAGAGCTTTCCCAGGGAAGCAGTTATGCCACCAACCCTGCCCGAGCTCAAGAAGCATTTGGATGGTGCTTTCAGGCACATGGTATGATTCTTGGGATGCCCTACACAGAGACAGGAATTGGACTTGATCCTGTTGGACTCTTCCAACTTAGCAGATTCTGTGGTAATGTAGAATTTGTTTACTTAAAATAACCTGAAATGGTTAGTAGATATTTAGCTACAAAATTGGAACAGTGTTGAGAAATGGAGACATCTTGGTAACTGCCAGGGTCAGTGTCGTGTTATTCCCTGTGTGGATTCTTTTTTTTACACAGTATCTTCCGGACATTTCTATGACTAGAATGTTTTTGAGAGGCTGTAGGAATTATGGCTTAATCTGTTGTGAGATCCTTATGGATGGTGTGTTCCATACTGTCTGGGAAGGTACCAGGAGCTTTGGCTGCTCTGTGCGTTAGCTTAGGACTGCTATTGCTCAGTCTTAACATGAGCTGTGATGGTCCAGAGTAACATGAAATTATTTTTTGTTTTGATCCACAAGAACAAAGTCCAACCATCAAGGGTCTGGTGCAAGCATAACCTCTTATTTGACAGTTGGCACATGGGAAAGTATGGGGAATATATTGCCAGGCAATGGAGGGAGAGAGGAAAAGAAGATACAAGAAAAGAACAGAGAAGAGACAGAGAGAAGAGTAAGAAAGTGAGAAAGAAACAATGAGAGAGAAATGGGAGAGAGTCAGAATCACCACCAGGGGTCCAGCTGTCTGGTGAGTTTTCTTCAAGATGGTGTTCTGATCCTGGACGGGACCTGATGTGAGACAGTGGTGGGTCAATGTAGGACGACACAACCACAGAATGGACAGCCATATATACCCCTAAATTCCTTTGTTCCTAAGGGGAGCTGTCAGTCAGCTGCTGCAGAAGCCAGGTTCATTAGCATCAGTACAATCAAGGTGTCTCCCCTCCAGAGCCATTGAAGAGAGGCTGCCTGGAGGGGACTTCCATCTGACTCATCGCAGCCTTCAATGCATCTCTACCCACTACTCCCAAGCCAGGTTCATTAGCATCAGAACAATCAAGATTTCTCCCCCCACCCTAGCCAGGGCTATTCACTTTAAAATTGTCTTTTGAGGCAAAGAAAATTCCAATCAGCGAGATCATCAGTGGAATCTCACATGAGCTCAACAGAGATTAGATTGTTGATGCTGTTTGACTGTACTCTGTGGCTGCAGGTCCCAAGTTCAGAACCAGAAGTTATGTCATTGCCTGTTGGATTTTTGGGCACTTCTTTCGGCTAAGTCATGGCTGGCCTTTGGGATGCTGAGAACAAATCAAGAAAAGTAGTGGTGGTTGTTCTTTTCTCAGGCGTATATGGGTCCTCATTACTGATCCCTTTCCACTGATGTTTTTCTGTTTTTCTTGCTGTGGAGGAGATTATGGCAAGAACTTCTATGTAGGGCGCAGGCATGAAAAAAGGCAGATGGGATGAGGGTGCTTGATGGAGCAGTAGTAGAGACTGGTAGTCCCACTGCTGAGATCTGTGGGTGCCTTTAAGCAGGCTTTAACCTGACTGATGTACATTGATCTGTGTCACTTAAAGTGAGTAAAAGTGTTTAGTCAAGCTGACTTGGTCTGTACTGCTCATCTGTTACTGTACTTGGTACCTGTGGGTATAGTGAGCTTGTAGAAGGTCTTGTCTGTTCAGGTAGATTTTAATGGGAATCTTTGTATCTCAGGAAGGCTCTAAATGAGTCTTGGTGGCCTTAAGCTAAAGTTTAGTATTGCAAACTCCAGAATCCTTGTTGAATCTTTAGCACTTTGTCTTGAAGTGGAGACTGGAGGCAGACCCAGGACCAAGCATAAACTTTGGACTTCAATTCTGCTTCTGCTTCAATTACAATATGTTTGCAGAATAGCTAATTAGTTCTGTTTGGCTCTATCTGTATGTTTTGTCCAGGGTTGCAGCCATGAAAAGTGAGAAAATTAGGAGGGGATGCAGACATAGTGGTTAAGGAATGTGGTTTGCTTTGCAACCGTGGAAGAGGCAAGCGGCACACAGCCTCAGCTATAGCTGCTGTGGCATGACACGTGCTATAAATTAATTTTAATAGGGGTAATGATGAAGTGTCCTTTTTACAAAGGACAGCAATTACCTGTACTTGGATGAATGGCATCTTGTTTGTCTCTCCTGGGATTCTTCAGGCTTGGGAGATACTCTTGTGACCACCTGCCTTCTGCTGTGTTTCATGAGTGACCTGTCTCTTATGACAACATAATCTTCATGCAGAAATTCATACTTTCTCTCAAAGGGCTTCAGACAATCAGAAGTATGTTTAGTTTTTAGTATTTGGTCAAGTTCTCTATAGTGCATACGGAGTGTCCTGTCAGTTCAGTAACACCAGTTATTGTCCTTACCCTTGTGTTATGGGTTTGAGTTTTATGGGTATGAGTGCAGAGTTAGGTCCCACTGATGTCTGATGTTGCCCAGGGAAGTTGTGGCAGTACAAAAAAAGTTCTGATGCAGGAGCTGATGGCAAAAAAATATGGAGCAGAGTTATTTGTGTTACAGGCCGGAGTATAGAGAAGGGCAGTAATCAGAACAATGTAGAGACAGTGGTATTTGAGCTCAAAGTGAGAAGGGATTAGGGGGCATTGACAACAAAATTTTACACATTAGCTGTTCTGGTGTATGCTAAGTGAACCAGCAGCATTTCAGAGTTTATGCCTCAGGAAGTGTTTCAACAAATTGAAATCGACAGCACAAGTTAATGGTGGTGCAGCCCAGTTCAACTTTGTTACTTACCCAACAGCAGCTATTCTAAAACTAGATTTACTATTCCATGGTGTTATGGTCTAAGGACCATGCTGCTATACCAAAGAGTTTTCTTCCCTAGTAGTGTGCCTCAATTAAATAGGGATATCAGCAGAAGAGGCAGTTTCTTTAGTGTTTGCTAGCTGCAGTGTGCCGAAGTTATAAAATTAAAAAGAATGAACAACATCAGTGTGAGAGAAAGTACCACCAAATCCTCATGTTATTTCTTTTTGCCAGAGGCTTAAATGTCAGCCTTTCAGTGTCTGGTGATGACAAGGAGGAAGTTCCTTTAACTTCTTCAGTTCCAGAATAACCTCCTGGCCAAAAAGCTTAGTAGTAACTTGGACATTTGTGGAAGGGAGCCAGGGACCTTTTTGCACTGTTGCCTTTGGAAGAAAATGGAAATTCCCATTGTAAAGTATGATAGGACTTCATAATAAAAGGAAAGAATAGGAGGTAAGTTGAGATATAGTTGAGAGGAGTGAGTTACAGAAGACTCCAGAAGGGGCAACAATTAGGTAATAAGTAAAGAAGAGGGAAATTATGAAGAGGGTAGAAGTGATAGCCTGGTCAACTTAGTTTTGGTGTTTTTTTTTTAGTTTTGGTCTGGTTTTGTTTTGTTTTCCTGTATCCTTTAGCAGCACTGTCTCTGTCCCAAATCCAAAGCACCTCACCACTATAGTGTTTAATTCTCATCATTTTCCCTAATTACAAGCTGAATCAAACTCTTCTTGTTCTGCTAGTTTTAAACTATATGCACAGTGACCATGTATGTATTGCTTACAGGCTAAACAGAGCCAGGATCTGCTAATCAAAATGTTCAGCCTCAAGTGGAGGCATTTCTTTCATTGTAAACTCAATTCCCGATTTTCATGAAACTTGTGGAAATTTTAAACGAGACTGGATTGCTTTGTCCACTTTGATTGACATAGACTGTAGGGCTGTGTGTTTGTGTAAGCCTCATTTCCATAAGAAACCAGGGTAAAAATGCTTTAAGAATAAATTAAGAGTACTTGCTTTGGTTGCATATTTTTAGATTAGCTGTTAGTTTAATATGTATTTAGATGGGAAAATTCGTGTTAAAATGACACAAAAATTTTGTGTGTTTTGAAACAGTGTGTCTTATAAGATCCCCCAAATTAGGTTGGTATTTCAGCTTGATAATTTAATTTGAAACTGCAAGAGAAAGCCCATACATTTCACATAAATGTCCAGATATTCCTTTTCACCATAGATATACCTTCCACATTTACTTGAAAATTACTAGCAGAATTATTACAATTGGTTTTCTGCTTATTGTAGTTATTTATCTGGGAAAATCGTGTTGGAAATAGTAGGATCTAGCTAAATAATTAAAAATTATTAGCATTTCAGGTGCTACATGTTGGGGCTTTTGATGTTTGGTTTTGTTGTGTCTTTTTAAAGTCTTACAGAACCATTTGAGAATGGTAATTTTGGGAAGTTTTTATCTTTCTCCTTGGGGTGAGGCAAACAATGAATACAGAGAGCTATCAACTACACCAACTGAAAAAAAAAAGACACTCTGTTTTCTTTAAATAGTATTTTCTGTTGGTATTAGGGCAGGAGATGAATTAATGGAATAGAAAAAAATTAGTTTCATAATGAATAAAGTCTTTAAGAGCAGAGGCTTTTGTTTTTCATGCACTTAGTGAAAGGAAAAGTGTTTTGTAGATGAAAACAAAGCCTAGGCTTTAGGCTGCTAATTTCTTCTTGAAGGTTGTTTTTTTTGTCCTTGTCTAAACCAACTAATTTGTTTTGAAATTTTATGATGAAAATAAAGTTCTGAAATGGCTTTATCTCAGTGTCACTGCCTCAAAGTAATTTTTTTTCCCAGTTTAGAAATATAATATAAATAAAACCATTTCAAATACGGTAAGAAAAGACAACTGAGAAAGCAAGTCACATTTGTCAAATGAAATATAAGCTTAGCTTTTCATCACGTTCTGTTTTTATCATTTGCTTACAGCTGGGTTGTTTGGGTTTTTTACATAGATAGGAAGGCCTGTTGTTAAATGTAAGCCTTGTTTTTCAAATTCTACTGATGTAAAATGATTTGCAGAAGTTAGAGACAGCTGTATTTGGATTTCTTTGTGAAGTAGTTAGTACCTGAAGATACGCTTTGTAAGATGGATGAGGGAAAAAAGCATGTGTGGTTACTTCAGAATGAGAAAACGTAACTATACTGGGTTTTTTTCCCTTATTGCAGGAACTGAAGCTTCTGCTTGAAAGGGTGCAGTGCTGTGAAAAGTCTTACTGACCACAGAAAAATGGACATGTTGCAAGTACTGCGTAAAACCACAGAAGGCTTAGAATGTGATCACTGCAACTTCAGAGGAACGGACTATGAAAACGTACAGATTCATATGGGTACCATACACCCAGAGTATTGTGATGAAATGGATGCTGCTGGTTTGGGTAAACTTATATTTTATCAAAAAAGTGCAAAACTGTTTCACTGCCACAAATGTTTCTTTACCAGCAAGATGTATTGCAACGTGTATTATCACATCACATCACAACATGCAGCACCTGACAAGTGGAAAGAGGCGCGGAAAGAACAGGTAGAAGGAGATTCAGATCCCTCCAAAAAAAGTGTCACATCGGAGCCACAGAAACCTGCCCTTTCCCCTGAGTCACGCAAACCTACCCTTTCTCCTGAACTCTCCAAATCTGAACCTGTTGTTTCCCCCAAGCTTCAGAAATCATCAGTGTCCCCAGAGCCCCAGAAGTCAGCACAAGCTACTTCCTCGGAACCAGAGAAGTCAGCCCTGGACACATCCCCAGATCCTGAGAAGTCAGCCCAGGGCACACCTCCAGATACAGAGAAGTTAACCTCGGCTGTATCCCCAGGCTCAGAGAAGCCATCCCCTGCCGTGTCCCCCGACCCCCAAAAGCCATCCCCTGCCGTGTCCCCCGATCCCCAGAAGCCATCCCCTGCTGTGTCCCCTGACCCTCAGAAGCCAGCCCCAGCTGCATCTCCAGAGCCCCGTCGCCATTCCCCAGGAGTGTCACCGGAGCCCCGGCGCCATTCCCCGGCGGTGTCACCGGAGCCCCGGCGCCATTCTCCTGCCGTGTCTCCAGAGCCCCGTCGCCATTCTCCTGCTGTGTCACCAGAGCCTCGCAGATACTCTCCAGCCGTGTCACCAGAGCCAAAGAAACCTACTCCAGCAGTGTCCCCTGAACCACGAAGGTATGCTCCAGCTGGGTCTCCCGAGCCTCGGAGGCACCCTTCCCAAATGCGTAGGCCTGCTTCTGCTGCTTCTCCGGAAAACCGCAGGCCCGCTCCTGCAGTTTCTCCAGAATCGTGGAGACCTGGTCCGACTGTTTCCCCTGAGCCGTGGAGATCTGCCCCTCATGAGGTGCAGAAATCCACGGTTTCTCCCTGGGCTCCAAAGCCTTCCATGTCAATGTCTGTAGAGTCCCGGAGGTCTGCCCCTGAGTCCCGAAGGCCTGGCCCCGTTGTGTCACCAGAGCCTAGGAGGCTCTCTTCTGACTCGTGGAAATCTACATCCTTTTCTGAATCCCAAAAGTCTACTCTTGTTTCTTCTGAGCCGTGGAAACCCATCTCGTCTGTTTACCCTGAAGGGTGGAAGCCTGTTCTGTCCCCTGACACGTGGAAGCATTCTCCTCCTGTTTCTCCTGAGCTTCGAAAGTCTAGTCATACCGTTTCCTCTGACTCTTGGAAGTCTTCTTTCTTCCCTGAGGTCCGTAAGCCTGGTGCTTCGGTATCTCCTGAATCTTGGAAACTCTCCGAGTCCCGGAAATCAATGTTTTTTTCTGAAACTCAGAAATCCACTTCTGCTGCTTCCTCTGAGATTCAGAAACGGGCTCATTTTACTGAACCTCGGAAAAGAGCTCTCTTCCCAGAGTCTCGTAAATCTAATCCAGGTGTTTCTACTGATGTCCAGAAACGTGGTGTCTTTTCTGAGCCCCAGAATCAGGTGTCTACTTCTGCTGTTTCTACTGAAAGTCAAAAACATGTCCTATGTTCTGAAGGCCAGAAATCTGCTCTTGTTTCTTCTGAAGCTCAGAAACACACCCTATTTTCTGAAGCCCAGAAACTTGCTTCCATTTCCTCCGAAGTTCAGGAGCCTACTTCCTTTCCAGAGTCTCACAAATCTGTTTCTCCTGAAATTCAGAAACATGGCTTCTTTACTGAGTCCCAGAAACCTACTCCTTCTATTTCTCCTGAGACCCCCAAACAAGCTCTTTTTACTGATGCCCAGAAATCTGCTGTCTCCCTTGATCTTCAGAAGCATGCTGTATATTCTGAGATGCAGAAACCTGCTGCTGCTTTATCCTCTGATGTCCAGAGACGTGCTGAAACTACTGTATCTTCTGAAATCCAGAAGAACATCCTGTTTTCCGAGCCTCACAAATATGCTCCCAGTTTTTCCTCTGAGCCCCAGACACCTAGTGAGTCTGGTGAGAGTGACTTCCTTTCACACAGTTTAGATGATCAGAAACCACTGGATGATTTATTCTCACAGGATGAACAATCAATGTTAGCCAAAGAATCACCAGAAGGCCTGTTATATTCTTGCCCAAAAAAGAAGCCCAAGAAGGAAAACCAGGAAAACTCAGATTCTGAACTAAATAGCAGCGAGTGTGGAAAACTGGAGCTGGACTCGATGGAGATGAAGGAGCAAGAATCCAACAGTGATCAAGAGCAGTATGATATGGAGCCATCTGATTACAGCAAAGAGAGCAAAATAGATGCAACCACGCCCATGCAGCCACAGTGTGTGCTGCAGTTTACTGAGGAGAAAGAAGCTTTCATCTCTGAGGAAGAAATAGCAAAATACATGAAGCGTGGCAAGGGAAAGTATTATTGTAAAATCTGTTGCTGTCGTGCAATGAAGAAAGGTGCTGTCTTGCACCATTTAGTTAACAAGCATAACGTTCAAAGCCCATACAAATGTAAAATATGTGGCAAAGCATTTCTCTTGGAGTCTCTTCTTAAAAACCATGTTGCTGCTCATGGTCAGAGTTTGTTGAAGTGTCCACGTTGTAATTTTGAATCAAATTTTCCCCGAGGCTTTAAGAAACATTTAACCCATTGCCAAAGCCGTCACAGTGATGATACACCTAAAAAGCACATGGACACCCTTGAACCACTTGAAGAACAAATTTAATCTGTTTTTTTTCCCTTGTGCTAGGAAAGCTGAATTTACAGAAGTGTTCAAAACTGTTGCTGTATGTTAACCAAGTAGTTTAGCTGATCTGACAAGTCAGAAGATGCATGGTTTATTGTACTATGTTTAACTTGTCTTATAGCTGTATTACTGAAATGATTTACTTTCAAAAGTAATTTTAAATACGTGTTCATGTCTTTGTATTACCCATCAGTAGAGTCATATTTTATTTTTCAGATGTACTTACGTTTTTGAAACCAAAATGAATACAAATTACTTTTGTAAAGATTTGTAAAACATACAAACAATTAAGGACTGGAGTGGCAAGCAATCCGTATATTCCCGTGAAGACTGAACTTGTTTCTTCACATTCATGAGATGTCACATTTTTAAAAATGTTTTTACTAACTTCTCAGAATTAAAATTCTCGCCAGATAGAATGTGAATACACCAGACATAAGGAGCTACCAGTGCTTCTGGAATAATTGTGCCCTGAGGTTGTAATTTGAGTGTATAGTAATTCATTGGAAATTTATTGCAGTCAATTCTCTGACTTACTTGTCTCAGATTTAGAAGCATCAAGGTACTTATTTTGTGATTCTGTATTTTAGCCATGTTTTAAGCATGTACTAATATACATTAAATTGATGGATTAATGTCAGACTGTGTATAGCTCAACACTTTCTCTTGATGATTCAGATGTTTGTAATGTCAGAAACCCCCCCAAATTTCTTGTATTTGTTGAAATGTTATGCTTTGATCTTTTAACAATAAAAAGAAGCCCAACCTGGCATTGTCCTTTTTTCTTTTCTTTCAAAATCCAGAACAGAATCTTTCACGTTGCACATACTCTCTTTTAAGTATATGGCAAGAGGAGATGCAAAATTACCCTGGAGTTCTGCACTGAACAATTCAACTTTCCAGTAACCAGCCTGTGAAAGCGATGTTCATCTAAATTCCCTCTCTCCTTCAGTAAAAGCACATCAGATGTAAGTGAGGGAAAACCTGGAAAACAGGAATTTATGCACTGTTACTTAGCATGCTTGCTTTTGTGCTATATGCATATTAGCTTTTCAGAAAACATAAGGACTTTAAATTATGCTTCAGTATAGGTTTTAAGTGGAGTTAGTACAAGGAAAGTTTCAGTCTCCTCAAGCTAAATTATGCCTAGGCTTAAGCTGTTGTAAATATTAACTTAGAATAGGAAGGTGATTTTAAATAAATATTTTTTAAATCACCACATGTAACCTATAGAAAAGCTTTTGGTTTATTTGATGGAAGCCTGTGTCTGGTATCTTTTGTGTTTCAAGAGGATTTCCCTCCCTGGAAGGAACGAAAAAGATGGTTTTAGTTCTGCTCTGAAGTGACAACTCCGTGTTGCCTATTAAGACCAAGCTTTCCCACAGAGTCCTCTCACACAGGACCAAATGAACTCTCTGCCACTGTCATGTGCCCTTTGTTTCATTTCATGAGATCCTGGCTGTAATTCTCGAATTATTTTTTTTCCTAGGAGAAAAAAAAAAAAAGTGCTCTTTCTAATAAAGAGCACTTGACTACTAGGGTACTGTGACTGTATGTAGTCTAACATAGTATATAAACTGCTTTACTCTTCTGCTATCATTTCATCACCCTCATCATAGTCATTTGGTTAAAAATGCTGTTTGAATAAATGAAGAAATCAGGAAAGGTTTCTTTTCGTTGTTGTACAAAGGCACTTGTTCCTCACTTCTGTGTACCAAGTAACTGTTTTCTGGTGATCCACTGTCAGGGTTTGATGCTATTTCTCTACACAGTTTTTTGCCAACTGACTACTTGATTCTTTAATCTTGATTTACAGCTGTCAAAGTATATTTCACAACTTTGGACATGAACTTTGCAAGTGCCCTTTGATGTTAATGCATTTGATCTCTAAATCCACATGTGATTGGTACTTTCCAGTTTCTCTTAGTACAAGCCTTGTTTAAGTGTGAGGGCATTTCTGGTAGGTTTGGTTTTTTTTTTTGTTGAGACTGAGCATTCTTTCACCATTCCTCAACACAGTGCTAGTTTGAGATCCTTAAGATGTGTAGGAGGATCTGCTGGAATCTAACTGGTTTAACTCATTTTTCTCAGGAACTGTAGGATGCCAATAGGCAAATCAGATGGGGAATTTACTGTTTGCTTTTCAAACTATAGTCTTCAGTGCAAGCAGTGATCATCAAGGGAGTGAAGTGCTTCCAAGTTTTACCAGTGAAAGAATTGGCTTGAAATATGCCTAATGTTATCTGTCCTTGGATACCCTGTAGAGTAACTTCAGTGGAAATTGTCACTGATTTTGTTCATGTGTTAAGAGTATGAAGCAAATGCAGAGGTCTGCAGTTTCCAGAAACTGCTGCCTATCAGGTCACTGGGGCATTTTATCAAAGCCCCCAGTGCTACCATCTCACCCATTCGTGTTCTTTAGCACAGGAACCCTTTGGGGTCAGCACTGTGTAGTTCCAGCTTCAGGTTTCCTTTGGAGGTGGGGTTTGGTTGGGAAACAACATGATCAGGTCAGGTTCCATATATTTCAGGTAACTTCTGTTCCTTCCCTCTCTGAATGAACCCTGTGTCTGCTTCTGCCTAAGAAGGGGGGGACAGAGTGGTTGGAGAGCAGCCAGGCAGAAAGGGACCTGGGAGTCTGGATTGACAGGAAGCTGAACATGAGCCAGCAGTGTGCCCAGGTGGCCAAGAAGGCCAGCGGCATCCTGGCCTGGATCAGGAACAGTGTGGCCAGCAGGTCCAGGGAAGGGATTCTGCCCCTGTACTCAGCCCTGGTGAGGCCACACCTTGAGTCCTGTGTCCAGTTCTGGGCCCCCCAGTTCAGGAAGGATATCAAGGTCCTGGAGCAGGTCCAAAGGAGGGCAACCAGGCTGGTGAAGGGACTCGAGCACAGACCCAAAATTATGAGGAGAGGCTGAGGGAGCTGGGGCTGTTCAGCCTGGAGAAGAGGAGGCTCAGGGGAGACCTCATCACTCTCTACAACTCCCTGAAAGGAGGGGGTAGCCAGGGGGGGGGTTGGTCTCTTTTCCCAGATGACTTTCAACAAGATAAGAGGGCATGGTCTTAAGTTGTGCCAGGGGAAGTTTAGGTTAGATATTAGAAAGAATTTCTTTATGGAGAGGGTGATCAAGCATTGGAATGGGCTGCCCAGGGAAGTAGTGGATTCTCCATCCCTGGAGATATTTAAAAAGACTGGATGTGGCACTCAGTGCCATGGTCTGGTAACTGCAGCAGTGGTTCAAGGGTTGGACTTGATGATCTCTGAGGTCCCTTCCAACCCAGCCAATTCTATGATTCTATGAAAAACGGAATTTCATACCTTACATGTAAAGATTCCAATATTTTCCTTCCCCAATGGGCTATGCTGAAAAATGTAGACAAAAAGATGACCAAATACAGTTTATACACAATATGCAGTGGTTCATTGGTGATGCATACAGCTATGAAGCAATTACCTTGGTAAAAGATGAGAACTCCATGTAGAATCAACATATTACAGTGTAGAGAAAAAGAAGAGCTCCATGTGAAGTAAGGCAGAAAAGACTGAAGTGACAATTAAGCACGGACATTTTATGGATTTTTTTGAAATACCCTTACATTTTTTTTTTCATCATGGTTAAGAATAATCTTCAGATTGGACAGCTGGTTGGATATAATTAAAATTCCTTTACTTATATTTTTAGAATAATGTATTTGTATATTAATACATCGCTTGCTTAGTCTCACGACATTACAGAAGCAGAAAATTATAGAAAATATGATTACTGAATGTTTCCCTATGGATTAATGGTTTTGTACTTGGGAGGGTGTTTTGATTCGTGACTGTGCAGTGATGTGGAACAGCCTGCTCCTATCTTACTAACAGGAGTGCACTGGGGTCACTACAACCGTTGCTATGCTCTTATTAATGTATTTCTAAAAAGAGAAGGGAAAGGAAAATGTTGAGCTGTTCCCTTCCATAATGCTGTTAGTGGCTTGTTCTGAAGAAACTTACAAGTTTCAGTCAAATAATTCCATTCCTGAAGTACAAGCACGTAAGAAAATTTTTGTTGTTTAATTTGTATGCGGAGTGGGAAAGGTTGCTCAAGAAAGGATCAAACCTAGATAAATCAATTTAAAGCTTTAAGAACGCAAAATTTAGGAAAGTTAATGTGAAACTGAAAAGGTGAAGGTGCACTTTTCCACCTGAATTCTAACCTTGCTGTTTATGCTTTGAAAGCATGATTATATACTCTTAAAATATAGAGTATATATATTAATGTTTAACAGCATATGCAAATGTAATACTTTGTATTTCCTTTAGGTTTACATGACTTAATTTAACATCTTTAAAAAAACCCAACCAAACACAAAAAAAAATATACAAAACCAAAGCAAAACCCCCATCCCCTGTTTCTGAGGGATTTCTTGGATAAAAGAGAAGCAAAGAAATTGGTTATTAATTAATAGCATTACCCAGCCAGGGTTGCCCCATGGATGTTTATCAGTTTTCTCTGAAAATCCCAATCATAAGCATCTTATGTATAACTATTTTGTAAAATTTTAGGAACTTGAGAAGGAGTTAACTGCCTACCATATGTGTATAAATAAATCTATTCTGTGGTTTATTACTTCATACGTCCTGTGGCTGCAGTTCAGTGTAATGAAGAGGGAAGTTAACTAAAAGCCAATAGAAGTAATTAACTCATGGCAGCACAGAGGTCCATGAATATTCATTTTCTCTGCTTCCCAAATACTAGAAAACTAATATTCTTGCAATGACAAATAATATGTTAATGAAAGTCAGTATAGTAAGATAATTTCCTGAATTTGGGGTATATAATAGATACTCTGGTATAACACAATAATCAACTTGAAGTTCTCTGCATTTTCAGGAGTGTTTTTGTTCTATAGAATCATAAGATGGATAGGATTGGAAGAGACCTTAAAGATCACCTACTTAAAACCTCTCTGCCATGGGCAGGGACACCTCCCACCAGACCAGGTTGCTCCAAGCCCCATCCAGCCTGGCCTTGAACACTGCCAGGGAGGGGGCAGCCACAACTTCCTTGGGCAACCTGTGCCAGGGTCTCATCACCCTCACAGGAAAGAACTTTGACCTAATGTCTAGCCTAAATCTCCTCTTTTCAGGTTTTAAACCATTTCCCCTTATGGACTCTCTACGCACCCATGTAAAAAGCAGAGTATATGTATGACAGAGAAAATGCTTCTATAGGAATTTCTAGGCAGCAGATGTCAGTGAAATTGGTGTTTCCTTTTACACAGTTCCAGTCCTTGGAAAGGAATCTTTCCTGTGTAAGCTTGAAAGGACACAGGCTTGAGTCCTTATCATGCAGCATGTCTGATGGAAAGTACAAGACAGAAAATGAGACTACAAAAATGTCAGAGAACACTAAAGAAGGATTTTGCTTTTCAGCTAAATTTACTCTGTCCATGTGTGCAATACAAACTTAGCTTCACTGGTTATATGGCAAAAAAGGGTTAATAATCATATGTAACATCCAGTCATGTTTTTAAAGTGCATTTTCAAAAGCATTCAGTGAGTTGAATCAAAAGTAGTCTTCTGTAAGGAACTCAGACTTGTTTTCCACAAAGGCCATTTCTGTTACAGATTACAACTTCCTTTCCTTTGATGTTTAGGAAAAGATTCTTGCAAGGGTTACTACTTTCAGTAATAAATATTCTTTCTTCTTTCATCATATCTAAGAGTATCTAAATATCTGTCTAGATGTATCAGTATGTTGCTTAATCTCTAGATCAAAGACATCATATGGAATGAAAATCAGTAGAACGTGAATGTTAATATAGTATTAATGGTACTGCCTGTTCTTGTATTAGTGAGCAAATCAATAGTGGAACAAATTTTGTCAATCCAAACCTGAAGACCACTGAGGATTCAATAGAAATGTTTCAAAATAAGAATTGTGGGCACTTCAAAATTCCCTGTTCTGAGAATGAGCCTCTAAGACAAGCATTACATTTTATTTCATTTAGTAGAAGCCAAATCAAAGTAATTTTTGCTTATTTTTATTGTCTGGCGTACTTGATCAGGTATTTCTTCTGAGCTGTACACTCAAAATATTAGGTCTGTTTTCTTTTTTCCTTTTTTTTTTTTTTTTTTTTTTTCCTTTTTCTTTTCCTTTTTTCCCCTCCCACCAGAGCAGTGTTGCCATTCCCCATTTCATAAAGATCTGACCTTGTGATTTCTTGATCAGCTCAGGGCAACATTACTGTAGCCTTTCTCTGGACAGTCTTGACCTCTCCTTTGCACTGTGTTTGCACTGTCTTCTCACCATTTTTCCTCTGTCCACTTTGCTGTTTTATAGCCCTGCAGTGATGCAGATCAGCTTACAGGATCTGCTGGAAAAAAGCTGTTTTTTCCCTTGTGTCATGCAGTTCCTCTGTCAGCCTGACTTGCTTTGCAGCTGCAGGTACTGATGCAATGGAAATGAGGGTAAGGGGGTCAGTTCTTCTGAAAGTAGAGGGCCAAGGCCAGAAGGACAGTGAGCTCAGTTGGGTTTATGGGGTGTCTTTGAAACTGCAGCCTGAATCACAGCCATGCTGGCTAAATTGCTCAGCAGGGATGTCTTGACAACTCAGTTGTATTATTTTCTCCCACCTACTTCCTAGCTGGCAGTAGTCTGCTGGGTTGGTCTTTTCTTTAACAGCCTCTCTACCTTTCTATTTTGTAGCTTACTAAATATTCCAGGCAGGAGCATCGTGGAAGTGTACCAAAAAAGCAGCTTTCAATGATGCTATTGCAGAACTGGATACTCTGAGTGAAGAAAGCTATAAGGACTCTACACTTATGCAGTTATGTGATAATCTGACACTATAGACTTCAGACATGCAGGGTGATAGTGAAGAACAGAATAAAGAAGCGCTGCAGGATGTGGAAGATGAAAACCAGTGAGACACAAAAGGCCAACAAGAGAACCCATCTCTGACCACCTTTCCCCTTCCCCACAAAAACACTCCGTGTCACTCTGAGAACCACCAAATCTGACATTTACATTGGGTCTCAGAATTTAGGTTCCTGCACTGTTGGGTTTCTTTTTTCTTTTTTTTTTTTTTTTTTACTTAATTTTTTTACACAGTTTAAGTGTGTAAAGTGACTTGCCCTGACAAAAAGAATAAATTATATATGTGTGCTTAGTGTTTGGTTAGCTGAGCTTGGAGCCTTGGCATAATGGCTGAGATGTGCTGTTCTGTTGAAGCTGCTGGGTAGCTCTTATTGTGCCCAGACAGTCCTTGATGGCAACTGATGTTTGTATAGGTATCAGAAACAGATTTTTTGATTCCTTACCTCAGATGCTTATACCAATATTGGCTCTTCAAAATGCACTTCTCAAACCCAAACCCTCAATCTCCAGAGTTTGAGCAAAACTCAGTGGAGAAGAAGGCGTTCATTACCAGTGGTTTCCTCCAGTGCTGCAAAAGAAAAATGAAAAATAGTTGGTCTCAGCGTTTAACTTTATGCTTTATTTCCCCTCCATAAGCAGCTGTAGAACTTGAATCATAGAGGTTATCTAGTCCAGCCTCTCTGCAGTGAGTAGGAACATCTTCCATTAGATCAGGTTGCTCAGAGCCCCATCCAAACTGGACTTGAATGTTTCCGAGGATGGGGCATCTACCATATCCCCAGGCAGCCTGTTCCAGTGTTTCACCACCCCCATAATAAAAAATTTGTCCCTTACATCAGATCTAAATCTACCCTCTTTCAGCTTAAATCCATTACCCCTTGTCCTGTATAAAATATCCTTATAAAATATCCCTCCCCAGCTTTCCTGTAGCCCCTTCAGGTATTAGAAGGCTTCTATAAGGTCTCCCCGGAGCCTTCTCTTCTCCAGGCTGAACAACCCCAACTCAGCCTGTCCTTATAACAGAGGTTCTCCAGCCCTCTGATCATCTTTATTACCCTTCTTTGGATTTGTTCCAAGAGCTTCAAGTCTTTTTTTTTTTTTTTTTTTGTGCTGAGCTTTGCCACCTTGTGGTGTGTCCCTCACAGAGCTTGTGTGCCCGGGTGCTGGCGGTGCCAGGGCAGTGCAGCCTCCCCCGAGATGCAGTCTGTGGGATGCAGGATGCAAAGCAGCTGCTGCCCCTTATTCTGTGCTTATTCCCCCAAACCAGAGGCATGGGATGCTTTGCCTCTTAGTCCACTACTCCTTTGAGCTCTTTTAAGAAGATCTGTAATATCTACCAAGATAAAAATAAAACAGCAGTTGGATGGAGATTGATAATAGTGTTGTGGTTTGTGCACATGACGACTCTTCCATCACGAAGATCTTGGTTTTATGGTCCAACAAAAGCAGTAGTATCTCTTTCTTGATCGCTGCTCACGGTTTTGGTTAAGTTATCCACTAGAGGGAGCTACAGAGCAATTTATGAGGAGATCAGCTTTAAGGCATCAGTTTTGAAGACGTTAACGCACGTGGAATAAAAATACACCAATGATAGGTTCAGAAATGGCTCTGGGGCTTTCTGTTTACTAGCATGAATTAGTTTTAGCAGTATTAGGACTGATTTCATCATCACTGTATCCAGAGTCCTCTGTTTTAAAGCACTTGTTTATTTTCTTTGACACACCTACCTGCAGAGCAGTTATCCCATACACATGCATTATTTACAAGGATATTTAAAATATTTATTAAAAAAAAAAACAAAAAACCACCAGTCTCTTCTTCCCTAGGTCACTACATATCTTGGTAGGAAAAACTACAGAGTGAGTTGCAGAGGAAACCTGACATTTCTGTAGTGGAATTGAAGAGCTTGGCTGTACTGGAAAACACCAAGACCAGCCTGCTGAGAGGTGTAGATTATATATAAGGAGAAAATTCTTCACTAAAAAGGGTAATTAAACAGCTTCCCAGGCAGATAGATGAATCACTATCCCTGGAGGCATTTAGAAGAAGTGGAAATGTGGTGCTGGGGAACATGGTTTAAGCACTGGACTTGGTAGAGTTAGGTTAATGTTTGGACTTGATGATCTTAAAAGGTCTTTTCCAACCAGAACAGTCCTGGGATTCTGCACAGAGGACCCATGCCAGGGATTAACAAGAAGTGCAAAGAAGATTTAATTACAGGCCAGAGCTCCTGGTGCACACAATAGGGATGTAGCCTCTGGCTGATAAGGGGGCTTAAATCTTGGACCTGTTGCCCACCAGAGGCCAAGGGGAGAAAGCAGGGCCAGGAGCACACCCTTCAAGTTCTGCCCATAAAGCATTTGCATCTGGACCTTCTGGGTTGGCAAAAGAGGCCAGCACCACTTCTCACCCCAAACTCATGCGGGGAAGGGTGTTGAGTCACCCATGGGCACTGGAGGGAAGGAGGAAGATGGAAAAGATGCACGTGAAGAGCCAAATTTAAACCAAGGCTGAGCTTCCCCATGTCTGAGCAGGGAGGGGGCAGCCTCCAAACAGGGAATGTGAAAATACAAATCCAGGTGTGGCTGACACTGCTGGAGAAAATCCACCTGCAAGGATGCAGTGCCATGGCCCTGACTTACCCTGGCTTAGGATGCTTCCTCATCCAGTGCTGGCAGTGTCTTCTTGCCTATTGCTGGGCAGCAAGACAGTGACTGTCCTCAGAGACACTGCCTTCACATGGAGCCTGCTCATTTGCAGTCAGATTTCCCCTTGAAATCCTGTGGAATTTTGCCTGAAAGAGGCTATGCACTACTTGACTTACTGAGGCAAAAGCTGTTTATGGATCTAAAATACAAACAAGCCCTGAAGCTTCTGTCCTTCATTATTTTATGTTTACTTGCTGTGGTCTGGGCAGGCTCCAGCATTTTTTTTTTTCTGTACTCAATAGTCCTGGCAGTGATGAAACTGAAAAAGGCAAATGACCAGCATGGCCTTGACATGGTTATAATGTCATAGAAAATAGAGGGAAACACAAATTTACAGCCTTGGCTGCAGGAAACTGCAACCTTCCTGCTTAAGTTACAGTAAAAAACAATCCATAATCCTAAGTTCCCTCACTTCAGATTTCTCTGGTATACATCCATAGTAAAGTATTGCCCAAAACATCAAAAGAAAGAAGAACTTCATCAATAATCTTCTAAACCTCTTGGCAAGAAATCCTTTAAAATTTAACTTCCCACTTAAAAAACCCAAGTAAAGCTGTAGAGACATTTTAATTGGATTGAAAACGGTCACCAAAGATGGTCACATCACTTGGAAACAAATGCTACCGCTTTTGAGTAATGATTTCCTGCTCCAAGATAAACTGACAGAATAAGGGTGATAAATTATCATAGGCGGGACTGCTGGCATAGCCTTCAGTTGTGGTTTTGAAGCAACAAGGAGGGATTCAAATACCTATGCATTTACAACAGAGCTGGAATAATGTATCTGCTCTGCTTTATGTCAGCACATTTATGTCCAAATAACTGCAGATTCCAGTTTTGCTGATAAATAAATAACCCCGAAAATTAAGCCTCAGCCATTGGCTTGCCCAGCATATTTAACATGGTTTTACAGCAGCTGCAGGGATGCATTCTTTACACTTAATGTATACAAATGGATAGGATCCCAGTGTAGGGCTCCTGGGGTGTGAGGGCAGCTCAGTGCTGCCAGGGCTGGAGATGCTTGGCAAGGAGAGAGCAGGCATGGGAGCCTCGAATGGCCTGGGCTGTATCCCATCCAGATTTCTTCAAAGTGGCTATTTTAGTGTTTGGATATAAGCTGGTTGCTGATTAGATGCAAGTGGGTTTGTTTAATTAAAAAAATACAAAAGGCCAGCTAATTGAGTTAAAACTATGTGGTTCACAGGATAAAATGCCAAAGTTAATTACAGTTACCATCTGCTTCATCAAAATACTCATTTGCTTCGAATACCTCTATTGTCAGGGCTGGTTTTAGTATCTTTCTCAAATTTACTCCAGTGAGGAGGTACTTAAAAATTAAATTGCATTGTTCTCCATAATCTCTAGCAGACAACAGAGTGGTGGTGTCTGCAATGACCTTATGGTGCTGTTTCTTTTAAAGGAAATACTGCTGGGGCTTTAATCACTGCAAGCTTAGCTCTGTGCACTGGAAGCTTGCATGATTTCTTCCAGGAATTTATTCAAGGAGGTCTTGATGTCTCTGTTTCTTTATGAGGCAAGCTGCAAATGTGAATGGCATTTTTTTCCCCAGTATCTTCTTTCCACTACCTGACTATGACTCAATTCTAGCAATACAAATTCTAAAAAAACCCCCAAAAAACCACAAGGAATTTACCTCTACCTGTGGTACTTAGGCACACACACACATGTGCCCCACACACTTTGCTTTTAAGAGCTGTGTCAAACAAACAAGTTATCTATCTTGAGAGTCTCACAACAGACTTGTATGACACAGCCTGGAGGAACTGAGTGACTGGACATAGCACAAGATTTACCCCAAAAATTTGTTTTCTGTGTGAAGCCATTGAAAGCCGGCAGCCAGTGGTACTGCATGGTTGGCTGCTTTCCTTGGGGATGCTAATACACACACTGGCTCTTGCCTGGTGTCCAGGAGTTCTGTGAGGGATTTGAAATTAATATTATCTAATGCTCAGGTGATAGAAGCAGAATGGTTGTGAAGCTGGCATCGTAAACAAAATCTAATAACTTCTTTTAGCATCCCATCTGTCTTATTACATGCACATTCTCTGAAACATTCATTTGTCTGGTAAAAGAGAAGGTATCACTGACTGAATAGTTGTAATTTCTGAGGCCCAAAGGAACATGTGAGTTCGTGTGTACTGAATCTTGTGAATTCAAGGAAAAGAGATATAATCTGCTTTCTGGATGGAAAAATTCTTTGCTCTGCCTCCTTCAAAGAGAAAGGAAAACGCCCTTTATTAGGATGAGGACTGTACTCCTACCACTCAATATAGGGAAACAACTCGTTGAAAATCTTACTGCTTTTACATCTTGGATAAATGCTGGCCTAATGGAAGTGATAAAGAATTAGGCAATAAGATTAGAAAGAGATTGTTCCTGAATCAGTCCATTAGGATTAACCAGGCTTTGTTCCATAGCAACTTAGCTAAGAATAATCATGACTGCAAACAGTGCTGTTCCAGTTTCTTGGGTGGAGCCCAGAGTGAAACCGCTGCTCTCCAAACGCAATTTTTCATATGTTTGGCTGTTCCTAAATCTCACTGTGACTGTACTTCAGCAGTTCAGTTGTTTTCACTGTCGTATGTAACACACAAGGAGCCAAAAACCCCATGGATGACCTGACTTCATAAGGCCCCCTGGTATTTTCAGCTTATTTTTGGTGGGACACGATTGCTGACATTAAGAGCAGAGGTTGATGGCATTGCCTCTGCCACCCGCCCTGAGTCACCCACGGCATTTGGGGTGTGAATGGACTGTGAGAGGTGTGGGCTGGAGAGGTCAGGCTGGCACATTGTTGGGTCCTGATGAGAAAACCTGTTCTCAGGAACGTGGATCACTGGTGGAGAAATTCAAAACACCTTCTCTGTTCCTTCGTGTTTCAGTACAGATGTATCCAGGTCCTGCTCTGGGTGCTGCTGAGCTGGCCCCAAGGAAAGGCAATATTACCAGTGAGTGGTTTGTTTATATTCACCCTGACAAGGAAAAATCTTGAGAACCTTTTAAGAATAATTAATCTAATGTTTCAATATATCACTTGTCTTTATCATTCAGTTGTCCACTCCCCCAGCCTCACGTAGCAATATATTTTTTAATTCAAAGATATCTGCCTGTCTTATCTGCTAGGAAACTGTGGTGCTTTCTAAATTCACTAATCTAAGTCAACAGGAATCAATTTATGTATTTGTTTAAGGTGGCATAGTTGTTTAAACAATAATGACAGGTGTGAACTTAACCACTTAATACCAAACTTACACAGGGTTCTGGTAGCGTTTTTTGTCCTTGCAAAACCACTGCAAAATACTCTGGTAGAAAATAGCCCCCACCCCCCATATTTCCTGTCTTATGGTTTAATGTATATTTCCAAAATGGTGATTTATTTCATCCAAAATTAGCTGCGGCCCTTGAAGAAGGTGTGTGCAGGGACACCATTGCTCTTCACTTGTGCCTCTCTTCAAGGGTCTCACCGGGGTAGATCTGTGCCTTTGGGGCACTTCCCTGCATCTTCTCCCAACACTTTTCACCAGGGATATTAATCCAACAGGCTCAGCTCTTCTGAAAGGTTGGACTTGAAGATCTTAAAGATCTTTTCCAACCCAAGCAATTCTGTGATTCTGGGCACCCAGCAACTTCTGACTTCTGGGAGTCTGGCTGATGCTGAGAACAGGTAACATTTAGCTCATTTAGCTTTAGCTGTCTGGCCTGAGCCAGTTTGTCCATGGTTCCTCCATCAGTTGGTGGAGAGTGGTGGGTACCACCATGGTGCTTTTGGGGCAAGTCTTGGGGGTGAGGGGCTGAATCCTCCCCAAAGCTCTGCCTTCCCTCCCCTGGCTGCAAGGGGGACACAGACATCCAGCCAAGACCCAACCCAAATGTGTTAGGAAGGAGGGGAGATGTTTGACAGCCACAGCAGCCCACACACAGATTCATCAAAATAAAGCATTATTTATTCCTCAAAAAATAATTTGATTATTTATTCCATCAAAATAAAGCAATTATTTATTATTATTTATTCTCTGAAGGGACATGTAGTGCAGAAAAGGGAATGCATGTACAGAAGCCTCTGCATACATTTGGCCATTAACTTTAGTCTCTGCTATCCAGCTTTGGAAGGATACTTTTGGTTCAGTCACTCTCATTCTTGAGTTCAAAGAGTCACCCTTTTTTATGGGTGTTTTTCCCAGGGAGTTAACACCAGGTAGTGTTGACAATTCCCCTTACACACACACACACACACTCACACACAGCACACACACACCTCTACATCACTTCCCTGGCAGGCCAGTCTTCTCTTTTGTCCTAGCTCCAGACCTAGGTTCTTACTGGCCAGGCATTCCCCAGCTCACAGCATCTGTCCTGTTGTTAGGATGAAGAGTCCTGGTGTTAGCTGAACTCCATTTTGCTTTGCCATCATTGACTTTCCCATTTTTTTTGTTCCCCACCCATAACTCACCTCTGATTTCATTCCTTACACCCAGGGTGTAATGACATACAATAATGTCATTGTATTTGATAATGACAGATTCATAAAAATTACAGCATGTGTACAACATAATAGTCATACCAGATGCATTTACCCCAGGATGCTCACACTCTCCAAACACACATTTTTATTGAAGGTAATCACAGAAATCATTGTAATTCTACAGTCTGTTTGCTTTTAAAATAGCTAGGAAAAATGAATATATGATTTGTACTCATGGTTGTGTAGAGCCCCATATGCCTTTGGGAATGCAGGGACTTTGCCTTTGAAGCCTGTGGCAGCGTTGAAAACACCTCTAAGTCTTGTGGGGACGTGACAGGTAGGCTTTCTGGGGTGTGTCATTTGGAAACTTGTTTGCAGGTTTGCAGAAAGCCTGGCTCACTGATTGCAGCCTTCAGGTTATAGAGGATTATCCATGCAAAGCAGATCTGCTGCACTCACATGCAAGGCATTGAGCAAAGGCATAGGCTATAACAAAAGGGCCCACCCTATCTGAGACTTTCCATGAGCAGTGGGATGTTTGTTGTCATGATACTTAAGTTCCATCAGATTTTCTCATCCTGCTAGAAGCTTTGTTATGTGCCACACTTTTTCCATGAGGGGGAGGTGTACCTTGCTTGCCAGCTGTGTTTTGATTTCACTCTCTGCCCCTACACTGTGTCCTCCTGTGTGTACACCTCTCGGGATGCCTGCTGAGTCAGCCAGCTGAGCCTGAAATACTTTGCAAGATACTGGCTTAGGAAACATTCATGCAGGAACAGCACAGGAGACAATGAGGCCTCTCTGGTATCCTGCAGCTGGCAGATAAAATGAAGTTTGGCAGTGGGAAAGGGAAGCAGAAGCTCTGCAGGCCAGCTCCAGTGCTCTGGACCATGACCCAGGGATGGCCACAAGCCCCAAGAGGACGGGGCTGGGAGCTGCAAACAGGCAGCTCCAGGTAGCTCACCCCCACAGCACCAGG
Source organism: Calypte anna (assembly GCF_003957555.1). NCBI lineage: Eukaryota > Metazoa > Chordata > Aves > Apodiformes > Trochilidae > Calypte > Calypte anna. The sequence goes on along the minus strand of NC_044244.1, from coordinate 138,660,231 downwards.
GTAAAACCAGGGCTTGGGTGACAAAATACCCTCTTTGTCCCCTGGTTGCTGAATACTCCCCGTGAGCAGGAGCTACGACTGCCCTTGTGCCACTTATCAAAGGCATTTCTTATTCTTCATGTTGGTTTTGTTTGGTTGGTTGTTTTTGTTTGATTTTTAGACAAAAATAGCATGGACATTTCCCTTCCCTAAAGTAAAGGAATTTATTCAATGCTTCATGCTTTTTTGCCAAGCTCATGAAGAATGCCTCCTTCTTAATGCTTTGCAGGAGAGTTCTGCTGATGTTTTTTCCAGAACCGATTTAATCTGTATACATTGAAGTTTGATATCCTGCAGATGTTTGGCTGAATTCTAATAAAACAGCCAGAGTGACCCACCATGGGAATTTTATCATAATCCTCCCAAGGGAAAAAAATTCATCCCAAGGGATGTCACAGGTCAAGCAAATCTGTCATACTTCCTCCTTGTTTTGAAAACACCCATCGTTTTTGCTTTTATTTACAACAAATATCTAAATGTTTGTTGGCAGCAATTTGTTCTTTTATTTATGTGCTGGTAGGGTAACTAATTATTACAAGTTCCACACACTGCTAATCTTACCATAATGGTATTTCTAGTATGACAACTTTCATCTGCTGGCTAAACAAGCACAATCTTGCCTTTTCTCAGCATGACTGCAAGTCAAAAACAAATCACTGGAATCTGAGGATCTCAGGGCTCGCCTGTACACGGATTTTTGCATCAGTGCAATTAGACAAGTTTAAATCTAAGCAGTGCAGCCCCCCCAAGCATGAGTGAAGCTGCACTCTCCTTAAAACGCTTGTATCAGCACAACTCATCTGAATAAACTTGGTGTAACAAGCAGCCCATGCTGGAATAGCTGCCCTGGAGAACATGGGCTGGCTGTCCTGCTCTGGCTGAAACACCTCCACCATGCCCACCACTGTGCCAGTGTGCCCAGGACATTTTTTCTGACAATATATGTGTGAGATTTTAGAAAAAGAGCTCATGGGACAAGCCATTGGACATCATGCTGTTCACCAAGAATGGGAGATTTTTCAGATGGAGGAATTAAGGGCCTGGACTCCGAGCCTACAATTGCCTATGGGGAAAAATACAACCCAGGGAATGTCCTCTTTTCATGTCAGCCCTCACCAAATGACCATGTGCAGGAAGCATGCTCTGTGCCATGTGTCCCAGTGCAGTAAATATTTAAATATTCTTCTGACACACAGGCTCATACAAGAGGCTGATCAGGCAGAAACCTCACCACAGGACCAGGCTTCGTGCAGTCATTCTCTACCACATGCTCTACTGTGTGTGACACATCTCCTATGTCATAGGGGTTTTGTTTGTTCCTTTTTCTCCTATTTTTTTTTTTTTAGAAGCTTGGTCACCATGTGCTGCTGGTGTAGGTACACAATGTGTTTACTTTGGCAATGAAAGCAGCTGAAGAATTTCTCACTTCATCCCCCAACCCAGCTGCTCACTCACTCTGTCCTAGGCTGTGCTGATGCAACTGTGTGCATACAGGTAGTGCAAGCCAGGTCAGAGAAATAAGGATACTGAAATGTAACTTTCAACAACAACAAAAAAAACAGATAACCACCCACAACTACAAGAGAGACATTTATTTCTAATTGGGACAGGATTGCACTGCAGAGGGCTAGCATGTTTTGCTAATATATTATGACAACCATAGTCCATACAGGAGTCTGGAAAAGAAGTCCAACAACTTGTGTTAGGGGGCTAAAGCCACAAAAAATGTGAAAAACAAGTGTGGAAATAAACAGCACAAACAACTAAGATGACATTTGGAATTATAAAAATGTGTTTTCACCCACTGTGAGTATCAAGGGTACTTCTTCAATCTGTCTAATCTAACATAAACACAGAGCAGCTTGTATAACTCAAAAAAAAAAAAAAAGAAAACCCTCTACCAAAACATTGCTGATATCCACCTTGCCCTGGGGAGGTGATAAGAGGATAGAGCAAACCAGGTATGACAGGTCCTAGAGGCATCATTTAATGCAGGATTAGAAGGCATTTGCATTCCACTCTAATGAGAGTGGTAAAAAAAAAGGAGAGGAGAGGAGAGGAGAGGAGAGGAGAGGAGAGGAGAGGAGAGGAGAGGAGAGGAGAGGAAGGAGAGGAGAGGAGAGGAGAGGAGAGGAGAGGAGAGGAGAGGAGAGGAGAGGAGAGGAGAGGAGAGGAGAGGAGAGGAGAGGAGAGGAGAGGAGAGGAGAGGAGAGGAGAGGAGAGGAGAGGAGAGGAGAGGAGAGGAGAGGAGAGGAGAGGAGAGGAGAGGAGAGGAGAGGAGAGGAGAGGAGAGGAGAGGAGAGAAGAGAAGAGAAGAGAAGAGAAGAGAAGAGAAGAGAAGAGAAGAGAAGAGAAGAGAAGAGAAGAGAAGAGAAGAGAAGAGAAGAGAAGAGAAGAGAAGAGAAGAGAAGAGAAGAGAAGAGAAGAGAAGAGAAGAGGTAGATCTCAATCAAGAATTAGAGCACTTTAACATAAAAAGTTACATTTTTTAAATTTTTTTTTCTTTTATATTCAAAACTGAGATCATGTGAGCTTGACATGAAAAAAATATAGAGGTAGCATTAAAGCTTCATTTTGGATGCTAAATACACTGGAACAAATGTGAATACTTTTATTGCCATGGACATATTTAAAAGCAAGTCTTCCTTCAACCTGTGTTTTTTTTTTTTGTGTCATAGCAAGCTGTTATGGTTAAAAAATCCCACCTTTTTCCACACATTATGCCAAAGACTCCCCGCATGAACTCTTGTTTGAAGGAATAACTGAGTTAACTTGGAACTCTTTCAGGACAGCCCTAGAGCTTGTGTTTTGTAGTTTTGACTAACTGAATAGAGAATTTTTTTCCTTGGCTGGTAACTGATGAACCCACACAAGTTTATCCCAGCACCCTAAAGTGCTATTTTCAAGAAAATGAAGGTGTCAAGGTTTGATGTGATTTGCAATGGAACTGAGCTGCCATCTGATTTTGATGGTGGCTCTCCAGGTCCTGGTTTACCTACAGATGATCTTGCTTGAGAAAGAGGAGAGAGAACTCCAGACTCTGCAGACAAGGATTTCTCCTGTGACTAGAAACAACACTCTGCTCTGTGACCCTTGAGTGTCTTTTTGCTGTGATGTTAAACCAAGCTAACAGACACATAATAAAGTTTCTGCCATATTTTAAGTGCTGTTTGGATGTGGTCTATACAATGATACCCTCTAAAATGGCTTTGCTCTAAACAGGAGAGGATTTAACATGCATTTTTATCTCATACTATGAAAAGATTTCTGAGGAGGATTAGCCAAGGAGACAGTGTTTGCATTTGAATTACTTATCTGCCTTGAGTTTAAATCCTGGTTTAAGTAACACTGACTTTAAAAAAATCTTTTTGGTGACATTTCCCCTTCCAGTGTTGGAAGCCCCATCAGTGATCATATTGCATAGGTTTGGGTATGAAATCTTGAAGGAGTTCCTGAGAGATTTTAGATAAGCATAGGAAGAAATTGGAAAACTGTCCCATTTTTCTTTGGCTTTGATGCAGACTGACTCCCGTTTTGGTGATACAGTCTTTATCCCTGCCCATCATGCTCTGGCAGGAACACCTTCACCAAGTCCAGCTCTTTCCTTCCCTTCCTGCTCTTCCCCCTTCCTGACACAGCACCCAGAGCCTCTTCCACCTCTGGAGCTGGGCTTTTAGTACCCAACGTGCTGTGCTCTTGACATGAGCCTCAATCTTTCCTGGCAACTTTTGCCTGTGGCCCGGAGGGAAATATTTAAAGATTCAACCAACAACAGATTTCAGCTGTCGACCTCAGCAGTTCTCTTAGGAAAGACATCATTTCCCTGCTACTTGCAATCCAGTAAGCAGAGAGGACACAAGCTGCCTGGCTTTGGGCCAGGGGGATGGTTCCTCTGCTCTTCTCGGCACTCATTCCAATCCTTTGCCACAAGTGCCACAGGCAGTTTAAAAAAAAAAAAACAAACCCAAACAAACATAAGACATGTTAAAGATGTTTCAGTCTTTCTAACTGTATGCAAAAGAGAAGCAAACAGCCTGTCACTGTTTTGGGGAGTTCTGGTACTGACATTCTCACAGCCCCTGTTGAAAAACAGTGGGAAAGCGATGATTTTTCCCTGAGCAAGAGTCTTTGTAATCATCTACATGGCATTGCTTCATCTCTAGGTCATGACTGTTCTACTTGCCTACACCCCAGAAATGCATCATGACAGTCCCAGTGGCAGATAGACTGAGACAGGAACATGTGCTGTGCTAACGTGATGTGGACTGGCAGTGTTTTTAGAATAATCAGTTCTGAAATATCAGCAAACTTTTCCTCATGCTGTATAGGAAGAATTAAAACCATCATGCCTCATTTATCACTACTTTTCAAACATATATTTATATTTATATTTATATTTTTTAATATATATATAAAGTGCCTATCACCATATTGATAAACATTCTTTGGAACCACTCTGACAGCAGAGGTAAGAACAGGAATCAGCCTGTTAGTACCTCAGCACTTCTCAGGGAAAAAGGAAAGCTCAAGGGAAAAGCTCAGGGAAAAATAATATGGGCTCAAGCCCATATTCCTGAGAGGGTTCCAGATTTCCCCCACCAAGCAGCTGACAGTGACTTATATGAGCTGCTGGCCACAGAGAATGAAAACTCAGGTGTAATGAAACACCATTTTACCCAGGAGGCAGACACATGGGCCCCTGGCCATGTGAATGATGTGTATGTTTTTTGGATCATGTCCTCTTCTTGTGTGTTTACACACATGACAAACTTGCTGGAATTAAAGTTCATGAACAAAACAGAAAGTTTTATCGTTGATTGGATACTAAAAAGATGAGGTACATTTATGTCTTAACAAAAGTTAAGTAAATCAGAACTCAGCTGGGCAACATTACTAAACAGAGATAAAGCAGGCAAAGTATTTACTCTTTCTTCAACCACACAGATGTTGGCAACCAACCTTCTTTTATGAATCAGCTCTCTGGTAGATTTTTGATAAATCTTTCTGTCACATTCCTGCCATCACAGTGTAATTAATACTAAAAAGTTAGTGTTGTTGCTTTATTATTTTTTTTTAATTATTATTATTTTTTTATTTTGCTGGGACGTGCTTGTAACTCTTCACTCATCACTCAGGCTCCTTTCCTGCTGCGGTTGCAGGCACTTGAGTCAGCAGTGATTCAGGCACTGCTGTTAGACAGGGGGATGTCAGAGGATGAGTTTCATCCTCCCGTGTAAGATTCCACCTCCTCTTTTTATGAGTACTCCCACGGGTCACCACTGGAACAGTCATGCCAGCTCCAGCTGCAGAGAAGGCAGAAACTGATAAGGGATCACATCAGAGCAGTGTTGTAAATGAGGCTGACAGTCCCTAAAACAACCAAAGCCAATAGTACCTTGTCCCTTTGAAAACGCTGTCATGAGTTCCCAGTCAAATATTGTGGGTATTGAGCCAAAAGTCCATCTGAGTTACCCTGGAATTTTTTTCTTTCCAAGGGGTAAACATACCAGTCTCTCTGTGCAGGGCAACATGCCAGGGGTCAAACTTGTTTGTGCCTGACCAGGGTGGTTTGCTGAAGGAGGAAAATCAGAGCTGGATGGGAAATGTGCCTTGCATGTAACCCTTTTTTCTGCAGGACTTCTTTTCAGTGCAAGAGGATAGCAGAGTCCCTGCATGGGTAACACTCACTGTTAGACATGCAATAATTTGACTTTTGTCTTATAGAATCTGAAGTACTGTTTGCTGAACATACCTCAAGTCTTGTTCAGAGGAGAAAATTATTTTCTCAGAAGACTTTCTGTGTGGCTTGTATCAGCAACCATCTCAGGGCTTACACAAAGCCATCATCAGCACAGAAATTAGAACTCATATGAAAAGTGTGCATGTTGTGTGTGTGTGTGTTCATTGTTTTGAATATCCAGCTTGAGATATCGAGGACCCAGCATTTGGGAACATTTGGCATAATTTGGCACTTTCTCAAACCAAAGCCAGTAACCTAAGGTAAGCCTGGTGGGAAAGGTTCTTTCTCAAATTCTTTCTGGAACTGAAAACACAGAAGAGAAAGGCTGACGAGTCTCAGTTCCTCTGCCTGTACCCAAGATGGTCAAGAGATTGAACTGCATTTACTGACAAGGAGAGAAGAAGAAGAAAGAAGAAGAAACTGGGACTGCATTTACAGAGAAGGGCTCTACTCAGCTCTAAGCTGGACCTTGTTTCCAGGTGAATGTTGTTTTTGCTGAGCCAGTGTAATGTATGTTTTTCAGACATTTGTTACCTGGGAAACAAAAAAAAGCACATTCCATGCCAAACTGCAATTCCTTCCTCACTAGGATGGTGACATTGCAACCTTTACATATTTTTGAGTGTGAAAAACAACACTCTGTCCCTTGCTGTTATTCTGTAGTTCCTGATCTCCCACATCTGATATGAAAAGGAACACCCTTCCCCCTGCCCAAAGCCTCTGGTTAAATCAAACTGAAGTCAGAGAATGGAAAATTTCAGACCATCTGTTCAAAGTTATAAACAATTGAAACAAGGTATTTTTCTGGCCAAAGCTATTAACCATATCTACAATAGTTAGATTTAGTTGTGTTTCTTTAAAATGTGCTCCTTCTCTTCCCCCATACAAAGACATCTGAGACCTAGAGCCCTGAATGAACTGGGAAAGGCAAACCAAACATGAAAATCCCCTTCCTGCAGGAACAGGGAGAAAATACTCTTTCAGAGTCAGAAAACAGGGTACTGTTCCCTGTGAAGATAAGCTATAGCTGCAGATACTTGCAAAAAAGGCTTATACATAGATGGCATGTGGGTTTCTTGCCACTCTTTGCAGCAATTTGCTTTTATCCTCCATCCATAGCTCTTTGACACCAGCACCTGTGATTTCCATTATGCTATCAGAAGAGTTAACAACACAGATTTTCCAAACCCTCAGAAAGAGGGGGAGGGAGGGAGGAAGGGGAGAGGTTAACTTTTTTCTATCTTTCTTGTTTTTTCATTTTTTTACATATTTATGGACATCGCTGCATAACAGGTGAGTTGCAGAGGAGTAAACATATTTAAATGATTCTGTGGCTCTCAGCTGAGCAGCTTCAGCCTACAGGCAGCAAACCTCAAAATCCATTTCTATTTGAGAAAGTCTGCCAGGGTGAGGATGATGCCCTAATTAACCACATCCTCAGTGTATCACCATGAGATAACACAAGGAAATATGTTCATGGCTTGCTGCTTCACCAAGCTGCTGTAGTGATTCATTCCACATTGACTGGCACTGGGAGAGAAGAAAAGCCCATGCTGACAGCAGAGATGTGAAGGAGACCACATCATTCCCATATGTTTTTCATGTGATGTGTCTCCCATCGTTTTTCCACAGATTAAGGTTTATTCTGGCCCAAGAATCCCGCCCTCCCTTTACCTTCTAGAGTAAGAGATGTTTGCTGTTGGGTCAGCTGCTTCAAGTGTGTGTGTCAGAATGTCTATTTCTTGAACTTGGTGGCACCTGGGAGCTGCTGTCTTGCAGGGAGATGAGCTGCTGGACACCAGTCTCTGGAGCAGTAATACAAGGTTTCTGTGAAATCCTGCTCCTGGAGACAGGAGAGATCATGATGAATGCCATAGGACGCTCTCTACAACTACCTGAAAGGAGGGTGTAGCCAGGTGGGGGTTGGGCTCTTTTACCAAACAACTTTCAACAAGAGAAGAGGGCATGGACTTAAGTTGTGCCAGGGGAAGTTTAGGTTAGATATTAGAAAGAATTTCTTTACCGAGAGGGTGACCAGACATTGGAATGGGCTGCCCAGGGAAGTGGTGGATTCTCCGTCCCTGGAGATATTTAAAAAGAGACTGGATGTGGTACTCAGTGCCATGGTCTAGCAACCGCAACGGTGGTTCAAGGGTTGGACTCGATGATCTCTGAGGTCCCTTCCAACCCAGCCAATTCTATGATTCTATGATTCTATTTGCCTGAAAGAAGAGAAGCTGGGGCATGGTGCCCCACTCTGAGTACTGCACATGCCACAATGATTAATTGTGTTTTGTGAGATCCCCTGCTCAACTAGCTGGGTCTTTCCAGCCCAGGGCTTGGACAGCTTCCATAGGCAGAGAACAACAGATGCATGTAGGCATCTCCAGAAGATGTTTCATCCATCCGATTTCAGACACCCACCTCTGTACAGGAAGCCTAAGCAACCATTTTTAGATCAGTTCATAAAACTCTTAGAAAGCTGTACTTGAGCAAGATGCATCCACCCCTCTATATTCAGAAATAAACTTGTATTTCTCTAAAGATGTGAAAGGAGGGGTATGCTTTGAAGGGTATCTGCATTTTAATTTGATTCCAACCCCCCAGAATCATTTCCTGTCACCCACAGGTAACCTGCCCATGCTTATAACATTATGATTGATGAAAGACTGGGTGGGTGTGTGGGTGTACATTCAGGGTCTGTCACCTGCCTGTTAACAAATGTGATGGGTACATGAATTATTGGCAGTACAGCCCAGTGCTCTGAGCTATTTCAGGGACTCAGTTATTTTTACAGGATGCACTGTATTTTTATGTTACATGTCTGCAACACTGTTCCTTACTTCTGCAATACATCATTAGCTTTTCTTCCAAAGAGTAGCCCCTTTGAGGTGGCTTCCCTGGCCCTGTCTTTCTTTGCATGTAGATTCCTTAAAGAGGCAAAGCTCTACTGAAATGTGTCATGCACTGGGTGACTCCTCTCCCAGGAGATACGCCAGTCTTAGGGATTAGACTCGGTGTGTGGAAAACTGCTGGAACTTCCCCTCAGGGAGAAAAAAAAATCCTGTTTTGCTCAGCCAGTGAGGGTTAGCATTTGTTCCAGCAAGACATTTACTTTTATGATTTAGCCCTACCAGCAGCGTGCCAGTTAAGCCCATATTAAACCATGGCTCCACTGTTCTTTGTCAGTTGTTCAGGGCCAGATGACAGGGCTTGATGCTGTTCTACACCAAGGGAAATAAGATGCTTTCATTTTCAGTACTGTCCAGCCCAGGCTCCTGCCAGGCTCCTCAGCCTCTTTACCTACCACTGGATAGGCTGATCAGCATTTGAATTCTCAGTCCTGTATTGTCTGGTTTTATTCCCTTTGCTGTAAGGCTCTCTTGCTGCCCAAAGAGTGTCTTCTCTCATGTGCTAGCATTGCAGCCCCAGTTTGCTCCAGGAACATGCTTGAAGATTACTGGTATGTGTTATACTCAGGCAGACAAAATGTTTCACATGAAATTCCAAGCCCTTTGACAATAACCATATGTATAATGTAGGAGAAGTGGCGTTTGTAAGTCTTGTCCTGTCCAAAACATCCTGCGTGCTTGTGCTACCAGTAATGACCTGCGACAAAACTCATGTCCCACAGCATTTAATACATTCATTTAGACTGTGCTGAGGACACAGGGATGAGAAACCAGGATGTGCTGAGCTGGCAAGAGGCATGGAATCGAGGCTTTAAGGCACAGAGTTTGCTCTGTCAGGTGAGACAGGTAAGCAAACTAGGCACTTGGCCTAACAGCTGGTTGGGTGTATGGTGTTACATTAAAGCAAGCAGAGCTATTTGGAAGCAATTAAAAGCTACAGATTAAAATGCCTTTGATAACAGTATCACAGCTGTATGTGTGCCTACAAGGAAGACACACCCTTAGAAAGACAGCCACCAGCTGTGCTCTCCAGCAAAGGGGAAGTGATCTGTTACTTCTTGTCAAAGGTCTTCACCATCGCAGGAAGTGGTAGATCTATGCCTTTGTCAGTGCTGGCATCTCTAAAAAGTACAAATGTCTTAAAAGGGGAAAGAAATATTTTTTCTTGTGTATCGTTAGTAATATGGCTATATGAATAGTGTTGTATCTTTGAAATGCTGTGGGAGTTCCTTACTTTACATCAGCTCCTCAAGCAGGCCATTTGTCTAGTACCAAAGTATTCTGGCCTGTCGGTTTGACTTTAAGAAGCCAGTGTCCTTAATATTAGCTGTTTACCTCTTCAGATGTCCTTCTTTAAATTTTCTTATGAACAAGCTTAGTCTGTTAAATAATGTGTGTTTGTTATCAAACTTTCCATTCTTAGGAAAGGAGGGGCCTTTTTCCTCTTTCTACTTCTAAGGGTTACTCATTGCCATTATACTGCAAGGTAGGGTAGACAGCAACAGACTTCCTATATCTGAGTCACAGGATGTGCTATGGAAAGAATATAATGTTCTTTAGAAAGAATTAGTGTTTTCAATTTAGGACATACGCAATGTCCTTAGCAAAATAAAAAACCATGTCTTATTATTTTCTTCACAGAGAAAACATGGCCAGAAACACATTGACCTTTTAAGAAAACATATGATGCCTCTAACACGTTTTATTGCTTTTCATTTTTTCACTGGTAGTGACTTGTTCTGAAATGGTGCCTCCTAACTCCTGTAACCTTACTCCTTTTCAATCCAAAGCAGTAAATAACCCGAGATGCAGTTGCCTGCCTCACAATTACATGGAACAGAAAACTGCCAAGGGTGGGAGTCAGTTGGAATCATCACTTGCATAAACACCTTTCTGTGTGAGAAGCCTCCCATTTCTGCAAAGACTTCTGTCCCAGACTTTCTTGTGTAGGTGTCTACCATTGGCTTTAGTTCAATTTAGCAGAGCTTGTCATTATCTTTATGCTCTTCTCCATCTCTTTGGCTCTGTCACTGTAGCCCAGGCTGGCTGTGAGCTGCTGAGGCTTGTATCTGGGTAACAACTAAACCAGTATTTGAAGCAGAGTTGACCCCACTTCCAGGCACAAGAACAGTAAAATCAGCATTCCCCAGTCTGTGCTCAGCTCTGTGAAACATGAGAAAGTGATCCAGGAAAAGCCTAGAGGATGATATTTGTAATAATCATCCATGCAGTTACTCACATCCATGGGCAAACAACAACAACAACGAATCAGCAGTGTGAGACAAACCTATGGACTCTGGCCCTTTTTTTATGGTTATAAATACAAATCTTTGTGGCACATCTGTACAAATCATCTTCTGTCATCCTCTGACTTAAAACCTTGAGGAGCACTGCAAACATCTCTCAGTTGCTAAGATTATTTTTTTTTTTTTCTGTGCAAAGGGTAACGAAACAGTGTTTCACAAAGACAGGTGTGTCTCTTCTGCATTGCAAATATCACCCTCTGCAGCAGCAAGGATTGTGGTTAACATGACATGGGGGCTGTAACCCCTGCCTGAGTGGCGCTGCTAATGAAGCACCTTGAGGAGAAGCACTGAAACTTTGATTGAGGAGGTCATTCCCCACAGGCATTATCCAAGTGACCTTCTGATCCTCCCTCCTTACAACCCCTTCTTAAAACCCTTCTTTGCCATCCCACTGGCCATGAAGGCATTCACCAGCAGGCACAGTGGGCCAACTGCACTGATGGGTTTTGTCTCAGTTCTTGATCACTGTCTCTTGTACTGCAGTTAAGCTGGAAAGGTCTGGGGCAGGGACTGTCTTCTCTTTTTCCAGTATATTACTTAGCCCAACAGGGTCTAGGTCATGATGAGGCTATTGAGAACCTAAGCAAAAGTTTAAAAAAAAAAAAAAAAGAAGATAAAAATGCAAAGAATGAAAATAATGAGTTATTCAAAGGAAGTAATAAGTTCCCATATTTAGCATATTATGCATATTTTTAAACAGTTAGTAATGGAAAAGCTCACTGTAGGAATAATAATTGTTACTATTTTTGCCTTGTGTAGATCTTTCATCTGTGAATCTCTGAGCATGCTAATTAAGACTTTGCACTTACCCAAGTACAAATAATTCCCATCTGGAAAGGATAGGATACTGGGGGTGAAGAAATGTAATGCCAACAATACCCTCATCTAATATTATCACTGCTGATCTGGGGGTAAACTGCTATTTTTAATGAGATAGCAATCTTAGTATGACACAACTAGAGGTTGTAGGTGCTCATCCACTGTTTGATATATGGGCCAGTAGTCACCATCAGATTGTGGATGTTTGCTATGGGCATGTACCAGCAAATCTGTGACTTCTGAAGTGACTCAGTCATTAGCCAGAAACGCCTGCATGCCAGTCTGCTTAGCATGGGCAGTAAAGCTGGGATCCAGGTTCAGAGCTGAAGGTGGCAACTTCCTTCTTATTTTACCACTCATCATGCCTAATGAAACAATTCCTTCCTCCAGTTCCTTATTGATATCATTAAGATTTCAGCTTTTCCTTTGCGGGATGGCAGCCGCCTCTTCTCTGTAGGGAAAAGCAGAGCAATCAGTGCCAGCAGCAACCACACACCTTTTCCCTGGAGTCAGGCAGTCCCAGCCCCAGGAGACAGTGTTCACACTAGAAAGCAACAAGCTTTTCAACCTCCACCATATGATATTTTACTAAAACTTCTGCAGATGGTTCCATGACTTTGCTGTGTGGCCACAGAGGGGGTGAAAGAAAATCACTCTCTACCCCCCTGACCCTGCCCTGTTCAGAAGAAAGGTGAGTGGTTCACATCTCTGTTTCGGAGGCCTGTTACCTATTTGCAGAACTACCAGGGTCCCACTGCTCTTCCCTTTTCAGAGACTGACAAACTCCCAGATTCCCTTGGAGCAGCTCTGAGTCAGGTTTGGGTTTGTGCCATGGACCCGTCACAAGGAGCTAAGCAGCCAAATAGGCAAAAGGTGCCACAGTCACATTTAGCTGTATCCTTCAGTAGCTCTTTCTGCTGTAATACCCTTTTTGTTCAGCCTGGAGCAGATGGTGGCTCACAGCACCTTTGGGCGGGTGGAAAAGCTGCCAGCAGCAAAGTCTGGAGCACTGAACCTGGCTCCTTGCACATGCTCCCTCCTGCCCAGCTGTACTGCTCTAAGAAGCTGCCTGCTCAGATGGCTCCAGCCAGAGAAGAGGGTCAAGGAAGAAAAGTGGCAGATGGCAGCTGAAGCTGGATCAAAAAAGGAGGCCTCACCTCTCTGCAACAACCACTGACAGGAGCTGGATGTTTTTCTGACTGTGTACTGGTTGGCTTTGCTTATGAAGTGCCCCTGTGCAGAGGGCTGTGAGTTTTTAGTTTAAAAACACACAGCTTGCTGTAATGTTTTCTCCATCTCACCCTGACTTTAGGCATAAAGGGACAGAAGCAGACTCTGATCTAAAATATTTGTGAACTGGAAGCTCAGGTTGTGAAGCCCCTCAGTGTTCTGTTCTGAAGCATCTGTAATACTTCAGCTCTGAGGAATTCTCTCAAGGGGTGATCCACTGCTCTTGCTGTGTCTGCTGCATGAATGTGTCTGTGCAAGATGCGTAGTAAATGAAGGGCAGCCTTTTCCCTGGCCCTCCTGGGTTAATAGAAAGCTGGCAAAACTCTTTGCAGCCCTTTCCAGGTGTCCTTTTCTGGGATGATGCCAATGTGTTTTGCAAACACTGAATTGGCCAAGATAGGTGCTTTTATGTGCACAAAAATTTGCACATATAAAGTGCTGGGAGTGGAGGAGTACAAGAGAGGCAAGCAGGCCTGTAGGAACTGGTATGTGTCCATGTATATATGCCCAATGCTCTTGTACAAATCTGGAGACACTAAGCAAAGGTGCTTGGTACCTGCTGCTGGCTTCCTTTCCTTTCCTTTTCCTTTCCTTTCCTTTCCTTTCCTTTCCTTTCCTTTCCTTTCCTTTCCTTTCCTTTCCTTTCCTTTCCTTTCCTTTCCTTTCCTTTCCTTTCCTTTCCTTTCCTTTTTCCTTTCCTTTCCTTTCCTTTTTCCTTTCCTTTCCTTTCCTTTCCTTTCCTTTCCTTTCCTTTCCTTTCCTTTCCTTTCCTTTCCTTTCCTTTCCTTTCCTTTCCTTTTTCCTTTCCTTTCCTTTCCTTTCCTTTCCTTTTTCCTTTCCTTTCCTTTCCTTTCCTTTCCTTTCCTTTCCTTTCCTTTCCTTTCCTTTCCTTTCCTTTCCCTTCTTTGACAAAAAGAGAGAATTTGGGCCAGAAGGCTGATGGCAAGGTCTTGGATAAAGGAACAGAATACCAGATTTTGATCCCAGCCACTCTGCAGCAAGATCTCTAAAGCAAAGGAAATCTACCCATGAAGTTTGACAAGGGAGAGAAGTGAAACCCAAGGAAGTCTGAGTTAAACTTATCCTTAATTATGTTAATAGCAGACAGGGGACAATCTGTTTCTCCTGGCTTTGGTCCTGATGATTAGGACTGCCTCAAGCATTTCCTATCTTTTCAATCTATTTTTATCTGGAGAAGACTTCACAGAGCCTGCAGCATCTCTGGGAGAACAATACTCAAGTAAATCAATCTGAGAGCCTTATTCCATGTAGGAAACAGTTTTGATCATCACAGAATCATAGAATAGTTTGGGTTGGAACAGACCTTAAAGATCATTTGGTTCCAGCTCCCCTGCATGGGCTGGGACACCTCTTAGTAGACAGGCTACTCAAGACCCCAGCCAACCTTGCCTTTCCTAGGAAACCTAAGCTTTCCTAGTTCTCTTTTGACAGTTTCAAAAGCAATTTGCCAAGCTAGGATCCAACTCATTATATGACTTAAGGAAAGGAATATTAGCAAAGGTCCCTGGCCCATGGCAGGAGGTTGGGCTGGAGCAGGGAGACTCTACTGGTAAATTGTGTCCTGCAGCATCAGGTGTTTGGTGAATGGTTATTTTCTGAGAATCATATCACATTAAAAGTGGAAAACTGGATGTGATGCTGGGGTTTCAAATTATTAGCAAGGTTTTCTGAGGTTGTCTAATGGTATGTAGATGACATGGGCAATAGGGGCTGTGTTTTCTTTGGGCTGGGGCTCCATCTCATGATCACCTGCAGATAGAATGAGCTTCAGTGAGCCCCAACACCTGTCTGGTTGCAGGGGGTATGATTTGTCTCAGGGAAGGTAACTCCACAATGGGGTGGACACCCTCTGAAATGAGCTCAGGAAGGAGCACTTTGTTCTTTTTTCAAGTCTGCACTAATTGCTTTTGTCATTTCATGGCCATGATACATGTCGTGCCATGGCACATTCACCTGGCACCAGAAACTGTTGGGCACTTTCATGCCTTTAATGAAAGAGGAAAACACCCCAGTGTCTCAAGGCAGATTTGCAGAAGAGAATTCAGAGATCTGGTAAAATTTTGCTAAAATAGGAGCAAAATATTCAGTAACCCTCGGAGGAAAGTGGCTTTGAGTGAAGGCCAGGGAGGAGGGGAACTCGCCCCTAAACCACCCTGCTCACAGAGGAGAAGGGGTCAGGCAAAGGGGAACCCTCTTTTATGCCAAGGGATCCCCACAGATCTGCAGGGGATCATCATGTGGTCCCCAGCCCTTGGTGTCAGTGGTGCTGTGGCAGTGAAGGATCCCCCAAGTTCCATGGAAGCCAAGCCCCAGCCTGCACTCCAACCCAGAAGCCAAAGCCTGAGGGTCCAGTCCAGAAGACCAGAGACCTCAAGACCCTGAAGAGAAAGACCCTGAAGACCTTGCCCACCCCTCACCAACACTGGGCCAGCTCTGGTTCAGGCCAATCTGAAGGTGCTATAAAGAGGGGAAAAAAAAAAACCCATTGTCAAAGCAGCTCTGGAAAATTTGCAGTGCCCTGAGGGCTTACTGTAATTTTGTAGGGCAGTTGTGTTATTTTTCTCTTTGCTGAGGTATCAAGCTGGCTGCCAGATTCTACAGCTCATTTGAGGAAATCCAAGAGCCAGAAATAATCTGAGAAAAAGCTGTGTCCCAGCATGTGGCTGTAGATCTACAGCATGGACCCTTGCATCGCCGTGGAAATTAAGATATCTCCTTAAGCTTAAATCTCACTGAGAAGGAAATGAAGTAGTCAAGTGTCACAATACGGCAGGATGAAATCTGTCCTTCCTGGACTCCCAGTGGGACAGATGGCTTCGGAACAGGGTCAGACAGGGATCCCATCAGAGGGCCCCACTGCCAGAGAGAAGTAATGCCTTGAACAGTTACCATGTAATGAAAATTTCTATCCTGTGCCTTGGAAAAACATTAGTTAAACATTAACATGGTTTCTTTGCCAGTACCACAAGTCCCAGGACAGGGACAAGCACAGACACATAATCACAAACTTGTGTTTTCTCTCGGCTTTCACAGATCCAGGGTTACATCCTGGCTTAAGGTTTCTTGTATTTACCTCACAGCATGAGAGCCCCTTGTATTTCTGACCTTAGGAAATAGTATTGCTGGAGGAACATGGGGAAAGTGTTTACACAGCATAGTCTGAATCTGTTGATGAAGGTGCTGCTGTGCCAGTCCCACTGCTCCCTTCTTTCCCAGTCTCCCAGGGATTTACTACTCTGATGTTGTTTGGCTGGACACTGGTGCTTCTCTGATCCTTTTCTGAGATTAATTACTTTGTTAAGACAACAGAAAATTAACTGTTCAAAGAAAAAGGGAATTCCCTCCTGGGTCCATAGCAGGGAACTGTGTCTGTTCACTGAAGGGTCAGATAATTGGCAAGGAAGGGATCGTGTGTTGTGGAAGAGCAGGGGCTGGAAAAATAATGGGCAGGTCTCTCTCCTTTGGAAACAAGGAGCTGTACAATAAGGCCAAAAGGGGTGAAAATGGAGATGGAGGGTTTGCCCAGCCTCAGTTACAATGTCCCCATATCCTGCTTTGGTTACCAGGTTCCCTTTGCTGTGTTGTTGGGATGAACTGGTTTGCTTCCAAACCTTTTGGGGAAGCGAAACAAAAAAATCAGAACAGCACAGTTGTTATGGAAAGGCACTCAGTCTTCATGTATACAGGAGAAAAGGTGGTGGTGTAATCTGGTGTTGAACATGCCAGGCCAAAGGTCATGTGGATCAGGCAAGGACAGATGATTTGTGTGGGTCAGGAAGACCTGACCATGGGGTCAGGAAGAGTGACACAGGATTTGTGCTGCAGGAGAAGACAGGTGATCCAGCATAAAGCTCGAGTGGCACAAATAGATGATACTAAACCTTTTATTTAAAGAAACCAAACAAACCAGCAATACAATAAATTAGCCATGAAAACTTGACTCTGCAGCAAAAGTTTAGCATAAGTCAGCACTTTACTTTGTGTGGCTGCAGCAATTTTGACCTAGGAGCCCTAATGCTGGATTTACTGCACTGTGAAATCATGGGCACAGAAAGGGGAATGGAAATGACAAAGTGAGGCCAAAACACTCAGCACCTCAGGAACAGAAGCTGATAGGACTAAGGCTGCAGAAAGCTACAAGTTCTGCTAGGTCTGGCAGTGTTCAGAGCTCCCAGTTCTACTGCAAGCACTCATCAGAAAAGATTAACAGCTTGCCAACTCCAGTATCTCCATGAAAAGCTGGGAAGAGGAAATATGATAAATGATCTTTCCATATTCCAATTGCATCTAATTTAGTGACTGATCATCTGTCTATTTTTTTTTAATCTTCCTTTTAAGTCTGTAGCATATGTGCTAGCTTTCAAAATAACTTCCAGATGTAAACTTTTTCCAGATAAGAACCCCTTTTTTTATCCTTTGACATTAGACATTTCAATGTAATGGCTATCAGCATAATATTTCTCATAATAAAAAAATTTCTCATAATAAAATGCTGTATTCTAAGAGTAAAAGTTATGTGCTGGTATTTGCAAGCAAGGAGTCCTAGTGTGCCTCCAGTATGCAAACTGCCATCCACAGTTTATATTCCACATATTCCTTTGCAGGAAATAATGCCCCTTAAAGTAGCAGAGAACAGAGACAGCTCCTGGGGTGCCCTGCTTGAGGTCTATTGGAAGGAAATTTATGAGATAAGGGAACTGTGTGACAAAGATGCTGGTCTTGGCCCTGATTACCAGACTTTTTTAAATAGATAGAGGGGGTTAGCCTTGGAGTGTCAGACTTGCACAGCGACAAGAATTAAGTTCATTACTCTTTCTACTTGGAGCATTGTCATTCATATTTAACTTCCTAGAAAGGAATTTGCAAGGAAATACCAAATCAGAAAGCTGGAAAGGAATGCATTTCATCTTGAAAAAATAAATGAAACAAGTATTTTTCTTCAAAAATAATTCTCTGTTTCCACTGAGTAGACAATTAAAATTCAACACCAATTTACAAAATGTCAGCATCACTGAAGCTTCTTTGAGAAATAATTCCCAAATTTGCATATGTAAATTACTTTCCAGGTGGGAAAAAAAGATAGCAGGAGGGGAATGCAAGTAGCCATAAGACAAAAGTTTCAGGCCCTGACACTCATCTCTTTGGGTGAGGCTCCTGAGAGGCTCCAGCCCTGGTTTGCTGGCAGGACTCTCAGGGGAAGTGAATCTGCCTGGGGATCCCAATCTACACTGTGCACAGATGGAGGAGTCTTGAGCCAATAGAAGAAAATCCAAAACTCCTGTTCTGAGGTGACTTTAATCTGGTGAGGGAGGGGCCTCTGCATGGATGCCCCTGTACTCAGCGCTGGTGAGGCCACACCTCGAGTACTGTGTCCAGTTCTGGGCCCCTCAGTTCAGGAAGGATATCGAGGTCCTGGAGCAGGTCCAAAGGAGGGCAACCAGGCTGGTGAAGGGACTCAAGCACAGATCCTATGAGGAGAGGCTGAGAGAGCTGGGGCTGTTCAGCCTGGAGAAGAGGAGGCTCAGGGGAGACCTCATCACTCTCTACAACTCCCTGAAAGAGGTTGGAGCAAGGGGGGGTTGGTCTCTTTTCCCAGGCAACTCTCAGCAAGACAAGAGGGCATGGTCTTAAATTGTGCCAGGGGAGGTTTAGGTTGTACATTAGAAAGAATTTCTTTACTGAGAGGGTGATCAGGCATTGGAATGGGCTGCCCAGGGAAGTAGTGGATTCTCCATCCCTGGAGATATTTAAAAAGAGACTGGATGTGGCACTCAGTGCCATGGTCTAGCAACTGCAGCGGTAGTGGATCAAGGGTGGGAGTTGATGATCTCTGAGGTCCCTTCCAACCCAGCCAATTCTATGATTCTATGATTCTATGATGATAAAGTAAGGAGGAATTCTAACTGACAGTGTAACCTGTTTAGATTTCCTGTATCTACGGATGTAAGGAATATCCATTAGAACAAAGATTTTTTGTGCCCCCTCCCTCCCTGCTTCTGAGTGGCACATGAGGTGCAGCCCTGATCCATAGGAAACTCCAGAGGGCAGAACCCCCCATTCCTTTGGGTCAGCCCTTGAAGCACCAGCCTCTCTCCACTAAGGGCAGAGGGTGTGAGGGTCTCAAGTCTGTGCTCTGAATGATTCTGCTAGGAACCCCTAACTATGGATTTGTTTGTTTGTTTGTGTGTTTTTCACACCATGGTATTGCAGACCAGGTGCAGCTCTTATGCTCACCGTTCAATTTTACCCCCAATTTTCAGACCACTTCGTGTTTGATTTTCAAGCCATGCTTCAGCTTGTTTCTCCTTTTCATTCTTCCTGAAAGCTGTATTTGCTGTTTTTGCAAGACAATTGTCGAACAGCTGATATAGGAGGGGAAAAATAGAATCTGTGAGAGATTCCTGCTCCTAAGGGTAGGCTATCCAAGCTCTAAAACTTTATCTGCACTTCCTTGTAATGGATGTAATACTTATTTCTGGGAAAAAAAATACATCTGCAGAGGCACCTTTATACTAGTGTGATGGAAGGTGTGACCATAAGGTATGTGTGGTATATGCAAACCAGTAAGAATAAAGCTTCTCCTTTTATATAATTAAGTAAAATCTTTCCAGCTGGAGTTTTTGGCAGTATGTCACTATCTGAAAAGGTATATTACTACAATGTGGTCTTTGCTTGCTTTCTGGATGTATTACATACTTGGTGGATTTAAAAAGAAAAAAAAAAAACAAAACCCAAACCAGAGTATTTTGGCATAGGAAAATACAAAGAACCAATAACTTTAAAACAAAGATATTAAGCACTGAAATAATTCTGGGGGCAATCACTCCACACAGCAGTAGGCAAGTATTCTGCTAAATTACACTGCTGGCACAGCAGGTTCTGGCTAACAAGTCTCCATCGCATTTACAGGCAAGCATATTTAAGCTTAGGATGTCTTAATTCCACTCTGTTCTGATTTGGCTGGTCTCCTTATACTCTCTGAGCACACTTAAGGGACCAGCCTCTTCATTTACATGTTCAGTTCCACTAAGATTTTTTCATCAAGTCATTTGTGAGATGCTATTTGCCGAGTGCTCCGTTGGAAGCATTTTAAGGTCTAAGAGGAGGGGTGACTTTACTTGTCTTGGGGAAGCCCTCCCAGGCAGAAAATGTTGGGCTAGATGGAAAATTCATTAGCATGAGCAAGATGCAAATTTTAAGCATGGACATTTTACTTGCAAAATAAGACTGTGTGAATTTTTGCATTAAGGAAACTCCAGAAACCACAAAGAACGTAACTGCCCTTAGCCTGGGAATGACAGGAAAAGGGGTTTAAACTAAACTATATTATATGGTGCTTACAGTGTACCAAGAGCATGTGTAAACATAGCAGTATAGCTGCACAATACATCTGAGGAGCATTAGAAATTTGGCACTGCCAGGAGGGCATTCCAGCACTAACTTGGTCTCTCCAGTCCTGCTTGCATCCCATGTAGCTGTGTCCCTTGAGCCAGCAGTGTGCCCAGGTAGCCACGAAGGCCAATGGCATCATGGCCTGTATCAGGAACAGTGCGGCCAGCAGGTCCAAGGAAGTGATTCTGCCCCTGTACTCAGCGCTGGTGAGGCCACACCTCGAGTACTGTGTCCAGTTCTGGGCCCCTCAGTTCAGGAAGGAGATTGAGGTCCTGGAGCAGGTCCAAAGGAGGGCAACCAGGCTGGTGAAGGGACTCGAGCACAGATCCTGTGAGGAGAGGCTGAGGGAGCTGGGGGTGTTGAGGCTGGAGAAGAGGAGGCTCAGAGGAGACCTCGTCACTCTCTACAACTCCCTGAAAGGAGGGTGTAGCCGGGTGGGGGTTGGTCTCTTTTCCCAGGCAACTCTCAGCAAGACAAGAGGGCACGGTCTCAAGTTGTGCTGGGGGAGGTTTAGGTTGGATATTAGAAAGAATTTCTTTACTGAGAGGGTGATCAGGCATTGGAATGGGCTGCCCAGGGAAGTAGTGGATTCTCCGTCCCTGGAGATACTTAAAAAGAGACTGGATGTGGCACTCAGTGCCATGGTCTGGGAACCACAGTGGTAGTGGATCAAGGGTTGGACTTGATGATCTCTGAGGTCCCTTCCAACCCTGCCAATTCTATGATTCTATGATCTGTCCTTCAGATTTGCATTGGTGAGCCTGTTCTCACGTGGCAGAACCTGCTCACCTTTTTTTTCTTTATTATTATTATTTTTTTTTAAATTGGCAGGGTAGCTCTTGGTCAGCAGGACATCTCAATTGGTGCTCCATTCTGTCAGATGAGCTCCAGAGACAGTTCTTGGAAGAGGGTAAGGGCTTTCAGCTGGTGTGAGGGGGCTGGCAGTGGGTTGGTGTCTCCTTGTTCAATGGTAAGGAGAACATAACTCTGCCATATTATATCTCCTGGGAGCTAAAGTACATTAACTGTGATGTATAGTTGTGTAACTCAAAGGAGTCTGTTCCCTGGCTGTAAGAGTCCATAATTTTTCTGCAGGATTCATAATGCTGCGCTGTCTTCTTCTGTGTAGATCTTCTGAGTACAGAGGGAAAACCAGCTTGTTTGGTGCACAGAGTATTTTACTTTACAGTAAAAAGCACAGCCCTTGAGTAGCTGGCAGACATACTCTAAACAGTGTTAGAGGAAACTATGCCTTTGGACTGAGATTTACTCAGTTTGCCTTTTTTTTCTCCCCTCCTGGTTCCTGTGAATTTACAGTGTCACTGTTTCTCATGTCAACAAACCAGCCTCAAATACCCAGGGTTTTGTCCCTTCCAAGAAATCTCAGAACAAGAAATAACACAAAGACAGCTGAAAGACTCACTCAGATGCAACCATGTGAGCATGGGTTACTGCTGGCATCATGCACTTTTTTTTTTTTTCCTGCAGAAGTGTTGCTTTTTCCAAGTTGTACATGGCTTATTCCTTAAAATATTACAATTGCAATTGCAGTTACTGCCTCTTGTTCTGCTCTCCCAGCTTGGCAGTCACTGCTGCTAAACTGCAGGATAACTAAACCAGAGGTATTTGCATGGGAAGGGACTTTCTGGAGTCCCAGCAAAGCTTAGAAAGAGAACAGCTTAAAACTACAAATGTATATGGCTAGTCCAGATTCTGTATAAAAGGTTAGTTTGGGACTTGTAGGACAGTAAAGGAGATTTAGCCACATTTCTTTCATTAAATAGTATGAGGAAAACCCCACATCCAGCTCAGAAAAATTTGCTAGAAAGTATTTAATTGCAGTCTTCTTGAGCAGTACTAGCTCTATCTCTGACCCTTTCAAAACACAAAAAATTGATTAGAAAAGAATAAAAGAAAACAAATACAGAAAAACTGCTACACATACAAAAGTGCTGGAGAATGGAATGCTTTCCATGGTGGTATAAATAAAAAATATTTTTCAAAAAATCATGTTCTTAAGTTCAAACCAGCATTTAGGGACAACAACAATGTAGAAGCCTTGGCAGGATAGGGAGCTCTGACTTAGTGTAGTGTTATTGTTCATTTTCTGGTAAAGCAGGAGCCAGTAGTGCTACTGTTTATCCCTATGATATAAAAGGGATCTTTTTTAATACCTCTGCTTACATTCTCTTAAACTTTTGACAACTTCATTTTCATTTTTGGGGCAGCCAAACCCACAAAAATTTGTTAAGTAGGTCTTGGTTAGTTCAATTCAAATTTTCATTGCTTGCTCTTGTTTCTTTTAAGTCTTGAACGAGCAGAGGTCAGCTTGATAGATTCTGAGCTTCAGTTCTCATTCTTTGGCAATCTGAGTTTGGGAGAACTTGAGCTTGATAGAACACTTAGAGTAAAAACTAGGGAGGTGTCAGTTTTCTGCGTAGCAGCTTGCTCTGTTCTTTCATCAATGTTCCTTTTTCTTCTTTCTTTCCCATTAATGACTGCTGAATGCTTTGCAATGGATGCTGCAGACGACCAGTGTTTTGTGCTGCTGAATATTTCTTTCCTCTGCCCCTGGAGCCTCCCCTGTGTGAACACCAATAACTATTCCTATAGTGTGCTTAATAGGTTACACTGTAACATGACCTGAAGAAACAAATCCACAGAATTCCTAGGAGAACATGAAAAAGGAGTAGATTTGATTAAAAAATCCAATGGGAATGATTGCAGAATTAGACAATTAGTTTTGCTCATCATGCAAGGCCTATCACCCTGTTACTAACTCCCCAACCCTCCAAGAAAGTATTCTCATCTGTGATCCTCTCAATAACTTTTCAGAAAACAAGTAAGAACCAATTCCCTGTGTAGCTTTTGATTTCTAAATATTTCCCACTCCTCAAGTGAAAAGGTCCTTCCATAAAGTCCCTGTTTGGCTGCCCTTGACCCTGAGGTGAAACTAAATTCCCTGTGCACCGAAGTCCTTAGCCAGACCAGAATTCACTTCAAAGGCAGTGGCAGCTTAGTTTCCAGTTGGGTCAGCAGGCTAAAGGGCTACTGGTTGTTTAGGAGATGCTTATATTTATTTGGGAGTAGGATGGGGACAGAACAGGGGGAATCAATGTCATTCCTGTGGAAGCCCAGGTGGACCTGCACAGATCATAACATCAAACTCCAGTATGGGGTCAAGAATTGTGCATACAGCCACCTCCAGGTGTTGGATTCCTACTTCAGAGCTTTGCTAATGGCTAGGGTGCCAAAACATGGAACTTTCTTCTTGAGGATGTTAGTGTTTCCAAATCAAGGATGGTATTTCTTAGCCTGTAGTAGCAGCTCTTCAGCTTTGAGGCATGCAGTATTCCATGGCATTCCATGAAGAGATAGGTGGTTATTCACACACTGGTACAGGGCTTGTACATTAATATCTCTCCTTTAAAGTTACATCTGGATAATTTTGCAATTTTCAGAACATAATGAAAGAAATAAAATGTGGGTGGAGTAATTCCTTGAAGTTATTCTGTAATCTGTGGACTAGCAACTGGTCCACAATGCCATAATTTGTTGTGATGTGGTTTGTGGTATGCAAATGATGGAGAACTCTGTCTCTCTGTTGAGTAATTACCATAAAAATTTATGTTGGCTTAAAAGTCCTTAACCTCAGAAAGTCCTTTTCTATCCTTTGACTATAGACAGATTAGAAAGAGTAACTCTTAGAAAGAGTAAGTCTTCTAACTCCTTGATGACCACACTAGTCCTGTAGATCCAGCTCAATCAAGACATTAATAGTGCTGCTAAGAAAACATAAGCTGGTAGGTGCATGCTGGCACCAAATGTATTCCTGCACTCGACATGAAGAAAGTGGGGCTAAGGTTAATCATAAGGATGTTTTAGTTAATCATGACTCTGTAGTGTCATAGAAGCAATGTACGTAAATCAGTGTAATACAGAGAGAGAGAAAAAAACCCCCAAAACCTAAAATGTTATTATTATCTCCCCATGAGACTGCAGTTTCTAATTTGCACTGTAATTCCATCAGCTGTCTCTTCTGCTTCTCTGCATAATTAGACAGAGCATCACTGTGTCATTAAAGAAACAATTATTCTAGCAACAGAACTAATAAACACTTTCTGTTAGATACAGGATTTAGCCAGAAAACACAAATAGACCTTTTACATCAATACCAGCTAAGATTAACAGTGACATTTAATGTCACCCACTCGTTCCTGAATTGCCACATTGTCACTGAAAGCCACAGGGTGGAGAGAAAAAAAATAGAAGGAGACAACTAGCAGATGCAAAATTATTCATGGGAGAGAAACTGTGACTATTTAAAGATGTTAGGCAAAAGCTCTAAAATAAGCAAATACTTGAATCCCACATAAATTCCATATTTGAGATGTAGGATTGAGTATTTAATGAGAATTTGGTTGAGCAGATTTTTTTTTCTGGTACAGTACTCCCTATTTCCTACTTACTCACAGCCTTCCTGTCTTAACTTGAGTTACACATCCAGCATTTGTGAGCCTCTCATTTCCTCAGGCTTATGATTTTGAGGGTATAATTTACAGCAGTATTTCCCAATCTTACACATGGGTTTGAAGCAATGTAGTAGTGTCTGTAGAGAATCTGGAGAAGCTCTGTATGGGTAGGGTAACACTGCTGTTACAATGAAACATAGAAATCCATAACGCAAGGATCCTATAACAACAATTGTCTTTTTTTCCCTCTCACATTCCCTAAATCAAAAAGCAGATTATAGGGAGCAGCAGGGTTAGTGACACTATTAACCAGTGCATAGGTAAAATTACACTTCAAAATTAGAATAAATTTCAAATGTCAAGTTTTTAACAGAGGTTCTCTTGTGGGTTTTTTTTGTTTGTTTTTTGTGTTTTTATTTTGTTTTGTTGTTTGTTTTTTTAAAATCTGTGATAGTTTTGTAAATATTAGTGTAAGAAAATACAAAGTAGATTTTCTGTAGCACCCATCATTATGGTAATTAAATATCATGTCCAGAATCTAGATGCAAGTTCTCAGCTGAAGCCCTGTAGTCACTCATATGCTGATTTTCACATATATTCATCAACTACATTGGGCTTAAGTTCATTCCTAAAAATATTAAGTGAATTTAGCCTGATTTTAGTCATGTTGTTTAAAGCAGGTTTTAAGAATGCAAGTGTGAAGATTTAGGCTGATATCCTTTTCCTATTATTTGAAATTTCACAAATGCTAAATGTTGTAGAAGGGTTTTAAATGAGTTGACTCCCAGGAGAATAATAGTGAGTCATGAGGGAAAAGCAGGGAAAAAGACCCCAACCTAGCCTAAAGGGGTACACCTTTTCTTTTTTACTGTATGTGGATGCAAAAAAAAAAATTATCTCTATTGCATATATGACTCCTGCCTGGCTGCTACTGTTTGAGCACTAGGAACTGTGGGTGAGGAGCTACATCCTTCCTTGTGTTTGTACAGCACCTGCTATTATGGGACACTGACTGTGATTTGGCAACACCAGCCTGCAATCAATAGCAGTAGCAATGCCATCAGCAGAAGTCTTGCCAGGCTAATGTACTTCCTCCACTCCCAAGCAATCAATTTCCACTTCCTCAGTATCACTTCCCTGTTGCTTCATTCAACCTCAAGTCAAAAGCACAGGTGAAACCTCCACAAGACTGTAAAGGACCATAAAGAAGTCATACTGGCAACACGGTCTCCATAGCTTATTGCAGCAGCAGTTAATCTCTGAAAAGACCACTGAGGGAAAAGAAATACCCTCAGAGCAGGTAAATCTTCATTACTGACACAAAAAAGTAACCGGTCAGAGGGATTTAAACCAGGCACCAGAAAGGCCCCCTGAAGAGCATTTGTGTGAAATGGGGAACACTAAAACCATTCAGTGATTTAAAAAAAAAAAAAAAAAAAAAAAAAAAAAAAGAGCTGTTGCCCTTTACTGCTTAGTCACTGGGTACGTGGCATGTTTGAGATAGGTTACTGGTTTTTTCCCTTCTCTTTACCTCAGGCACTCAGTCTGAAGGGTGTGTAGGGAAGTGAACTTTCAGATTACTCATCTTTACAGCCACAGTCTTCTAATAGGATTTGAGTCAGTTTCCCTGAATTTGGAAATTTGGATTCAGCTACACAGGGATCAAAAGGGCCTCACCTGCAAAGGGGCTTGAGAACTCCCATTTAGGACCTATAGTAAAAGATACTCATTTTGAAAGGGACTATCATGATGGAATAACCAATGGAAATCCTGTGAACTGTGCTCAGTGATTCTTACACAAAGTGGTCTGCTATTTGCAGTGTTGTTTTTAAAGTACACAGTACTGCAGTCATTGAGTGTGGTTGTTTTCTACATTTGCTCACCAACTCTAAGCTTTCTAGCCTAGGTTATAATAAGAACTCTGCATGTGGAGACCCTTATTATCAATACAATTTTGTTCTTTCTACTCTTAAACTAGAAGAGGAAAGCTTATGTTTGTTTTTTTCATTTAATTCCTAATAAAGAGATCCCTTTATTTGAAGCATCCCCATTTATTGAGCTTTGTAGCTCTGTTCATCTATGTTTGTGCAAGTGACTAAACCAGCAAAACATTGGGAAGTATCTCAGAAAGAAGGAGGTAGGGGCAGAAGGGATGCATGAAGATGCAGAGCACCAAACCACTGAGAGCCTTGCACTTTGCCAAGCACCATCAGTGAGACATTTTTATAGCCAGTCTTTGCTACTTAGTGGAAAACTTGTTGCTGTTTTTAGCCAGGGGGTTATTTTGAATTTAGAATTCTGGGAGTTTTAATCTGCTTTGAGGTTGTATCTTAAATTTTGCCACAATGTTAAGAATAATGACTGCTACTCTGTACAACTGATACACCAGAGAAATAAAAGCTCAGCCTGAGTGCATGCAGAAGTTTCCGTTTATCTGTACTCACCTGATTGCAAATATAACTTTAGATTTATTTACTCTGGGTCAGAGAAAAGGTTTGAGCTCTCATCTTGTTTAAGCCCCACAAATGTAAACATTGGAGAAAGGCCACTACCAGGTTTCTCTTCCATAAACAACTTCAAGAGCTGCCCAGCACTTTACAGATGCGGGCACTGTGGGGTGATGCTGTTTCTGAAGGTGCACGTCTTCCAGATCAAATGCAAGCTAGCTGTTTGGGTTTTGTGTTTTGTTTGGGTTTTGGTTTTGGTTTTGGTTTTTTTTTTCCATTTTGCATTTTTCTAATTAATTTAAGGAACAATTTTTGTTTAAAATATGGTAGCTGCTGGATCTTCGTGAAAACACATCTGTGTTTTCACAGCTGGACTCAGGTTGTTTTTTTTTTTCCATGACCTCTTCTGAGGATGACTTTTATTATCTCAGAAATTAAAACTTTTCTAGAAGGAGACTGAGGTCTCCACTGGAACTTGAAGCAAATTTCAGAAGGTGGGAAAATTCCAGGTTAAAACCTGCATGCTCAGTACTTTTTATCACCCAGAGAGATAGAAGTGAATGAGCTACACAGCCCCTAAGAGGTACACTTATTGGGATACAGAACTACAAGCTATTACCCACCATGCAACTAATTTTGAAATGAAAAAAAAAACAAAACAAAACCCAAACAAACAAAAAAACCAACAGAAACTACCCCCCCCCCCCCCCAAAATTTTATATATTAAGAATATAGGAAGCAGAAGTTTCTTGTAGCAGCATTCTTGTTCACTGTTGATCCAATTGAATTTTATCAGTGGCTAAAGATTAATAACATGCTCTTATTAGCCAGAGTTTCTATACAAAGTACTTAAGTGTAAGCATCTTCTAAGCACCCAGTTTTCATCCATAGTTCAGTTCATGCCATTTATTCCCATGTGAAAGTGTAATACCTGTGAAAATGTGACAGGCAGATAAAATGATGTAGCATCTCTGCTTCCAACTCCATCCACAGAAGTACTGCCTGCAGTTTCAAAAGGCCTCAGATGTGGCAGTGCTACAGCCCACACTGTGCAGCTGCAGCCACGCTGGGTGGCAGCTACAGGCAACTCCAGTCTTCTCCTCCCAGCCCATCTGCCACAGAGAGGAAAGATTCAAGAGGCAGAAAACAAGCATGAGGTTGGTAGCTAAAGGTCAAGGTCTTGCTGGTTCAACTCTCTCCCATGGCAGGACCGAGCTGCATCCCTTTAAATTACACTCTCCCAAATTGTAACAGAATTATTTCCATGAGGTATGCCTATAGTAAGATACTATGTGGTAGGTAACAAGGAAAAGAAATAGCAAATCTAAATGTCTGTACATATTCAGGTGTTAGAAACATGTTTTTTGGCACTTTGAGGCTTTATGTCCTGCAGGTGTACATCCAGTGAATGGAAGACATCTTTACAGTCTGCACAGTTAATTTTGTCTTTCTATATTTTACGTAGTAACAGGGGCAGCACCTCTTTTGTATGAACTGTCCCAAGGGACTTTTGTGCACCAATAAATATGACAGACCTCCTTTATCACTTTTTTAAAAACAAAGAAACCTCAAGCCACCAGAAAAAAACAACCAGCCCACACAACCAACCATCACCCCACCCAGCTTCAAAAAGAGGTATTTGTTATTTATGCCCACTCTGCTATCAGTTTCCTAGGCACTCCAAGGAGCTGCAAAGTGAAATAATGGGTAGAGCCCAACAGTCAGCTTGCTGAAGTAAAAGGCCTTTAGCTTATAGGAAACAATACTAAGGAAATGCTCGGTGTTTCTCTTGAAGTCAGGGGTAGCTCTGATACAGACCAAGGAACTGAGTTACTCTGGTGGTTAGAAACATTTAAGTTTCCAAAGTGTCTCTTCATGGGCAAGGACTGATGCAAGAGTACATTCTATAGGCTGTTTGCTTTAGACTGACAGCAGTAAGGTTCAATGATTTACCTGCATTGATGTAGAGGTGTGCACAGACACACATCTCTTGACTTCCATCATCACCTCTTGGCAGTCCTACCACAGGCTTGCAAAATGCCTTTTAATGAAATAAATGTGCTTTAAAACAGATTAATGTCTTGCTAGCTTTCTCTCATGCTTTCCAGTAATCTACACAAGAGAGTTTACAGCTGTCTATGCTGTAGGGATGCAAACTATAAATAATAACTACAAACTACAAGAATTCCCTTGGCATGACAAATCTAGCAGACAGCACACAGAATGCTTTTGCACCTTGACCAGAGTATTACCTGCTCATAAGGTAACTCTTCCACATGCCATTAGCAGCTTAACTCTTTGTAAAGATCCCAGGATGGAGTTTCTTCAGGCTTTACAATAGAAGATGAAATACCTCAGCTGCAATACCATCTTAGTAAAAGAAAGAAACAAAAAAGTGGTAGCTTGGCTCAGTTTTTCCAATAATGTGTGCGCATTAGGAAAAATCAGTAGCAGTTTTGGCTAAGCTGAAAAATGATACAAGATAAATTCTGTACAGCTTCAAAATGATAAGACATTAATTGGACAAAAATTGGAAATTCAAAATAGTTCAATTTTTTGTTGAACTGGTTCACAAATTAAAGCAAACTGAAAACCTAGTCCCTCTCCCAAACCCTAATATTAATCTCCGACTTAGAATCATAGAATCATAGAATCATAGAATCATAGAATCATAGAATTGGCTGGGTTGGAAGGGACCTCAGAGATCATCGAGTCCAACCCTTGAACCACCGTTGCGGTTGCTAGACCATGGCACTGAGTACCACATCCAGTCTCTTTTTAAATATCTCCAGGGACGGAGAATCCACCACTTCCCTGGGCAGCCCATTCCAATGACGGATCACTCTTTCCGTAAAGAAATTCTTTCTAATATCTAACCTAAACTTCCCCTGGCACAACGTGAGTCCATGCCCTCTTGTCTTGTTGAAAGTTGTTTGGTAAAAGAGCCCAACCCCCACCTGGCTACACCCTCCTTTCAGGTAGTTGTAGAGAGCGATGAGGTCTCCCCTGAGCCGCCTCTTCTTTAGGCTGAACAACCCCAGTTCTCTCAGCCTCTCCTCGTAGGGTCTATGCTCGAGTCCCTTCACCAGCCTGGTTGCCCTCCTTTGGACCTGCTCCAGAACCTCGATATCCTTCCTGAACTGGGGGGCCCAGAACTGGACACAGTACTCAAGGTGTGGCCTCACGAGGGCTGAGTACAGGGGCAGAATCACTTCCTTGGACCTGCTGGCAATGCTGTTCCGGATACAGGCCAGGATGCCATTGGCTTTCTTGGCCACCTGGGCACACTGCTGGCTCATGTTCAGCTTCTTGTCGATCCAGACTCCCAGGTCCTTTTCTGCCTGGCTGCTCTCCAGCCACTCTGTCCCCAGCCTGTATCGCTGCATGGGGTTGTTGTGGCCAAAGTGCAGGACCTGGCACTTGGCCGTGTTAAACCTCATCCCGTTGGAATCAGCCCAACTCTCCAGTCTGTCCAGGTCCCTCTGCAGAGCCCTCCTGCCTTCTAGTTGATCAACACTCCCCCCCAGCTTAGTGTCGTCTGCGAATTTGCTGATGATGGACTCAATCCCCTCATCTAAATCATCAATGAAGATGTTGAACAGAACTGGGCCCAACACTGATCCCTGGGGGACACCACTAGTGACCGGCCGCCAACTGGATGCAGCCCCGTTCAGCACCACTCTCTGGGCCCGGCCCTCCAGCCAGTTCCTAACCCAGCACAGGGTGCTCCTGTCCAAGCTGCGGGCTGACAGTTTTTTCAGGAGGATGCTGTGGGAGACGGTGTCAAAGGCTTTGCTGAAGTCTAGGTAGATCACATCCACAGCCCTCCCCTCATCCACCAGTCGGGTCACCTGATCATAAAACTTCTCCCCACACTCAGTTGAAAGCATGAAAAAAATGTCAGTATGTACTTTTTACCTTTTTCTTCAATGCCAACAAGGAAAAAAATGCATGACTCAACTACTTTTTCTGGATTAAGTCTCCAAAGTTTAATCTATTGCCTTCTGGTCCATATGAATTCCATATCACTCAAGGCAAAGCAAGTCAGGACTACAGTCTCTCCTTACCCCTCCTTTCCAGGCAACAGAAAAATAAGTTAATGCACTGCTGAAGGGCTTCTCTCCTGGGGAGTAGCATAAGTTAAGTGGGGCCATTCTGATGTCCCAGGACTCTCCTGCAGCAGCTGTAGCTCCCCTCAACATGAGTTGTTTGTGCTTTTGCAAACAGTACTGGCTGCACTAGGACTTGTTGGTAAGAGGACCAACAAAATACTTAGCATCAGACATTGATTTACATTAAGCTCTCAGCAAGCTATCTCTCTCAACTATTATTCTGTATGAGAAGGGGTATATATATTTAGATACAGTTCTCTAAACAACTACTCAAGCCTTTGCATGATTAGCAAGACTTATGTAGAGTGGTCTCCTACCAAGGCCTCCACCTCCCCCATAACCTCAGAGGCTTCCCACACACTCCCACTCTCCCTTCAGCTTCCAAGACCACATCCCCTTCCCTTCTCCTCCAATTCCTGTCCCTGAACTGCTAATTTGGAGTTGCTTGGTTTGGAGCTAACTTCATCCTGATCCACCAGCATGGTAACAACTGAGTCTTTTTTCAAGCCTAAGAACAAATCTGGATGTCTCAGAGCATGAGGTTTACTAGTTTTAACAAACATTTTGCTAAGGCAACAGCTTCTAAGAATTTTTAGATATACCAAAATCCCACAGTCTAGTTTGGTCATGAAATGAAACTTCCCTTCAGAGGAGTTGCCAGCTGTAGTTAAGACACATTACAAAAAGCCTTAATCCTAAACCTTTTTTAATTAGGTATTGACCTTCACACAGTGACCAAAACTAGTATTAGTCTTTTGAGAGTCAGAGATATTTAGCTGCATAGAAATAAGGTCAGGACGCTATTTTAAGTTAAGCAATGCCACTCTCCCAGGCCCTTATTTAGACATAATTCTCTAAAAAAAAAAAAAAAAAATAAAATTGTTGTGTCTTCATTTACTTTGACATAAGCTAGTAGAGAGTAACTGCCAAAGAAAAATATTACTGTCTTGCAAACAACTGTATTTTTTCCCTTACTCTTGTAGTGCTAGACATCTTGGTGATAAAAAAACCCCACAACAACCAAATCCAATACAAAACAGCACATAGTTTAAACAGCCAATATGCAAGTAGCACCTAAGGATGTATCATACAGAAGTCAATTAAAGCATAAACAATTAAGGGGCTTTTTTATTATTATTTCAGTAAAACTAAGGCTTACAGATTCTTAACTCACACTCATTTGGAAAGATATCCATAAAGAGTTGTATTAATAAAAACTGACAGGCTTTCAGGCTGCTACAATATTTCAAACTTAAGAAACAATAATCAAAGGATTACCTGACTCTTGTTGCCTTACACACCATCATACAAAGGGAACACATTCAGTAACTTCAAGAGTACCATTAAAAAGACACCAAGGGCTCCAGTTTTCTGTACCACACAACTTTATTTCAAATTCACATCTTTCTAGCAATGTATCCAAAATATTTTACTCAATAGTACCTTTAGACCACAAATATTCTGAAACAGGGCATCAAGCCTTTCCTATCTCCAAAAAACCCTTAAGTTTTAGCTCATGTTATAAAAAGTAACCACATGGAATGTGACAAGTCAAAATGTGAAATCAAAGTGCTTTAGTCCCATAGCGCAGAGAGACATAGTGGTTATCAAGCCATTCATCAGTATATCTTAAATACCAACAGAGATGTCTGGACTGTTGCACCCTACCTTGCAAAGACCTTTGGACCATTACAATGAAATTTCAGTAACTGACACCTAAACAGTACCAGTGGACCAATAGTTTCACCTTGATACATCAAATAATGATTTACAAATGAGGCATCTTTTTACCATTTTCAAGTTCCCTTAGTAATTACCAAAGTTCTGCCATATTATGTAAGACAAAACTATGTTCCAGTTAGTCTTTTCAAATCCAAAGTGTGCTATATTTCAAATCCCAAAGCAGTAAAACCCTCAAATTATTTACCTAGACCTCAACGGCTACCGAAGACTCAGTATTTTTTGTGCAATTCTTTACTATTTGCATTGTGAAGGGATAAGCACTCCACCCAATAGCTCGTATGAAAGAGCTATAAACTCTCAAAGCAGAAAGCTACTTTAATAAGGTTTGGATATAGGCAGCTGCATGGAATGTATACTCAGTTCAGAAGTGGCCATGCTGAAGAGTGCTCACGTTGAAAATCTTCAGTCAGAAAATTTCCTTTCTACAGAAGCCCACAAAGATATTTGTCTTTCAGAACGAAGTTCAAGATTTAGGCATTTAATTCTCTTCTCTGTTACAAAAGAATTAGCTCTACAGTATAATATGAATTAATTTCCTCCCCCCCAACATCCTTCTCCTTTCAGACCCCTCATTGTTGTACACGTTTATAGCTTAAATGGGAAGGGCTGAGGAAAAATCTCTAGTTTTATCCCACAGACATAAAGCCTAAGTGCTCTGCAAGCCTGATTTTATCCATTACATTTGTGGTAACCAACCCAAAATGAAGGCACATGAAATCTATAATAAAATAGCTTATAAAGTATAAACTAAAGCTGAATCTCTATATTATTTCTAGTCTTTTTACACAAAAGTAATGACCAGTACCTATGCAGAGATTCAATTTTATTTTTTTTCCATGTAACTTTTCCCAGAAATAGTTGTGTGCAAATACTGTCATTTATTAGGTTTTGACACAAAATGCAGAAACTGGTAGTTTATCTGCACGGGAAGTCTGAAATCAATGGATCACTAGCACTCCTTTCCCCTGTCATTACAAGAAATGTGAGCCACCAGCAACAGCTACAGCCAGCTGTCACCTTGAAAGTGCACAACTCCCAGCAGCAGTTTCCCTGTGAGGTGTTTTACAGCTTGTGGCATGCACTTTATCAGTGTCTAAATGTGGATTTTAACACATCAAAGCCTATCTACTTTTGGTTATTTACTGGCCAGACGTGCCCATACATTCTGAGGAAGCCAAGTCAAAACATGCTGTGACAGATGCTGCACTGGAATGGGCAGTACCTTAACATGATGAGCTGCTACATTCAGTAGCATTCAGGATCCAGGGTCAGCTCAATACCTCATTCTTAGAGAAAGCCAAATCTGGATACAAATCTGCCTCCTAAATTTCACTAGAATCGCTACCTTTAAACAAGAACAAGGTTCAGAAACAGAACAGAAACAAGATTCAGGTTTCTGAAAGCTTTAGCAGACTGATAGGCTTGTCAATCAGATTAAGACTTACTAGTTTGTTAAACAACAGTTCAAAGCCTTGGTTATCCCTTCTCTAGAAATACAGGTTTAGAAGAACTCAAACACCACTGCCATCACTTAACTGGAATATGTCATAGTGCTTTCACTCAGGATGAATTCACCCAGTGATAAAATTTCAGACTTCTATTTATTCACCCTGTGTATGAAGTGAATTCATGCATCCCAATTTGTTCTGCCCCCCTCCCAAATTTCTGCAGAAAGTCAGTCAAAGGGATTGGCACATGTCACTAATGAACACAGACCTGTAGCCATTACATTACAGGACCATATTAGAGTTTCATGAAGATTTCATGCAGTGGTGTTTGTGCTCTTTTCTAAAAGAGAACAGTTTTCACAGGTGGCACATACAACACAATTTTGTATTTTAAATGCAATGAGTTACACAGATAACAAACAAGAATTGACCAGACTTAATAACTAGAACTGCGCTAGGTCTGGCACTTGAGAATTCACAGTGGTTAACATAAAACTGCTTTGCCTAAGACAAAACTTAAGATACCAAATATATAAAGAGACTCTTTGCTTTCCATTATCTTGTATTAGTATTCCAACAGCGATAAGCAAGCTCAGTAGTACCTCAGACAGCAGAGACTTCTGCACATGGTCAACTTTATTCATTGTTTGCAGTGCAATTAATTCTTTTCAATTAATATATTAATGATGACAAAGCGGGCAATTACTAATGCATAAAGTCAACACAGGCTCAAGTCTTTGCTGGATTGATGCTCGGATTCTGACACGAAATCTTTGTCTTCCATCTCATGTGGGGTACCCTACTCCACAATGTGCCAGGCAGTATTGCTGTTAAAGAGAAACTTAAAGTATACTTGCATATTACGGAGGTGCTCTTCTGTAATAACAAGTTGTTTGAAGTAGTTTATAGTACCGGTTGATAAGAATACAGCATTTGCACTTTTCTTCCCCCCCACTCAAGCAGCTAATTGTAGTAGTTTCACTGTCACAGGTTTCTGATCCTGAAGCCTGCCTTTAGAGAGAAAGGAGAACACCTTGTAACCAACCCAGCATTTCTCAACACACCTTCTGCCTCTCATTTCAGCACCAAGGGCACAGCCAAAGCAGCTGCTCTTGGAGTTTTTAAGCCACCAGAGTGACCCACTGGACCGACTGACATCACCTAACTGAGAATTAAAGCAAGATACTCAGGACTCATCTGCCCAGAGCACTTGAGTGTAGATGAGCACCCACTCGTACCTGCATCAACTCCCGTGCTACACCCCAGGGCACTTTGGTCCACGCGCCCACCCCTCAGACCTCAGATTCCCTGTCCTTATCCAAAGACGTTGGACTTTGGCCTGAGCTTGAAAGATGCTTTCAGGGATTTCTCCTCGTGCTCTTCCTCCTCAGTGTCACCACGAAAGGAGGGCGTGTTGTGGATGATCTGAGTCCTGAAGCGTATCTTATTAAGCCGAGGCTTCATCCGCCCACTACCAGTGCCTTTCCGGGTCCCCTCCTTGCCCTTGCCTGGCACCGCTGCCCCTTCAGTGCCCTCGGCTTCCTCCCCCGTGTTGTGATGGTGATGGTGGTGTGAGAGCCGGTAGTTTATGAGATTTGAGGGCAACACTTTGGAGAGCCTCCAGCGCCCACTCCCATTGCCGGCAGCCCCTTCCTCCTCCTCCTCCTCTTCTTCCTCCTCCAGGGCCCCCACGAGGTTACGCATATCCCCCGAAGTGCCCCGGTGCAGATACTGAGCAGCCTTGCGCCCGCTGTAGTCTCGGATGTCCACGTCGGCGTCGTAGGCTCCTACCAGCAGCTTCACCACCTCGGCGTGGCCGTGCATGGCGGCGATGTGCAGCGCGGTGTGCCCGCCGCTGGTTCGGGCGTTGATGTCCACGGGCAGCTGGTGCCGCTGGGCAAAGTTGACCAGCGTGGCCAGCAGCTCCTGCCGACCGTGCTTGGCGGCCCAGTGCAGCACCGTGAAGCCGGTGATGAAGTCCCGCTTGCAGAGCAGCGCCGGCTCGCAGCTCAGAAGCCCCTCCAGGCTCTCCCACCGCCCGTCCGAAGCTGACAGCATCCAGGCGTGCTCCAGGGGGTCCAGGGCCACGGCGCCCGTCGTGCTTCCCTCCTCCTCGGCGGAAGACGAGGCCACTGAGGCGCTGTCCGAGTCTCCTCCGCGGCCGCGGCCCCCCCCGGGAAGGGCTCCGCGCTTCAGCTGGGGCGAGCTGCCCCGCGCCGCCTCCCTCAGGCTCCTGCGGCCGCCTCCCGGCACCGCCGCCCCGGGGGCTCCCTCAGCCGCCCCCACCTCCTCCGCCGGCGGAGGCCGCCCGGGGCCCGCCGCTATCGCGGCTTCCTCGCCTCCTCCGCCGCCCCCGGGCGGCGGCCCCCGCCGGGAGCCCTTCCGCGGGCCTCCTCCCGCCGCCGCGTTGGGCCGGGGCGGCTCGTTCCGCCGCCCCGCGGTCTGAGGGCGGCTGCCGGCATCCTCGCCCGCCGGCGGCGTCGTCCCCTCTGCGCCCGTCCCGGGTTTCGGCCGATCCGCGCTGTCCCCCACCGCTACCGCCTCCCCGGGGGTCTGGGAGGCGGCAGGGGGCTCCGGGGCACAGTACCGGCGTCGGAGGTGTACGTACTTGACACCGGTGCCGGGCTCCTGTCGTACCGTGGCCACGGCGTTGACCAGCTCCTTAAAGCGCTGGCGGGCGGCGGCGCGTCGTTCGGGCTCCGGGGGGCTGAGCCAGTCCCGGAAATGCTCCAGCAGCTCCGCGTTGCGCGCCCGCCCGCCCCGCGCCGCCAGGAACCGCACCACCGACTCCTGCTGCAGCTCCGCCGGCTCCGCCATCACCGCTCCTGTCCCATCTCATCGCGCCGCGCCGGCCGCCGCTCCTCCCGCTGCCGCGGGCGCGGCGGAGCCCGCTGCCGCCCCCGCCCCTCCTCCTGGCGGCGGCGTGCCCCGGCAATCTCAGCCGCGGCGGCAGCGGCCCCGCCGCGCCACCCTCCGGCCGGGCGGCCGCCCCACCGCCGTCGCCGACACCACCACCGCCCGCCTCAGCGGGGCGGCTGCTGCCACCCCCAACCCCGCTCCGCCCCCGGCGTGGGGCCGCCGCGGCCCCGCCCGTAGCGCTGCCTCCGCCGGCCGCGAGTGCCCCGTAACGGTGGCCGGGGGGGTGCGCGGCCTCGCCCCTCGGCGGCGGCGGCGGCGCTGCCTGAGCCGTTCCCTCCTTCCTTGACATCGCCTCGGCTTGCGGAGCTATGGCCGCTTCCGATGCCGGTCGGCAGACGGTAAGTGCCCTCCGCGGGGCGGGGAGCTCCGCCGAACCATTAAGTCCGCGGCGGCGGCCGGTTGGGCACCCGCTGGTGCTGGTGGTACCTGGCGGTACCTTTCAGCCCGGCGCGGCTGCGGGGACGGGTCCGGCAGCACCGGCAGCAGAGGGGGAAGGAGGCGGGTGGTGGGACCGTCCGGAGAGGTGGAAATGCCGAGAGGTACCGAACTGCCCTCGCCGCGGGATCCGTGCTCCGGGCTGCCCCACGGCGGGGCTCGGAGGGATGTGGGGGGGTTTGGATCGGCGAGCGAGGCGAAGCCTCGGCGAGGTGTTTAGGTCCCGAAGTTGCCAGGGTTTTAAAAAACTTCTACTTAATGTTTTTCCTGTTCAGATCTCGCCTTTCTTAGAGCTCCCATAGCGTGTTTCAAGCAGTCAGTTGAATCTTCACTACTGAAGAAATACTTTTCTTATACAAATGGTTAAGCTGTCGGCTTTTACGCTTTGAAGGCACTGAACCCATCCACACATTAGTGCTGGAGCATTAGTTCCCTTTTTGAACACGAAATAAATTGATTCATTTGTGACTTAAGTTTTCTGCTGTGTTTTACACCTCAGCCATGCAAGGCACAGACGTGTTCAAGAAATAGCTCAGGGTGGGAGGAATTTATTGTTCTCTTCTCAGGAGGAAAAAATAATCCTCCACCCTGGCTGTGTGGTTTGCATTCTCTGGTAGCGGGAAGGTAGATAAAATACCCCATCTCTGGGATTGTTTTTGTTGCCGCTGCTGTGCTGTTTTGCCTCTGTTACACTGGTGGAGTTGCGTGTGAAGCTGCCCCATGAACTGGAAAAAATGTAAAACTTACTTTTTTGAAGTTTCCTTGCCTTGGAATGATTATCTTATGGGTCAGTGTCTTGCTCTGCTTCTCAACGGGACATGCAAGAGAGAGGCATGGGAGTGGGAATGTGCTATGGGAAGAGGGGTTGCTTTGAGTTTGGGTGCTGAAAGAGTTATTTGTTGGAGCATTGTTAGAGCCATCACAGAGCCTGACCACATCCTGGCCAACCCCTGACCAAGAGTGAAAGGGCTTCATTCAAGCTCCCCAACTTGCTCGCAACTTGACCATCGAGCATATCTTGCTGTCTTGTTGGGACTCCCTCCCAGAGTGCTCTATTTCACACATACTTTCTTTAAGACCCTTTTGAAACCACTGTGGCTTCAGTGTCACGTAGTTCAGTGTATTAACTTAATAATAGCTTTCTCTCTTCATATGGATGGTGTATACATAGTGAGGTGGCGAGTCAGTACTTCTCAGGCTGGGTCTTGTGGAAAGCTGGAACAATTTTGAGAGAAAAAAAACTTGAGACAAAGTGCAAGAAACGATGCAGAATGGTTTTGGTGGTTCACATTTGTGTGAGGAGTGTGGAGAGGTGCTGCAAATCTGCAAAAGTGAGATGAGGATGGGATTGAGGGTCAACTAAGTGGATCAATTTGGTAAGGGAAGAGAGAGAAGCATGTACGTGGAAAACTTTACAGAGAATACTGTAAAAACAGATGTATTACAGGGGAGGGTGAGTTTGTATTAGATTTATAAATGTAAATTATGTAAATGATGCAGATGTAATGATGTAAAATATCTTGACATCAAATAATATTTCCTAGTTTAAACACATGCTGTATAATTGTTGAAGCCTTTCCTACTATGGTCTGGGAAAGATTTTGTTTTCAGTTGTTTTGCAAAAGAAATGTAAAATCACTCTCAGAATGCAGTCTGCCCTGCTTCTGTAAATCTGTTTGCAATCAGACTTCACAAAGTCTTAGGTACAAGTATTTAGTACTTCTGTTTCTAGAAAATTTCTCTTTTGGGAAAGTTCTGGCAGCTATTGCTTCCATACAACAGCATCCAGTGCTCATAACTGAGCAATTAAAAAGGAGGAAAAATAATAAATCCTTGTCACAGTCAAAGAGACCTTCTGCTAACAACCACCACTGTCACATCCAAGACCAGCATTGCTTTCTCTTTCGGATGAGGAACACCAACAGCAAGGGGCTGAGTGGTTAAAGATGAAGAAGAACTACTTGCTGCTTTTAAGGAAACACAGTGCTAAAGCTGCAACAGGCACAGCCTAAGAGGTGTGAGATCTTCTGAAAGTGACTGCAGTTGTGGTGTCAGTACTGATACCAGTGTATTTTTCTGTGTCAAGGTCATCTGGAAGGGCTGCACCAGACTTCTTTTCCTTTGTTTTTATTTTCTTGAGAGGTCAAAAGAGGTTTTTCTGTGTAGACCACAAAACTGAACACTTTCTCCTTTGGTGTAGCAGGAGCTGGTCAGTCCCACCTGAACCAGCACTCTTATCATCCTTTACCTGGCACATCAAGCACTAGCTGTGAAGAACTTATCTCTTGTCTCTCATCATGTCTTGATTATCTACCCACTGCCTCTTGCCCCATCTATCCACACACTGAAATGGAGAACAGGTACTGCATGTGCTACATTTTCAAGTTACTGAAAAGCCTGTTGGTGGAGAGAGACCTTAGTGGGATTTACAAATGTATACACTGTTGACTGTGAAATCACATCATCACACCTGGAAAACCTGCAGAGTGTCTCAGCTTGTTTTTTTTTTCCTAAGTGTATCAAAGTACAGTCCAGAAGCTGTCTTCAGTAGCAACCTACACATTGTGCCCTCTGTTCTTTACTGACAAGGCTGTCACCATCTCCTCTGCTCATCCTGGCTGACTTCTGGGTATGGGAGAAAGTTCTGTCCTGCCTCAGATTTCTTCAGCTGCAAACACAGGGAAAAAATGTCACTTGTTTTTAAGTTTGTTTTGGTTTGTTTGTTTGTTTTGAGGTTCTTTCTAAGGTGTCTCCATATTTGCAGGTATGAAGGAAATCTTCTGGGGACCTGCCATTTAAAGCAACTTCAGCTGCGTTGTGTGTTGGAGTGGGCTAGAAAATAATCGGTGCACTAGAATGCCATATAATAAATCATTTGAAAGAGACAAGGGAAGAACCCTGGGCTTCTGATGTTTGGACCAGTCTCTAAAAGTTATCTACTGTTTCTGTCATACTGAATAAATTACATGATAACTGTGAGTGAAATTGTCAAATGAATTTTTATTGAATCATTCTTTGGCCAATAATTTTTTTTTCCTATACACCTTTTCTTAGTCCATACTCTACTCCTATGTGTTGCTTTTTATTTTATAGACTAGACCCATATATTAATTCCATGTAATTTTTTATGTATCCCCTTTCTTACATCCTTCATCTGCACTAACTTTCCTTGCTTTCTAGTTTTTCTGCCTTGTCTTCTTTTCTGTCCTCTGTGTTATTTTGCCAGGGTTTCCTTTCTTCTCCCTGTGCTTATGGTACACATGCCTACACCACTACATCTACATAGTTGATTATGACTACCTGGAGATGTAAAGTGTTTTTCTACTTGCTTCCAAAGTCTTTTTAGTTTCCTACTTACCTCATGTTTTAGGTGGCAATAGGAAAGTTGATATTTACTGGATTAAATGTAACTTTGGTTACTAGGAAAACAATTGACTGGAAAAGAATAATGTAATTTGTTATTGGAAGCTTAAAATAGGTTTTCTGGTTTAATGTCTGGTAAATGTCTGCACCTGTTCATCACAGGGGAAAATCAGGGCTCTGAAAGAGTTGTTTTAGGACTGTCCATGGGCACATTAATGCTGTGGTCTACTCTCAGGGCTGATGCCCAGGCATCCTTCAGAGGGCCTGTGTGCAGCCTCCATAGCTGCCAGGGCCTGGCAGGAACCTTGCTTCCTGCCCAAGCTCATGAACATTCTTTACCTTTTTGCTTCAAGCTTTGGAGGGCGTATTTCAGTCATCTATACAGTCAGAGTGGCAAGGTAGTTATTGGTCTGGACTGCAAGTCTGGTTCTGCAGGAGGCTTTTGCAGAGAGATCCATGTAGTGTGCAACCCAGCTTTTGCTGGCCCAATGCTGTGCAGGGTATAGTCTGAAATAGATGGCAAACAGAAAAGATCATTTTTTTTCTAGTTTGTTTCTGAAAGAAATTAAAAACCCAAACAATTTCAAAACGTCACTTTTGTCTCAGGCAATGGCTTTTCTTTGCACACTGTTTG
This sequence comes from Calypte anna, assembly GCF_003957555.1. Lineage (NCBI taxonomy): Eukaryota > Metazoa > Chordata > Aves > Apodiformes > Trochilidae > Calypte > Calypte anna. The sequence goes on along the minus strand of NC_044244.1, from coordinate 138,618,199 downwards.
TAATGGGCAAGATGACTTTATAAACAAATAATATACCTGATTAACTGAATTTGCAGAAATCCAGATGTATTTCTGAAACTATGCTGCCAGCCCTTTAAAAAGAGGGGAAGAGAAGGAATGAAATGTGATTTGGACTATGTCAATGAATCTATTTTGTATGCTGTTTTGATGAAATTGTAAATTCTGAGAAAACCAGGAAATATTTATGGGATTATTACAGCTCTTGTAGCCTTCAGATTATAAGGTTTGAGTTATTCACTGAATAAACTTGGATGAGGTGCTGTCTTAAAGCATAATTTAGCTGCTCCATCCCACAGATACTAATTTAAAAAGACTGGCTAATCTGGTGACATAATTGCTTTTGGCCTGATTTATATTTCTTAATTTTTAAGTTGTCACCATTTTTATTACAGCAGTAATTTGTTTTTCAACTGGATGACATATTATTTCTTCGAGAAGCAGTAAGAGTGCAGGCATCATGAGGTCAGTTTTGTGGATTTGATTTCTCTGGGTATTTGTTAGACCACAACACAGTGAAGCAGCATGAGGTGGGGCATTGAAGGCGAGACACATAATGCCCTTGAAAAATTTCAGGGGGGAAGAATGCAGACTATTGATTAAAGAGATTATTGATTATTCTATCTATTAAGAGAATGCCCCAAATGATGTCAGATGGAACAGATTTACAAAGTGATTCTTCTGTAAGAAAGGTGGAGGGAGGCGAGTCTTCAAATGAGAACTGTAGCTCTCAAGTCCTGTAAGGTTTTTTGCATGGAAAACAGAAGTATAAATATGCAGGAGTGTAGGCTTCTAAATCATCATGACTGAGATTGTCTAAAGTTGAGCTTCACAGTATTTCTTGGAAGTTTTTTAGTATAAATTAAAACCTTTTATTGTAGCATTTTTGTGAAGCTGTTTCCTGAAGACCCCATTATGTCTTGGGACAATTAAGTGAACAATTTGGTAACAGTTAAAAAATCCCTAAAAAAGTTGATATGTTTTAAAAATAGAAACAGATTCATCATCTTTCTGTCTCTAGCTTTTAAAATTTTGCTGTTACTGTAGTGTTGGGTTTTCTTTGTGTGTCTGTGTTACCAAAAATCTCATTATATGTTCTGTGATCAAGTAAGCTTTGGCCATTATCTGCAAAGAACTTACATTAGGCTATGTAGTTGCACTGTTTCTCTGTAAAAAAATATTTGGTAAGACCCTGCATTATCCCTTTCTGATGTTTACCAATCTTCTCTTTAAAACAAGAACAAATTAAAACAAGGACAAATTATTAAAACATGTTCTCATGAATTATATAAATAGTATTATTTCTGCTTGAAATTCTAGTTCTCCCCTGTCCTGTGTGTTCTCCCACTGACATTCTCATTGTTATATCACACTCAGGGGGTGAATGTATTAATTTTTGGTAGGTGGTAGTTAGTTTTTTTGGTTTATTTACCTTCCACAGAAGGAACTAAAAGAGTGATCTTGTGGTTAAGGTGCTAAATTACACATGGGGTGAATGAGATTCATGTTCTCGCCCTCTTAGTATTTCCCTTTATTATCTCAAGTAACATCTTTGTGTCATCTCTGCATGCACAAAGGGAAGATATGTCTCTTCTTCACCCAGGACAGCACTGAAGAAAGCTGTGCATAAACCACAGCTTCTCTTGGCGAAGTTCATTAAAGTACCAGGTTCTGTAATTTGTTTTTACAATTTAACAGGGTTTTTTCTATCTCGTGTCTGAAATGATATAAATGCCATGTAATTTTATATGTTTACATTTCTGAAAAATGGTTTAAAATTTCACTCCTAACTGTGTACTGTGTAAATTAACTTTTATGTTCTGAAGAAAAAGGAAATATGCTATCTTAAAATAGAGGCAAATTTGAGATGTCTAGAATATCTTGCCAATTGTATAAATAGTTATTGTGGAAGTTTTTATGCTCTTGTCTGTGATACATATTGCTAAGAAGCATCATTGGGAGAAACCTAGAAATACAAAGAAATTAACTGTCTTGGCCATCTGATACAAAATTTTAAACAGTGATACAGCCAGATGTCTGTGGAGTTCCAAGCACAGCCTTAGCTTTCTAAGCAAGGCACAGAGAAGACACCTTATTTCACACATTTATTATATCTCATTTTCCTTCCTTCCATGGAAAAATTGTCATATTTTCTGTGATAAACAGCCAGTATAGTACTGAAGGAATAATGATTGTTGGCTTTTGTTTCCAGAAAACCACAAACTCTTGAGTTTAGTTGCTAAATTGTAATTAATCACTCCCTTTTTTCTTTTGAAAACGAAGTTTGAAAGTTAATGGCTTTAATGGCAGCTAATGGCAGACTTTGTCTGCTTCTGCACTTACCTCCTTATGTCAAATACAGCTGTAATACCAATTTCCTCAGTTAAACACTTTTTAATCTTGACATAGTCTCTTGTGGATGACATGGTAGTTACTCTAATGACCTCTGGAAATGGTCAGGAAGGTTGTGGGTATCAGTGATGTGTCCACTGAAATCCAAGTGGACTGGAAGGAAATAAAGTTCTGTCTGCTATGGTATTCTCATGGAGAGTATCAAATGGCTATGCAGGGATTTTGAGAGTAGCCCAGCACGGGTTGGAATGAGCCTGGTGGCATAAAGATTAAAAAATTTCCATCTGCGGTTATGCTCTCTTGCCCTGGCTTTTGGTGTGGAGGCTTAATGGTTTATTTTGGAGGAACTGTTTTATATGGGTGGTGACAGAAGTGGTTTGAACATCAGACTGTGTAACTATAGTTGTTAGATGTGTTACCACACTATCTCAAATACACTTGTCTTAAAGTGGACAGGATACTGAGAGTTTTTGGTGTTTCTCATCCCTTTTTAATACTGATTTCCATATGGTATTGAGAAATTACTTTTTCAGACATGGTTGGTTTTTTTGTTTTTGTTTTTTGTTTTAATAGCCCTAAAATCTCTTATATTTCTCTTTAAATGGTTCACTTTGCCAATGCATTTTTACTCAATATGAGTCCAAAAGTAGTTATCTGACTATAATAGTAATTAGAAGAGCAAGGAGGCTGTGAAGGGATCCAGCACAAGTCCTGTGAGGAAGGGCTGAGGGAGCTGGGGGTGTTTAGTCTGGAGAAGAGGAGGCTCAGGGGAGACCTCATCACTCTCTACAACTCCCTGAAAGGAGGGTGTAGCCAGGGGGGGGGTGGTATCTTTTCCCAGGCAACTTTCAGCAAGACAAGAGGGCATGGTCTTAAGTTGTGCCAGGGGAGGTTTAGGTTGGATATTAGGAAGAAATTCTTGACAGAGAGGGTGATCAGGCATTGGAATGGGCTGCCCAGTGAGGTGGTGGATTCTCCATGCCTGGAGGTTTTTAAGAAGAGACTGATGTGGCACTCAGTGCCATGGTCTGGGAACCACAGTGGTAGTGGATCAAGGGTTGGACTTGATGATCTCAGAGGTCCCTTCCAACCCGGATGATTCTGTGAGTCTGTAAAAGTTGAGAATTAGCAAAAACCTCCATCATTACTAGTCAGACAAGCTACCTGCAGGGTATTCAGTGTCCTGAGCTGGAAAATAAGGCTAGAGAGCAGAACAACCGCCCCCTAATCCAGGAAGAAGCAATTAATGACCTGCTGTGGTACCTGGACACCCATAAGTCTATGGGGGTGGATGGGATCCACCCAAGAGTTCTGAGGGAACTGGTGGAGGAGCTCACCAAACCTCTTTCCATCATTTATCAATAGTCTTGGTTAACAGGGGAGGTCCCAGGCAACTGCAGGCTTGCCAGTGTGACACCCATCTACACTCATGGCTGGCAGGAGCATTTGGGGAACTACAGATCTGTCATCCTGACCTCGGGACTAGGGGAAATCACGGAGAGGTTCCTCTTGAGTGCACCCATATGGCAAGTGTGGGACAGCCAAGGGATTAGGCCCAGCCAGCATGGCTTCAGGAAAAGCAGGTCTTGCTTTACCAACCTGATCTTCTATGACCAGGATGAGCAAAAGGCTGGGGACATTGTCTCTCTAGACTTCAGTAAAGCCTTTGATGCTGCCTCCCACAATATTCTCCTAGAGAAGCTGGAGGCTCATGGCATAGTCAGGTGTACTCTTTGCTGAGTTAGCAGTTGTCTGGGTGGCCAGGCCCAGATAGTTGAGTGAGTGGAGTTAAATCTATTTAAATCTAGTGGTGTTCCCCAGGGCTCAGTGCTGGGGCTGGTCTTGTTCAATATCTTTATCAATAATCTAGATGAAGGAATTGAGTGCTTCCTCAGCAAGCTTGCAGGCAACCACCAAGGTGGGTGGGAGTATTGATCTGCTTGAGGGTGGGATTGCTGTGCAAGTTGGATCAGTGGGCAGAGGCCAATTGTATGAGGGATCAGTATTGGGCCCAGTTCTGTTTAATATCTTTATCGACGACTTAGACGAAGGGATTGAGTCCATCATCAGCAAATTCGCAGATGACACCAAGCTGGGAGGAAGTGTGGACCAACTCGAAGGCAGGAGGGCTCTGCAGAGGGACCTGGACAGACTAGAGAGCTGGGCCGATTCCAACGGGATGAGGTTCAACACGGCCAAGTGCCGGGTCCTGCACTTTGGCCACAACAACCCCATGCAGCGCTACAGGCTGGGCACAGAGTGGCTGGAGAGCAGCCAGGCAGAAAGGGACCTGGGAGTCTGCATTGACAAGAAACTGAACATGAGCCAGCAGTGTGCCCAGGTGGCCAAGAAGGCCAATGGCATCCTGGCCTGTATCAGAAACAGCGTCACCAGCAGGTCCAGGGAAGTGATTCTTCCCCTGTACTCAGCGCTGGTGAGGCCACACCTCGAGTACTGTGTCCAGTTCTGGGCCCCTCAGTTTAAGAAGGATGTAGAGGTCCTGGAACAGGTCCAAAGGAGGGCAACCAGGCTGGTGAAGGGACTCGAGCACAGGCCCTATGAGGAGAGGCTGAGGGAGCTGGGGCTGTTCAGCCTGAAGAAGAGGAGGCTCAGGGGAGACTTCATTGCTGTCTACAACTACCTGAAAGGAGGCTGTAGCGAGGTGGGAACTGGACTCTTTTCACAGATGACCTTCAACAAGACAAGAGGACACAGTCTTAAGTTGTGCCAGGGGAGGTTTAGGTTAGATATTAGAAAGAATTTCTTCACGGAGAGGGTGATTAGGCTATGGAATGGACTGCCTGGTGAGGTGGTAGATTCTCCGTCCCTGGAGACATTTAAAAAAAGACTGGATGTGGCACTCAGTGCCATGGTCTAGCAACTGCTCCGGTGGGTCAAGGGTTGGACTAGATGATCTCTGAGGTCCCTTCCAACCCAGCTAATTCTATGATTCTATGATTCTATGAGGGTCAATAAGGCCAAGTGCTCGGGTCTGCATTTTAGTCACAGCTACCCCATGCAGTGCTACAGTCCTAGGGAGGAGTGACTTGAAAACTGCCTGGAAAAAAAGGACCTGAGGGTGCTGGTCAGTATCCAGCTGAATATGAGCCAGCAGTGTGCCCAGGTGGGGCCGACAGCATCCTAACCTGCATCAGAAATCCTGTGGGTAGCAGGTCTAGGGATGTAGCTGTGCCCCTATACTTGTCATTGGTGAGGCTTCATCTCAAGTACTGTGTTCAGGTCTGGGCCCTTCACTAAAAAAAAGATATTGAATTGCTGGAGTGTGTACAGGGAAGGGCAACCAAACTGGAGAAGGGTCTAGAGAACAAGTCCTGTGGAGAGAGGCTGAGGGAGCTGAGATTGTTTAGTTTGGAGGAGAGAAGGGTGAGACAAGACCTCATTGCTCTCTACAACTACCTGACAGGAGGTTGTAGTGAGGAGGGTGTTCACTTTTCTCCCAAGTGAATAATGATAGGACTAGAGGAAATGGTCTGAAGTTGCATCAGAGGAGATTTAGACTAGATGTTGAGACCAATTTATTTACCAGCAGAGTAGTCAGGCACTGGAATGGGCTGCCCAGGGAGGTGGTGGAGTCACCATCTCTAGAGGTGTTCAAAACCATGTAGATGAGGCACTTCAGGACATGCTCCAGTGGGCATGGTGGGGATTTTTGTTTTGAGTTAATTTTGTTCTGCTTTTTTTCTGGGTGGACAGATGGACTTGGTGATCTTAGAGGTCTTTTCCAACCGTGGTGATTCTGTGGTAGTGCTGTCTGTAGAGTGCTGTTTGTAGTCCCACACAAGAAGTCCTGAGCAAAACAAGAAGAGGAGGAGTATTTGCTGTGAGAAATGTTCATATCCTTTTAGCTACAAGAATTCTGAAGCCTGTGGTACATCATTATTATAAAACATGGCACTTTTATGGACTTGCAAAGCTTAACTAAAAATTTCTACTGTTGGCTATGTTCATGTTCCCAGGAATCAATAATGGTTTCCAATTCCATGTAGACTGGAAAAATAAGAGGACGAGTAACACAGACCTGTCACTGTTTATTTAAAAATACAGTTAATTTGTATGAACCAAGTTATTTCCTTCTAGCCTTATGTATTTTTAGTATGCGTTTTGCCTTAATGTCATAAAACTGGGTTTCTACCTGATATTTGAAAAGGAATGTGCACTGATACACATTTCTAATTATATATCTATTATTATCTCTTTGAGTTTTGATGTATAGATCATCTATTATTCTACATAAATAACAATTTCAATTTCAGTTACTCTGAGTTCTGATTGATAACTTACACCATCCTGTGATTATGGCCTTTGTTTTGAATTTTGTTGCTTGAATTGTTTTGAATATTTTTTTTATTATTTCTAAGGGTAAACCAACCGTGATCTATTTTCTGTCTGCTCTCTTCAATTTTCATTTTGAGTTGAACTTACCTGCTTTTTTTTAAATTTTTTTTTTTTTAAACAAAACACGGACTTCTGAGCCTGCAAATAACCCTGTAAAGTAAATTTGAAGGGTTTTTCAAATCATGGTATACAGTTGATTTTTTGCAGATCTGTTTTTTCAGACTTTTGCTTGTCTTGGTTTCATGTAAATCATAAGGAATGAATTCTAGCTGATTAGTAGAGTTCCCTTGTTGCCATTGCTAATTCCTTTGCAAGTCATTTTACTAACATTTAAAAATTATTTTTCTGTAGCAAAATGAGGGCTATCGAACTTTATCCTTGTCCGGGCATGTTGGTTTTGATAGTTTACCTGATCAGCTGGTTAAAAAAGCCATCAAGCAGGGCTTCTGCTTCAACATTCTTTGCATTGGTGAGTAGTATCCGTGTAGTTTAAGGCTTCAGTAGTATCCTCATTCTTAGGAAGTGACTGAAATTGATAGCCAGTTGCAATGTTGAACTCTTTCTTGAATGTTGAGCTTGAACTATTAATTCCTCCACTTCCCCCAGCTTTTGTTTTGTGTTTAGCATTTTCATAAACAACATCAAGACAAAAATTGTTAAAACTGGATGCCATGGATTTCTTGATTATGGGAAACTTCTTGGATTCTTTTGAGTAAACTATACTCCGTTTTTACTGTAACAAAGAGCTTCAGATCAAAAAAAATCCTAACATTCCAATGTGGTGTGACTGAAGTCCTCTATTCATCAGATGTTTACTATAGTATTTTACCCTTATCCAGAAAAACCCTGTGTTTGAATTCTGTGGTTTCACAGCTAGTTACTTAGCTTTTAAAAATCTGTGAAAAATGTATTAACACTTTTAAAGAAACACTTTTTAAAGAAGTGTCAAGAGACTGTTCTACTTATTACTCATTAGAAAATAATGCTCTCTTTTCTCTATGCTGAAAATATTAACTAAAGGATATTTAGAGTTCATTATGCAAAAGGCATGTAGATAACCATTTTCCTTGGAGAAATCAGTTGACAAGTTTTTGTGTAAATTTTTCAAGTTGCTGTGACAACACTTCTTGGGCTCTGTAGGTATTTATTTGTTGTGCAAACTCTCTTCCCCAACCCTTCTCTTTAGGGGAAACTGGAATTGGGAAATCAACCTTGATGAACAGTTTGTTTAATGCCAATTTTGATGACCCCGTGTCAACACATTTCCTGCCAAGTGTCCAACTTAGAGCCCAGACTTATGAACTCCAGGAAAGTAATGTTCTTTTGAAGCTGACCATTGTACATACAGTGGGATTTGGTGACCAGATAAATAAAGCAGATAGGTAAGTGTCCTCTTATTACAATGGTATGCAGAAGTTTTTTCTTCTCATCTAGGAAAGGATTTAAGAAATCAGCTGAACTTTGCTCCTTGCTTTATGATAGAATATTATATAAATGTATATAAATAAAATGTACAATAGTGACTAGTGTTTCTTCTGGGGTGAAGGGAGAAGGTCAACAGGAGACATTTTAAACAAGAAAAGAGACTAAAAGGCACTGTAGATTGTATAGACTAGATCAATAGTGTTTCTAACAGTTGGATTGGAACATATTAAAGTCCTTAAAGTGGAAGGAGCATCAGGTGGATTGCCTTTTTTTATGTGTGTTGGACAGCTTAATCAAAAGATGTAGAGATATCATGCTAGTGTCTTTCACAACTTTTTTTTTATTCTCTGCTTTTATGGATTGAAGATTTTAAAATACTGATCTGTTTCTTGTTTGTTCCACCTTAATTGTAAAGAATTCTAACAATCCCTTGTGCTGTATGAGTGCCTAAATGATAATGGTTATAAATGAAAGTTAGAAAGTCACATTAAGACTATCATGAAAGTTAGGGTTTATGGTATGATTGGAAAACAGCTGATACTAGTGACTTGGGTGAATGGGATGCAAGTAGACATCAATATAGATATTGGAGGTTTTGATGAATGGTGTACGAGCTGCCTTTAGTGTAAAGGCAGCTTTAATTTTGTGTAAAATGACTACCTCTGAATTTTAATGGTGTTTGATGGTAGCAGCAGAAATGTAAAAGGGTGCTACCTGAAAAGCTATCAGCCCTTTCTTTTAGAAAACAGTTTATAATGTGGTTTTAATTAGGATAAAATCTACTTAAATTGTACTTATTGCAAATCCAATTTATATTCCTCTCTTATGTTCCTCCTTTTCAATTTTGTCTGTTGTTTAAGAGCTCTCTCATGTAGAGTACTTCATCTTCAGAAGATAAAGGAGGTCCTATTAGTACTGGTAATTGCATGTTCTTTCTTTTCTTGTATTGTATCCATGTTACTTGTATCTTCCTTGTATCTAATAGTTTTAAAGTTGTGCAGCTTGATAGCAAAAATTTATAAACCTTGGGAAGATTGGTAATAATAATAAAAAATTTATGTAGCTTTTTCCACAAATAGTAGCTAGAAAACGTTTTATCTGGATTAGGTGCACAATTCTTTATTTGAGTAGCCTTTAAGAAATTGAGATTACTCTGTATGTTTAATTTTCATCTGTACTGAGTAGATACTTGAGCAGCTTTTTGACATGCAAAGCAAAAAATCCATGGAACAGTACAAAAGGAATTCCTTTCTTAGTCTTGCTTTGTTTAGGAGTAGCTAATCTCTGGTTGTTAAATTTTATATCTTACAGCTGTCAGCCAATAGTGGATTATATAGATGCACAATTTGAAGTCTATCTCCAGGAAGAACTGAAAATTAAACGTTCTTTATCTAGCTGCCATGATACTCGCATCCATGTCTGCCTCTATTTCATTTCACCTACAGGCCATTCCCTAAAAACCCTAGATTTGTTAACCATGAAAAGACTAGACAGCAAGGTAAGACATGGAAACAGAGTTCTAAGAATTTGTCTTATTTTCTAAAGCATTTTGCAGCTTTTAGATCCTCTGCCACTTTTCAGTTCTGTATCTGTATGTTGGAATTTGGGGTCTTGTTTGATACTTGCATACCTTAAGTTCAGAATAAATTGGTTCTGCAAGTAGCTTGCAGTTTGTCACCTGCTTATTTGCAAATCAAAAGAGGACAGAGACATCCAGAAAGAATACTGAAAAGAAGTGTAACTATAGTTAAAAAGAAAAAAGTAAAAAATATTAGACCTACACCTAAGTTACTTTTAACAACCTAATGATAACATCTCAATGGGATTGGCTAGGATACCCACCATGACTGCTGTGTTTCTAATTTAGCTTTTTTCTAGGTCCCTGTCAAGTTTTGGGACTGAGAGAAGGTTGGCATACAAAAAGCTTTGCAGCACTGTGAACTTCTTCGTTGTAAATAACTTGAAGAGGCAGATGCCATGAACAGAACACTCTAACAGCATGGCTTTTTCTGAAATAGTCTGCATTAGTGTTTTAAACTTCACTTTTTTTTTTTTTTTTTAGCTTTAAAATAGCAGTTTCTGGTGTGATCACTTGCACTTTTTAAGTTCTTAATTTTCCTCCTCTAGTGGGGCTATATGAACTGGGTGAAGCTAAATGTTTAACTCATTTTAAGAAATGTAACATCATTTGGGTTTAAGTTATTGACATTTTGAGAAATTTGAAACCTTAAATGCAGTTTCTGTTCCTTTAGCCTTTTCCTTTTTGCTTTACTACAGTCCCTTCTGCTAAATTTTCTTTCTGCATTTTCTTGTTCATGAGATGTCTCTTCAAGATAACAAAGATCAAACCAGCTCTCTGTTCCACATTTGTGATTGATGACCACATGGTAATTTTGTAGTTTTGATTCTGGATGTATTTTGCATTTTGAATTTTCTCAGCAGCACTGAGCAAGCGTTTGTGTGTGTCGGGGGGAAGTGTGGGTTATGGTGTAATAAGGGTAGGGGGAGTAAGGTAATTTCTGCTGGGGTGTTGGTTTATGCCAAATGAAAATGCTGATGAAACTACTGTAATATGCACTGATAGCTGAAGAGCCTTGATACTAGAAAGTGAGACAGTTTTGTGGAGCATATTGTTCTACTCTGACTTCTGAATTCAGAGATTGTGTTGAACCACAAAAGTATTAGGTTTCTGGGTTGTGCTCTCTCTTCACTGAACTCAGTAAAAACCAAACAAACAGAGCTTCTACCAAATAAAAGGAAATAGATCCATGAATCCCAGCATCCTGAGAATGTATTTTTCCATTAGGATAAAAAGCAAATATTTCTGCTATGGGGGATTTTAGTTTCTAGCTATCTACTCTACATATTTTTGGTTCTTCTTTGCCTCAAAGAGAACATGCATTGCATGTGACTGTTGTTTTATCCCTTTTCAATAGATTCTACTTTCAGATCTTTCTACAGAAATACAAGTATGCACACTCAAAAAGTATATACTTGAACTGTAGTTTGGTTTCCATCTCATTGTGGAACATGTTCATGATGCTTTCACTACTGGCTTCTCCCAGTGACAATTCAAAACTCAGACTTTCCAAGGATGTGTAAGTCTCTGGGTGCACTGGCTCAGTATCAAATTCCATAAAGAGCAGAGGATACAGCAGCATGCATTCATTGAGTATAAATCTACATCAAAATTTGTCTTCAGTTTCTTCCTAAATCCACCACTGTTTACACTGTTATTCTTTTATTATGGTCTGCTTCTTACAAAACAAGACCAGATGACAGAGTTCATAAGTAAAGAGGATTATTGGAATGGGATAGAGTTATCCTATAGTCTGTAATCCCAGGAGAAAAACAGAGGTATCTGGTTTTTGCAATAAATTTTTCTCTGTTGCTTATAAATTGGATGAGTAGCTAAGGATTTGGTCTCTAGCTTTTAGGCATTGGAAAGTCCTCTAAGTTTGCTTAGGACTGAATCACTGTGAACCAAACAGGTTTCATTCACAGATCAAAAATCTTTAGTATGCTTTCTTGCTGCAAACTAGTGATTATTTAACTAATAGATCTCTATTTATAAAGTAATTCTTGCAAAATTATGTGAAGATTACTGTTAAGTCCATGAGTGTACTTTGTGGCATTAGATTTTGGGCGTTTCTTCCTTCAAAAAAAAAGGATCTTTGGGAATTTTTTAATAGATTCATAGAGTTATACTTAAATCAGCCTGCAAGTTATCAACCAATAATAATTTCAAGTATGTGTATTGTTTTTCCTTCTCTATAGCATAAAGGGGCAACAGATATTTTGACATTAATGTAAGGTGTTACATAGAAAAATCTTAATATAGAGTAATAGCATATTTTCTAATTGAGGGAAGAAGTGACATTTTGCCCATTAGGCAGCTAAATGGTAAGAAGTCTGAGTTTGGTGCCAGCAAACAGAGAAGTAGTGTGCATGGATGAAGTTTATCCTGGTGACTTTATATGGTGATTCTGCATAGCTATTGAACAAGGCAGTATCAGCTGCTTCTTCCTATTGTACATGCTGCAGTGTTTTGGGCAGTCAGTTCCCCAGATGAGGGAACTGATTTAAATTGAAAGCTAAAGATTTCTTCTTTGTTAGGGAACTGATAAAGCTGGAAAAAAAAATCTGCCTCCTTGGCCAGCTGCACAGACTTTTAGTTCTACCTGGCAATGAGCATCTTCTGGCAAGGGCAGGCCTCTTGCTTTTATTTTTAAGTGTAGCCTTTTTATGTGGGTTTGGAGTTATAGCTTTGTAAGAAATTCCAGTTTTGTAGTTGTTGAGAGCTGTACCTGGGGCAGAGGCTGGAAAGCAGGCAGTTGGTTTCTGGGTGAGTAGGAGGCACAGGGGGGAGCAGTGGGACTTGGGATGCATCTGCATGTACTCCAGAAGCAATACAATTTAAGTCTCTATATGATAGAAAACCTAAGTTGAAGTCCCTCAGCTAATTTAGTTGAAGCTGTGAATTACTCCTAGATGTAATAGATTGCTTATACATAGAATGCTAATACAATAATAATTACATATATATTATAAATCCTAGCATTTTACTTGTTTTTAGTTATTTTGCTCTGTATGTGCTTAGGTTGCTACACAATTTCCTACACAATTAAGGACTATCATCAAGTTATCTCAGAGGTCATACTTCAGAGTTGGCATGTTTGTTTTTTTTTTTTTTCTGGTTGGATATTTTGCTTAAGGTGGAGGACTTATTTAAAAAGCATCCATTTTGAATACATTCTTGAGATTCCATAACTAGGCATTTCCATGCAGGCAGATTATTCAAAAGAACAAGAATGTCTTCAGGGTTTTTTTTGTTTTTTGGTTTTGGTTCTCCTTCCTTCTTGCATCCATGATCAAGGAACTCAGTAAAACTCGGGTCTTCTGAAATCTGGAAGGATTATTTGTATTGTTCTTCAAAAATATTTGGACATTGGCATTTGTTTTGTCTAGTTCTGGAAAACACATCTTCTGGGGGCTGGTGATGGTATGTTTAAGAAAGATTTGGCATCCAATACCTTCCTAAGATACTGTCATAACTGTGCTAGGAAATACGTCAGTTTACCATAGTGGAACTGGATTTCAAGTTCTGAATAATTAGTGTAAAGACTGGTAAGCAAGATTCTTCAGTCTACATTATTCCTCTGTTCCTAGCAGATATCTGGGAAACTATTTGCTGCAGTGGTGAGGTAAACAAGATGTTGTTGTAGCTGGAAGGAACTCAAGGAAAGGCCTAAGGGTAGGCAGGGTTTGGTAGCCAGCTTCCTTTTCTTTGTGGGTTTAAAATCAAAGAATCATAGAATCATAGAATTGGCTGGGTTGGAAGGGACCTCAGAGATCATCTAGTCCAACCCTTGAACCACCGTTGCGGTTGCTAGACCATGGCACTGAGTGCCACATCCAGTCTTTTTTTAAATATCTCCAGGGACGGAGAATCCACCACTTCAGTGGGCAGCCCATTCCAATGACGGATCACTCTTTCCGTAAAGAAATTCTTTCTAATATCTAACCTAAACTTCCCCTGGCACAACTTAAGTCCATGCCCTCTTGTCTTGTTGAAAGTCGTTTGGTAAAAGAGCCCAACCCCCACCTGGCTACACCCTCCTTTCAGGTAGTTGTAGAGAGTGATGAGGTCTCCCCTGAGCCTCCTCTTCTTTAGGCTGAACAACCCCAGTTCTCTCAGCCTCTCCTCGTAGGGTCTATGCTCGAGTCCCTTCACCAGCCTGGTTGCCCTCCTTTGGACCTGCTCCAGGACCTCGATATCCTTCCTGAACTGGGGGGCCCAGAACTGGACACAGTACTCAAGGTGTGGCCTCACGAGGGCTGAGTACAGGGGCAGAATCACTTCCTTGGACCTGCTGGCAATGCTGTTCCGGATACAGGCCAGGATGCCATTGGCTTTCTTGGCCACCTGGGCACACTGCTGGCTCATGTTCAGCTTCTTGTCGATCCAGACTCCCAGGTCCTTTTCTGCCTGGCTGCTCTCCAGCCACTCTGTCCCCAGCCTGTAGCGCTGCATGGGGTTGTTGTGGCAATGTCAGCTTTCATTTAGCACCTGAGCCATATCCTCAAGTGCTATAAACTAAAATAATCTATTTTTTTTTCCACGGAGATATAAATACTTAATTTCATTTAGTTAATAATTAGGTTTTGGTGTTCTTTTGAGTACTTCACTGTATGAAACTTCCTTCCTGTTCTTTTCTCAGAATCAATTAATTTTAAGGAAGTGTATGAAATAATCTGTTGTGATTTTGTTAAATAATGCCAGTGAATATATTTTTCATGGTTTTTCAAGCCTTGTTAACAATTGATGGAAAAGTTTGGGCTATGTGGGAAGTTTTAAACACAATCAAATTTTAATTTATAATAGATATTGCCTCAAAATTGGAGTCTTACACATTTCATATAATTTGTGTCATTAATAGGTGAACATTATACCTATCATAGGCAAAGCAGACAGCATTTCTAAAACAGAACTACAGAAGTTCAAGAACAAAATCATGAGTGAATTAGTTGGTAATGATGTCCAGATCTACCAGTTTCCAACTGATGATGAAACCATTTCTAAAACTAATAACGTCATGAATGTAAGTAAATGACAGAAACACTGATATTTCAGTATTAAAGCATCACTCTCTAACATTGATTCATGGCTGTTCTTTTTACCTTTATCTTGAGACTTATAAGTTTGCATGTAAAAAGTTTTATTTCATTTATTTTTCTATCTCATTAACAGCTCCTCTTTTTGTTTTTTTTTTTTTCACCTGCTAACAAATCTTCTTCCCCTTTGCTATTAATAGAAGTTGTTTTAGAAGGCTTTTTGTTTTCTGGCTCATCAACAGAAAATAGTTTCTCGCTTCAATACTTAATATATAAATGCTAACATAGATGGACAGATTTGCTTTGCTCTTTTCCTCAGCAAATACTACCTTATATTAGTTAGGGAAGATATTTAAATGCCTTGTTTCTCCATTATTCTTTGGTCTTTATGATGTGGGAGGTGTCCCTGTGCATGCAGGGGGCTTGAATCTTGGTGATCTTTGAAGTCCCTTCTAGCCCTAACCCTTCTCTGATTCCATGATTCTATAGCAAGTCTTCCATGTGCTTTTTCCTTTTATTTAGTACTTTAATTTTAACTTAAGACATTTTTTCTCAGGGAATTAGAAAGTCAGATATAATTCTGCCCTTTTTACTATTGCCTTTTCAGATCCTCCCAGGAGTATCTGCCAGCTTTAACTCAGCTTGTGAAGCCTAGACATCTTTGCTTTGAGCACTTTCTCTGTGTTTTTGGTTCATGTGCATATGTCTGGAGATGCACATGAATGTATGTTTGCATATAATGGGGTTTTTAAGTTGGGAGGAGGAGGCTGTGTGCTGGAGTGTATGGCTCTGCAGTCCCAGCAACTGTCCCACTTGTGCCAGGGAGTGAGGATGTGCAGGCTGTGGTTCAGTAGCAGGTCCTTCTGCTGGGGGAAAAGTTGATGATCTGGTACTTGACCCTTTCATGCTCTGCCTATGATTTTTTTTCCAATTCATGATTTTTAAAAAAATTATTTTGTCATTTGTTGTAGGTTGGCATGCAGATATTAATTGCCCAGCCTGTATTTCTGGCCATTTGGCTGAGCCCACATCAGTATCCGTACCTTGGGTTCAAACCTGTGATCATCTCATAGCTGTTTCTTGGGGTATGAACCCTGGCTGAATGGGATTTAGAGGGATGTTCCAGAGCAGCTTTCTGTTTTCTGCTGCTACTCTTTTAACGCAGCTCAGGATGTAATCAGTCAAACCTGCCAAATCAAGTCCAACCTGTTGTCCACCAGGAACCCCAAGTCTTTTTCTGTGAAGTTCCTTTCCAGACAGTTGGCCCCCAGCATGTGCTGGAGCATGGTGTTAGTCCTCCTGAAGTGCAGGACTTGGCATTGCTCTCATTTGCACTTCATGAGATTCCCGTTGCCCCATTTCTACAGCCTGTCAAGGTTCCTCTGAATTGGCAGCACACTCATGGGGTCTATGAATTGCTCCTCCCAGGTTTGCTATTGCACCTTGGCCTTTGTATTAGTAGTTGGACTGCCTACTGATCTCTTTAAAGTGGTTCTTGGCTTGAAACTCCCTGTTGGCTTTTCCCGAAATGGTTTATTTCTGAAGTGTTTCCTTTTCAGTTCTGATATAAGGATGCTGAGTGGTAAGACTGTCTTGGTGTCACTCTTACAGGGGCATTTGCCATTTGCTGTAGTAGGAAGCACAGAATTTGTGAAAATTGGGAACAAAATGGTGAGAGCTCGTCAGTACCCTTGGGGCACTGTAGAAGGTAAATGGATTCTCAGAGCTATTTTACTAGACTTCTGTTGTTTTTCTTGAAGTATAAAATCCCCCAGTACTAATAAGGGCTGATATTATTCACTGATACCATATTGATTTTATTTTGGATCAACATTTTAAGGAGTTTGACAATCAATACTTGAGGTGGGCACTAACTGATAGTTTTATCAGCATTAATGCATCTCTGGAATCAAACTATGAGGTGGTGTATGTAATATTTGGGTAGGTTGGTATGTTGGAAGTGCCTCTAGCACTACCAGATTCCAGTGTTTTATGATTGTCAGTAATGAACAGAGAATAAAAGAGAGAAATTCATCATTGTTCAATTCAGACAGGAAATCAGGATGTGTTGGAATATGTTCACCAGAGCTTAGAATTAGTCCTTCAATGTGTATATTAGAAATCATAAGGAATAAGAGGTATAATAAACAGCGAGATACCTTTTCCTGAAAGTATAATTAGTAAAGCAAATAAATTAATCTTTATTTCCAGGGAGAGAAATTAATCTCTATAAATGTTATTTAAAATATATTTTGACGATCTTGCAACTTGTGCATCTTAATGAAATCTTCTTCCTTTAATTGAATAGTGGAAAATGAGAACCACTGTGACTTTGTGAAGCTCCGTGAGATGCTTATTTACACAAACATGGAAGACTTAAGGGAGCAGACTCATGCACGACATTACGAGTTGTACAGACGCTGCAGGCTGGAAGAAATGGGCTTCAGAGACATTGGCCCTGAGAACAAACCAGTCAGGTAAAAGTCTTCATGTACAACTCTTGCTTTCAGCTTCTGTTCATTTCACTTCACTTGGCTGTTTCAACCCAATGGAAAGCAGCACTGATACATGGGATGAGTTTTCAAAGAGGGAAAGAATTCTTTGGTTTTTTTTTGAGTAAATATAGAATCATAGAATTGGCTGGGTTGGAAGGGGCCTCAGAGATCATCATCAAGTCCAACCCTTGATCCACTACCGCTGCAGTTCCCAGACCATGGCACTGAGTGCCACATCCAGTCTCTTTTTAAATATCTCTAGGGATGGAGAATCCACTACTTCCCTGGGCAGCCCATTCCAATGTCTGATCACCCTCTCAGTAAAGAAATTCTTTCTAATATCCAACCTAAACCTCCCCTGGCAGAGCTTAAGACCATGCCCTCTTGTCTTGCTGAGAGTTGCCTGGGAAAAGAGACCAACCCCTCCCTGGCTACCCCCTCCTTTCAGGGAGTTGTAGAGAGTGATGAGGTCTCCTCTGAGCCTCCTCTTCTCCAGGCTGAACAGCCCCAGCTCCCTCAGCCTCTCCTCATAGGGTCTGTGCTCGGGTCCCTTCACCAGCCTGGTTGCCCTCCTTTGGACCCACTCCAGGACCTCAATCTCCTTCCTGAACTGAGGGTCCCAGAACTGGACACAGAACTCAAGCTGTGGCCTCACCAGGGCTGAGTACAGGGGCAGAATCCCTTCCCTGGACCTGCTGGCCACACTGTTCCTGATACAGGCCAGGATGCCACTGGCCTTCTTGGCCACCTGGGCACACTGCTGGCTCATGTTCAGCTTCCTGTCAATCCAAACTCCCAGGTCCCTTTCTGCCTGGCTGCTCTCCAGCTACTCTGTGCCCAGCCTGTAGCGCTGCATGGGGTAGCTATTCATTCAGTTATCTTCATAAAGAAGTGTATGAGATCATATAAGCATTGCTTTTAAAGGTGTACAAGCTAGCTGGATTTCTTCAACTTTTCTCTTTTAGAATAAACCTGGGGATTTAAATTTTTCTCATGGAGAAAGTAATTTTCTTCAGATACTTTATGTTCTTTAAATTCATTTCATTATATATTAGCATGCTGTTTTACTTTCTCTATCTTGAGAAAGATATCTTCTCTCTCTGTACTCCAGAATCTTGTCTGATTCTGGACAATGGTTTGGTTGGACTCAATTTGAGAAGAAATGGAAGCAGAAACTTTTGTTAAGTCTTTTGCCACACTGTTGGCATCCCACATTATCTGCTATAATAACAAATATCTAGCCTTTTCAGGTAAAAAAATTTCTTGTTACACTGTAAGAAGTTGATCCTAAAATGATGATCCCAAAAGAAAGTTAAGCAGAGGGTTAGAAACGCTCAGTTGTTTCATGTAATAAAACTGCAGAAGGTATTCACATTTTCTGTATCGAGTCTTTTTAATGTTTTATTTTCAATTCTGTAATCTCCCTCTCCCTTTTCCCATTTTCTTTGGTCGTTTTATGCATTTGTGAATGCATTTATGTATTTGTAAGTGGTTCGAGTCCTGCTGTGGAAGAACTGATGCTTCAGGAGTTGTTCAAGCCTTCACAGGGTAGCAAAGTGCAATTGTTGCATAGTCATGGTGGGAAATATCAACTTAAAACCAGACATGAAAACAAAATATGACTAAACATTAAAACCAGTTTCTAGTACTTTGAACCAGCTGGTTTGGTTACTTCTTGCTTTATTTAGTGATCAGACTGTCTTTACCTATTCTAAAAAAAGACTTTTAAATGGCTTTCCTCCAAATAGTTATTTTTAGTGGCTTAAATGCTTTGCTTTCACCTATACTTTGCGCAGAAGTTCTAAGGCAGTTGCAGCTACTGTAACTTGTAGAGTGTTGATAAAGCAGCATTTCTTTCACTTTAGCTATGTGTAATTTACATGTGATTTCAACAAAAATAATTAAATAAGATGAATGTGGCCAAGGAAGATGCTGGATGTAGGCTCTTCTTTCTGAAGTCTTAATGTCAAGGCACATTTAAAGATTAGTTCATTTAGATGATCTTGAGCTGATCATGCATCCCAGTGGTCTCTTTATATTTCTCTTGACTTACCAAAAGACGAATAAATCCTTTTGATAAATAGAGAACCAGTGTTTGAATGAAGTTTAATACTAACTGAAACTGACCATAGACTTTTCATTTGGTTTAGATTTAGGTTTAAGAACAAAAACTAACAGTGGATGTCTTGTTATCTTTGTCTAGGGAAAGCTTTTTGGTTTTTTACAGATTTGTTCATGGCAATATTGACTGCAGTATCTTTGGCTTTTCTCAACTTGAATTTTACAATGTACATCAATCTTAAGATAAGAGTTAAATGATAAAAATAATCATCCACAGAACTCTTTCCACAAACACAAGAATTGTCTTTGTAAAACCCCTAAACATTTTGCATTTTACTAATGGTGTAAAGCAGCAGGTTTGTATCAGAATGTCACAGTATTTTGCACTTCAAAATTTGGTTTAGAAATGAATTGCTTGTGAGGATACAGAAAAGCTAAGTTCCCTCTCATGTAATTTCTATGTATGGCCTGCTGTGAGCTTGTTGAGAGCTTTGTGACAAGACAATACACTTAATAATTACTTTTGGTAATTTGCATCTGTTGGAAATGTCATTGTTTTGAAAGGATGAGAATAGGTATTCTGTGAGAATGTAGGAAAATCAATGTTTTCCCAGATCAACTTGGATGGGAAGAGAAAAGTGGGACTTGGATAAGAATGTGGGGTTGTCCCTCAGCTGTGTGGCATAGCGAGTGACCTGGGGTCTGAAAGCAAAGGCATTTGGTCTTTTGGGAGAAGAGTTTTATGATACCGTAATCAGGGAAGGGAATTTAGAGGATCTGTATGTAGTGTAATTAAAAGACTAATGTAGCCTTAGACATGAAGTGTTTTATGAAATCCCTGAGGAAACAATAAAAAGTGTCATCCTCAGCAGGGTGATAGAAGACTTCTCTTCCCATAGAAGTTCAGGGCATCCCATTTTACTGATTTGTAAATTTAATATGTTTCAGAATAAGGACTATGATCTTCTTCTAGGCAAAAATGTTTTATGAAATTGTCATTCTCTTTTTTCTAAAGGATATTTACAGTATGTACCAGGATTCAAAGAGCTGAAGTTTTGTAGTATAGTTAATATTGCATAGCAGTATATGACTGATGATTAAAATTTCATGCTTCTTTTGTAAATAATGATCAAAATGCATGTTGAAAAGTAATATTTTTTGCCTGGGATATATCTGTCTGTATACTAAATTTGGTAATCTGAATTTGGTTATTTTATGTAAATTTAGAAAATTTCTGCTAGACTTGAATAATGGGCTGAATTTACTGCACTGGGATTTGTAGCATTTGAACACTGATATTTGAGTAGCTAATCTGCCCTGCCTTTTGGCATGTCATGAAAAAGTTGCCTGTGAAGTTCCTGGTCCATTCGTTTGGACTTATTCATCCAAAATTGTATGCCACTGCAATGCAAAACCAGTAGTTCTTGGATATCCAGCTACCATGTGAGATAGGTTGTGGGCAGGCACCTGTAAAAGCTTACACTCTTGGATGTGAAAAAACATGTTGACAAGCTTTATATTTTTATGGGAGACATGGAAAGAGGTGGTTTCAGCACAAAATGGAAATATACACTTGCATCTTTTTTACTAGGTGTGAAGAGGGAAAATGTAGTAGTAGTCTGAAGTGACTGTCTTGTGTACACTTTTAAAAATATCTGTTTTCTAATCCTAACTTTTTGTAAATTTTTCCCATAGTAACTTTTTAATTTCTTTATTTGCAGTTGCATTCCATGGGTTAGCTCAGTTCAGATCAGTCTGTTAGTTTCTCCCTAATAATTTATGAACCAACTCCATTTTCTCCCTAATAATTCATGAACCAACTCTCCATTTTGAACCTCATTAAAGTGTTGAATGCTTCCATGTTGGTGTTCTCACTGCCAGAAAAGCAGAAAAGCTCTGCTTCTACAAGATTTGGCCAGCCAGTGTGAATTTATTGTCAGCAAATCATTACCTCTGAAGTCAGTGCTGTTTTCTGAAACCCTTGGGATCTCAGCAGTACTGCAGTAGGATGACAGAATCACAAAATGGTTTGGGTTGGAAGGAACCTCTAAAGGTCATCTAGTCCAACCCCCTGCAGTAAGCAGGGAAATGCTCAGCTAAATCAGGTTACTCAGAGCCTTGTGAAGCCTCACCCTGAGTTTCTCCAGGGACAAGGCCTCAACTTCCTCCCTGGCCAACCTGCTCCATTTTTCCACCACCTTTATGGTAAAGAACTTGTTCCTAACATCCAACCTGAATCTACTCTTCTCTAATTTAAAGCCATTGCCCCTCATCCTATCACTACAGGCCCTTGCAAACAGTCCCTCTCCATCCTTCCTGTAGGCCCTTGCAGATATAGGAAAATAATATTTCAGATATTAGGTCTCCCTGGAGCCTCCTCTTCTCCAGGCTGAACAACCCCAGCTCCCTCAGCCTGGCTTCATAGGAGAGGTGTTCCAGTGCCCTGATCATTTTCATGGCCTGGGATTAGAAGGTCATGGGTGATTTGGAAGTAGGTACAGCTATTGCACAGAAAAGATGTAAATGATTACTCACAGTAAGCAATGAGTATTTGGGAAGTTTGGAGGGACACTAACTGTATAGTTAAAAAAGTGTAAGGGTATAGTCAGGACTTTGGGTAATAAAGTCGTTGAGAGAATGGAATGTAAAATCATCCATAGCATTTTAGGCTATTGATTCTGCTGTTTTCAGGACACCTGGTTTATACTGGCATTTTCTGAAAAAGTTATTTCAGTTCAATAAGAATAACGAGCATAATTTAAATTAATGAGTGATTTGGAACTCACTAAATCTCATTCTTATACCTTTCAAAAACAATATATGAAACTTTTTAATGAAAATCAGAGTTCAGTCTTATGTTGGAGCATCATTCCACAAGGTAAAGAGAATTACAATCACATACGTATTCTATCAGATTAAAATATAATGTGGTAAACCACTTAAAAAATGAACATTCCACCAAGTGATGCTTTAGGGAATAAATGGAATACCATCTGAGACTAAACTTAGCCATATAGTTATAATTTCCAAGCTCTGCAAAGCAGCTAATCAGGTATGGGCTTGGAAAGGCTGCCACAGCAAAATTTATGAAATGAAGTAAATGGATAGCAGAGTATTTGAGGGATAGTTTATGCATTTTGTGCAGTATCTTTTGGATGTAAAAACCAGGAGGTGCTTTTAATACTTAAAAGTGAGATTTGCATTTCTTTGTTGTTGAAATTTAAAGATAGACCTTTTTTGTACATGGAGGATCTAGTCCTGACTTTTTGATGATCCAGTAGTGCCCATCAAGAACCTGAATTCCTAGTTTCAGGCCAGTCTCAGCAAGAAATAATTGCTGAGATGTCCAGAATGGAAAAATATGGAGGGAGTTGAAAACAGAAACATAGAGAGTGCTTCCAACCAACCAAACCTCTCAGTATTCACACGCCTTGGATGTTTGCAAAGGAGGAGAGGATTGCTGTTGTTTTGAAGCTGGATATTTTGTGAATCCATTTCCCAGTCTAGGCTGTGATGTTGCTAAAGGGGACATTCTTGGTTTGACATAAGAGAACTAATGGGCAAGGGCTTGATGAAAAAAGCTGAAGGTTGATATTCATGCTGTATGCTTGTGTCTGTGGGTTCACTGATGTTCATTGCTCTCTGATGGTAATTGTTCTCTGGTTTAGTTGTTTTTCTGATCATAATTGCATCTTTTTTTCTTCATAATAGTTGCAGTTTAATTGGAACATAAACATCTCAGTTTCTCAAAATGTGAACAATCATATATTCCATTATTTATTCATCCCTGAACCTTCCAGTTCTCAAAGAAAAACATGTTTATTTTTCAGTCTGTTTTGAGGATGATGACAGAAAAACAGGAATGATTCAGAAATGTGACTAAGTTCACATGCAGAGGAAAGTTGATATGACTCCAGTTAACTTTTCTAAGAAAATAAACCTAATATCTGAAAATTTATTAGACTTCTTCCTTAAGAACTCACTTGGGAATGGAATTCATCTGACCAGTTGCAGACCTTTGCATTTGAATTATGTATTTCAGCCTCCTTATGGTAAGACTGAACCACATCCAAAAGACAGGTTTTTCATGCCTCCACTGGGAAAATGGTAATTATTTAGATCTGCTTAACATCAAGCTAGGTAGTTTGCTGAGTCAAGGGCCCATATTAAAAATACACACCACTAGTTAACTGTTAATTCATTATTTTTTTAGTTTTTCTGCCACACATTAATTGAAAGTCAAATGTTATGCAAAAAGTTCCATCTGTAATTTTCAAATTTAAAAGCTTTTTAAAACTTAAATGAACAAACTGTAAAATACTGTGTAAATCACAGAATCACAGAATAGTAGGGATTGGAAGGGATCCATGGAGACCATCCTGTCCAACTCCCCTGCTGTAGCATCCTTGAGTAGGTTGCACAGGAACACATCCAGATGGATTTTGAATGTCTCCAGAGATGGAGACTTCACAACCCCTCTGGACAGCCAGCTCCAGTGCTCTGTTACCCTCACAGTAAAGTTTTTCCTTATGTCCACACTGAACCTCCTGTGTTCCAGTTTTTGTCCATTGCCCCTTGTCCTGTTACTGAGAAGAGTCTGATCCCATTTTCCTGGCACCCTTCCTTTGGGTATTTGTAAGCATTGATGAGGTTCCCCCTCAGTCTGCTATTTTCCAGGCTAAACAGATCCAGCTCTTTCAGGTTTCCCTCCCATGGTTGATGCTCCAGTCTCCAATCATCTTAGTGGCTCTGTGCTGTACTCCCTCCAGTAGTTCCTGTTCTTCATGAGCTGAGGAGCCCAGAACTGGATGCACTATTCCAGATGTTTCCAGATAGACACACTGGGTATTACAGCTGTGCTTCTGTCAGAGGTGACAGTGCTGTCATCAGGTACATCATGGAATCTTAAGGTGTAGAATGTCTTCATAATCCCTTATGATCTTCTAAAACCTCAATGAGAATGCATTATTTAAGTAATCATAGAATCATAGAATCCTTGGGGTTGGAAGGGACCTCGAAAGATCATCTAGTCCAACCCCCCCTGCCAGAGCAGGGCCACCTAGAGTACCTCGCATAGGAACGTGTCCAGGCGGGTTTTGAATGTCTCCAGTGAAGGAGACTCCACGACCCCCCTGGGCAGCCTGTTCCAGGGCTCTGTCACCCTTACAGTAAAAAAACTTTTTCGAATATTCAACTTGAACCTCCTATGCTCCAATTTACACCCATTACCCCTTGTCCTATCACTGGTCACTACTGAGAAGAGCCTAACTCCATCTCCTTGACACTCACCCCTTACATATTTGAAAACATTGATGAGGTCACCCCTCAGTCTCCTTTTCTCCAAACTAAAGAGACCCAGCTCCCTCAGCCTTTCCTCATAAGGGAGATGTTCCACTCCCTTAATCATCTTAGTAGCTCTGCGCTGGACTCTTTCAAGCACTTCCCTGTCCTTCTTGAACTGAGGGGCCCAGAACTGGACACAATACTCCAGGTGCGGCCTCACCAATGCAGAATAGAGGGGGAGGAGAACCTCTCTTGACCTAAATCTAATAATCTTTATCATCTCGATTTTGCAAGGGCTTTTGTATATAATTCTAGGGGTCCAGCCCAGAAGAATGAGAGAATCTTTGAATGTTATTTTTGTAATGTGCTGTATGAGAAGCAGTGAAACCAGTCTTCAGGTAAATGGAAAAGTGTTCTGCTGTGACTGCAGTAGTGTTGAAAGGATTTGCTTAAGATCTGGTGAACTATTTTACCCTTCTCCTCAAATCTCCTAAGCCCAAAGACTGTTTGGATCATTATGTTGATGATATGCCAAACACAGAAGGGGAAATGTTTTTAATTTTACCTTCCAGAACAATTCAGTCCAGGGAAAGGAGAATTTAAAAAATATATATAATTTTTTTTCTCTTCTTTGTACACGTAATTTTATTACTCAGTAAATTGAGTGTCTTCAAAATTAATATTTTATTAATTTCAAGGAAAAATTGCTTTTATGTGATAAACTAGCCTAGGTTAAGTCTAAAAATAACCACATTAATGAAATGAAGGTGTGATTGCAGCATGTTAGCTTAGTCTAACATGCATTAGCTCTTTATTGCACCCAAAAGCAGTGTGTTAGCAGAACTGTCACTGGGCCCAAAAAATGTGCATAGAGAGATTGCTGGCACTGGAAAAACCCATGCTGTAGCTTTATTGTTGTTCCATATGCTCTTTAAACTTCAAGGCAGTGTGAATGAATATACCTGTGTGAAAACTATGCCCTTATTTCATGTGGTTGTTATACTTTCAGGGTGATTTAAGTTACTTCACAGTAAAAGAAGCAAACTCCAAAAGGGGCTTTTCTTCCAAATTTGTTCTGTTGCAATGTGTTGCTCAAATAACATGTGAAATAAATAATAATAATAGGAAATAAAGTAGGAAGAGTGTTCTGACCTTGAGATCTTACAAACATTCAATCTGCATGTGTAATTTCAAGGCTATTCTCTCTCTTTAGATTGTATTTTGAATACAAATAAGAAACTTCAGAATTGAGAAACTGCCCAGTCATCATAAATGTAAAAAAACAAAAGAGCTGTTTAAGCTTTATGTTGCTCTGAATCATTAAATTTTTAGGTGTCTAAGTCTTTCAATTTATAAACTGTTTTAATAGAAGCAGTAAAAGATGAGACTTAAAAACTGGTGCCAAACTTGGTATGCGTATTAAAAATAAAAAGCAAATTTAAATATTTGACATACATATACATTTATTTTACATTGGAGTGGAAGGCATGAGATACCTGGCAAAGGACAATAACTGATGATAGGGAGAAGGGCTCAGTAAGTGCTAGAAGAGATAATTGTTCCAGAATTAGAGCTAGAACTTTATCTATGTTTAGATCCATCCTCCAACATACTGGACTTTTGGATGTTGAACTGCTCAGGAAATGATATTTATTCTATATTAATGTAACTCAACCATATTTAAATTTTGACATCACATAAAGAAAGGGCAATACAGTTTGAAGGTCCTGTTATTTTCCTTCCTTTTTCATATCAGAATAATCAGTTTATTGTGTTAATGCTCCAGATGTAGTATTTTTGTAATATCCTATTTTAAGACTGAGGTTTCACAATGCAGAATTTTTTTTTTCTGTCAATTTTGGTGTCATATTAATAATGTTCTGCATGCTGGAGAAAGTTATAACTCAAGTCTTTTTAGAACATGAGATTCCTAAAATGCTGTATTTACTTTGAAATGAAAATTGCCCGGAAGCTGTGAGCATAAATAATTTAACTCAGGGTTTTTAACTTAAATAAAAACTTAGAAAAGCCACATGCTTGCTTCTGTTTAGGTTTGTTAATGGGTTTTTATGTGGGGAGCTGCAGAAATTAGTATTTCAGATGAGTATTAGTTGTTTAAATAATGTTCCAGATTGTTGGTTTACCACAGTGAATAAAGCAGCGTGCTGGAGACTTGATGACATTTTTGGACTTCAGTCTACAGGAAGCCTATGAGGAAAAGAGACATGAGTTCTACCTTCAGCTGCAAAGAGAAGAGGAGGAGATGAGACAAAGGTTTGTGCAGAGAGTGAAGGAGAAGGAAGCAGTATTGAAAGAAGCAGAGCAGCAGGTAAGCATGCCTGGCTTGAGGTCACTGAGTTGTGGAACAGGTAAGAGTTTAGCAAAATCACAACTAGTCAATATTTGTAATTTTCCAGTATTTTGAGGGTGGTAATGCTTAAAAGCAAAAGCAGGTTTATTACACTGGTTGGACTGGCAGATTGGCTACACACAAGGAAATGATCATAAGTGTTACAAGAAGAGGCTGAGGGAGTGTGGGTTGTTAGGGCTGGAGCAAAAAGAGGCTGTAAAGACGGCTCTCTACAGCTGCATGAAAGGAGGATGTAGCAAGGTGGAGGTTGGTCTCTCCTATTTAACAAGTGATAGGAGAAGAGTAAATGGTCTCAAGATGCACCAAAGGAGGTTTAGATTAGATACTAGGAAAAAAATTTCTTCACCAAAAGGATTGCAAGACACTGCAAAAGGCTGCACAGGGAAATGGCTGTATCACCATCCCTGGAGTTACTGTGTAGATGTGGTGCTCAGGGACATGGTTTAATGGTGGATTTTGCAGCATTGCTGGTTTAATGGTTGAACTTGACCTTCTCCAACCTAAATGATTCTATGAATCTATGAATGGCAGTCTTTTTTTTTTTTAGAAGGAGGGAGCTTATGGTCTAAAGAGTAGGTGTCATAAATCAATAGCATAGGAGTTATGAGTTGACATGGTGAAGTAAAAGAGGAATAATTGCATCTTGCATGTTTTTTCATCCTCCCTAGAAGTATTCTAAGAAACCTCAGTATGCCATAGCAGTACAGCAGGTGCTTTTCACGCATAGGTTGCTCTATAAAATCAAGATTTCAGGGAAAAAATCCATAGCTTGTTTTTCACCCCAGAGAGTGAGGCATATATATATATATATGTTTGCATGGTCTCCAGTTTCAGTTGAGAGGTTTTGAAGTATGTGTGGTTTTGGTTGTGGTTTTACTTTGCTTTGTTCTTAAAATCTCAGCTGCTTTAAGAATATCTGGAGATATGAAGCATTTCTTGAATATGTTTCTGAACATTTAGTTCTGTCAAGCTGGACTGGCAGAACAGGATCTTCTTATTTACTTTCTGCCAGACACTATCATGGTCATGTGTATTTATATTCAAACACTGGTTTAACTGACATGGAAAGCTGTGTATATTTATTGATGTTCTTTTCTGTGCTTCAGGCTCCCAGCCCAGGTGTAGCAGTTGTTGTGAGGTGTTCAGATGCATGTTTTAAATAAGGAGGCTTAATGCTTTGTTTTCCAATTTTGTTAAATCCCACCCCCCATGCTACTCGTGGAGAAAAAAAAAAAAATTCATTCTCAGTATGAGGCTATCCAGCTAGAAGAATACTTGGCCATGTTCAGAATAGTTTCAGCTAGGTCTTACACAGTAGCTGTGGTACTTTTTGATGTCTTTCATCTAGGATTTATACCAAGTGGCTTGTGAGCTCTGCATATTGCAAATGAATTATGGATATTAGTTTTTACAGTTCCTGATATGGGAAAGTCATCATGCAGTCACTCCTAAAGAACATTTGTCTTACACTTTTGCTGCTCATTCATTAAGAAGTGTGTATATATATCTGGAAACTAAAGAAAAGCAGGAATTGCTGTTGTATTTAAGATTGCTTTCACATCCTTCATTTAGAGGAAACTTGTAGGTACAGTGTGCAGCACTGGCACTCCTGCAGACATGCAGTCACTTAAGACCTTAGAATTTCTGCCCTGAATTTTTTTATTGGTACACCTGCTCTTGCAATGCATCTGATTAACTGTTGCAATGAAATAAATAAATTTCTAGCATACATACATAAACACACATTTATAAAACCTGACACCTTTACTGTCATACTCTACAGGCATACTCTACTATGCCTGTGTAAAACAGGCATACTATTACATTTATCTTTTTTATTTCTTAATTCCCTCTTGGTGAAAGGTGGAAATAAATCTCTTATTTCTGTACCATTATAGCTGCACTTGAATTGAGTTACACCAATACAGATGGGTACAGAAGCTGAGTTCTAGGAAAGTTTATTTGTGGGGAGATGGGAGGTGAGGAAAGGTGGAGTGAAATACCCTTTGGATATCACGTAGAACTTCACAGTAGGTTTAAATAAGACAAAATGCATCTGGAGAGAAAAATTCATTAGTGTGTCAAAAGAACAATTACTGCAGAATAGCAGTTAACTTCTTGTAACAGCTTCAACCACTTGTGTGTGTGCATATTAGTATGTAAGTATAATTAATATACATATTGCAATTCTATACATGAAAATACATATCCGTACAACTTAATTCTGGATAATTCCTTACCCATTTTTGTTTTAGGGAAATAGATTCCACTTGACAGATCCTGATTTAATCCTTCTGTTGGTAATTGTTTCCTCTCTGAAGGCCTTATGTTTGATACAGTAAAGACCTAGTAAAATCTAGTAGGAAATCTAATATTAACTTAGCACCTTGCATAGTTTCCACCTGTACTTAATGGCCAGCAGCCTGGCTTCCATGAGAGCACTCTGAAATGAATGCTTATTTTTCTGCATTGCTATTTTTCAGTCTTACAAATTTTGGGAAAGAACTGCAACGAGGTAAGATTTTTAATTGCAGTGGGGTTTTGTACTGTGATATCACCACCTTGTGTTACTAGTGGGAAATATATTTTTTGTGCTTTTTTTTTAAACAGATACAGACTAAATTTGAGCATCGTATGCTAATGAATCAAGAAATGAAACTGAAGTTAGAGAAAAAGAAAAAAGCTCTAGAAGATGAAATCACAGTGTTTCTTGAGAAGAAAGCCAGTGCTGAGTTACCCCAGTCACAAACATCTGTCTCTACCCCTATTGTTAGTTTGAAGAGAGACAAGGACCGCAAAAAGTAAGTGCTGATGCAGCAAAACAAAATTCTTCAAATACCACTTCTATAACATAAAATTTAGTAATCTTTTAGAAAAGATACAGGCATGCTCCTGTTACAAAAGTGTGTAAAATACCCTTATGTTTGGATCACTAGAATTTTTTTTTCCATGAAGGAACTGAAGTTCTTGACTTGAATTCCTGCGCTTTGATGTCAGAAGTGAAGAAATTGTGAATGTTCACTGACAGAGCAATAGAGGGAACTTGGAGCAATTCAGCCAGGGAATTCCAGAAATAGTATTTGATTGCAGCACTCAGGTTTTGAATGTAGGATATGTTAGTTTTATGGAGCAGTCTGACTGCCACATGGTTCCATAATAATAGATTTGTCATCCTAGTACAGATTTTTGAGAGGAGAGGCTATAAAATTGACTGTAAAATTATACCAAATGTAGAATATAACTGATAAACATTTATCTTTCTTTCCTTGTACCTATTTTTTCCTTTTCCACCCTCTAAGAAACCTGATCTAGTTAAAGATGTCCCTACTCACTTCAGGGGGGTTGGACCAGATGGACTTCTAAGGTCCTTTCCAACCCAAATTACTCTATGATTCTAAGTTATAAAATTTCAGAAATGCATTAAGGAATAATCTCCAGAATAACTTGGCTAACTTCTTCATACATTGAATTAAATGTTCCTATATAAACATTAAATACAATGGAATTAAATTTTTTCTCCTAAAAAAATAGGAGAAGTCAATTAACTTTTTAATTTCTCTTCCTAATACTGGTAGGTTGCAACTTGGCTGCAGATAACATTTTGTTGATTATTGTCTTATTGCAAATGAAAGCAGATTTTTTTGTACAGAAATTATTCATAACTGGTGGATTATGAAAAAGTCTAGAAGCTAGATGGGTGCACATATTTTGAGAAATATCAGGGCAGCTTTGACATTTGTTGAGTCTGTGCTAGCAGTCTGCTTATGTTTTTGCCAAAATTTGTTGAATTTCAAGTAATGTTACTGAGGCCCTTTTTATGGTCTTTTTATTATTTTTTAAAATTTTGTTCTTTTTTCTTTTTTTCTTTCCTTTTTTATTTTTTTTTTTCTGGATTTATATATGAAAGTGGAATTCTTGGTAACAGGAGTAATTATCTGCACTATGATGATTAACTCAACTTTAGAAACATTTAGATTTGTTTCCTCTGTTTTAGCTTTATTTCTTCAGAATATGTCACAGTTTATTTGTTTGCTGTTGTTTTTCACTTCCAGCTTTACGTAGTATTGATGATAGAAGAAGCAATACTGATCATTTCTCTTGAGGAAGCAGTGATTCACAGCATGATTTTGGAGGTGCAGGTGTTGCAGTTTCTTACTCAAGGATTTGGAAAATATCTCATGTTGGTACATGCTGCAGAAGAAGAATTTTAAAGTATGATCTCTACATGTATGGGAAGCAATTACTGCCATTGCTATAATGGACTTTTTATTATGAATCTTGCTTGATAAGCACTTGCCTTACATACATCTGGCCAGCTTGCTTTCATTTTAAGTGCATTGTACCAAAGAAAATATGCCATAAACAATTCTATTCATAATATGAATGCTGTAGTACAAAAGTATTCAGTGACTATATCCACTATAACCTTTCTGAAGAGTTATTTTCATATAGTATGGTATATTAGTGTATTTTAATATTAATTAATACAATTATTGACATAATTCAACCATTTACTTATTTTCTTAACAGATTTTGTTTATAAGCTTTTATGTACAAGCACTGTCCTAAATTTCAGGTATCATCTTTCTAATGAAAAATTACTGAAATATTTTTGCAGTGCTGTACTGTTTCATAATAGTTCATCTGACATTACTACCTTGGTATGGAAAGTACCTATAATTTTTTGATGCTTGTGACTGTGGTGTTCAGTTACCACATAGGCTGAACTTTGCAAAAACTGTTAACTACAAGAGCTTCAGGTTAAAACAAGTTTCAAACGTTTTTTATATTTTCAGTAGCCTTGATAACTAATGGGAAACTATAAGAGATGGAATTCTCTGAAGGTGTTTTTTGCAACTCTTTGAAAATTAAGTGCTAACTTGATAGAAATAAAATGGATTGGTTTCACTTACGTGTTTCTGTTGTTCTGCTTCCCCTACCTCCCATGTTATGAAAAAAAAGGAATAAGATTTCACATTAATCTGAAAAAAATATAAATGTTCTGCATCTGTTTTAAACATCTGAAACAATTTATTGGTTGGAAAAAATAGGAGATTTCTGCATCCTGTGCCAGAAAAGCAGTAAGACTATAAGCAAGTGCTATACTTGATATATACCACCATTATTATCTTAGAACGATAGAATATCTCAAGTTGGAAGGGACTTACAAGGATTATCCAGTCCAACTCCCTGCTCCTCTCAGGACTTGCTAAAGCTAAACCATATGACTTAGAGCATTTTCCAGACACTCCTTGAACTCTATCAGGTTTGATGTCGTGACCATGGCCCTAGGAAGCCTGTTCCAGTGACTGACCTCACCTTCTGTTTTACTCACATAGTGAAGCATTTCATAAACCATTGTTTCCCTTTAATTTCCGTAGTGATGGGAAGGACTAGATGTAAAGATACATAAACTCTTCATTGACCAGGAAAGATTCAAGGTGCTGATTCAGTTGACTCCACAGGAACAGCAGGCTGCAACATAGGAGGGAAGGGGTTAAGAGAAGACATCCATTCAGCCTGCACTCTCAGCCAGCATATATCTGACTCTTAGAAGAAGATGGGCCAGGGCCAGGCCCTGTGATTGCTGACTGATTGCTCCCTCCTGAGCAAAGTGTATCTTGATGAAAGACTAATTTTTGTTTGGCTTTGTACCACTGACTGGTCCATTTGAATCCATTTGATTAGTAACAAAGGATACACCCTCCTCAAAGGAGATAACAGCCAAATGAAAAAAAAAAATTTTTTTTTTTAAACCAAGCAGTAGATTTGGAAGTGTTATGAAGTGATCTTGAACAGAATGTAACTACAAGTGAGTGATGTGTACTGTTAGCACCAGCACTCAGCTATCCCCATGTGGGTTATCCCATCCACTGATATTAACTCAAGCACAGCTCTTCATGAGCATTAGAAAACTGCATCAAAAGACAGAATTATCTTTCTAGAGGGTGGCCACTGTTCTAGGGACAAAGCCTGAGATGGTTAAGTACTGTTTGACCTAGATAGCTCTGTGCCTAGCCAGTACTAGGGGATGTTGACAGCTGGGGACTGTGAATAGTGCCATATGGATGCCACATGTCGTGGTTGGAATGGGTTTATGTTCTGTTGCATTTGTTGGCCCTGAAGGACTCAGCAGCAAAACAAAACTGGTGCAGGCACCCATTCAGGTCTTTGGAACAGGGGGCAATTAAAGGGGGCTTAGTAGTAGTGCAAAATGAGAGATCCTGTGGGCTTTTTCCTTGGTACTTGTTTAAGCAATGAAGAGTCGTCTGTAGGTATGGGAAGTTCCATAGTTGTTTTGTTGATGAGGTGTCAGATAACCACACAAGAGCACATCACAGCCAGACAGTCAAATGCAGTTAAAAAAATTATAAAGGAACAACCATCAGCATCTCCTGATAGCAGAGAATCAATAGTAGTAGTAAAAACAAATGTATGCACTACAAGGTAGTTTATTCTAGCTCTGTGCTTTCAGTTGAACACTTCAGAGAGGTTTATCCTTGCAGATGAAATGGTTTCAGTACTATTTATTAGGACCTCTTCAATGTTATGGCTACTGTGAGATTATTTACAACCTTTGCAAGTCTGGAAGTCTGAAGCCTTCATCTTTTGAAATCCCTTCCTTAGGATATTTGCCATACACATTTTGTATTTTTATTCTTATCTATGTCTTTAAAACTACTTTTCATTGAGAAGACACATCCAAGATACATTAGTGGTGTTATCTGAATACTCTAATGCTAACAGTAAAGTATCTACATATTTGGTGTCAGAGACATATTTCCATTGTGATATTAGGTAAGGAATATACTGGGCTTCAAAAATGAGAATGTATAGACACTGGAAGCAGGGACAGGCAACATGGGAATACTACAGAGATGCTGTTTGCCACTCTAGGAAGAAAATCTGGGTGGGCAGAGCTCTATTAGAGTTCAGGCTGACCAGCACTGTGAAGGACGACAAGAACAACAACAAAAAGTTTTAAAAAATTAATAAAAGCAAAAGGAGGATCAGAGATTACATTAGCCCGTTGCTTGCTGAGGCTGGTCAGGCTTCCCAGGGCAGTGGTCATGGAACTTTCCCTGTCAGAGTTCAAGGAGCATCTGAATGATGTTTTTAGTTGTATGGTTTAGGTTTAGGTAGTCCTGTGAGGAGCAGAGGGTTGGACTTGATAAGTCCCTTATGAGTTCCTTCCAACTTGAGATATTCTGTGATCCTTTGATTTTAACTTACAGAAACAAAAGCCTCTTCCATAGCAACAACAACATCATCTCAACATAGAAAGGAAAATACTTAAAAACCAAAAGACTAATGTTTCAAGATCTTGTGAAGATTGGAGTAATTCACATTCAGTGTATTACTGCAAAAAGTTACATAGTGTGGTTCATAGACAGGTAAATTTCCTACCTGGATTTTATAAGGTACCAAGGCATCTACCTCTCCCTGTTTCTTTGCTAAATGCATTTTTTTAAAAATACAGACCCTAGAACGAAGACAGCAAAACAAACACTGATAACTACCTATAGATACGGGATTTTAAACCAGAAAAAAAAAAAAAAAAAAGGCTTCAACAGGATTTTCACTAGGGTGCGCTCGAAGAACATGGCTTTAGCTTTTGGGGAGGGGATTACGGGGCTGAACGGGAGGCAGGAAAAAAGTAAGTGCAGTAAGAGCTCTGAGCTCATGGGGTTTGTTGTATCTGTAAGGGCATTAAAATGCTGAAATCAGTCTTTATAATTTGAAAACTTAAGAATAAAATTGTGTCTCATTCCGATCCAAAACCTTTTAAGAAGACTTCCCAAAAAAAGTGTATGAAAATCATGTTTTTCTTGTTGGGGAAATGCTACTCAGACATGTCAGGGTAATTTCTGGATGATCATGCTGTGAGCCTTAAACTTTCTGGAAAAGAGCAGTATGGAGCTACATAAATGTCTTTTTAGCATTTGATCATTAAGTATCTCTTTATTTTGAGGCACCTTTAGATGTGATCCATCAGTAATCATCTCTCTTGGCACTTTGATGTATCACAGTTTGTTAGTGTAATTTTCATAAACAAGGAACTCACCAAAGTCACAGTTCCAGAACAGAGTGAAATTCTATCCAGCAGCAGAAATTTGCCTTGCTCTGATTTTCATGTCTTAAGTCTGCAGGATTTGTATATGTCCCTATTTATGTACATAAATTCATACATTTTCAATAAATGTATGTACACTAAGAGATGTATCTCACATCTGCCTGGTCTGATATGTGTAACTGGATACCTAGATCACTCACAAAAAGTGCCACAGAGTGGCACCTCAGGGCTGTGTGCTTCCTTATCAGTTCAAGAGACTATTTTACTGCTTAACACTTGGTCTTGGTGCCTGCTGCCTGCACTTTCTGCACTCCCCTGTGCAGGTAATAGGTCCAAGGAAGTGATTCTGCCCCTGTACTCAGCTCTGGTGAGGCCACACCTCGAGTCCTGTGTCTAGTTCTGGACCCCTCAGTTTAGGAAGGATATCGAGGTCCTGGAGCAGGTCCAAAGGAGGGCAGCCAGGCTGGTGAAGGGACTCGAGCACAGATCTTATGAGGAGAGGCTGAGGGAGCTGGGGCTGTTCAGCCTGGAAAAGAGGAGGCTCAGGGGAGACCTCATCACTCTCTACAACTCCCTGAAAGGAGGCTGTAGCCAGGTGGGGGTTGGTCTCTTTTGCCAAACGACTTTCAACAAGACAAGAGGGCATGGTCTTAAGTTGTGCCAGGGGAGGTTTAGGTTGGATATTAGAAAGAATTTCTTTACGGAGAGGGTGATCAGACATTGGAATGGGCTGCCCAGGGAAGTAGTGGATTCTCCGTCCCTGGAGATATTTAAAAAGAGACTGGATGTGGCACTCAGTGCCATGGTCTAGCAACCGCAACAGTGGTTCAAGGGTTGGACTCGATGATCTATGAGGTCCCTTCCAACCCAGCCAATTCTATGATTCTATGATTCTAAATCTTTACTACCCCATTACTCTGCATACTTCTGGAGGGGCTGTCTTTTCACTGAGAAGAGGCTGGGAAGCAGAGCTCTTGGTCCCAGTGAGATTTTACTCCCCTGGCCTCACAGGGTGGAAGGTGGAGTTTGTCCTTCCTCCTCTGGAAGGTGTTAACTCTTTCACCCAAAAGTGGATAAAGAACTGGCTTGATGGCAGCACCCAAAGAGTGGCTGTCCATGGGTCCATGTCCAAGTGAAAGCCAGTGACAAGTGGAGTCTTAAGCAAATAATGAGCATGTTTTGGAAGAGGTTGAGAGGGTGCTGGTATTTGCATGGCCATTTGGGACCTGCTGTTGGTTTGGCTGGTTAATACAAGGAGAACTTTGTTGAAGGGTGATCTGTGGAAGGAGGAGAATGATGCAGTCTGAATTCTGATTACTTTAGGTTAGGTTAGAATGAGATCTTTGTCTTCCTACATCCAGGGTTTAAATGCCCTTATGCTGTTGCTTCTGGATTCCCCAGTCACTTAGGTTTCAGAGGGGTACTCAAGTGCATGGTTAATGACTCCAAAACCATCCTGAGTTTCTGAAGCAACATGGTCTCTGGTGTGGTCCTGAAGTGTCTGCGAGTGGATCCTCACTGATGTGGTTTATCCTGTCAGTCCATCTTGCTGACATTTTTCAGCTTCATTTAGACAGTAAAGTGTGCCTTGAACCTGAAAGGAAAAAGTGAGCACTTTGCATTTTAATGTCAGATTTAATCCTTGCTTGTATGTTAATCCTTCCTTGTATGTATACAGTTGTTTGCACTAAATGTAGGGGAGGAGGAAGACCTGCCTCAGAAATTCCCTAGCCTGGTGGACAAGATCATTGTCTGGAAGTTGAGAAAGCTGCTTTCAAATCCCTACTCCAAGTTAAGTGGAGCAAGGAGCTGGCTTTAAAAATTTCCACACACTGAAATTACTTATGAATGTTATTTCCCATAGTTTTTTATGCAGTTGGGCTTTCTCAGGTTCTGAGTGATGATGCTCTTTGGGAGGGCAAGTGTTTATGTGTGACAGCAGGGAGACTTTGGAGTCACCATGAGGGAAAAACCCCACCCACCCAACCAACCCAAAAAAACCCCTCAAAAAACACACACAAAAAAACAACCGACCAAAAAAAACAAGCAAAAAATCTTTTAATGAGCTCTAACCCAAACTTTCCTTCATG
The DNA here is from genome assembly GCF_003957555.1 of Calypte anna. NCBI lineage: Eukaryota > Metazoa > Chordata > Aves > Apodiformes > Trochilidae > Calypte > Calypte anna. Next base: position 138,581,059 of record NC_044244.1, on the reverse strand, counting down.
GGAAGGCAACACCCTGGCCCTGGGAGCTGGCGATTGCTGAGGAGTCCTCTGTAGCCTCCTGTCAAATCTTACACTCACCCTAGACCTTGCTGGTCAGGCTGAGGCAGAAACAAAATCAGATGGGCAGTACCTATGCACATGCTGCTTTCCACTTGAGCACCCAGGCAAAGACTTAATTCACATTTAAGTGGCTGGAGACCAGCAAGCCCTCTGATGGCATCCTGTGGCAGTGCCATGGCTACCCCAGGGCATTGCTGGCAGGCAGGGGGGGGAGGAGAGGCTCCAAAACCCATCATCTTCCTCAGATCTGTGGGGCAGTTCTGTGTCTACCCTGGATTCTCTACTTGAAAGAAAACTTTAGAGCAAACTTGAGATGCACCAAGACTCCTGTGGATGCTGCAGTGCAGTGAGCTGAATTTAAAAGACTACCAGCAGCACTGATTCTCTGTGTCAGTAATTTTTAAAGAGGAAGATCCTAATTAAAAGACTGCATGGTGTTTACCTTGATGTCCAAGGTAAAGTATTATTCTAACATTCTGGTGGGGCTGGAAACAGCTCAGTTTATGAATCCAGTCATTGATACTATTACCACAGAAACCAGAGATCATCGTAACCTGAGGGCAATGCTGCTAAAATTCCTGGTATGTTATTACCATAGATGGAGCAGCAGATATTATGCCTGAGACGTCAGAAGTAATCCTTGGGTTTTACTGGATGGTGTAATGGAGTTTGCATATTGACAGAGCTTGTTGGATCAATAAGTAAAGATACTGCATTGCAAGCTGTGAATTAATGATTGCTGCAAACAGTTGGCCGAGGTTGCTGTCACTATAAGTAAGCAAATAAAGGAATTTTAATATAGCATTCTCATTGCTAAAAGCCCTGCTTGGAAATTTGCCTGGAAGGGAGGTTCAAAAAAACCCCATATGATTCTATGTGCCTAAAAATTATTTACGTCTTTGAAATTCTTATGAAATGCACTAAAATAAATGTCATGTCTTAGGACATAACACCTGAAACACTAAATGCTCTGCCCTCCAAGAGAAAGACAAAACCTTCATGCATGTTAGCTTCAGGTTTTGGGACTTGCCTTGCACAGCCTAAGAGGCTGCAAGTGCACTGATGTGTTTGGTCAGGAAAAAAAATGTGAATGACTGAAATGAAGTATGAAACAAAGTTGAAAAGTACCGAAAATGGCAAGCAGCCCATCTGAAACCCTGCAGAGGAATTTACAGGTGTGTGTGCTTTCATATGAAGTAATTATAACCCAGCCAGTTTTCAGCCAGTTTGGAACCAAAAAAAATACAAAATTATCCCTAATCTCGTAACTGTGCCAAATCTAACAGAAACACAGATCACAGACTCACAGAATCCTCCAGGTTGGAAAGGACCTCTGAGATAATCAAGTCCAACCTTTAATCCACTACCACTGTGGTTCCCAGACCATGGCACTGAGTGCCACATCCAGTCTCTTCTTAAAAACCTCCAGGGGTGGAGAATCCACTACTTCCCTGGGCAGCCCATTCCAATGTCTGATCACCCTCTCAGTAAAGAAATTCTCACCCTCTCTGTAAAGAATTTTTTCCTAATAACTATCCTAAACCTCCCCTGGCAGAGCTTAAGTCCATGCCCTCTTGTCTTATTGGGAGCTACTGGGGAGAAGAGACCAACCCCCCCATGGCTACACCCTCCTTTCAGGGAGTTGTAGAGAGTGATGAGGTCTCCCCTGAGCCTCCTCTTCTCCAGGCTGAACAGCCCCAGCTCCCTCAGCCTCTCCTCATAGGATCTGTGCTGGAGTCCCTTCACCAGCCTGGTTGCCCTCCTTTGGACCTGCTCCAGGACCTCAATCTCCTTCCTGAACTGAGGGGCCCAGAACTGGACAGAGGACTCAAGCTGTGTCACAATCGAGGTGTCCTCTAGGTGCATATTCTAGCATTATCCTTTAATCTGCTCACTTTCGATTATGAAACTAAGTTAAGTACTTAAAGTTACTAAAAATATTCTTCAAATAAAACTTTTTGACACTCAGAAAGAAATTAATGTGAGACCAGGGACTTCTGTTGTCTGAAACACTAGATGTTTTCAGGAAAGACTGTTTTGAAAGAATATTGCAACAGTCTTGGAAATGTAATTTCTTGAAAATTAGGACAGAATGGTATAATTGCCACCAATCTGGGTTTCTCTGGATCTTATATTTGGTACATTTAAAAATTTTTTTCTCTTTGTATTTTAAAATCCATTTTAATTTATAGAGGCTGCCAGTAAGAGGTGCTAAATAACCATCCTGGAGAAGCTGCAGCTCCTGGAGCTGTGTCCTGCTGCAAGTTAAAAAGCAAATCATGTTTAAGCATAAAAAACACTCCACCCCCCAGGCAAAGAAAAGTTGTGCAAGTCCCACTTTAAAAAGTCAAAATAAAAGGATCATCAGGATTTTACTCCACAGAAACATCCAGGATGGAAAAATCCTCTGGAATTTGGAGTCTGTGAGAGTGCAATAGGAAGAATTCAGCAGTGTGGGCTGCAAAACACTGGTGGGAACCAGGTTGTCAGCAGGAGGAACTCAGCAGGCAGAGAGGAGAGATGCTGGGGTAAGCATGGAATGGGAATAGTGAAAATCCTGACCTTCCCAAGGTGGGGAATTCCATGCAGTGTGTTTTAAAGAGGGGGTGTTTAAAAGAAATCATAGCCTCTGAATGGTCTAGTTCTGATCATCTGGTTCTGAACCCCTGCATGGGCAGGGACACCTCCCACCAGACCAGGCTGCTCACAGCCCCATCCAGCCTGGCCCTGAACACTTCCAGGGAGGGGGCAGCCACAGCTTCCCTGAGCAAACTGTGCCAGTGTCTCACCACCCTCACAGTAAAGAATGCCTTCTTGAGATTTTTCTGTCTTGCTTTAGTTGTCAAATATGTGAGAGATTTTTTTGACTTAAAGCATTTTAACTGTATTTTAGTTTCTTTTGATTTTAGCGTATTCTTCCTCTTTCATGTTTGCTGCTTGCTCGCTGAAGCTTCTGGTGAAGGTTCTCAGCCTTAGACCTGAAAATATGCATTACCTAAATCCAAAAGAATGCCCTTCAGTAATATGCTTAGTGGCTTACATTCCAAAAACAGTCTCCAAAGTTAAAATGGCATAGCTGATGTCCCTGACGTAGTAGGCTGACACCAGAGCTGGAAGACCCATAGGCTCTGTCAGGCACTGTGCAGATGCTTAATGCTTCCTGATGTGATGCTCTGTAGTGGTGTCTCAGGCTGGGTGTGGAAGTATTTCAAAGCAGAGGTTAAAGGTGCAGATATAATCAGGTAAGATGACAGAAAACTCTCTTTTTGAAGACAGAAATCCCTTCTCGTGTATTTGACATGGTCTCTTGCAGGGTTGGAAGGGGTGATGCCTGGTCTTCTAAAGAAGGGGGAATAGGATGGGAGCAGTCCTGTTGCAGTAAATGGTAAAGCCAGTAAAAGGGAAAAACCTCCTTCACCAGCTGAAAGTCAGCAGCTGTGGGAGGAGTAGTTTTTCTTTCTGTCAAAGGCAAAGGGTCTCGGCTCCTGGCTACTAAATGACAGTTTCCTACAGGTCCCTGAAGAGAAAGCCTTTTCTTCTCCTTTCTGAACAAAACCCATTGAAATAAAACATGTAATTTCACTTCATTCTGCACAAATTGCTCCTCTGGGCACAATGAAACATTTTGTTCTCAGGCACGAGTGGGTCAGTGTGGTTTCAACACTCATCTACCCTGTCAGGTTCATCCTTCAAGCTGCTGGAGAGGATTTGTTCTGGGCTCCTGTGTGCTAACGCCCCGGGCGTTCTGATGATGCTCTGGGACTGACAGCATCCAAATAACAGCCCTTGCAGCTCAGCTACACAGCCAGGGATGCTGCTCATCCCAAGTGGTCTGGCTCTGTCAGGTGGGCAGGAAAGTGCCTGAGCCTCAGCCCCGCTTGATGGCTGGGTGATTGTCCTCAGAGCTTGATGGAGGCAAGTCTGTCTTCACCTGGGAAGAGCTGAGGACTGTCACTAGCTCTTTCCTGTCTGGGTTAATGTATCAGTTGCTCAGCTGGTGCTATCAGAGCAGGGGAAACTACCTTAGGGCTAATTTTCAAATAAGATGGGGATGAAAATCTTGCCCTTTGGCAAAGAGGCAAAATAATCTGCAATTCCATCTTCTCATCTGCTTGTTCCTATTCTGGGCTGATGCCCATCACTGTCTTGCTTTTTCTTACTGTACCTCTCTGTGATTTCATTTGCAGGTCACAGGGATCTGATCTCCTTGCTTTGCTGCCTGCAGCCTGACAGCAAATTGCTGGCAGTGAGGTGAGCAGCCATACAATTTACCCCAGAGGAATCTGCTTCTTCCCTGGGATTGCAGCACAGGGAGAAATCTGATAAAATGTAAGTCGCTGGTTCATGTAGTGTAAATGTAGCACGGACCATAAGAATCATTTGTCATCCTTTTGCAAAAGATTTGAACATAAGAGGTTGTTGAGTGCTGCTTGGGAGGGTTTGCTCTTTGATTTATCAAATCACTTTTTTGTGCACTATTACACAACCTCTGCAGCATGCAACTGTGTGCCACAGAACTCAAAGGAAGGCAACAGGAGTGAGGAACCTCTGAGGAATTCCTAATTACTGTAAGAAAATGAAAATTACTCCCAGGTTATTGCCCTTGATCCTTAATACAAGAACTCTTTTTCTTGCTTTCTTCTGGTCAAATTACTTCAGCTATTGAGACAGACTTTCTTAGGTGGCTGATGGAAGAATGGCGTGGTGTAGAAGCTGGTGAAGAAGATTCTGGGGAGGACAAAACCTGAATGCAAGTTAAAAAAAAATATTGGCATATAAAAACATTGGCATAATTATATGTGTAATGCCACCTGCAATGGTTGTCTTAATCTGCAGCGGCCTTTTGTATTCTACTCTGCAATAGTATCTGCATGTGAAATGGTGTCTGAAATGGTATCTACACTTACAAGGATAGTTGCAATGCTTCTAGTGCTGTGTAATTTCCCACTGAGAAAAGCTGTGCTCTTCCAGGCTCCTGTTTGCTCTCTGGCTTTCACACGTACACGCACTCACTCTTCATGTCCTGCCTGCAGACTTAGTTTATCCCTGGCTTTCCAGATGCCTCCTTCATGAAGTATCTGTGGGTTTGGTTATTTTCCCCAGATATATTGGCTTGCACCTTCTTCAGGTTAAACATCACATCTATTATTTATTATTTATTCTTTGTCTGTACAGGTTTTGTCAGCTTTTTAGGACCTGTTGTACTGTTTCTTTCTTCTCACTTGCAATTTTAGCACCTCCCAGCTCCACATTGGCTCTAAATGCAGCACACTCTTTTCTATAAAAAATAACAAGAAGACATCAAGCTTGACATCAACTCGGGTATCTGCCAGGACATGTGCTCACAGCTAGACAAGCTGCTCTTCTGCTGTACGCCCTGAAGAAATGAAGCAGTGAGAAGCTGGTGGGGCGCCTCTCCTCACAGCCAGGGGTGTGAGGTCACTCCTTGTGCTCCCATCAAGGAGCACAGTGAAACCATCCCAGCTGTAAGCAACTGGGTGGGCATTCAGGTCTATATGGTGCTAATAGCTGGACAAGCCTCTATGGACCTGGTGAGGAGTGTGGGGATCTTTGGCTCTTCCTGACCAGAACTGAAAGACTGATTGTCCTGGTTTGGGCCAGGATAAAGGTGATTTTCTGTCTTGTACTTTTGCTTTCATCTAGGTCTCTTGTAAGTAGCTGCACTGGCTGAAATTAACAGCAAGTTTCTCAGACAGTGTCTGCTTCTGGGATTGATAACACTCAATGTTTATAGTTACAGCCAGAGACTGGTGTGCAGAGCCAAGGACACTGCTCAGCTCTGAGGATCATTTTGCCCCCCCAGAAGGAGAGAAGGAGTAAAAAGGTCACACCTGAAGCCCTCCTCTGGGGAGGAACAGGTAAGATAGATGGCCAAAATTGACCAGAGTATTCCATCCCATACACGTCATACTCAATATAAATTTGAGGGATCATGAGGGTCAAACCCTTTCCTTTCCTTCCTGCTTCCCCTTCATTGCCTGTCCCTGTTTGCTTCAGCATCCTGTGAGGATTCCATCCATTCCTCTGCCTGTGCTCTTGATTCGTGACGGCCTGAATCTGTGTGTTCCTGCCTCCAGTTCCCGACTGCTGCTGACTCCAGGATTCCAGCCTGGACTTTCCCAGGGCTGCCCTGCAGCCTCGGTGGTGACGTGAGAGTTACTGGGGGAAAGGGGATGAACATGGTATCAATTTTCCTGTATATTTGTATATATTTAGTAATTGTCCCTATTTATCATTACTGTTTCATTAAAGTTGTGTAGTTCAGTTTCCAACCCATAAGTTTCTCTCCCTTATTCTCTCTCTTTATCAGGGAGGGGAATTAATAGAGAGCATCTGTTACACGGTGTAATTGCCGGGGCAGAGTTAAACCCTGACATTGATGCAATGGGGAGACAGGTCCCCTGGAGTTGCAGGTATCAGAGAGAGCTTTTAGCCTTTCACTGGTGTTGAGAGGTTATGCACTAGCAGTATGAGACTGTACCGATGTAGTAGCATGGCAGCAACCTGGTCAGGGACTTTTATCAGGAAGCCCCTGTGTTTCAAACACAGAAGTGGAAGGAGCTGTAGTTTGAGGAGAAAGGGCAAGCCCAGTGTTCCTGAAACTGGGACTTGAACCTGCTTCTCTGCCCTTTGCTGACACTCATGGGCCCTGGGATCTCTGTCTGTCTGTGTGCAGCTCTGAAATGAGGACAGTATTTCTCTGTGGCCACTAAAAATAATGGTGAAAAATAACCTTGCTTAGCCTAATATGAGCAGCTATCAGAGTCCAAAATTTTGTCATTTTGTAAGATGTGTGACAGGCACTGTCTCAGGACTAGGACTCACTTTAGGCTTGCAAAAAAGTCGAATAGGTGATAAGAGCCAGAGATGTGGGCAATCACATGGCTGAGTCTGTCCATAGACATCTGTGCTGAGGCTCCTTACTCCAGAGGTAAAGCACATCTTGCTGGATGCACAAAGTGTGATAATTCCCAGAATGGCAGATTAGAGCAGGAAGAAGGGTCATTTAGTATGATTCTGCCCTTATATTTTCACAAGGGCTTGGGTAGATATATTAGCAGCTAGGAGCTCTTCTGGGCTGGTTGCTGGTTGATGTGCTTGTCCACTTTGTTTCTGTACAGCTTTAAAGCCCTCATGGAGTTATGGGAGTGGAGAGCAGACATTTAGCTTTAGGGGCCACAGGGGATGGAGGACAGAAGTGGGCTAGGGTTGTCTAGGAGCTCTCCCATGAGGGAGAAGAGCTGAGAAGTCACTATATACACCTGAATGTTAGTGCTAGAGGGGTTTTACCACCAGTGTGGTCAGGATGCCATTTTGATGACTTCCCAAGGCCCATGTATCACTGGTGGTACCAATACCCACCTGTCCCCCTTGGGATTTTTGTTAGGCTCTGTGATTTACTTCTCTTTTCTTTCCTCTCCCCTTCATCTCACAGCTCTGCTTCAGATTTCTCTGTTCCTAACTGGGGCTGTCATGGAGTTTAGGGAGGACTTGGTACTGCTGGCCAAGAGCAGCTTCCCCAGGAGCATCCACAGTGATGAAAGAAGATAAAATAACCTCCAAGCCTTGGTGGCTCAAGGGTAGCTGGTGATCTCTGGGTCTGATCTTTGTGAAGGACCCCAGCCCCAACATACTGAAGTGAGGAGGAAAGCAGTAATAATCCTGGAGATCTACCACAGCACTGGTTTGGTTCTCTGCTTATGGATGTGAGAAGGGATAAAAGCTGGTGTCCCCCATTTGTCAGCACTGGTGAGGCCTCACCTCAAATACTGTTTCATTTTGGGGCCCTCACTACAAGAAGGACACTGAGGTGCTGGAGCATGTCCAAGAAATGACAAAGAAGCTGGTGTAGGATCTGGAGAAAACTCTTACAAGAAGCAGCTGAGTGACTGGGGGTGTTTAGTCAGGAGAAAAGAAGGCTGAGGGGGAGACCTCATGGCTCTCTACAGCTACCTGGAAGGAGGGTGTAGCCTTCCCAGTAATAAGTGATAGGATAAGGGGAAATGGCCTCAAGTAATACTAGGGAAGTTTAGATTAGATACAGAAGTCTCTTCACTGAAAAGGTTATCAGGCACTGGAACAGGCTGCCTGAGTAAGTGATGGATTCCCCATCCCTGGGGGTATTTTAAAGGCTTGTAGATGAAATGCTTAAGGACATGTCTTAGTGGTGAATTTGGCTGTGCTGGGTTAATGATTTGACCTGATTATCTTAAAAGGTCTTTTCCAGCCAAAACAAATCTGCTTTATATGATGTTAGCCCTTGTAGCAGACTGCAGAAGGTGAAATGCAGTGGCACAGGGGCAGTTCAGAGGACACCCCTCTGCCAGCCAGACTCACAAACCCACCAAAGGTCATCAGCAAATAAGCCTATGGTTATTCTTCATCTCCTGGGAGAGTTTGGATGCATTCTGCTTCTGCACCATTGGCTTTTTCCCCATCTCATTTAGGAGGTGGTAGAATGGTCCTGTGGTAGCATCAATTGTGATGGCCCTGTTACCCTCCAGCCAGAGTTGTGCTGAGCATCCCCTGGATCCTGGAACAGCCCCCAGCACTGAGGCACATCCCCTTCTCTCTGTGTCCCCCAGGTCCTGCCCAGCCTGGAGCAAACCCACAAAGAAGCAAAAGCATGGAATGGACTTCACAGCATTGAGGTGGTGCTGGGGCCAGGCATGGCAGCGAGGGGGCTGATCTGAGCTGTCTTCTCTCTCCCTGGGTTGAAAACATGCAAAACTATGAGAAAAGGAAATAAGAAGGAGAAGAAATAAATTGGACAGACTTAAAAAAAAGTAATAATAAAAAAAGACCTTTCCAGAACTAGGTTGCAAAATGTATTAGGTTAAAAAGATAACAAATACTTCAATAAAAGCAAGTCAATATTGTAGCAGATTAACTTCTGAAAACTCAAGGTAAAAACTGAGTTACACTTATTAGGATACAATGGAGATTTAAGTGAAACATTAAAAAGATGTGTTCTAAGTAATACATTGGATTTGCACTAATTTTATTAAGTCAGACACAGGCCTGGCACTGTGCCTTCCTTCCCTTCACTACCGCATTGTATGAGCTCTTGATGTCATCAGTAGAGGGAAAGGAGCCAGTGCCAAGAGTGGCCTTCTGAATTCATGTTATTACAGTTTGACTCAAAGAAAGGTGATGGCTTAAAGGTGCTAAAGACCACGCCAAAACCCACCTACATAGAAAACAGACAGTTTTTACATCTAAAAATGATTACTGACATTGGTATCCAGCACCCCAGGAACAGATTAATGTTTAAATTACAGCACTCTGCTCAGCGAGCATGGTAGTTTTAGACTTGCTATGAAGGCTTTTTGTACTGTACTGCTCCTAGAAAACATTATTTAGAGTCTCCTCAATTCAGGTATGACTGTGCTCAAGCCATTAGGAAAGCCTGTGCTGCCACATGAACTCCCATATGATGACAGAGGGACGCCGTGTAAAAACAAAGAAGAACTCTAATCTGCACCGAGCCGCAATGAAACTAAATTTTGCCTTAACTGCATTCAGTTCTTCTGCCATTGCTGTTGCATGCCGGAGGCTTTTTTTTTTTTTTTTCTAATTGAAAATGATAGCTCCCTGGGTGCTGGGGAGTCATGTGGCAGCCTTTTATTGCTGGGTGGATTATGTGCTCGCCATATTTCACGCACCGCCTGGAGAAACACGGCAGATTTTATTGATATGAGGGACAGTCCCTCATCTTTCTTTTTCTTTTTTTTTTTTTTCCCCTCTCTCTCTCTCTCTCTTGCAGGCTTGTGTTCTCAGCGCAGCTCATTTCCAATTTTATTAACATCTAGGACATGGTAGGAAGGCTTTGGTACAAAAATTATCAGAGAGCTCAGGAAGAAAAATTCCTTGATGCTTGGATTACAGGAATGCACATGTATATGCTTCCCCTATTTTGGTGAAGGAAAATCTGGAAGAAAAAAAATAAATCAAATCCCCTGAACTTGTTTGACCATGAAAAAGTCAAGGAAAGAAAATTAATCTGTCCTCAAAAAGGTTAATTTAGTCTACCAAGCCAAGGAGATTAATGAAAGGGCAAAAACTAATATAGTTTAGAAACTAAGTCAGCTTTAGGAAGCAAGATAAGGCTAATGACAAAATAAATCACTTTATAACCATTTAGCAAGAGCGGTTTATGACTAATGATGGACTGACTGGATGTCTCTTTCTGAGCTGCAGCCATGTCCCAGCAAGGGTGGGCCAGCAGCTCCCTTGCCCCCAGGCATCCACAGAGGTTTCATCCTTGCATTCTACCTGGACTATGCTGAGCATCTCTGACCATGGGCAGCAGAGCTGCAGGACAAACCTTCACCTCTGCAAGCCTCACTGACACTGAAATCAGCAGGGTTTCCAAAGGGCAATTTGCTTTGCCCACTGCTGAAAGGAGCAGCCCTTTCTGCACGATAGAAGTTGCTCTGCATTGGCATGAACATAAAGTAGTTGGAGAGCAAATGAGGTGACCTGAGTAGCTCCTCCTCAAGCTCTGGACACCCTGTGGGGGTGGCCCTTGTGTGCCCTGCACTCTGTGGCACTCTGGGGCAGCTTGGCCACCTACATTAAATTGTCCTAATTTTGAACTGAGGCCCCCAAAGGGATCACCTGGGGCAGTAACAGCAAGAGCTGAGCCCTCCTTGCTGGCTTCATGCAACCCACCACCACCTGTGGGAATCTCAAATCCTGACCTGCATGCACCCTGCCACAGAGGCACAGGAAGGGGATGTGAGGGGAAAAACCACCTTGTAAATAGATAAACCCTATCTGAGCACTCCTGGAGCTGGGTTGAAGTGCAATGGGCTGCTCTGGTCCTTTGTGCTCATGCTGAGCCACAGGCACTGCACTTGGTGGGAGATACTGCCCCAACAGCCACTCAAGAACATCCAGCAATGTCTAAGGCAGCATCACTTCAGCCACCAGCCAGTGCTGGGGCAATGTTGGGATTCTCCTTTTCCCTAGGGCAATCCCCTGAGCTGCTGTCCCCCTCCCAGTGCAGTGGCCGATCCCCAGGTTGGGGACATGTGAGAGCTGGAAGGTGCCTCGGGCACTCTCCATCTCTCTCTGCTTTGTATAAATAGCTGAACACCTGCTGGAGCAGCAAATGGCAACCTGATCCTCCCTGCCCATAGCCCTCCCTCATGTTCTTATGCATTCTCTCTCTTTCTCTCTCTCTCTCAGCTAATGAATATTTATTTAGACAAAGTGAAGCAGGGCTTTTAACAAATTGTCTCGGGCAAAACTTAGCCTTAATTGGGTATGTGTTTCCAGAGCACTTTGCTGTCCTGTGCTCAGGGGAGATGGATGGAGGTGCAATATTACAACAGCTCTTCATATTAAACCATGTGGGAAATGCATCTTTCTTCCTCTAAATCTGAATAAATTCTGCCCTATTTAATGAAGGGCTCTTCCATGAGGACTGGAGAGTTGAAGGAAGGAGGACCTGATTTTTTTGCTAAATTTTCAATTTAAAGTGCCTGCTCCAGAGTCCTCTGACATTAAGAGAAAGTTTGGGCATTGGGTAACTTCTTAAATGAATCCTATTGCTACAACTCCATACTCATGGGGTCTTAAGAGGAAATCCAGAAGCTGCCAGAATGGTCATGCCCTTCAGACACTGGAGTCATTTACAGCTCTGACCTCAGGGTGCATTTCTTCAAGTTCTGGTGTTGCTTTACAGCCAATGTCTGTCTTTTATGAAGCAGCCCCTTCCATCAGAAGCACAGATAGCCCTGGACCAACTTAAAGACCATCAATCAAAATGGCATGAAGCAGTGCATCACTGTAAGAGAGCAGCAAGAATGCCTGACTCTTATAGGGGCTGGTACTAAAGTAGTGGTAGTGATGATATGTATAAATGTATGTGTACATACACGTATATGCTCTTGTGAAACCCTACCTGGAGTACTATGTTGAGATTTGGGGCCTGCAACATAAGAAGAACATGGAGGGTTTGGAGTATGTCCACAGGAAGGCCATGAAGATGATCAGAAGGGTAGAGGACCTCTCCTATAAAGACAGGCTGAGAGAGTTGGAGTTGAAAAGAGGAGAAGAGGAGGCTCCAGGGAGACCTTAAAGCAGCCCTCCAGTATCTGAAGGGGCCTAGAGAAAAGTTGGGAAGACTTTTCATAAGGGCATGTAGTGAAAGACCAAGGGGTAATGTCTTTAAACTGTAAGAGGGTAGTTTTACATTACACATTAGAAACAAATTCTTTCGTGTGAGGGTGGTGAGACCCTGGCACAGGTTGCCCAGGGAAGCTATGGCTGCCCCCTCCCTGGAAGTGTTCAAGGCCAGGTTGGATGGGGCTGTGAGCAACCTGATCTGGTGGGAGGTGTCCCTGCCCATGGCAGAGAGGTTTTAACTAGATGATGTTTAGGGTCCCTTCTGACCCAAATCATTCTATGTTTCTATGATATGTGCAGACCTGTTTTTTATGTGTGTGTGTGTATTTGGGCAGATCCATTGTGTTCAACTTCTGCAGCAATCTGCACTAATGGGTGCAGCTGACTTTTGGCAGAAAGAGTAATAATTGGCTTCACTTGACTCACTCACAAGAGGTTCAGGTTAGCAGCCATGTCACCAAAGCCTTTTGAAAATTGTGTGGTGTATTTTCTTGTAACAGTGACTTAAATAAGTGCCCATTAATTGTCTAAATTTGCAAATCTGTCCTCAGTCCTTCTTCCATGGTGTGATGAGTCTCTTTTGAAGGATGCTCTGGCTGGTCCATAAAAGTCTCAATCACTGGAGAAGAGCTCTTCTCTTTCACTGGTGAAATAAAAATCCCAGCTGTCCCACTGAACAGCAGACAGAGCCCTCCAAGATAAGGCTACAGTCTCCACTCACTGGTTTCCCTTCCAAAAAGCCTCGTCTGTATTTGCTTACTTTCAAATGTCCTTTAGGATGGTAGATTTGTGTGAATTAATCGGCTATTCTACACCAAAAGGTCTGAGGGTCCAACAATTTATACATGCATAACTCGTGTCACTTTTACAGATTTATTGCATTTTTTTCCTGCCTTGTAGAGATTCACGTGCATTTTTCTGCATGAGACATATTTAAAAAAGAAAAGAAAAATAACACATTGATCCTTTCCTTCCTCTGCCTCCCAGATGAACAAAACTGTTGGAGTAAACTCAAAACCATTCCTGAATTTATGGAGAAATGCAGACACCTAAATCAAGATCCGAGAAGATTCGGTTACAACCTTTCAGTGGAAAAATTTCAAGCAGACCGATTCTGCAAGTTGCTGAAAGCTTCAGGTTGTTGAACCCCTCAAATTGCTGCAGACACAGCATCCCTCCAGGGCAAAACTAAAGAAAACTATTGACTGCCCTATGGAAAATGCTGGATGCTACTAAACACCAGTGCAGATCATCCCCACGTGTGTGCCCACGTGCTGTGTCCTGGTACTCACCATGCCCAGGCACCCACCAGTGTTCACCCCCAGAGCTCAGCACCATAACACAGAGTTATGTGCCAGAGCCATGTGCCAAGCAGGTCTGAGAGCTTTGACTTCTGCAGTAACATTTTTCACAACCAAACAACCAACCCAAAAGCTGCTGCACATCCATCCAGGGGCAACCAGCTGGATATATAACCCCCAGCATGTGGTGGCCTCTCGGGAAGCTGATGGGTTAGGTTGTATTTAATTTTTCAGATGTGTCTTGTTCCTGTGCAAGAGTGTTGGAGGTACCCAGGCAGCACTGCCATGTGTTAACCTAATCTAACATGAGAAATAGGCCAGGAGTGCAGCAAATGTTTTTCTGTGTCTCTGAGCCACTGCAATGTGTTTCATCAGAGGAGAACAAGCTGGGAGCAATAGGCGTAACAGGATTAAAATGGTGGCTGCTCTGTCATTTTCCACGTAGTCCCTGGGGCCTGAGAATTGCTGAAATATGGCTGAAATGCTGCTGTGCTGCACCTTGTTGAAAAAAGTGATTTGTTAAAAGAAAACCTGAATAACCGAGTCTGGTCCATTAAAATAATATGTAAACACCGGCCCTGCAGTTTAACCAGTTTATTTTGATAGCCTTTAGGAACTGCAAGGCAATTCTAACCCCTCTCTACATTATCATATAACCTCATCAGAAGATAAACAGCCTCCTTACCCCCAAACATTTTGCAATTTGCATTTAGATTGTTCAGTGCCGATGTTCAGGATAAGATACTTCCCAACTCTGTCAAACAAAACCTGATTGTCATTTAGCAGCGTGGCAGCCAATTTATGTTTCCATTAATTCAGATCCCAGGCAATTATCTGGGGAGGGGAAAGGGAAAACCTTAACAAATTGCCCCCGCTGTCTGCCAGGCTGATTTTCCCATGGGTGGCTGGAGGGCAAATTTGATATACCCAGAAGGAAGAGCAAGAGAATGCCTTCCTGCTGCTGCTGGGAAGAAAGGAACGGTGTGGGGGGAAGCTTCGTGGAGCCAGTGGTAATGTGGGGCAGGGTCCTTACATCTGTGTAAGGAACAGAGGTGGGGACATATGGGGCTTTGACTCCCAGCCTGATGCAGTGGCAGAGCTGGAGCCAGAGCACCAGTGGGTTTCCTCATGGCTGGTATGGCACATGCAGGTGAGCAATGTGCTGCCAAGCAGTGCCCTGTCCCCATAGTCTCCTGGGCTACACCTGCATCCTTCTCAGACCTTGGGTCAGGAGAGTTCATTCTGGTTCTGCCTGGCCAGGGGAAATGGCAGAGGATATGCCTTCCTGGTTATGGGACTGCCCTGCACTGCTGCCATGCACACCCCAAAACTGCACTTCTGGGGCCTGTCAGGGGGCTGCACACGTTGTCATGACGGGCATCAGGTTTACCATGCTCTTGTGAAGGTGGGAAATGCAAATTCTATATGTGTTCCTCCTCTGACACTAAGCTGAAGACACTTCTCCCTTCCCTTCTCTCTTAACCACCTCATTTTTCGTCTGCCCCATCACTTAGTGGTGCTCCCCATCACTGCTCTTCTTCCCTCAGGGAGCCCATGAGTGACAGCAACCTGGCTGCTGAGGGCACCTCCCCACCTGATCAATCCCATCATCTGCCAGCATGCAGCTGGCACCTTCCCCAGCTGCACAGTGCTGGCAATACCAGCAGAGCCCAGAGTTTCCCTGGGCACAGGATGTCCCTGAGGACACTCACCCTTAACTAAAAGGTGAGTGTCCTTTCCAATGCCCCATCTGAGAGAAGGGGACAGGTACCAGCATGGCAACCCCTCTCCCAGGATGCTCTCCTTGCTCATAGGTTTTCCAGCACACACATGGACGCATGCCCATGGAAGGTTGCACAGCTTGTAATCCTGCACGAGACTGTTTCTTTTGCCTTCACAAAACCACCATATTGTGTCTTGGGTGGTGCTGAAGAGCCATTTGTGTTGGAAACACCTTTCAGTCATTCCTGTGCGGAGTTGGTGGGATGCTGGCTGTCTTTCCCTTAGACTGCTGGGTTTTCCATGGGGTGAGAGTGATGAAGTGAAGATGGGCTTACTTGCAACTGAACTGCACCTATAAACACAGAGGAACACACTGGCTGTATGCCACAGGGTGCTGCTGTGAGACTTGGAGAGCAAAAGGACCCACTTGGTGCAAGCCCCTTGGCGTCCTGGCTTGTGGTCCCTCCGTGGCATCGTGGGACATATGGTGCTGCTCAGCAGCTAGAAAAAAACAAGTTGTGTTCTGAAGGAAGAGACACCTGCACCCCAGTGATTGGAAATACATCTGTGACTGCTTGGGAAGTTTTTTTTTGATACATGAAAGACTGGGACATGAGGACAGGGCCTTCTCCAGACTGTATCACCTCTTGGCTTCCCTGCTAGTACAGCTCATTTATTTGGCTTGGCAGTGACTAGACAGGCCATGTAGCTGCCAGGTTCACCCTGTTATAAGGAGCTGCTAATGTCAGGAAGAGCTTTTGGCTGCAGGAAAGCCCTGCAGATGTTTTCCAGGTGGTTCTGCTCTCCATGAGCACTTAGGAACGGTCAAGCCGTGTAACAATTTTATGATCATTATTTTTCTTTGAAAACATGACTGGGATTCATATCAGGTGCTGGAGAAGCAGCAAAGGCCAGTGTGCAGTGTGAAGGCTGGGCAAAGTGTATGGCATGTACTGGCAGCATGGGCCAGAGAGATGCCAGGAGAGCAGGACCTGACAAAGCATGGAAGAGACTGGTACTGCAGACCAGTTTGGAAATAGCTGGCAGGTTCCTCCGTCCAGCACTTTGCTCCAAGCCCCATCCAACCAGGCCTTGAACACTCCCAGGAAGGGGGCAGGCACAACCTCCCTGGGAAACCTGTGCCAATGTCTCACTACCCTCATGCTTAAGAATTTCTTCTGAATGGGTACCCTAAATCTACTGTCTTCCAGTTTAAAGACATTACCCCTTGTCCTGTTGCTACATGACCTTGTTAAAAGTGAGGTTTCTTGTAGGTCTCCCTCAGGTACTGAAAGGCCTCCTTGGAGCCTTCTCCAGGCTGAACAAACCCAACTCAGCCTGTCTTCCTAGGAGAGGTGCTCTAGCCCCCTGATCATCTTCATGGCCCTCCTCTGGACTGCCTCCAAGACCTCCATGTTATGCTGGGGGCTCCAGAAACGGACACAGTGAAAGTACTCCTTAGCTGTACATACACTGTAGGTCCTGGGAGTCCCTTGCCTAAGCCAGGGAGAGGATGAAGGTGGTCCTCCTCTGCCCACAAACCTGCTCAGCCCACCAGGTGACCTCTGAGCACCTCTGAAGTCCATTAGTGGGATATGAGGCTTCTGTTTCCTTGAAAATGCCTCTGCTTTTGCATTACCTTTTAGCCTCTCTGCCATACTCTTGCCCTTCCCACCTTAGTCCCTCTTCCAAGAATGTTGCCACTCTCTTTCTCTGGATCTATGAACGGGTAAGTTGTTAACTTCTCAAGATTTTAAAAAATCCTAGATTTGCCAAAAGATAATCCAGAAAGAGATTCTGACTTGTGATCAGCCACCTCTTACCTCTTATTGGTCATTATTTGTGTGGGAGTTACCACTGAAAGCAAAGGAGATGTGGAGTCTGGTCAGAAAAACCAGTGTTTGCAGAAGGGTCTTCTCTGTTTTCTCTGCAAACCTCAGAACCACTTAGACTGTTAGTTCACTTTGTTGCCTAATAGAGAGAGAAACCTCAGTCAAGTTGCCTTAATGTTTATTTTATTTAAAGAATCAGAAACACAGTCATTGTGGTTCGTTTGTACTCATATCTGCCAACATTTCCTAAATCACGTTAACATTCATGTATAACAAAAACATTTTTTTAGCTGTGCAAAGTTCAAAGGAATTGTTCAATTACTTGAACCCATTTCTAGAAGAGCAAACCCAGCATTTTACAAACTGAGCTGCCAGAAGGAGTCTTTTCTTCTCCCTGCCCTTGCTGTAGGAGATGCAGATGCCCCCTTCTCCACCTTTCCCTGTTATGACAGGTAAAAATTAGACCACCATACGAGTCAAACCTCTCACAGTCCAGGGCTTGCCAGATGGCACTGGGTCATGTTTTCCTATCACTGAGCTGTACTAAGTTCTGCACTTGTGCTCCTGGCATGGAAGTGATTTGTCCAAGAAGATAACTCAGTAACCCAAACTGTGATGATAAGCAATAAACAGGGCCCAGAAACAGCTGTTATCAAAATAGAAATATCTCCCCACCCCCAAATTTTTCCTTGCAGGAGTTACAACTGGAAGGGTTATTATATCCATTAAAAAAATCATCATTCCCCTTCAAAATATATTTTAAAGCACTGATTTAATGACATGACATCTGCATGCTTTCCTTGACCTTCTCAAAAACCAACTTTTGTCCTGTTAGAGTTAAGCATGAAAAGATGGAAATCTGGAACCATTTTAGATCTGGCTAAACACAATAGGCAGCAAGCAAGCCCTCATCCTCTTTCATTTTTCAGAGTGTAGTAAACACACACATGGAACAGAATTTTAAAGGAGCTTTAACCACTGTAAGTTGTCAGACAAAATCTCCTTACCTCTGACAGATCTAACCCAGGATTGTTATTGGAATTAATAACCCATAGTTTGGTCACGCCGACTCACTAACTGCAGCTTATTGTTGGAGGTGCAGTGATGCCCATCCTGACCTGGACCAAACAAATGGACAGATATGGCACGAATCTCAAGCAAGTCTTTCCAGAAGACAGTTCTTCAGTCTCTTATCTGTTATAGAAAGGCAATTTCCTCTCAACAGTAGCTAAACTTTTAGTGGCTGACTCATTACAATCTGGACTATGAACAAATGCAGCAAAGTTAGATATAAAAAAGAAACACCCTGAAAGTGATGCCTCCCTGTATGAAGGTGCCATACTTGGCCACGGACTGTGTTTCTGGAATCGGTTTGTTACATGTGACAGCAAAAAGAAACTTATTTTACAGAGAACAAAGTCACGGGGCTGAACTTAAATAGGAACTCATTTACATGGGTTTTGATACGTACTAGTATACACGGCCTGAAGGAAAACAAAACTTACACCTTCCCATATGAAATACTGGTAATGCAGTAATGATGCTCACCCACTGGGCCTCTTCCTTTCAATAAGATCATCTCCAGGTTACAGTGCCTCCGACATGCTTTTAAACGACCACCACATGTGGGCTTTGGCAAACAGCCAGCTGCTGACAAAGGCAAGGTACGGATAGAGCTACGAAAATCCTTTCATCGTGTTACATTCCTCGAGAGATGATGTCTTTTTAAATGCTCTCACAAGAGCATTATTGAATTTTTTTCTCTTCCTGCTTCATACAAATAACTGGCTAAACTTGCTTTACATTTATTGCACCTTCAAGTCTCTGGTAGATGGAAACTTATATTGCCTGATACGGTTTGTATTGTAGCTTGACCATGTTAAGAAATGGAACAGTCTCCAGAACTGTACATTTCTACAGTAAGAAATCACATTTCGATAACACTAATTACAGCCGTCGCAGATCAGCTCTCATCTTCATGATGCAGCGACAGAGGAAAACTCCACAGTCCCTGTGTGTGCTAGAACCTGCAGTGTTCTTCTTATTGCCATGAAAAAAAATCAATTAAAACGACTCTCCTGGGAATTACTTCCAATTCTGGAGTAATTATCAATCTCCAGACAGAACGCTGTGCTGCAGCGTGGATCTTCAGACACTCTACATGCATAAGGAAGGAGTGACTGTGTGTTGGGTGTGTTGCACAGGCATGCTCCTCCAGGTCTATTTATCCAGTGACCAAGTGACTTCTCTTTTCCTCTATGAAGCATGAACCAAGCAGTCTGATCTTGATCTTCAGGTATGTTTCTAATTTCATACGTGAACGTAAATTTTTTTGCAGCCTCTCTGTTTGACCAAACCAAATCTTTAACAATTAAAAAAAATAGCACCAGATGTATGAAAAAGAAATGTCTGATCTAGTAGGAATATATATAAAGTAGAGCAATTCTTACAGTAAAAAGGTACATCATACAAAAAAGCGATGGTAAGTGATACTGAAGGACAAAAATCCATGCTGCATATAATAAGGGCAGAAGACAGGCAAATGGGATTCTGCTCAAATAACCACAGTTTAATGGTGGGGCTGTACTTTCTCCAGGACCTCCCTGACAGCAGCACCAGGAACCAGATGGTACGGGACTCTGAGCACTAACACACTCACCCACAAACTTGCGCAGCATATCTTTGAGGTATATAGAAAGCATGACATTAACGTTTTGGACTCCATTCTTTCTTGCACAACGATGCACAGATCTTTAGTTGTTGTTTTTTTTCAACTCTTCCCTCCCTATTTTTCCCTTGAGAAAAATGAAATCCCATTTTAAAAGCTTCCTAGCACACCTCCTTGAACTCTCAAATCCATCTTGCATAGGCCAGTAATAAGAACACTGCAGCTCTGACAAATAACTTACAGCAATATAACAACTTTCCTCTTTTTTTTTTTTTTTTCTTTTTTTTTTTTTTTTTTTTTAAAGATATCTTCTCTATAATTTACACAAAGAGTTGACAGCTGGAGTTTAGGTTATGTACAGTCCAGATGGGCATCCTTGCAGTCTGTGTTTCCAGGTGGAAGGCACTACTTTTACATACCACTGTATGCACCGCACGGGGTGTGCTCAGGAGCACAGCGGGGCACTGCATCTCCAGAGCTGTAGACTGAAGGGCCTGGGGGTAGTCTTTGGAAATAAAAATGGCAGTGGTTATCTAAGTCCAGTTTCCCTTTGCTGTCTCTTCTTGTGCTATGCAGTTTCCCCTGAAAGCTCCTCCAGTTCAGAGAGCGGCCACCCATCCTCAGAAGCTCTCAACAAAGCTCCCAGGGAAGAGGCCCGTCCTGCCATTCCTCTGCAATGTCCCTTTGTACCAGCCATCCTCCCGTTTCTTGTGCACAAACACAATGTCACCTTCCTTCAGTTCAATCTCGGCCTCGCTCTGCGGTGGGTATGGGACCACAACACGGTACCTTTGGAGAAAAAAACCACAAAGACATGGTCAGCCAGTAGTCAAACCTGCTCCTGATGGATGCGAATTCCTGATGCGAATTACAGACCCTACCAGGCAAGATATTAATCTCATTTTACACTGGCCTGAGCCTCCACCTTCACAGATGCTCCCCTGGGCATGAAGGGCTGTGAACATCTGCAGGTTGGCTGTCAGGAAGGGAAAAACCCACTAAAATCCCACAGAGGGCACCTCAGTGGTTCTCCAGGGTGACACCTGCAAGCTGCAGTTCACTACTAAGGTCCTTTCACTGTTTCTAGTGCTGACCTGTAAAGCCAGACCTAGAAGCCAGAGCTGCTCTCAGACTCCTTTCTCTTGGAGTGCTAGAGCCAAGTCAGTGCCAGCAGCCACCTGAAAACCTTGCATCACCTCCACCTGTTCCAGGAAAGAAAAAAAGGAGGTAGGTTTCTCCACCCTTCCTGCACTAAGTGCTTGGGCTTATTCCTTGGGGTTGATCTCAGAGGCTCCTGATAGCTCACAGCCTGTACAGGGTAGACTTCAGGATATGGAAAGCTTTTATTTATTTAAAAACTTGGCTCTGTGCCAAGTCAGAAGAAATCCTCTTGCCTCTCCTTCCTGCCTTTCTGTGAGAAAAATGCTTTCATATGAAGAAAAACACTTTTGCAAACATTAGTACGACACATTACAGTTGTATCTGATGCATCTACTTCTATTAGAACTCAGGTTGATGGGGAGATTCCTGGGCAGCCTGATTGAAAACCTGATAGGAATGTACCCAGGAGGCAGGCAATGAAAGCAGGAAGATATTGCCAAATGTCTGGGCTACTTGCAGTGGTCCCTGCCCCCAGCTGCATGCTGAGCCTTGTGTCAGGGACTCAGCTGCTTCCTTCCAGCACTGCACCTGCAGACACCTAATGTGTCTCATTCAGCACTGCACCTCCTGCATCCAGATATGGGGTTTGCAGTGGTCCCACCAACTGCCCATGACATCCACAGAGGTTGGCTAAAGCAGTTAACATTTTTCTTCATGTTACGTGACTGAGAAACATAGGTTGGGTTCCTCAAACCTGGAAGGGAAGCTGACATGGAGGGATATTCCAATGATTCTCAAAGCCTTCTCCATACCAAGAAGGAGCCCCTGTCCTGAACCATGCACAGTTCCTCTCCAGTAACTTGGTTTTTAGTGTCACTTCGTTTCAATGAAATAATGATGAGTCTGATCCTGATATGGCCTATTCTGTGCCCAAGCTTATCAGCAGGCATCCTCCTAAGAGCACAGACGGAGCTCTTTCACATCAGTGCAGTTGTGTGCAGAGAAGTGAGTGTATTTCTGCTGTACTGCTTTTCTTTCTTCAGGACATGTACTTTTGCAGCCGTTTGACATTTAGTTAATAATCAAATACTTTGCTAGCTGAAAAGTAATGAATATAGTAAGATAGTTAAAAGGTGCCATCTGAGTATCTTAAGCCCATCTCCTGGAGAATAATATTTCCACAACCACTTGCTCACTGATGACTCAGTTGTGTTTGTTACAAGGTATTTATTTATAATAACATCCTGCCCTTGAGGACTACATTCAACATGCTCTGAAGGCTCTGGAGCACTCCCTGGGGCCATTCCAAAGGAGATGGTACAAACCCAAGGGACTTGCCAATGCCAGTTGCTGATTTTATTTGCAGATATTGCTCAGGTGCCTTGTGACTGTAGTTCTGAAACTAGGGACTCCATTTAGAAATGACAGTGAAAATACCAGCTTTGGCTCTGTGTTTGAACATCTCCACGGCCAAACATCTCGTTACTTGGTAAAGAGTTCCCCTCCATTTGGCATTTTCATCTACCCGAAAACCTGATTAAGGTCTTTTTATCTTGACACAGCAACACAGTCAAGTAGGAAATAGGTTTGTACGAGTGCCCCCCAAAATCACAGAATGGCTTGGGTTGGAAATGACTTTAAAGATCCCCTAGTTCCAACCCCACTGTATGGGCAGGGACACCTTCCACTAGATCAGGTAACCCAAAGACCCACCCAGCCTGGCCTGGAACACTTCCAGGGAGGGGGCATCCATGAAAAACCTGCTGGTCTTTTCTGTCCCTTGGTCAATAATCTTCTTGTAACTTCCTTCCTCTGTAGACAAGGTTGACACGTGCTGCTGGCTGGCTGCAGGATTATGGTCTATCAAGTTATCATCTGTGGAACTGCTACATTTATATTATGAAGTTTTGCCAATTACAGCCATTATGCAAATGAATACACACATTATTTCAAACACTCTGATGCAGTGTTGATTAATTAAATTATCAGAGTGGAACAATTCCAGCTAAGATGATGACAAGTTTCAGATCTTGCAACTCTATACACAATCACTGAGCACTGTAGCTCTTCCCCAGGATCTCAATCAGCTTTGAGGAAGAAGAGGGTCAGACCTCAAGAGCAGCTGGGTGGTGTAGGGGTACTCACAGGTGCTTTGGGCAGATCAGGAAGCAGAAGCAAAGAAAAAGGTGGTGTTGTGAGGAAGGTTGTCCCAAAGGCTCAGCTGGGACTTCCAACACCTCATGTCATACCTTAAGTACAGGATCATCCTTTTAAAACCAGGCTACATCCTAGAGGTGAGGAGCTGCTAGTCCCTAAATGGCTCACATGAGGAAAGAGGTGAGCATGCTTAACCAGAATGTGCTCACTGTCGTAAAACGGGTTCTTCACAGCATCCCCTCTGAGCTTTAGAAAAACAGATCTCAGTCACTACATTACCAAATAAGGCACTTCTCCCCATTTAAGAAAACTCTAAATACTACCATAAAATTCCATTACCTACAGTATCTTATAGGATGACACTCCCATGTTTTTGATAGAATAAAGAGCTCTTCGATATGGAAGTCCTTGCAAATCGGCTAAGAAATCCTATGTGAGAGATGGAAAAAGATGCTATACTTTTTTCCAGGAGACGCTTTTGAAGGGGGGCCTAGGAGGGGCAGCCCAGTGAGGTCTGAAGAGGGCAGCCGGTGGCTGCTGTGCCACCCCTCCAGACCTCCAGGTGGCATCTCATCCTAGGTTATCCTCTGGAACTGAACTGCAAATACTAGCCGTATTTTTTTGGCATAAAAAAAAAATTTCTTCTCCCAAATATCCTCTCCCACTCTCAAAAAGGCAGTTCTGTAAACTTCTATTTATATCTACCCTTTTCATTTGCCCTTTTTTCCCCCTCCTTGAGAAAAAGCAACTGTAAAATCCTAGGTTTTCTTATACCAAACTGCTTCCTTGCATTTTTGATGGATCTCAGAGCCCTCTCAGTTTTGTCAGCATCACGTTATGCCTCTGAATTTTACACTTTTTAAAATGGTGGGCAACAACTGTGATGTCAAGTGTGGCAACCACCTCTGCCTATTAACAGTGTTTGGTGTTTTCTATTGTAAATCACACTCTCAGATAGTTGTAATCCTGCCAAATGTTAACTATTTTGGCCTGAACTCTCCACAACAGTTGTCTGTGTTAGGCTGAGGGTCCCACATTCAGATCAAATGGTGCCATCACCTCAAGGAACAATGTGAGGATGCTTTTGCAGCACCATCAGGACCCAGGTGAGTGCTTCCACAAGCTGCTCTGGTATTCCCATACTTGAGAGCAAAACCCTGTGACCTTGCTGATTTGTCAAGGACGGTGTTCCTTCAGAAAAAGTATCTGCCCTTGTTAAGATTAAAAGCATTCAAACTGTCCCAAAATGATAAATTCTCAGCTGAGGTTGGGAAGTAAGCACTGAATGTAAAACCTCTGCTCATTCACACTCCAACATGTCATAGCTGTGCAGGATCTCAGAGTCTTCCTTTCTCAGCATCGGGCTCATCTTGTGTTTTTCTCTCAGGACACAGACTTGATGCTGGACTTCCCCACTGCTGGCTGCTGTGGCATCCTTGGGTTAGGCACTACATCCCTGGAGGAGACTCTCTGGGGCAGTGGTCTGGGAATGGTCCTTGGTGCCCAAGTGAAAATACATGAGTAGAGGCTGTGAGTAATATCAGCAAGGATGGGCAACCTCAGAGATCTGGACAGTGAGGAAAGGTGAGGTATGGCATGGAGGGAGAGGGAGGCTGATGGGAGAAAAACAGGGATCTGAGGAAGAAATGGGACCATGATGAATGACAACTGGAAGTCCTGACAGATGGTATGGATGCTGAACAGGCAGCTGTGCTGAGCTGAGTCCAGGAGAGCAAAAAGCCTTGATGAGAGGGAGCCGGGGGTTGGGACATTGACATCCCATGGAGCAGGACACTGTATGGATAGAGGCTGGCACTGGGGCTGAGGGTGGAACAGGGACCGTGGCAGCAATTAACTCAGTGAAACATAGGAATGGGTCTATCATCACTGTCCCCCTGCTGTCAGCAAAGACCTGGGAATCCCCCCGCCCCTTGTCTTCATAGCACTTGTCCTCACAGTTAAAAGAAACACCTCTCCCACCCAGCTCTCCCTTTGACATCTGGAAGGGACAGCTAAGACTCCTAACCTCAAATGGATACTACATGATGGAAATTTTTGTTTTGTTTCCTTTAAGAAAGCAAGATGGTTAAAAGTGTCATGTATGTATATGCAAAAATACATCCACCACCTTAAGAGAAAAGGAATGTTTCACACCCATGCATCTGAGACGAAGAAATAATCCCGTGAAGAAATTGTCCATTACTTCACTTTTGCTTACATGCAATATAATGTTTCATTCCATGATTGCATACTATTTTTCCCGTAGGATGTCTGCCTCATTTACTGCACAAAATGCCCTGCTCTGGATGTGAGTCAGGACTCTGACATGGAAGAGAAGTGTGGCTGCCAAAACCATCCCATCTTTTGCAGAGGCTGGAGGATGCTGAGTAAAGTGACCACAGCAAAACTCAAGAGTAGTGCAGGTGGAGGGAAAGTGGCTCCCTTAACTCCTCCAGCTGCAAGGTCTTGTGCCAGAATATCCACAGAGTGATACTCATCTCCTGTATCCAAGCTGCCTAAGAGTCAGTTGTCTGGGCTAAATTACTCACACAAGCTCTCCCTGTCAGCGTGCACAGACAGGCATGGAGCAGTATTGATCAGAACTAATCATTAATTAAGGGCTTGGCTTAGGCTGAGGAAAAAAAGCACTGAAATACTTAGTATCTGCTCAGCTAGTAAATATGTACATTCGGGACACTGACGCTTTTGAAGAAACTTAAGAAAACAAGTGTCCAGTGAGGGAAATAGGATCTGCAGGGCTAAGCTCCAGCATGGTTCAGTTTAGAGTCCTTGAGTTAGGATGTTTAATGCACGTTTCTGTTTGTCAAACTATTGTATGCTAAGAAGATATTTCAGGAGTCCAGTCTTGTGACTCCAACAGGTTTCTTGGGTTTAAGTTTTGTGGTGGACAGCTAACCAGTGAAAATGAGGCACCTAGCCCAGCTAGCCACTCCTCTTGCTTATCAGAGGAGCTCTATTTCTCCATTCTTTTACTGTCAGATTGCAGAGATCTGCAAAGTGTCTCTCCATCCTACAAGCCAGTGCCCACTTTACCATATAATGGTGTCTGAATCAGCAGCCTTAGAAAAACAAACATCAGTTGGATCTTTTACCCTTGAGATGGAAATCTTGGAAGAGTCAGTTTCTGATATGGTTAATTCTAGTCCTAAGGCCAGAGAAGCCCCTAATCATGTGCATACATATCACTGTTTAGTCAGAACTTACTCATGGGGTAATTTCTCTAGTATCATTTTTCATGAAATTAAAAAAAAAAAAAAAAAAAAAAAATAAAAAAAAAAAATCCTTCCTTAGCTTTCCCTTTTGGCAAAGAAGATACATGTATGCAGCACAATTGAAGTCAATGGGCATTAAGCACATGATTGAATGCATCCTTCAGCTGGGAGCTCAATTTCTCAGGTGGCACTGATTTGTAGAAAGGATACATGGAAACATGGAGGGGTCTGTTTGACCAGCCAGACTCAGCACTCCCACCTTATTCTGCAGCACTGTTGTGGGTACAGCTTCCTCGAAGCCTCCATGAAAACCATAGAAACATGGCACAGATACACCAGTTATGACAGCAAATCCGGACACGACTGCTTCATCAGAATATAACATGGCAGAATCAGTGCCAGTTACTATAAAAGAGTCAACAACGTGTGACATGTTTTATGCAGGTTTTCATCTGGGAACAGAGCCAGGCACCGAGGGGAACATGACTCACGAGCACACACGTGCATGCTCAACTCTCCTCTTTTGCTTCATGTGCAGTCATTATTTTCTGGAAGGGGGTGGCAAGGAAAGTATTTTGCTTTGGCACTCCTAGGCAGGCAACAGACCCCTCTGCCACGCGAGCTGACAGCATCAGTGGGGGCTGGGCAAGTCTCGGGTTCAGGTTCTGTCTGGCCACAGTGCACCTCTGTACTGGTTCCGTTTCCATGCACCCGTCAGAAATGGGATGGAGCAGGAGGTGGGAAAGAATGTGTGGGGCACACACAGCCTGATAGGGCAGTAATGGCAGTCAGTCACTGCAACATGAAATGACAAGGACACCACCTGGGAAATTTCTCCACTCTGCTGCTTGGACTGCTGGATGCTTTATGCCAGAGAACAGCTGAAGGAAGGTGATTTTATAAACTGACAGTGTGAAACTACACCCAAAAGGAATAGATGGCCTCTAAATACCCCAGCAAACCAGGTAAATAGCAAGGCTAAATGATCGAAGACCTAGGAGCAATTGCTTTTCTTATCCAGCCATCCACAACCAGGTTTTGGAATGGCAAGTAGAGTAAGCTAAAATAATTGTTTTCATCACTCTCCCCATGCACAAAAATGTAATGAGAGCATAAACATTAGCAGCACCTCTGAGACAGTGAAGCTCACTTCACCTTCCTGACTGACTGTCTGCAGCTCCCACGAAGGGCAGCAGAATAGGCATTTTTTCCCTCCAGCCATGAGCATTTAGCCATGATCGATCAGAGCCTTTCAATGTCCCTCCAATACAGCAAGTGGCATCACTGCTCAGGTTTGACCAGTAGCCTGGATGTGGTGAGTGCTGGATTCAACATCTCTGGGAGAAGAACTGATGCTCTGCTGCCTGCATGAGCCTCATTCCGAATGCCGTAAATATTAAGGAATGTGCTACTTCTTCCAATCTTTCATTGCTCTGCCTCTCTGTGCACAGATGGGCGTTGGGAGACAGAAAGCCAAGTACAGCTAAGTGCACTGAAATGCTTTGCAGCTTTTTAAAATTTCATCCAGCATCTGAATCTGTTTATCTAACCTTTTTATTTTTTTTTTTCTTCCCCCCCCCCTCCTCCCTTCTCTTTCTTGGGGATTTGCTCCTACCGTGCAGATGAAATGCACCAAAATGCAAACTATGGAGCTGAGTGACGTTGAACGTGAGTTCCTCCATTGCCAGATGTGAAAAGAACAAGTGGTTTGAAAACCATAACTTGTTGTTTTTTTTTTTTTTTAAAAAAGTATAATTTGGTACTTCTGAGCAATTTGATGATTTAATGAGCACAGATGGATGTGGGATGAATTTCTAGGAGACAAGTGTTTAATGTATCTGCTCAGATTATTCCAGGACTAAGCATTATCCTTCCTAGTGCATGAAGGTAATTAATATTTCCCATTACGGGCATAAAACCCCCCATATGATCAGTTAAGGAATGCAGATACACCAATGATATGGAAGTTAATTCATAAATCAATTAGAGAATCTTTCCTGCTGTGTATAATTAGGGTTACTTCAATTATAGCTTATTTTTGGATTTTAGACTCAGGAATTAAAATGCTTAGAATCTGAGTAAGTTCCTCACCACTCCAGACTGCAATTGGAAGTATTTACTCAGTTTTATCAGTTTATATCTATTTACTCCTGACTCCAGCATGTCTGAGCAGATACAGCTAACCCATGTCCCTCTGGTTCTATTCTGCTACTTAAACCTGTAATAATTTAACTGCTTCACTATTTAGCCCATCCTGAGGTGAACTGAGAAATTAGTAGGATATGGGATTAGTCCTGGCATATTAATGTGTCTGGACTTCTCTACAGTAACTATTTGAGAGCAGCACCTCAACACCCAGATCTGGAGATGTAAGGGAGTGTTCTTCCCCACTTCTTTTCATGGCTACAGTTAACTAAAGGTGCAGCATCCCACTGATTTAGTTACACTGGAGCTAAATCTGGTTTATATTGGTTTACCTTTTCTTATAGCATTAATCTAAACTGATGCAGACCAAATTAAGTGCACCTAAATAGGGACTGTTTTTTCACTTCTTTTGCTAAATTGATTTTTAATGGATTTTAAGGATAAGAGACCCCTGTGATATTCTGCTCTCCCTGCCTTCATTACAATGCTGCAGGACTTACCTGTATTTATTTCTGCTTCAAGTTGAGATGCTGTGCTTGAACAACAGCATTCCTCTTAGATAAAATGCCCAATATAGGGTAAAAATATTTGCTTGTCTGTCCTGTCTGCAGACTCCTACAGACTGTTACCAAGTCATTCCTAAGCCTGCTCTGTACCAGGTCAACCAAAGCTCCCTGTATTGATCACTGCAACTATATTCTTTTATTTTGCATCTTTCTTGTGATGCTTCACAGAAGCCAATCCACTATGCCTTAGATTTATCTGTTTTGAAACAGACTGTTACTCCCTGTTATTCTTACCAATGTGTTAAATTAGCTCTGTACCAACAGAGTCACCTACCTCCCATTTCAGTCCCATTTGCAACATCAAAGGTTTTATGTTGGAGAGTGCAGATCTAACACCCAGCTCTTGCTGGGCTACTCTGCATATGTGCACAATGATTTTCTGGTGATTTCTGATCTAGAATCAGATGTAATGCCAGCAAATGAATTTCCAGTCCACTTACCACCTGCTGTATCAGTTGTGTACAGTTTACTGAGCAAGAAATTTTATGACCCAAACCAGACATCTTAGAAAAGTTTAAGTTTGTTATAACATCATCGTTACCTTCCCAGCTTCCTTCAACTTGCATTCACTAAAACACTGTGTAAGGTATAAACTGTCCATGCCCTGAATCATCTGCTCTATGACTCCAATGGGACTCATAGTCAAGTGGCTTGCCCAGTCCATTGCCTTTGGCCTCTTTCATACACTAGGAAAAAAAATAGTTTCTTTTAGACTTCTGGAACTTTACAATTGTTCCAAAATTGCTTTATATATCAACTACAGAGAGTCCCTAGGCTCCTTTTTGAAACCTTCTTAATGCTTGTATATAAAAAAAAATATTCTCCTCCACCACTTTTTGAGTGGAAAGCACTTCAGTTACATCGTATCAGTGCATTATCTGCTCCCTTCCCAGTACTCAAGCTGCAGTCTTGTTGAAAATATTTACC
Organism: Calypte anna; assembly: GCF_003957555.1. Lineage (NCBI taxonomy): Eukaryota > Metazoa > Chordata > Aves > Apodiformes > Trochilidae > Calypte > Calypte anna. Next base: position 138,551,191 of record NC_044244.1, on the reverse strand, counting down.
TGAAGCCAATATGACTCTGCACATGGAGACCTAGCTCTTTTCTGTACTTCTGTTTCTAATCTGTTATATCTCTCTCCATCTGCTTTTGTTTGGCAGGTCAGCTACAGGTCTGAAAGGTCAGCTACTCTCAGGTACAAAAGTGCAGTGCAGGCTGCTGAAATGAACTCCAGAATCAATGGTAAATTCCTCTCAAGAAATGAGCTGCATTTTTTGTAACAGGTCACTGAACATGGGAGTACCTGTAAATATCCTAAGCAAGGAGAATTTGAAAGAGTCTCTGGTACTGTGGAACAGGCCAGAAAGGGCCTTGATGAGCAAACACATCACCCATGTTGTCCCTGGCTGGATACTCCACATGTAGGGTTTACAACCCCACAAGTTTATTAAAACATCAGAATCCCACCAAAAAAGTGGCCTTTGCCAACAGCATTTACACCCTTTGGGATGAGACAGCACTGTTGTCCTCCATATTTAGACCAGGGCTGTATGGTTCCACGGACAGGTGCTGCTCACCACTTTTTAAAGCAATAAAACATCAAAACTGCCCTGTGTGTCAAATGATTTTCAGTAGGCAGATGCACGTAAGCCCTGTCTTCCTTAAAGGCAGCTGAGCCACCTACGGTCTATTTGCAGAGCAACAAAAACTACACCAACCCTTCAGCAAGTTAAATCCATAGCCCTCCTCCAAATGCTTCCTGAGGATGCAGGTGACCTCAGGAGATAACACTGCTTACCTTTCCCTGGGCAAAGGCTTGGGCTCTGGCCGAATAGCTGCCATGGAAGAGAGGGGCTGCCTGGCAGGAGAAGGGATGGAAAAATTCAAATCCAAGGAGCCTGTTTTCCTGTGCAGAGGCTCCAGCCCCATGGCTCCTTGCATTTCACTCTCAATAGGGCACGAGCCAGCCCTGCCGTGGCTGGAGAGGGAAGAGAGCTCAGGTCCCACAGCCCCTTGCAGGACTCCTTCGACGGCTGCCTGGGGGTCGTGCGTGGGGGACACGGAGGGTGGGGACCGCGACTTCTTTTTTGTTGATGCTCCTGCTAGAAGTTTCAGCAGCCCACTCTTCTTCTCCTTCTGCAAAGGAAACAAAGAAATAGGAGCAGTGAGCAGACATACCAACTCCCTTCGTTTTGCTTTTGGAAAATCTTCATGTGTGTGGCAGGGAACCCCCCAGAACTGCCATGATTAGAGGTAGATCCAGGAAGAACTGGAGATTTTGGTAATAAAGCTCCTCTGAAAATCACTTCCCATCCTGCAGGGCTTCAACACATTCAGTAGAGTAAGGACCTGCAAAGATTATCTCCATTTTCAAATCCACACAGGCTCTGACCATGTGCCTTTTGAGAGAAATCATGCAGTTATAGTGGGACAGCAAAGGAACAAAATTCCCATGCAGAGAAGCTGTCAACTGAAGTGCTACCCTTTCTCTTCCAGAAGAATCCTGTCCCTCAATGCAGAGACTCCCCATAAGTGAACAACACAGGCCCTATGGCTAAGAAACTACTGAAAAGCACAAGTGATGCCAGTTATAATAAGTAAAGTAAAATAAGTAAATAAGTACAATTTTGGGGAAAAAAATCACATTTGGAAAAAAAGGTCACATAAAAGACAACAAACAAGATGCTCAGAATAAAAATAGGGCTTACAAAACAGTGAAACAGCAAGAATTAGAAAAAAACCAAAACAGATTCCAATTAGAGAGAACACATCCCAGAGAGTCAACAGCCTGACCTTGAGACAGGCCTGGAAGGCACCTGCAAGACAGATAAAAGGGATGGAAAGGGATACTCGCCACAACTCCCCACATCTTATCTTGCTTAGAGCATTGAGGTCTGGATAGGAAACACCAAGTAATTGGATTTACTGTATTAACATACCACTGATATTTTACTGAGCTACTAGCACACTAAAATACCCACCCATTGGGTAGAGGAGCCCCTACTAATAAAAAGCCCCTTACTCTTTGAGCATGTGTAGCAAACTTTTTGAGCACTGTCACTTTAAATGGAAGTGAGAAACTTGTTAACAAATTATGTGAGCAAATGACAGAATAATGTTAGATTAAGTTCTTTCTCATGTTTTCGGGTATAAAAGTAGTACTTGGTGTTTTGGAAAATAGCGATTGCTTTGTGGAATGCCACACTGCTCCCCGTTCTGTGCAGAACTGGAAATCAAAGCAAATGTTTCAAATCTGTGCGTAGATCTGCTTCTTGCCCACTGTGTGATGGGCCCTGTTTTTGGGACAACAGAAAGCTCTGAGGAGAAGGTTTAGATCCCAGTCCATTGCAAGAGAAGTGCTCCTCATTACTGCCTAATTTAATACCTGGCGCAGATTTACTGGAGGGAGAATGGAGATGCAGGACAGTGGCTAAAGAGCTCTCTGCAGCATCTACTCCCCTTCACACCCTGCATCACACAGCTCTAACTCTTTGTGTCTCCCTCCTAGAAGTGAGTTGCTTCTCATGTGTTAAGATAAAAGTATCACCTTGATGTCTGAAGACAGATCACATAATTCACATTTGGCAATTGTAGTGGCAGTGCAAAGGAGGTTTCAGAGTTCTGCAAGGATTGCTGATACGGAGTAATGAGTGAAAACAAAATTAATGTGAGAACAAAAAGTTCACCCTGCATTACTGAAGAAATGCATCTGACCTTGTGGGTTTTACAGTAGTGTGAGAAATCCTACTGTGTATTTCTCTCAAGGACACACAAATTCCAAATATTATGTCCTTCAGCTAGAAAGGGGTGCTAGACAGGAGTTTTGGTTAGAGTGACTGTGTGCAGAACCTTGCCATCCTCCAAGTGCTGCACAGCACTTGGATAGAGTTGCAACCAGTGATGCTGTGTTGTAAACTTTTCATTTTTTTAATGACACAAGAAGTTCTGCAAAGGTTCTGTTAGACTTCTTCCTCTTTTGTCAGAAGTGCAAGCCATTATCCAAGGCTATCTTCAGAGATTCAGAACTGTGAAGTTTAGCTATATTTGATAATTTGTTCTATAATAGGATCCCAGGAGATAAAAAAGAACCCAGCAACTGCAATACTTATGGAACAGAAACTATTTCTCTATTTTCAAGCAGAAACATTCTTTGGAAATACAAGCCAGTAATTTATTTATTCTCTGTAGACAGAATGTCTCATGCAAGGTTTAAAATGATGTTCTTTTATGTGCTGACTGCTGAAGTAATTTCTCAAAGCAGCTTTAAAGAATAGGAGGGCTACAATAAGATAAATATAAGCTTTTAGAAGATGCTTGGATTTACTACAGCAAATGTACTTGGAGTATCTGATATCTCTGCTCCCACAGTTCATGTTTGCACTCCTTAGCTGTCAAAGACAGGCAAGAAAACAGAAATACCTTAGATGCTAAGACATGGAAGAACTACAATGAAGCACAGCTATTATCACAGAGACAACGTCCACTGATTTTTGAGGAGCAGAGTCTCAACTGTGCTTCCATATCCCTGTCTTCTGCATACCATCAGTTTTGACTATATGGTCTGTTTAAAAGGGCATTTGTCACTTACAGGATGAAAAGATCCATCCTGCCAAGATGTTCATCCAGGCAGAATCCACAGAGGCTAAGGGAGACTGGCCATATGGCTCCATCAGGTCTCAAATACTAAATAAATCCCCCTGTAAACAATAGAAAAGAGACCCAAAGGCCTCTGATAAACATCTTCTTTCCACAATGGGGAGGGACCACTGTGGGAACTACAGTCAGTCTGAATGCTAGAATTCACCTGAAGCACCAGAAAACTGCTTCAGCATTTCTCTCTAATTAAGAAATACAGCTGCTGTCATCAATATATCAAATTTTAAAGCTCTTCACAAAATTGCAAAACCCTCCTTTCCCTGTGGCCACTGAAACAATAGCTGTAATGATCCCAGCACAGTGTGTCAATATGCATTTATAGGTGTCTAAAGGTCAGTGACAGAATCCAATCACTGTTGTGGGGCTCTGGAGAAACAGCTATTGTGCAGCAGTGAGTACTTTGAGCCTCTTTAATTGGCAGCTTTGCACATGCAAAATAACTATGTGAACTAAAGCCCTGTATAATGAACAATTAATATTCCTATGTGGTGGCAGCTTTGCCAATTTTTGCCTCTAATTTAAATACCTTGGCTAATTTTCATTAGGAAAATGTTGTGTGACATAGACCATTTAAGGCATAGAAGCAAAAATCTTTGGAAAAAAGGAGACACATGTATATTCACACCCATCTGCACATTAAAAAAAGATGAATCTGACAATCATTCATTTTGTTTTCAAGAACAGCTTCCACTCTACATGGTTAGCCCCGATGTAAATTTCTACACTCAAGCTACTATCCCTCAGATAGCAGAAAGCTGTAATGAACTTGCCAATGTACTGTTTATTCTAACTTAACAAAAGACAAAAGAACTGATTTTTAGCCCTTCTTAGTCCATTGAGAATTTTAGTAAACTTTTGAGACCAAGATCTGTGTTCTCTAAAGAGAGGTGACTGACTTGCTAAGTGTGCTGGTCTAAACCTAAGAAACCCCTTCCTCCCCATCCTGGCTTTGGGCAAGATATTTAGAGGTGAACTGACAGGATCCACTTTGGGATATTAGACACTATATCCAGCCCCTTCTCCCCCTGAGTCTGGCAAATGCTCTCAGCCTTCTGGTATCACATTGCCAGATCCTCTGCTGATGCTGCTCAGAGCACTTTAAGCAAAGCAGGGACTGTCAGGACCTGATAATTCACTGTGATGTCTCTCATGAGAAACAGATTGGGTTTGAACCTCCTGTGACCAGCAGTTCAACCTAAACCCCTTCAAGCCCCCTCTCCCCATCTGTAAATGGGACTAAGTTAAAACTCCTCTTTGCGCTGGGGGAATTCATTAATGACTCCTGTGATGCAAAGCTGTACATTTCTTTCAGAGCAACCAGTATTTTTCCATGGATTTAATATTAAAAAATTAAAATATTTGGAACGGGATATTAATATGCAGTCCAAGGAGTGATTTATTGTAGATGTCCAAGTATTATGAATTCATTTAATATTTAGTGTAACAGCAGCCATCCTTCACAAGAAATTAACTTAATATTTATATGGCTGTCCAAGACAGTCCTTTCCTCAGCAGTTTCACTGTAAATCAATGAAACATTAACAGGCACAAATGTTGTAGAGAAGTTTGCACTGATTGGTTACAGACTCTCTGGGTTTTGAAAAGAGATAAGTTTACAGAGGGCATAAATGATGACTTTCAGAAATTGCATTTTTAAATTGAAAGAAATTAAGTTTTACTTTTCCTATTCACAGATGGCTCCTCTATTGTTTTCTAGGAACCCTGTAACCTACTAAAACACCTGTGCAATTACTGAAGCTTTTCTGTTCTAGTAGCTACATTTCCCAATGACTTCAAACTGTTTGGTGTTCTTACCTCCTGAACCTGCCAAGTCAGACCTCATCTGTGTTGATGGATGGATTCACAGTATGGGCAGTACTTTTTCCATCTTTTGGTTACTGTCCACACGTTTAACTGGATTTAAATAATCCCTTTTGTGTTGCTCAGTTTTTATTCTAGAAAGTTGAGTCAAAACTTCCAAATCATTCATTTCACAAGGATCAGCACTTTGTTAGAAAAAAAAAAGGGAAGACTGAAATTAGCTCTTTCAAATAAATCTCAGGTTGTTTCTAGTTGAGGAAAAAAAAGAACTGTGCATACAGACAGTATAGGCAGGGCTGACTCTGTTACTATGGTGTATCTTGAAGGAATCTCAGTGGAAATCAAGTCTCTGGCAGCACAAGGACAGGATGGGCAGCATTTCTGTGACCCTGTAGGATACACCTAGGGAAACCAGCACATGGACAGGTGCAAGCAAACCCTTGGTATCTCACTGTGGGAACATTTGGAAAAGTGAATGCAATCTGAGCTTAAGAATTCACAAAGGACTAGATCAAAATTAAACTCTCAGATATGTAAATGTTGAAATATTTTGCTTTACAGTAATTGGGGATGATTTTTCCCCTCATTAATAAACCCACTTGAAGATAATAACTAGCTCTTCTTTCAGCTTCAGAGATGAGATGAGCACAGAATGCAGCTACTTTGTTGATGACTGAGTGATAACAGAGTCCCCTGTCTGCAAAGCAATAATCATGCCATAATCCAAATACCAATTATATGTACTGGCTATATTTACACAGATTTAAAAAAAAACTAAAACAAAACCAAAACCAAAACCCCACACCCTAGTAAATAGAAAATTCTGATTTAGTTTTCTTCATCTGCAGCTTCTAATACTTAATTTCCTACCTACCCAGGTCATTAAATAAATGAGCTACCTGGCTGTAGCTGATAGAAAAACTGGCTCCAGCCATTGAAATGAGGTAATTTCTCATCCAACACTGGTTACGTCGACAGATAAGAGAGCCAGAGGGAGAAAGAAGGTTTCGTTTAAAAATAAAGAAAAGAGAAACAAAACTGTTTAAAGGCTGCCCTGAGCCCTACGGAACAAACGAGAAACTCATCTATCAGTCAGCAGCCCCAAACCACCACTTTTATTGCTTGTTTAACTTGGTCAGTACTTGTTTCAGCAAATTTAAGTTAGTGTCTGGAGAACAGTGCATTTTTATTCTGATTCCAACTTGGCTACTGGTTGATGCTTGCATTGAAAGAGTAGGTGGTATTATGGATTACATCTTTTAGGAAAAAAGCTATTCGGGTTTTGAAAATCTGTAAAATTATTTGACTTGAGATTTTGAAATAATTTTAAAAGCACAAAAAATGAGCCAGAAGAATCTCAAAGGAAAACTTTAGGTCTGGGATGCATTTGGACATAATGAACACGATAACAGTAATTACTTACTACACAATTACTTCTGATTTTAGAGGAAGATTAGGTTTTGTAGCATGTCTTGTATTGAAATGCTTGCCAAAGATTCAGTTTTGAATGAAGACAACTGCTTCTGGCCAGAATTCTAGTATTATAAGCCCAATATATAAGTTACATGCCAAGGACAAAAAGGATTTTAGGATCATAATATCCTTAGTCTTTCAGTCCCAGTGACAGTAACATAATCATATTAGACTTATGGTCACTAATTTGGAGATAGCTAGTATTTAAACCAGGAGGAACTATCTAAAATGTCCCCCAGCTAGACTTCACTGGGAATTTAAATGTTTTGAAAACAAAACTGAGAAGAAGAAATTAGTGTTTAGGTCCCAGTACAGCAAAGCTCACAGGCACTTCATCATCTGCTTTTTTTGAACTGAGCCATCTGCAAGACTCTAGGGACTACTAAAGGAGATAAAGAAGGAATCTAAAAATCTATTTGAATATTCAATTTAGATGGAATATTAGCTCTTTCAAACACTGGATGGAAGTTAAAGGCTAGCTGAAACAAAAGAAAAAAACAACACAAGGACTGAAGAGGAAGAGAGTCTCACTTATTGGTGAGCTTCCTGAAGGCTGCTGAATTTGACGCAGGCAGAAAGTATAAGGAACTAACAAAATTAATGGTGAGTGAGGGACAGATGAACTGTGACAATTATTTTTTTCCCTGTGTTTGATGAAGAGAAAAGCTGATAGATGGATATTTTTGTATTTCATCATTTTTTTTGGTCTGCTATGTAGGGGATATGTGAAAAGGATGGCAAGTTATTAAAATACACCACTTACCTCACGTTCCATTAACATTTTTCAATGATATTTTTTAGTGGGAAAAGCTGAAGCAGAGCACCAGAGAACAGAAGACTACTGTTGAGATAAAGTAACTCAGACCTATGTAATGATAAAGCAAAACGCAAGGATAACACCAAAAAGGTGATGAAACCTTAGCTCTCATGAAGCCCCTGGCAATATTTCCATTTCCAAGCAGCCACTATCTCTAGAACTCAGTTCAGATGGATGTGTTTCAATCCTGATTTTAGTCCAAGTCTTCCCTTGAAGTGCAAGTGACCTCTTTGGACACAAAAGAAGGGAGGAGGAGGAGCAGACACGATGCCCTTGCAGACATTTGACATTCAGCACACTTCTTCACTCAGAAATCCCAGTGTTTGATTCTCCTACAACAAACAGGGGAACTTCAGCACAAAGCACAGCAATCTTCCCCTCTCTGGTTCAATCTCCTGCCCCACCCCCCAGCCCATACAGAGGAGCATAAAGCATACACACTTTGCTTGGGGAATGTGGGTTTCCATCTCATTTCAGCAGAAAATTCAATCAAAGAGTTCCATATAAGTGTTTCAAGAGTGGGGTGCCCAAGCAAGAAGAAGAGTTCCTGCTCAGTCATATAAGAAACCCTCATCCTTTTTTTCTGGAAAGAAGCCTTGGTGCCCTGCAGAGATGGAAGTGGAAGCAGGTAACTTCTTCAGAGTGAAAAAAGAAGACTTAAGCCACCCTTCTTTTATCAGTATCTCCTGCTGTCTTAGAGAACTTTCCTGCTTGTCAGATTTTGTGAATTGCCTTTTCTAGGCATTTAATTCTACCCCCACATTAAATAGGAATTGGGAATTCCAGTGCAAAGCAAGGTATTAAAGCTCCCTATTCAGTAAAAGTTAGTGCCCATTGTGAAACTGCCCAAAAAGCAAATTCAGTGCATGCTTTGGGAATAAAAATCCCAAGTATTCCCATACTATTCTTTACTCTAAACTGCCTATTTTCACACAGAAAAGGAAAAGAAAAGGAATCATTCCTCAACCCTGATGCTCAGCAGTGTCAATAAGGAAAAAAAAAAAAAAAAAAAAAAAGGAAGATTGGGAATTGTTACAAAAGGTCTAGAGAAAGAGGTAAAAACGAATTGTAGAAAACAAAGCTGTAGGAAGCCCTACCATGCCTGCCTTCCTGAACTATGTGTTCTTTTTCACTTGGAATAGGATATAGCACAGAGAAGAGCAGAGAAGACCATGAGAGGTGTGGAACAACTCCTATACCTTGGAGATGCTTGCTTGGAAAGCAGACAACTGACAGGAAATCCCTGCCTACAAAATCCCTGCCTGCACAGAGGAGGCAACTTGGGAACAGACTGGTTATTTCCCACAATTCAGGAATTAGGGGAAAACTAAGGAGATTACCAGGCAAGTGTTCAAAAGTAAAAAATAGGAAGCACTTCTTCACACAACACATAATTAAATGGAGACTTGCTGCACACAGTATTGTAGAAGCCAAAAGTAGGAATGGGTTCAAAGGGGTCTAGGCAAATTAACAGAGAACAGATCTAGCAAGGGCTATTAAAATAATGGTATGGAGCCAACCTCTGCTTCAGGAAGTCCCAACAGGTAAATGAAACAGCACTTAGAGCATACCCAAAGGTGACTCCACCTGGCTACAAAGAGATCATTAAATCAGTGAGAATGACTGCTATGAAAAAAAAAAAAAAATTAGCTGTTTAGGCGAGAGCATAGGAAACAGGACAAAGCCAGGAATGAGCCCTCCCCTGTGCCTTCCCAGCTTTGGGAAATCAGCTGTTCAGAGACTTCCTCAGCTGCAGGGTTCTGAGAGAGGGCAAAAGGCAGGCGGCAGGATGCAGTGTCAGCCAAGGAAGAGACCCAAATGGTTGGGAACTGCAACCCCGGAGCACTTTCACAGTCCTGCAACTGCTTTTTGGATTCCTCAGCCCCGCTGATGCTGTGCAAAACATTGCAGATCGAGGCTGCAGTCCTCATTCTGCACAAAAAAACCCAACTCACCCTTCACAAAAGTACTGGTGATGGGGCTGGAAAGGTCCTATTGCTTCCTAATCTGGCACTCCGCTGCCTTTTTACTTACCAAGGGCTTGCTTGGAGCTACCATGGGAGTCTTCTACATAATGCTACACTGTGTCTCAAAGACTTATCCTAAACTGAAGCCCAGAAAATGCTAAAGCTTTGTTTTAATATAAATCAAGTTTGACTAGATGATTCAGGCAACTGTGGTAGACTGACTGTACTTTGAGGAGAATTCAAGAAAACATCTGGACAGAGAATGAGCATCCTTCTGAAACTTTCAGTTCTTTTATTCAAACTAGAGGAGAATCTATCACAGCTTCACTGACAGCACAGGATTTTGAAATCAGAAAAGGATGTATAAATACATTAACTGTTGGAGAAACTGCTTAGAATTAGTTCTTAATCAGATGATTTAGACTGACTTGCTAGTTTGCTACTACTTGTCTCTCATAACGAAGTGAAAAAGATTTATCTGTCCTGGGGAGCAACTCTCACATTTTGCAGAAAGGTAGAGCAAGGTCACTCATTGAACACTTGAATGAGTAAGAATCAATGACAGAAGTCAGGATGTGCTTTGACACCCTCTTGCCTTACACGTAGATAGCTCTGGGTCTTCCCATTCACAAGGGATGGATTTCATTTCAGAAGCAAACAGTTTAAATTGCTTGGTCTCCTCTGTAATCTTATTAAATGATAGGCAAGTGAGACTTGTATTTTTATGGAAAACAGGAACACGTGGGTAAAAGGTTTGGATTAGTGGAGGTCGTCTTGTCCCTTAGTGTTGATGTATCTATTCCCTCTTGGTTGATATTGTTCCAGCAGCTGTGCCACCTCAGGCTGTAATTTCAGCACTTCCAACAAACCAAACAGTTCTGGGCTCTCCTGCACTCAGAGGGAAGATTGCTTGTGGAAAATTCAGGCATCACAGGAGATATATTCTTCTCTCAAAAGCAGTTCCCCATGGAAGAGAAAAAGAGCTGTCTGTGGACAATGAAAAATTGCCAGAATTTGTGTGTACTAGACACTGGAACACATTACAGTGAAATAATTCCTACAAACAATTCATCAGTTCATAAAAGATGCATTGATCTAGAGGCTGAGGAGTCAGTTGAGACTGACAGCATAGAATTGGGACTGACATCAGCATGGGCTGGGGCTGGAGGTGACAAAAGCAGAAGCTCCTCTTGCTCAGGGAACAGATTTCTGAAAATTAGCTGGGCTTCATACTGCCAGTGGGATAGTCTGGACCAGGTGAAAGGCAGGAATGAGAGAGGCCCTAGTGGTTCTCAGATGGTCTGACACTGTAGAAGCATCTCCCTGACACTATTAAAACTGTGAGCATGAAAATGTCTCTTTCTCTGAAGGCTGCCAACCGGTTTAGGCAGCTCCCACAGCATTCACTCTAAGCATCCAAAAATTATTCCAAATGGATTTCACACATTAAAAAAATCAGGTCTTGCCCCTGCTTCCTCACAAAAGTGTGTCTCAATCAAGGCAAGTGACACTTCATTAGCATCAAGAAGAGAAATATCAGTGCACTCTAGACGATGGCCTCTTTTCTGGGAGTAAGGGGAAGCTCAGCCCCTCAGCTCCCCTGGGCATGCAGGGAGCCCCAGGTGCTCTGCATCCATGGGCATCTCAGGCCCCATCCCACCCAGCAGCACAGCACAGGGACAGAGCTGTGAGGGACAGTGCACTGAGGTGTGGGCAATTATTACAGTGCATAAATAAACCCTGCAGGAAAAGCAGCTGAGGTTTCTGCAACCCCCACTCCAGCTGTGCTACAGTCACTTGCAGTCCAACTGTGTGTTCCAAGCAATGCCCTGAGAATTACTCCTGGGACACGCTGAGGTGGCTGAAGTAATTTTCTCTTAGAGGGATCAATTGATCATGTATGGTCTTTTAAAAATGAAGAAAGAATCACAGAATCATTTTCAAGGATTGCAAAGTAAGTGGCTGTCAGAGTGAGAGGAATGCTCAGGCATGTAAATGACAGCTTCTTTGATAAAGGTGACCAAGGCACTGTGGCTTTCCAAATGTCACACTTGGGTTGTAATTACTGTTAGGCTTTGCAATAGCAAAAGGCTTGCTAGAAGCTGCTCAAGCCCAGGCAGCCTTTATAAGACAAGCATCCACTCTTCAGCAAAAATTGGATTTAATCTTATTTCCTGGTTTTGTGTTTTTGTTACTTCAAAATAAAAATGGAACCATTAAACACAATTTGCTTTAAAAACCCACCCCATTCGCAATAATCTTATACTAAAGTCAAATTTTTAAGAGTATAAAATTTCCCTTTCTTAAATTAAAGAGATGAGCAAGAAGGATCAGCAATGAAAAATCAAGTTAACTAAAGGTAACAACTAGGGTGTAAGTAGTAAAGGGTAAACAATAGTAATGTGGGTTTTTCTCCTTGTGCACTTACCTTAGTTTCACATTGCAATCCATTCTATTTTCCCTACTTTTGTCTAGTTTATCCACTTCTTTTTCCTTGATATTTAACCTCAGGTGTGACCATATAATTAAATGAAATTCAGTTGCACTGATTTAACTAATTACTGTCACAAGGGCTACCTCAGCCGATGTTCTCCATTTCCTCGTCCTAGCCCAACTGTGAGACAAAACATTTTAGCTCAAATGTCAGGCTAAAGCTGATTTGGATAACCTGAGATGTCTGAGGAGATGCCTCATGCCAAAGCTGGTAGCAGGATAGAACCATAGAATCGGCTGGGTTGGAAGGGACCTCAGAGATCATCAAGTTCAACCCTTGATCCACTACTGTTGCGGTTACCAGACCATGGCACTGAGTGCTACATCCAGTCTCTTTTTAAATATCTCCAGGGACGGAGAATCCACTACTTCCCTGGGCAGCCCATTCCAATGCTTGATCACCCTCTCCGTAAAGAAATTATTTCTAATATCCAACCTAAACCTCCCCTGGCACAACTTGAGACCATGCCCTCTTGTCTTGCTGAGAGTTGCCTGAGAAAGAAGCCCAACCCCCCCCGGCTACCCCCTCCTTTCAGGGAGTTGTAGAGAGTGATGAGGTCTCCCCTGAGTCTCCTCTTCTCCAGGCTGAATATCCCCAGCTCCCTCAGCCTCTCCACATAGGGTCTGTGCTCGAGTCCCTTCACCAGCCTGGTTGCCGTCCTTTGGACCTGCTCCAGGACCTCAATCTCCTTCCTAAACTGAGGGGCCCAGAATAATATAACATCAGTTGTGAGGCCAGTGAGCAGCATTTCACACAGGTTACACACACAGCCACATCTGTAACCTCAAGAGCTCTCTGGACATAATTAGATTTGTCTGGAGTATGCTACAGAATGAGGCAGTGATATCTTGCTGGTGCATTCACATATGACTACTGCAAAAATAATTCTCAATGACAACACATACACCTCTTTACTGTGCCAGCTAGATGACTGATGCAGAAATAGATGGTGTGATCTGAAATAAAAGGTGGATCCTGCCAACAAACAGCAAGAAATGGTCAATTTTAACACACAAGCTCTAAATGCTTCTGTGAAGATGTTGGCTACATACACCTCATATCTGGAAATAATGGAAACTATATCAAGATAAAATCACTACTGCACTGGAGCAGAAATGACTGCTTTGTCATAATAGTCCATTTCTGAGCCTGCCTACCACAGATGAAGATGAAAACCCCTTTACACAAGTCCGATTACAGTGCAAGAAAATTTCCCCTTGACTGCAGTGGTTGATCAGCTGATGGCCTGTATAGACTGACAGCCTTTTTCATTTTCATTTTAGCAAAACAGTGGGTGTAAACACTGACTTCGAATTGTCTCATCTTCAATTTGATCATGGTTGATTGGAATGTCTCTGCCTATAAAGATAACAGAATCAGTAATCCATTAGTTAAGCAATCATGACTTCTATTCAGGCTATGATTACTTTGCTGTATCTGACAATCTTCCCACAGCAGTGCAGGCAATATGAAGAATATTTTGCACAAGTTCATTCTTTCAGACTCTTCCTGCTAGGATAGCAATGAGTGTGTTGGAGGGGTCCCTTCCACTCTTGCACTCCCCCTCTTTTTAACTCAGCAGCATGCATGCAAAAATTCAAACTGCAGCTAACCAGACCCTACTACTTGCATTGCAAAGCTTTCCAGATGATTTTCTGTCAAACCAAGAGCACATTGCAAGTAGTTACCAAAAGGGCTTGAATCAGTCCCAGTGCTAGTAGATATTTTGATTAATTATTTGCTAGAGAGCTAGAGAGTGCATTTCTAAAACCAGCAGTGGGCACTGAGCTGATTAAATCTGCAAGCAATTGGAAGGTCTACTGATTTTAGCATGGATGGAGTTAATTTTCTTCACAGGAGCTCATGTGGTGCTGTGTTCTGGATTTGTGACCACACATGGGCATGATGCACTCCAAGCAGTGCTTGTACAACACCAAGGTCTTTCTAGTTTTTCATGCTGCCCCACTAGCAAGTAGGCCGGGGGTGCACTAGAAGTTGGGAAGGAGACATCTGGGATGGGACATCTGACCTCAGCTGACCAGAGGGATATCCCACACCATCCAACATCATGCTGAGCAATAAAAGGTGGGGGAAGAAGGAGGAAGTGTGGACATTCAGAGTGATGCTGCTTGTCTCCCAAGTAGCCATTACACATGAAGGAGCCTGGCTTTCCTGGAGATAGCTGAACACTTGCCTGCAGATGGAAGTAGTGAATAAATTCCTTATTTTGCCTTGCTTGCATGTGCAGGTTTTGTTTCAGGTAATAAAGTGTCTGTATCACAATCCATTAGTTTTCTCACTTTTTACCCTTACAATTCTCTCCCCCTTCCCAGCATGGCAGGGAGTGAGTGGCTGTGTAAGGCTAAGCTGCCTGCCAGGGTTAACTCCCAACAGAAGCATAAACAGGGTAAGAATTCACAACTATTTTCCTAAAATGGAGAAATGATCTCAAATCACCATGGTGAAATCTGTGAAGACAAGCATGACATGCTGCTGTTAGGAGGGAGAAATTAAATGCACAGATGCAAAATGAGGAGTGACTGGCCAGCCAGCAGCTCTGCAAAAAGGGCCATAAGATTATGGATTATAAACTGGGCCTAAATCAAGATGATGCTGTGAAAAAGGTGTATCTCATCTGATATAAACAAACATATGTAAACCATAGAAAGTGTTTATTCCATCCTAATTGGCTCTAATAATGTCTCAGCAAAACTCCACTCTGGGACACTGGTCTTTAAGACCTCAGCAAGCTGAAGACTGCTCAGAGGAGAGCTGGAAGTATAATCAGAAGCCTAGAAAGCATTACCTGTGAATCACCAGGCTTAGTGATTTTGAAAGAAGAGAATTCTAGAGGTCTGAGCACATTATTAGTTCTCTAATATATGGAAGCCTGCCAGGAGAAAGCTAATCAGCTGCTCATCTGGAGCAGGGCACAAAGAAGCAAGATTCACTTGTAACCATAAATGATCAAAGAGGGATAACAGGGGATTTTCTGGCCCTAGGAATATGAAAGGACAGGAATACATTGCTAAGGGAAGTTGTGGAATTAACATAATGGAATGATTTTAAGAAAAGTTAGACAGACATCTGTGGTGGGTAGTTGGCATACATCTGGCTTTTTCGTGGCTGGTGAATGGAAACCCATCCCAAGCCTGCAAGGCCATCACCTTGCCTACCTTCTCTGTGCCACTTTCCCTCCTGGCCAGCTGCATCTCTTGGCCAGGTTGCATCTAAGCCTGCCGACCAGGAGTATCTGGCTTAGATACAAAAGCTGTCCAGAAAAATTTAAGAAGTTGGAAAAATCAGTTCTCTCTTTTATGTCCTGATCAAAGTCTAGCTTATGCATTTCCCTTGCCACAGCAGGCACCATCATGTTGGTAAGGATCTGCTTCCCTGACCTCCCCCCTTCTTCTGTTTCAAAACTTAAGATATGAGGAGTAACATAATTTTGTACAGGAGGGAATAAAGATCTCTGAAGTCATAAAAAAAAGCCAGCTAGTTCAATTTTAAAGTATTCCAGTTCTGAACTGATCATGAATTGGGACTAAAAACTACAGTTCAGGAAATCTACTTTATTGCAAAATAAGTTGGCCATGGACTCACATTAAATTACTTTTTCTGTCCCTGGGGTGTCTGGTGATGAAGCCAGATGCCAGTCTGCTTCTAGTGTGCTGAATACAGTGAGCTGTGAGTGAAGATTAATATTTTAGCTTCTGTAGTCTTAAATACATCAGTTAAGACTATATCAGTGAATATGAACCAAACAAAATATATGCAAAATGCAAAGCAACAGGTTGAGTTCTGCCTTTATAATGTATTGGTTTAAAAAAGGTTGACTCCTTGACACCCTGTATTAATTGACTACAGGTAGCCTGCAACTGTAGTATCTGTAAAGCAACTTTTGTGTGGTGTACCCTCTGAATTCCTGAGACTGATCTTTTCTCCAGAGGGCATAAAGAGAGCATTTTTTTTTTCAGGCATTCAACAAACAGCACTGACTCTATGTCTTGACTCAGTCTGAAGGGAATTACTACATGCTTGAGACATTCAGTCAGAAAAATAACAACCCAGACTGACTTTAAGGTGGCTTTACCATTTGGCAAAAGAAAAGTTAATGGCTTGTGAATGCTACTTGTAATGGCTACTGCAGGATGAAAAAAAACCCAAAACCACAAAAATTTACAAAATAAGATAAATATCCCTTTGCTATAACTTGGTTATGCCCTCGAGTTACATCATAAAAACAGAAACATGCTGCAGATATCTATTGTCTGCTGAAATGTACTTTTCCTACAGCACTGATGTTTGTCAGAAACTGGAATTTAATTTAGTTTATGTAATTCTTCTAACAGAGCTTACAGAAATATTTTTGCATTGATGCTAGATGTCTTAACCCACATATTATGCATAACTATAGAGATAAGTGTGGAAAAATACTAGTACCTGTGTGGCCAAAAAAAAAAAAAAAAAAGAAATGTGGCCAATGAAATTTGACTAAAGCTTGTTTTCACAGGAAAGTTCAAAATCTGTCTCCATAAAACTATTGCATTGGCACTCAAGATACTTGAATCCCAGTGAATTATCTCTGTTGCCTCTTGGTGGTTTAAGACTTGCTGTGAATTCATGGTTGGAAAACCTCTGAGGAAAGCAAATGAGTTGTGGACATGTGGGAGGCCAGGATGCCACCAACTCTGAAATATTGCTAGCTATTTCATTGTTTCCAAGGCATTCAGCTTCTTGCTTTGGTTTTCTGCTGGAATGGTTTCATCCTGCATGCCTTCTTTCCTTGGAATGGTGGGGTAGTGGCAGCCCCATGCCAGCTCTGTGTGCTCTGTGTTACTGCTCCAAGGCAGAAAGTGGATGACAGAGACAGGCACAGCATTTGTACTCTGTTGTTTCTTTTCTTTTTTTTTTTTTTTAACCTGTGCATGAAAATTGGCAGTTTTATGAAGGAAAGAGGGACCAAACCACATTCTTCAGAACCAAGGCAGAGAGAGGGCTGTGATGGGATGCTCAGCTGCAGAGCTGTGCAGTCTGAGGTGGGGACTGGTCCCCATGATCCCTCAACAGCCAGAATGTGTCCACATCTCCCATCGATACCACAAGGGTGCTTACATTTCACCCAACTAATCCTAGGGGATGCTTGCCATCCCATCCCACAGCCTGGCCCCATCCAGCCATCTGGTCCTGCGTGATTCCTTCTGGAGGCAGGGGAATGCCATGGGAACACCAGTGCCGGGATGCTCAGATGCAGACACGCACACGAGCACACAGACGCCTCCAGCCTTCTGCTTCCAGAGCTCCTTTATATGCTCTCTCTTTTGTCAGTTCTACTTTCCTCCCCAGGCAGCACTAAGTATTTAGGAAAAGCCCGTGGGATCCTATGTGTTATAAAATCAGGTCTCTACAGGTGCCAGAAGAATGCTGTGCCTTGGCATCCAAACAACTTTGTCTCCAGTTAGTAGATACACTGAATTTCCCCTCAAAGCTAAAGCACTCTCAATCCTCCCTTCCCCTGGATCTGCTTCACCTTACAGCTGCAGAATGCAGCACAGAACCACTCAAAATGGTGTTGGAGAAATCCACCATGGACACTTGAGAAATCTTGTGACAGCACTATGAGGCAGATAAGCAGAGAGGAGAGTAAAGAGGAATAGCTTTTGGAGGTTGCTTGGCAGCAATGGCAATGCTTCAAGTATCTGTGGGGACTTTGAAAGCATTTTCTAACATCAAAAATGCAAAGAAGAAAAAGAAATTTTGATCAATGGCTTATTGCCCTTGATCTAAGCAAAAGAATCCTAGCCAGTCAGAAATAACAGAAATCTGTTTTATTGTAAAGCTGAAGTTCTCTATGTTTTGACAGCTGGAGCTCATGCTTTTGGCTGGGTTATTTGCCAGCCTTAAAATATTCATCAGTGATTTGCCAGCTTTTTGTTCTTTCAAATTGAACTCTAATGATGAAGGAGAAGGTGCTGGAGAGATTTTAAGCATGAGTTCTCTGCCCTAAACCAGAACTTTGTAGCCTGAATTCACATGACCAGAAAAAGAGGCTTCCACTCCCTGGCCAAGTTTCTGGTGAATCACTTGCTAGTCACAGAGCCAAGATTTTTTTCTGGATCATGGGAAGCAGTGGCTGGTTTGTGATGAAGACAGCCCCCTCGCTTTTGTTGAGAGGAAATGGATTAGCAGTATGTATTCTGTGCACAGGTCTTGAGAGAACTGAACTAAAATATTTCAGGTTGAACAATCCTTACTGAGAAATGAACTGGAACACACACTAAATTGAAAAGTCAAAACTGACTCTGAAAATGATCAGTGAAATGTTGGCGTTGGTAGCTCTAGGATCAACTCAGATGTCTTACAGAGTACCAAAGCAAATTACTGTGTATACTACTATTCCAATGTTGGTTCCTCCTAATGCTTTCTATATTTCAATACACTTACTCTAAAAATTCAAACCACACTCTTCTGTTTGTGTGCAATTTGTTCATTCTGGTGTCCTGTGCCACTTCCATTTAGTCACTTGGTTGTTATCATTCTATTCCATACCTGCACAACTTAGGGAGCTTTCTTAGATGAACCAGATACAAAGTGAAAAACCCCCAACATTTCATATCTGCCAGGAAAATTGAATTCCTCTTCCAGAAACTCAGGGTCAGTCATATTGACTTTGTATCCGAAAAATCTACTTTCAACAACTCTGTCTTTAGCTTCCTTTACTCATCTCGGGGTGACCGCTATTTTTTGTCCTGTCATTTTATATCTACAAAGTCCTTGCGAGTGCTCAACACTTCACTTTTGAGACTGTTCTTCCATTTTCTGGATAAGGAATTAAATTTCCGTAGTAGATATGAAGTGATAACAAATCCTTTTCACTCAGGGACAAGTTAATATGAGAAGAAGTTGCAACGCAGAGACAAGCACTTTGTAAATGAAAACTGAAGGTGCACTACCATGTAGGATCAGGTCCTTCAGGAATTTTCAGTTCTACCAACTTGACAGCTTAAACAGACAGCTCTAAGGTGAACTAAGGTCAAGGAGCATCTCAAAATTTACAAAATCAAATTTTCAAAGGGCCTGTGATCCAATCTTCAACACTACATAGAGCCAGATGGGCAACTAAGTATGAAGGCACTGAGGGATGGTGTTTGGTGGGAAAAGACACTGGGCTGCAAATTAGGGAAAGGCAGAGGAAGGCAATGGCAGGAGGGGGGACCACTGAAGAGGAAGGTTTCTCTGGTTGTGTATATATTGGCATATAAATCAAGGCCAGGATTTAGCTTCAAACCTAGTCTGAATCCATCAACCATTTGGAGTTTGGCTTATATTAACTAGTTCTTTCCCAGGACTACATATGGGCATGGTTTGGACCACAGTAGGTACCAGTCTGGATGCACCCTATTTCAGGTGGAGAAGAAAGCTTCTAAGTGTAGATGCAAGTCATACAGGGAAACTCATAGGGCCAGAAAATAAACCTTGCCTTGTTCTTTTCTGTAATGTAATACTTGTACCAGGATCATGTCAGAAGCACTGTATCATTTGAGTAATTCAGCAAAAGGACGGATACTTGAGAAAGAGAGTGACAATGGTGAGGACAGATGTTTACTGATTCAATCTTCACATGCAAAACTGTTGGTGCTTGTTCAACATCATTTTCTGAAGATGTGCCTCTTGTTATCTCAACATCAGTAAATAGCAGCCCAGTGTATTTTCCTGTTTGTTGTGACTTGCTTATGCACATTCTCTACATATTCCAGGGACACCGTTACTAAATTTAAAGCTGCAAACAGATTTTTTCTCTCAGCAAACTTACAAGAAAGATTTAATTTTACACTGCCAATTTTCAAATTTTTTTATATACTCTGGCTAGGTAAAACAGTAAGGAATTGGTGTTACTCAGAGATGAATTACTGGCTTGCTCACTAGAGCAAGCTCTTATTTTCCTTTTTAACAGTTATTGGGCCAGACACTTTGGAAGAGTTTAATCAAAATCCTCATCAAAAGCCAAATGAGTGGATTTTAAAGAAAGTTTAATTACAGTGGTCAAACCACTCAGCATGATTTGCTTGATTTGATTAACGTAATGAGGAGCACATTTAATGAGAAATGCATTAATTCATTCAAACAAGTGGTTTTATCAGAGGTATTAAGCATCAGCCCAGATTATGTACAGCAGAAACTATTATAGCAAAAATGAACTGAGGTCAAAGCAGCAGTCATGCCATAATTAGAAGCTCTCAGCTGTAATCTACCAGTTGAACTTGGGCAATGCTTATCATGTCTGACAAAGAAGGGTCCTCATTTAAAAAGCCCCCAAAACACAGGGGTTTTCTTTCATTCCAGAGTTGGGATCCCCATCTCTTTTCTTCAGATGATGAGAGTGTTTGGGAACTGGGACTGAATTCTCTGAGCTTCAGATGATTATGCATGCAGAGTTTACCAGCAAATGATGAAGCAAGAGCTCAAAGGGCCCTTGATACCACCACCCATCCTTAAAGGAAAAAGAGTGCTCCCCATTTGCTCTCTGTTTTAACTCCCTTCTGGCTCTGTTCTCTGTCTTTGGGACACTTCTGCTTCTAACCTGGAATAGAATGACTTTAGGGACAACTATTATTTTTCCTCTGAGTAAGGAAACCTTCTTCCTGGAAAAGAAGAAAAACTTGTCTCAAGAGGGAAATACTTGAGAAAAGTGAAGAGTCTCCTTTACACCTTACTTCCTTCAATTGCCTTGTCTAGATAAATGCCAGCACCTATATTCCAACTTTCTCATTTCAAGACCCTGCCTGATGGGATTTACGCTGCAGCCTTCACCTCAGCCCTCCCTTCTTGGCATCCCTTTTCTGGTGCTCTATCTCCCAATAGCTGCTAATGCTTTTCTCTCTTCTATGCATCCCTGACCACTGTTACCTCTTTGACTTCTGCCACGCTCTCTTGCCTTTATTCAGCCCCCAGCTTGTTATTCCTGTAGTGCCTGTGCTATCTCTATGTGAGATCCCTTCCTGATGCTTTTTACTGCATCTGTTTAGCACTGGAGCAGCTCTGATTTTCAAGCACTCTACTTCTAAGCCTGCTTGGCTGCCTGAGCACTTTTCAGGCACTGTTGCACAGTGGACTTAAGCACTATCTATTGCTCAGTCCTTCCTCAGCTACCACCAGAAGCTGGGAGAGGGGGTCAAATTTGAAACTCTTCCCTAAGCCAGCAGGAGGCTGGTCAAGGAGCTGCGAAGTGGAGCAAAAGCCCAGTTGCAGACAGGATCCTCTTGGGGTAGGTGCATGCTGATGAGGAAAGGTTGGCAAGAGGCCATATATTGCCTCTTGAGTATTGCAGGAGTATGACAGTCAGACACCATCATTAGGGTGCCTAAATGAATGTAGGTGCCAAGGATGACCTGCAGATTTGGAAGTCTGCATCGAAGCCTTGAAGAAATACACTGAGGCAGAGAACTAGAGATGTCAAAAAAATAAACCTAAGGATTTATTTGCTATATTAATTGAAGATCAGCAAAAATCTCATTCCTACTGAGCTGGAACCCATAACCCTTAGTATTACTTCTGGCATTTTTGTTCAAACTACAAGGAAATGAGTAAAAACTGGAATCAGAGTCCCTTGATTTTAGCGAATGTTGGGATGTGCCTATATCTGACAACTGCACACCAACAAGAACCTGTGATATTGACATAAACATTTTCCCAGAGGAAAGCCTTAACAATGACCACTTCACTGGTACACTCAGCAAGCCTGTTCCCAAGGTAAAAACAATTCTGTCTTGGAAGAAGCAACACAAATAGCATGTACACACTCCCTGCAGCAGCTGCCCTTTGATGTCACATTTGGTATCCTTCTGTGGAATCTAGGTGGGAAATCATAAAACATAAATCAGTACAAGACTGTATCTTAAAATACTTTTTCACACTGTCTCCCAGCTTGGCCTTCAAGTAGCTCACCAGCCTTGCTAAACTTATCACCTGAAGAAAATTTCTCAGGGATCAACATTTCTAATTGTACCAGAGTGATAAATGCCAAAAACCTGCAGTTTGTCTCTATAACTCTCAATAGAAGTATCTTCTATAACAGAACCATGAAAACCAGTTGATCTTCAGCATGTCCATCCAAGAATGCAAACTACTTCAGACATACCACATGCTCCCTATACTGTAGTGAACTCACATTGACAGTGTGTGAAAGAAAAATGTGGTTAATAACAAGAGAATGTTTCCCCAAAAATGTTCTCTCTCCTGTCATTCAGCCCTCATCCTTGTGGGAATCCTACAAAACAAACTGGAAAGACAAAGCTGAGATTAAATTTAGTAATTTGATGAGATATCAAAAATTGACAATTTCAATAATGTACATTTTCTGGCATACTGCAATTTACATTAGGTATGATTTGCTAATCTCACTTTCTCAGGAGATAATTACCTGTGCATTTCTTCCATCCTGTTTCCAGCATAGCTGAAGACCTTACTAACATCCCCTCTCTTCCTGTCATCTCAAAGTACCCGACTGATAAATATGATGACTGAACTCAGATAAATTGCTTCCAACCTTTGCTTATCTGGCAGTTTACTAGTTATGTCCCTGCTTCTGTTTTTAGTTTTTTCCCCTATCAGGTGTAGTGATAACAGATATTGCCTTTCTTAGCAGATAATCATTCTCAGTGTTACATCTGTTCCCTATTTCCCAAAAACCTGCCCAACTAGCCTCCACTTTGGAAATATTACGACAGGTTGCAGAGATGGCCCAGCTCTGACTCCTTTTTCTGTACTTAAAATACAAGTCTGTCACTCTATTGCTTCAAAGACATATGTCATTTAATCTGGTTTATGCAAAGGTTAGGAGCACAACCTAACTGGCCAAACATCAGTCTAACTTCTGAAAGGAGAGGAAGAATTGTTAAATAACATCTTTCTAAAATGAAAGTGAAATATGACATGGAAGGCATTCAGGGATATACAGTTCAACACAGAACACAGCTATGCACTTTCCAATTCAGAGATGCCAATTTTTATTCTCACTTCTATCTGATAGTTCCTAGATATTGTACTAGACTTTGGTAACACTCATTGCAATCATACAGTATATGAAAGAGATAGGAGAAGCCCCATGCCTGAAAACATTCAGGGTCAGGTTGGACAGGGCTCTGAGCAGCCTAATCCAGATGATGTTCCTGCTCAGCACAGTAGGGTTGGAGCTTCAAAGGTCCCTTCCAACCCAAACCATTCTATGATTCTATAATTCAATTTGATTTGCTTTTTCATCCTTGGACCTCAGAAAGTCATAACTTTACTTCCCTACATTCAAATTCAGTAACTTTAGTTCAGGAAATGTTAACCAGTATCTTAGAAAAGGACTCAATAAAGTTTCCCACAGGAAATTTCAGTGTTCAGTCCCATATGAATTAAAATATGTGGACCTAAAGAATAGTACACTATGTTTTAGGAAGTCTTAAATATGCCAGTACACAAAGCCCTGCAGTAACATGCAGCTTTATCACCTTCTGCCAAATACCATACATTTCCTTGAGCTTGCAGAAATGGCAGATATTGTTCTGCTTGAACACCATGAAGTCCTTGATGCACACTTTGAAGTGATTCTTTGAAAACAAGTACCTAAATTTTACATCTGGGACAACAGCCCTACACCCTTCTTTCACCAAAAGCACTAAGAGAAAATTCAAGACAGGATAAAGGAAAGGATTTAAAAAGTTGTATTCCTCATCTTTTAACACTAGGGGCTGGGACTGTCAGTGACCCTGACCACATGAGAGACCTGCAGCCTAATTACCAAGTACAATGTGAATGCCTTCCCTACATGTGCTTGTCACCACAGAAAAGCTCAGGGAGAGTAAGGCAAGAGTTTTTTGCAGGACCAAAGAAAAAGGAAGCCCCTTCATCTCTTCTTCCTACTCAGATACAAACCAGGAGTTTGCTTCAAGCAGACAATACATATCAGTGGGCTCTAACAGGCATTATGGGGATAACCCTCAGCAAATGGGAACTACTGACACAGCGTAAACATCTGGTGAAAACAAAATATTTGTCAAAAACCCAAGAGGCTGAGTACTTTAAGAAGCTCTCAATGCTTGCTTCCCTTAGCAAGGTGCATAGAGTTGAGCTGCTGGCTCTTAAGAGATTGACCTACAGTGCAGTGTACCTATGTCCAAATGAATTGCATTTAATTTCCTTCTCCCTCTTTGGCTGTGCCACTGCAATAGAAGCTTAAGCAAAGAACTGAGATGTTCCTGGAGAAGCAGAAAAGATCCTGCTGCTCATGAGCCACTGTTTTACTGTGCCTCTGCCTACCACGCTGGGGTTGGTATCTATTGCATCTTCTTCCACGCAATGAGGCAGATGGCTTCTGCCTTGGCCATCCAGTTTTTATGACCAAGACCCTGCTGTAATGCCTTTCTGCATCATTGCAAGTTTGCAGATCTGGGTGCTGGTCATTAGAAGAAACACATAAATTCAGCCAGATAGCAGCTCAGCCTCATTCCCCACCTGTGAGTGGTTACCATGATAGAAGTGCTGGGGATGGGCCTGGGAAAGGATGAAGAATGAAAAAACGTGAGATGAGGATGCCCAAACAGGTAGGTGACACAACCCGGCTCCCACCCCACCAGGGTGCCTGCAGAGTCTCTTCTTAACAGCCCCATGGGAGGAGAGAGGTGGCGGGAGTGTGGAGTGCAGCTCGGCGGCCCTTACCTTCTCATTCTTCCTCTCCTCAGCTTTGCCCGTGGGGCCAGGGGTGACAGGGCCACCCAGGGACCCTCCTCCTGCCTCGCCATTGAGGTGGGCTGCGCTGACATTGGGCGGGGTGATGGCGGCAGCGGCGGAGGTGAGAGGGATGAGCGTCCGGGCCCCGGGGGGCGGGGGCTGGTGGCCGTGCTGCGGGGAGACGGCGGGGTGAGGCCGGATGGATGTCGCTGGCAGGCGGGAAGGCGAGCTGGGTGTCCGCAGGGGTGAGACCGTGGCTGTGGGACGCTCCGGGGCTGGCACCGGGGGGTGAGCTGTGGAGAGAGGACAGGGAATGGTTAAGCCCCCTCCGCACCCCGTGCGCCGCCAGACCTCGCCCGACCGTGGCCACGGATGCCACGAGGTGCCGGGGCTCAGCAGAGAGCTCTTAACCTTAACCCGGGATATCTCAGCCTGCTTTTCGTCCTCAATCCTGGAAACACCCCCTCCTGGCTGTGCGAGTCCTGTCTGCAGTTGGTCCTGCCTAGTGATGTGATGGGGGAATGACCTGACCATCCCTGCCCGTGCCCGGAAAGAAATTAAAAGCCTACTGTATTTTTAAAATACCTTATCTCGTTCCAGCTGAGCTGTTTTCCAAACCCCTCCTAATCTGATAGGTTTGGGAGTTATGCAACGTAGGACATAAAGGGTTATCCCAGATGATCCACGCCAACCTCACAGACTGCAGTTACAAAGGAAGGTCCCTTTTTGCAGCCCTAACAAAATGATCAACAGCGCATCACTGTGCTGCACAAGATAAATTAAGCAGAAATCCACAGAGGGATTTCCGAGCTCAGATTTGTCTCTGCCAGCAAAGTCCCTAAGGGACCACGCAGTGCCTTTTAGCCTTGCTTCCTCTGCCTACATGCAGAGGAACTAAGAACTAGAAACTAAGAATTAGCACTCATCTGTCTAATGGTGACCACAACACACTTACAGGGTCAGTTCTCTAGGGATTCAGGAGCCTGTTGCATGCCTCATGTTGCAAAAAGGGTGACAAAACTCCAGGTCCCTTTCCACAATGATGCTGCCTTTGACTTCCAGGTGGGTTGATTGCTTAGGTGTGAGCTACATACAGCTCCACTTCAAGTATGTACAGACCAAAAGCCAAGTCCACCCTCAGATATTCCCTCACCTAAATAATTCAGTAGTAGGATTGTCTGGATAACGCCCATTTCACAAATGATTTCAAGGTTTCACAGTTCTGCCTCAGTGCAAAATCTGAAACTTGGAACATTTTTCTGAGCACAATCTACTTGTCCACCTCACAATAGCCTCATCTCAGGGCATTCACCTGAGATGTGAAAACATAGGATACGCTCACTGCTCTGTTCTTCTCTTTTGAGAGCAGCTCTGGGCAGCTGTCTAGTATCTGCAATTTGAGCCAGGACAGGTTCACAGTTCAGGCTGAACTACATCCATTCCTGACAAAAACCTTTGAATTCAGCAAATAATCTTTTATTTGACCAAGAACCATTTTCCTGGAAAACTTCTGACCCACTCTGATTTGTGGTTTTCTTACAAATTCAGCTGAAGGATAAATTTTTATGCAGGACCAGCTGGAGTTCACTCAATCTATAATGAAAGAACAACGGTAGAACGACTCAAGTCACTATTTTCTGTTTCTGTGGTTAACAGCAGCACCCATTACCAGTGACTTATGGGATAAAGAGTGCCATTAATCATACTCAGTATACCAGCTGAGCACTCCTGCCAGGAGGGAATTTCTTCCCTCAGCTTTATGCACTATTATCTAAAGCAATGCTGGACATCATGGGCCAGCGATCATGAGATTAGCACCTCCAAAGATGACATGATTCTTTCTCACAGCAACTCCTTAACTCTAAAAACATCTCTTTTTATTAATGTTGCTCATAGAAAAACAACCAAACTATCATTAACCAGTCTTGAACTTAATTTTCTTTTACTATGTAGCATGAGGAAGGGCCTGAAAGTCATTATTGAAGACATCTTCAAGATTATCGTCACTATTAATTACCATTTCCTTCTCCCTGGATTGTCAAGAACATACATTGAAAAGTGCAATTTCTTTCCAGAAAGCCAGACAGGGCACCACTTGTTATCTTGAAGTGATTGCCTCCTTCTGATTTTCCCATTCGGAACCTGTGTGATAAGCAACCATTGCTGCTAGAAATCTCATTTTCTGGGATGGTTAAGCTTGCAGGGTCACGGTTTTGAACTACTGGTTGTAGGGAGCAATGGCTTTCCTAACTTTAGAGGAAAAGCACAATAATGGAATTTCACTGCATGTACTTGGATGCAGAAGACTGATTAGATAATCATATTAGGTATATCTTTCATGTAGGACTCAAGTGTTTCCAGAAACAAAGGAAAAAGAAAACATGAGAAACAGCAAAATAAATGGCTTGAGAAAAATCAGCTCTGAGCAGAGCTCTCACATTTTGTTCTGTAATTTCATCTGCTTACTGTTACAATGTATGCCTTTGCTCTGGGATCTGGATCTGGACCATGCTGCATCAAACATGCTATTAATTAGCAATGCTCACTGATGGCTATTTTTGTTCTACACCACTCATATTTCATTTGGGGGGTATTCTTACATTAGTGGCCTTGTGCAAAATGGATTTGTTACTCATGTATATTACAAGACAACAGAAATGGGATTTGAATGCTGTGCTAGCTCAACTCTTGTGGAAAGCTCTTCCAAAAGCCTGTGTATTGCCCTGTCCTGCAGAACTATAAAGATCTTTTGAGGGGCTTTGGTTCACAGTATACTGTTAGGACATCCATTATGGAGAAAAATATTGATAATCTTGAAATTTTTTCTTTATTTGGCCTGGCAGATTTCTTTAATTAAAATAAGAATCTCATTAATCTTTTGGAAAGGCTGGAGAACTCCTCATTTAGGAGTTTTTGAAGCAGCTCTGTGGTCCCTGGATCACCCTGCCCGACAGCCCTCAGCACTTTACGATCTCAGTGATCTGGAGGAGCAACCTCAGATCAGGGAGGATGTTGGTGGTGTAGCAGAGCAGCCCTGTGGAAGGAAGGTGTTGGGCATGCCAGGTGCATGGTGCAGAATGACCCATCACCTCAGTTTCAGAGGAGTTCCTCTGCCTTTTGCTATGGGCATGGAAGGCACCAGGAGCACCTGAACACTTCCTGAGAGCCTTGCTGAAGAGGGAGCATTTCTGCCTCTGCACTGTGGGAGCAGAAAGGCTTTTGGAAGGGTGTGACTGCTTAAGAAAGCAGCACTGTCTTAACTAGACAAAAGGAGGATAAATCAATTATTCCCCAGTGTGACACAGCTGCTGTGTGTCCTGCCACTGTTTTTTGAGCAGAAGCATTTGCACTGCTTGAGATTCAGATTCACATGTATTTGATTAACTTTTCTTCCCTTTGGTCTGGACTGTGCAGGAGGTGAGATTAGACAGTCATAATGGTGCCTTCTGGCTTCAGGATGTATGAATCTGTGACTTACACTGCAGTGTATTTCTCATTTGTGCCTGCCCTGTTTTATATCTAAGAGCTCAGTTTTCAGCAGTCACAGTACTTACTGTTCTACCTTTGTAAACACAATGGCTCACATCCCTATAAAATATCAGAAACAAAATGCTTTAAATTTTGCTATAAAGTTCCACCACAGGATTTACTTTTACTTTCTTCAACATCAGAGCTGTTTAACACCAGGGAAAAGGGGATAAATTGTACTCTAGAAAATTATGCTGTACATCAGAAAGGAAACTGAGAAAGAACAGAGGCCCCCCAGCGTGAGAAGCTCTTATTCGCATTTCAAAAAGGTGGCAGTATTTTTTCAGATCTTTTGCTTTATCGCTAACGCTGGGTCCTGTTCTTCCTAATAAATACCTTTCATCCCTGAAGCCCAATGAAATGCTTCTTAATTTTAAGTTGTGTGTTACTTGCCCTGTGATAAGGGCTGTATTTTTCCTTCAGCAATCCAACCGGACTCGGAACCATTCATCTCCTCAGTATGCAGGGTGCTGCTTGCTTTCACTCAGATAAATTGTATAAATATTTGTAAACACTGTAATCTATTTCAGCTGTGGCAACAGAACAATCTGATAAACATAACGTGGTTCCCAGGGATCAATAGAGGCCCATAAATATTACAAGCAAATAAAACATACTCTGTTCCACATTGACTGAGCTGTGACTAAAAGGAGAAAGCGAGCGGTGGGGCAGCCTGGAGAGTCTTGCACTGGAGGGGTAGGACATCAATCCCACTGACACAGGTCGAGGGGCCCCATTAGGCCCACACAGACAGACACAGACACACAGACACACAGACACACACATACCCATCTGCATGGCGTTGCGGGTCTGGCTGGCTGGCTGCTGGGCTGAGTACCTCAAGCAGTTATTCAGCTGCGGGGAGGCTGCCTGTAGCTGGGGGTGGGTCTGAGGCACAGTGATAGGAACCACGGGTCTGACAGCGGTGGTGGTGTTGGTGTGAGAGGTCCCCACGGGGTGGATGGCTCCCGGGGCTCCTTTGGTTGTTGGAACCCCCCCGGTGCTGCTGTTCCTGGGCTGCCCGGCTCCCACTGGCACCCTGCATGGAGACAAGGCACAGGGGAAGCATGAGGCTGGTACCCAGTTAAACACCCCCAGTTATGTAGGGAATTCAAGGTGATGCCCTCTCAGGTGTTAAAATAAAATGAGATATATTTATTTGCACAGGACAGGGTTGTAAGCGTGCTGGGGGACGTTTTCGCACCTTTATCCTATGGGAAGAAGTTCAAAGTGAAAATGGAAAAAAGATAATTTTTCTCATCACTTTTTTTCTTGTGCTACATTTCTGACTGAATAATTTCTGGTAAAATCACCAAGCTAAATTCAGAAGAAACAGATATCTCCCAAATGTCATTTTGTGTGCCAGAGGCTGTTTTGCAGGCACTAATGGAGTGATAATTAAAACAGTCTTGGAGATCTTTTCTTAGGACCAAACCTGCACACAGCCCCGCAGGGAGAAAAAAAGATGGATAACACCAAATATGTGTGTGGCTGTTGAAGGGAACTGAAAAGCAACAGACTTGGCAGGGCCTGGCTTGGCTGAGCATTTACCCTACTGATGTAACCAGCCCCAACATAGACATGCTGGGGAAATGCAAAGGGGAAGGGAGTGCAGCTGACTTTACTGGAAAAGAAATCCAAAGAATAATCATTCCCTCTTTTCTTGCTCACTTTAGGCTCCATGCATAGCTTGTTTTTCATCTGAGTGGCTGAATAGACATCAGAGGGAAGAAACAAGGATTCTCCTACATAAGGAGTTCAGCCTAGAGCAAGTATTGGTCCTCTTACCACTTATCTAGAAACTTCCTGACTGAGGCAGGACACTGCAGAGGACAAAGGGACAGCAATGGACAAACTCAGCTGCTGCCCAGCAGCATTTTCTTCAAGTCTCTTACTCAGATATCTGAGTAATTTCCTCCCCAGCAGGGAGGAAATTTTCATGCTGCCATGAAACAGGGGGGTCATTTTGTGCTCTTCTCCTCTCCTGGGCTGCTCCATGTGCCAAGGTTCTCCTCCAGGAAAAGAGAGCAAAGAGAATATGATACAGAACAAAGTATGGTGGAAGAAATGGAAATTTGTGGCGTTAGCAAGGAAGGAGAAGATAACAGGAAGGGTACGAGACCAATTTATGGGAGATGGAATTGGGAGAACTTCTGGGGCCTGAAAATCATTGTGTGGAAATACACAGAGGAAAAGAGCAGAAACATGTAGTGTGCAGAACAATCTGGCCCAATTCAGAGGACAAGAAAGACAGAAGCAGCAACCCTAAGAAAAGAGTGGAAAGGGGAAGAGCCAAAAGATTGAAATTCGGAGAGAAAGAGACCAAACACAGGAGAGAAGATACCGTCCAAAAGTGTAAAAGATCCCTTCTGCCCAATCCCCACTCCTCCTTAATTATAGGAGGGAAGAAAACACTAAGGCATCATAAAATCTTTGACTTATCAAACCCATGCAACGTTTGCTTGGATTACATTTTGCTAAATTAACCTGTTGGGGTTTTTTTTCTTGTTCTGTTTGTTGGTTTTGTTTTTTTTTTTCTTCTTCAATGTTTTTTTTTTGTCAGCCTCCAGGTAGGAGAAAGCTGGGAATCCCAGCAGATGGAATTCTTGACTGTCTGTCATCTGCTGTGAAAAGCTGGCAGGACAGCAGCAAGGTTCAGCTGGAGCTGGCTTGGCCATCTGCGCTGGATTGAATTTGCCAGAAAATCACACCTAACATTCCAATGAAAACTGCATCCAGTCAAACATGCACACTGACAGGTATGGAAACTATCTGTGACTCCCACAGAGCTGGAGAGATGCTGGATGTGGCAAATTTTCTCTGCTGCCCTGCGCCTGTCCGCCCATCTAAAGGGTCTTGTCCTTTTCCTACCATGCTCAGCTCACTCATGGGCTTTGACAGCTTAAAAATCCACTTCAGTGTTATTAAATTCATGGGCAACTTCTTTCTCTTGGGTTTTGTAGGGAGTGGCAGAAAAACACATATATGAATCTAATCTTCTGCTTTGCTGTCAAAAGGAAACAAAGGAAGTTGAAAGTGCAGCAAATAGGAGATTTTGTTGTTATAAGATTTTTCTTGCTGTTCTCACTGAGGGTGATTTACACAGGAACTTAATTAGCTCACAGGATCATAAATACAATCATAAAGCTGCTTTCAGGTTTTGTGGAAAGCACTTTTGCCCTTTAGCAGTTCTCTCTGTCTTGTTCTAGCCATGACATGCTGCATTTAATAAAGTCTTGTTGATTCAGATCACCAACACTTCAGCATCAACTTCTTGACTAATTAAGAGCTGAAGAGACAAGGAGTGGGGGCAGCCAAAGGGCTCCATAAAATCAGGTAAATACATTTAGGCTGATGAACAGTGAAGGTTCCATTAATTAATATGGTCTTTTGACTGAAATTCAGTATTAGGATTGTCAACAGGCTTAGTTATTGTCTTCTAATCTTCTCTTAATTGTTTGTCTTGCAAAGTCCCCATCTTACAAACTTGACAAAAAGTGAAAATGGAACAAATGTCGATCAATCTTTCAAGATCAATGCTTTCTGAGTTGTGAGGTGCCTTTCACTAGAGAGGAGTGAAATGTGGTGGCAACTGCATGCATGTGGGAGGAAAGACTGAGAGCATACAAGGAGCAGTGATTTTGATTTGCAAATCTGTGGCTGGTCTCAAGGAGATAAGGAGAAATGGGGCAAAACAGTCTGAGGCACACTGATGAACTTTCTCCTCGTCTTCCAGACTATTTCATAGTGGGCTCTTGATCAAAAACAACCTTTGATTGATACTGTACAATATAAAACTGACAAATGGCATTCCTCCCCAAACACACTATTCTTTCCTTTCCTCCTGCACCTGAGACAAAGGCAGCTGAAATCAGACAAATTAATGAACTGTCCTACAACTTCTGAATTTTAACTGTTCAAACATTAGTCCTGATCCAAACAATCCAAGACCTTTGATTTAAGAGAAACAAAATCTACACGAGGAGCTACTGAAAAGCAAGACACAAGTATCCCTTACTTTGTATGCCCCCATCACATATCCAGTAGTTTTATAGCAATAAAAATTGTTAGCAAACAGATTCTTTACAATAGTTAAAATCTGGGCACACCAGACTTTGTAAAGTCTGTGCCATTACCTAGCACAACTAGTGTAGTCTTCTGAGAACATGGATAAAATACCAATGCTACAACCAGCCAAGTTTTATTAGCCAATTTTGCAAAGAATGATGTTGCCATCAGAAAATTTCTGGAAGGGGCACATGATTTAAAAGCAGAACTTCAACGTTGTTTTCAGCATCCTCCAGGTGCAGAATCCCTTCCAGTCCCACAGCAGGTATACCTACCCTGGCCAATAGCCTCACCTTGAAACAGGTGTCACGTAGTTGCCTGGGAAGACACCAGACATGCCACTCCTCAGAGATGTCCCCTTGAACCATCCATCCTGGCACTTCTCAATGACCCGGTACATCTCACCCTTGCGGAGCTCCAGCTCATCGTTCTTCTGAGGCTTGTAGGCATACAGGGCTAGGTAGCTGTGGGGAGAAGTCACACAAAAAGAAATCACATAGTTGATGTCAACCACAGCTTCAACTCCAGCCCGGCAGGGCAGAAAGTGAGCAGAAACACTACTCAGAAACAGTGGTTAAAAAGGGACATCATTACCAAGCAGATGAGATCCAGTGGGTGCTAAGGGAATAAGGGAATAACAAATCAGATTAAAATCAAGGGGCAATTTAGAAATTTGCTGCACATACTTCTCAGCCAGGGCAGAAGCAAGGTAAATGCTGTCACAAAGCAGCACCAAAGTTCAGAATTTGGCAGCAGTTTCAGAAGGACATGCCAATTGAAGCAGCCAGAATAACCAGCACCTGAGTGGGGAGGCTTTGCAAAGCTTAACATCTGGGTGAAGTATATACTCATATGCTTCAGGGTGGGAGCTGCCTCTACTGTGGATTTTCAGAAGAAACTTTTCTTACGGGTAAACTACTTTATAAAAGTTTAAGGCAGACTTATTGCAGCTTTCTTGAGGCTATTTATTCTGGCCAGTTTGAAGAACAAGACACCATACTGTTCTCTTATGGTAATCCTTGTATCATGTGGGTAAAACAAAAAGTGACAGAGGCCCCAATTCTGCAAGGGGATTTTTGCTTAAGTAAGCAAAGAGGTAAAATTCAGCACTAGATGTATTAAATTCAAGTATTCTAATAAATATTTAATCCAGGACTTAATATGTCAATTTATTTATTTATTTATGTAATTACAGTTTTTATTTATTTCCTTTGTTTAGAATCTTTCTTTTTATCTCTCTCTTGTTCCTCCATCACTACATCAGGGATGTGTCTAATATTGTGAAATGACTCCAACTTGAAGTCCCTAAAGGTATTTTCTCTGTTCAGAGACATCCTTGTTGATAATTAAGAAAGATTGCTTGCACTTTAGGGAATGATGGAAAGCTGGGATAGGATTGCAAGAATGCACACACAGAACAACACTTCCTTTGTAAATATCAATTTTATTTTGGTATTGTTGCCTTTCTACAAATGCAAAAAGGGTTTTCTTGATCAAGGTTGAACCTTCTTGAGATTTTTTTTTCTTTGTGCATTACAGGCACCGCAGAGAGACAAAGACAAGTGGGGAAACACTTATGGGAAGTGCATTTACACTACAAAGTGCAGCAGAATGCTCTTAGGCGTGGGGGTTGTGAGAAAGGCTTGCTGCCCACCTTACAGCAGTGAACCAGAGAAATAATGAAAACTGTAACTGTTGTAATTGTAGACTTGCAGCCAATAAAAAATGATATATGGCTTTTTACTTCTGCTCTCCAGCAAATATAATAGCTTAATAAATCCTGTTAGTTTTCCTGATTCTATTCCTTTATGGTACCAGTAGATTTTCTTATTTTTATTCTAAAGGCAGTAAATAAACACCAGTAATGAGCAGAATATGTAATATTCGGTAAGAGCTCCTTGGGGAATGCTTAGGCTGATGTGCCTGGCTCCGTTTCCCACGTGTATGGGGTACAAAGACCTAATCAGAAACTATTTTTCTTTAGTCAACAGATGGGAGAAACCATCCTGCATGCTCTTTGTTCACTCTTTGCAATCAGGTGGTCTTGAGAAGGTCTGTAGCTGTTTACCTGATGGAAATCATGAGGCTACATATGAATTAAAGAACATTATAATGCATCCCTCTGACATGACACAAGGTTAGACACTTCAGTGCTAACCCTTCAGCACAGTCTTCTGCCAAGACATAATGGAAAGTGCCAAGTGCACTCACTCCAGGGAGAAGAGAGCATGGCACTGACTACCTCTTTTTAAGTTGCTACTTGCACAGGGCTCATAATCAGAAGCTAGAGTTAAGAAAGGGGGTCAAGGACAAAGCACTTCATATAGACTTACTTAACCTTTACTCCAAGGGTCTACATGTAATAATGTAATTTACATTATTTCAGCATACAGATGCTGGAGGAAGCTGCAAGGAAAATTACCCTTAAGTAGATCATAGACTGGTTTTCCTTGCAGCTGTTTCCATGACTCCTACAAGTTTCTTTCTGTTCCTCCCTACAAATTACCCCAACTCAGCCTCTAGTAAGCCTGAATAACCAACATCACAGTGGACCTAAATATCCCCCAGAGAGAGTGTCAAAATCCTTGCAGAGACTAAAAGGTGTGCAACAGCTCAGCTTTGACTCCGTGCCAAAAATGAGCAATCTTTGTATTGCTAAGCATATGAAAACTTGTCTGTAAAAACTACATAACGTGACTGGGAAAATGGAAGTGACTGGTACTTTCTCTGTGTATCAGTAATCTCATCACTGATGTGGGGCAGTGAGGATGCCTGTCACTGGGGGTCTCCTCCAATAACATAGAATCACAGCTTCATAGAACTGTAGAATGGTTTGGATTGGAAGGAAAGGTCACCTAGTCCAACCTTCCAGCAGTGAGAAGGGACACCTTCCACCAGGTCAGGTTGCTCAGAGCCCACTGCAACCTGACCTTGAATGTTTCCAGGGAGAATGCGTCTACTGGCCCTCCAGGAAACCTCTTCCAGTGTCTCACTACCCTCATTGTATAAAATGTCTTCCTTACACCTAGCATAAATCTACCCTCTATTAATTTAAAACAAGTACCCCTTGTTCTGTTGCAACAGGCCCAGCTAAAAAGTTTGTTCCAGTCTTTCTTATAGGTACCCTTTATATATTGAAAGTCTGCAACAAGGTCTTCCCAGAGCCTTCTCTTCTCCAGGCTGAATAACCCAAACCCTCTCAGCCTTTCTTCACTGAAAAAGTGCTCCATGTCTCTGACCATTTTTATGATCCTTCTCTGGACTCACTCCAGTCCCTCTTATGTTGGGGACCCCAGAACTGGACATAGTATTGTAGGCCAGGTCTCACAAGAGTGGAAAAGAGAGGAAGAATCCCCTCCATCAATCTGCTGGCCAAGTTTCTTGTTATGGAGCCCAGCATACAATTGGCCCTCTGAGCTACAAGGACACATTGCAGGCTCATGTCCAGATTTTCATCCATGAATATCCCCAAGTCATCCTCTGCAGGGCTGTTTTCAGTCCCTTCCTCCCCCAGGACCTTGCACATAGCCTTTGTAACCTCATGATGTTGACCTTGGCCCACTCCTCAGGCTTGTCCAGATCCCTCTGGATGGCATCCCATCCCTCAGACATGCTCCAAACCCAGCAAAAGGCCCATCCTGGGTCTGCTGCCTGGCTGCAGCTGACATGCCATTCCTGTGGGGATAGGTATAAGTCCTGTGCGCTAAAGGAGTGGGAGCTGTGGGAGAGCTGGCAGGATACTGAGAACAATTTGAGTGCAGGCAGCTTCTGTCCCAGAAAGGGTTTTTGGACTTCTCCTCTGGCAGGGGATCAGGGCTAGTGGTCCCCTTTTCTGAGGCAGATTTTGCCTTAAGCCAAAGCTGTTGGACACATTTCACCCTTCTTTAGATTTTAGGTGTGAAACTTCACCAGCAAACTCTACAACCAAGAAAAAGTGTTAAAACAACAAGCTGAAATCTCACAAAATGTAATAGCAAGTTATTTTTAGCTAAGGGTTAGGGAGTAGGACCTAGAGGAAGCCAAAATCTTCATAAAAACTTCCCTGCAAAAAGGGCTAAGTAAGGAGGTAGCTCATGTTTGTAGTGCTGGGGAGCTGTCTGTGACTCCAGTTATAAAGCAGAGGCCCCTGGGCTCTAAGGTTGTGACTCTCCAGTGCTGCTACAGCTTTCAGATAAAGCTTCTCCTTTGACTAGAATTTGGCTTGCAAATACAAAATGACAGACTGGATTGCCAGGCTGATTCACAGGGGAGACAACAGGAGAAGTATAGTAGGGAGAAGAGGAGGCTTGCTGAGGCATGGATACAAGGGCATTGCCAGAGAGCTGGATAATGTCCTGATTCAGCAACTAAATACTGGAAATACTGCCAGTTACTGCTTCCTAGTATGAGCATCATTTGAAATAAATTTGTGCCCCACAGGCTGCACATGGTGACCACAAGGAGATGATGAGTTCTCTCTAAGAGATGTGTGGTACCCCTCAGGTATGAAGATCTCACCTCTGCAGTGAAGAACAGATTTGGTTTGGTTCTGTTGTAGCTCCCCCATTCTCCTTCAAGCAGATTTGCTGTGTTATTTTCAGATCTTATTCTTTTAGCCATACCATAAACCCCTAAAATACTGTTGTACATATATATGTAGGTGTGTCTATATATTTGTTTCACAATGTATATGTGATGAGACAAAAGGGTTCAGTAGCTTAACTAGACAGGTACCAGATAAACCAACCAGGCTTGAATAGATTTATTACAATGAAGTCTACTCTTTTTGTTCAGTGTCTAGCCAACCTTCTGTTATTCTACACACTATTCAATAAGCCCATGTGCCCAAGATACAAAGTTCACTCATTCCCTTTGTTTATGGCACTGAAAAAATACAGTTGGTCAATTTTTTCTGTTAATGATAAATGTCTGAGGTATCTGATTGCATGAAACTACATTTTTTTGAAGAGTTTTAAATGAAGGCAGAAGATTTCTTGTAGCCCAGAGGCATTCTTTTTGCTTCACAGTGATTCATGCAGCTGTAATAAATATACCAGGAGTCTAAAAGGGCTCATAAAGAAAGGGGAAGTCTTGCCTTTCTCTACTCATTTTTCAATTTCAGCAGATGCTGGGTCATGTATGACACTACAGCCTCTCTCAGAATGCTCCCAAGTTGAAATTCAGGCTTTCAGATTTCAAGTACATGCACACACAACTGGAAACAAAGAGTATACAGTGACTGAGATGAGCTGCTTACATATTAAGGGGGAGCTGGACCTTCGGTGGTGTTCCCTGATCTCCAATTATTGCACTTGTCCTGGGTCCAGCCACCGTGGTTGTTCCAATAGAAGAAGAATCCTGAAAATACACAAAGAAGAATGTACAAGGATTAAGATGAAGCTTACCATTTCCTAAAATGCCATGGGGTGAAGGCAAAAGAAAAAAAAAAAATCACACCTTTTTATCAATGTCAAGATTTTATAACCATGATACTGCATTAAACCCCAAATCTTTTAGCCTTACACATTCCAAAAATACATTTCTGACACAGAGGATATTAGGCTATTAACAGTATTTCCACGTACCTGTCAGAGAATTTTAGCTATGCCTTGTGATTTAGAATGCAAAATTACTTGGCTGCTTTGTAAAACCAGCTCAACATGGACATCTCTGCAATAGTACGTTCTTTGGTAAAGATAACCTTTTCTCCTCAAAAGCTTGTTTTAACATTTGCACTCTTTTGGTTAATGGTTATGGATCTATGGACAAGATACTACTGAATTTCCAAAATGAAATCCCACCTCTGTACTGTTTTAATCATCAGGAGTAGTCTCCTCCTTAAGAAAAAGGTGACAACACAACTTAAACCAGGAATACCATTGAGCAGAGAAAGTAGGACCCACTCCACTCTTGCCACAGCAAATAAATCCCTTCTGTCATAGAGAAATAGCCTGATCTTTCTCAGCTATTAATACTGAAAGGCAATTCTAAACCTAATAGTTCATTTTTCAAAGTTTAATCCTCAGCAAAAGTATGTGGGGCAAACTGTTTTGTGTTGTTTCACTGAAGTTTCATTCATCTATGTAAAAAATGAACTCTGACTGGAAATTTCTCCTAAAGTAATGCCAAGTAATGCCAAGGCCTGTAGCAACAGATCTTTGCTGCAAAGACAGGACAGAGCTGGGCTGATGGGACCTGTAATGGTTTACTTGAGGAAAATATTTTTTCAGTTAGTTTAATCAAATGCTGAATCCATGTTCCTATGAAGAATGGCTCTACAAAGTAGAATCTGAAGCTTATGCACAAATTGCAGGTTCAGACAGAGCTGGTTACATGCAGCAAAGATTCTGAGCAGTTCACAGACCTCCAGTGCAGCCTTTCTGTTTCCAAATACTATCTAACAGTAAATATGATTTATTCTGGGAACATAAACATAGGGACATTTTGTGCACTTATAAATGACACCAAGTTAAACTAACACACAAAATTAAACCAAGACTTACAGGGCAAATTAATTATTGGATTTCAAGGTCACCTTATTCCTAAGAGGCACATGTAGTTATTACAGTGTCATGTCTCAATGGTGTATTGCTAAGCTATATTGATTTGCTGTTTATTAACACAATATCATTAGGATATCATGCAGCAAAATATGAAGACATTGCTCTGCAATTCCAAAGCTTTTGGCAACAGGCAGCAAGCTGTCTTTCACTAACACCTACACTCAATCATGAAGTTCTAGTGACAACTACATCTCCTTTTTCTCATTATTTCCCCTCATTTTCTGGCTGCTTGCTCAAACTAGGAAAGTTCCAGACAACTCTTAGTCCTATGTGTAAAAGTAAGCACTCCTTCCAGTTCTGTGACTAAGGCTTTATTAATCCTCCCTGTCATGTCAGTTGAGATAATATCAACTTACAGGAAAAAAAAAATGCCAACCCACTCAAAAATGTGGGGATAGCTGGAGAATGATCCTTGATTTGTTATTTTGAGCTGGTTAATGGGTTTAGGGATTGCAGAAGATGCTGCACAGAGTCTTGGCAGCAGCCTCACTCAAGAGATAAGTGAAAAATCAATTGGTTCAAACTCCTTCATGTTGTGCCACCAGTGTGTGTCTGCTCTGAGGTAAAGAAATTGCTTCCAAGGAAACGGAAAACAGATTGGTCCCCACCCTTTGCTGGTAGGACAAACCATTTTGTTTTTACCTGATGATAAAAGAGGGCTGAGTGAACAGCCTTAGGGTGCAACTGTAAAGGCAGAGATGATGACAGCTGGGTAAGACACGTGCTACTCCTCCCTTACCTCCTACAATCCTCTCTCTCCGCTCTTCTGTGAAGTTTGCAGAGGTGCTGCTATCCCAGGTAAGAGTGTCCACTGCAGGCATCATGGGCTAAGCCAGTCTGACTTTAGAAAAACAGAAGTTCAAGCCTGGAAAGCATAGGGGTCTAAGCCTCCTGTATCTGTCTGTTTGCACTGGCAATGGTGGCTTCCACAACTCCCCTGTTACTGAAGCATGAAGCCCAAGTACCTTTTATGCACTTTTACACTGGTACTAACATCCAGTCCTAGGGATTATGACATCATGTAATTGTCATTCAGTATTGCTTAGATGACAACGTTGCTTTCTTCCCTTGAGTAAGCCTGAAGAAATCTCCAATGTCCTGTATGATCTCTGTCCTTCTCACATTCACTTTCTTGTGTATGCCCTGTTACTGTAATTCTTGGTGTATCTGGTGCCCTACAAACCATTCATTTTTGCCACTTTGCACAGCCTAGTATCATAGGCATCCAAACTCTAAATTGGTGCCTACTTCCTTACTGTGCTTCAGTTTTTCTTCAGCTGTTCTCCCCTACAGGCTTTGACACGGTGATGTACTTGCCAGTCTGCCTATGACCCCACCATTCATCATCAGGTGTTACTCCATAGGACCTGCTGGCCTTCCTCTGCATTGAATTCAGCTTCTCTGTTCACAACTTGACATTTACTTTCACACAAGTATTCTATTTTGCAGCTTCATCCACCTCTCTGTTCCTTGATGAATTCTCTCAGTGGCTGCCTGATTGTTATGCAGCTGAATCTTCACCACCTTTGAATTTAAACTGCAGTTGAAGGCATTCTGAGACTTCAAGGTCCCACTGGCTCTTGTTTGTCACTAATTAGCTGATATTAGGAGATACAATATTGCTAGATTATTCAACAAGATAATATTTGCAATAGATTTTGAGGACACTGAATTTTGTGAAAGAATAATCTACTACTTCTTCATACATTTCATTATCTCTGTAGAAGTTTCCCTTTCCACTTTCCATTCCTACAATTTTATCTTGGTCTTGCCCACTACGGGTAAGAGTAACAATATTCCTGGAAAACACAGCAGGACTTTCTCCATCACAGCTGGCAGCAGGGCTTAGTTTGTTTTCCTTCTTTATTTAGCCCTGGAGCCAGGTTGTACTTTTGCTGTTGTGATCTAAGGAACAAGGTACTTAACACATCCTCCTTTGCTCTTCATAGGCTCAGGGGAATGGGAATCTAAGATGATGCTCTGATTTTTTTTGTTGTTTGCTTTGATAACCTTTTGGAAGGTCTCTGTGCCTCTCTGATGGCACATCCCTGCATGACTCACCTTGTGGAACCAGGCATGCAATAACAGCCATGCACAGGCATTACACAGGGGGGGGCACAAGCACTGCAGCATTTGTGCCCTAATCCTTCTTCCACCTCTGCTTTTCGCTGTTGCTAAGCCTTACCTGGGAGGGGATGCCTCTGACAGCCAGGTTTTTGAGAGCCACGTGGGCATCTATTGAGAAAATCAGGCACCTTGCAGAGTTTTCTCAGGAAGGCATTAAGCAGCACTTCACTGCCCAGTTCCCACGGATTTTATTGCAATATAAGTAATATAAGTCACTTCTGAAAATGCCATTTGGAGCCCCTCTCTTTCCTTATGAGCCACTAATGCCTTTAAATATTTGGCCATTGAGTCTCCAGACATGACCTGCTGGGTAATCCTATTGTAGCACACTCCTGATTAGGAAACTGTTTACTCTCACGGTGGTGTGTGATTTTCTGAACCAGACACTGCCAACTCTCATCTCATTTACTTAGTCCACTAAGCAGCCAAATCTGACTTCTTCATGCTCCCACCACAATGTGGCATCCTCAGAGCTCCACTTACTGCTGATGTTTTCAGCTCAGCAGCAGCAGCTTTTCTCTTCCAAAGGACAAGATGGCCCCAGCTGCCAGTCCGCAGGGAAAAGCGGCTGCACGCATGCATGCTGGAGACCACCTCTGGATGTCTCTGCACTAATTTCTGCTTCTTTGTGCCCATAAAACAGCACAGCAGCTTCACCTCTACTGCAGAAGGCTAGATCTTGAGTAAAACTCCCAGACTATACACACAGGCACGAAGATGCTGCATGACAAAGATCTCACTCCCAGCTCAGGTTGTGCTCTCTGTTTTTATCACCATCTGTTCTGGTTCAGTAGGTGATTACATACCCATGGGCTGTAGCTAAAATACAAGGTTTTCTTGCTTTTTGACTGTAAAAACAGCTCCTTATGTCCACCACAGCTCCTTCTATTCCCCCTCTCCCCCTAACCCTTAAGCTAATGTCTTATAGAAACTCAGAAGTCATGCCTGGAGGCTTCCCTAAAAATTGTCTGTTTCTTCCTCTCTGTCTCTGTGTTGGTTCTTACAAGAAGACTTTGCACAAGGTCCAAGAATGGAGAAAGGCTCTGTTCAAAAGTATTTTGGGGCTTGATGTAGTCTTAGAGGCAGCATGGTCCTCTTCAAAAAAACAATAGTGGAGAACAGGGTCTCTGCTCTCAGTACACACACAGCATCTCCAACACCATTTTTTGATTCTTTAGTAAGTGTTTAGTAAGTCACCAGCCACTGTTCAGGCATCATGCAAGATGAAGAGAGCCGAAGCTATCTGACAAAAATGAACTTTGCAGATGGCTGTTCAGACTGGGGGTCAACTTTCCCTGGTGAGAAGAAATAGTTTGACTTCCTCAGAAGTCACTGCAAGATGTCTAAGTTCAGATGTGTCTCATTCCTCCTCCCTCTGATAAGTAGTATTTGCACGAGAACTACAGAAAGATCAA
The DNA here is from genome assembly GCF_003957555.1 of Calypte anna. Lineage (NCBI taxonomy): Eukaryota > Metazoa > Chordata > Aves > Apodiformes > Trochilidae > Calypte > Calypte anna. The sequence continues at coordinate 138,508,633 of NC_044244.1, read as the reverse complement.
AACAAATTGCACTTTAATGTATATGTAATGATATATTTCTATTACAGCTTGCAGTGTATACTCCTGGGTAAATAATACACTGCTGAGATGTCGCTGCCTCCTGTGTCAGTTCTGACATATATTAAAAGCAACTAGCCTGGCAAAACATTACTGACAAGCCCACAGAGGCCAGGAAATTAAAGGTAATAACCACTCATATGGGCTGAAACTTAATCTCAAATTTATTCCCTTTCTCTCTTCCCATCAACACCTCTATGAAAGCAGGAGAATTAGTAGTCTGGACTTCCAGCATAAACTATCTTTTTCTCTTCCTTACAGATTTACTTTAGATTTTCACCAGTACTTTAAGGCCACATTTGTGGTTTAATTTGAAAAGACATGGTGCCTGTCGGGATTAGTGGAGTGCCTTGCAAAAGCACAGGATTCAGTCTTGGAGGGGAATAGAAATCATGAAGACAGCGATAAAACTGGGAACAGAGCACAATGATGCTGCAGGTTGCAGCAGCCTTCACGGAAAAATAATTGCTCCTGCTATCAGACGGATGCTCTTATCATCTAGAAATCACCAACCAGAAATCTCTATTTTGACTTCAAAGCAAATCCAGCACTGCCTCACCACAGGGCACTTATCACATTCATTAATTCATGGGAAAATTTCTTTTAATGTCTTGAATGCATATTTACAGCTTACTTTAAATTTCCCTTTAGTATTGATTTAAAATAAGAGAAAAGCACTCAAACATTCAACTCACATAAACTGATGTACCATCCTCTGGAAAAATCACAAAAAGTAGGCAAATGGTCTTTAAGATTCCTGCGACTTGTTTCTCTAATTCATTGCCTCCATAAAACAATGACTGTGGCAATCACTCCAGGCCTTAATGCTCCTAAAAATAATGAATTAGCACTTAATGTGTGGTAGTGTCACCAACTATTGATGAAAAGTGCTACACAAAAGATTGAGTAGCCTCATCAAATGCTAATTACTAAAGTGGAAGCTGAGATGGACTTAACGGTTCTTGAGTAAGACTTTTTCTTCCCTAATAGTATGTGTGTGAAAAAAATAAACAAATGTGCATGGTGACAGCTGCAGCTGCATAAATAGCTGCATAAATACCCAGTTCCTTCCTGCAAAAACTGGAGCTAAATTTATTTTGCTGAGTATTTAGTATTTATTTAGTATTTACTGAGAGATTCTTACAACCTCTAAGTATATTTAGCTGTGGATGAAGGTGAGGCAGAATATTATGCTTGCCTGTCCTAGCACCATGTTTGCTCTTTTTATTTCTTGGCTTATAATAGCTCAAAAACTCTAGACTGTGTCTTCTGTGAAGAGCTCATGGAGCTGCATGGAGATCTGGGGAAGTCATGTATTTGTATTTTCTGAGCTTCCACTATCCTGAAATCTAAACATGGCTGCAAGTTGGAAGGAAAAAAAAAACAACCAAATTTATTTTTTTGTCATCTTCTTTCAAACATTCATCTGACATTACCATCCATAAAAGCACTGATTATTCTGGTTTGCAGCTTCTCAGTTCCCCAAATGAGGACTAATTAAGCATCATGTGGATGAGCATAATGAGAATTATATTTTATTCAGCCTTGTTTCTCCCTCAGAATAACCCTTTCAGCACTGAGCACCAGTGTCTAGCTCTCCACTGTGAGGTTTTCAATAGTTTTATAGTGAATGGTTTCTTGCAATTCTGGGATCAAACAATATGGGAAATCAAATGCAGAGAGACAGGAAAGCTTAAAGTGAATGCTTGACCTCTAGAAGAAGGTATTTTAATAACAAGTTCATAATTATTTTCTTTTATAACTACACAAGTCATTGTGCAAAAATTATTTCAGTGGTAAAATGCTTTTGGGCTACTACCCTGAGGACCATCTGGAAAAAAATATTTTGTTTTTGTTTTACAGTCAATGGTATTTCATGCATAGTTGATTAACCCTTCTAAAGCACAATCTTCTTTTCCTAGATCCTGTAAAAAGTTAGGTTTTGCAGTTCTTCAAAAATCTTGCAAAACATATTTGGGATGAGGCAGATTATAAGGTAAAGAGAAGACCCTGTCTCTCAACTGGCAGCTTCTGAAAGGTGATTTTGCTCTGACCTGGATTCTCAGCAGCTTATGGAGTCAGTGAATAGACTGTGTTAGCTGAAGTGTCTCATTTTCGACAGCTTTGAGAAATAATGTCATCCCAATATGCATAGTGTATTCAAAGACCTATTGGTAGCCATAAAAGGATGTGGTTTACATGCCTGCTCAAAACTCACAGCTTAAAAAACCGTAACTCCTTCCCACCTACAAATGCTCCATCAATAATTCTTTATAAAGTTATCCAAAACAGAAATGTAATGAATAGTCAATGCCTGGAACCAGTTCTAAATACTTTTGAGTAGAATTGGGAATGCACAAACACAATTAAATAGCATTAGGTTAGACTTCAGCGAAGTCTCTTATGTGGTTTTCAAGACATATTTTGATCTCAATGACAGAAGCACAGGTTGGAATAATAATAATAATAATAATAATAATAATAATAATAATAATACTTCTCTGAGTGTTATCTCTCCTGAGATTGCTGCCCTTGGATTCATCTGTCTCACTCTCCTTAATGGGTATCCACTCAGCTGTCATTCACAGCCAGCAGCAGAGCAGATTGGACAGAATTTGAACTCCAGGCCAATGCTGAAAAATACCTGAATTTCTCCTCTTTTCTCAAACCCTGTTCGAGTGCTTGAAAATTCAAAGCTCATTTTTAGTCTCTGGATTTTATGTATAATCTGTATGCTTCTCATGGTCAGCACATTTAGGTTATCAGCCAAGCCTCAACCAGACTTCTGCTATTACATTTGCTTAGCTAAAATTCAGCACTTCTAAATAACTGATAAGGAGTCACACTTCAAAATGATTTATACAGTGGGACACTTCAAGGAACATTTTTCATTTCAAATACTGTCACTCTTTGGGACTGAAAGCATGCAAGACATTGTTCTCTGCTTTTCCTGAACATGTGGCCTCTGGTTAGGAGCCTGTACTAACACTTGCAGATACACGTGAACTTCTTGTGCATGGTGATGAGTTGTTCAAAACACACATAGAAGTTCCTTCCGTGGGGAGGATCCTTTCTTCCTCACTCAGCTGTCACCCTGGTGAACACAAAACCACACTTCATTATTTATGAGATGCGTTTTCTGTTAAAAACCAGGGGATTTGGAGCAGCACTGACCTATGACCTTTCCAAATTGCAGGGAATAATAATTCATAAGGGGTGAAAATGGAAGCAAGACAAGCCACCTGAGGCCTGGGCATGATGATTGTCCAGGGGAACCTTCCCTATTCCTCAGGGAATCTCAGTTACGAACTGCTCCTCTGCACCCCTAAGCTAATTCCACTTCAGCTCCATCACAGGCCTGCAGGACTACTTACATCTTCAATAAAAATCCATTTTGCCTGCTTGATAGGATATTTTTCATGATGGACAGAGACTATTACCTTTTAGATGGAGATCTTCCAATTAATGAGTGATACTCAGCATGCAACAAAACCAAAGAAGTAAATTTGGCTGCAAGCAAAATGAAGATCCTAGCATCACCTCTTTGAAAATAAATGTTTTGTGTTATGGCTGTTGTGGTCTTCCAGTCACTATTTTATCCAGCTGAAGTGTTTTGAAGTTGCTTCTTCTGCCTTTGAGCATCCCTAAGTTTGCAGTCAATGAACATGTTTTTTAGACCATCACTTATTTCCAAATGGATTTTGGGAAACAGCTGCGGTACTTCTTCTTAAAGAACAGAAAACATGTAAAGGAAGGCCTGTAGTCTTCAGCTGTTGAATTAATGATATAGAGAAGTGCTTTCAAAATATCTGATTTCATACTCTGGTCTGCATGTCAGTGCTCAATATGCATAAATCTGTGCCCTTCTGGAGAAGCAGGAGGCTTGCAGAAATCTAACAACTCATAAAACCAACAAAAACAAACCATGTCAGCTCGGCATGAAACTCTGGTTTCAATTCACAAAAATTGACAAAAGCCACAGGAATATAGTGCATAAAAACAACTTCTAAGGGGTGGAATATATTCCACATTTACTGAAAAATCTAAAATTTGCACCTTCATTTTAAGTTTCCAGAGCAAGAAGCGTTCAATGTCTTTGTTTCCTCTCCTGTAAGCATAGAAAAAGCAGGTGTCCCAGATTACACTTCAGGTCTACACGGAAAATGGATGCTTGTTTTAAGAAGATTGCTTTGCTGCGCACCAGCTCTGCTGCCTGAGGTAGGGGACTGGATGCCATGCAAGAACTTCTGTAATTGAATTCTGCTTGTTCAAAGGACAAGGCTACAGGAAAACTGTGTCAAATTTGCACAGAGGTAGAAATCCTCCCGCAAGCTAAATACCAATCCTGATACGTACCAGAGAAGCTCATACCTACTAAACTGAACAAGCCTCCTTTCTTTCTTTTTATAAGGAAATCTGCTAAATAAACAATGACAAAGTGCCTGAAAATTTCAAGGACGTGATATAAAGACACAATAAGCAAAATTTGGATTCTAATGGTGAAAGAAAAGGCATAAATCTGCTAGATATTCAGCAATGAAACTGTAAATTTGTTTTTCTCCCTAGAAGAAATGGTTTTTGGCTTCCTTTGCTGATTCAAACCAGCGTGATGGTTACTGTGTGGTCTAGTGCTGCTGTGCCATTAGTTGTTTCAGAGACACGCCAGGTCTTAGCAAATGGCAGAAAAAAGAACTGAATTTCTGACATTTTTAATTAAAATGTAACCTTTGTTATTATGGGATTAATAAATATATAAATATAGCTGCACAACTTTAATGTACATTTTGTATGTGGTGAATTATGGACTCTTTGTAGACCTAACAAGAAGGCTTGAAAGCAGGTGAATTCACATTGGTAGCTCTGATTATTCTACTGCTACTCTTAAAACAGCAAAGCATTTTTCAGAAAACTGCTCATACAGTAAAGAGAACATAGAGAGAATGTCAGCTCCAATTTTTTTTTTGGTTGCAAAAGATCCACATTCCTAACAAGGTATGCAAAATAAAATGTTTAAATCCCTCAAACCAGAAAGCAAAAGCAGAGATCTGTATCCATGCATGCAAATGCCACAACTGGTATGGCTGTGCTCTTGGGCTGCAATAGCGATTTTGACAGAGGAAAACTTCTTTTCTCTAAGGTTGATCTGAACCACCAAGGCTTCTTCCCGTCCCTGGATTTTGGTCAAGATAGTTTTGGCCAGCAGTGAAGTTGATGTGCCTAGGTGCTTCATCTGCAAACCTGCTCAAATCCTTTCAAAATCCCTTCTCAAATCTGTTCAAATCACAACTACACAGGGGTGGCTTCATCATACCCAGCTTTAGCTCTGCTTCTGACCATGACACCAATCACATCTTCTCAGCTGCTTCAAAGGACCCAACCAAACATCCTTCAGGATGGATTTTAATAACCACAACATGCTACAGAAAACAGGGCCCTTCTTGCCCCCTTCCACCTCTGCCCAAATACCACACCGGTCTGGGCAATGAATGTAGTTTTGCACACCAGTTGTTCTGATGTGCAAAATGATAGAGAATAGTCAAGGCACTTTCCGTTTCATGGTCTAATTTTTGTGGTTTACTAGCTTAGAATGAGCTTTCACATGAATCTAGCAGAGGGTATGCATGCTTTTCCCCTTGACTAGCATAAGAATGAAAAGCCACAGTCTGTCACATCACTGTAAAGTCCAAATGTGTCACTCCAAGTGCCAAAAACCTGAGTGTCATTTACTTGACAAGCTTGGGACCCTCACTCATTTCTTTGTGCTTGTGCTGCTTCACAGATGTCCCAGCACATTTTGGCACACATGCTGTTTTGTGGGGGCCATATCCTAAACTTCACCCTCCTGCTGAAGGCTGAAGGGAGGGGGAAGACCTTACAACCCAGAGACCTTGCCTGGAAAAGGCACACAGAAGAAAATGAGCTAAATTGCAGTTGGACTGAGCTGCCTCTCTGTCTCTTACATGTGGCTGGGCAGTGGAGGGAGGTCAGGGACTGAGGTAGGAACAGAAGGTGCTGTTCCAACCTGGCAGTATCCTCTCAGCACACTGTTTTGGACGGCCCTTTTGGATGCCCCTGTGGCACACCATGCTGTGCATGCAGGCACATTGCAAACTTGTGCTGCAGGATCCTGGGGGCTCGTGTCACAGGTGGCAGGATGGCACAGCTGTCAAGAATGAACCCCACGGTCTGGGGCACCACACCAGCCCTCCAGGGGAGCCTCCCTGGCACTTCAAATGGGCATAAACAAGCATTCCAGCCCAAGGCAGTCCCTGCCATTTGCTGTGTTGTCCCCTTTTCTGCCCTGCCCTCTCCCAGATGTCTACACACACATCAGTGCAGCTGTAATGTGGACAGCTTTCCATGCCAGCCCATTGCAGGTAGCCCAATATGAGGATATGGATGCAAGGGGCAGGAGGACGTGGCCAGGGAGAGAAAAAGGACAGGATTGCTGCTTTTTTAAGCAGAGAAGTGATGGGTGGGAAGATCGTGCCATGCTCAGGTTATCTCAGTGCTAGGAAGCCTCACAGAGCATGGGGTGGTGGTCTGTAGAGGGAACCTGTCACTGCTAGTCTGCTTGCCAAGTGTGTAGGTGACTGAGCAGGAAGGCTGAGGCAGAAGAGGTTTGTGACTGTTATTATTATAATTATCCAGTATCTTCTGCATCTTCAAACTGTGTATTACCACTTTGATTCCCTTATCCAGGAATTTTCAAGGGATTTCAGTGCATTCCTGGTGAGTTTGGCTTCGGTCTCTGCCAGGTCCCCAGAAGCAGCCTCTCAGAAGCTCCTTTTGAGACCTGTGGGGATATCCAGAAGGACTCTCCTCTAACTCCTCCTTCGAGAGGAGCATGGATGAGGAGATGCATCCTCAACAGGTCTGGTGGTTTAAAGCCTCCTTAAGTGTTTCTGAGCAGCAGTTACTTGCTGGGTACAACACTTGTCAAAGTACTGCACATTTGCTGATCCTCCTGTGATCTGTACGGAAATAATTATTCCAAAAAACCTTTTTTTTATCCCAAATATGTGAATTTCACACTGGTATTGCTACCCTGCAGCGTAACAGGATCGCTCAAAATTATTCTTTCCTACAAGAGAACGGGGTGCAATGATTACTTCCTTTAAATGCGTTGCATTATTGTGAGTCAAATTTGGCTTTATCCTCTGGTTCCTCACACTTCCCTGCTGATTAACACAAGAATGGGAACAGCAGATGCTGAGCACCGGGATGAGCAGGGGTCGGCTATTCTGAAAAAAGTGAGGCAACATCATCCTGTCCACCACGAGCACCCAAACCCCACCTGCACTCCCACCTTACCTGGGCTGGGGCACTGGAGGAGAGGTGGGTGAGCTCCCCGATCCTGGCAGCTGCCCGTGGGTCACTGGAGCTGATGAGGACGGGGGCACTGATCTCCATGGAGTGCCTGTTGCTGGCGGCTTGGGACGACTTGTGGGTCATGCTGAGGGCCGTGAAGGAGTGGCGTTTCTTGGCGTTCTTCTTGCCCTCTGCCTGTCGCTGTCCTGCCCCAGCGGCACCAGCACCGGCACCGGCACCGCCCGGCGCGGGACACGGTGCCAGAGCCGTCGCCGCTGCCGCTGCCTCCGCTGGCAGCTGAAGGTCGCAGCCCGAGGCGGCAGCCAAGCAGGTCTTGTCCATCTCCATGAGCTGCTTGGCAGATTCATTCAGCTGTGTGTGCAGGGAAAGGGAAAAAATAAAATTATTAAGGAAAATAAAAGAAGGGGAGGGACAGATGTTAAGAGCCCATTTGCAGGCTTGCTCTTCATGCATACTCTTTAGATAGCTCACTTAACACAGCTCCACTGAGTTTTAGCAGACCTGTGTCAGTGAATCCCTACTGAAGATTCATTTTCTTACAACAGCCTCCTGAAAATACATCTTCTTCATGTTAGAGTAAAACTTAACTCTCAACCTGACCATTCTATTAATAACTGGTTATTATGGAAAATAATATTTCTGTAAGCATCTCAGTTAACAACAACAAAACAAAACAAAAAAACCCCACCAAAATACCCCAAACAAAACAAACAAAACAAAAAGGTATTTTTCTCCATTAATATTTCAATGAAAGTCTTGAGGAATTTTTCATCAAGTCCTGCTGGACATGGCACCTGCTGGACCTGCCTGCCTGGAGCACCATGATCCTTTCTTCAGCCACGGCCCCAGAACTGAAATGTGGCAGCTGCCCCCTGGGGTGCTGTGGATGCCCACACAGGCCTGCAGAGCTTGCTGCAGGGTGTATCTGCCCTGCCAAAGGGGGTTGCTCAGCCTGAAGAAGAGATGCCTCCAGGGAGACCTTATAGCAGCCTTCCAGTACCGGAAAGGTGCTTCCAGGAAACCTGGAGAAAGTACTTTTTTTACAAGACCATGTAGTGACAGGACAAGGGGAAACAGTTTCAAGCTAAAAGAAGGTAGGCTTTAGATTGTATTTTAGGAAGGAATTATTTCCTGTGAGGGTAGTGAGACAGAGAAGCTGTGGCTGCCTCCTTTCTGGAAGTGTTCAAGGCCAGGCTGGATGGGGCTTGGGGCAGCCTGGTCTAGTGGAAGACGTCCCATGGCAGGGAGGCTGTAGCTGATCTTTAAGGTCCCTTCCAACCCAAACCATTCTGTGATTCCATGGTTGCATGAATGAGACAGATCCCAAACCCATCATCTGTTTGCCATCTCCCAGGCAGCCAGGAAGGTTACCAGGAGGCACACCAGCAGACTTCATTTCCCAAAACCTGCCCCAAGCCAAGTGTTACTGTCTACCTCCAGGGTGACGCCAAATTTATTTAATTTTCTGTAGCTGGGTGAGTTATTTCCATGCACTCCTTAACACCAGGGAAATCAAAAGTGAAACAGAATAAGCATGCAGGAGAGAGGTTGGAACTGGGCACCATGAATTGGTGTTCACCAAACTGGCCTTTAAAAAACCAGCATTCCTGAAAACACTTTGTCCCATGTTGCAGAGGCAGAGCCAGGGTAAGGAGGCAGGAGCTTCTTCATCAGTGTCTCACTATTCCCAGGTCTGTCACAGGCCTGTGCTTGACATTTTCCACACAAGGCTTTGGTCCAAGCTTCCAAAACCTTCAAGTTCCACCGCCCTGCCTGCCACTTGACACAGGTTATTCAAATGCAAATGCAAACTGAAGGTATTTTTTCTGGTAATTTTTTCTGTCCCCTAACAGGGGAAGAGCATGACGATCACTGAGAGACTGGGTTGGGGTCCATTTGGAAAAATTGGTCTCATCAGTCCTCTCTCAAAGGATTTATAACTTGGCCTACATTCTTTGGAGACAGCAGAGCACTAGGACGTTTAGGCCAGTTTTCATCCTGCTGTTCCTCATCCAGTCCATTTATAACCTCATGCCTATAAATACCAATGCTGGGTGGGACAACCTGGAAGCCTCCTAACCCCTAGCCACCATAACTCATCCAGGAAAGCTACACCATACACAGCAAGTTTTTAGGTGCATGGGGGTGCTACAGTCACTGCTGATCCATGATGTGCACTCTGAAGTCAACGCTGCTTTCTGCACTCATTGCCAATAGGTCTTCCCTCAAGGGGCACCAACAGCTGAAGAAAAATGCTACATTTTGCCAACAGACCTATATATTAAACTAGGATGCACTGTGATATGTTTGCATTTAATGAATAAAAACAACATATGAAAAAGGGAGCCATGGTTAACACACACGTGCTTTTGCACTCACTGCTATTTTGAGACCCACACAGACCAGAGGCTTGTGTGATACTATTTGGGACTAAAACCAGGATATTTCTGTTTCTGTAACCACTGTATGAATTACAGCAGCATCCCAGAAACTCAGATGAGGGCAAGGTCTTCTCAGGCTCTGAATTAAAAAAAAAAAAAAAAAAAAAAAGTCGCTGCTTTATGGCAAGCCAATTTAGAAACTTAATATAAGTGAAAATAAAAGGGAAAAAGAGAGGGATGAGGAAGATAACCACAGAAGCATGCAGTTAAACAAATGTGTAATTGAGTAGCTTTTATGACTCCCAACCACCATCACCATGCTGTAAATGTAAATAAGAAATAGATATTGCTAGCCTTACGCTCGTCTTCCTAAGTCTGAAAGCATTTCTGAGTCCACAAGGACTCAGCCTGAGTAAGAGGCAATGAACACACTGACACCTAGAAAACAAACATCAGCTCGCAGGATCCTTCATTCTGTGACAGCTTCCACCAAGCCAACCAAGCACCTCCAATTAATGATGCTCCACGACTGTCAGAGCTGCTGCGAGTCCTGCAACCATTCAATTAGCAGCCCATTTTCCCAGCTGCACTCCCCAACTTCAGCCCGTGCTTACAGCCGGCACTGTGCACTGCACCTGCCAATTTTTGCCAATAACAGCTGATCCTGTTTCAGCTTTTTCAAGAATGTCCATTATTTCCCACTTCATCATGCACTAAATTGGTACAACCTAATATTTGCCAGCAGGCTCCGAGTTGCAAGGAAACCAGATGGCTCCCCTCCTTTAAGTAGGTGTTACAGCTCCGCTCACCCCATTGATGGAGATAGTCTAGCTGACTTATTTGAAATATTTTGAAGGAGAAAGACATCAAATATGCATGATTCTTTCCTACAGCAGAGGGTGAGAAAATACTTTGCTAGTCAACAGCGAGCAAAAAAAGAATGTATTTTACTCTTTGACACAGAAAAATATAGAGTTAAAAAAAAAAAGTCTAGAACATCCTGATTTTATGATAATGCTCCATTTAACAAAGAAGTGCTCCAGCTCTTAACACTAAAACTCTAATTCCTTTTGCAAAAATTAGATTAAAAATCCTACTGGCTGGAATCCAATTCAACACCAAAGCTATTATTTTTAAACAAACTCATTTTTTGTTAATTGCAAAACCTTGCTAAAAAGGTCAATAAGAGACTTAGCATCTAAACATTGAGTGATAAAAAATAGACTTATATTGATATAAACAAAGTCATCCTCAATATCAGTAGAAGATTAAAGGCAAAAATAAACCCCTTTCCCATAACAGTCAAGCTAATGAACGTTTGGGAATGTCAGAGTCTTTCTGAAATACCGGGAAACAATTATTTAGATCTGTCAAAACAAAAAATGCTTCATAGCTTTACAACTTTATTTTTGTAGAGAACTGTTTTTAAACAGTTTTGCCCACAGACACTGGAAAGAACTTCCCAAATAGGCTATGATTACCAGAGAAAAAGTTCTGCTTACTACTTCGTAAAAGCAAAGGGCTCTGCCTCTTCACAGAGTACTTTTAGAAACACTTTAAAAAATATAAACATGATTGAAAAAGTTTAATTATAAACTCTGAATATGTAAACAAGCATTGCTTTCTGGTGTCTTGTCTTCTCATCTTCAGGCAGATCTGCTTCCATAGGAGGAACATAATGGAAAGTTCTGACCCACAGTCAGTCTCAGGAATCTGACATTTCTGGAAGGCTGTAGCTCTTACAACAACCCCATGTATTAGAACTCATCTTTCTTGCCCATTTTTGATGCTACAATATGCATCTGAAATTCTGGTCTTGCTATTCCCAAATATTAAAATGCCCTTGAGACTGCAATAGGACTGATTTTCCTAAATCCATTCCGTACCATGGTAGTGTCCTAAAAAACTCAATGTATGTTTTAGAGTGATAAGGCTTGGATTTGAATGCCAACAAGTCAAATATTCTCAGCTGCCCTGCAATTCTTGGTCTTGCAATGCAAAACTTTTTGATGGCAAGCCTTGTAAAAGCTGAGAGACCTCACCATGCAAGAGATGGGATGAAAGGGTACAGTAAAACTGTTTATAGGGTCTCAGTGACCACTGACTGAGGGTGCTGCACACTGAGGCAAGGATACACCAGCCCCACTTCACAGAGTTCCTTTGCCTGTTCCCCAGGAAGGCATTTCCCAGATGTGAGGAATCCTCCTGGAGACAGCTCCAGCTCATCTGGTTTTGAGAGTCAAGGAGGGTGCATGTGCAATACCTCTGTGTACAGAGCCTTTTTCACCTCCAGCCAACCTTTTCCCACAAAGGGAGTAGTAACCAAGCTCCCTTCATTAAAAATTTGCTGACCTTGATCAGGGAGCCCCACTGCTCTCCCCACCACAATGCAAGCTGTCATGACTTTGGCCTCCAGCCAGCCAGCCAAGCAATATGAACTAAGGGAGAGATTTTTTTTCTTCTTCTGGCTTTTAGATATGACTGTGTTGGATATTCTACTTGAGACTTTACCAGATGGGTGACAAAGGTACAAATACTAAGCTGCCCTACTCAGGACTTCTCCGCTGCCAAAATTCTTTTTTACTGATCTCTAGATGAACCTCATCTTTCTGCAGGATGTGTTATGGTGATTTCCCCCCTGTCTTTGTCTCTGCTGAACATGCTTGTACACACACACACACACACACACACTCACCCCAGTTCATTATATATGCAGGTTTTAAAGGGTCTACCTGTAAACAGTTTCCTTATCCATCTGATACAGGTGAGAGGACACAAGAGAGAAAGTGTCACCTGCACTAATTATCCCCATATAGGATAAAATATGCCCTTTATATCCCACTGGGATTTAATGAACATTATATCATTATATCACATACTACTCACATACCCTGCTTGAAAGGAAGAGTGAGGAAAAAGCTACTTGTCCAGTGTGGGTCATGATTAATTATAGTTTTAGTTCAAATAACAAATTATTACTGTGGAACTTGTTGTTATCATTATGCAACAAGATAGAAGAATGGCAAATTTAGGTCAGATTTAAATAATTAACCTTTACTGCATTTCCCTTGACAAATATGCCAGCATGTTTACTATTCCATGATAGTGGCAAGATTGTTCCAGCCCAGTTTAAACCCCCAAGGGACACCCTGATACACAGCAGCTCCTGGGTTCTTGCAGTTCACTGGTGGTTCTGTCTCCTGGAAAATGGAGGATTCTGCTATTGAATACTATTACCTTTCTAGTCATTTAACTCTGGGTAAGGGATTAATTTCTGACTGATATCTGGCCTACCAAAGATAGCACCTGGCTCTGTTTCTGGTCTAGCAACATACTTCAGTGTGTACTTGATCCTGTGCAGACCAAAGTGTCACTAAGGGGACTAAAGCACCATTCTTTTCTGAACAAGGCAGGACTGTTTGAATTCTCAGTGTTAAACATGTGCTTAAGGATTTTGTTAAACTGGAGCCAGTTTGAACCAGAAAGTACAGTTTATTAAGGCTTTCAGGTAAACAATGCTTCACCTGCTATGTAAGGTTTTATGGAAAATTTTGGCTAAAGAATGGTGCTGTTCAAATGCAGACATAAGATAAGAAATACAATATTTCAGGCTCCTTTTAAAAGTGAAAAGGTAGAAAACCCCACAAATCAATGCATTACCTAATGAAAAAGAAGAGAATGGTAAGAAAAAAATATCATGCTCAAGGTTTTGGAGACAAACTACTGAGAAGAGCAGGAAGGAAAATTAAAATTATTAATAAAACTTCTTCATAATCACACCCTGAAAGGCTGAAAATATTTTCACCTGGGGACTGCTAATTTTTATACTTTACAGTTCATAAATATTGAGATCATGCACATCCCTATTTTATGCCTTGCAGAAACTTTGGCAGCCTGAAGATCCATACCTGATTTTGTGATTAAAATAAACAGTCTGATTTTATTACTGTGTTTTTACTTCAGAGTAGTTATTCTCAGGAAATATTAAGTTCTTATGCACTCATTAAATTAGTTTTGGTAGTATTATAATTTATGTTCTGAAGCACAGTGAGGTTATTAAGTGAGCAAGGGAGTAGCTGTACAAGAGACTCCTGTCTCTGCTGGGTCCCTGAGAGGACAGCATCTGTGAAAGCATTTTCATCCCCAAAAAGCAGCATTTCAGAAATCTAAAGCAGCTTTTCCATACTGTTATCCCTACTGGCAAATGCAGCACACAACCTTTCTTCTACTCTTGCCAAGCAGCAAAATACCCTTTGACTCAAATGGGTTTCTCAATGGGAAAAAGTACATAATACTTTACCTAATTCTTTACATGTTCATTGAGTAAGTTAGCACAGAGGATGCACAGCAGTTCCAAGAGCTTGCTAATGGGATATTAGTAGATGAAGTTGTGCCAAAGGCTCTTCAACCAAGTCATACTGAATGCATCTATAATTTTCCTCTTTTATGTGTTTTGTAAATTCAGATTTAAAAATGTTTAGAGAAAGCCTCACAGGTTCTCCACAGACAGTTTAAATTAATTGGACAGAAGCTACAAAATCCTATATCAATTTTTCATTTAGGCACCAGCTTCTAATGAAGAATCATTAATAAGGCACAGTTTAAGAAAAAATACTGTAGCTAAAACAAGGCATGATTTAATGTTTTATATGTTAATCTCTAACAACCCACCATTGCCTTTCCTAATTTATTGCCAGGGAGGGACAAGTAAATGTGGAACAGTTTTTCTGCAAGTGGTTTATCCATAAGGGAAGATAGATTTCTGTAACTCCACACTGTGATTGAAAGCAGAGTTATTATTCCATGCACCCAGAAAACACAAGAAGCAGAGTGCATGTGCTTGCTTGAACACATTCACATGGAGTGATAGCTGCAGAAATACTTTGCCGGGACTCATCTCAGACTTCAAGTGTTCTGTTCTTCCAGTCACAGGCATACATCTCATTCTTGTTTCCAAAAGCCTGCTAAATATGTTAGCATGTTCTCAAGGAAGGAAATCTCTCAAGCCATACAGGAGATATTCTTCCTAATGAGGGTCATACATGTACACAATTATGTATAGTTCTATAAAAGCAAGCCAATTATTCTTGTCTACAACATGGTTCCTTGAAAGGCAGCAGTACTCAGCAATCTATTTCCCTGTCTTACAAGATCTTTCTCATTTAGTAGCAATGTCACTTCTAACATTCAGCCTGAGAGGCTGAAGGAATGTAGCATATTAGAACAGCATGTGCTTGGATGAGCGTGTCATCATGATCTTGCAGAATGAAAATAAATGATGCGTGCAGCAGAAGTAAACACTAAGCCTTGGGTGGTGAACTGGGAATTTTTTTTCTTTCCCTTTTTTCCAAACAGTTTTCAGACAAAAAATGGTTTGCAGTGATGCAGAACAAACACATGGCTTGGTGAATCCCAGAAAAATGTTCAGTCTGCTGCAAAGTATGCTCAGGAACAAAAGCAGTGAGTAAACTTATAGAAATTAATGTCCAAATCACTGAGAAGAAAGAGAATAAAACTAAATGCAACTGCATTAAAAATAGATGAACTCACCAAAAAGAAGTAGGCTTTCTGCATCTCCACTCCTTGCAACAATACTGACTAACTAGCCTTCAGCTCCAAGTATGAGGACTATCTTACTCTCATCTGTCATCTCTGAATCTCAGATCTGCTGTGTGTCTGCAATGTGCCTAAGGATTTCCTTCTCTTTTCTTCCTATCTGTCCTCTATGGACACCCCTACTCATAATGAGATGTTCATGACTGCCCCAAAGCTCATTTGAAAGCAAGAACTGGAACCAAATACAGCTTTACTCAACATCAGAAAGAATGGGTAAATACAGAGTATTTTTTACTTATAAGTTATTATTCAGAAAGCTAAATAAAAAGTGCAGTCATGAATTCATAGGCTTGGTCCTAATGCCTTTGAAGTCAGTGGCAAAGCTCCAGCTGCCTGCAATGGTGGGAGGACTGGTGTCTGTCTGGCACCAATTTCAATACCAGAAAAGTTCCTGTTGGAGCTTGTGAGGAGTTTACTGACTGTTTTTTCATCAAAATCCAAAACTCACTGGAACTTAAGTACTTCCCAGGAAGGTTTCACAAGATGTCCATTAGGAAACTGTTTCTCAGATAATGTTTCTCAGCTAGGACACAGAAATGACCAGGGCTGCAGTGGTTTGGGAGTTCATCTGGGTACCTGGGCTCCTGGCTCTAATTCCATGTGTGGAGGAATGGCCATGGGAGATGTAAAACAATACTGTCACTTTCCTAGGAGAAGGCTACCAGCATTCTGGCTGTTCTGAGTCTCCTTCACTCATATTCTTGTTAAGTGGAAAACTTTGTGACTTTCCCTCTCAGTCCAGCTGCTCAGCTACACAATAACAGAAGATGCTGGTGCCATCAGAAGCAGCGTGAGCAGCCTTACACTAGACAGGAGCTCAAGATGGACTCAGGAGGCTTCCAGAGTCAGTTCAGGTGTAGTCCTGATGCCTCAGTAACACTTGGCAGCTAACAATTGTTACCAGTTACTGCAAGGAAGAGAAGCTCTCTGAAGTAGCTTTATGCTGAAATCTAGAAACCCTTCATTTACAGAAATCTTTGCTTTGACCTCAAAAGTTCAGCACAGGCTAGGAAAGATACTGCAGTTCCTGAAGCAGAGCTGTGTGGTTCACAAGTGATCTCTAAGCAATATCTGCAGAGCCTCTGTTCCTTAAAAAGAGCTAAGTCTCACGTTTTCAGAGTTTTCTGGTAACTTTTTACCTATTTCCTTAATGTTCCACAAGGCTTTTCATCCTGTTGTTTACTTGTTTGATCAACAATACCCATTGAATTAACTGAAAACTGGAAAGTCAACTACCACCAACTAAGGCAGTGGATCCCTTTAGAGTCAATGCACACATCAAACCTGGGACCCTTAAAGAAAATGGCTATCGAATCATGGTGTGTGACCCAAGTAATTATAAATGGGATTGTGAACCAGGCAGCATCATGCTCGTGCTGAGTGGACTCTTCTCTTCTTGAGAGTGCCCACATACTGCCAGACACAACATCATGCTCTTTTGCTCATCCTCTGAGATTTGTTCCTGGAAATACTGTCCATGAAAAAACAGTTTGTTTAGAGTTGTGTGAAGGAAGAAATAATGCCATGTCTTTTTTGAAAGAAAATGCTTGCTTCCAACTTTGTGTCATAAAGGATAGGGAAGAAAAAACCAGAATATATACATTTGCTGAAATCCTTTCTGAATTAGATCACAAAAGTGTTCTGGTGGACAATGAGAAAAAGACCTACATGAACCTCACATAATCAAAGTTACCTGCAGAAGTTGGATAAACCTGAGAAGCTCTTGGAAGCTCTTTGAATTGCAGCACAAGGAAAACATGAGAAAGCCAAAGTAATTTTTCAAGTACTGCAAGGCTTTCCCTACACTGAGCAAGCAAGGAGTCTTTGTTGTGGTGATTTACAGCTTTTTGTAGAATAAGAGATCTTGTGCAATTGGGGAAAATTAAGTTTTATGTGCTGCAACTGAAGATTACCTGTGGGGAATCCCACACAAATAAACGTACTGTCTGTATCTCTGATAAAGGAGTGAAATGAAGAATGAAAGCAAATGCCAAGAAAATGTTTTGGTTCAGTTGCTTGTAAAAGGAATACACACTTCAAGCACACATTAGCACTAAAGGATTGTGATAAACAGCCTTTGCCCGGTGTGTACTATATTTAGGAAAGATCCATTTTTTACTACACAGCCTCTTGGCTGCTACTTCCCAAATGCTGGATTCAGAACAGGGTATTTGAAATAGAATAAAGTCCCATGGGCCTGTACAGTTAGATGCTGTGTGTGGGGTTCCTGCTACAGCCAGCTACAAAGCAGAGTTTCTGGTTGTGGTGAAGAGATGCAGCACCAGCTCTGGGGTCACACGGTGTGAGCAAACTATATCAAAGAATGCCAGCCACCAGTCACAAAAGCTACTAGGTCATCAGAGACTTGTGTCCAGGCTTTAGGTTCATTATTTGCATTTGGGTGAGTCAGGACACTATGTGCTGCTGTTTCACCCAAGCATCTGATGACCCCCTAGAGGGACAGTTCTGAGATGTTCCTCTGAAATGGGAAATGAATTGTGCGTGTTTGAGTTGCACAGTGGCACAACAGGATACACAGATTGTTCGTGTGACAGAGAGACTGGCCTTCTTACCTATGCACACAGAGGGAAATAGGGAGTTGTTCTCAGAGAGACATAATTTACCAGCTTGAGTTTGATTCTCGTAGCTGCCCTGTCCTCTGGCTTATTGTAGTGCAAACTCTGCTTGAGACTAGCTGTGCATTTAAGGTGCCTCCTTTCCACATAGAGGTATTAGTGCTGGCACAACAGCACAACTCTCTTTTCCCGCAGGGGAGTGGTACTTTAGAATCGGCTGGGTTGGAAGGGACCTCAGAGATCATCAAGTCCAACCCTTGATCCACTACCGCTGCAGTTACCAGACCATGGCACTGAGTGCCACATCCAGTCTCTTTTTAAATATCTCCAGGGACGGAGAATCCACTGCTTCAGTGGGCAGCCCATTCCAATGCCTGATCACCCCCTCCGTAAAGAAATTCTTTCTAATATCCAACTTAAACCTCCCCAGGCACAACTTAAGACCGTGCCCTCTTGTCTTGCTGAGAGATGCCTGGGAAAAGAGATCGACCCTCCCCTTGCTACCCCCTCCTTTCAGGGAGTTGTAGAGAGTGGTGAGGTCTCCCCCGAGCCTCCTCTTCTCCAGGCTGAACACCCCCAGCTCCCTCAGCCTCACCTCATAGGGTCTGTGCTCAAGTCCCTTCACCAGCCTGGTTGCCCTCCTTTGGACCCGCTCCAGCACCTCAATCTCCTTCCTTAACTGAGGGGCCCAGTTTGCATCCTTCTTCACTCTACACAGTGATGAGATAATTTTAAACAATTTTTACTCGTGTTTCTCTTATCTTGGAGACCTTTATGCTTCTGTTGTATCTGTTAAAAGCTGGGAAACAGATTGGGGTGGCATTAGGAAGCAGGGGCTGTTGCACGTGGCGTAAGTGTGCACATCTCATCTGTGTGGGAAGCCTGATAAGCAATTGAAAGCTCCGAATGACAGTCTGTAAGATGGGAAAGTGTGTTTTCTGAGCTATATGATGATGTGACTGGGTTCATAACCCTCCCTCATGATCCTGTGGAATTAAAATCTGACAAGGCTGAACTGTGACAAATTCCCTTGAGTCCACAAATTCTTGACTGAAAATGGCAGCATTCAGCCTCACACTCATGGCACGACTGACTGCCCCTCGCCTGGAGGAACCATTTGTAGCCTTCTTTGGAGAATCAGAGATGTTAAAACATGATTGGGTACAAAGCCAAGGTCAGAGGCAGATGTCTCTTCACTGACTTGCCAACAGCTGCAGTCTAGGAGTTCACTGAACTTCCTGGCTATCAAGCTAGAAAACGCTCTTTGTTCAACTTCCTGAGCTTGATTTCTGATTTAGGGTAAGAGACATGTACCCAGTGCTGTTGTGTGGTGTGATGCAGTGAAGCCTCCAGTGCCCTTCCCTCTTGTATGCTCATCTAAAGCTGGTTTCATGCTCTGGTAGCTGTCAAAGCCTTCTCTGCACCGGGTGTCACTGCTAGATAAGAGGTGTGCCATTTCTTCAGCGCCAATGGGCTCTGAGCAGATCTTTTAGGATGCTCAGGCACATGTGTCACATTATTGCAATAAAGTACGATGATTGCTGGCATTAGTCACTTTTATGACATCCATATGCAAATGCTGTTTATGTTAGCATGCTACAACTGGAAGGAATTTGGAAAACCACTGCTCAAGGCCATGCTGTTTGAGTTCTGAGATGGCGAAATTAATGGGCTAGCAAAAAATCTGCACAGTAGGAAATCTTTCTGAAAGTGCAGAACACTGGGGTTTTTTCTTCTGCTTGTGGAATTACTCAAGCTCAAATATTTTCCTAACACATTCCTTTCTGAAAATGGACTGCTCTGGGTTGCACCTGCATTCTGTAGACAGACAGACAAGCTGTCCTGAGGAAATAGAACTTTTGCAAACTGTGACCACACCATGTTATGCAGTCAGAGACATTTGTTAATAATATTTTTATTATTTTTGCTATTAAATGCTGAAGAACTCCCACCACAGATCAGAACTCCATTATATAATGTAAGCATTATGTAAGCAAAGAACAACAAGACAGCTCCTGGCCCATGGAAAGTACATTTTAAGATGAGGACAAGAAATAATATACAGATACAGACAAAATATACAGTCTGAGACAGTCTTATCAGCAGGATGGACAGAGGCTTTTGAAGACACCACAAAAGCCTATGTAACCATCACAGCCAAAAACAATTTTCAGAGGAGTCTGGAGAGGCAATGCTGATGCAGATGTCTGTGTGCTTTTGAAGCTTTCACCACAACAGAGATGAACAGGACACTATGGAAGAAAACGAGATTCTGAAAAAGCTGACAGAGTGCTTGGCATCACTGGCTGATCAAAGACAGGGTTGACCTTTCAGTAGTGCAAAGAAGACAAGAGATAGAGGGACTAATTAGTAATCAAAGCTTTGCAAGCTGTACGGGCTCTATAAGATAGAAAAGAGCATCAGGAAGAAAGAAAGAAGTGGCAGCAGATGAGTATTCTGGAAGTTCATGAATGAAGCAGGTCTGCATTTGCTAAGGATGTAAAAAGGCTGTAGTCATAATCAGGATATGAGATTATGAGAGTTTGATCTTTATGAATGCTCAGCAATCAGATTGGCCAAAGATAAGGCAGGACTGCCAGACACATGATAAATGGAGTCAGGCATGAAGGTGTGATTCCCATTGGCAATGTCCTTATTACTTGCCGTTAATGTACATTGCTTACTCTTTAACCACTAACCAAATAGGAGCAGTAAAACACTTATCTCTGACTGTGTACTGCACTGAAACCCTAGGTATGTGTTGAGTAAGAGTTGTTCTTGCAAAAGCAGAGTTGCACATTCACTTATGTGGTGTGGAGCTTCCTCTCCTGTGACAAACTCAGCCCTCAGAAGTGCTTTTGTGCCCTCAGGGATCCCTAGGTGACAAATCCTTGTGCTTCAGACAGAGCATGGGCCCAAACTGAGCTGGCCAGGGTTAATCCATGACAATCCCACAGCTGCTGTGGGGCAGAGAAGTCCAGTGCCAGTACCAAGAGTTCCCAGACCTTGTCATGACCTGGGAGACTGCCAGTAATGGGGTAGCAGTCATCTGTATGGCCCTCCTTCCACACTAGTAATTCATATATTGAGGGAAAGGAAAAACAGGCACCCAGCAAATCAATACAACCACACTTCTTTCTGCAGAGCAATACACCTATGGAAGGGAAAGGCTTTGGCTGGGAATAGGCAAGCATCTCTTAAGCACTAGACAAGAGAAAGGAAGGAAGATACTGAGTCCTTTATTTCTGCTCTCAAAGGGAAAACACTCAGTCCTTCTTCCTGGGCCAGGAAAAAACAGGACAAAAGAGGAAGAAATGTCTGTAAATTCCCTACTCTGTTGACCAGGTAGAAGCATACCAGACCAAGAACGTGACCATCAAGAAACTTGCCAATGAGCTTTACTTTCCACATCAGCAAGGGCAGGGAGCACTCTCCCTTTTTCTGCAGGGTTGTTTTGCTCTCTGGAAACAGTAACATAAGGCACAGCTGTCTCTTCCCTCAGTGCCCTCCCTTTAGTCACAGGGTAAGAGAGCATCTCCAGCATGAGTCCATGACTGAATGCTCTGGTGCCTCTCCTGCTTTGTCCCAAGGTTTCCAGAAAAACTGTTATGGAAAAATTCTATTATGGAAATCTGTCTCATGAAATTTCCTGTCAATTTGATTAAATTGTGTCTAAACAGATTGGACGACATCAAAGTCAGATTTAGAGCAGGACACTCCCTCCAGCCTTACTCAAACCCAGGATAATATTATTAGCTTTGTTCATGGAGTACCTAGTGCTGATTTGTCATAAAATTATAACCTAATAAAATAATTAAATAAATTGAGGGAGAGCCAGAAGGTAGAAGAGGTTGCTTGTATGAAGCCCCAGATTCCTGACCTTTTGGGCCTGATGGCTTAGAGAGAAGTTCAGCAGCAACACTGCCCTCAGGGTATCTGTGGGTTGGGTTTGCTGCCTCAGTGATGTTTTCCTACAGTGAGTATGAGATGCCACATATCCTCCTTTCACATCTTCCCACTTTCTGCCTTATATCAGCATAGATGTTCAGATGGCTATGCAGTAAATGGAACAGGTATGACTAGAAAGTAAAAAACCCCACAAACTATGACAGCTTAAATGAGTAACTTTCAACAGGGTGAATTCCCTGATCTATCTCAGCACACAGCCATATGTCTAGTAGCCCTGGAACAAGGAAAGCAGAAAGAAAGTGTTGTCACAGATGAGGCAAAAGTAAGACAGTCCCTTTGGCAGCAGCACTTTTGCCAGATTAAAATACTGTGAGTATTACACTCAAAAATGGTGCAGCAGAACATAAAATAAACAATGGCTGGTCTGCTTTGTAAAGAAACAAAGTAAGCAAAAGCAAGGACCCCTTTGTAATTTCTTCTGCAGGACAGACTAAACACAAAGGGATGAGCCTTTAAGAATCCTCTGTGTTCTAGAGAAAAACTGGAAAAGATGGAGATCTCCAAATTAATTCCAACTACCCTCCCATTTCAGAATTTTGTTTTTAATTTACTTTATTGATTCTTTCTCTGTCCCTTTGAACTTGGTTTTCTCAACGTTCAGCTCTAACACCTAAGAAAATGTTAGAGGATTTGAAACTTCACTCAAACATCTGGTTTTGGCATAGCTAATGACATTTTTTAGGCTAAAAATCAACTTCATATGTTATTTTTGTTGTTTGAAGCATGCATTCGGCACACACATGCACCCCCAGGTCTAGAATAAAGACAGTTTGACCAATCCATATCTGTCACAATAATAAGTAAGGGAAGAGGTAAAAAAAAAGTTCATAGCTTCATACTATTAGGAAACTATTCCTCTTGAACCTTCTCCTCTTTAAAAGCTTGAGTCAAGCTGAAATGCATTTTGTGACTCTTCATTATAACAATAATATTTATGTAACATGCTAGCTTCTGGAATCAGAGATGAGAAGGGGCTTTAAAAGGCACACCCCAGCAGATCATTTATGGTATCACTGATGTCACCTGTCCATTCTGTCCCTCTGATGGAGATCATCCCGCCCACCCCAGGCACAGCAAAGGATAACGTGTGTTCCCACCTCCTCCAGGTTCTTTCATGGGCTGGGATTTTAACATTGGACCTACTTTTCTCTGGCAGTCCCAGCACCAGCTGAGACATGGAAACACACTGCCCTTTGCTCAAAGGGCTGTGGTCACCAGCCAAGGGGCAGAGAAGACAGCCAGTTTGCCAAGGGCATCTTCCAAACCACTCACTCCTCTATGTCTACATTTGGATTGAAGAAAACCACTATGTGAGTTTTAGGGCACCAGGAAAGCTCCCCAAGAAGGAAGCTAATCAGGATGTGCAACATAAATTAACAAGGACACTAGGAAATAAAATGAAGAATGTGTGAGAAAAAATGAAATCTTTTTTTTTTATTAATGGCTAGACACATCATGGGTCTACTGATATACAGTTTCTTAATATACATTCATGCATTAGCTCTAGGTAAGTGAGACAGAAAGATACTTTCCTTTTTTCAAAGGGAAAAAGATCCCAGGAATTCAGCAGTGCTGAAGCAATCTTTAGAAGCTGTCAGAGGCGATCAATGGCTGGAAAAGACAAAAGCCCTGTTCTCATACCTCCTCCAGAGAGAGGATCACTGATGGTGTGCTCTAGAGCTACTGGGTACACTCACTGGGGTATGATAATTTTTAGCCCTTGGAAACCTGCACAGTTGCAGAAACATTTCACTCCACTGCTTGTCTGCTCTGAGGCTGCTGAGCGCCACTGGGAAATCCAGAATGTTTGTTGCTAAACCTAAATGATGTGTTATCCATTTGGTTGGTACTTCTGAGCAGATACAAGGTCAAATGGCCTGATGCTTTACCTGAGTTATTTTTCTGCTTGGTACACTGCAGGACCACATGAACTTCTACTTTTTTGTTGGTGGAAGAGACTTCCTCAACACCCGTGGCTCAGTTATCACAGGAGCAGAATAAAGAAGTTAACAGGTAGTAAAGATTGTACTTAAACCTCCCCAAGAGTTGCTGTACATGTGCCTAAGCATTGCAAAAATGCCCAATACATATATAGAAATTATATATGCTTTTGAAAGAATCATGAAATGGACCAATTTGCTGGGGTTGTGTGCTTAAGTTGGCTGGGCTGGAAACTTTCTATAAATAGAACCCTACAGAGTTATTTTTACAAAATAAAATCTAGGAAAATCAGCTATTACTCATCTTGGGGTGGGAAAGATATTCCTGAATGTGACAGCTGGCCAATTTCTCGTTCACCAGTCCCTGAAACAGTAAGAGGAGATAACAATTTGGATGTGGCTTTGATTAACCAAAAGATTGGTCATGACTTATAAATCAGAATAACTAAATTAGGAATTCATTCCCGTGAAAGGAGGCAGGAGGAAAAGCAAGTGAAAACCTGTAACTAAAATTGTCAGCTCCCCAAAGACAAATTTTCACAACCTACAGCTCTTTCTAAATTTACATCCTGGCTCTCACCACAGCTCACCACAGGTCTCATGACTGTCTGGGCTCGGGGATGACTCAAACGTGACAGCACTCCCACCTCCCTCTGGGTGCAGGCTTCCTCTTAGGGGCACCCACCTGCGGTGAACTTCAGAGGAAGGTGCTCTCCCCACACAAAAACCATAAAGCAATCCTGCACTGACTTGTCTAGACACAGCCTGAGGGGAGTGAGTGATTAAAAAGGTCTATGGAGCTCAGCTAGTATAAGGGAAACCTAGCACTTAGGTCAAAAGGTGACAGTGCAGCTCAATTTTGTATCCTGAAGATGGAGGAAAGTCTTACACAATCTGTACAAATGATCATCTCATGATGGATGCTACATATCAACAGAAAACTTAAAAGAAATTACTGAAAATTAACAAAGATTATTGCCCATTCATACTAAATTATATTTTACTTAGGAAATTAAATCAAAAGCAAAAGGTTTTCATTTATGGAAGAAAAGGGAAAATAAGAGATTGAGCTGTTATGTAGAAAAGATAAGCCACAGACTAAAAGGAATGTGTGTATATAATATTTATGTAAACACTTATATAGAATTATGTGCTATTATATAATTTATGCTTCATTTTCTCCCTTCTGACTGCTAGTACTCCAAGTTTTCCTGACTGCATCACAGTTATTTGAAGTTCTTAATTTACTTTACTTTGCATGTGTCTAATACACTTACTCATGGCTTGATGTGAAAATAGTAGTAGGTGTGTAGGTTCTTACTGAGGTCACTCTTGCAGCCTCAAAAAATACACAAACTCTGTGTATTTTAGCTTGAATGTGAAACCTGGGGACTGTATTTTATTGTCTCTTCACATAGAAATCTGATATCAAAAAGAAACTTGGAAAATTTGACAACATACTTTGCAAGAAGAAAACAAGTGGGACAAACTTTTTGGAAACTATGAAGGTGCAGAAATTAACATATTAAAACAATGTCATTGCAAAATTTGAACATGCATATCAATAAAGCTTCTTAACATAAATTAGCTGAACACCTCTTAAAGCTTACATTATTGTCAGCTTTACAAGGTTCTTACTCCATTTTTGTCTGACACAAAAGGGGAGAGAACAGAAAAAAAATCAATCCTGATGTTAATGGATATAATTCTGAACTCATTAGTGTTAAGCCTACTTACTACTGGGATGAATTTGCTCTCATCTGAGATTTATTAAGTCAGCCTTTCTAAAATCATCTACTTTCATTTCTTTCTATCCACTTTTCAAAAGCCTCCATTTTTATTAGCATAAAATGATACTAGCAAGGCTATAACAAACCATTTTGACAGTCTTTAAAAAACAGACATCATATGTTCTTTTTCCAAAGGGCACAAAAGAAATGTCTAATTCTTCTTTTTTTCTTTTTTTTTTTGAAGGATTTAATAAAGGATACCATGAAAGCTGCAGAGTATGCTGCTACAGAGACCACACATATATAAATGATGGGTCAGACATCACAGCTGATTTAATTATGAGAGTCCCATAGGGACCCATTTGTCATGCATCCCCAGACTGAGAGGAGAGAAGGTACAGACCAGAAGTGGACAGGGCAACAATCATTTTTGAAAAAAATGAGATGCTGAAAATGGTCAAAACATCTCTTAGAGCTAGAAATACACATATGCACACATCTGAGTTTTCAAGACTCTAACTGTGATGTCTGCCACTGAAGACACCAGGATATTTGGAAATGTCTGAGGTAAGGATCTGCATATAAAGAAAAAACAGTACAAAACCTGCCATTCAGACTGAATGCCAGATTGGAGACACATGGACACACGCAGATACACAGACACTAAACTCAATATTTGCATTCATCTGCAGGCTAACTCAGGAAAGTACCTAGTTATAGAGTTAAGGAGAAATTCAGCTGGGAAGATGGGCCTCTGTGACACTATTCAATAACCACAGCTGGGATCCTGGCAAATGTGCTCAGGTTCCCCTGTGTGGGTTAAGCTGTTTTAGGATGGCTGGTAAATCCAGTGCTAGAGCAGAAAATCATTAAATGTGGTGCTCTGTCCTGCAAAGCTAATTTTGGTATGAAAAATTGTTGTTTCATTTAAGAAATGCATTTGGCTTCACTTTTTTTTTTTTTTTTTTTTTCCTCTTGGCTGAACTCTTTTTAAACACTGACTTGCAAGAATTCTTTTCCTCTGAGTCTCCAGGGAGTCTTGTGGATCTGTGCTCCAGGGCATGGAAAGAGGCAGCTCTGCCCCTTCTCTCTCCCTTTCTCCTAGATCTCCTTTCCACTTTTTTTTTTTCTCTTTTTGAGTATGAGGAACAGGAGAGGATCCCCATTACCCTGCTTCACTGCTCTGTAAAAAGAATTTTTAAAATTCCTAATACTACTTAATCACAGCTTTCAGTGCCCCTGCTGCCGTAAAACATTCTAACAATGGGCTGGCACTTCATCAATGGTAATTTGCTGATATTACAGTCACAGTAGTGTTCGACATAATTGCCTTGCTCTACCACTGACTCATAAGGCTTCTTGATCTTGGTCAATAATTCTTTTGCACTGGGGGCTGCAGTCAGAAATTTTGGCCTAACAGCTCAGCTTTTTAAATTCCCAGTTCCTGCCCATCCGAGCAAGATGTGTCCCTCCAAATGCCCGGCACACCATTGCTCTCAAATTTCACTCCCAGACACTTTAATCTTTAATTAAACTTTATTCTTCATTATTTGCAGTTTTACACATAGCAGCACAACACAACTTCCAAACAGAGATAGTAGTTGCAGTTATTAAGAAAGAAGTAGTTTGCTTAAAGATGGTAAATAAAAGAAATTTAGTTAGGACTTTGAATTCTTTGCAGGTCCAAAACTCCTCCCAGCAAGAATATGACTTCAAACCACAGGGATTATTAATAAGATGTTTATTTCAGGACAGAAGGCACCTTGAGAATCAATTTGATTATGCTGTGTTTTTCTGTAGACAAATTAAAACATAAATTATCAGCCCAAATGACTTCTACTGGAGACGAAGGACAGGAACAAAATAAGATAGAAAAATAATGCAAACTCTCCCTGACAGAACATATTGTGTGTGACTCATTCTGTAAAAGTCACCATTGTGAGCTGCAAATATTTATTCCTTATATGATTGTAGCTTCTCTGAGCTTGGGATTGAGATGACACTACAGAGGCAGGAAAAAGCCTCTTTACAGAGAGCTGTCAGATGCAGCAGGCATAAAAGCACCCTTGCTGGATGCTTGTAGGGCATCAAGTGTAGAAAACCCATGCCACGTTACACTTATATGGCTATATGGACAACCACAAATAATGATGAGATACACACTTCCAAAACACTGCAGGGAGCAGCTATATTTTGATGCCTCTAGCTACTTTTTTTGTGCCATCAGTCTGGCTCTAAAAGTGAACCACTCTCAAATTCAGTAAACACAGGGTGAAAAGAACATAAAGGAGCCTAGGAAGATGCTGAAGGCTCTTACATGGGCCAACCAACAAGCCCAGCTGCTGGGAGGTCAGTGGGGTGGGGGAATTTGCTCACCAAAACTCCCTAAAGGATCAGGGCAGCAGTACCCCCCTCCTTCCCACCCTGCTGCAGCTTACGTCTGCAAATGCTTTGTAATAGAGCACTTCCAAAAGCCTTTTTTTTTCCCAGCACCTGTGTGAGAGGCACAGCATCACATTTGCCTGGATGAAGTCTCACCAAAGTGTGTGTGGGGGGCACAACAAGGATTATATCCCCTGTTTGTATCTCTGGCATGCTCAGCTCTAGTATCCTAGAAGTGACCAACTTGTTTTCTAATGCTTCAGCTGCTGTAATAAGATTAAGAGCTGTTGTCTGGGCTGTGGGAGCACTGAGGACCTTAGAACCTGCCTTTTGCCATGGGCTCTGGGCTGGAATTTTCTCCACCTGGAGTTCACAGCTTCAGATGCCACATGAAATCCCACACACTTCGGTCCATCGGCTCAAACAAGTGAAAGGCCACTGTAGAGCTAAGCTTTGCTTATTCTGCACATTTTGCCAAGATTCTGAAAACCACTTAATGGATTTGGACAGGCTCAAGTAGTGTTTTTAGATTCAAGTACTACTTGTTTACTGGACTTATTTTATAAACTTCGGCACTGAGATTTTCAAAACTTCTTTGGGATTTGGCCTGCTGATTCCTCTTAATTTTTAATGTAAAGTAACATCTGAAGCAACAAACAGCAACGTAATTGTATAACTCCAACAGTTGCATAAGCCCATCTCATATTCAGAACAAGGCTCCCATACACATGTGCATGGATGAAATGTGTGGCTGATGTTTCTGTCTGGAGGATCATTTCCCTTTAGCTTCCCAAACCACTGCAAAAGTATTATGCCAATGTCATCCGATTATCTCATTTGAAAAGGACTTTCAAGTGTCCATATTTCAAATGTATACAGATAAAATATCTATTTGTGCATATATATAAAAATGTATGCATAGGTGTATATAATTGCATTTATTTTTATATACTTGGGTGTCTGTGTATGGATGTATGCACACACGTTCCTACATGTGTTCTTCTCCCCTGGTGCTGGCTGCCTGGCTGTTTGCACCTCTTTGGAAACTTACAACATCTCTGTTCTGACTCTGATAGCACTCTGGTCAGTGGTACCTCTTGCTCCTCTGTAGACACCCAGGACATAGCAGTGCCTGGACAAATTCAGTGAGACAACATTGCACATGTTCCCCATGGGCTGTTCCCCTCAGGGGAAGTCTTTCACCCTAAGAGCACAGTAATTAAGAAGAACAGATACCTAGGGGTGGGACATGGACGAGGATGCTGGGCAGCATTAGCACTTAAAGCCTTCAGGTGAAACCAGAAAGGTGGTGGGGTGTAAGGGTGTCTGGCTGTGCAGAGGTCCCCAGTTCACTCTTTCTGCAGCAGGATAGTAACAACACATTCCCCAGGAAAAAGGCAGAGGGGGAAAAGCATGGAATCTGGGAGAAACACAGCTTTCTCTTTTGATCATGACAAACTGAAAACGTCTTACACATTCAGAACAGAAGAAAACTAGTCATTAACTTATGCGAGGCAGCTGGCTTCCCAATAATGGTTCCTACACATCCTGGTTTTAATATTATTGTTCTTTTCAACTGTAGGAATGCCATGTATATTAATGATGGTTTATTCCAAATTGGTCATTGTCGGAGTTAATAATTAGGTAGTCAGGCACTAATTATCTCCATTTTGTCTCAAATCATTAACTAAGAAATCTGGAGAAGTAATTTCAGATGCAGGCATCATCAGTGGGATGGGATGGGCTGTGCTGTGGGCACAAGAGAAGCTTCACTCCAGAGCACAGCACCAGCCTACGCCTGGGAGCAGAATGAGCAGAATCAGGGAGATGGTGCTCCGAGCACTGGGTGCAGAATGGCAGCACCTCAAAAAAACCCACACACGTGTGTGGTGCCCATCTGTTCTTTGCACCCCTGGTTCATTCATAGAAGGGGTAAGCTCCCCAAAGGCATTACCTGGCACCTGGACAACAGAGCATCCCCACTGGGGCCACCATGGGTCAACATTGCTCGCTGCAGCTCCTCTCCCAAGTGGCACCCAGCCAGCTGGGCACCAGCAGGAGGGTGTGCAGCAGTGGGAAGAGGTGGCAGGACAGGTCTGCTTGGAGGAAGTTTCAGCGTTTGACATGAAATAAGCCTCTGGTGAAACGACTGCAGGAAACTGCTCAGGCCAAGGATGGGTCTGGCACACAGGGAATCGGAGGCCTTGGACACATGAGTAGAGCTGATTGAGGTGTGTGCAAGATACCCCAAGTGCAACCATACTCCAATAATTTCCCCATGTATTGTGGAGAATACACCTAAAACTCTACATGGGAAGCCTTCAGCAGTAGTTTGGGGCATACACTTTGCAGGCCACTTTAAATTACATTGAGTATATCCTCACAGGGAATACTGCCTTAGGGGACAGTGGCCAAAAAAATATCTTTTCTGTCATTCTTGTATAATTTGTCCTTCTCATTTCAGAATTTTCCAGGTTATTTTGCCCTTGTGGGTATGAAAACCCCACAAGATGTCAAGAGAAGCACCCAACACCCCTTATTCTGAACTTACCTCAACATAAAGGATAGGGAAAATTCCAATCTTGTCACCCAGCATCCCTTCTGCCCAGTTGTCATCTACCCTCCTGATGACAGTCAAGATTTCATCCTAAAATCAGAAACACACAAAATATACAATTATATTTCTTCAGCTGAAAGAATCCAGGTTTTAGTTACCTGAGAGAGAGTACACAGAGAGTACACAGAGTACTGTGTCTTATATGTATAAGACATATAAAAATGTTCCTTGACTCCTGGGCCAGAAGGATTCCATCCAAAGTGCATGGAAGCACCCTGCAGATGGGTGCAGCTTATGTCATTGGCTCCAAAGGCCTGGAGTGGTTGGGAATAGGTAACCCCTGGCTTCATTGCAAAGACAGGGAGGACATTTGACCCAAGAGGTCACCTCTAAGCTGAAGAAAAGTCTCTAGCATGAAGGTGCCCCTGGCAATCTGAGAGCCCTCTGTGGGATTTGGCTGCTTTAAAAGACAATTCAAAGGGAAGCACCAGTAGAGCACAGGTAGTCCTGGAAAAGCCTCCAGCAAGAAGTATAAATGTATATACTAATACATACTAATATAAATATGAGGTGCTCAGCCACCAGCCTACACTGCTGATGCACTGAAAGTCAGTTTTCCTTAAAAAAAAATATATTAGGAGGCAAATTAGAAATCATGTAAAATGCCAAGGATAACATAATAAAAACCAAGTTGCATTCAACTGTTGGATCGGCTTGAGTTTTGACCCAAGTTTGTTTTCTAAAACCAATGGAATTTTAATATTTTATTTAATGTAAGGGATCTTACAAAACTTTCAACTGATGATGAACTGTTTTGTGATTATCAAACAGAAGATAAAGCCACGTACAAATAAGATTCATTCTGCTCAAAGTTTCCCTTGATGGAGTTAAAACCTAGAACATACCAGCCATTATGAAAGCTCAGGGGACTGGAACCAAACCCTGAGTTTTCCCAGTTTGAGCTGCTCATCTTGTCAATAAACTTCTGCTATCACATCTGTCTGCTGGGGTGATTCAACTAAGCCCAGCGTTGAGCCAGCATCACTTGCTACAAAAAGGGTGCACGAGGCAGCCCTTTCTGCAGGGCACTGCCTGGATGCTCAGATCTCCTATGGCCAAAGGAAAGGAGAGAAGAGAAAGGCTGAGAAAGGCTGAGAGAAGCTGCATAGTGCCTCCACTAAGCTGAGACAGAGTTCTCTGCCACGCTCACTTTATTTTCATCACCCAGTCTAGGAAAAGAAGAGCTACACATGGTCCATCACCCCCCATGTAACAAGCCACCCATGTTAACAAGTCAGTCCAGGGGAGCTGCTTTTTGCAGGTACCTCTTAGATAAGAAAAATCTCCACAAATTCCTGATCGAGGAAGTTCAGAGCATGGATTTACATTGATAGGAAATGACCAGAACAGCGATGAGATGGTTTTTTGTAGGTTTTGAACATGTGTATTTTGAACGTGTGCACTTTGAACACGTGCACTTTGAAACAGTTTAAATGTTTCCTTTGAATTATTCATCTGAATGATCCATTAGAGGGAAAGCTCAGAGAAACAGCCACGGACTGAGTCCTTCAGCTATTTATTACAGCTGGAAGGATGTAAAAAGAATTTGTGCATTTAATTTCCTGAAGAAACAGATAGCATTCCCTTCCAAAGCCCTGTCTGAATGGACCATTTTTGATCGTTGTAAAGAGCTGACAGTAATACATCCCTGCAAAGTTTCTACATGCTCTTACAAAAGACCAATTATCATAAATTTAGAATCTAGGTAAAGGGGGCAAATGCAGAAAATAAAAGACTGCATTGCTTCAAGAACCTGTTCCTGCCTTCTCTATTTGTTCAGCTCTTTTCTTAAGAGTTTTTAAACCCCCCTGTGATGGATCTGCATTTTAGCTATATGTTTATTTTTATATATGTAATCTTATCTGTACTATGTGCACTTATATGCATATACATGTACCAGTATATGTATACAAATGTATATATTATGCACATACATAACAAAAAACTAAGAAAAAATTTTACAACCATAAAACCTCAAAAGCACTCAATTAGACTTTGTTAGAGGCACTATGCAATCCCATTCCTGGCACAGGCTGGACAGGCACTCAGCAGGAAAGATTTATCCTGCATTGATCCTTCTTGAGGATGGGTGAGGGAACAGGTGACCTTTGAAGATCCCTTCCAAGTTTACTTTCTAAGCACCTTTGAAATCTAGAAGCATTTCCATACACTGCTCTTAGTTGGTCTCTGCCCAATCTGGCTGCAGAACATGGTCATACATGAGAAAATTAGACAGCTGCACATCTCAATATATGCTGACATTCAAAATGTGTATCTTTGTGGGAGAGCAAAGTGCAAATCCTTGAGCATGCTTTCCATTACAGAACTCATTTTCAGGAGGGTGTTGAAAATCTGCAGGAATTGCAGCAAATCCTGAAACATCTTTTGAAATTCTTTATTAATAGAAAGTTTCTTTGAATTTGAAGCCCACAGCCTCATTCTATACACTGGGCTGGTGAAAGCTTCAGCAAGAACTATTTTAGTGCATTAAATTAGTTGGATAGCTGTGCTACTTATAAATTCCTAGAAAAGTTCCCCAAAGGATCATGAATAGTAAAGAGCCACAGATCTCTTGGCATACCACTTCGACTTTCAGAACTTCACTATTTCACATGCACTAAATTGATTTCCAGGCAGCACAAAGGAATCCAAGCCTCAAATCTGTTTTCAAAAGCCAATAGTATCCACTGTAGCCTGACAAAGATACCTTGTGCTCTTTTTATGCCTGTTGCTAAAGTCTCTCATTATTTGCTCTCTCCTACTTGCTCAAGTCTCTCTCTATTCATCAGGACTGGGCAGCCTTGCGACAGGCACGTGGGTCCTGCAGTTCCAGCTTATAACCATTGTAAGAAATGAAGTCAAAGATGAAGCTCTCAAAAAGCAATCTAATTGATGGAGAAATCAACCCTTTTGCTGAGAAAACAGTACAAAATCGTGTCCAATAACAGCCATGATACACAGCCCGATTTTTACTCTAGTCATTAGGGGCCATTAACGAAGCAATGCAAAGCAGATGTGCCTGCAATTCTGCAGAGGTGACACCTCCATCTAAGGCACTGGGGAGATCTCAGGGACAGCAGGATGGCACCCGGCACACCCACCTCCCACACTTGCCAGCTGGCAGGAGAATTCCAATCACCAGCTACTGCTGGGACATTCCCTCTGAGAACAGCAAACGCTGCTGGAATTCAGTGCCAAGGGGCTGCTCCATGCTGCTCCTCAGCCAGGAACCAGTATTGGATGTGACAGCTCCAAGAGAGGAGCAACATTTGCTAAACACTGCTGTGGGCTGGGAACAAAAATGCTGGAAGAAGAAGGAAATAGCAGATGTGATTAAAAATGTGATGAGTACCAAAGCACAGGACAGTTTGATGCTACCTTGACAGGTTTGAGACTCATCTGCCACTGAGCCTTCAAAGGGATACGTGAACTCATGCATGCAAATGGCAACCCAACACCAAAACAAAACAGTGGGATGAATCTGGACTCAGTCTAAGCCTGGAGTAATGACACAGACAACAGTGCAGTTAGTCCAGAGCTGCACCGCATTAGCTGAGAGTGGAGTCTACTTTCTGCCAGAAAGCACGTAGCCTAAGGGTTATTTTTTTGAATCAGAAGCAGCAGAAGCCCAGGCTCATTCTCACAGGGAGAACTGAGTTAAATGAGTATATTGCAAGGGTGTACAACAAGACTCTAGGTCACACTGATGAACATTAGGAGTAACACTTAGGAAGCAGCTGGAGTTAAACTGCTGGAATGATGAATCAAGGCTGAAACTTGTTGTTACAGAAAGCCAAATAACTTCTAGCCAACTGATTTGGCTGATCACTGCTAAACACTGAGGATAAATATGTTAAGTAGTAGATTTGGAATGTTTTGTCTTCTTGCAGCCACCGCAGAAGAGGGAAGAGTGGCAGGACCCTATGCCTGTACATACGGATAATTTGGGAGGAGAAGCCCAGTGGAACAGTCCACATGGTATAAGAGAGACAGGTTTGAGCTTTGGTTTTGCACTGGATGCTCAAGACAGAGGCTTCTTTGTCCCTCTCAGTTTCAAACCTACACATAAAAAATCATTATATTTGATTTATCTTTGTCTTTTTATTTGAAAAGTGTTGTGTCTACAGGAGGTAAAAACAGATAAATGGCAGAAGCCCTCTGCAGCACTGGTCATGAAGATATGCCTGAAGCAGACTTCATTTCCTTGCAATCCACTTCTGGAACAACTGGGCATTTTAATTTTGAAACAAACCCAAAAAACTAGTAAGAGAAAACCCCAAATATCCTTCCTTTGTTTTCTTTAACTTCACTGACAAATAACTCTGACTGCATTGTAATACAGGGAGTGGAAAAAAAGCAAAGTCCAGCAAAAGAGCAACAAAACATATGCTTGATTTCTCTTCTTCTAACTTCCCTTAAGATAAAAACTCATCTTTATTATATGTTTATAAGTAAAATCCAATTACAAACATCTAGTAGTGCTAAATGAATTGCAGGACACAGGTTATACTAGTTGTATAAATGATAAAACTCCTCTACCCAGGGAAAGAGCAAACAGCATAAATGAAACTAAGGTCAGGTCCAGCATCTTCATATGCAAACTAAGAGTGATGAATATTGCTTCAAGTGACAAAACTACATCTACAACAATGCTGTGCCCATGAATGTGTGCAGAGGAACTGACTGCATCATCAGATGATCTAAAATCTGGGCCAAACAGGAACCTCCATCAGTACAGGTGACAGCTAAAATTTGCATTGAGAAAACTGATAAAAACATGACGGTAAAGCCCCAAAATGAAAAATAGATTTCAGGGAGAACAACAGGCAAGACTTAAAAACAATTACTATGTGACTCTGTGTGTAGTGGAAGGGGCTAAAGAAGAAAACAGCAGCAGAAGAGAACACAAAACCCCTCAGAAAAAATACAGTCATCAAGGATAAAAAGATGCAGACAGTCACACCAGGGGTGAAAAAAAGGAAAATTGAGGGATTAAGAGTAGAGCTGTACAGCAGAAAGAAATGCTCCACATGAGAATGGCATTAGAAAGCCAAAACCTGAGAACTGTCAGTAGACAAAGACAGCTATTGTAAAAGGGAGGTATACTAATATATGGCACCAAATATATCATCTACAGACATGTCTAGGAAAGGACCTGCTCTAACAAAAAAGCCAACAACTGCCTTCTGTATCTATTATGTTTCTTATCTGAAGCAAGCAATGAATAAGCAGACCAAGAAGGCTGCTTCTCAGAGAAGACACTGTTGTCCCTCTGGGCAAGCAGTGACAAAAACAAAGAGCCAGCAAACATATATTTACTGAGGGCATCTCAGCAGCAATTTCTGGCTAACTTTCTGTTACTGCATAGCTGTTATTTCTCACTAAGCAGCCCACTTTCCTGCAGAGATTCACAGCTCCAGGGAGGATGGGCAGTCGCAGGGTTTGCAGTGTTTGTAATCAAACACATTGCTTGCTATGGAGCTAAAGTGCTTACAAATTTTTTGTTAAATAAATATGAGAAAGTGTACATTCTAGGAAACTGTTCTGCCCAGAAACATCGCACGAGTGAAAAAGATGTTGCATTTGGCAAGAAAATTATATGCTGCAAATAATTCGTTCAGCTATAATAAGTAGTCTCAAAAGAGGAGGTCAGTAAAATCCTGGTGAAGGATATTTTTATCATCCATTTCATATTCATTTTCAGCATAACTGTTATTACTTTATGTGATACTATAACAACCACAGACAGCTGAATTAAAACATAAAATGACAATGAACAGGTTCTGCATGGCATTCAGTGCCATAAATTAACATTAGGAGATACGCTTTATTTTACTGTGCGTTTCCTGATATCCATGAAGCCCACCTGAGGTCAACACAAATTGCTAGGGAGAGGAGGGAGAGACAGAAAGCAGGTGGGGAGGTGGGGAAGAAAGGGAAAAAATTATATTTTAATCCAAAGGGAACTACAAGATCTCAGTTTTCTGTCATTCTAAATAGAATTTATCAAACATTCTGGCTTTACGAAAACAAAGACCTTTTCTTAATTGCCTGCTTTTTAATGTCTTTAGCTTCTTAAAATAGGAAATACTGTGATATATGATGATAGTGTATTTCAACTGCTAATTGGTATATGGCATGATGCAATATGCATTTTGGAGCAGAATGGCATTTTAAAACACAGGAAGATCTGATTCCATCAGAAACACTAAAAGACACATTTCCATTAGATTTTTTTTTTTCTGAAATTGAATCGTTCTTGCAGAACATTTCAATGCAGATGAAATGTATGCTTTTTAGACAGAAAATTATTCCTGGAAAATGTATGGACAGTTGTAGTTGTTGAGTGTCACTGGCTTTATGCCAACGTCACTGTACATGAGGTATCTCACTGGCTTCTTCAGACAAGATGGGAGTGATTTCCCACTGATGCTAACATGAGGTTTGCTCCAAGGGGATGCTTTACACCCGCCCATTCCTGAAGCATGGCTGGTGCATGGGACATTGCAGGGCCACCAAGCAGGCTCTGCCTCCAGAGGGAGGAGAATTTCCAAGTTAGGAGAAGATAATAATGTCCCTCAGCACATTACCTAAGGGGATGCCCAACTTAACAGAGGAAATGCAGCCCTGCCAGTCTGTCCCTACTACACTGTCTCAGCTCAACAGTTTTAATTTTCTCATACAAGAAATGAGTTGAGAGGAAAAAAAATGGAGTGCTGGATGTTGCTGAGCAGAGCTGCCTGAGGATGCCAGGCAGATGTCCCATTGGTCATAGAACCACCATGTTCCAGGCTTGTCTGCCAGCACCACCAGCACCCACCCCATCAGCTCCTACAGAAGCAGTTTTCTAAAGCTTTGTTTTCGATCAAACCAAACCAAACCAAAAAAAAAACCAAAAAAGCCCAACAACCCTTTTTTCTACCTTGGTGAAGGTCAGGCAATCCTTGTCTTGATCTTTATCCTTTATTTCAAAGTCATAAAGTGCTTTGCCCTGAGGTGGAGCTTGTGGGAGAGGCTTGATACACTGGATGTAGCTGGCAGGGAAGAATCCGTGGTTGCCGTTGAGCTCCCCATGATACCAGTTCTCATCCACCTTCCTCCGCAGGATGATGATGTCCCCCTTGTTAAACTTGAGGTCACCGGGCTCCTTCCCTTCATAGGCGTAGAGGGCTTTGCCATAGGGAAGCTGAGAGATGCTCTGGGGAAACAAAATTTACAACACTTTTGAGCAAGCTCCAGCCATCACCGATTTCCTTCTTAAAGTCACTTGCAGATAGAAAAAACCTGATCATCAATGACCAAACCACCCCAATAATTTCAGCTGACTGCTATATAGTGCTATACCCTGGATCTTACAGGAAAACTAAGTAAGACCTAGTGAAAGCAAGACTGAGATGGTGTGTTACAACAGAGGAGGCATCAAAGTTCTCTTGAAGCTCAGCTTAAAACCATGGTACCTCTTATACCACCAAGCAGAATCTGTTAATTTGCAAAAGATCCTATGTAAGCAGGACCATACATTTGAACATGTAAAACTCAACAATTTTAAAGGTAGATTACTGGATATTTTGACCTTTAGGGTTGTTTTAATTTCTGAGGCTCAGAAGATAAACTAAGCAAAACAAACTTGAAGATTCACATGCTCCTAGAAGTTATCAAGTTGAAAAATTTTCATTGCATTTGTTTGGGCAACTCCAAATATTTTTGAATTTGAAGCTTTTAGTTTAGCTTTGATTCTGTAACCAAATGCTCTTACTTCTTTCAAAATCCCTTAGTCTCATGCTGTTCACTGAAGGCTACTGTAAACAGTTATAATGTTCTTTGTTGCTTATGAATTAATGTCCCTGTGGAAAAATAGAATAGGCAGAATGCCTCAAATCTTTCTTTTAGAACTAAAATCAGCTCTGAGGCTTTCTTTCCTATTAAAAGAAAGAAACAAACTTAAAAAAAATAAATCACAGCACAAGAACAAAAAAAGCCCCAAAAGTTAATAGCTTAGCGTGATAGAAAAGAGGCACCTATTTGATGGAATCTACATGGCTGTCAAGAATTCTTCATAGAACTCACTTTGGCCCAGTGCAAGATTGCCTCATCCAGACTGCAACTGCATGGATGATTTTTTTTGAGGAAGTACTGGTTTACACAGAGCATGCACTTGCCCTCCTTGGGTGCTTGCTTCCCTTCTTGCTGAACTCCACAGAGAAGGGGTTAATTGAACTGGGCACAACCATCTACTACTTTGGCCCTATAGTAGCTCTTTAACCCATGCTGGGGGAGAAAAGGTGTATTGCTGTATTGTCCTGTGCCATTTTTAATTTTATTTAGCTTGGGCTAAGAGTCAGCTTGCAAACCTCAGAACAAATATGTAGCAGTCTGGGTTATTAAACTCTGGAACAGGCTGTTCAGGGAGGTGGTTGGATCTCTGGAGGTGTTTAGAAGACAAGTAGATGTGGTGCTTAGGGAAATGGTTTAGTGGTGGACTTGACAGAGTTAAACTAATGATTTGACTTGGTGATCTTAACAGGTTTTTCCAACCTGAACGATTCTGTGATTCTCTGTGATTCTCTATAACACAGGGGATGTGATTCTATATAACACAGGGGATGTTAAAGTCCACCTTTCACAAGAGCCTTTTTTTTTCGGAGAAATACTTCTAAAAATGCCATAGTTTTCTGTTGCATACATACATACTTACCGAGCAGTCTGTTCCCTGCTCTGCACACTGGTTGACAAGGGGTGTCCTACAGGGACAATGAAAAAGTAAAGGGATTTTTAAAACCACCCTGGCATTGCCCCAGGGCTTTCTTATGCCTGCGCTTCTGGATGACAAGAATAGCATTCAGATGCTTTCTGCAGGGAGAAGGTGGAGGGACCCTGCAACAACACTCCATTTCCCCACCTCAGTCAGAAAACGAGATGCTGGCATGACTTTGGTATTTGTTAAAGCAACAAGCAGGGGCTTTTTTTCAGTCCTGATGGGTGCATGTAATGGACCTGCTCTGGTAGGGCAGGTTTTAGGCTCCTACACCTGCATCTTTGGGCAGGAGGAGGAGAAGCACCAGCCCTGATGCCTGTGCTGCCTGCCAGTGCAGCCTCCTCCAGATGCTTCTTGGTGCCAGATGGTTGCTGCAGCAGGCAGATACCACACTGTTCAAAGAGTAAGTTTTGTGTGTGCACCTTCACACACAGCTGTTAGCTTACTCCTTTTATTGAGAAGGGTTTAAGTAGCTGTGTGGGTCTCGGGAAGCATGTGCAACAGATCTTCTTGCCTACCCCACACAGTAAGGAGGCAATCAAACCAGCACAGCTCTACAAAGCACTGTCCGTGTTGGCTGGATGGGAATTTAATTTCTTTCAGATGTGTCCCCAGCTCTCGGTTTTCTCATCACTGATTTATGGTTCCTCTTTTTTAGTCTCTACTCTGTTGGATTTTGCTTTATCTGAATGAAACTACCCAGTTAAAGACCAGGATTTTGGAAGCACCGCCAAACATAACCAAAAAAACCAAACCAACAACCTAAAACCAGAAAAAAAAAGCAAAAAACAACCCAACAGCCAGCTAATGAAGTATGTATCAGTCTCTGCCAAATCAGTGGCAGCATCCTACTGATATTTTTCTCTCTGCCAGAGTGGTTATTATCCTTGACACCAAAGATTTGCCCCTCTCCTCAGCATTTTAAAGATTAACCATGCAATACCATCAAACTCTAGGTAAGACATAGATTGCATGACCTATTCGCAACTAGGAAAGAAAAATATTACACTGAAAGACTATGGAGCCTTGTAGAAATTAAAAAAAATACAAGATTCATTACTTTAATTCATGCTGGGAAAAGATAATTTATCAAACACCAAGTGAGGTTTCTGCCAGGTGTGAACCACTGCTGATCCAGGCACATGCCTGGCAAGCATGCTCTGTATCACTTACCCTAGACCCAGCCCTACAATTCCCAGGATCTTCATAGCAATTCAAGGTCAGATCACTTTCTTTACTTTTTAACCCCTTTCTCTTCTTCATTTTACTGTGTTAAAAGTCTACAGCCCCCAGAGCTCCACGAATAGAAGCTGTTTTTTCTTCAGTCTCCCACATCATCAATGAAACTCTTAGGCAACATATGCTGGGGTTTTATTACTGATTAATTGACCTGGCTAGAAGATGATTCAGGTGTCTCTTTATACTTTTACCCAAAGAAAATGCAGACTTCTAAGCAAAAAGAAAATAGTTTTGCATGACAAAAACATTTAATTTGAAATCTGGAATGGTTTTATGTGGCTCCCCAGGGAATCTGTCACTCAGGTGTTACTGTCCTCTTTCATGGGCTTAGTTATGGACTATGTCATCTGGGGACATCTACACAGAGAAGATCTGTGCATAAGTTACTTAAACTACATCTGTCACTGAGAAGATGCTTCCAAAATAAAATGTTTCAATTATCAGATACAGTTTTTCTAGTTCTGAGTCACAGCTTTCCAACTAAAAAAACGTGGAGGCATTTTCTTAAAATGAACATGTTTCATGGAAAAGACCCCCTCCTATTAAAAAAATTGCTGTAATTGGGACATTTCCTAGCCTTTCTGTAAGATCAGTAGTACTTTTGATTTAAGCATCCCAGGTAAAACTTGCATTTACTGTGGCCCGGGCAGAAGTAAAGAAATAATTGAGTCCTTTAAACCTTTTAAAATTAAGCTGCTTTCCCCATTCCAAAGTTCTAAGTGTTTGCTCCAATCAATGAAAGAGAGAAATTCAATATCACAGTTACAAAAAAACAAAAAACCCAACCAAACAAAACCAAGTGTAACAACAAAATAAACTCTTGAAGCTTGCTTGATGATATTTTCTGGCCAAAAGGTCAAGATTTCACTGAACTTTCAGTGGTCAGATTATATTAATGAATGCTGGTCTTTAAGAAGTAGATTTTGGGAAGTTCCCCACTATTGTTCCTAATTTGGCTAATCCAGAAATGAGAAGCAAATCAAACTCAGAAAACTCCTCTTAACTACACCTCAAAGGAGGGAACATTAAGCATATTTTAGAAATAGAAGAAAAATTATCACTGCTGCACCTTGTTAGTTGTAATGTCACTTCCCCAAAACAGTTAGGTGATTCTTAGAAATCTTCCTGTGATTATCCTTTTTTCCAGATCTTTGGTAAGTGCAATTCTGGCCTAATAACCCCCTTTTTCTTCACTTGACTCCCATGGTTCAAAGAAAAGGAGATAAATCTGGGCTGATCTCAGACTCAAGGGCAAATGCCCCAAGCCCTGCTGAGGAGTATGTCCTTCCCATTTTCTGTTCAAAATCCCTTCTCCATGCCCTGTCCCATTTCCTCTCATCTCTCTCTTCCATGCAAAAGCATTTCAAATGAACATCATCATCTTCAGCATGACCAGGTGGTCCTTCTTTCAAAAGGTCCTGATCTTAAACAGGCTCCAAAGTGTCATCTAAGGGATCAGACTAAAGAAAAGCAGAGGCAATTGTTTTTGTGGAGGGTGGTGATAAGCACATAGAGATAATTTCCAGCAACTGCAGGAGCACTTACAGCTTCCTCTTGCTCTCTGCTTCAGCAGAGCAAACCCTCCTTACCCCTCCTCTGCTGCTCTTTTGCCTGGGCACCATTGCAGCAACAGGCAGTGGACACCAAAGAACCAACTCATTCCTCCCTCACCATCCTCTTCCATCCCTGATCATTAGCTGCAGCCCCTTCTCAGACACAATCCCATCTCAGGGTCTTCTGCAACACTATCTCCCAGTAGAGAAACTCCCTTTCCCAGCCTGCCCCCAGCAGCATCTTGCCAATCCTCTCCCCATGGCACTCAGCTCCACAGGATACACCCCTGCATCCAGGGATGGATGCAGAGGCAGCATGGCTACCCCATGAGGAGCACGGAGGAGAACATCACCTCACTGGGCCCCTCAGTTCAGAAAGGATATCAAGGTCCTGAAGTGGGTCCAAAGGAGGGCAACCAGGCTGGTGAAGGGACTCGAGCACAGACCCTATGAGGAGAGTCTGAGGGAGCTGGGGCTGTTCAGCCTAAAGAAGAGGCGGCTCAGGGGAGACCTCATCACTCTCTACAACTCCCTGAAAGGAGGTTGTAGCCAGGGGAGTCAGTCTCTTTTCCCAGGCATCTCTCAGCAAGACAAGAGGGTATGGACTTAAGCTCTG
This sequence comes from Calypte anna, assembly GCF_003957555.1. Classification (NCBI taxonomy): domain Eukaryota; kingdom Metazoa; phylum Chordata; class Aves; order Apodiformes; family Trochilidae; genus Calypte; species Calypte anna. The sequence continues at coordinate 138,465,870 of NC_044244.1, read as the reverse complement.
CCAGGGGAGGTTTAGGTTGGATATTAGAAAGAATTTCTTTACCGAGAGGGTGACCAGACATTGGAATGGGCTGGAAGCAGTGGATTCTCCATCCCTGGAGATATTTAAAAAGAGCCTGGATGTGGCACTCAGTGCCATGGTCTGGTAACTGCAGCAGTAGTGGATCAAGGGTTGGACTTGATGATCTCTGAGGTCCCTTCCAACCCAGCCAATTCTATGATTCTATTCTATGATTCATTATCTCCCTCCAAGTCAGCTCTTGACCTGCACTTCTGCCCTGAGGGATACCTGCCATCACCCCCCTCCACAGCTGCCACAGCTGGTTGGGCCTCAGCCCTGTATCTGACTATCAAAAAATCAATTTGCCCTCTTGATTTATTGTGAGGTTAACTGGAATTTGGCCATGATGTGGATTAAATTTCAAAACTCTCTGTGGGTGTGGGAAGGAAGGAAGGAAGGAAGGAAGGAAGGAAGGAAGGAAGGAAGGAAGGAAGGAAGGAAGGAAGGAAGGAAGGAAGGAAGGAAGGAAGGAAGGAAGGAAGGAAGGAAGGAAGGAAGGAAGGAAGGAAGGAAGGAAGGAAGGAAGGAAGGAAGGAAGGAAGGAAGGAAGGAAGGAAGGAAGGAAGGAAGGAAGGAAGGAAGGAAGGAAGGAAGGAAGGAAGTTGTACCCTGCCATTTTCTTGGCTTTTTCCCTGCCATTAAATGCACGTTGGCATGGTGTTGAATACAGCCAAAGGTTTCTTTTCTATTTCAGCAATAAATACTGATGTAAAAGCCTGAAGCGTTAATCTGCTGAACCCCTCCCATCCTCCCTCCCTTACAGAAGACTTAATGATATGTTGGCAACTCAATCACTGCATTTGTGTTTCAGCAATGTCAAATGGCAACAGTTAAGCAGAAACCTGCTGGCAAATTGACAAACAACAGCCATGAAGCAATTAAGTAGCAACGCTGGAGAATTTTTCATTATGTATCCTGAAGAACAAAAGCAGGGGGAAAAAATGAAATGTGCTTGTTTCCAACAAATTCTCCCAGTATAGATCTTTGCAGAGTGTGAGATGCACAGCTAGAGTAGGTCTTAAGTTTTCAAAAGTTTTGGGAAAGAGACATTTGCGCAATATATCTGAAAGCAACGTAAGTTACAGCATGGCTCAAAGCCTGGCAGCTTCTGTGTGTGATACTTGTTGAAGGAGATCACTACTTGGAAAAAGGTCTGATGTTTCCTGAAATACAGCATGGGTGCCTACAAAACATTCTTTTCCTACTACACACTGTTTGGGAAGGGAAACTAAAAGCTTCCCTATGAAACCAGTTATTCTTGTGAGAGCAAACAAAGCCTAGATGTCAAAGATCAGTGTGCCTTCAGTTTCTGTGTCTGTATACAACTAAGGAGGGCATATCCTCAAGACAGCATCAAAGCCCCACATGCAAAATCACCAGGAAGGCTGGCCAGATTTGCTGGCTCACACACACACAGGAGGAATGTCCAAGACCATTCCTTGACGTCAATACATTGCTTTATGTAAGAAATACAAAATAAAAGAAGCAGGGGCAAGCCTTCCAGCTACTAAACCCAGACAGAAATACTAAAGATAGTTTTTCTGCCTTGTGAAAGACACGTTAATGCTGAAGGGCAATTTCGCTTGCTCAGGCTCTTGCCTTGTGCAGCTCAAGCTGTGGAAAGAGGAGAAACCTCAGTCTTTTTGTAGCAAGGGCTTCCCCTGCACATGGGGATCCTCCGGGAGAAGCAGGGGTGATGCCCAGTGGGGCAGCACCCTCACCTGACCTCTGCTTCAAGGGGAGGAAAGGATGAAAGATCTGGGGAAACACAAAAGGTGGAGGAGTGTTTAACTCCTCCCACTTTCCACTTCATGGGTTTTGTTTGTAGTTGGAGCTAGGGAAGCAGGTGAAGCCAAACAGCCCCAGATCATAGTGCTGGAACCACCTGTTAGGAGCACTACTAGAGACAGAAATTTTAATTTTTAGTATGTACTGAAGTAATTTTAGCAAAACACAATGGAATTTTGTTTGTTACAGTTATCCACATTGCTCCAACATCTCTGTATTTCCCATCATTCAAATGCATACCTGAAGAGTCTCTTCCTCTGAACTAACACAATTGTCTCCTTCATGAAGTACTAGCAAGTGTACACATCCAAAACGAATCAAAGGTCGATAAAAAAAGACACAGAAAGGAAAAGGTAATGAAAAGCATGCACATCTCAGTGGTAAAGTTTAATTAAACATGAACTATTACTATAGAGCATAAATAATAATTAAACATATATTGTTAATTTTTTGCTTCATTACTGTGAAGCATCACACATTACTCTGAATCTCCCAGTTTACGCAAGCAAAGATTTGGTAGCAACACATGGGACTGCTTTTACATCTTCCAACTAGTAGGAAGCTCCCCACGAGCAGGCTGGGTGACACTTCAGCATATGGTTTCCTGCCATCCGTAACAGCTTCCCAGAAATTGTAGCAGCTGTGCTGGAGAAGAGAGGGGTTGTGTGGTGGAGAAGGACTGCTGAGGAGATGTGCTACTCCCCACTACTAGCATCCAGATCTTGGCATCTAAACCACCCATTCAAATCAGCAGAGAGAGGCTTAAATGGTAAACATGAAATACCTGCTCAGATCCCTTAGGGATGGAAAAGTGGAAGGCAGGCTGGTGTTCAGAGTAGTCAGTGGTGAGCACAAGCAACTTAGTTGTGGTAGCAATGACAGCCCTATCTGATGCTCCTTCCTGTTCCTGCCCTACCTGCTGTAGTTACTCTTAGTTTAACATAGACCGATTTAAGTTGGAGGGGACCTCAAAGATCATCCAGTTCCAACCCCCCTGCAATGGGCAGGGACACCTCCCACTTGACCAGGTTGCTCCAAGCCCCATCCAACCTGGCCTGGAACACTTCCAGGAGGAGGTAACCACAACTTCCCTGGGCAACTTGTGCCAGTGTCTCATCACTCTCCCTGGAAAGGATTTCTTCCTTTTATCTAATCTGAATCTATTCTCTTCCAGTCTGAAACTGTTAACCTTTGTCCTCTCATTACATGCCCTTGCAAAAAGTCCCTCCCCAGCTTTCCTGTAGCCCCTTCGGGTACTGGGAAGCATCTACAAGGTCTCCCCAGAGCCTTTCCTCTTCAGGCTGCACAACTCCCAACTCTCTCAGCTTGTCTTTTTTAGGAGAAGAGGATCTTTCAAGAGTAACACATTTCACTTAAAATCAATAGCAGTGCTTAAAACCCATCTCTTAGTCAGCCCTAGGAAGCAAGAGGGAGCGCATGTACATGCAATGAGCTGTAGAAACAGCTGTAGAAACAAGGGCCTGGGGCAATACAGTTAGAACACTCGTGTAAGATCTGTGACCCACAGAGTTTTAGTGGCTTCTGTCCTCAAGAACTTTGAGGATGACAGATCAGAAATCACCATTGTGTCTCACAGAAAAAAAAAAAAAAAAAAAAAAAAAAAAAATTTTAAAAAACCAGTTTGCCTTGCATGTAAGATGGTTGTCTTATGTACAGACATTCAAAAGCACCATTGCCCCCTGAGGTCACCTGGCCTGACAGATCACAACAGTGGCCCTGCAGCATTTGCTTTCACAGAAAGCCAATAATAGGAAAATTTATCAAAGAGAATATAATTTGGCACAAAGTAGTCAAGACACAAAACAGCAACACATTAGTCAGCTCTGTGTGAGCTATCGGTAAAAGCCTGAAAAATCACAGTTTGCTGATACAACCTTTTTGAAATCAACTTTGAGAATAAAAGTGGTTAAGCCAACAATAAAAAGAGCACTACGAAGAATGAAAACTGAATGTAATTCTTTATATAGTCTGGAAAGTGTCATGCTTATCTATAGTCTCTTATAAGTAGTAATTAATTACAGTAAAAATAAAACGTCTTGACTAAAGATCTACTGTTTTATTTAACTAAAGGACTTGGACATAATAGTTAGGCCCTGATCCTGGCTGATGGTGCTGTGGAGGGCTACAGACCTTGTGACAGCTGAGGACACATGCTGTTAATACTCACTTGAGCTGTCTACAGCTCATACCTTGAGTAGGAGATGAAAGGCTTTTCAGAACTGTTTGGAGGTGCTAGGAGGTCTTGGGAAAACCTCTATGTGTTCCCAAGAAGTGTCCTTTATCTATGGAGAGGAAGAGCCCAAACAATGTAGGAGCCTATCTGCCATTGCCAGAGGGGAATTTTGAAACTGGCATGAAGATACCCTGGAAATCCTTCAGCACAGGGAGATAAAATGAAGGCAAGCAGGTATAACATCAGAGCTGCTCCTCAACGAATGGGGAATGGCATTCATCACCCCAACAGCAAAGAATGCTGTTTATCTTCAACAATGGGAGAGCAGAGAATAAAACACTCTTTAAAGATAACAGCATCTCCCAAGGTTATTTCAAGGTTTATACAGCAAACAGGCCCAACTTGCATTTTACTTTATAAGGTCCATCTTTGTACACACCAGTGCTAAGGAATGTTTCAAGTTTTCCCTTGGCAAATGCAGTTGATGTCTGCAGCACTAATGAGAAAGAAACAGCATGCTTTCTACTACACAGCTTGTCACGTAGGTATGTCTGGGATTCCCTGCATTAGCCAAATAAGAGCTCAGTTTTACAGCCCAACACCATTTCTTTTAGGAAATTTAAAAACCTGAATGCAAGATCATCCCATGCTGAGTTCATCCGATGCCATAATCGCAGCTAAAATAGCTTCACATCTTCTTCACATCTCGTGCTGCTTCGGCCTATCACTCAGCATCTATCAATATCAAAGATGTCTTTTTCCCAGTAACAAGTTGTTTAAAGCAAAGTATTCTCAAACTGCATGCTCTCCTATTAAGCAACACATGGTTTTCAGGGTCAGGTTGGAATTCTAGCAGTGAATTCACAGCTACTGCTGCCCAGAGCATCATTGGTAACACCAGCCAGCTGTTTAACCGTGTCAGCACAAAGTCCATCATCTTCTGCAAAAACCAAAAGCTTCCAGACTCTCTGGTCTTCAGTAAGTGGTACTGTCAACACACTGCTGGCACCGTAGGTCAGATTCTCATTTCAGTTTAATCTGTTTTAATCCAGTTAATCTTGATGGAGCGGCGTGCATGTATTAAAAAAATCCTACACAGTATAGAGCTTTATCTTACCAATAATCTCCTCTGAAACAAAACTGAATGGCTGGCAGCTTCTACCAAGAAAAATGTTTAGGGATCTCTTGTGTGCTGGCTATAGCCTTTACAAAGCCTAGGTTTGCTCTGAGAGTTGCCTGTCCTTCACCTTTCAGGCAGAAAACACTCCTAGGGGCCCAATTTTACCCCTTATAATCCTACCCCAATGAAAGGACCAACTGCTACACACACAGGTCTACAGAAAGTCCCAGGCAATAGCTGAGAGAATGTCCAACCCAAGCATACAATGTGGCTTCACAAGAAACCACCAGACAAAATACATCTCCACAGAGTGCCCAGAGCACGTCCTGGGCAAAGGCTTCAGGAGCCAGGGGTGGGTTAACACAGAATGAAACCAATAACAGAAAAAAAAACCCATCTCTGCTGGTGCTGCAACTGAGGCAGGCAATCTCACTGCAATGTGCTACTTGAGCAGCTAAAGGAGGAAAGAGGGCAAAGTTGGCTACATTTAGCCTGCCAGAGCCACGGATAGAGACATGCTGTAAAACAAATAGGAGCTCCCTTGAGGCTATGAAGAAACACAACCCAAAACTCCATACTCAAGGCAGTTATATATTTAAGGTTGTCTTGTGTTTTCCATTCCAACTGTGTCTTAAATCCTTTGTATAAACATGAAATCTCTCACTGATTACTCCCCAGACAATAGTGCTTTGGTGAGGACCACAACCTGGTTTTCCCAGCCACCCATCAGAACCCAGTCCTTACTTGTTTCTTTAGGTTAAAAAAATGAGTTAAAAGTCATCCTGCTGTGAAATTTTGAGATGCATATGGTTTTTTTCAGGCTCCTTCACAACAGTGGCAACTTTTACAGCTCTGAAATTTTATACAATTCTTTACGGTCTAGGTCACATCAAGAAAAAAGAACATTTTGGTGGAAAATAGGAAAAAAGTATAGCATGAAAACCCACAATGTGGGCTTTTATCTCTGTTGTAACTGCTTCGTTTGATCTTTCCTGGTGGAAGCTGACAGAACATGGGGCAGCATACACTTTAAAGGGGTGTATCTGTAACTCTGCCACACAGGCCAATACCTTTGGTTTGCTTTCTACCCTTTCCACATCTTTCTGGATCCTTGCCTTCTGACCCCAGTGTTTCCTTAGCAAAAACCTTCTTCTACTTCCTCCCCAGAAAGGACTTTATAGTCCAGTTCTACTACAACTCCTCAGAGCTGAGTTTCCTTTTGGCAGACACCATGCAGCTCACAGCTCAGAGGTCCCACTTCCAGCCCCTGCTTTGCTAGGACTTTGTCACTGCAATTTGTTTCTCTCTCAGGTGGGTGACAGGGAGAGGAGAGGAGTCAGGAAGGGCCTGGAGATGAAGCTGCCCCAAAAATGGAGCAGGCAGCTGTATTTACCATCTGGCAAAGCTCCCAGAGCTCAACAGAGGGAGCCCCACTCCTGCAAATCTTGCCAGGATTGCAACCGGTGGAGAATAGAATTTATTTATTTTTCTTAACATAAATAAATGCACGCCAGGAAAACTTTTCTCCTCTCTTTCTCCCTCCCTTGGTACAAAAATCAACTGAAAGGTTGAGCAAAAGCTACTCCCATCATTCCAATTACTGAGAATCAAGAAAATAACTGGCTGAAAAAACACAAGTCACTTTGGTAGCTTCAGCTCACAGGCTCCAGGCTCCAAACAAAACAACCCTGAAAAATTTTAAAATTCTGTACTTTTAAAATGTATCTTTCTGCCAAATTGGGATGATTTTACAAGGGACCAAGCCAGGCCACTGTCAGAGTTTCCAGTCTGTATGGGAAGGGCAGGAGAAGACAAATCATGATGAACTTTTGATATAAGAGCAGGATGAAAAAGTGCTCACACTAAGAGCATGTCTACCTAGCAGTGATGGTGGCAGGGAGACTTGTAAAGTGATATGGATGAATGATGATAAGGCAGCCTTAACTCTTATTTTTTTATGAGGAGGAGGATCCAAAATTACTATTTAAATGCTTCTGCAAAAGGTAGTGTTCAATTTGTTTACACCGCTTTTACTGTATGCTTTATGATAAGGAAGTGCAGTGCCTAGGAAGAACCTCTTTCTGTTGTGTCTGCCTCACTGCACCTGATGACAGAGCCAAACCTCACCCTATAAAACTGAAAATACATCTTCTGCTTTCTCCTTGTCCATTGTTCTCATACAGCAGCCCTAAAAAACATACTCTGGGAGAAATTTCTGAGGTGGTATTAACAGTTTCATAAATACTGTATTATCTGAACTGTGCCTTTCCTGGACTGACAGGGCGTTTGATAAATGCACCGTGGGTTGCATACACAGTGGAGCTAAAGAACATGTTTCCTCTGTAGCTCAGTTGTAAACTTCAATAGGTGGATAAATTCCCATGTCTCTAGAGAATATTTACAACTCAACCCTATTTATCAGCAGCTTGCCCGTACCAACAGCCTACACAAATCCTGTTACACAAAAAAAGCATACGGCTCTTTCCTCGTAGTTGCATGGAAATTGCAAAGGTTTCTTTTACACCCGGACAGGCTTTATAGCCAGTGAGGAGCATTAGGATCTGCTAATGTTGAAATCTTCTAAGCTTAAAATGTCAGCGTGTGAGGAGTTAGATCATCCACATCTGTACCGTGTGAGCAGCATCCTTATCCCTTTGCTGTTGGGGACTTTCTCCTGTGAGAGCAGGTTGGAGCTCTCCATGCTCATGAAGTCTGAAGAAATTACCATGTCGACCTACTTGCCAGGAATTTAGAGAGATTATTTCTCCTCCTGTTTGCTGCAACTAACGATATTAAAATATCTGGTATCCATTAAAAATGAAAAATTCATGTATCTTTAAATCATAGAGTTTCAGCTCTTTTTATCAGAGGTATTGCTGTGATTGTTATTTCCCCCCTCAAAAAAAAAAGGACCTTAATTTTCAGGATCCCTGCCATCTTCTTGGTGAGACTGCAGGCTCCCTGCCTCTGCTTTGTCATCCCATCCAGGTCCCTCACCCCAGAGTGACTCATTAGCTCCAATTTACTGACACGCGCTCTGTTCATAAAGATGATTAGGAAGCACTTTCAAGCCTCGGTCCCGCTGACAGGACAGACTGGCACCTTCCTGCACATTGGCCAGCTGACTGCCAGAAGGGTTTTAATGAGTTCCAGCTCTGATGAGTGCCGGGCAGCCAGAGGAGAGGGATGGCCCTTGCCTCCTGCAACTTTACTGGACTGAAGAGGTCAAAGAGCATCTCACACTCCGACCCCGTGAGTCCTTGTCTCCTCCATGGTAGGAAAGGTCCCCCTCATCACTTTGCCAGGTTCCCATTAGGAGCAGTTCAGCTTCTGCCCCAGCTGGAGCAAACTTTGGAGGGGTTTGATGTTAGGAAGCAATGGCAGTTGTAGCAGACAAGGAAAACATCAAGGAAGATAGAAGGCTTCATGATGCAAATCACGCTTTTATGTCATTCTCCCGAATCCCCTCTGGGGAAAGGCAAGTTGATTATCTACTGAATATGGGTCAAAGTTATGCCTTAAGGATCTTTCCACGCTTTGGCTGCTTGCTGACATGCCACAGGGCTCCTTGGTGCCTTTTCAGGTTAATGCTTTCGAAGTGCTGTCCCTGTGCATCATCATCATCATCATAATCATCATCAACATCATCATCCCAATCATTATAATACTACAAGTAAAAAAATTCATTTCCTGCACCCAGTCCCAGGAGTTTCTCTCATGCTGAATTTAATTGATGCTTCTTCCTGCACTCTGAGGAATGATTAAAATGAATGTTACACATGTTTGGAAGCACCTTGGATTTCAAACTCTGCGTGGTTTCTAATTAAAGGGACACACTCAGGATGCTTGTGCTACATTTCACTTTTCTCTGTGGCTGTTATTATAACATACATTTCAGCAGTAGTCAAAAGAATCTCCTCTACCTCACATAATAGGATCCTGATTTAGACTGGATAATCACTAGTCATTGATCTGGGTGAAAAATGTCTTCAGGAAAGGAAAAGAAAGGCTTGAGATGTAACTAGCCCTCTGGCAGAGACATGGATATTAATGACCTAAGTGTTTGAATTTCTGGTTAAGCTGCAGTATGCAGTACTCAGTGTTAAGCACTGGTGCTAATGAAGTACAAGGAGAAAAAAACAACCAAAACCCAAAACAAACAGCTAGGAAAAAACCCAGTGTAGTCTGTAAGGATGTATGTGAGAGATGAAGCAGCAGCCCTACTGTCTGGATATCAAGGTCTCAGCTGCTGCAGCCAGCTCACTTGTTTTGAGGACTGACTCTTCTCCAAGGTGAAGAGCATCACAGGACTTGTTATGCTCTCAATCATATCCTGATGGATTATTGACACATTTGACATATTGCTCTGTCATCAGTGGATGTTTGCACAGAGCACGGCCAAAGCCCACATGTGCTCAGAGTTTTTGGGAGCCACAACCCCAGCATCCTCTGAGCTGAAGGACATGGCCCAGGTGCTCACTGACCTGTCAGCCAGGGCATGGGGCAGCTTCTTGGTGTGCTCAATGCCACTTCATGTCTTCCCCTCCCCTGTGGCCCAGCCATAGCCAGAGATGGCTTCATCCAAGGGTGGCCAACACTCAGAGATTTCGGAGGAAAGGGCAGGGGTGGGTGAGCCTCAGGTCTCCTCCTACCCTTTCCTACCCACCATTACCCTCCCAGCTGTCTGGTCTGTGTGTGTCTTTGAGGTAAATACTTGATTCCTGAGCAAAACTGCCTGACTACAGGTATAACTTTTAAAGATATTGCTCAGCTTTGCCTTCAGATATCTCAGGACCCAAATGGCTGGGGGGAAGTAACCAGCACTGGAATCTTGCCCCAGTTAGTTACACAATTGCATCATCAGCACCTGCATCTGGCATCAACAAAACTGCAGAAAAAACCTAATCCTCATGTTTCTTTGTAAGAAAACATGGACCTGTAAACCTCAAAGGGGAAAATATTTCACAGACATTTGCTATGAATATAAAGCCAGCTCATAAACCTTATCTTGCAAAGCTGCATAGTAATTTTGAAAACTGCAGCTACACCTTGCTAGATGCAATGACCTTAACATTTTCCAAGGCCTGCTTCTGACTTTGCTTACATGAATGTAAATAAATCAAGAGCTCCCCCACTGACCGTAATGACAGTATTCCTGATTATCACTGTTGTGGTAGCACAGTCAAGCTCTGTGGCAAGTGACACCACGGAAAATGCTATGATAGCAATCCTATACTGCATTGCATGCATCTTTTACCACCTAGTAATATTTAAAATATGGGATGCATTTGCTTCTTGAATGTCTTGTAAAATGCTACACACTATAAATAATTCAAGCCAATAATAATGGGATGCCTGGGCATTTCTTTTTCAGGTTTAAGGTGGCAACTGTCTAAGCTGGTGAAATAAACTTCTTTTACTGAAATAGTTTTCACTATTGATGAAGAAATAGCTTGAAATTAGATGCACTACATATTAGTAATAGAAAAAGATTTAATAACAAAGCTAAATAGTGCTGGTATACACATTTTTTATTATCTATTCATCTTCTGTTTGGTTTTCAATCCCTTCAGAATGGAATTGAACTCCTGTGCCTCTACCCTGGGCTAATGCTATAATCACAGGGATTTTGCACAAAGAAGGAACACTGGCTTCTCCTCTGGCTATATTATAAAACTGATGAGCATTTTGTTTTTCAAACAGATTTTAGACATGTAGCTTCAGATGAGGATTAGGGTATATCTCTCAAATGGAAGAAGAAACTTTGGCCTCTGAGTGGGGTAGAAGTAACCAATAATCCCATCTTCAGAACTTCCCCAGCAGCTAATTTATTGGGCTGGCTTTGCCTCTCCCTTCCTTCAGCAGAAACTTCAGGATCCCAGCCTGCCCTAACTCTTCCCACAGGGTGATAGGCTTAGGTGACCATTTCAGGACATTTCTGCAAATCAAATGTGACAAGGTTGAGTTTCTAGGGTAAAACACAGATTTAAGTATTTCTCAGAAAAAATATAAATGTACCCTGAAAAAGACTACATCCTGTCGTACCATTAAATCAAAATCAATTAAGCTTTGTTTCCCTGCTTGTTTTGCTTAATTATTCCATCATACCACTTCCAAAAAGCTATTCATAGTTACATGTGTCACATTACCTCAGCAAACCTCCAAAGACTCAAGGTTTACAGGCATATTTTGTGGAAGAGCAGCAAGTGCTACATGGCAAAGAGATCTTCTCTGAGACATCTCCCTTCATGGAGCTGCTGGAGAAAGTGCAAACCCTTTTACTTTCTCAGTGATGGGACCTAGAGGAAAGAGCTTGGGAAAGAACTGGCCAAGGGTATGGTTTTTTTCATATGGGTGAGCCAATATTCATCCAGTCTTTACTGGTTAATGTGTCTGGAGGTTTAGCTCCTGGAACTGATCCCTCAGGCTGTAAGACAAGCACAAGGAAGGCAATGGAACTGCACACCTGATGGGGGGGGGGGGTTCAGGTGGGAACCAGAGACTCCTTTTTCAGCAGCAAAAAAGGTCCCAAAGGTGTTCTATAACACCAGCTCTACCCTCAAACCACAGGTTCAGTATGACAGTAAGTGATAGCTACAAGTCTGAAAATGAGTGCTGGATACCTCACTTGAGCAGATGGGAATTACTATGCTGAACTTCAAAGGAAGGAAATTTAATTTCCTTGCGATGCCAGATCTTTCTTTTCACCACCTCATTCCTCTGCCTGCCAAAACTCCAACTAAAGAATTGTCCATATCCTGGTCTGAATCCTTCTATGGAGTCAGAACTTGAAACAGTATGTCTGTGTTCAGAAATTATGTGTAAGTCCAATACAACACAACAATAACTCAACTGTAATTGCCTAGAAGTACCATCTGGAATAAACCAAATATGAGCAAATCCAGAACCTGGGGAAAAAAAAAAAAAGGATGGACAGAGGCATATCTGAGACTGCTGGATTACCCCATGACTGCTGAGTCTAGTCTTCTGCAATCAACACAAAACATTGGAACAGATCTATGGTCCTTGATTTCTCAGAGTTTTTTCCCCACATGCTCCAGTTCACTACAGCCAACAAAGCATCTAGCAAAACCCTCACATATACTTAGCACCAAGTAGAAATCACTAGAAACAGCAACTCTCTTGGGACAAATGAAGAGAGCAAGAGAGAGAAGAAGGATTGCAAGTGTCCTGTTCCTAATCATAGAATTACAGAATCTTAGAAGTGTAGAATAATAGAATCACAGAATGGTTTGGGTTGGAGGGGACATTAAAGATCATGTAGTTCCAACTCCTATGCATGGGTAGGGACACCTCCCACTAGACCAGGCTGCTCAAAGCCCCATCCAACCTGGCTTTTAATACTTCCAGGGTGGGGGAATTCATAACTTCTCTGGGCAGCCTGTTCCAGTGTCTCATCACCCTCACAGAAAAGAATTTATTCCTAATATCTAATCTAAATCTACCTTCCTTCAGTTTAAAACTATCACCCCTCATTCTATCATTACACTTCTTGATAAAGATGAAGGAAGGTAGCGCAGCAAAGCTTGATAATACAGTTTGCTCACTATGTGAGATGACAGGTAACAAGAAAGATTAAATAATAAGTCACCAAAGTACTTTTCAACCTGAGTGGAGGGGAAACTTTCCTTCTGACCACAAATCTAAAGATGAAGGCAACCTGCAGCACATAGCAAAGATCTATCAAGCAGACACTTGGTACGACCCTGAGCCCCAGGGCACCCTGACCTCCACCCTGGCTCTGGATGTGGCCAGTGTCCAAATCCTTGCAAGAATGCTAACCCTCCCATCAAAGCTTTTTCACTCAGTCTGCCAAAGTCCTGCAGCATGAGATGACAGCAAATGTAAGCATGATGCAGTGTGGCAGTAGCTTTAAAATCCCTTTGGGCATACCAATGTACAAAATACCTAATGATTTATACTTCTAGAGCACTAAACATGCCATTACCCCTGCAAGAACCTGGTAACTAAAAATCCCTAGGTAGATAGGAGTGTTCAGCTAGTGAGATTCTGTAGCTATCTGATCAGTGTCTTCTCACACAAGTAGGAAATGAGAAATCATGCATTTAATACCTGCAAAATATGAATTACTCAGTAGAAAAATAAGGGAGAAAAATCAAACGCAGTTCCAAAGCATTGCACTAAGATGTCATCCCCTCAGTTTGGGCTCCATTATGACCTGTTGGCTGTTGGCTATTTTAACATGAAAATTCAAGAAGCTTTGCAAACTTCCTTTCAGGCAAGGTAAATTCAGTAGAAGTTGAAAAGTGCTGATGACCGTGGAAAGAAGGCTAAACTTCAGGAAAAAAAAAAATTAATCTATGTTAATGATGTCCAGAGGAAGTGACAGGAAATGCTGCTTAAGGGAGATCAAGTCCATTTTACCCTTGAGCAGGTATTACATGAAAGGCCAACAGCAGCTTAAGATATTCCCTTCCATGTTTGCCAGTATTGACCTTGTTCAGGCAAATTATCGGTCTCCACAGCTCCTCTGAACTTCCATCATTTTAAGTGCACACACCCCTCAATGCCTGATATGCATATATTACCTATGTGAATTAACCAACTTGCATTTGTACACTGAGCAGCTGATCTGAAATTTACTCCACAATTTAAAGAAAAAAAAACAAAACAAAAACCCAGAAATCATATATGCAGCTGGGATTGCTTATGAGTGAAAAATGTGGTATCTTTATAGCCAAGAGCATATGTACTCAGTATGCAGATCCACAGATATTGGATTCCCTTCCAAAATCATTGTTAAGCAAACTGACTGACTCTCTGCATCTTCCTGATGAACCAGAAGGAACCTGCTAATGAGCAGAAAACAAAGTAGAGTACTTTGCAAAATTTCAGGCCAGGGATTTAGGGTGTGCACAATGCCATGTCATCTATCTAGTTCCAGAGGAGTTGGCATGTGCCCACAGAACTGCATGTTTCTCACCAGGACAGGAGCTTGGATCCTAGGGAGGTGTCAGCATCTCTGTCACAAGCCCCAGTGCTGTGCCTTTTTTATGGCAAAATGTCCTGCCTGGAGCAAGGTCAGGTACCTCTGCACACAGCTGCAATGAGTGTTGTAGATCCACCTAACAGCTTCCACAAGTGACAATGAATGAGATCTGGTTTTCAAAGGGTCTCCTGAAGCACAGAAGATGGCACAGGCAACAGTCTCTTGTTCTGCAACACTTGCCCCAAAACAGCTTTATTGTTTAGTTTGTGACACATACAGACAGTTAGAAAAAAAAACCAGTCTTCATTTATGTCTCCACTCAAAACATTAACAAATGCTAAATTTCCCTCCTTCTTATTTCAGATAATGGAATCTATGTAATGAGAATAATTTTTAACAGAGCCTCTGTGTTTTCACTGAGGGCATATTTTTACCCACTGCATGGAGCTGACTTTGCAGATATTCATTCTGCTATTTTAGCAGTAGGAGAGGAGGTTAGCACACCAGTCATTCACTCCTGGAGATCTGGATTCAGTTCCTGGCCTACATGACAAGTGATAATGAGTTTGGTTATTGAATCTCCAGGGGATATTTGTTCACATTACTAAGCAACCGCATAATTTGGCGAGATGTGTTAAGTATGTGCTAAGGATAAGACCAGGGGCCAATTGCTCAAATGACTGATGCAATGCAGCCTTCCTCACATCACTACACCAAACTCCTCCTTTTTTTATGCAATTCTGCTGGAGACCAAGAGGACTCTGCAGGGGCTTCAGTATGTCTGGTTTAGTGTCTGTACGGACACAGGCCAGTGCACAGCAGAGCAGGTACAACCTGGATCTGCAGATACGTAATGAAACAGGACCTCTGTCCCTGCTATCAAACTTAGCACGTAATTCAAAGTTAGCTTACTCTGCTGAGCATCCTTTTTTGAGCACTCCTGCACCCGAGCAATAATAATCTGAAAAAAAAAAAAAAAAAAAAGAAAGAAAGAAAGAACTGGGATGTAAAAAAATAATGATATAATTGTTCTTGTTTGCATATTGGCAGGCTGCTCTTCAGGTTTTGCATCTTCAGGCTTTGCTCTACAAACACAATGTTTAGAGAGTTTCATTTGAAGAAAATGAGAACTGAAACTCTTGCATGAAACTCCACAGAAGGGTATGTTGGACATTGAGAGTATCAGCAACACTGCAATGTCATGTTGGTTAAGCATTTCAGACTGCAGTTTCCTTAAAATGGGCAGATGGATTCTGCAGCCGATGTGGCAAAAGTAGTTGTTTATCCAAAGGCTACTTCCAGGAGATCTTTTGACCCTAGTCTAGCAGACTGTGCCCTGGCTTCAAGAGGAAGCATGTGCAAGCTTTTATATGCTCTTGAGAATGATGGCACAGCTACTGGGAGAGCAGATTGGGTCTTTCAAGGATGATATGTATAGGTATATAATTACTATGCTATTTTTAACAAGTCTGGCAACCTCTTCCCTGGGCCTCTATATGATAGATTTATGCCTCTATATGATAGATTTATGTGGAGCACAACTAAGGAGCTTGCCCATCCTGGGATTTGGGAAGAGAAAAGCAGACTTTGCTTTGTTTCTGCATGACAGTGGCACATAAATGTTTGTTGGTAGTAGGTACCCAGAGCCCTGGCTAGCAGACCAGTCAGCATGCTCTGGCACCTACAGATTTTGGAAAAATTTGGGACAAATGCTAAGGTGGTAAGAAGATTTTAGATACTTACAAGGAACAAAGGTGCTCTTCATCACTTTCTGGGACTTTGGTGTCTACATCTTTTAGGCAAGGGAAAGAAAACATTCTGGATTTTTTCTTTGAGATTCCAGACTAGATATAAACCTTATTCATGGGCCATAGCCATCTGCTACAGATTAAGGTTAAAAAGGGGTTAACACTTCCAGCATCTAGGAGATCCAGATGTCACATCATCACCCAGTTGCATAGCAAAAGTTAGAATTCATTGATAGCTTCTGCAGGAATTAAGGTGCAGCACCTGGCAGGCTTAAACCCATAGCAGAGAAACAAAAACCAGACGTAAGCCTGCTCTCAGTGCAACGGGAATGACACTCATCTGGGGGGGTGGCTGGTAGCTGAGTAAATCTGGAACTGCTGCAAATCAGGAAATGACTTGTCAGCCAACTCCAAGTCTTTTTTTGGCACACAAGCCTCTTGGGGAGGATAGTGGCAGGAATGAGGCATTTATGCCTGATCATTTGGGAATTTTATGAATAAAAAGATAAAGTTCACTTGCTGTGAATCACAGAAACCCAGAAAACTCTCCCTGCCGTGACCAAGAAAGTGTATGAATAAAAATCCATTGAAGAGAAACCATGGGAGAGCGTGATGTTCCTCACAAACAAACGCCAGTGAGCTTATGTTCACCATCAGCTGGGACACACAGCCAACAATTAAAGCTCTCCCATTTCTATTGGAAATAATGTTGTGGCACTGGTCCAGGTTTCACTGAAGGTCTGGAGAGTGACAACATCAGAGCCAGGAAGGCAAGGTGGATGTGAGCGGGATGGTTCGCTCACAGCAGCCAGGCAGGACACGGGGCCCCCTCACCCCCATGCTGCCCTCCCCTTCCAGCAGTGCCATGCCTCTGAAGCACAGGCAGCCACCACTATAGCATTAACTTCCACTATAACACAGTGGGGGAGAAGATGGGTAAAGGCTACCTGATTTGCCAGCCCACTTACAGAAATATCGAGTCGTGTCAGAAATGACAGAGAAAACATTTGCTTTGATTTAGAGTGCCTGCCTTCTATTTAGGGGATGCCAGAGAATCCAAGAGTATGAGCGAGCATCAAAGAGAGGAAGGCATCTAATCTAGCACTTGAATTTATTTTGTGTGCACTCTTCTCTTTTCTCTCGTAGCTCTCCACTTTGCCCAAATATTCTTTATATCAAGTTCTGCTCCGACGCAGCTCTTTGGAACTGTATAAACCTATCTGCTCAAATGCTCCACTTCCCGAAAAGCTGTGCCAGATTTAACTTCATCAAACCAACCATAAATACTAAATATGCCAGAAAATGCTGCTGAAATGCCAAAGCAAGCCACATTTTCCAGGTCTCCTATAGGGAGAATGAGCCCTGAACCCCAAATGAAGGCTTGTAAAAATCAACTAAAACTTTGATTGCTTTTTGCTAATTGGAAGACCATTAATATATTAACACCACTTCACCCATGTATGAAGCTCTCTTTCCTCCTGCCAGATTCTCTGTTAAGGATGGTATCTTCATACCTTAGAGCACTCAGCTGCATACACCTCATGCTAAAAAGCCTGGCAAGCCAAAGACAGGAGAAATATGAATTTGAAATACGGGGGACTGGGAGGCCATCCAGCCCAGCATCTTCTCCTGAGCACTGGCAGAAACCATCCTACAGCTGTGCTAGAGACTCAGACAAATCTCTCCAAGAAAAGCATGTCATTTGCCACAGCATCCAGTTGCCAACAGATGCTTGACCATCAGAAGATCTGCAAATATCTCCAAATGTAACAATGCCCAAACATCCCCAGGCAGACAGGCCTCATTTTCCAGTGACAGTGGTGTAAATCAAGCCTAAGCTTCTGGTGGAAAGTCAGCCCAAAGGAAGTGAGAAGCAAGAGCCATTTTACTTCTAATACATCAGATAATGAGTTGTTCAGGAATATGCTAACAAAAGGCCTCTTGATGCAAAAATCTGCCTCCATGTCATCTGAAGCATGAACCGTGATGAATTAATAAAATGATGGCCTGATCCTATGAATGGCAGGAAGCAATCTAATGATAATCGTGACAGTGGAGCTGGGGCAGCTCATACCAGCTTAGAAACTGGCCATATACATTGGCTATAGCATTCCTGGACAACTCTGACTCTTGGAGATTGCAGAAACAGCATCTGCTGCAGGTCAGCTTTCAGCTGAAGGAATTAAGCAGCTCAGGAGGTTGGTAACAGGATACAGGCACTTCCATCCCTGCTCCTGGCCACAGTTCAGCCCAGGTTTACATTGACCTTTGTGAATGAAGGGCTGTGCCAAGACAGGGACCAGGATGATGGGCTCTCCTCATGCTCCCAGCAGACATGTTTCTGCACCATGGCAGTAAAGCATGGTGCAGTTTGGTCATCTCAGCAGGGCAAAACTGATGGGAATGCAGTTAAAAGGTCTCATCTGCCCCTCAGGCTGAGGTGAGGGCATACTGGTAAGACAGGCATGGGGTCTCTCTACTCAGGCGAGATTGCAGATATTAATTATGAAAGTTTTTAAATAAATGTATTCTATGCAAATGAAAGCTAGCATTTTAAAGAAACTCCCAGGAGACAGAAGTGTTCAGAAACATTTTATTCAGACAGCAGGGTAGAATTCATCTGGTTGAAAACAACTGCTCCTGCTAGACTACAAAGGCACAAACTCATTTCTTCTATCTCTGAATGTCAAAACCACACAAGCTAAAGGAACAAAGCAGAGGATTCTCCTAGCTTTCCCTCCAAAACCAGGGAAACATTAGCAAGGAAAAAAAAAAAAGACACTAGGGATCAACAGACCACTTTGGGTCAGGCACAGCTGCTGCAGCAGTGGGTACCAGAGGAGCGATGGGTGCCAAAGGAGCAATGGGTGCCATGGGAGCAGTGGGTGCAGGCTCCCAGGGAGGGCAGTTGGCAGAGATCCCATGCAGCTGCAGGAGCAGGACGTGCCCCATCATGGTGAGGTAATGACACAGTTGGGGTCTGTTGAGTTTTGTAGCTGGAGCAGGAATTTCTCTGGAATCACTCACTACTTATAAAACGTAGTGTGCTTATAGAAGGCTGAGACTGAAGGCTTGAGCAATGGGACAGATAATACTCCTTCTGTGGCACTGTCATTAAAAAGAACTTTGCATTGAAGCCAAAGCACAGCACTGCAAATCTCTCTCTCTCCCTGGCAAAATCCTTGCTGCCTGCATTTTTCTGCGTTACTCATTACCACCAGGAGAATGATTTATTTTGAAATAGAAAGGGAGAGGAGATATTTGGCACCACAGCTTTGAAGAGCTCCAGTCTTCTGCTCTGCAAAAAGTATTCCAGAAAAAATACCATTAAAAAAAATGCATATTAAAAGGTAGAAGAATAAAAAAAATTGAACAGTGTGAATTCCAAGATGATTCATATCCTGTTCCCCCTTCCTCGACATACATCTGTATGGTAGTATGATACCTCCTGCAAGGAGTCTTTCCTTGATGAGGACAGTCACTCAAGAAGGTCAGCACAAGGTCTTGCAAAATTATAGCTCCCCCCAGCCTGGTGTTATTAGTGCTAATGGGAATGACTGGTTAAAATGAGGGAGCAAATAACAATTGCCTATCACCCAGATAAAAGGATGAAGGCACTCAACAGGATGGCAAATGTTGACATAAATTCTGAGTACATGACACATATGACATCTGTGGAGGGGAGGGCACGAGACAGCTGGATATGCTGTGCCTTGAGAAATTAAAAACTCTGCCTAATTGAGATGTACTGACCCCTTGGCAGGGCAGAAAAAAACCAAAAACCAAACCAACAAATACCTGCCTTCCTACAGAATCTTTTCTCTATTTTAATGCGGTTGGTTCCCTGAGGGGATTTTATGCACATGAGGCAGCTATGCATTCCCCAGTCTCCTTTCATAAAGGTCCAAAAGAGGTTTAATTCTTTGGCTGGTCTGAAACAATAATGATTTTCACTCCTGAGAAAATAAATGTGTAATAAACTTAGTGGTCCCTTCCTGCATTTGTTTTTATTTCTTATGAATTCTGTTGCTATCTTGCCATTTGACAGAAGGATATTTGGCACCAAACTTTAGAGGTGCTTCCTAAAAATGCACCAACACAGGGTAAGCTGCTGCAGATTTCTTATGGTCTACAAATTATTTCCAAGCTCTACATTTACAGCTTCACTTTCCCTCTTTTTTAAATGGCTGAAGAGATGCTGAAGATGAGCAGTTTTTTATTCTTGCCCTCCACAGCATGCATGGCCACCAAAGCTCAGCTATCAGGAGCTCTTTGCTGTTTCCTGGGCTACCTGAGCAACCCCTCACCTCAGCAGCAGGCTTTTGCCTCTCCCATCCAGCCAGCACTTTTACCATCATTAGCAGTGTAGGTTTTCACTGAATTTTTTCCCATTGTTATCTGCTTGATGGTCAGTTGTCAGTTTGCTGCTAACCCTTCTCTGGCTAAGCAGCCCCGGGAGGCAGCTGAGTTGGAGAAGTCTGATAACGGGGCGATGCTGACCGATTTGTCAGGAATCAATCACAGGCTGCACAGTTCACTGCTTATTAAAGGATGCCATCATTTCATCATGCTCATGTAAGACAGAGAGTTAAATCAGACTGACAACTCATTGCCAGCTCGGTACAAGGGAAAATACCAGTGCTGACAATATGACAGCCTTCAGGCGAGGCACCTGCGGGAAGGGGACGATGTGATGGTGAACAGGCTATTAGAGCATAGCATGCTCCAGCCCCAGCAAATCCCACTGCAGAGCAGTTTAACTACTACAAACACCTTACGTACTTGTCTTCTTTCATTAGGTCTTGTCTAATCTCATTAAGCTAACAACCTAACCAATGGCGATAAACCACTCACTCAACAAACACTGTGTAGCTGTAATTGGCATTAACAGGAGATACCTGCCAGCCCCTCTGTCAGTCCGAAAGGTGTTGTCTGTGCCAGACTTGTACCTGCTCCTGCTACTCCAGTGACTCTAGCTGGAGGGACACACTTGTGTAAGCAACTGATCTTCCATGGAGTCAGAAAAGAGAATAAGCACAATTTTCTTACACCTTGCTAATTCAAGGTGCAAGATTCTCTAGCAGCAGTATGTAGACCACTCCATGTCCTGCGAGACTCCACCTTAGACTAAGGGACAGGTACTCTTAAGGATGCTCCCAAAACTGGGAAAGCACTGAGCCCACAAACACCTCCTCCTCCTGGTCTGTGTCAGTAACATCTCTCGCTGCCAGTGAGGCACTGGCCCCCTTGGGCAGAGCTTTTACATTCTTTAAATGTTGCACAAGATTGTATTTCCACATCCAAGAATGATAAAAATTGGCAACACAGAGCAGATTTACTCATTCAGAGTTATTCTTGTACCAGCAGGAGTGAAAATCTGCCTCCATGCTTTACTATATGAAGCACCATTTGTAGAATTATTCATTAGCACTTCATTTATAAATCAGACTTAAAAAAAAAAAAAACTATTGGCAATACCTCTCTCTTTCAAATTCCAAACTTTAATAAAAATAGATTTCCTTTTCAGAGGTCTATGTATATAATACCTAGCAATATATTTTTTAATAATGTCTGTTAGGTTTGGCCATAAATCTTTGCTGCTAGCTTTCGTTTATGAACCATGGGTGTGTCATTGAGCCCAGGTTTTGTCTAAAAGGGAAGATGCATACAGGACAACTCTTTCTAAGACCCCCACCACTATTTTACTTCACCTTTGATAACTGGCTGCTCACCCAAGTGACAGTCTGCCACTTGACTCCTCAGGGTACAGCCACAGGGCTGGATGTGTCCAGGTCTGGTGCTAAAGAACTAATGGGTACTGGTGGAGTACTTTCTACCTTCTCTGAGTACACCCAGCCAGGTTAATGCACCAACTGGTAACCTTAGGAAAGGCAATGGCTTGCTGAGATGCTGTGATTTGACCTCATGCCAAGCCCCCATGCCTCGTTACCCACTCCGAAACAGTTTTGCACAATGTGTGTTTTGCTCAGAAACAGCTGGAAAGATTAATAAACGAGGAGATTGATTATGCAAACTGTTACTCATGCCAATGCCTCTACCCCCTGCTAGTGCAAGGTCTCATAAATCTATTGGGAGTCTCCAGGTTTTCAGCTTTTCTAATAGTCCCAGTTCCTGAGGGCCTGTAGAGCCTCCTGGTTCTGCTCTCCAAATAAGAAGGAGGCCTCAATACAGGCACATCCCTTCACCATTCTTCCCCAACAGGGACACAGAGAAACTTGGGGCAAATTCCCCCCTTGATTACATATGGTATTGCAAATGTATTTTTTAAAAATACAAGTATATTTTTACAAATCAGGAAGGTTTTAACTCATGCCTTTAGGTATGCGAGTATATAAGGCTTGTCCACAAAAAACTTTAATGATGAAAACCCACAAGGTGATTTTCCTGTCTAAAAAGGAGAAAGCATACTTTGATGAAGAGAAACAAATTATTTCACAGTGCATGCATTCATTGTACAGATGTATTAGTTTAACAGACAAACTTAAAAAAAAACAGCTACTCATCTGATGCTCTAATCAAGAGATTACAGTCGCCTGGGAGGTAAATATTACTGTTTACTATTTATAACTTTTAATAAGCTTTGTCCCATGAAGTAAGCAATTTTCCTTTCCAGTTCAAAAGATTCTCTTTAGTGAAAGAAAAAGCATAATCTGATTTTTCAAAACACACTAAAAGCAGGCCAAATGAGAGGCAAGTATTCAAGAAGCACTTTCTTTTTCATGTACTTTCTTTCTCATGTCCCCATCACTTCTCACTATATATGACACTCCTGTGTATTTCAAAATACAGGGCACATTTCCTCTGATGATTTATTAAGTTAAATGGCAAAAAAAGGTGGGGGAAGAGAGGCCTTATGTGGGCAGAGAGGTTTAGAACAGATCCAGAAGAAAGCGCACTGCAAGACAAAAGGTAACCATAACTTCTATAATCTGTTTTTCAAATAACATGCATTTAAATTTTAGACATACCATTTGATGTGTTTTTTTAATTTTTTAATTTTTTTTTAGTTATTAATATTACAACAGCTGCAAGCAAAAAACTGCTATTAATTTCTGGTGGATAGAAAGAGTACTTGATACCAGCATTTTCCAGGCTTCATCACTTCACAGAGGAAACACTGAGGGCAAGGTTTGTGGTTTACAGATCAACACCTTTTCAGGCAAGCACTGCCAGCCTCTTTGTGCTATGCAAATGGCCTACAGTTGTCAAGCTTAGCTCTGGGTTTCCTTGGAAGCAAAAGGAGTTTTCCTGCTGCTTGAAGGAATGTTACCCAGCTCCTGCTTCCAAATACTAAGTGCCCTGCTTTACTATTCACCTGTGGTTCTCTCACCACACGGAAGGTGAAATGGAAAAATGTTCAAATTCAAAAAACCTGTCCATACATGGAATGGGGCCATGTCCCTATTACATTACAGGCTGTGTCATCTGCTGTGATAACAAATATGTATGCAAGGAAGAAACCCAAGAAACGCTGCAGACACCAGAGCAGAGCCCCCTGTGCATGCAATATGACCTGGCTAATGTTTAAGACCCCTTTTAGAGGATGAAAATACTTCTCTGGCAACACTGCAGAGGTAAAACCAGCTCAAATTATCTGCTGTGTAAGCGCCTTTCACAGGAAGGAAATATTCCCAGGGACTATGAATCTTGTGACAGACCTTTCCTAGCTGTGTTATCCACAGCATGCTCAACCTTTTTGATAGGAAATAACATTTCTTTGCTCCTTTATGTGCTTGTTTACCTCCGTCTTCTCATTTCTACTTCACATTACTCATATCTTTTAGGCAGCTGGCTCTGTTGGGATGATAAAACTGACAATTTCAGCCACATATTCTTGCTCTATTAAGAAAGCAGCTTGCCTGTAGCGCTCACAAGAAAATCGTGGCTCACCCATGAACTCAGTCAAATCCCCTCCTGGGAAGCACTATGGACTTGTGTTGTGAGTTTCTGGTTGGAAATGTCCCTTGCAAGGGCCCTGGAAAGAGTCCACATGAGAAGCCATGCTGATGCCCAGCCAGGGGCTTGCAAGATGGCCCTTTTTAAACTACATTGGCAATAATGCCAGACCAGCTGCAGTGCAGGTCACCACATCTTCCTAAACACAAGACCAGCTGCAGTCACAAAAGGAAGAGCTGTGAGATACAGGCAGGAACAAATGAAGAAGTGAGATGCAGTTGGAGTGGAGAACATCACGAAACTGAAATTACCACTTTATAAACCCCAGCTTCATAGGGCTGCCTGAAAAATAGTTAAAATGACTACATCAAATGATAGCCTCACCAGCAACTCTTTAAATTCCATTTTTTCCCATCTCTTTCTGCTTCTACAATTAATTTTAATATTCAATCTGATGAATGAACACATTTATAAACAAATCATCTATTTATAAATAGACCATCCATCAATAAGTACTATTAATTGCTGCTTCTCTGTGAAGCTTTGGTGGGCCACATCCCTCACACCCCCCTCATCCCCCCCTTTGCCATCACCATACACAAGATGAAAGGACAGGACCAAGGATGACAACGACCCAGCTCCTGGTCCAGCTATGGCAGATTCTCCCCTGTCTTGCCTGTCCTGTCTTGCCACGGGCACAGCACATGCCACAAGAAGTTGCAAGGAAAGATCACATATATGAGAAGGCAGCTGAAAACCTGAAAATAATACTTGAATGAAGGAGGGTTCTGCAGACAAGGGTCAAAAAAAAGAGTCCTTGTTGCCTTCCTGGAAACATTATTTGTAGCAGTCTAAGATGATACCAAAGAAGAGCCATTTTCCCAGGAAATAAAGTTATCTTGTTTTTCTGAAGATAACATTACAAGTCTAAACCAAACTCAGTACAGAGTTATCTCTGTCACTCCAAAATTTAACCTACTGATTACACTTGTGCAGAAAACCAACAAACTCCCATGAAATCAACTTCTCCTCTTTATGCATCTGACTTATTCTCATTACTTATATTAAAAGAATAAGAAATATTTTAGGATTCAAAAATCTGAAATATTTCAAGCTACCTAGAAATAGGGCCTTCTGAATGGTTCAAAAACACCTAACATACTAAAGCCAATATGCTTTCTTTCATTCTTATTTAATATCAAATTCCAAACTGTCCTGGCAGATCCTACTTGGAGGATCTTTGCCCTATTAAGTCTCATTCCTGCTAATTGTCTGCTGAAAGCTGAATAAATATGCTTTCAGGGCAGCCAATGTGTTTTGAGGGTTTTGGCTGTCTCTTGGTATGAAGGTTCCAAATTTTCCTCATTGCTGGTTTTTTTTTTTTGGTTGTTGCTGTGGTTTTAAGAAAAATTATGTTAATATTTTGAAAGCAATCCAAGCCTGCTTTTCACTCTCGTAATTACTTCCACATCATTCAGTGCTTCCATCTTTGGAAATATTTCCAGGGTTCCTCCTGGCCATTATCTACCCTGTAAAGTAAAAAAGGGTACGCATTTCACATTTGTTTTTCAGTAACTGGGAGGTATGTTGCTTGCTGTAGAATAAAATTACTCCAAAGACAGCTTTGGCTCTGTTTCAGTTTCAAAGTTATTTTCTTACTTCCACATAGCATTAATTTTGGGATAGAACAAACACTGACATTCGTCCTAATTTTGAAATCTGACTTGAGGTTTTACAACGCTGTTTTCATTCACACTGCAACAGCCCTCTCTATTTTAAGGAAACATTTACTACATATTTTCAATCGATTTGAGGTTTAACCTCATAAAAGTCTCCTTAAGGTGATGGCCTTCACACTGATCCATTTCCATCACAGTTGAATGCAAAATACTT
Source organism: Calypte anna (assembly GCF_003957555.1). NCBI lineage: Eukaryota > Metazoa > Chordata > Aves > Apodiformes > Trochilidae > Calypte > Calypte anna. Next base: position 138,440,179 of record NC_044244.1, on the reverse strand, counting down.
CTATGAGTGTACACTCTGCTTTATTGAGGCTTGGTCTAGAAAGCCAGTGTTTGGTATGGGATGGATTTCCAATGTAAGTTTTGAACAATATCACAAGCATTAGAGGGAGGTGGGCAAGATCAAAACACTAAATAGACCTTCTGAGTGCCAGGCACCTCCTGTAAAGAGAAAGAGCTGGCAGCCTGCTAATCACAGTGGGGTTGACTCTGGTGCCCTCATTCATGGAAGAAGGCCAATGCTTTTTAAGGGAGCTTTACTGAATGAGGTGTAGCTTGGTGTAAGGATGACAAGAAAAAGCTCATCTGCTGGCCAAAAAAAAGCTAAACTTTCTTACTCACTCCTTTGCTAACAGCTCTGCCTTAACACTCTGGGCTTTTTTCATTTCCACTTGGAAGTCAGGAGAGCTTCCCTCCAACTTCTGAAAGCCAGAGTGACCTAAAGCTCTGCAATGTTTTAATTGGTTCACATGGGAGCCACCCAGATTTGAATTCCTGATTTATGTTAATCATGAGCTGAAAATTCTCTTTATGCCAGAGAAGTCCTTCTTATTCTACCCTCACTTAATGTCAAAGTGGGGAAATATACAGAAATGCAATTAACATTTATGTTCTTGACCTGACTTGGACAGACAAAAAAAATCTCTGTCAGATAGTGTAAAATGCACCAAGCATATTTTTATTTTAAGAAGAATTAAATAAGTCAGGCTTTTGAAAAGGAACAAAAAAAGGCTATGTACCCATCACTTCTACTTTGTAGTCTCAGATGGTACATGCATATATTTGGGGGATGAAAAGGAAATCAATAAGAAACCCAAAGGGTTTTTAAAAATGCAGATCATCACTCCCATTCCTGGGTTTACCATTCCCTGATGTTCCAAGAAGCTAGACGGAACAAACTTTCATCCTGAAGAAAAGCAAGACTCAGTCAACTTCACCCCATGCTCCCAAAGTTGACAGGGACACTTTGGAAGAGAAAAGCTCTGCCTACGCCGGCGTGTGGCAAGGAGAGAAGAGGGTTAGCAAAGTGGAAGAGCCAGTGCTGACAACCTAAGGACCATGCTGTAGGTGCTTTGTGAATTTAACCTGAACTCCAGTCCGTGATCATGAACTAAATACCCAATATCAGTTGGGTGCATAAGGGGTGCACTGGGCTTCATCTTCTCACTCAGTTCTCTCTGAAAAAAGATCAAATTTGTGTGCTCCAGGACCACTTGGTGACAGAGCCAAAGCACAATTAAGCAGGATTCTCAGATGAGATGTTTCAAACACAGACTCCTGGTCCAAAATACAGTAGAAAAATGCACAGTAATCAGATGTGTGGTGTTTACATCTGCCCCAAGACACCTGATAGAACAAAGTGCCACCTCACCCCAGTGCTATTGCAACCTCCAACTTTTGTTGTGAAACTAAAGAAAGCTGTCACAAGTCTTCCTTCCCTGAGCTTCATGTATCAATCAGCTTAAAAGCAGGCAGTACAGGCCCATTATATGTTAGTCCATGTCATTTACAAAATTTGTAAAGTCTGTTAACTTGTATTGGACACAGCTGAAACAGGATCAGTGGATGTAGATAAGAGTGGAAGAGGTGCAGGTGAGCCTCCAACCCAAGGAGCAGCAGTGCCCTGTCCATGAGACCCTCCTGAGTCACCTGGGGACATTCTGCAGGGAATCCAGACTTTTCCCCACTGGAGCTCCTTCTCCCACTCTGCCATCCCATGTCACATGTGCAGCAGCTCAGCTCTCTCCTCACTGTTTATGCTACCCTGTGAAAATCTATAATTACCCCAGTGCCATGAGATGTTGAGATAGGTGGGAGCAGAAGAACCAGAGCAGATCAAACAAGTGCCCATCTGATCACCTTTGGCAAACAGAGACAAGGAACTTAAGTCTTTCTAGAGACCCACAGGTATTTGGTCACTTCAGGGGAAAGCCTAAGCCTACCTGATTTTTCTTGCAGTGGGAAGAAGAGCAATTGCAAGGTGGGGAGGACAGCTATTTCTGGAGAAAATCCCACCTAGGCAACAGCAGAAGTGCTGTAATGAAGTTTGCTCAGTCCAGACTTCACATCCCCCCCTCATGTGCTTCCCCATCCCCTTCTGCATAGTAGCCTCCCTGCCCAAAATCCCCCAAATGAATGAATACAGAGACTCATAGAATCATAGAATCATAGAATTAGCTGGGTTGGAAGGGACCTCAGAGATCATCAAGTCCAACCCTTGACCCACCGGAGCAGTTGCTAGACCATGGCACTGAGTGCCACATCCAGTCTTTTTTTAAATGTCTCCAGGGACGGAGAATCTACCACCTCACCAGGCAGTCCATTCCATAGCCTAATCACCCTCTCCGTGAAGAAATTCTTTCTAATATCTAACCTAAACCTCCCCTGGCACAACTTAAGACTGTGTCCTCTTGTCTTGTTGAAGGTCGTCTGTGAAAAGAGTCCAGTTCCCACCTCGCTACAGCCTCCTTTCAGGTAGTTGTAGACAGCAATGAGGTCTCCCCTGAGCCTCCTCTTCTTCAGGCTGAACAGCCCCAGCTCTCTCAGCCTCTCCTCACAGGGCCTGTGCTCGAGTCCCTTCACCAGCCTGGTTGCCCTCCTTTGGACCTGTTCCAGGACCTCTACATCCTCTTCCTTGCTTATCCTTCAGCTGCTTGAGAGCATCACATCCTCCTGTTAATCCCAGTCCCCCACTCAAAACAGCGCTTTTTTATCAGCTCTGTCCAGTTTCTCCCTCTAAAAGGTTGCTTCACCTCATTTAGATCTTAAGTCTTCCAGTTTTGCCAATACTGTACCTTAGTTTTATCTACGTCTTTTATATAGCATATATATTCCTGTTTCTTGTGTCCTGAAGTAGTAAAAAAGGGCACTTGGGCTTCCAAAGGTCAGCAATTGCTTTTTAAAAACCTTCTGTTTTGTACATCACTCATTCCAACACACTTTAGACCAATTTTCCCTTAATAGGGTCTCAGGAACCTGGAGAACCTGGACAGGACAGATGGAGTGGAATTGCTTCATTTCTAATAACGCAGACATAGTGCAAAGTGCTCTGAGAGTCTTTCATTCAGCACTTATTTATTGCTCATAATTCACCTTCTTCTGACAGAGAAGGGCAATGATAGAGCTAATTTAATATTTCCATGGTCAGATTCCATTCATATTTGAGTGAAATATCAGTAAATAAAACTGAAGCACCATTTATTAGGTTTCTGAAATTGTCACAGGTTAGGTTATCAAACACATTGTGTGCTGACAGCATGGAAATGATTTCACAATCCTGCTCACCAGACAGTGGCCAAGGAATCATTCAATCCAGGTGACCACTGCTTTAGAGAAGCTCTGCGTCCTTCCAAAAATATGGCCCGATTAAAAAGTCCAGCTGAGATAAATGAGAATTGAGTGAATATGGCAATTTATATAGAATTGTTTAATAGAGCTGAGCAAAGATGTTTGGTTGGGGTGGAGGGGGAAGAAAGTGCATTTGCAGTATGGGAAGCATGGAGTGGATTTGTGTTAGATTGCTATAGGCCACGAAAGATTAAATGCTTCTCATCCCCAAAAGGAAAATGTTCCTTCTCAGCATTTACCCACTGAAGCAGACAGGTTGTTTGTTTGTTGGTTGATTTTTTCTTTTTTCTTTTCACAAAGCTTTATCTATTTCAGTAAGCATCTAACAGCTGGTCTCTGCTGAGTCCTGGCTCTCCTGGGAGAAGCTTGGAGATGTTGAGAACCTTGGCTTGGACCAGGGTTTGCAAGTCCTGCATCCCTGGCTTCTAGTAAGTTCACTAGGATTTACTGAGAGCCAGAAACTTGAAAGGTCTAAATAAGGATGTTTAAGAAAGACTAGGAAAAATAAAGACTCCTTTAACCAGTTCTAGATTCAAGGTAGATCTAAACTCATACTGAGCTTCAGAAATATTGGACTAATTATTTCCACCACCCCTCCCCCCCCCCCCCCCCCCCCCACTCTATACATTGCTTTATCTTCCTGAAAGGTAAAAAATGGGAAATCATGGAAATCACAGGAAAAAAGGAAGGTTGATCTCAAAATATTTCCATCTGACTTTGGCAGCTTTAAGGGTATTGTGTAAGCTGCTCAACTACTGGACGTGCAACCAGCCCAACCCTTTGAAATGAACACATTTTAAGTTCAAAGTGAGTCAGAATTTAATAAAGTGGCTCATATTTTGAATTCTCAAGGGCCAAACACCCCAGTTAATTTGAGTGCCACCAAAGAATGGCAGTCTACTGTAAGACTGCAAGAAACAAGAAATTTCCCAAGGCTGAAAGCAAGAACCTACATAACCCCCCAAAAATGACTACATGAACTTTTCCTACTCATAACTCATTACAAAATCAAAGCAGTTTGCAGGCAGTATAATAAAAGAAAATGTAAGAAAGATAGAAAATGCCAGAGCTAGTGAGCTAGGTGTTTTAGCTGAAGTTATGCTTTTGGGCTGTGATTTATTCTACTGGACGTGCCATTCATTGGACTGTCGTAGCCCATCCACAGTCAGTGCTGTTTGCCAAATCAAGTCATGCAAAGACCAGGCAGGGAAGGATCACTCACTGTAATACAGTACATCAATCAAAAGGGTTATTTTCATGGACTTGGTCTCTAATCAAGCAGCAAATCATTCTCCAGTTTTGCTATCAAGGACCATTACTTGTAGGAAGTGCTTAATCTGAAAAAGAATGCATCTATTTGAAGCTACAGGGTGTCTGGTAAGATATACTGAAGACAGAGGAAATGAAATATGTGCCACACAATTTACCCTCTCTGGAGTGTTTTATGAGTAGCTTATTTGTGGGGAGAGAGGTAAGTTGCTGGCAAGACAGGAGTTTTAGCTTTCTATTTGTCTGGTTTGCTGAGTTATTACAAAGGTCACTCCTGCACTTCAGTTATCTTGAGTGCCACTTCTGACAGGGGAATTTTCAAATTATATCCAAGGTGCCTCAAATATTTGCAATAGGCTTCAGGGTACATGTGCCTTTTTAATTTAAGTGCCTAGGTAAAATTACTGTTACATCTGCCTGTTAAAGCTATTTCCCATCAAAATTGGGGTAAAAGCCTATAAAGCTTCAATGTGGGAACATCCAAAAGTGGCTGTCCTCCTGCCAGTGAAACATCCCTACCACGGCATGCTGTTCCACCTGAACATGCCAACTGGATCAGCACCGACACAAGAGCCATCTACTGCATCCCTCTGGCCTCCCAGCCATCATTTCAGAAAATATCAACCAAGGCACTGTATACAATGCAGCAAAAAAAGCAGCAGTACCAAGGGTGCCTTTGAGTTACCTCCAAAACCAGTTTATCGCTTTTAACATAACATAGTTGGCATCTTGCAGACCTAATAATCCATATATCTCCATTGTCCTTGCCCATGGAAGAGAGGTTGGAGGTAGGTGATCTTAAGGGTCTCTTCCAACCCAAATCATTCCATGATTGTGCACAGAGTGGGGTATAGGAGACCAGATCAGCTATTAGAAAGCAGCAGTAACTGAGGCATAAGGCTTGTGCCATCTGAAAAATGGGTGCTCTCATCTCCTGAGGGGTCTGCTTTCAAGGACAGATTTTCTCAGTGGTCAGAACAGGCCAATATGCCCCCACATACACAAGAAGTCAACTGCCTGGTGCCTTCTGGAGTAGGAAAACAGGATGGAGTATGCATATAACATTCTGGGACCTCTGAATTCCTGTTTTCAACTGTTGGACGTTGTTCACCACAACACTTTGCTCCAGGAGTGATCCTACCAAAATCTGTGGGGGTTTGCTATTTTTCGAGTAAGGGAAAGCAAGTGCCTGGTGGATGAAAGCAACACAGTGCCTTCTTGTGCAGATCTCTTCCTCACTCCTTCAGATTTCTTCTACATTCTTAGGGGAAGCGCTCCACCTAAAAAGTGTCCTTAAGTGCTTTTACAAAGGGAGAAATTGAGTTGCTGCTTGGAGAATCCCACTCGTAACCGTTCTGTACCTAATGCACGGAACACACAGAATTACTTTGAAGTGGCCATTCAACACTGTGATCTCCATACTGAAACATGTGTGAGGAATGTGCCTCCAATGCATCCTCCCTGCTGCCAGGCACTGGCTCTGCTAATCCCTAACAGTGTGAGGGAACTCTCTGCAAAGTCTTCATCATCAGCTGAGCACGCGCATGCAGGAACAGCCAGAGGAAACCAGGTTTTGGATACACCTCTGAGTACGGATAATCAACAAAGGGCTTTTTTCTTTCCCATGTATTTGTTTCAATTAGAGCTTATTGAATCATCCCTGCAGCCCCAGAGTGGGCTCAAGCAATCACCAGTGCTGCTCAGGAGGTAATTCAGGACGCCGTCTGGAATATTTGTCCTTTTTAATCATCTGCCACGCGCTGCTCTTTTAGGATGTTGTCACTCAAAGACTGAAGAACAAAAAGGAATATTAAAGTGAAAGGGTGTCCGTTTGAATGTGGCAATTCCCTGCATAAAAATGAGTCCCATTAATAGGAAAGCCCAACCTATCTCCAGGCAATATTTCAAGCCCTTGTCTCTCTGTAACCTCAGAGGAATGTAATTCCTTTATATTATTTAAATTATACACTAGAGGGAGAAATTATGAGGTACTGGCCATTTAAAATGCTTTCTTTAAAATCTATAATTAAACGAGCTAGCAGCCCTCCTAACAGCAATTTCATCATGGCAATCTAAAAAATTCTAAATTTATTGGCATTTATAGAGTGTCATTATGTCCTACAGCCTTTGGTCAGTAACCTGAGGTTTAAGCAATCGCCCTTGCGGCCTCACTCACTACTACTCAAGCATGTGAAAACAGTAAGTGAAATGATGGCAGACCAAAAAAAAAAAAAAAAAAAAGGCAAATGACTCCTACAAGAAGATATATATTGCTTATACACTTCTTAGGTCAAAATCTTAACTAAGTTCAATGGCTTCCCACTTCCTAAAGTAACCAGTGCATGGCTGCTACCCAGTTTGGAAACCCTGGGTGAATGAATCTTTGGGATAGATTTTTATCTCAGTTATCTGACTGTGAATCCAAAGTAGATTACTGATCTCAAAGGCATTATTCTGGTTTATGGGTTAGCAGTGGTTCTGTCAAAGCAATAGGTGCTTTAAAAAACATCTTTCTGAATTCAGCAGTGGTTCAAACAAGCTTGCTGAAAAATCAACTCTATTGTTAGGAACTACCACAAAAGAAATAGAACCACAGTTGATAATGTATGTGCCTAGTAACTATATATTTTCCGCAACACGAGGTCCATTTATTGTTTTTTTTTCCTGAAGGAATTGCCTATTTCTCTTATCCTACACTCCTGGGCAAAACACCTCTGAAATCCATGGCAGGTTCAGAAATGTATTAACCATTATAAAACTAGAATGTCAATAATTCTAACATTTTAAAAATATCTTTCTTCTCAAAACAGCAGGGAAAAATGTGTTCTGAAATGGTATAAAGCACCTGTGTAAGAGCTTGCTTCAAAAGGATTTTAAAAAGACAAAGCCCACCACAAGGAAGGAGCTTTTGGCTTGCCCAAACATATGTGCATAAAACAAATACACTCTTCTCTTAAAGTGAAGAATTTCCAGTGAGTGCATGTACCATTCTTGGGTCAGACAGTTTAATTTTATGTGGAGTATTCTTTAGCAAAAGGCCATATTCAGAAAGGGATTTGGACATCATTTACAGAATGAAAAGAGCCAGAGAGTTAAATCCCTCCAGAGCAGAACATGCACTTGAGAAACAGAATACCCAAGTTCATATCTCTTCTGTCTCGGGATAGCTGTGTAGCAAACAGAGGGTGGATGCTATAATTTATTTTCTTACTTACTGGAACAGTTCCACTTTCTATAAAATACACACTCACTGGAGCAGGAATTCACATTGCTCCCTTCCCATCTCCCAGCACAGGCAGGTCGAAGACACTTTCTGCTCTGGTGAGTATATTTAGTACTTCATAACAAAACACCTTCAGGGTAACAATGCTTGAGATCAACCATGCTGGTGATCAAGGCACAGTCCTGTGAGAGCTGCAAGAGTAAGTGCCTGCCTTGAACTGAGCAGGACAGGGACACGGACCTGACCACCTTCCTGCTGTCATGGGCTCCTCTGCTGGGTTGTCAGACAGTGCTTGAGTCCCCTTAAGCACCCCCTGTCAGGAAGAAAAATGCAAACATGAACCATCCACAGTATCTCTGAATTGTTTTCTTCAGCTGTTAGCCTGTTTTTCTAAGGATTATGTGATGCTACAGCTTTCCTGCCTCTCTAGATGACTTTTAGCCTGCTGGGCATTTGGCCAAACCTAAGGCAGCAGAGTAGAGAGCTCAAAGGCATCACCACGCTCGAGTAAGGAGACAGTAGTGAGCCCACACCAGAGAGGGGAGCTGGGGAGAGGAAGGGAAAGAGAGCAAGAGTCTTTCTGAATTCTTGGACAGAAGGAAAGCTTCAGGTGAACTGTGCATTACAGAACAACAGAGCATCCTCATGGAAGGAGAGCTTTGGCTGAGAAGTGGATTCTCTGGTGTCTACTAAGAGACGAATGCACATTGCAGCCGCAGGGTAATTCAGTTTAAAGTCAATCAACCAAGAGACAAGCCTCCATTGGAAAGCAGGCATCATTACTTTGGCTGCTAGTGGAGTTATTTGCTTATTAGCTGAGACAGCACCTCTCTCCATGGTACGCTGCTGGAAAAAAATAACGTGGAAAGCATCTTCTCTTACTAAACCAAGGGGCAGCCAGGTTAGTAGTGAAGCACAACCTGAACAGCAGAAAAGTAGAAAACAGCACATCTAGTCTGCCTTTTCTTCAGTTAAAAATTAAATGAGAAAATAGTGGCAACACTTGACTTCATAAGATTGAAAACTGAACTCCTCATTTACTATGTCACACAAAATAAAAATAAGACCTCTGTATTCCCCTTTCAGTGTCAAAATTTATTGTTCTGAAGGATTCTGAATATCATCTGATTTCTGAAACAAGCACTATTTAAAGCTTCCATTCCATTTCCATTTCTCAATGACTGAGGTTCAGGTCTTTATCTGTCAAGGATCTATAGTACAGTGTTAAAAGTCTAGTGATATTAAAAAAAAAACCCAACAACATTTTCTATTTTGCTTCCAATACTGGTGCACGGGCAAATTATTGGCATATTGTAGGAACTTCATGGAGTGAACTGGATTTTAGTTCTTTAGTTGCTCACTTCGAGGATGTTAGAATGTTGTTTTACGTTTAAAACACAGCTTTTTACCCCAGGGAAGTATATACTCTAACATCTTGTTTTCTCTAGCCAGTCTCTATTCCCTGTTCTAAGGTTCACAGACAGATCATGCTCATATTTATGTCTGTTAATGAAGCTGACTCCAGTCCTTTATGTTTCCAGTCTCCTTAGCACAAGCAAAAAAGGCCTTTAAAAATCTGCAAGAAATAGAGAGATCTGATCCTTTCAGAATAAAGTAAGGTGTAAGAATTCTCTGCACAAATATGCATGCAAGTAAGGCAAAACCTTACATTACTTACCTTACATTTTAAGGTAAAATCTACCTCCAAAATAAATGGCAGAGCTCACCTCAAAAGTTAAGATACCAAAATGAGCACAACCATGAGAAAGTCAGACCTGTTCCCAGAAACTAATCACAACTGTGTTGAAGTCTGAAACCACCAACAAATGGTAGGAGGGAACCCAAATAACCACAGCAGTGTTTCCTGGGAAGGTAACACAATGTTCCTTGATAAAGCTGTTACTCTGTGCAACCAATCCCAAGCCTCTTTCTTTCCCCAGCTTTGGTGCCTAATCGTGCAGTAAAAGCTGATGATAAAGCAGGGCTGTTTTCCCTGGAGCACACTCTACGCCCAGCACTCTCTACTCCTCCAGCTCTCCAGCATTTCTAATTTATAAATTACAGAGGCTTAGCCTGAGAAACTCAGCTATTGAGGGAAATTTCCCTTCCTCTTGGCAAAACATGACTTGTGCATATGCATGCACGTAGCTCAAGCTGAACTCCTCATCCCTCAGGAAGTTGGAATCAGTGGGATTGAGCTGAAGTTCGGGCTGTGATAGAGAGGCTCGTGTACAAGCTCACGATGAGCTGTGGGTTTCATTTTGGTTTTCACAATAATAAACTTTAAAACCTTGATCATTTTTTTAATCAAATTAAAAATCTAAAATGACAAAAAAATTTTAAGAGAGGAAAAAAATGAAAGTAAGCTGAAAAAATGTCTTTTTTTTTTTTTCTTCCCAGCACTACAAATCCCAGCTGATTAAACTGAAATGACTCTGAAGGAAGGTCCCACATTTTTCTCACAGTTATGAATGGGTATGTCTCAAGTGCTGCCTTGAGCTCTGCTTGGATGGAGCACCAAAAGGGTAAATGTTTATTTAAGCCTATGTCAGTATACAAAGCTAAGCTAGAATGTCATGAGTAAGTGAATACTGGGACATTATGGTATTTCCTTCTCTGCTGAAAAGGCATTTCATTTTAGAAATACAAGCTTTGGTTCTGATTAAACTTGGGCACAAATTCAGGCAAGTGCTTTCTTTATGAATATGCATATTTCCTCTGAAGTTAATTCCTGGACTTTTAAAAAAATTACAATTCTTTCAAACCAGGACTATCACCTGCAAGGGTGGGAAAGCCTGCCTTTCAGCAGGAACTGCTTTCAGGAACTGCTACTCAAAGCTGAGGAGGTCTTGAGGAAACCTCACTAAGCAAACAAAACACCTAGGACAACAGAGTGACACCTAAAAGCCAGAAGGACCACCAGAAAAGGGCCATAATGAAACAACCAGCTCTGGGGACATGAACAGGCACTGGGATGTATACAGGAGCTGTTGTTTGTCACCACTATCTCTGCTCACCAACCCACTAGTGATTAGCAAGTGTCTTGCCTTCTCCTGTGTGTCATACACCTCTGATGCACCAGGTTTCTCATCCTCCATGCTACATACCTTGCTCAAACGTTTTCTGTTCTCCAGAAATAACCTCTGAAGCTGAGAGAATATTTACAACCAGATCTCCTTCCACTTTCACTCTGGTGGCCCAAATGACAATCTTTTCTTAATTAGGAAGTCATATATACCTTTTTTCCAAATTTCAGTACCCACAGAGAGAAAATGCTTAATGTTATAGGACTCCTTCTTCATAAATCAAACTAATGTCAACTCTAGAGTATTCTTACAAAGACAGAAAAAACCCTTCTGTCTTCTGTCAAGTACCATCTTTCATCCAAACTACAAACCAGCTTAACCATTTCCCAACTAAACAGACAAAGTAATTTTTCCCCAGTTAATATTCAGTCAGTCAGGGATTCATGAAGGAACAGTTGTCTGAGTAATGCACACGTCAAACAATACAGTTTAAAATCCTATCACGTGCCTGTAATGAGTGTGTATTCACTGCACACCTAATCAGCTTTAGGAAGGAGTTCATTTTCTCCTCTATTTAAGGGCCAAGAAAGACTACAAAATGACCAAATCTCCTTCCAGAAAGAAGAAAAGAACACAATCTTTTTCTATAAGGTTGTTAGGAAAAATGCTCTGATTCCTGTTCAAATAGTTTATTCATTTGTAAGCAAGGTTTTTATGTAAGGTGACAAACTACCTGCTTCAGGAACAGGAACTTGCTCTTTGGAAGGGCTGGGCAGGCAGCAGTGTGATAGGGTCAGCAAAAGCCCTCATACCCAGCCACATCCACATGCTTCAGGCCTTTTTATCTCATGTTGCAATGCATTGAATACCTCCTAAGAAGTACTTGCTGTTTGGCACTTGCAAAGGAAGGGAAAATAAAACATACTCTGAGGTCATCTGAAAGGTGTCAGTCAAAGCACAAGTCCATCCATTTGTATCAATGAGGCTGTAATGAGTGATACTCAGGTTTGCTGATCTACTGAAAATAATCAGCAAGGACATTTGGGTTTTATGGCTCACTGATTAAAGACAGATGAATTTATGAACTGTCCAATGTCAAAAGCAAATCACTACAGAGCTGCTAAAGTGCAAAACTCCCTGGGGAAAAGAGACACTGCACCAGCACAAGTTGTACAGATAGATGAGAGAGCTACGAACCCCCAAGGGACAGGTGATACCAGCACCCACCTTTCTGGTAGTTTGGATGCAGATGGAATGAGCTAATGTCTCACACTGATGTGGCCAGGAACAGTCCCCTTCCTCCTCCTCTACTACCCCTCTTCTTTAACCCTTGTTTCCTCTATACCCATCTCAGCAATGAACTGACCCAAGCTCCAAAACCAGTGAAAAGCTATTGGTTTTCTAGATAAGGGAAGTTCCTCAGCTGTGCCACATAACTGCAGCCCCAAAGTGGATGGCAAAGCCAGCCTGGCACACCAAAAGGCCCAGCTGAGGAGGATTGTGGCACACTTGGTGACAGCTCTCCATGCCAATAGTGCTGCAAAGTCCTGTCCCCTGCGTTGAAATAGGTTGAGATAGTTCACTGGAACCAGTTGCACAGGGAGGTTGTGGCTGTCCCCTCCCTGGAAGGGTTCAAGACCAGCTTGGATGGGGCCTTGTGCAACCTGGTCTCTAGTGGGAGGTGTCCCTGCGTGTGGCAGGGGGGTTGAAACCAGATAAGCTTTAAGTTCCCTTCCAGCCCAAACCATTCTGTGATTCTCTGAATAGTTCCTGAACACCAGATCATGAATAAGAAGTGCAGGAGATTTTGAACAAGAAGTGCTTGGAGGTGATCTAGAAGAAAGGTAGCATGCAGAAGGAGAAACACAAGGTTTGGTATCTTGCTCCCATGGGGAAAGCTGCCATCCTGGGCAGTGTGACCAATTAGACAGATGGATGGTACAGGGCAAGCAATGAGCATTCAGTGAGAAAGACCAAGACCAGGAGAGGAAAATAAAGGTCTGCCAGCCAACTAAAACACCAAATAAAATCGCAGAGTCCTGTTAAAAAACTCCCCCAAAGGTGACCAGAGGCAGATGACTACAAAAAAGAGTAAGGACAAGTCTGGGCATTGTTGCTTTCTACTCATCGTCCCCATTGGTTCTCTTTTGTTTACCATGTAGGACAGAGGCTGATTGTCTGCACTCTCAAACCCCTAACAAGCTATTTTTGATCCAGTTTTACGCAGGACTGGTAGAGCTGAGCTCCCAGTGTACTCGCAGTGATGGCAATGAAACATTCCAGCAGAAATTAGCACTGTGGGGGGAGCAGGGAGGGAGACAACGGGTGTTTGAAAGACCTTCTTTTCTCAATCTACAAAGATGAGAGGAGAGCAATGTGCCATCTGTGTCGGCTCAGAGTGCACTCACTGTGTATGACCTCTCAACGATATTAAATGGATGCGATATTTTTAGTTTACACATTTCCACTTTTTGTGATGGTTCAGAAAATCCCCTGCAGCCTTATGAAAGTTATTTTGCTGCACTGCAATTTAATGGCAATCCAGTGAGCTTTCCACAAGCCATGACAACATTGACACAAACAATAACACTGCCATTTGCCAGTCAGAATAATTTTCTTTATGCCCTTGATAAGTCCACAGTAAGTTCATCAATGTATTAAAAGATACAGTTTGAAGGCAAAAATGCCATATCCCAATCTTTGCATGCACCAGTATCAGTCACTTTTACAGTGTCACCATCTGTTTTTCCATGTACAGACATTACAACTTACACAAGCCCACTAAAACATTAAGCCATTAAAGTTTCTCATAGCTTTAGACCATATGCTTCTTCATCCAAAAGGTTTCCCTCCCCACCTTCTATATTTTTCTCCCTATCTAAGGATCAGAAGAAAAAAAAAACAGCTCCTGAGGACAGTGCATCTTCCAGCACAAACAGGTTCATGGGTAGACTCACAATAACCTAAACAAATGACGTTGGACAAACTGTGATTAAATTCCACACTTTCACAACTACACATAAGGGTAATGTGACACACGGTGCTTCTGGGAGCACATGCAAAGCCTCAGAACAGCATTACAGCAGATTCCCAGGGAATTTATCAACAAAGACTTTCTCTCTTATTCATTCCTTTAGCAACAATCTATCTTAAAGGACAGCATAGAACATGTAGACCCTGTGGCGTCTCAAGAGAAACCAGATCTTTGTTTGTATACCTTCTAATATAATTTAGATCCCTGGTGATAAATATCTTACGGATTATCCTTTTTTTATTCCTGAGTTCACTGTGCTTTCCCACTGAGAAAATATTCTGTCAATCAATGTAGGTCCTGCTTCCTCTTTGTCATGTGCCAGCTTTCTTCCACCATGCCAAACACAGAACTAACGACTTGCAGCAGGCAGCACAGATGGGCACACAACTGCCCTAAGCTATGGAGATGCTGTATTTTTAACAAATACCAAAAAAAAAAATATTTGTGGATGGTCTTCCTGGGCCAGTCTTTCTGATCCTGCCTCAACTCAAAGGTCAAGCAGTCACCACAGCATCTTCCAGCAGTGCAATCTACACCTGCATTAAGATAGCACTTAAGGGACAGCTCAGCTTAACATAGGCAGAAGAGCTGATTATCAGTGCCCTGCTGAGTCCCCAGAAGTGCTGCTCATAAAAATATTCTCAGAATCCCTGTTGTATACACCAGCCAAGGAGCCTCACCATCAGCAGTGCAGCACCCAGTACTGCCAAGGCCCAGCACAACCTTCCCAGTTACAGCTGGGCTTGGGCTTCATCAGGTCCCATGCAAAAGCCCTGTAACACCTTGGCTGGAGGGACAGACACCCTGAGGGGACACAGGTAGCCAAAGCCTCCCTCAACCACAAGCCAGCAGACTTTGGCCTGGAAGCAGGTCACCCAAATGCTGGCTCTGTGCATGTACCTAGGAATCACAGAATGGTTTGGGTTGGAAGGAACCTTAAAGCCCATCTAGTTCCAGGCACCCTGCATGGGCAGGGACACCTCCCACTAGACCAGGGTGCTCAAAGCCCCATCCAGACTGGCCTTGAACACTTCCATGGAGGGGCCAGACTGGATGTACAGGTATTAGATGTAGAGGTATAGTTTTCAAGATCCGAATATTCCATGCATAAGTGGGTACGAAATGTGTTTTTATTTCAAATCCTTGTTTTTAAACACCATCTTAGCCTCCTGCAGCATTTCCCCCACATGTAAGCAGTATAAATGTCAGATTTATATTCAGAGAACTTGTAAATAAGAATAGTTTTCTATCAACACACAAATCAAAAAGTTGAGAAGGGAAAAAAAGAGAGAAATAAAAAAAAACATATTAAGTATATTACCGAGCACAAAAAGGAAGCAAAAAATTGTATAAATGAGATGATAGCAAGATGATGCTCTTTGGGAAGTGAGATTTTCTGTCCATTATACAGAGATACTGTAATAAGATACTGTCTGTGTAAATCAGACTAGAGAAAATTGTGCTCCTGTGTCTGGATAGTCAGTGCATTAATGATTATGTGCAACTTAGTAAAATTTGAAAGCTTCCTCAAATGCACTCTCTTAATTTTCTCATCAGTATTGCACAGAGGTAATTAAAACTGGTGCAAGTTCTTATATGTGCTTATTGGCTTCCAGCTTCCCAATATTTTTTTGCTTTATATCGCTGGACCATTTCTCTCCCGTGTGCCAGCGATTTATCACCTTTAAAATAAAAGAAAGGCTGAAAAAGGCACTACAATGCCCCAGACAGGTCGTTTAAGATATGCCTTCCCTAATTGATTGGAAAAACCTAGTAATTTCTTCACTTAGACAATACTACTTCTCTAATGCCATTACAGAGTGAGACAGAACATGGGATAGGTGCCACTGCAGACCATGCAGCCTTCGGGGCAGTGATGGATGCAGCAGCTCAGCCTGCTGATCCCCAGCCCCCACTTCCCCATCACACCACCATTTGCCACCCCTCCAGGCTGTGCGGTGCTGCCGAGCTGCACCCATCACCTGACTGATCCGACCTGAGAACAGCCATCCCAAAATACACCATAAAATTGGCAGCTACAGAGGATGCAGCCATCCCTTTGCATGCCAGACCGAGAAGATCCTGTGCACCCGGGCAGTTTCAAGCCTGCTGAAAGCCCAGCTACATCTTTGCTACTGCCAAGGGAGATGGTCTCTGTCTCCCTGATGGACCTTCTTTCCTTTTTCCAGCCCTGTCTCTTTTCTACACATGAGGGCAATCAGTCTGTTCAAGGATTTAGTTGCACTGAAAACACAATCCTTTTTCTCCTTTTGGTTTTCTTCTGTCACACTGGTTTTCATCTGGTTTATCAGGGCAGGGACGTCTGTTATGAGCAGCATTACCTCCCAGGGATGGGATAACACAGTTGCCAGGTGCTAACTCTCATTCTAAGAAGAAGAAGCATGGGCAGCTAATGTGAGGCACTACTCACTACTGCAAATGTGAAACCGTTTCCTATCACCACATCAAAATAGGAGAAGTGTTTCAATCTGCAAATGTGTTAGCTAACTTGTTTTAAATAATGTGATTTTAAGCCTGACTTAACATAACTCTGGACAAGCCACAGGCTTTCCCAGTGGTCTACCCACAAACAACCTACACATAAATAAAGCTTGTCCTCACTTGTATCGTACATTCCTAGGGCTCTCCTGATTTACATGTGCAAGTGTAACTGATGGATTGGCTGGAAAGCTGCCCTGTTGAAAAGGATCCAGGAGTGCTGGTTGACACTTGACTGAATACGAGTCAGCAGTGTGTTCAGGTGGCCAAGAAGGGTAACAGCATTCTGGCTTTTATCAGTAATAGTGTGGCCAGCAGGACTAGGGAAGTGATTGTACCCTTGTACTCAGCACTGGTGAGGCCACACTTTGAGAACTGTGCTTAGTTCTGGGGCCTTCACTACAAGAAGGACACTGATGTGCTGAAGCATGTCCAGAGAAGGGCAACCCAACTGGTGAAGGGTCTAGAGAATAAGTCCTATGAGGAGAGGCTGAGGGAACTGGGATGGTTTAGTTTGGAGGAGGTTTAGACTAAATATTAGGAAAAAATTCTTCACCAAAAGAGTAGTCAGGTACTGGAAAGGACTTCCCAGGGAGGTGTTGGAGTCACCATCCCTCGAGGTATTAAAAAACATGTGGATGTGGCACTTCAGGATACTCTTTAGTGGGTATGGCAATTTTTTCTGTGTTGACAGCTGAACTCGGTGATCTCAGAGGTCTTTTCCAACTGTGATGACTCCGTGATTCTGTGATTGAGTGTGCAAATCCAGTCTTCATGTTAGGAAAATATAAAGAAAGTTTGCCAGTGTGCAGGCATCCTCAGACTCTGTTTGGCCAGTGGGCTGGGGCTGCAGAGCATGGCTGCTGTGGACAGCATCACACCACAGAGGAAACACACCCTGCAAGGTGTGCCCAGAGGCTAAGTGCAACACGTTGTGTTCAGATGTCATCTTCCAAATAGTGCAAAAATCTAATAAGGATCTAACTCTACATGCCCATAGAAAGGTTTCTAGTGAGAAACTCCTGAATACTTTGTGGAGCCTACACTATACGACTTACAGAGAGGAGATGTAGTAGTATAAAGGGACCAGGACAAATTTTCAAACCTCTTGAAGCACACATGTGAGAAACTGAGAATTAGTGTGCCCCCATCCTGTTCCTCAGTCTTTTGGTGTGTCCCATCTTCTTGACTCATCCTCCTCATGAAGCACCACTTCTAAAGAGGGGACACAGCAGGAGCCAAATTACCAGAAGCTTTGTTCATGCCCCCTGTGTCGAGCACATTTTTTCAGTTCAAGATACCCTAGTAATTCTGTCAGGTCCCCACTCAGAGAGAGGTCTCAGCCCAAGCCCTTCTTGCAGACTTCTCTCTTTTCTCACAAGAGAATTGAAGACCTCATGAAAAAGTGTCAGCCTATGAGCAACATCAAGATTTCATCCCATTTTTGACATACATTATATTCTAAGCAAGGTAAAAAATGGTGGGTTTTCCCTTTATTGTGTCACTCTTCAGAAGCTATGAACAGCTGCAGAAGCTGCAACAGCTGCAGTTCCTACAGCTCCCTGGGGCATTCTAATGACCCCTATGACATCTGGGCACACTTTGACTTTGGCTTTGAGAGCCAAGGTTTGAGCGTTGGAGCTAAGCCTTATATTCTTTTGCTGTCCCTCTGAATGCCACCCCAAGCCGTCTTGCCAGGCTGATACCTGGGAATGGGTATTCTGGGGCCAGTTAGTGAAGTGTTCTGAAGCCAAGGAAGCAGGGAACACCTGCCACAGGGCTAGGACCTAGAGTCACTGCATTTTTTATGCTATTGCAGCAGGTAACATCTCTCTGGTACTGGGAAAAAAGGCAAGAAGAGTGAATACTTAGGGTCCTGCACTCCCATGGTAGAGGGTTCTGCACAGGGAACTTGCATTGGGCAGTATATACCTACTCAGGAGGCCTCATCCCTGTTTCCCCAGCATCAACAAGACATTCCACACCTAATTTTTACTCTCTACAACTACCTAGGAGGAGGTTGTAAAGATATAGGGATTGGTCTCTTCAATGAGGTTACAAGTGCTAGGACAAGAGGTAATGGTCTCAAGTTGAACCAGGAGAGGTTTAGACTGGATTTTAGGAAGAATTTCTTAACTAAAAGGGTTGTCAGGCATTGGAACAAGCTGCCCAGGGCAGTGGTGGAGTCACCATCCCTCGAGGTATTTGAATAATATAAACATAATACCTAGGGATATGCTCTACTTTAAAATTGTCAGTGTTAGGTTAACAGTTGGAGTCAATGATCTCAAAGGTCTTTTCCAACCAAGGTAATTCTGTGATTCTGTGAATTTCAGCAGAAGCAAGGCTCAGGTTCGTTGCCTCAGGCAGGCAGCAAACACAAAGGTCTGACACCAAAGAGTAAGGAGACATGCCTTTTAATCTCTGGAACTTAAACAGGTTTGTCTTCTTTACAACAGACAGATGTTGCATGACAAATCTAGTAATGAAACTTTCATAAATTCTAACACGTTCTTTTGCAAAGCAGAGCTCTGAGAGGATGCAGAGAAAAGTTAAATGAGCTCCAGTCCCCATTCATGCCACACAAAAACATTCTCTGACTGTGAATAAAACATGTCTTTGTCATCCTCCTCCTCCATTAACATGAAAACCTAGGGCCTGCTACCCCAGCTGATGATAGCTCTGCCTTTCTGGGGGAAAAAGTGAGCCACCGAAATGCAACCCTAAAGACTACCAGCTGCATGTGCTTTAATTCCAATTATGACAAGAGCATTTGTATGCCTGTCTTGAAGAGACACAATATGGATCCTGAAAACTGTTTAATACAACTATTAACAGTTTATTTTAGTCACCTTCACACAAGACTCAATTTACACTCAGTAGCAAGGTGTGAAATGGGAAAGGCTGTTGTTTGCATCCACGTTTGAGAGGTCTCATCACGCTATAGGAGGACCAAGAAGCCTGCCAGGTCCAGAAAGCTTTGCTCTATAGATCTGCTTTCTATGCCCTGCCATCCTTCCCTCCCACCCCAGCAGTGAGGAGTTACTTCTGTGCCCTGCTTTTTATCTCGCTGAAATTATGGGATGAGTGAAATGTGACTGCATTTTGATGCCACCTGTTGCAAAGCCCAAGAACAATATGCATTGAGGCTCGCAGCTGTTTCCTGTATTGTGCTCATTTTTAATACTGTGAAGCCAGAATTCCCAGAGTATTAAACCAGCCTGAATATAAAATAAAATAACAAAGCCATGGCTTCGATGCAATTTAACAGGAACCACAGAAGCACATGCTTCACACTGAGGCTTACCCCTCACTGCACAGAAATTATCTGGTGGACATATACAAAAGGACACATTCAAATAGTCCCCAAAAGCAAGCAGGATTACACTCATGAGGATCATGCTGGATTTGGCACACATCCCCTTCTCTTGTAATCATTTTAACAAAGAGAAAAGGCACTCCAATTCCTTAAATGCTGTCTTGGACTTTCTGGAGATTCTTTTTCTTTTATTGCATTAGGTATTAAATCTGCCCTCCAACCATAACCTAAAGTTTCCAGGGAATTAAGTACCTCACCTATGCTACAAAAAAATGATCTTTCCTTTCTGTATGCGAGTACACGTGTACAAACAAACTCAGTATGTATTATCTTAACAGTGAGTTTTCTCCTCCCTCCTGAAAATATTCTTTGCTGTTTATAAATTTTGGGTGCATGTAAGTTCTCCCAATCATTTTCTGAAAATGCTTCATGAAAAAGTTGAAGCCTATCAGCCAGAAGAAATGTGAGAAGGATTCCCAATGTAAAACTGAGAGCAGCAAGGGCGTTCAGCATCTCTCTTGCTGTCCCTTTGAGCCCCTTTCACGTTTACTGTGACACTGTGACATTGAACACGTTGCCACCCCTCTCAACTGGAGCACAAGGATCAGTTCAAAGGTGAGGTCATCCCATTTAGCTCCTTCACAAAGGCTCCAACATAAAACCCTGCTCTGATTATTTATAGCATAAATCAAGACACTGTCCAGAAAGACCAAAGCATCCCAAGCTTGCCTCAACTGGCCTTATCAATAGCTTGTTGTCTTGCCTTATGCCAGGCCTATCTTTGCTGCAATAATCATGCAAATCAACAGCAAGCCATGCACATATATTTGTAATTTATGTGCTCCGGGTGTACATGGCACCTTTGGTGAAACTGTGGAAGAAGAACCCTAGCAAAACAGAACCAAATCCAAGGACAGCTATACTGAAGTACTGCAGAAAATTCTTTAAATTTAATTAAATTTAAATTTAAAGATGTTTAAAGAAAATTCTTTAACTCTCAGGAGCAGATTTTTAAAAATACTCAGTTGTCAGTTACGGATTAAGTTTTATGTCATCTGCCCCATCATCTGAATTATTTACATCCACCATTTTTGTAATTTAAGTATTTCTTACAAGGAGTTGAGATATTGTACTCTACATTTTAACAGCAACTTTATATTTTTATGAAGAGAGATAGGCATTTGTCATTTTTTTAGTGTCTGTCACAGACTTTGTTCAGGTTTAAGAATATCTAAGAGAGAAGAATCCAGTGCTGTTAAAGTGCTGGCTGGACAGCAATGATACAATGATTAAGCTGGGCATAGTTTTGAACTGTAAGCCATTTGTTGGATTAAAATGAAGACTCAGCATCACATAAATATTTCATGAATTTGTATCAAATTTGCTGAATTGTTAGCTTCCGACAAAAGAAATCAGTGAAAAATGAAAAGGCTTCATTTTGACATATGGAAAATGAAAGGTTTTGATTTTCTCACTTGAAGTTACTTCCGTATACAAATTTTCCTTCTTTCTTAGAATATTTGAATTGGTTGGAAATCAAAATAAACCCTTTTATTTCCTGTCAAACAAAATGTTTGACTCAACCCAAAGCATTTTGGAGGCTGTGGGGTGCGGTGGTTATTAGCCCTCAATTCATAAAAAATTTCACCTAATTCACTCTCGGTCTGACATGAAATCATCCTTTTTTTTCCCTAAAAGAGGATAGGAAGCAGAAATGTCCGTTGTTCTCTACCCTCTGCTCAGTAGGTATTTTTCACATCCAGCATCAGCTAATCTATAAAATTATATTAATACAGGGAAGATCTACTCAGCACTTTAAATAGGTTTTACTGTTAAGTAAAAAAAAAATCACAGTGTAATAGCAACAGAAATCTCCAGAAGTTGGTTAATTATACTTTCCTTCCAATTCATAACAAGTTCTTTACAAACCCATACTCTAGGGTCTCAGTCTTTGGGTAGTATTTCAAGAGTGACAATGGGATTCAACGACCTCTTAAAATCACCCAGCTTCATAGTTGTAACAGCTGTGGCAGCATCACACAATGTGACCTTTCAGCATCATTCAGGCTTCTAAGAACAGATGCATCTCATCTACCCCTGAAAAGCAGGCGTTTGGCCTTTATGGCAATGCAGAGCTGCCTGCCCAGGCAATAGGGAGAAACTGGCAATTCAACAAAGTAAGCAGTCCTTCAACTAAGTAAAGACTTGTCTCAAACAAGGTGGACTTCTGGAGATAACTATCACTAGCAAGTGACTTTAGGGAGCATTCACTCACTATATCTCAGGACAGATGCCCAGTTTTAAAATGAGTCTGACCCTCATGGACAGCACAGATCCAAACTTCTCATAACCCTTAACTAGGCAGCACTGGATGCATCTACAGTGTACTCTTATCAGCTCTGTGTACCATCCCCAAGTCCATCCAGAGAGGCAGTTCCCATTTCATGGGCAAGTCAGCACCACCACAGAAATTTTGTTCTCTTGCAGGAGCAAGCCAAGGTCTACAAGATCTGGGATAGCAAGACCTTTTCTGACTTTTCTGACTTCATCATGAACACCAGAAGCCTCCAGACAAGAAAAACTGCATTTATTTCTGTGTATCTGAGTCCAAATGCCTTGGTCTCTGTAGCAGTACCCTCCAGAAGTTCAGCACAAGGAGTGCTTATCAGGCTGCCTGTGCTTCACCTCCAGTTTCCACCTGAGGAGCAGATGTTCACACAGATATCGCTCATTTTTCTTAATCACCTTTCACAGGGCATGTAAGTCATGCAACAAAGCCTACCAATCCTTAAATGACACTTCCACATCTCTAACCCATGTCTTTCCTCCCCTCTCAAAACCTGAGCAAGTGATCACAGCGAACTTCCTCACCACTGCTGCCTTCATTTTGAAGCAGAGCAGGAGCAACAAGAGAGGCAGCAGCCGTGCTTAGATGCAGGCAGATGTTCTCCCCAGGATGCCAGCCACTGCTGCTTCCCCTGGGGATGAGCCTGCCTGCCTCCTGTCTTGTCTCCATGCAACAAAACATCTTGAACCCACCTGGCAGCCCTGAAGGGTACCCCTGTGCCCATGCTGTGTCAGCCCACCTCTGTGTCTCCCGATGGTGAGCATCTCCTTCATCCTTTCAAGCCACGGGAGAGGAAATTCCAGCAGGCCATCCAGAACCAGGCAAGGATGTGCCACATTGCCAGATGTCAGCATTTTCCCTGTTACGGCCCCAAGGACAGTTTTGTTAATAAGTGATGATTATTGCTGGGGCTTTTTTCCCTGCTGGCTTCTCTTTAGAGGTTCCTGTGGTTTAAACCTTGGGGCCAGACAGAATAGTGTCACCCAGCTCAACTGCAGTACACTTTATTCAAAAAAATGCATATATTACCTACTACTTTCTCACTGAGAGGGTGTTTGGGCACATTTCCATTTGCTAAAAGAAAAATAGAGAAGATGGTTTTTCTAGAGCCAAAGTCAAGTAACAAATCTGTTCTTCTGAAAATAAAATCATCCCAAAACACCACTTAGAGAGGAATTTTAGTTTGTGGAAAACTAAATTTTAGTTTGTGGTTACTCTGCCATAAAATACACTTCACTGTTTTTCTACTATTTAAGTGCTATTACTGCAGATTATTTGCATCTAATTGTTATTTCTTCTTCTGTGTTGTTACTTTAATACAGAGCATAATCAGAATCCTGCAGTAGTATTGCATTGGACCAAGTGCCCTGCAACGAAATTGTGTTGTCACCCAGTCACTACAATGACTTCTTTGTAAGATAAAGCAAACAAAATAACTGAAATCCAGGCATGTAAATGCAAACACGACACATTCTAGAAGTTTTTTTATGAAATTTGAATTTCCTTTCAAGAAAGTACCACAAAATGCAGCATTTGGTTTTATCAAACATATAATTTGCTGAAAAAATTGGAATCATTCTGTGTTCTGCACTTTACATACATCATGGGTAAACTGTCAAAGAGGATGAGCTGCAGAAATAAGAATGACCTCTTTGGCACTAATTGGCAAATAGAAGCATTCCAATAATTGTTACAGAGCTGTTCTCCTTACTCATGCATAAAGAAGGATCAGATCTAAAAAGTTAGCTCCTAATTTACTCTGAATCCCTCTTCTATCTCTGTCAGCGATACAAGTAATTTACCAGTTTTAAAACACATTTGACAGATAATGCAGTGGAAGAGCTTTAGTGCTTCCTCAAGCTCAGTTTATTTTCCACATGTTCACATTCCAGCCATATAATCACCTTTTAGTGGAGTTCATAATACAATATGAAAGAAAGACAAAAAAAACCACCCCAAAAGATTCGTATCGAACTAATTGCACAGGCACAAAATTAGCAGGAGCACAATCAGAGTCGTTCTGACGTGTCAGCGGTCAGGTCCTACCTGTCGTCTGTCAGATCAGAGATATGAGCTCTGTGCCCATCTTCTCTGCAGGTGCCCTACATCTGCACTAGTGAATGGTGCAAAGGAGTGGCACGTGCTGGCCCCTGTCTCCTAAGAGTCACCCACAGCTGCTACACTGACATTTCACCACTGCCCTCATTACTATCACGGTGTGAAGCACAGATGAGAGAGCTCCAAGTGGAACTCCATCAATTTCTGAGATCTTGGGACACGGCAAGACAACACCCACTCTGGAGGGAAATAAATGCTTCAAAACTACCTGAAAGGAGGTTGGAGCCAAGTGGGGGTTGGTCTCTTTTCCCAGGCAACTCTCAGCAAGACAAGAGGGCATGGTCTTAAGTTGTGCCAGAGGAGGTTTAGGTTGGACATTAGAAAGAATTTCTTTACCGAGAGGGTGATCAGGCATTGGAATGGGCTGCCCAGGGAAGTAGTGGATTCTCCATCCCTGGAGATATTTAAAAAGAGACTGGATGTGGCACTCAGTGCCATGGTCTGGTAACTGCAGCGGTAGTGGATCAAGGGTTGGACTTGATGATCTCTGAGGTCCCTTCCAACCCAGCCAATTCTATGATTCTATGATTGCATATGAGGAGGGATGACTGAAATAACACATCAAGATGTGAAATACTCTTCCAGCCCAACCAATCTGTACTATTTGAAAGTTGCTCGTTCACTGGTAAGATGGACTTGATTGTGAGACAAAAAAATGTAGCTATTATTTTGATAATTATTTTAGGAAGTAAACAGCACTGAAATGGAATCTTGCTCAGAAAATCCTTCTCTGTATTGGTAGAACATGGATTTATACAAGAAATGCCTACAAGAAGAAGAATGCAAAACAAAAAAAATAAGGAAGCCAAGTTAAGGAAAAAAACCCACACCAATAATTCAAGCTGAATGTATTTATAATGTGGGAGTTTAGGTTAATGAGAGGTACTTGAGGTATCTACTTTACCTTAAATGCCTACTTTAAATGTAATAAAGACTAATTATTAATTAAAACACATATATTTAATTTCTAGAAGCTATCACTGAATGCCAGAGCTTCAGAACATGATGTAATTGTTCCCTAATGCCTCTGAACCAGGAGATAATTAAAAAATATCAAATTGCAAGACTTTAAAAGACATCTTACAGTGATGGAGTTTTTACTCAAAGAGTTCGAGAGTCAACCTGAGCTCAAGAGCAAGGTTAGCAACAGCACAAGCCCCACGAGGCAGATGTGAAATATACAATGTCCTTCTGAAATAAGGCCCTGCTGGAACATACAGGTTCAGAGAAGAAAGTCATAAGGTTGTGGTGGCTGCAAAGCCACATCAGAGGGAGCAAGGAGCTGGGGTGCCAATGCTGGCCCTGCATAATTTGCTTCAGGCTATGAAGAGACCCATCTAATGACCAATTTCCTCCTCACAAAATAATTCTTCTAACAGGAAAACCCCAGGAGGGACATAAACTATAAATTCCTAGATGTTAAATTGCCTCAGGCATTAACAAGTTTTTATTTTTGTCCTGACATTGTTTAATACAAAACACAACAAATGCTGCTGAGTTTTTTGTGCCACCCTCTAGACCAGGAGAGATAATTTCCTTCTGTGCTATGATATCAATGGCTCCGTGGTGAAATACGGATGATTAGCAGAAAGTTGGAGGGATCTACCACTGAAAAGGGATTATTGCCAGTAGTTTCCATCTTTGTCACCACTGTTTCAGCTCCCTAAGTGTTTTCAACCTGCTGTACTGAGCAGGTTTCTGGAAGGATTATGAAATATATTATATTCACCATTTAAATGACTGTTCCTATGAAAACCAAATGGGAGCAAAGGAAGACAAAAGCTGAGTACTTTGGAAAATGCCATTTCAAAGTTTTATGCCACCTTACTCTTCACATAACATCTCGGTGCAATCTAGTCCCTTAACTGTACCAATGTGGCCATACCCAGAACCTTGTCCACTTCCAGCTCCACTTGCCAGAATCAGGGTGAGGCTGGCAGTGGCTGTGAGCCTCAAGTCGTGTCCTCACTCACAGCATCCCCACTTCCCACTGAGCTTGCAATATAAAAGGACCTTCAAGAAGATACCAACACAATAAGCACAGTCATTGAGGATGCAGTCTGTACATTGATCCTTTCCTAAATCTCTTGCAAGACCTCCAAGATCCTGTAAAATATCACATCCTAGAACCCCACCCTCAAATGAAGATGAGTTCTCTGCTCACTGCCTTCATTTTACATAGTTTCTTTGTATTAAGAGGCATCCCTAATTCCTCCTAATGAATGGGCCAGTTTAGCAAGTCATACAAATTGCTCTCTATGTCTGCCCTATCCTAGTAGATGCATAATGTCCTCCTTTGTCATCACTGAGCTGGAAGATACTTCACTGTCATGACCTGATTCACACATGTAACCTTGCTTTTTGTTCTGAAAAAAAAAACACAGAACAGAAATGTTTATTGATGATTCCTCTTTTCTGCATCATTAACAATTTTTCCAACTCCATCAAGTAATGCCTTATACTGTTGCTATCTTTTCTTTCTAATATGTTTAAATAATCTTTACTGTCCCCAGCTCTGCTAACCATTGATTTTTCCCTGATGTCTTTAGCTTCCCTCATCAATTTTCTACACTTCGTAACTTCTAACTTACATTGCTTTCTGTCTTATACTCCTTTTTTTAATTATTTTGCTATAATACTGCTGCTTCTTTTCTAATTGCTGCCTTCCTCATAATCCTGAAATGGGATGGGCTTTTAGCTGATAGTGTCCCACTCCAGAAGAGAATTAGTATCTGCTTACCCAGTAAAATCCCCTTTAAAAACTCCTCTTTGCATTTTTACAGCAAAAGATTTTTTTCTCCATTAATTTTACTACAAGTTTTCCTTAGCTTTGTGTGTTGAGCTCTCTGAGGAACCAGGTGTATACGTTACTTGTTTCGTTATTCCACACACCTCTATGCCCACACTGAAGGCTGGGACCAGACATTCCCCAGAAGCCACAAGGGTAGAATATCTCTATGCATGATAAGAAAATTTCAGAAGACAGTTACTTCCCAAATTAAAATATTGCCATCCACCTTTTACTCAAATGTTATTAATGTGTTAGTTCTGTCTTCACAAGGCAGCGTGTGTCCCTACATGCTGTCCTACACCACTGCCTTTCTTCCTTCCACCCATTTCAGACAAATCTAAGCAGACTTTGCTCTCTGATTTAAAATGGTGAGCAATCTAAGGACCACTGCCACCACCACATTTTTCATAGAGGCTCTGCTGATTAATATTGATCCATGTGCTTTCAAGATCCTGAAGTTCTGAGTTATCCATATTCATACAACATGCAACACTGGCTTTATGCAGACTGTGTTGGTTCTTCCTGCTCTTCTTGCCCTCTCCATCTTCTATAGGCAAGCTCAAAATCAATGATCTTATTATTTCAATGTTAGGAACCAACCTATTAGTTTTCAGAAATGGCATTTATGCCATAATTGCATCTTTTCATTAGGGATAACGTTGTGTTCTTATGGCTTGTCGGAACTATTAACAGTTTCCAAGCACTAAGATTATTGCTTTATCTGACATTCTATACCACATTGACCCAATTTCTTCACAAAAAAATCTGAGTTCGAACTCTTTACTGCTCCCTCTTTTGTTTTTAGCTTTTTATCTCCCTTGATGTGTTATCTAATTTCCAAGAAGGAAAACTATCTCCTTTTCCTCCCACTCTGTATGAACAGGACTCTCTGATCTGTATGGGAAGTGACACAGTTGTCCACAGAACCTAAATGTCCAGTTTCACCTCAAAAAAGCAGACAGCTATCCAAACCCTGGGTCTCCTACCTTCTGTATTTTTCACTTATTGACGTGAAATGATATCTAAGAAAATAGTGGCTTTTCTCTATGTCCTTGCCTGAAGTCTTCTATAATCTGCATAATTCTACATTTTCCTAAATAATTTCCTCTATTGTAGAGAACTGCTGGTGGAAATTTGCCAGCCTTACAGTTTTGGTTTATGTTTTTATGCTAGGGAGACAGCTGACAGATTTCTTTATGAATTCTCTATTCATTTGCCTAAACATAGCATTGCTGGGGATTGTTGAATTTTAGGATGACTGAAGAATATTGTAGTAGCAGACCAACTCCTCACTTCACAAGCTGTAAAATGTCAAGTATCTCTCCAGTATCTCTTCTGCTCTGCAAGGG
This sequence comes from Calypte anna, assembly GCF_003957555.1. Taxonomy (NCBI): domain Eukaryota; kingdom Metazoa; phylum Chordata; class Aves; order Apodiformes; family Trochilidae; genus Calypte; species Calypte anna. Next base: position 138,411,860 of record NC_044244.1, on the reverse strand, counting down.
GAAGTTTCTCCCATAATTTTTTCAATGGGTATCTGAAAAAGAATTGCTATTTCTAGCTGGGTTGAATGTATTCTAGCTTGCTTCCTTCACCTGATCACATTCATTTAGCTGCTGCTTTTTCCATTTCTCTTTTTACACATTCCTCCTATTGGGATCTCAGCAGAACCTGGCTGTCCAAGTCTGTTTCTTTCAAATGCTGCACAGTGGCAGGATCCAAGTTTCTAAGATCAATCATGCTCTCCTTCTCTGTGATGGTTAGCTTGCATCCATGTACTGCAAATCTCATGTCTTACCAAGAAAAATCAGTCCAAAGCAGTCCCAACCTCTGAGTCTGACCAAAGAGCCACTGGTCCCTCACTGCACAAACACACAGTGTTTTCAGGGGGCTCACAAGAATCTCACCTTGCTGGTCACTTGGAGAGCACAGGGACAACTGAACAAAAAAGGAAAGGAAAAAGGAAAGGAAGAAGGAAAGGAAAAAGGAAAGGAAAGAAAAGGAAAGGAAAGGAAAAAGGAAAGGAAAAAGGAAAGGAAAACGGAAAGGAAAAAGGAAAGGAAAAAGGAATGGAAAGAAAAGAGGTACAAATGCAGATACTTCAGCAAAACCCCAGCCAGGCCCTTCCATCTCTTTTCCCAGAAAGCAGCCCTAAATTTTCCCAGGTGAGCTGTTCTTAGCACAACCACTCCCACAACCCGGTCTATATTTTAAGTAGTATTTTACTGTTCTCATAATATAAACTGTATCACCCCAGAAGAAGATAACTACTTCATGTGGAATTACTGGAGAGTAAGTGCCACACCAGTGAGGTTATTAGCTGGAGATTTGTACAGGTTAGCATAGATATGTCACTGTGGGTGGATATGTCTGGATTCATATAACTTAGGCAGTGAAAACTGAAGAAAACACCAGGGGTGTAGGTATGGTTATGCATATGGGTTTACATTCAACCCTCCTGACTTCAGAACCCTACCTGAGACCCTAAACCACTCTTGCCTCCATATTTCAGAAATGAAGAGTGATAGCAGATTAAGTTTCTCTTGGGAAGAGCTTGAAATCAAACTGGTTTCTGCTTACTCATCTTGCCTGACTGTATGGAGGGGGCCTCTGTGACACGAGTTAGGTGGGTGGGTCCCTCATAAAGGTCAGCAGCTAGCAAATATTCAGTTAATGCTTGTCTCCTTTGAATTACAGTATTTTCCCAAAATAGACTGGTGAGCTTCCTCCTGAAGAGCTATTTTAGTTGCACATTTTTCTAAGAGGCAGCTTGTGTGATCGTATTCAGACACAACCAGTGATTTGGTGCATTAATAACACCTTGGAACTAAGGTAACCTAAGAATATAAAATGTTGAGGATGTGTGGTATTCCAGTCTTAATGTACTTTTCCTGAGGAGTTTTGCAATGAGGCCAGTTGTTAAAAGTTGTTATGACACACTCCTGGGCTTTCACTTTGACTTCTTTTCACATCTTGTTGAGTTTTCCAGCATCTGAAAAGGCCATTGCAATGTGCTGAGGTCATATGTTAAAAAGTTGAAAGCAGGGGCCCTCACTAATGGTGCTCTGAAAGCAATTGTTTGGCAGAAGTTCATCACATAAATTGCTCTATACCTTTTTAGGATCGTAAAAGGAAAAATTATACTTTGTCCTCTAAGGAGGGGATGTAAAGATGATGTCTTAGAGACATTGTTCAGCCACCAAGAGCTGGAAAGAGAACTGGATTAAGTGGGTGGGGACAGAAAAGGCCACTAGCACCAGCAAAGCAGACAGAAGAGAAGGAGGGAAGGGAGTCAGGGAAGTTGTAAGTAAAATCAGGAGAAATCAGAATATTCCTATCTACAAGTACAGAGACAGGAAAGTCCCTCATCTACAAAACTAACACCAGACTTTTGTTAGAGGGTCACATTGTAACATGTACATTTAACACCGATTTTTATTCCTATCTACAAGTACAGAGACAGGAAAACCCCTCATCTACAAAACTAACACCAGACTTTTGTTATAGGATCAAATTGTAACATGTACATTTAACACAGATTTTTATTACTGTCATTTAAAAATTGTACTAATTCTTGTTTGAAATGCATAATTTGGTTTAAGGACTGTTTATTTCAGCTTAGGGGGAACACAGAGCTCAGTAGTTTTAACCAAGTAAAATAACCTCAAAACTAACAAAGACTTCCCACAGCCTTTTGTATCACTTGAGACACTCTGCCTTAAAGACATACCGAAAGTGAACAGATGCAGGGGTTTTTTTAACTTTCTGATCTGTCAGGAAAAGGTTTTCAAATGCCAACATGTTGGAAATGATATTTAAGACTGGTTTTATTGGTGGATTGCAGCAAGGGACAGTTTCTGTCAGCACAGAAAGGAACCATGTGGAGACACTAAGTTCCTGCTTCAAGCCTTTTTCTCCCTTGGCTGAAACCAGCAACACCTGGAGAAACAGTCTACTGGAATTTTCCCCCTGTAGGCATAGAACTAACTTGTCACAAGTTCTTCCAAGGAGCAATATTCCTTGAGACTCAATGAGGGTGTGACAAGGTCATCACTCTCATGGAACAGCATTTGGCTCTGCTACCAGGACTCAGCTCACCAAAATGGGCTGCACTACTCAAGGGATACGTTTCACAGATGGGCCAAAAAAGGCTGGGATCTGAACTGGACATTACTATTTCATCACAGTAATATTTACAGTACTTAGCTTTAGAGCATTCCTTCTTTAATACTCAAATATTCAAGAATCACATAAAGTACAATTGCATGTATGCCTAGAGACACCCTATACAAATATTGGCCAGCAAGGCTTTAGGGGAATAAAAAATGTTTAAATAAAAACATAGTCTGTAATTCAAGATATCAAATATTGTTGTAAGACAAAAGGAAACCATGAGGAAAGCTGCATCAAAATTTACAGGTGCACAAAATGTTCAATTTGTTTGGTTTTATAGTCATCCTAGCCAAAATAGAAATGTTAGCAGCAGTGAGAGCAAGCAGTACTTTTAGAAAATAGGGTCATTTCACTTGTGTTCTGATTTTTTCCCATTCTCCCACTTATATTTCATTTTCTTACACTGAAGACTCAGGCTTGCAGAAAGGCTAGGAAAGTGAGACCCAGAAAGACTGGATTTTTAAATATATGCGAGCCTGATTTTGTAAAGACCTGCTTGCCATTCTCCACTTGAGTAGTGCCAGTGACAGGAGAGCTGGTTGTGAAGGCAAGGGGAAGCACCATGAAGTTTTTCCAGGACCAGTAATTTGACAAGCAAAATCTCTGCCAGTTCACAACCTCCAGAAACCTATATGCTACCTTTAATTAGAGTCTGAGTAGAGTCCAAGTGCCCCTAAATTAGGGTATGAGTCGTTTTCATATCCCTATTCATCCTGTGCACCAATTGTAAAATATTTTAATGTCCTGTGCAGTTGAAGATGACATTAGACCTTCTGAAATGTGTATTAAGCCTCCAGACTGCAATTCAGAGCATATGTTTTGCATAGTCTGTTGAGGACATAATGGCACAAAACTAGGATGCCTTTAATGAATAAAACACTAGTCACTGATACCATGTACATTATACATACTTTCCACTTTACAGGCAAAGCAGTTACAGCTTTCACTGCCTGAAGACTTACAACATTGGACTGTGACTGTACCACATGTGAGAGCATAAGCACTTCAAGGCAGTCTTTGAATGGGAAATGTTGAAATGAAACCAAAGACATTGCCCAAAGCATTGCTGGGAGTCTCAGACCTGGCATTTTTGCCTCTGAGTCAGCAGAAAATCAGCAGTGCAGCTTGTCCCTGGGGTCACCGTGCAGCCCTGCTGGAGAACTAAACCACAGGTTGGCCATTGGCTCTGCTCAAAAGAGATGATGGAACCATAGAATGGTTAGAGCTGGAAGGGACCTTAAAGATTCACAGAATAAGAAAACTATCAAAGTTGGAAGGGAACACTGGAGATCTGCTAGTACATCTCCCCCACTAAAGCAGGATCACCAAGAGCACATTACAGCAGGATACAAGTTCCAAACTAGTTGCAACCTCCCTGCCATGGGCATTGACAACTTCCACTAGAACAGGTTGCTCAATCATTCAACCTGGGACACCCTGGGAACACTTCCAGGAAGAGGGAAGCCACAGCTTCCCCTGGCAACCTGTTCCTGTGTCTCACCACCCTTACATTAAAGGATTTCTTCTGCATATCTAGCCTAAATCTACCCTCTCTCAGCCTTAAACCATTCCCCATCATCCTATTGCAAAATATCCTTGTAAAAAGTCTAGAGAGAGCTGGAGAGGTCCAGCTTTCCTGTAGCCCCCATTCAGGTACTGGAGGTACTGAAGATGTCACTCAACTTCTGGTTGCCTGGCCAGATTTAATTTTAAACAGTCATATCCTGCCTACCTCTATTTCTCCAGCAGTTTAACAGCGTATTATAACCTCATTATTTTTCTGCCCTAAACTATCATTTTATGTCCCTCCACATTACTAAAATAACTACCATAATCCATGCCAAAAGTGCATTCCAGCAATACTCAATATGACATTAAGGATTTATCCCAAGCTTGCCTTCAACAGGGTGAATTTAAAGTAATTCAGCACAAGTTTCCTAAGAAGGCCCCCAGCACCCATTAGGAGCAGGCATAGGCTCTACCTATTTTGCACCTCACAATCACTGTCCCTTTGCTAGTCCTTGATCCAGAAACACAAGCTGGGAATACATGAGAAATTTGCTCAAATCCTGTAAACTATAAGAGAATAATGCTTCATCAATACTTGAATTGATCTAACCATATTTATTCCAAATTGGTTTTAGGAGAAATTTACTGCAATTTCAAAGCAGCTTCTTTTGGTGCAGTACCACCAGGGAGAGTGGCAGCTCGGTGATGGAAGGTTTGGTTGGTTGTCTTCAGAATCCAGCTACACTGACATAAAAAATACGTAGAGTAGTAGATTATGCATGTTAATAGATAGAGCTACGATGACCTAGGTAAGACAGTATTTTAACCTGATGTACAGGTCTCTCAGCTTTCTCCACTCATGGTGTCAAGTCCTTTTTTCTAATGTGTCTTTATAAGTCCAGGACTTGGGACCATGTAATGGGTATTTGCCTGATCACATAAGCCAAAGGGATCTGGGGTGCCCCAATGATGAGGATCTAGCAATAGCCCACACCCTGCCAGAGAGTTCCTCTCTCCCTGGGACCACTGTGTGAGGTGCACCTCAGCAGCAGATTGGAGGTCAAACCAGACATCTGATCCTGATAGTCAATCTGAAGATAGTGCATAAACCATGTGCTGGGCTTAGTATGAATTCACTGAGCTTTTCTCAGTTCTACACACTTTTGTTTCGAATTGAGAAGGCCCATAAACAGCCTTTGCACAAAGGTAAATTGATTAGGTTTGATTTCTTGCTATTTTTGTGTAAAACTGTTTGAAACTTACTTAGTTGTATACTGATCAATATAACAGTTGCTCACGCATCCTCCTGGCTCTGGTGGTGTATGTTTAAGAAGACAGAATGCAAGTGATTCTGCTGTCACTTGCACCTGTGCAAATCAGGTATAACTACAATAAGTTGGTGAAATTGCACCAATCAAACCAGAAGTTGGGAGACCTTATTTCAAATTATTTTGATAGAATGCAGTTCATACAATTAGATTCTACCCTGTGAAAATTTGGTGTTTCATGGAAAAAAAGAGTAAGTTGATTTCCAGTTTTCAGTTAAACACTTCTTTTTTTTTTCATCACACCTTTCCAGCAAAGAAAATATTTTCCGATTAGTCCTGGTAACCAGTGTTTCCTAAGAGAACAACCATGAAGTCTATTTCCAAAGTATTCAGGTTTCCATTTCCTGATTCTGACATTTGCACTTTAGGGTAAACTTAGTTAGGCAGGAAAGGCTGTCAGTTTTTTTTCCAGAGTCCTCATAATCCAGGTCATGTTTCCTGGACATAACATGTCCTACTCAACTTCTAAGGCAGACCTTGTAAGAGTTCAAAGCAGATTACTTCTTCCTTTCCTGTTCTTCTGCCTATTATTAGTTATCCATACAGTCTCAGTACATCCAGAAAAGCTGCCTTTTGCTTTTTGGCTTTGGGAAGTAGGAATTATTTCTGAAGAAATTTATAAATATTTGCTCTGAATGCTTATACAAATGAGTTATTTCCTGCAACTTGCCTCTTGATACCTTAAATCTGTTAGAATTTTTGGCATCAGATCCTTCATTCCCTCAGTGTCTCAGATCACAGTGTGAATTGACAGCTTATGAAAAAAAAAAAAAAAGGACGAAGTAATCTCTGGAAACACTGAGTGCTACAAGAAAATAATTAAATAAAAATAGGAAGGAAAACAGCTTAGGCTCATTTGGAAACAGAGGCTGGGCTGAAGAAGCAGCAATTTCTGGTGGCTCTATTTTTCTCATGGTTTTACTGCTGTTTTTCCTACATCTCCAAAAGGAGAGGTTTAGAAAGGTTTCATGTCAGTAGATCCCTCTGGGTTCTTGGGCAGCTGCTCGGCATTTACAAGAGCTTCTCTGCAAAGACGTCAAAATACATCCAAGAAAAAAGAATGTGGTGCCTCTATGGCCACTTCTCCACTCTCCAGCTGAGGTTTTGCTCCCTTTTCACTTCCTTAACTCTGGCAAGATGTGGGGACAGCTTGTGCCTATTACCCTGCACAGGGAATCATAGAATTGTAGAATGGTTTGGATTGGAAGGGACCTTAAAGATCACCTAGTTCCAAGTCCCCTGTCACAGGCAGGGACACCTCCCACTAGACCAGGTTGCTCCAAGCCCCATCCAACTTGGCCTGGAACACTTCTAGGGATGGGGCAGCCACAGCCTCCCTGGGCAACCTGTGCCAGTGTCTCACCATCCCCCAGACAGATGCGAAAAATATATTTATTGGACACTGAAAATCTGATGTAGGTAAATCTACCATGTTGAAGAGCCAGGAAGATGTTTGCTACATGGTGCTGGGGTGGGAAGCAAACAGTGGAGAAGGCGAATGCATACTTTAATGCCAGGAATGAGTTTCCCTTGAAAACCAGATTCACACCTCACAGTAATTTAGGAAAAACTCAACTGTGAATCGTAGGGGCTAGATGTCCCTCAGACAACAAGAGTGGATGCAAATCCTAATCCCTGAATGTTCTCCTCTGACGTAACTTAACAACTGCCTGGCCCAAGATCATTTAAAGAGAGAGGAAATTTATCTATATCAGCTAGTTACAGTCTTTCCTAAAATGACTACACTCCAGAAGCACTAACAAAGAAGCAGATGTAAGATTTTCTATGACTTATCTCCAAGGCAATTATTTATAAATCTCCTCGATTCATTACATGCCAAGCCTAAATTAATCCCCTGGTTTAACAACAGAAATGTATATGCATCCTTGCACATTACAACCAATAATGCATGCTAGGCATTTTGCTTTATAGATTATTTTTGTTAGCATAAAGCAATTTTGCTCCTTTTAAAAATTTTAGGCAGAAAAATCTTCTCAAAGAGAAGACCTTGCCAGGGACACTTCCTGCTGTGAGAACTTATATCTAGTCACTTCTGAAGGCTTCTGAGGGGTCAGGGAAAGATGTATGTGGTTGAGAGATGTACAGAAAAATCACATACAGAGATGCATACGTGCATGCACACACACACATACACGTGCACCTACACACAAAGTTATACAGAAAACTGCAAAATATGGTCTTCTTATACCTCCTCTTCTCCTTTCTGCAATAAAATAAAAATTGAATTGTGTGAGTCCCTGAAGATTTACATTCCCCAGGCTCAGCTGTTTTACTTATCCAAAAGACATCTTCCTCCTGCTTTCCAGAGGCAGTGCAAACAGGGGACTCAGGGCAGCTGATGGGCTGTGGCATAGTTTTGCCTGAGCTGTAAGCTCTGCTGCATCAGCTACAGATAGGAAGAAGGGATGATGTTATTTATGCTGCGTATGTCACAACTTTTTGCTCCAAGAGCTGGAAAGTTCAGGTTTGGAGGCAGGTGTTTTTTTCTTCCTCCCCTCCATCCAAACAGTAATTGCTCTTGCTTCTTAATGAAAGTCAGCAAAGTACAGGTTTTTAATTTAAGCTGTCAGTCAAAAGTAATGGAGGAGCGAGAAGGCCTGACGCTGCTTATTTTCTGTATGCTGCTGTAAAGCTATGTTAGGGGGTATGTTTCAAAAGGAATGAGGAAGGACAGAGCAGAGCTAGAATAATTAGCAAACAGGCCTTATCTAGGGCAAATATTATGAGGATAATAAAGCCATTAAAATACGCTGCTTGTTTGCTGATGCTAGAGCAGATGCGGCTTCTTTTCATGGGAATTAAAAAAATAGTCAAGGCAGTAGAAATTTTGTTCTGTGGTGTTACAGTATCTAGAAGAAACCCCACTCTTGCCAAGGACAGAAAAATTAAAATCAAAACAGGATATGTCAAAGAAATGTCCACACATGGCTTTGGCCATAGTGGGGAGCCTGGCTGAACAGGGCACTGCAGAGCTGTGGGTACCTATAACCTAGAGGGTAGCCTTGCAAATCATCTGTGTGTCCACATGGGGACTGTCACCCATGGCACTGAGTCCCTCGAGGCAGCAAGGACTCCTCCTTTGGCTTCCCCAAAGGCTCACGTATCCCAACCAAGCTCTAGAGCAACCCAATGCAGTGGAATAGACAGGCAAAACTAAGCAAGGCAACTCCAGCCCTGTCTCTCCCAGGGCACCTACCAAGGTGTGGAAAAGGAGGCTCTGGATAGGGATGGGGTGGCAGATCCCAGGGCTGGGACTGTCCCCAGACACAAGGACCCTGATGCAAAGGGGCTCATGTGTGCACAAAAGGCAGGAGAAGCTGGCTCATGCCTGTTTCTCATCACACTATTTTTGGAAGATCTTTCAGACTGTTTTCCCCTCCTTAGTGCTGTGCACCTTTTCCCCTTGTCTGTCTTTCCCTTTGTAATTTCAAGATGGGATGGTGTCTGGTTTAATGTCTGCCTTGACAGTCATTTTTTGTATGGCATAGGAAGACAAAGTCTGTAAGAAGTCATCTATCTATCTATCCTTCATAGATAAGGAAGAAATAACTCAGCCTTAAACGAGATGCAATGCAATTCCTGATTAAATTGCCACATTAGTTATGTTTGACATGGTATAACCTTGAATACTAAAAAACTCAGAAAAAAAACAAATTAAAAAGAAAGCTATATGCAAATAGGAAGGATGATATTTATGTACCAGACGGCAATAGGCTTCAGTCATTTTGTGCGAGATGCTTAATTTGACTCCTTCAGTTATTTTGTCAAAAGGCCACAAGTCCAACTTGCTTTTTACTTCCAGCGTTCTGGGACTCGTTATTTGCCATTCATGGTGATATTAATTCTGACTGCCTGAACGTTTTCATTATCAGAGGGAAAGGAGGAAACCAAAGATAACTTATCAGGCATTGTTCCCGTTTAGGTGCTCCTCTGAGATTTCCTTTTGGCTGGAATGTATTTCATTAATTCGGGGGACATTCTGGCATGGATGTCTAATTAGATCTGCTTAATGGGTTTCATGTCACAGAGGCATGTAAATCTTTCCATGGAGGACAAGGTTTGTATCGAGAGATTATGTACTTTACCAGACTTCCAAATAGAACACAATTTTCAGTACCTCTAAAAAATCCTGCAATACTTTGCTACAAACTTTTCCTTTCCTACCTCTTCAGACATGCAGAACTAGAGACCTGACCACTGTAGTCTCTTAATGGCCTTTGTGTATTAACAAACATTTGTTCTTCATTAAAAGCTATTGTCAGATCTGTGTATTTCATATTTATTCCAGAATTTCAGTCTTTTGACATCCACCTGATTTTTACAATCTACTGTGTGCTATATGCCACAAATGTAAGTAAAAATTTTATTTTACTTGTTCAGAGGTGGAAGGGATCTCAGAAGGGATCTCCTTTCAGTATTCTATGCCCAAACATCACCTCTCCCAAACATTACAAAATGCTACAACAGTCACTGTGATTTTTGTGTTATTGGCCACTTCACTTGAATGTGTATTTAGCAATTGCATACACTTTTCAATTTATATATTCAATACCACCTTTGAAATATCCATTCTTCTGTCTTAAAAATTTTAATACAGACCTAAAAACTTTAGAGAGAGGGGAGCTGCCAATGTCATGAAAGCAGCACAGAGCTCATACCTACAGGTCACTTCCATTTTGCAATTAAGCTTTATTTTTCTAATTCTGCAGGTGTTTAAAGTAACTGACTAAATACATTCTGCCTCATATATTAGAGACTACAGAGGAATCTGCAGGGGGTTTTTGTTTCTTTGGGTTTTTTTAATGCCCAAAGCTAGTATGTTCTGTGAAAGATGCAAAATATATTATCACCACTTGGAAAACTTCATTTCTTTTAATAAGTAGTTTGGTACTATATTCCTTGGGGTCTTAGGATGCTTATAGGTCAAGAGGAATTGGAGATCTTCTGCTTCAGCAGGTATCATAAAAAAAATCTGGCTCAACCTTCCAAGCTTTCTCATAAACTTCCAGCTCCTCTTTTAATGTTGCTAAATACAACTTCAACTACATCCCATGGCAAGCTGCTTAGATTTATTCTTGGTGGCACCAAACCCCATATCAGAACCCACTTTATTAGGACCCTACCTTCACAAAGACCTCTATGTGTGTTTGTAAGTCATAAAAATAACCTCTGCTACATGCAAAGAAGAAAGGTATTGTGATAAAGTCTTGAAAAAATGGGCTTTCTGTAGTTAAAATCTTTCCTAGCTGTAGAAATTAATTACCTCACATAGTTTTGTTTTGCAAAGAACAGGGGAGGAATAAATCAGCTCCTGCCCTCTCAAAAGATAGCTTTCTTTTTAAGCACATTCAATTATGTATCCAAAAAAAAAAAAAAAAAAAAAAAAAAAAAAAAAAAAAAAAAAAAAAAAAGCCTCAGTTTTGGGATGCCCCAGTGCTGTTTTTAAAAGATTAGATAATGAGAAACCTCTAAAAACTAGACCATGTAAGATGTTCAGAATTTGGCAACTGAAAACAGAAGCTGCAGAAGTGCTTTCCTTATGAACACATGCATCCATGCATCTGAGTTTTGATAAGTTCATGCTTATTAAAACATAATAGTAAATACATCTGATACCTGATACACTTGCATCTTAAAATACTATTGTGCTTTTATTTTTCAAAATCACATCCTTCTCAAACTCCAAACAAGGCAATAACCTTCCCCTAGTGCACATCGTTTTATGTCCTTTGCAATACTGATCATAGTTTTTCAAAACTGTATATTTTCACAGAGCAAACGAAAGAGGGTTTGCGTACACAGAAGCCCAATGGAGCAGATTCGTAAAAAGGAAGCACCTGCTGATACAGCAACATCTTTAAATTGGGTAAGCTGGAACTTGGTTGCCACGCTTATCCATTATCCCCAGACACAAAGCCCATAAAGGGCTCAACATCAGCCCACACTGGTAAGGACTAAAAGCCATTAGAGCACCTAATGGCTGCTCGGTGGCCTACAGGAAATGGATGGATGGTCCCAGTTCAGCTCACACAGAACAGGCAGCCACGTGATAGAAACCACCAAGCAGGGTGTGGGGAGGGAGACCGAGTTGCCCTCTCCTTCCCAGAAGCTCCATCCTCCCGCACACATCCGTGCTGTAACAGGCAAGCAGACAAAGAGACATTTTCTGGTATCAATTAGCTGCTTCTCTTAGACACGAAGCTCACTTCTAGGAGGGAGGAAGAAAAAAGTCTGGAGCCTCATGATAAGCCCAGAGGATTAATAAAGGCAGTTTGGTTTACGGGATAAAGTAAAGCCTTTATCACCTGTAGTTCAATCTACCAAGTTAAAAAAATACATGAAATCACAGGACTGGCTTCAGCACCACAAGAAATAAAAAGGTTAAATGAAGTCTGTGTTTGGAGAAGTATTTCTAAAAGATAAAGAAAGAAGGATACCCAAGACTGAAGGTCACGCTAGGCATTTCTTCCACCTTGTAAAGCTTAAAATAGTGAACACAGAGTTGTAGTAACAGGGAGAATAGTAGTTGTCAGAGATTTTTTTTTAAGAAGTTAGACCAGGGAGAGGGATGGGTCTAGGAGACAATCTCTGATTTACCGAAGGGGAGGGAGCTATAAGCTTTCAAATTATCTTCTGTTTGCCTGCTGCTTTGGACACTGTAATTTTCCCCTAAAACTTAAAGCCTCCTTCTAAGCCTCTGGTTTCTTCAGGGTGCAGTTTACCACAATAATTTTATTTTGAAATGCACTAAAGCATCAAGGCAAAAGAGGGGAGATGAGCGTGGTTTAATCCCTCTGTTGCTCTGCAGCAAGAGCAAGCAAGCAGGGAGATGTAAGTTTATGAAGAAGGCAGAAGAAGAAATGGGAACAGAGTAATCTCATTGCAACTGGGTTTAGAGATCCTGAGAAGGCAATAACAAGCTTCCAGAGCATAGCTGTCTGGTTGTAGAGCAGAAAAGCACTTCCAACCTCAACTTGACATCATTCGGCATCTCTTTAACTGGCTGTTATTTTACATGGCTATGAAGTACACGCCACAAGAGATTTTTGCTGCAGCGAGAGCCAAGCACAGACATCAAAGGCTAACATTTGGATGCAAGGAAGTGAGAAACACACTTTATTTCTCATAATGAGAAAGGCGACTTAGCGCTTTATCAAGCCCTAACTTCTAATAGGAGTTACATAACAGGAAGCTCTGCTCCTCTCTGCTGACTGCCAAATAGCTATCAAATATTAAAGAGACAAGCAAGAGCTCTGAAAGAGGCTTGGGTGGTCACAGCACAGCAGCCTTCGTGTGCACGTGTGTCTCTGCGTGCCTGAGACTCTTCTGAGCAGGGAGGATCCTGAAGGCCAGTGAACAGTAAAGCTCCCTGCTCTGTGCTGCATCCCCATCCTTCCCAGTTGCCACAGGAGGCAGGAGTCTCAGAGAGGCTGGGTGGCAATGGAAAAAATTGGGTCAGGTGCTGTTTGCAGCAGCAGTGCCAGGGAAGGGCTATTAATAAGCCCAAGGCACTAAGTTCTGCGAGCAACACGAGCTGTTAGACCAGCAGCAGTTCTAGTCCTTCCAATAGAGGGAACTTCTTGAGATCCAGTGATGGAATAATACAACAAGCATAGCTTTTCCCTAAAACACTAGTGTAGCAAGTCAAACCTCTTTTAGGGAACGGCACTTCAAGGTCCAACCAGGTGTTCCAGCAGAGACTCACAAGTAGTGCTCTAAGCCTAGAGCCCTCAGGGTTGGCTAGCCTGGATCAGTGCTGTTGCTCCAAGAGCGACTGACCTCTCTACTGGCTAGCTCAGGACTGAGCTGAACCTGTGTCTCAGGCCTCACCTTTTATTGGCCCCCTGGTCCTGCTCATGCACAGTGGGGGCCTGCCCTAATCAGGCACAGGTGGGCTTGACACAAGCTCATACCACTCCCTGACAATTAGGGGCACCTGGTTGCCTCATTTCACTACACACTAGTTGCTTGCTGGTTTTCCTAGAGAGGACAAAGGGAAAGGAGGGCTGCCTCTTGGATTCTCAATACTTGGAGTTGGCAATATTGAGGCTGTGCCTAGAAGAACGAAATGAAACACAGAAAGAAGATGAAAGATGGGAGAAGGAGGGATTCTGTTGGGCATCTTCAAGTCTAAGCTTCATTTTAAGTATACTATCTTGTAGCACTGAATTAGCAAGCCCTTCTGACAGTGTGGCTGAGGCTTTTCAACTGGATCAAAGACCTGAAAGGCAAAGAGGAATGGGATGTTTCCACTGACTTCCAGGTGGTTTTGTAATAGGATGAAGTATAATTTGATTCCTTTTGTACTCTCTGCTGACATAGCCACTTTCACAGAAGGAATAAAAACAACTTCAGGACTTGTGGGGAGCAAGACAGAACTGCTGACTGCTTGGCTTCAAGTAATTCATGAATTGGTATAGCCTAGGCAAAGAGTACACTGGACAGGTATATAGAGAAATGCTCTACAATCAACTATACTTTTGAATTTTTTGATCCTGGAGACATGGAAAATAAAGGAAATAAGGGGGGGAAAGTGAAGCTGAAGTATAAAACACCAATTTAAACAATGCAAAAAATAACTTCGAAGGAGTGCTGTAATCAGTCAAAACTAAATTCAGATCTGAATTTGAACAATAGCACAGTCACAAATTGAGATCTGAGTCTGAGATGTTACCATAGGCTCTATTTATAAAGCACTTATACCAGAATTCATGATATTTACATCTGAGTTTATCGAACTCTAGGTGTAAGGAAGAAATCAGAAAGGATTTATCACAAGTTTTACCTGGTTTGGAAAAAATATAGTCATATATCGAATAATCCAGGATTTGGTGCATGTTTAATAAATGTTGATAACATTATCGTGTAAGAACCTTATTTTGTTTATATACTATGAAGGATCATGTGTGTGTGGAGTTTCTTAATTTAGCCAGAAGTCTTTGCAACAGGCAAAATTGTTATTGAATTTCTGAAACTCTGCATAGTAAAAATATTTTCCAATTACTAAATAAAATTTTAAAATAAATAAAAAAAAAAAAGTGAGAAAAAAGCATGCTAATCTGTTCTGTTCTGGGAGGTAATTAATGTATAAAAATAGTCCAGTCAATTGAAGGCAGCAGTGTTTCTGATAACAGGCAGAATTATCCCATGAGTGTGTCCCCAGCACACTAAATAACATCTTGCTGCTCTTTACCTGTGCATTTTTCCCATATTTCCCAAACCCCAAAAGCAGGCATTGAAAATCGCCCAGTTTATGTTCCACCTTTGAGGCAACCAGATCCCAGAATACAGGTTCCCTTCCTAAAAATGAGTTCCTTCCCATTTGTTTTCCCCAAACCCATACAATATGACCTGCTGAGAGACACCTGAAACCAGACTTCCAGGATGAGGGTACCCAGCCCTGCAGAGGACAGGGAGCATCACGACCCATGGCCAAGACCATGCTAGCTGCCACTTCCACAGCCTCTTCTTTACAGATCCACACCCAATCCCTGGCACTTCCACAGCCTCTTTCTTACGGATCCACACCCAATCCCTGGCAATGCCCAGCACCCATTCTGGAGTTCGTGCAGTAACATGTTCCTTACTAACCTTACCTCTTCAGTGGATGAGTTTCATTTATATTGAGCTAATACTCTCAAGATATAAGTTCAAGGATTAATGCTATATTTATGTAAACAAAGACAAGCCTTTTGCAGTCAATAAAAGCCCATCAATCTACAGCTAGGTTTAATTTGGCAGTGCCTGCCATGAAGAAATGCACTTTAATGCTGGCTGCTGGCATCACAGCTATGCTCATACAGTTTTATAAATCAGCCAATTCTTTTCATCAAGCCGCTTGGTATACTAATGCTCTTTGTTTTTTCCCCCCAAAATAATCTGTGTATTTGGGATTCCTTTGGAATGGCTTTGCAATAGAAAGAAGCTATACTGTGAATGAGGTATTAAAGAACAGACTGGTGACAGAGTGAACTCTTCCTTGTAGGTTTATGGCCAACAGATACCAATAAAAGCAATACAAAGAAAAGTGATTTTTTTTAACTACAACTTAAAAGCACCAGCTCTTCCCCGAAGCTCAGGTACTAGACTGAAGTCAGTCAAATAAAAAAGAAAACTCAAAGGATAACAGCACAGTGATTGACAGCAGGCAACTCCATATTAAGCAACATACTGGGACATGGATTTTCAAGGTCCACAGAGGATTCCCACATTGCTTTACCCTTCACGTGTTCAAGGGTGTCCTGCTTAACAGCAAGAGGTACTATTGTCGTGCTTTCTCAGGCCCCCCTGGAATATGATCAAAGACCTAACAAGTAATTTTCGTAGTCCCACAGGGTCACATCCTGAATATCGTCTTTTCTTTCAAGAAAAACTATTTGTACTTGACTGTTTTCAGTAGTGCATTAAAAGCCAGCTTAAGCAGGAAGGAAGGATAGTGCAGAGAATATGCATATTTTTAAACTCCAGACACATTAAACCCACAGCCCTATTATGCCTAGCACTTCACAGACATTAAGTAAGCCTTTCTTAAACATCTATCTTAAGAACTGTCAGTTCTGTTTAATTTGTACTATTCCTCTTTAGTTCCATGTGGTAAGGTATGCCTTTTCCAGTAATAATGTTGCAAAAAATTAACGGGTCCCCTAATTACTCAGCACAGCTGCAAGGCACAAAGCACAGGTCAAGGCTGCTGCACTGGCGGTCACCATCCAATTGCTCTCCTGCCATCAGTGCTCTGACTCAAACTGTCCCTGTCCCCTCCCTCTCTTTTTCATTTTCTTTTTCTCTAGAATATCTATTTTTTCCCTAACTCGTTGCTTCTCCTTTATCCACCCACAGCTATTGTATGAGCTTGGGCTGATAACTGGGTTTAATTAACCATACTTGTATAATGTAGCAATACAATTTTGATATGACTGCTGTGTTAGGAATAGTGGAGTAATATAATGGTCTACTGAAGCGTAGCATTGTCTGTTAAATTGAAGGTGCAGCATCTCCTAAAACACAGCAAGCACAGCCACCCACATACTTCATGTACTATTAAAACATCCTTATTCAATTTCACTCTCAAATAGTCTTCTGAAAAGAAAAACTGTATCTTGTAAAAACAGAAGGTGGCCTGAAATGAAATACATATTGGTTTGTGATGAAAAAATGTCCTCATGTCACCAGCTCGAAACATTATCGACTAGGCATAGAAAATGTATTTGGAGGAAGGACTGCAGCAAGGAAATCCATATCCTGAGATGGGTCTGAGAAATGTTGCAGCTCACGTACATGGTCACTCATGGCCTGATAAGTCTGGATGCTTTCTCATTTTATTTTTATGATCTCTAATGTGCTGTGCGCACATACACACATGGGAAAAATTGCTGCAGATGTCTCAACTACTCTGTGTTGATCAACATGTTTCCAAACATTTCTTTGTCTAAGTACACAGGTAACAGGTAACATTTTTGCTGCCATAGCCAAGAGAAAAGCCACACCACTAAGGCTGCATGCGTAGATGAAGTCAGTATGACAAACCAGAGACTATATTTAGGCAAATTTTGTTTATATATAGTTAGGGATGTTTAAAATATTCAGGGATCTGAGGGCTGGAGCCAACTCAGAAACAACTGTTCCTGCCCTTGCACATAGTAAGATCAGGATGGTGCTGTTAGGAAAACTCTGCCTTTTTATGCAAGCAGACAGCATCTACCTTTTCTCCCATCCTCTTCTAAAGCAAAGTTGGGTGTATGTGGTGTTTTCAACAGCTCAATAGTTAGGCTGTGGAGCAGTAGAAAAGGAACAACCAGGAACAACTGCCTGCTCTGCCCAATTCAATCTGGGCACCTGAGCACCAGTTGCTCAGGTCTCAGGGTAGGGTCCTAAACACTATCTCCTGCCACCAGTTTTCCAAACTGGTTCTGTCCAAACCATTCAGTTTTCTATGAAACATAATGTTTGGCTGTGCCAAAGTGAATCCAGCATTGTGATGCGGAGGCAGGACCCACACATGAGGTCAGGAGACCAAGGCTCATGGTCTGGGCCAGGAGAATGCAATGACAAGCTTCAGCAGAAGTCAAGATGTTGATCGTGAGGAGTGGGTGAGAGACTCCAAATCAACAAAGATCTGATCACAATAATTCTACATGTTCTTCCAATACTACTAAAATTTTTCACAGAATAACCAAATCCATTGTCTCCTTTGACCACACTATTACACCACTGGCAGGTCTCAGAGCCCATCTGGACATATGAGCCAGCAATGATCATAATAGGCAGGCCCGTTGTGTCCCACAAACCAACACTGATGGAGACCTTCAGGGCTCCACACCACACATCCCAAAAAAGTTTTACTATCTAGCAGTGCCCAGACTGGGATACTGATTGAAGGAGACCAGGACAGACATATTAAGGAATGAAGAATAACAAGTCAGATCTTTCGAATCTCATTCATCAGACTATGCCACTTTATTTCCAGTTTCCAATAGGTGGGCCCAGGCACTCCTGCCTTTCTTTGTGACTGCTCCCTTGGTATCATTTCTATGAATCTTCCTTTCTATTTGCAGTAATATCTTTCAGTAAACATCAACACTCTTCCAGCTACAGGATTTCAAATTGGGAAAATTGAAATCTCCAGGGGTCATTTTGGCTGTGAACCGGAATGTACTCAACTCTCTATTTTAGTCAGGAGCAGAACGTGCCAGCCTGGCTACAAGGCAATCCTAAAATAAGTTTCATACAACACTGGGGGTCTGATGGGAAATGTTCTGCTCTCCTTTTGCCGATCTGTGTAATGGTAATGATGGGATAAACAACCTTTAACCAGTTGGGTCAGATGGTCATATAGATTACAGAATACCCCAGGAAGCACCTGGATGGCATGGGTCTGGGTGGTCTGACATGGAACATGAAGCACTTTGTGAAGCGCTTTACAAGGAGCAGGGCTGCAGTGCAGCTGGGCTGACACTTGCATTTTGAACATCAAGCAAATGGTAAATGCCCTTTGATTTTGTATCCAAAATATTTAAATTCAGAGATGCCTGGGTTTGCTACCGTTATGTTTTATGGTCCATCAACAGGTGTGTCCCAGACTCACATGCAAGACAGCCTACAAGAGATGGGCTGAACAGGCAAGGCTGGCTGGTGGCACATCCTTCATCTGTAAAGTGCCTCTTCCAGTGCCAGGGTGGCACATATGGAATGGCACAGTAAGGACAGGAATGGACACTTGATGTATTCAACCAAAAAGCACTTAATAAAGCCTAAGAGTCATCTAAATCCATCCTGCTATGGTTTGCCACTTCAAAGTCAACATTCAAAAGCAAAACCTCTCTGATCACAGGACTCTTCACCTAGCAGATGAACATCCAATTACTGTCATTAGGGCAGCTGGCAACCAGGTTGGGACTTGCCAAGGTGCAAACACAGCTTCTGGGTGTGGAAATAGGCATATTTGTCCTGAGGCATTACCATGATTAAAGAGGAAAATGCAGTGTTGAACACCCCTGGATTTCTCCTGTCGTTGGAAAACTGTGCCTGCAAACCAGTTTCCTTTTCTTGCCCAGCACAGGTGCTGAGAAAGTTTTAGAAAGATGTGAAAAAGCCTTTCATTAGCCATGATGAAATTCTGATTTGAGGTTTTGTCTGTCAATCAAAATCCCTACTCTTAAGAATCTGTTTTCCCTCTCAACCAGCTACTACCTAGCAGCCATTATTATAGGTAAGAAGCCAGACCATGGCCAGAGTTGAACCAGCATAAGTACAGAGTGGATTAATTCTGCTCCAGGAAATCACATTTGCCTCGATTTACAGTGGTGCAGAAGAAGAGGCTCTTGCCTGCTTCTTCACTTCCACGGAGAAAATTAGATAGGGAAGCATGACCACTAGGTGCACAAGGAAAAAATATGTGTTAGCACCCCATTCAGAAATAGTTGTCATCATTGCAACATGGCTCAATAAAAGAGTAATTTGAGGAACATAAGACACTCCATTTTCTATTTTGTGGACAGTAACACTCAGTTTTCACTTTGTGATTTATAGGTTTGTTTCAAGGTACTCATTGCTAGCTCTACAACCCAGTTAAACATGATTTGTGCTATTCTGGAAGCCTACAAAGGATTCAAAATAGACAACTGAGGAGTCTTTTCACACTAGAAAATTCTCATTTGGCACAGTACCAACATGGCCAGCTGTATGCAGTGTATGGGACCTGTCAGGGATACTGCTGAGTGAAACAGGCGTGATCAGACTGCAAATCACAGCAACCAAGTTGTTTTTAAGGTTCCAGCCTTAAAACCATTGAATATCTTTGGGTCTTGCACAGGCTGGTGCTGGTGATGTCTGGTACAGCTGCCTTGGAAGGGAATATGATCAAGGCAACCACAGCCCATGATTTAATGTGCTAAATGAAATACAGCAGAACATGCTCTCCATAGTGTTGGGTGGAAAGCTGGGCTCGTAAGATGCCATCCTACCAAACTAATGAGCTTACCCCTGGGGATGTGGTTGGCACCAGAGGCCAAGCTGCCCTCCTGCCAGCCAAGTTTCCCCCAACAGGAGGTTTGGCAGCACAATTGTGCCCACGCCAGGAGCTCTGGCTGTCAAAGCCCTGCCAGCCACAAATCATTCCTTATCATGGTTCAACTCAACAAAGCCATTCTGGTGAGAAATCCCAGGATAGGCTGGAGACAAGTCTTGTTAGAGAGCTGTGATATTAGCCTCTATGTCTCGGGTCATTAAAATCATTAACACCATTAAAACTTGTGAGCTGATTAACCCTGTGTACTGAGAACACTAAAATACACCCCCACTATCACCTGATACTGCAACTTAGCCTATCCTTAAAAGAAGTATAATCCTGCACATGTGGCAAAGAGTTGGGATGTCTTATGGGAAATACATCCCCACTGGGAATACAGTTCACTGAGAGTCCTGGGACATGAATGTCCCAAACTATTGCTGGTCTGCAGCATCATGGGACTGACTTGGAGGGACAGGCTCCAATTTTCAGGTATTTCTACCTTTATTTTTTTAAGTTATCATTTTCCTGTGAAACCAGATGCTTCCATATAAATGTTTTGGCCCAAATCCCAGTGTTTTCACAGAAAAAAAATGCTTTGAAGGAAAATTTTCAGCCTTTTTCATTAAGCACACAGATTCAACTTGCTATACAAGGCTGTAAAGCGATGCCCAACTGTCAGCTGTGCATTTCCTTAAATTAGACATGCTTCATTTTGACCAGAGATAAAAGTGAAAGCTCCAGCCTAGTTAGCCCAGCAATTCTGACCAGACATGAATAGAAGAAACATAATTAATTTAAACAGTTACACATTTACTCCAACCTTTCTACTACCTGAGCATACAGACATCAAACATTCTCTGCTCCTTATACTCTCATGCTACCCTTCCATGACCAGACCTTCTGTACCTAACTCTGACCAAGCACTGCTTGGCTGTAGTGTTAAACAAAAGCAGGTCAGTGAGTTGGACCAAGCACTGGCTCCTGATGGCTCTCCCTCCTTTGCTGTCCATCCACTGCCCCACTCCTCCCATGGTCCCAAGCCACTGAACACAGGTCCTCCATTTCATCTCACCAAAACACCATCCTATTCCTCCTAGAGACCTGGAACTAAAAAAATGCCCAAGACATAATAATTGTGTCTTGGGACCACCAAAGACCATATGAGGCTCAAAGGAGACACATGTCTGAGGGCTGTATGGTGTGGATGTGGACAGTCTGCTCTTTAGGGTCTCCTCAGATTTGATGTTGGGGGCAAGGAACACAACCTATGGTCTGGTAACCGCAGCGGTAGTGGATCAAGGGTTGGACTCGATGATCTCAGAGGTCCCTTCCAACCCAGCTGATTCTATGATTTTATGAACTTAAAATGGAGGCATTTAGCTCATTCAGATATTGCCACTGGTCTAGAGAGCTGAGCATCCCCAAATCACTGCCCCAGCACTTTCTAGCCTGGCTGAACTTTGCCTATGGACAGATCTGAACATCTGGCAGTGTTTATGTCAATGGAGGTCTCCTGTGAGCATGGAGATGTCACAGTCCCAGAAGACACCTCAGCTTGTGCATAAATCCTTCCAAAAAGCAGACCCTTCATATCCACGCTTTCTTTTCCAAGCATGGGTTTTTAAACACTGAAGACTACCTTAGTATTAGAAATCACATATGAAAGGCAGCATGCAGTATCAAGAACAAATAATTATATGTTCTAAAACTTTTATCAGCTTTAATTCGAAATGGTTCAGTAGACAATTGTGTGTGCTCAACAAAAATAATAACATCATATACAAACAACATTCTAAGGAAAAAGACAGCTTTAAGTAACTTAAGAAAACTGCTCCACAGGAAATATATAGTTAGAGCCTGCCATCTCCTAATTGTATTTTCAAAACAACATTCTTTTTTTAACGAGCATGTTTAATTTTAATCTTCTGCTGTTATTAGTGTTGTCTGCTATTCCCATAGCAATAAAAGACAATTGTAGCCAGTGCATGTGTGTGTTAAAAATAACCAAATAGTTGAGCAAACCATTCTTGTTTCAGTTTTTTTAAATGTCTGCACTGATGCCCATTAAGATTATCAGCTTACTCAAAGACTTTCACATGTCCTTAACATTAGATTTCTTATCGATTTCCATTTTCATTTTAAAAAGCTTAATGGGTGATATATTAAAAGACTATTTAATACTGATATTTCTGTATTTTTAAGTGACTGAGGAATGAAAGACACAATAAAGAATCAGTATCTTTCTCCTCAAATCTAAAAACCATCTCCATTAGATTAAAATTCTGTCAAAGTAGAAGATTCATCTAGTCAAAACCAACAGTTCAGGATTCAAAAACTTTAAACAGTCCCCTTAATGTACTCTCTACTTGAAAAGACCAATTATGGCAAACGAGCTCCAGTGTGGAGACTGGAACACACATGACTTTTTTGGAGACCTGCAGAGAACTTAAGCACAGCACATCCAACTTCATGCTTTATTAGTGTGAGCTCAGCTTTCATAAAGTGTGAAAACGGACCTCCAATGTGAAATCTATTTGGCATTTCAGCCTTTCAGCTATAATATTAATTCTGAATAAAGAATGTAAACTGCTTCCCCACTTTCACTCTCTTAATGATCAGCATGCAGCTGAAATACTTCAGCTTAGTATTAATACCCATTTGAACCAATGTTGTTGAGTACATGTTGTTACCAGAATGTATTAAAACTTTTTTTCCTCTTTATGCAGAGGGAGGTTGAAGTCACCTGCTGAAACTCAGGTTCAAAATGCCTTTTTGGAGGACGATCTGCTCATAGACCATGCCTGAAGGAGACACCTGCGTGGGTGAAGACTCCTCTATGGGCTCCTACCTTCCATTAGCACTTGTGTCTCTGAAGAAAAAAGTGAAATAAAATGGCGTGAGGAGAAGAAAAGTGGAGGTCAACACCAGTGCTAATGAGAAGCTAGAGTGAAAGCCTGTTTGGAGATGAAACCAGCAGCCATGGATGCTTCTGCTAAAGAAGAAGCAGCAAGTAGAGAAGGATTTGGGCTTCTGTGGCACTGCTCAAAGATGCAGGAACTTCCCTGACTTCAGAGTGCTGAGCCAGCTTCTGATGAGGAAGCAGAAAAAACTGGCAAAGCAGTGTTGTCACTGCTTAAAAGAACACACAACCTGTTATTACTACTTTTTAGCAGGGCATATGGTGATTAAACAAGGTGCAATGGTTTCAAACTAAAGAAGGGTAGGTTCAGATTAGACATAAGGAAGAAATTTTTTACAATGAGGCTGCTGAAACACTGGAACAGCTTGTCCAGAGAGGCTGTAAATGCCCCATCCCTGGAAACATTCAAGGTCAGGTTGGAGGGGGCTCTAAGCAACATAATCTAGTTTAGTATGTCCCTGCTCACTGCAGGGGGGTTGGCCTAGATGACCTTTAAAGGTCCCTTCCAACCCAGATCCTTCTCTGAAAGGTCATTGTCACTAAAAAAGGGTCCTGCTCAGCAAGCAGTGCTACAGTGTCACATGAAGCACACTGCACTCTCCTCTACTCTCTGGCAAAGAAAGTGTCCACCAGAATGAGTTTCAAGCACAAAAGTCCTCCCAGAAAACAGCTTTAATTGTATGCATTCAGAGAAGCAATTATACTTAAGGCTATTATGCCAGTTACCCAAAAACAATATAAATAGTCATCTAGCTGACAGATAAAACACATGGTGCCAAACCTCTTGTAACAACAGGACAGGGCTATTAATCCCATTCAGTTTTGATGATATAATGCCATGGAATATATTTCTGTCCACATTACTGGCAATTAATGCAGCCTGCACAGAGAGGGGAAAGCTTTGTCTTCAAGGGGAGGAAAATTTCCATGTAAATGTGGAACAAAGGTTCCAAATGGATGCCAAGCCTGAAAAGGAAAGATCTACTACTTGATGTGCATTTTGCCAGGAATTTTTTTTAAGTAATAGTAATAGTAGAGAAATGTCCTGCCTGCTAACTAATTGAATTTGTGTGATTCAGGCACCCTAATTTATACTGAAATGGTTCTGCCTACCCTCTTTTCAGCCTGGCAGATGGACTAGGGAAAAATGTGGAATTCATGCAGTCATTGCTACTCTTAGCCCACTTAATTCACAGGCCTTTGTCAAAACTTCTTTAGTCAAGATTAAAAGAGGGTACCATATCTATCATAACCATCTGGACTAAAATTTGCCAATCTGGGCTGATTGGGCAGAAGCCCTAGGCTGTACTAAAGAGTAAAACCTTGTTTGGACTTCGTGGAAGGGAATCAAGCACAACAGAGAGGAGGTGCTCTGGGAGCTGGGCACATCCAGCCCCGCTCTCTGTTTCTCAGCCCCTCTGCTTTTTATGCAACTAGAGACAGGCAAGTGAAAAATGGTAATCAAGATATTAGCATCTTATATCCTTTTTGACAGTAATTATACAAAGCAGGAAGGTCTTAAGAGGATAGCTCACATACTTTACTTTTAAAAATGGAGAATCTATTTGGTGACGTGCTGTCGAAGCTTCATGCTTTAAGCTAAGAAAACTTCTAAGGAAAACATACTGCCTGGTGCTGAGCACAGTTAGCCTACTGACCAGGTATTTAGGATTTATCAAAGCTCTGATGTGCTTAAACTTTCTCTGGACCAGGGTAGAGGAGCCAGTCTGGAAAGACAAAGGGCAGGAGATCTGCCTGGCTTGCCCAGTGGTTAAGTCTCTGAAAAGAAGCAGCAGCCATTCAGAGGGTATTTGTTAACATTTGTATTTGAAAAAAACCCAAACAACCAACAAACCAAACAGGCTTTTTTTGTCTGCATGTACCTCCCCACAGCTGTCCCCAGCTTTTTAACCTCCACAGGGAATTCTCATGGTGATCTCCACACAGAGAGGCACTCACTCTATCTGTGATAAGTACTAGGGAGGGTATTGGGTCCACATTCATCTCCTCCCTTGATGCTCTTCCCTTGACTTTGCCCCTCCATGACTCAGCAACAAGTGATCATCTTTAGCACTAGAGCTGCTTGACAAATACAATGTGGTGTTTTCAGTCATGAGCCAAGGAATTTACTCTCCAGCTTGGTTTTCCTCAGATGGAGAGGGGATTGGATTATATTATGGATTATGTAATATAATATTTTATATTATTATATATGTATTATTAAGGAGGTGGGTGTTGGCCTCTTATCCCAAGTGCCTAATGACAGGACCAGAGGGAATGGTCTAAAGTTGCAGCAGGCGAGGTTTAGATCATGTATTAGGAAAAAGTTATTTACTGAAAGAGTCGGGTAGTGGAATAGGCTGCCCGAGGAGGTGGTTGAGTGCCCATCCCTGGAGGTATTGACGACACGTGTAGATGTGGCACTTCAAGGCAGGCTCTAGTGGTCGAGATTGAGGGGGGTTGCTTTGTGGGGTTTTTTGTTTTGTTCTGTTTGGGGCTTTTTTGTTTGGTTTTTTGCTTGTTGAGTGTATGTGTGGTTGCTCTTGATGATCTTAGAGGTCCTTTCCAACCATGACTATTCTGTGATTACAAATTCACCCAAGCTTTTCCTGCATATTTGGATAAGAGCTGGAAGGTGAGTATGTTAAATTTACAGTGAGGACTGTTTTAAATAAAAACTACATAGAGATTTCATTCTTTTTAATTATATAAAACACGATTGGAATTTAGAGGGGCAAAATTAGAATACATATAAATAAGTATGAGTTTCCTAGGGGCAAAACACCTACAAATTATTTTCCTTTGTAAATCTTCGCTGAAAACAAAAAATACACCAAGGTCAGACACCTGACTCGAAAAGTGGGGGCTAGCAAAGGTGCTGGGGGAACACACTTCTCTCACAGGTGCTTTGTTTTCACTTGACCAGGTCTAAACTGTTGGCAGCACATCAAGAGGTAACACAGCAACAGTGGCCCCTTCCCATAGCCAGCTCCTGGGAACTGAGCTGAACCATAACACTTCCATTGCCATCCACATACAGCTTGCAGGAAAGCAGCACCAACACAGCTGTACACAGCTTTATCACAAAGTTCTCTCAGTCATGTTCCTCTTCCATCTCCTATCAATCTTAAATCCTATTGCAATTCAAAAAAGAGCAAGTGAGAAGTGCATAGAAACAAGGACCATTAAGAAGGCCACCCCATCTCTCACAGGCACACTCATTGCCACAGGGCTGTGTGAATAAGCAGCACCTACATTTAAGAATCTTCATTTTCAAAGCTGGTGGGTAAGAAAGTCTTGAGGCTGGCAGGGACCAGTTCTATGGAGGCTGTTTTATTTGCTGATTACAATCAAATACTCTCCAGCTGGCTGCTTGTGGTAAAGCCCTGACCTTATCCACTGATGCCAGTGCTGTATCAAACACAGGGTCTGGCAGCCACACACACATCAGTGCAACGATGCCCTGCTATAGGGACCTCATGATTAAATGGGCCAGAAAACACCTCCATTCTCTGTGAGAAGTGCAGGCATGCTCCCTGCCACAGTGGTGCTCCCTGGCACCCAGGCTCCTGGCAGAAAACATCACCAAAGGCCTTGATTCAGAAAACAGCTCATCATTGGAATGCGAGATCAGACCTCTGAAATGGGTCTGACACAACACTGATGGCAAAGAGGACTACAACACTTAAAACATAAACTTTCACTGTTTGCTTGTTGTTTTGTTTTGTTTCATTTTTAAAGTGTGCCTCACATTCAGCCAGATCATGAAGAAGGTAATGTGGCATATCTCATTTCTGCGTGAGCAAAACTCCTTCATGTGAGATCTGCAGATGTGTCTCAGTGTCAAACCAAATACTGAGCATGAAGGTCTGCTGCAGTATAAGAGCCAGGCTTTGAGTGAGCAGCAGGGAGATGAAGCAGCACAGGATTAAGTAAGTAACCTTCAAGTCTGTGGAAGTTCCACTTACAAAAAGGGACTCTTCCAATAGATAACCTTTAGTACAAAAACTGATTTGTATGAAGCCCACATACCTAATATAAACATTTTTAAATTTTGGGCTGCATAACTTCCCAGATAATCAGGGTCAACTCTGTAGGTGGCTCTATTGACTTGGATAAATTCATCTAAAGTTTCTGAAAATCTTAAGTCTGATTTTGATTGCCTTTGAAAACAGTTGACTGAGAGCAAACTGACTGTTGGACTAATGTGGTTTTATTTACCTAACAGAAGTGATAATAACTTATTTTATAAACTCGTAATTTGGTTTTCACTCATCTGGTTTGATTCTATAATAAAATTTATTTTTAAAGATATCATTTTATATAGATTGGATTTTTGTATGGAGTCTCTTGTATCTGTGAGTTTCAAAGGAACAGATAGAAACCCAAGTTCTATATTTGAGAAATACTGTGGGTTTTTTTCTCTAAAATACTTTGTGATAGTAAATTTTTTTAACATCATCAAGATAGTGATGACAAATTTGAAGATAAAACACCGGAGATATAGATAAAACTGATAGTATTAGAAGAAACAGAAACATCCTCATAATATTTACATGTAAATAGTTTATTTTGCTTTGTTTATACAAGCTAAAAGGTCTATGAGCTTTGTATATATTTTCACATTATCTACAAACCAGATTAGCAGCCATTGCTTCTTTCCAGTGGGATTACAAACCTCATAAACATGAAGCTAAGAACTAATCCGGTGCGTTAGGTACACATGAAAGAAAACATATTACAAAATATTTTTGCTGGAACTCTAAAGGAGGGATTGGGCTCCTCTTAGCTACAGAATCATGGAAGGAAGCAAGATTAGAATGGTATCAAGGAAAGACAGAGACAAATGGAGAGAAATGAGGATAATGGCACGGTGAAACAAGGTAATCATCTAGAGTTGTGATCCCAGGAGCCACAAGTGACCACCAGTCCAGAAGGAATGATTTGCAGGGCTCACTCCCATAAAGGACTTTGAAGGTAACAAGCTACTACCTTTCACAGGGTTTTGTTTGGCTGGTTGGTTTTCTTTTTCATTTCTTCTTCCCATAGGAAAAAAAAAAAAAAAAAGACTGTATTGATGGAAGGGGCTAGGCAGAGAAGCAGTTAGTAAAAGCAGTGACAATACAAGGTTAGACCTCGATGATAGAATGTGCTGATAAAGCCGTGGGAGATGTCTCCTACTCAAAGTATCTCAAGGCCCTTGATCACTGTTGCAATACCAACCAGTTAATTAGAGCTGGGACACGCATAGCATTTCCCTGGGAAATGAAGTTTCAAGGTGCCTTAAAGGAGATTGACACCCCCAGCAAGCTCGCCCCCCCAGGTTATTGCAGCACTGCTCCCAGAGTGCTTTGATGTCCCTGTATATTTGATAAAAACAATGAAAGCAAAGCTATAGATTCCTGAAATTCTGTGGGGAAAGGGCAGAGAAGGAAAGGGACCTTCTCTGCAAGGGCTGGGTCTCTCAGCTGTGACACCCAACCTCATGGCTCTGAGCAGGGACTCAGCTGGGACCTGTCATGCCCTGGCTGAAGAACCCAGAGCCAGGCAACACCAGCCCAGGCAGGGAACTGCCTTCAGCCCACTCCATCTGCCCAGCCTTCTGCATGCAAACACACCGTACCTGCCCCTCTCATCAGGAGCCCACCATTCTCACAGCATCCTTGCACAGTAATAACACTTTCACGCATTACGGATCCCACGCCACCTCTGAGGAAACAGAGAAGTCTGCAGGCACAGGAAAGTGCATTACCTCCAGTCCCCAAAGTGGGAGAGCTCGGGGGCTGGGTGATGCTGAAGCCCCCATGCAGGCGAGAGCAGGCTGATGAGGTGAGGATCAGAGCTCCCTTGGCACTGCTCTGCATCCACCCCAAAATGCAGAGAGTTCACTTTTCTCCTCACTTAATGAATATTTAAGTAAGCCGGGCAAAATGGGAACACCATTGGCAAAGCCAAAAGGGTATTCTGGGATCAGCTGCTCCCACTGATGTTTATAGGAACCGTTCCTGGAAATGTGTTCGAGTCCCCCAGGCAGTAAAGGGAATTGAGCTTCTCACATCTCGGGTTAGTGGTATAATTATCTGAAACTGAGTAAAAAGGCAATGAGTTCACCCTTCCTCTGGTTTTCTAACCCAGGCTTTTATCTCATTTGCTTTCATTGCAGAGCTTGAAGATGAAATGTGACACAAAGAAAGAGAAAACACTGGAACAGGATGCATGTATCTTTTTTTCTTTCTTTCTTTTTGGGCAAGAATGAATTGCTTTGAGTTGATTTAAACCACTTTTCCCAATTGCTTGCTCTCAGAGAACTGAAGAATGAGTAAGTGTATGATTAATTGCAGTTTGGGATTTTATATAAAGCTCTCCTTGCTTTTCTCTACAAAATAAGCAATGCACACACAAACACGGAGCTTTTAATGGATTAACAAACAAATGTCACATAAAACAATAAGGATCTATTAAAGGCACAAGCTAAACATCCTCAGTGTCTTCTTGTTAATGTCACTGTTTTCACGAAGAAACCAAATATCTGTATATCTATATTTCCACATATCACAGTTCAAATGGTATTTAAGGATATTAATTCCTTTTGGGGAACAAATAAAGAGTTGTAGATGACCCTTAAGTTGTTTTTGAAATTCTTTCAAGTTAAAGCATAAAGTGAAAAAGAATCCTCAAGAAAGAAACTGATACTTCTCCTCCAGCACCTTTCTCTCTTTCAAAGTAGTATTTGGCAAATGTCATTAAAGAGAGTTAATATGGCCTTATCTGTCTCAGCAAGACCTGGCAAACTTCATTAGCAGAAAGCTGAAAGCACTGCTTCTTATTTGTCTTTGTATTAGAGTCACGTTGCTGGTCTTGGCTAGTTACACCAGGCTATTAAAATAAAGCAGCAGATAGGAAAGAGGAGAGAGAGAAAAAAAAAAAAAAAAAGGAAGAGGAGAGATCGGAGTATAGGGTCAGATATGCAGCAACCACTTGGCAGGCAGAAAGGGAGGAGAGAGGCTGCAGGGGCCCGTGAGCACCTGTGAAAGGAAAATTACCCTTCACCCTCCAGGAAATCTTTCCCTGAGAAAAAGGAGAGTAAAACAAATAGCAGACAAAAAGCAGGCAACCGACAACATTGTCACTACTCAGTTGTCCAGCCGTGGAAAGGGTTGGATGACGGTTAAATGTGCTACAAATGAGCAGTGCTCCAGTGTATTGGACCCAGATAAACATCTTGCTATCACTGATGGGAAAATGAAACAGTGGAAATAGTGGGAGAGCAGCTGCATGGAAAAGGTTTCTACAAATAGAGCCTCAGACATCTGGGAAGGAACGAGGTACCCTGCACATACAGAAGGTCTTGTCCACACACACATTAGTCATTTCAAAGTCTGAAATCCACCTCTCCCATAACCAATGCAAGAATGAGAGATGTTCATTAAGGTCTAAAATAGATCTCTCTCCCTAACTCCTTCCCTCAGGGCTGACAACAGCAGTGTGCAAAAGCATTGGCAGGAAAACACTTTCTCTTTGATTAATTACAGACATATCTTGGCTTCTTCGTACCACTCCTCCGAAACCCATAAATGTTCCAAACTTCCCATCCAGTTAATTATCTCTATCAGAGGACAATAAATTTATACTTCATAGGTCAGGCAACTGCCACTATTCATATAAAGTAACTGTTTCCACACAGCTGATGGTTGGGATAACATAGGATGGACAACATGCACTGGAGTACTTTGCACTACGTGGATTCTGACTTCCCAGACTAATTCAATGTAATTTCCTCAAGTAAGTGGCTGTAATATCTTCAAAACTGCTCTACAGGCATGGCTGAACTCGAACTACTAACTTTTAAAAATCATAGAATCATTGAATGGTCTGGGTTTGAAGGGACCTTAAAGATCATCTGGTTCCAACCCCCCTGCATGGGCAGGGACACCTCGCACCAGACCAGGTTTTTCAGGGTCCCATCCAACCTGGCCTTGAACAGCCACAACTTCCTTGGGCAACCTGTTCCAGTATCTCACTACTCTCACAGGAAAAAAATTCTTCCTGATGTCTAACCTAAATCTCCCCTCTTCAAGTTTTAAACCATTTCCCCTTGTCATCTCACTACATACCTCTGTAAAAAGCCCTACCCCAGCTTTCTTGTAGCCCCCTTCAGTTATTGGAAGGTTGCTATAAAGTCAACTCAGAACCTCCTGTTCTTCAGGATGAACAACCCCAATTTCCTCAGCCTTTATTAATAGGGGAGGTACTTCTGATCATTTTAGTGACTCTCCTCTCAAGGAACTCAAGGAACTCTGTGTCCTTCTTATGTTGGGGACTCCAGAACTGGACACAGTACTCCAGGTGGGGTCTCAAAAGAGCAGAGTAGAGGAGGGAAAAGAGTGGTAATTCGGAGAGTGGCTATAGTCAGAGAATGTAAAAATTGTAGAACACTGATATCACAACATTTTTGTAAAGCAAGCTTTTAATACATTCTGAAAAGGAGCAAATTTTGGAACAGTTATGCCCACAACATCAGAGAGAAAATCATTAGCAAAAATTCTTGATCCTCCTGCACTAGCTGATAACCAGAAGAGAAGAGAATGATGCTGTGGTGGACTGCTCTATTTCAAACATTTCATGGTTACTCCTTCCATACATGCCCTGCTCAACATCCTAAACTAAAATGTTTAGGTGACATACAAGCTCAGTCAAGAGACCCAGCAAGATAGCTTGAAAGAGACTTTTTTTTTTTTTTTTTGTTATGATGCAGCGCTAGCATTGAACTCTGTGTTGTCATGGAAATCCTCTCTTTCCCCGAAATGTTTAAAGTAAACAGCCATGCCTCTGCTTTTCCTCAATTTTCATGAATGACAGCTTAACTACCACAGCCACCACTTATCCACAGGTGGTTTTGGCAGTTTCAGGTCTATTTCTCATATTTTTTCACTTAAGTCTGGAATAGAGGTCAAGACATTCCTGTCTAATCACTGACCTTCCTTCCCCTCTGTTTCTATGCCGGCTGCTAGAAAAAAAATGCAGTTCTATCCATTCACTGATATCCACAGATGAAAAGCTATCAGTTTGCAATCTTCCACATTTTAAAGCCACATGAAAGCTTGCATTTAAAACTCTGTCAGGTAATGCTTTAGACTTTTCTACTTCAAGTGAAGAAGAGGGGCGGAGAGCAGAATCATCCTTGCAGAAATAAGTAGTATCAGCTTCTTTCTTCATCAAGGCTGATATTAACAGCACACTGCTGTATTTGCAGCCAACAGGAACAAAACTGGTCACTTGGAAAAGCACCATGTTACTAAGTGGGAACAATCATACTTAAGATGAAAATTATCTCCTCTTCAGGGTGTGCATTAAGACAGAAAGCAATACAGATGACACTGCAGACCTTTGGGCACACCTTCATCAGTATTGTACAAGACGAAATACCTTGAAATTCTGCCTGGAATGGATGAGTTATTTGATTTAAGGGGAAATACTATTTTTTCTGTGCTCTTAATGTTTTAAAAAGGGGATCCGCTCCCAGATCTACCTCACACTCTCCCTATTTTAGAGAGGAAATCAGTGTCACCATACTTGCCAATTCCTTTTATGCTGTACCACAGAATCTGGACAAGGAAACTAGTTAGCACAGCATGCTCAGATAAAAGCCCTCCCACCTTCCAGTTCTATGTGTCAATTACCAACCCTGTTGAAAGCCAAGGACGTCCTTAAGGTACTGCACAACACTTTCAGCAAGCATCCCCAGGGAGGATGCTTTTGCAGGGAGAAAGGCTTTGCAGCAGTCCCACACCTAGCCTCTCTGTGGCTAATTTTCACCTTTGCAAGGATCAGAATAGTAATGCCTCTTCCATCCACAGGCAATGTCAGGAAAATACTTCCAGATCAATGGAGGGTGAGAGCCACAGAAAAACACTTCATTAGTCTGCTAAAAAGAATATGCCACTGGTAGCTGTGTAACTTGACAAAGAAATAGATCAATAAAATAAGTTTTTATGATTCATGGTTATAATAGAGTAGAATAAAAGAACAGAATAGAATATTATCAGTCGAAATGGGCTTAAAAAGATCATGTAGTCAAACCATCTGACCACTTAATGGCTGACCAAAAGTTAAATCACGTTATTAAGGACATTGTTGAAATATCTCTTTATGACTGAAAGGCTTGAGGCACCAGCTACCTCTCTAGGAAGCCTGTTCCAGTGTTGGACCACACTCTCATTAAAGAAATGCTTCCTAAATAAAACAGTGTAGAGCAGTATCAAGCTCAGAGCTGCTTATCATCACCTCTGTAA
This sequence comes from Calypte anna, assembly GCF_003957555.1. Classification (NCBI taxonomy): domain Eukaryota; kingdom Metazoa; phylum Chordata; class Aves; order Apodiformes; family Trochilidae; genus Calypte; species Calypte anna. The sequence goes on along the minus strand of NC_044244.1, from coordinate 138,378,613 downwards.
ATTTTGTTTTCATTCAAGGTTCAATACAGCACAAGCACGGTAACAAAAAATGAAAACTGTCAGGAATGGAATGGCATCCTCAATTGTTTATGAATCATAACATATGAATATGAAAAAACAAGTGTGTTGGAAAACAACTGTGGAGTGCATTATACATCAAAACCAATTTTACTTCTGGGTTCTCAGAGTGGAGTGTTTCAATTTTCACACTCTAAAACAAACCATACGAGAGCTTTAGATGCTCCAGATGGGATGCCTTTTGTTATAGCTTTTGAAATCAGCACTACACTTGTATTTCATGGGTGAATTTTGCTTGGTGTGTTATTGTAATCAGTAATGCTAAAACAGTCTGTCAACCTCTCTAGGAGAGAGAAGACAGAAGAGAGAACTAAGGGGAAAGAACACACACAAACAGCCTTTAAAAAAACCCTAATATGTCATGGTTTGGTTTGGTTTTTTTGTTTTGTTTTTTTTTTTGAGGACGTGAATTGAAAAATAAAGCAAAAACAGACACTCAGGAATGGCTCGGCCAGTAAATCGCAGCTCATCATTCCAGGCACTTCTGAACTTATGGATGAAAGCTTGTGGTAAACAAAGATGTTGTATTTTCTAGATGTTATAAACTGCAGTCTGGACTCATCCTAAATATTACATCAAATAAATGAAATAGATTTTCCTTAATTTCTAAACACAGCAGTCCAAGTTATGCTCTTAATAAAAAACTGATGACATAATTAACTCTAATCAACATGGTTTTAGAGGAAATAGGTCTGGTCAAATAAACTTGTTGCTTTTTTCTGGTGTGTTGAAGCCATTTAGAGTCCTAGGACAGACCTTTGTATGTCACCCAGATGTGCCCAGCTAGAAACTCTCACTTCTTAAAAGCACTTATATAAAATCAATGCAGTCGATGCTAAATGGCTTAAAAAGCAGCTGACAGCAAGTTCATACACATGAATGAAACCCCTCTAATCATAAGCAGGATTCATGATCTGACAGCATTTTTTTTAATGGAGTCTACAGGGATCTAGTTTCTGGCACAAAACTGCTCCATCTCTTCATCAAGGATCTGAAAGAAAACACCGATCAATTTTTGGTTAGAGTTGGAAAAGGGCAAAAATTGGAGGGAAGGGGATAAACACAGCTGTGGATGTGTCAATTATTTATGTTGCCTCGAGTGACCTGATAAGAAGGGCTCTTTGGGATTACATTAAACCCGTGAAGACATTTAAAAAATCACAAGCATACTGGCAAAGTCTAAAGGAAAAGGATGAGGATCTACGGCAGAAGTGAAGCTGCTGTGGGAACAATGTGCCCCATTCCGACAGCCACTGATCTGTCAGGGAAAATACTGACAGATTGGAGCAGGACTGAATTCAAGAAAATGCTACAAAAAGTACCTGAGGTTGAAGAAATGGAACAATACTGAAAGACTTTCTTATTTACCCAAGAGAGCTCAGAGGTGACTCATTAGCAACATTCATGTAGTGACAGAGGAAAGAGGTTCCTACTGATAAAGTGTGCTTTAACCTATCAGGAAAATACAAGGAAGTGTCTAATGGCAAATCTAAATTCATACTAAAAAACACAATTCAACATTAAAAAGCTGCATTTAAAATATCAAGACCTTTTCCCAGGTAAACCACTTTCTCATTTACTTTGCTATTTCAAACAAAATCGAGGGGCTGCACCAACACAGGGGCAAGATGTTGGATGTGAAAGCATCTGCTTTCAACATTTGAAGAAAACCCAACCCCTTCCATTTTATAGGCATGAAAACTTCTCCAAGGCTTCACTGAAGAGGCAGTGCTGGCTGAACCATCATGATGAAAGATCAGTTTCCTAAGAAAAAGCAACCACTGTATAATGCAGCCTTTAAGGAATACAGTAGGGATAAACCAGGCGTGGGGGAGGATTGGCTAGCTGCCCCCTCAGCACCTTACTGCCCTCAGGGGGCATCTCATCAGGTGCAATCATACAATCATAGAATAATTTTGGCTGGAAAACACCTTTAAGATCATCAAGTCCGACCATTACCTAGCACTGCCAAGTCCACCACTAAACCATGTCCCTGAGCACTACATCTACAAAGCTTTTAAACACCTCCAGGGATGATGACTCAACCACTTCCCTGGGCAGCCTGTTCTGGTACCTGACAAGAATTCCAGCAAAGAAAGTTTTCTTAATGTCCAATCTGAACATCTCCTGGCAAAACTTGAGGACATTTCCTCTTGTTCTATTGCTTGTTACTTCAGAGAAGTGACCAACACCTACCTCAGTATAAACTCCTTTCAAGTAGCTGTAGAGACTGATAAGGTAATTCAAGTCTTTCAGGTAGATTAACTGTTTATTATTAATTTTTTGAGTACTAACACCATGACTGCCTAATGATACGGGATAGGCAGATATTATACAGAGGCACAGTATTATTTACTAGTACCCCTGGGAAAAAACATACACACTTTTGGGCAAGCAACACCCCTTTTCCAGGTGCAAGGTAAGACATGGAGCAGAGAAGGGTGGGAACCACAAGAGCAGTGATGCAAAAACAGGTGGTGGTGGGGAATAGTGCTTACTGGCCTTGGTGTGGGATCCCCATGCCCTACAGCTGCCCCTGCAAGCCCAGCACTGGCTCCCCCTGCCCATCACATGTGCTGAGGATGACATGGTGGCTGCAGAGCTCTTTGCAACACTATCACCATGCAGCTGCTTTAATAAGTAACTGCATTTAATTCATTAACTCTCCAAGATTAGCTGAAGTGTACTGCAGCCAAGACCAACAGAGCCAAATAATTTGGAGTTTTCAGGCCAACTCACAGAGTTATGACAAGCCAACATATATTTTTTTTTTACACGAGGGAAGTATTCCCTAAGTACTTTTCATTCCTGAGACCTTTGTGAAACCCTTTGTAGGATTTGCTCCAAACATGGCCACTCCTAGAGCAAGCCCCAGCACAAAACTTCATGAAGATCTCTTATTTTGTTGACAATGTTTTTGAGTTCATTCAGAAAGTGGATTCCCAGCAAAAGGCCAGCTCCAAATTCACCTAGGAAACAGAGCAGTGTACATCTGAAACAGATCACAGCAAAGACCTAGTGAAAAACTGTCAGGGTTTATGTGAGTGGGAAGGAGATCATAGAATCATAGAATTATAGAAACATAGAATGTTAGGGGTTGGAAGGGACCTCTAGAGATCATCTAGTCCAACTCCCTTGCCAAAGCAGGATAACCTAAAGCAGGCCACACAGGAACGCATCCAGGCGGGTTTTGAAAGTCTTCTGAGAAGGAGACTCCACAACCTCTCTGGGCAGCCTGTTCAAGTGCTCCATCACCCTCACAGTAAAGAAGTTTCTCCTCATGTTGAGGTGAGAGTTCCTGTGTTCTAGCTTAGATTGTCCTAGATCCTCCAGGAATACAAATTGGGCAGAGCAAGTCAGCAAGCTGATCTACTAGGAAGTATCCCTGCCCATGTTAGGGGGGTTGGGATTGGATGATCTTAAAGGTGCCTTCAACCCCGAAAATTCCATGAGTCTATGATTCTAAGACCATTTCTGCTAACATCCTACTGGGGTTGCCAGACCGGACCAGCTTGAACACGGCACCACACACATCCAAAACTGCCATGGCTGTGAATCCTTCCACGCCAACAACCTCTTTATATCCATTAACATTATGATGACCACAAGAGTGTTTGGTTGTACCATGTATCCAAACAAATGCTAGTCCTATGTTGACTTCACCCTCACTTAGCTTGACTGCCCAGCATCAGACAGGTTCCCATACATGCACTTTGCATTAATGTGCCACTGCCCCGGGAAATAATGTTAGAGAGTTTCCATGAAGCTAGTGTGGCCTTAAGGTATGTGTGCATAAAAACCTGGAAAAGATATCACAAAGACTGTAGGAGGACTTGCAAAGACACACAGGTCCATTTCAACCCATGGGAAGAGGCCAGCAGGCACCTTCCCTTTGGAATCCCCCTTCCCATCCAGCCCCATTCATCAAGTCACTCCACAAGCTCATCCCAGCCACTGGGTAATCCCATCCCTGGTTCAGTGGGAAGTGGGATTGCAGCGAGCCCTGACCCATGTCCAATACACCCCACAGAACTGATTCACCAGTGCTGGGGCTGGCACCCAGTCAGAACCAGTGAGCTCTTGAGGGTTACCCTCAACTGCACAGCGCTGGGTCCAGGCACACACTTCAGGCCCACCACCTATGCACACAGCAACCCTGATGCCAAAACAAAACCCTGCACCTTGGACAGGAATAAGAATAGCAAGCAAATACCAACAACTCAGTATTATATAATCACAGAATCATAGACTGGTTTGGGCTGGAAGGGACCTGGAAGATCATCCAGTTCAAACCCCTCTGCCATGGGCAGGGACACCTCCCACTTCACCAGGTTGATCAAAGCCCCATCCAACCTGGGCTTGAACACTTTCATGAAGCAGACAGGCACAACTTCCCTGGGCAACCTGTGCCAGTGTCTCACCACCCTTACAGGAAAAGATCTCTTCCTAATATCAAGTTTAAATTTACCCTCTCCATTTTAAACCGTTAGGCCTCACCTTATCACTGCATTCCCTTGTAAAAAGTCCCTCTCCACCTTTCCTCTAGTCCCCCCTTCAAGTACTAGAAGTCCACCATAAGGTCCTGACAGTCTTCTCCAGGCTGAAAACCCCAAACTCCCACAGCCTGTCTTCCTAGGAGAGGTTCCCCAGCCCTCTGATTATTTTAAATCTTCATTAAGAAACACCCTTGAAGTCTGTACTTTTCAAGCAATACCATTCATGTATTATTTACTTAGAAAATGCTATTATTGTTCATATCCAATATATGTTATCATAGGCTTTGTATAACATTTCTATGAATTAATTTCCTTGCCTGAGCTTAAACATTAAGACGTCAATACTTTCTTCAAATAAAAAGGCAGAAGTACGGAGGCTGACAGCAAGCTCGTCTTTTAAATACTCAAAAAGTCTTCAGGGAACTATAAAACTCAAGAAGTACTGTGCACTGTTTCAAAAAAATATTAGAAAAAGTAGAATTTCTAATAAAAGGTGACACATAGTTAAGTGTAATTCACACAGTATAAGAACACAAATGCATGAATAATAACCTAGTATTAAGTATATATAGAAGTAATTATTAAGGCAACTCAGATTTTCTTTTTATTATGAATTTGGAAAATTCTAAAAAGAATCTCACAAATAATAGGACTGTATTCAGAGAAGTTTCTTCCAAGCAGAAGTTCTTTTAAAAATCCTTGAGAATAAAAGTTTATCTACATCTTCTGTTTCACAAAAAAAATTTGGAAGAAAGTTCATCTCTGGTAATGCTTGATGAGGTGGACTAGGGTAGCTCTAGCCTTCCCTAGGTGGCTGCAAACTCCATGCTTTGGCTGCCCCAGTTCTTGGTGCAATGTCCTAATGACAAACCCATTTCCTGAAGGCAGTTTTATCTAACAAGCTGAAGTTAGCAGTGTGCTATGTTAACCATTGAACTTGATCTTAGAGGTCTTTTCCAACCAAAATGATTATTTGATTCTATTCTGTGCTGGGATGAAGATGCATAAATCCAGTGTAAACCACTGCTACTGATGGAGAGGATGCTCTACCCCTCACCAATTATAACTGTCCTTTCTGCTCCTGTCTCATCCTGCCAGCATGAATATTTGGATGCTGTGCAGTGAGGATGATCCAAACAGGCAAGATAATTAATTTCCCCTTGGTTTCGCTCCCTCTTGCAGCTGGGCAAACCCCAGTGGTGGCAGAAGTGGAAAAGGAAAGGAAAAAAAGAGAAAGAGTGAGGGCAATGTTTAGGCACAGCAGCACTTCGGAAGGAGGAGCACAAAAATATTTAAGTCTGTGAGGCAGAACAAGCTTTGTGTTCTAGACCTCTTTAGATCCTTAGACAAAAAAACCAACCAAACAACCAAAAAACAAAAACCAAAACCAAAACCTCAGGCAGGAAGTTTAACTTCAAAACCAGGGAATGCAAACTTCCAAGAGGTGGCAGAGGAGGAGGAAGAAGGTTGTTGGTGGGTGTCACCAGACCAGATGTCCTTAAGGGTCCAACTAATGCCTGCTGATGCAGAGGGCACAGCCACACACTACCATGGGATGGAGGATAGCCAGCAGGTCATGTCAACACTCAGAGAGAACCCAGAAGTTAAGCCATGGTTCTTTCCTGGAAGCGCTGAAAGCCAGGTGTGCTGGGGCTTTGAGCAACCTCATCAAATGTAAGGTGTCCTTGTCCATGCAGGGGAGTTGGAATTAGATGATCTTTAAGGCCCCTTCCAAGCCAAATCATTCTATGATTGATTCCAAACACACCTGCCCCATCTTGCTTAGGTAATGTTGAATTCATTGCAAGATGACCCATCCTGTAACAAGAAGCATCAAAACCCAAATGTTACTGCTGGCTGAAGAAACCAGCACACTGCACGTCAAGCTTTATTCTTCTCTCTCCTTTCAATTCAGTCAATTCCTACCATGTCTCTTTTCCAACCATCTTGCAACACAATGTTTTGGTTTGTCAGCTTTTAGGTGTCAAAGTATATTGTCACTTTTGGCAAACAAGACACTCTAGCAAGCTGACAAGCATGACTCCTCTGCAGAAATTACATCCTATGCCTGATATATGACTCTGAAAGCAAATTTAGAGCAAGCCTTGAAAGCTGAATCCTGGCACTTATGCTACTTCTTAAAAAAATGGACACCATTCATCAGCTTTTAGGAATACGTACGTTGAAATTCCGATCTATCCCTTTCTTGTCTTCAATTGCTCAAATCTATTATTCCTTCCTTCTTAACCTATCTGATACTTGTAGCTCATAATGTTTGTCTTATCAGTCAAGAAAGGGTATTGAAAAAGCCCCAGTACATCTGGGAGCAAATTAAAAGAGAGGTGGATTTTCGTAACCCATTCCTATCAGGCTTTTCATAACCCATTCCTATCAGGGAATACAGCTCCCTGACTTTGTGTTTGCCACTGAGATACACAAGCTGCTGTCAGGTGTGTAAACCAATGAAGAGTGGAGGCTCATTATAAACATATTAATTAGTACCAGGAAGGTGGCAAATGCAGCAATTCTGACAATGTGAGCACTGGGTCACGTAAGTCGAGGGAGATGCTACTGTAAAGCCTATAATTAATAACATTGCTTGTGATGGCCAAACCAGTGAAGTAGAAAAAAGATTAAATCACTGAACACTTGCCAGAAAGACTGCACTACAATCTAGGCAGTTAAGTTTCTAATTCACAGCCACAAAATTTGACCCTAATTCACAAACCAGTAAAACATAAAATAGCTGCACTGTATCAAGTAGGCTATTTAATATTCAAAAACCCTTTTCACCTAGAAAGTTGTTTTCCCAGAACTCACTAGCTCCTTTTCCCCAGTGATTTAGAACCCAGAATGATTCACATCTTAAAAAATAGCTACAAACCAGAGAGTATCTACGTGAATCCAGAAACATTTTCTAATGCAAAGAAGCCTTTTGTGTATTCATTTCTTTTGCAGGAGACAGCTGAAAGGTAGGAAAGGAGGAGCTGGACTCTGGAGGGTCAGGTTTTGTATGCATTACTAGGCAGACTTTCAGTCTGGGGACCATAAAATTGTGCAAAAATTAGCCTTGGTGTGTATTTTTAAATTACTGTGTTTACATAAAATGAATGTTTCACATCAACATCAAAAGCCAAAATGTGATTATTTCTTCAGCTTGATATCAGATGTAAAAAGCAAGTGAAATCACATCTCTAATCTATTTTCAGTCCAGTCTACAATACAATTCAGATAAAGAATGGTGAGATTTTATGTAGAGGCCCCCATGCAAATAGGGAGCCAAAACATAATCTGAACCCAAGGTGAAATTCAAAGAAATTAAAATATCTTCTGCATGCAGCTACAATTATCTGTTCCACCTTTACAACGACAACTGTGGGGAATCTGACCTATATTTTCTAAGAGAAATATGTGCTGCTAATAAAACGCATATATTTTTAGATTTCATTCAACCTCTTTGAGCAGCCTAATAGTTTTGAGATAAAAATACTACAGAGGAACCTCCCTGCCCATATCAATGAAAAGCCCTCAGGGACTGACAGAGCATTAACCTGCCTGATAAGTGCATTAACCTTTCCCCGAAGGACTTTTTCTCTGAAACTGTGAAAACCTGCCAACACGTCAGAATATTAGCAGGCATCTTTCACAATATCGCCCCTTCTGTTTTAAAAGGGCAGTAATTACAATAAAGCAGCAGTTTAAGGCAGAGATGACGATACTGGTGATTTAATAAGGAAAGCTTCCTCATAGGCTACCTCAGTTAAAAAAAAAACCCTTACAAACATTACAATCCAGAGTCTTTTCAAAGTCAGGAATAACAAATATTAATTATCTTCCAGGAACTACCTTCATGGCTGCCTCTGTAAACTGACATTCAGGAGCCTTGAGGATTAATTACAAGTAATGAAGCTCACTTCTGCACCGCACAGTTAAACACAGCTCCCTCCAAATGAGTTTGACCTTTCCTGCACCGCATGCTCTGGAATTTCTTACCCAGAAGGGGATTACCTGCAGCCAGCATCCTCCCATGAGAACCAGTGCCATGGATGAGCCCTGCTAAGAATCTGGCTAAATATTTAGGCTCTAAAGATGACAGAGATATTTGACAGGAAACGATGCTTTAGTAGACAACACCATGTGAGCCACTGATAATTAGACAGGCTTCCTGCAGGAAATGCTTGACGAGGCTTGCACAGAATGGGGAATACATGTGGCATGTGTATCTATCTGCACAAACACACAGCTCAGTACAGAAAGTCCTGGGCCATGAAACTTGAAGCAACCCCAAAACTGGAGCGTTACAAGGTCGAGGTTACTACCAGTCTGAGCTAAAGAGCTGCTATATTATTGACAAACTACTCAGTCCTGAATTGACAAACTATTGACAAAACTTCAGTCAGAAGTACGCCGAGACACATTCTCATACTCCCAAGTGATGCTGCTAAATGGGTGATAGGATGAAATTTTATCCTGCATTCCATTTTGAGATATTTTTTTTATCTGCAAGATTATAAAACTGTGTATAGCAATGTTTTTGCAAAATGAACATGAAAAATTGTATCTAATCTAATTATCAGTTCTGAGAGGTGGGATCAATCTGTTAATCAATCATGTCAAAACAGACCTTCTGCACTTTGGCTTGATTCTCTGATGAAGGAGCCAGGAGTCGAGGAGTTACAGACACACAGAAGATGAAAGAAAATGTTCACCAAAAGCTGTCATTGGCTTCAAACACATTATTTTGTGTCATCATTTGGAAAAAAAAAAACAACCCAAAAAACAAAAACCAAAAAACCAAAACAAAAAACCCACCAAACAAGTAACTTTAGTATGAATGAAAACTACAATAAAATCATTCTCAAAAATTTCTCCACCAGCATGCAGACCCCATAAATCACATGTGACATCAGAATTTAATGATCCTGATGGACTTGATCTTCAAAAGCAGGGAGAGCTGTGTCTTTGCCCTGGAGCAAGTGGACTCCCTCCTCTAATGTGCTGACTTCTAAGGCTGGGAACTGCCTGGTTGCTGACGAGTGTTTGCAGGTCACTTTGCATTTCCTTAGACTTTAGCTGCTGCCTCCAGTCATCACTCCCAGTGGAGAAGAAACAGTTTGAAATGCCAGAAAATTGAGAATCTCCACTCTTGCGGAGGAAAGCCACTAAATCTAACATCACTTCTCATCACCCAGCCTTTATAGGTCAGACATGTCCAACTGCAAGATTAAAAATGGCTTGATACTAATCTTAGCACAAACATTAGTGCTGCTCTAATACACGGAGCTCTGCGGTGAGGTGGGAGATGAAATAATCAGCTACCTGTCTGGCCTCTGACCTTGGCTTTGAAGTACCTGGGTGCTGGGGCAACATAAAACCATGTTTAACAATCTCTGCCCATCTGGGTCAAGTTCAGTAATATTTATAACAATAAATATGAGTATTCCCACTTCAAAATCCTTCAGAAGATGCTGACAACAACTTTGAATTATGTTATTCTCAGTCAAATAAACACCATTTAAAGAGTACCTTCCAAAATTACAGTGTCTCCTGATTTGTCTTGAAGCTGCTGGAAGGACTTGGGATGCTAAAGCTGCTCACAGAAGCTTTAACAATTTTTAATGAATAATTACTTTAGCCAATTTTCTATAGCAGTAAAACTTCATCGATATTATTATCTTTGGAGATATTAATGTACAGATCCCACTGGAGCATTTCAAGAAAGTCCAAGGATAACATATAAATTCAACAACTGTTTCTGGTGATTTCCCCATGGACCTGTTCTCAAGGTGCATTTTTTTTAAAAAACAAAAACCTAAGATGAAATCATCTTTTTCCTTATGTGCATGTAAATTAATCTAGGTGTCTGAAAATTATTAATATTCCTTGGAAAATCAGTGGCCATAACAGAACCTTCTGAGCCCCTCAATGAACAAAAAACCATCACTGAACTGTGAACAAAATGTACAGAGTAGAAATACTTGTCAACTTCATCTGGGGAAAAATATCTGAGGTGCAAGAAAAGTCTGAAGATTAATATTTACATCACGTGGAACCTCTCAGCCCTATTCTCTTTTAATTACCTTCATCACTGCAGAGAGTATGAGGTTTTTCATTTCATTCTTTCAACTTCTTGGAATATGTACTGTTGCCCTACTAATTATAGTACTGCTGGGGTTGGCACTGGGACAGGTGCTGTTTAGCATCTTTGTTGGTGACACAGACAGTGACAATGAGTGCCTCCTCAGCAGGTTTGCTGATGACACCAAGGTGTGTGGTCTGGTTGACATCCTGGAGGGAAGTGAGGGCATCCAGAGGGACTTTGGGCTCAAGAGGTGGGTCTGTACCAACCTCATGAAGTTCAATAAGGCCAAGTGCAAGGTCCTGCACCTGAGTTTGGGTAATCCCAGCCAAAAATACAGGTTGGGAGAATGGACTGAGAACATTCCTGAGGATAAGGAAGTGGGAATGTCGGTTGACGAGAAGCTCAACATGAGCAAGAAATGTGTACTTGCAGTCCAGAAAGCCAACCATATTCTGGGTGGCATTAAAAGAAGCGTGGCCAGCGGGTCAAGTGAAGTGATTCTCCCCCTTCTACTCTGCTCTCCTGAGACCCCACTGGAGTTCTGTGTACAGCTCTGGGGCCATCAGTACAAGAAAGACATAGGTCTGTTAGAACAGGTTCAGAGGAGGGACACAGAAATGGTCAGCGAGCTGGAAGACCTCTCCTATGAAGACAAGTCAAGAGAGCTGGGGTTGTTCAGCCTGGAGAAGAGAAGACTTCAGGGAGACCTTATAGCAACCTTCCAGTACCTGAAGGAGCCTACAGAAAAGCTAGGGAGGGCTTTTTACAAGGGTATATAGTGATAGGATGGGGGGTAAGAATTACAAACTGGAAGAGGGGAGATTTAGATGAGACACTAGGACAAAATTCTTTCCTGTGAGGGTGGTGAGACACTGTCACAGGTTGCTTGGAGTGGCTGTGGCTGCCCCCTCCCTGGAAGTGTTCAAGACCAGGTTGGATGGGGCTTGGAGCAACCTGGTCTGGAGGGAGGTGTCCCTGCCCATGGCAGAGGGGTTGGAACTAGATGAACTTTACAGGACCCTTCCAATCCAAACCATTCTATGATCCCATGATTCTATGAAATAAATGAAGGGACAGCTAACCTGGTAAGGAATTATTTCATCTCGCATTTTTTCTCTGCTCAAGCACCAAATCCTAAGCATCTTGCTAACCCACCTGCTGATAATAAACATAAAAAGCCTTGAATAGGAAAAGAAAGAGGGCTGACATGCAACCACTCTTCCAAACAACCACAGGAGAGCTACTGGTCGCTCCTTTCTGCTTCTGCTGCAAGGTGAAATGCTGCTGAAATAGGTCGGTTGCTTTTGCTTCTTAAAATGCACAGCTAGCTTAAGGACAGATGTGAATAGAAAAACCTGCACAGATGGTTTTTACCAGAGACTCTATGATAAGTTACATTTATATTCACTTAAGCTTGGAGTAAAACAGCAACATTATCATTAAAATTAATTAATTCACGCTTTGTTTTGCTGGAATAGTTACTTCGTTGTGTATTGATTTGCCTTCTTCTGTACAGTCGTAGACAACAGACGGGAAACTTTCACCATCCAGAGTACTCTCTGTTATGTAAAATTGTAAAATTGTTCACCCAATAGGAATGTTTACTAACATGAAGGAGCTGCGGTTAAAATAAAACAAAGACAAGTTTCCTGGCAGAAGGATAGCCAAAGTTTGAAGTGCAAGCAGAGCTATAAACCTAACAAGGCCCTGTTTGGTTCAAACCCGTGGCTCTGACCTTCAGATGAGTGAAACAGGCTAATCCCATGCTTGATGCCAATGAGGGCCTGGTAATATAAATAATTTATATGTTCAACTTCAGATAACCTAGAGCTCCACTGGGCATGGAAAACGCACCTAGATCCCGCCTGAAGTTATTCAGCTAAGAAAAAAGGTTAATTTTCTAGAAAGAAGCAGCACTGAAGGTATCAAGACACAGCCACGTGACATTTGTTTTTCACTTTCCAGAGCTGGCAAGTGACAAAGAATCCTAAGTCCTAAGAGACTTCTCCTGGCCCCCAGCCCTGGCTGGCTGTGAATGCACCTTGCACCCAGCAGCACCCCCTATAAGGCAGGGGAATCTCAGCCTGGAAAGCCTCACAGACTGCTTTCCCTTCCTCTATTCTATCATGCTGGCAGCTCACCAGAGGGGCCAAGGGAATGTTAATCACTCCAAGGAGCACCAGCCACAACATTGCGCACTGACAGCCCTGCAGCTGCCCCCTCCCTGCATCCCCCTGCCCTTACATTTGGACTATATCCACCCCTGCACATGTAACCTTTATGTAGTTATGTTATCTAGGGATTTTCCCTTGAATATTTCTTGAATATTTTATATTCCTTGAGCACCGTTCACAGTAATTGAATAATCCAATAATTCTCTGCAGCCACATACAGCTTAGTCTCTTTCTAATTTGGGCCTGATGATGCCTCATAAATGAACTGGGCCAAGCCAAAAAGTAAAGGCGTTTCAGGCAGTAATGAAATCTTGAATACTTTGCCTGCATCAATTTATTAATGTCACCACAGAGCAAAAAAGCAATAGAGCATCAAAATGAAACAGGCTGCATCTGTGGTTTGCCTGTTGCCTATCACTTACACACACGTAACATTAATTAAAGACTGAAAGGCTGTAGTATAGGTTCATCTCTATCAAGCCTTTCTGCATTATTTCATGTATAACCCAGACAAAGATGCTCTGATAAAAGCTCAGTAGAAGAATGTCCGAGCAGCCTGCCAAGAACCACACAGACTTGGCCCGTGAGCAAGACACAAATCCGCAACTGTGGAAAGGAAAACAAAAATGAAGACAGAAAAGCAGCTTCACTTTCATTTTGGGATATGGAAAATAGAAGCATGTTTTTCAGCAGCTGATGACTGACATGAAATATTTAAAACTTGCTTGCTGCAGCACAGCCAGTTGTTCAGAACCAGAACCACTCCGGAGGTCGTGGGCTCCTGGCTGCCATCATCACTTGAGCAAAGTAAGGGATAATAAGACCCTCCAAAGTTACACAATGCAACTGTTAACCTTTGGGAAGAAGAACCTTTCCTTGGAGAGATCATCAGACACTTGTGCTACACCTGTTCAAGATCCCGTTACAAAAAAAAAAAAAAAAAAGTGAAAAGTTATTTTGAAAATGAGCCAGATTTTTGAGAAAAATGTATATAAAGTACCTCTCCACACAGCAAACTACCATATCTCTGTATCTGAGGGTTAACTATTTCATAGCATTTTTTTCTGATAACACACTCTGCAGAAAGTCCCTACCCAAGTTTGCACAGTCTTAAAGAATTTTTATGGCACTTTACAGCACTCCACTGTTACAGTACAGGTTTTTTTCCAGGAATTTATATACAGTTACTTAAAGCTAGATTTATATGAGAGCATTTCATGTTGTTCATCTAACAGTACCACACATGACATTAATATGATTTGAGAAATGCTATTTCAAAGAAAAAAAGAAAAGTAAGAAGACAGGCAGAAAGAATGAGATCATGAAACCCGTCCCTTAAAAATATAGAACTGAAATGGGGCAATTAGGCTGATGTACTTAGATACTAGATATTTGCATACATTTGTGCTTCCAGGTAGACATATTACCTAGTCTTCTTCTGAAAGACTGGTATACAATGGGAAGAAAAAATAAAAAAAAAACAAAACCAGCTAAACAGAGCCTTACTGACTTTCTGGCTGACTACACACTGCCTAGGAGAATAAAAGGAAAAAGAAAAATATCCATTTTGTGCCAATGGGCCTCATTTGAATAGAAAAATGATGCAATTTACTTCCATTTCTTTTTTATCTTTTGTATTTTTTAGTTTCTATCAACATAAGCAGTTTTGAAAACTCTGAGCCAATTGATCAGCAGCTCTGTTTTACCTTGAGCTGCAGCTTTTGGTAAATAACATAATGTATCAAACCAACTTGGTTTTATGTCTAAACTGCTGGATGGCCTTTGCAAACTAGACACATATGAAAAATACCCCAGAGCTACCTGGCCTCTTTCCTGGGGTTCACATCTCTTGTTTCCTGAAAAGATTTTTTTTTGCCAGCCCTCTTCTCCCTGCTAGGTTGTTGCTGTGGCTTCTGTATCCTAATGGAAGGTAAAAAACTCCATCTTATAACAGGACTGACTGAAAAATAATTATAGCCTACCTTACTGTATACAGGGTTCATGCACCTTGTATCGTGATGCCCCAGCACGCACTTATCCTAATCCTGTGGTTCATTAAAATGCACCAACTAAACATGGAAGGACTAGGAAAGAAACCTCACAAGTTGAAATAAATGACAGAAATTAAATAACTTTCTTACTCCTCATTTCTCTAACGTCTGATGCTGCAAACCAAGAGCTAAAAACCTCATGCAAGGAACCACAAGAAGATTTGACCTTTTGTAGTTCCTTATTAAAAAAAAAAAAGAAACCACAGAAGTAGTTCTGTCATATGAGGACAGCTGGGATGAATCACACAGCTATTTGTATAATTAGTGTGTACTTTACTAGTAGATCCTCTTTAGTTCCTAAATGGAATTACAAAGGTGGTAGGCCACCTGTCTCCAAAGCTTTTAGAAAAGGGTCAGTTGAGAGCAAAAAACTACTCAAGCAAGATACATAGAGCAGAATAAAAATAATAATGCTGTCAAACTTTGAAAATCATTGGCAGCCCAAAAAGTATCATTAGGCCCAGGGTAAATATAATAAGAAGCATAAAGCATATGTCCTGAAATTCAGTTATCTGGGACCAGAAGTTAAGAGGAAAGAAGGACCAAAGTACAAGGTTACTTCATGACTGTGGAACACTCCAGCTCTGAAGACTGAAGCACTGAGCATTTCAACAACTACAAAAGGTCCCAACTGGAAGTTCAAAACGACATTTTTTTTTAATGGCAAAAAACCTGATACAAACACTGTTGGTGTCATTATAGTTTATACTGCCCACTTCTCCCTTCTTTTTGTAACCAACAGAATTTACAGAGCAAACCTAGAAAACACCTTAGAGACAGAGCAGACTCTCACTGATGCAGCACATTTACTCCTTTGACAGGATGGCACCGAGTGTTGTGCCTCTCATGCCAGATGTTCCCTGCTGTGTGACAAGGACAGGCCTGGCACCATGCCCACCCATCCCTCAGAGACCCAGGAGACAGGAAGGGTTTTGCAGCTTCTAAACGGAAAATCCCAAGGCTATCTATCTCATTTTTGCAGCTCTCCCTCTCTTTTCTCCTATCTTGTCACTTTTTCTTTTCCTGCATATTATTTCCCTTATATGAACTGTCCCTGTGTTTCCCAGGCCCCATCTCCTCTGTCTGCATTCCAACAAAACCTGAGATTTTTCTTTCTACAGTTTTGTACCATTACTGTTGTATTTGTGATCTCTCCATTCATCACCTCCTTTCAGGGTCAGGATGTGCTGTGTGTTTCCAGATTTTCTCTGTGTCTTACACCAAAATGTGTCCAATATCAAACCTGGCTGTAATCCCAGTAACCTTTCTTATAGCCTAGACACTGCCATTTCTATTCACCATTTCTGGTGCTTCAGGAAGTTTCCTACTCATGTGATGATGGTCATCTCCATCCCATACAAATATTTTTTCATGTGAGATTTCAGGAAACATTATGTCAGCTGTCCAGCCACTTAACCCACTCAAATCAGGTTTTTATAATTCAGTAATAAAATGAAAAGGAATCCTCAGCAATATAAATATATATGTGTAAAATGAACGCTCATCTTTACTGCAACATCTGCTGAAGAAACACAGAATTCCCTTGACTTAAAATAACTGGTTTCCATTAGGTGGAAAACAATTTCTGAAAAAGCTCTGAATTTGGCTTTGTTTCACTGCATAAACCCCAATGCAGTAAACAGAAACAAGAACATTTTTGGTTGGCTTTGGAATGTTTTTTGCATTTCTGTACATGCTGTGGACAAAAAAAATGGCCTATTCCTCTGTGCCACACAGCCACTTCATCCACCACAATTCTTTCCCATCAAAGTAGGATCAGGGCTATGGCATGCCTTAAGCAAACAGCTTTTCAGCAGCACCCTGCCATCACTCTCACAAGCTTTGCTAGGCTCAGAGAAAACTGGGGAGCCACTGATGCCAGGCATCCCTACCCTACTGCTCAGGAATCACCTTGGGGCTCTGCCAGCACCTTTGCCTTCTGCGAGAGCAAAAATTATCACAGCTAAAAGTACTGTAAATTCAGCATGCCAGGTGGTTTGTAAAATGAGGTCCACAGGCTGCTTGTAAAGCATGAGTTTTCCTCTTTGTTTACAGATACTAGGATGAAAAAAAAAAAAAATTTTAAAATTTTTTTTGTCCAGGACTGCTCTCCTGTGTAAACGCGTCATCCCTCAGGGCAGCACCACAATTAGCATGGAAGAAGTAACAAATGAAATTGTCACTTCACTCTCCCAGTGATGTCCTGTGATCACACATGGAGTCCGCATGGAGATGCTGCTCCACCAACTGATCTGTGAGCCAAGAGCACACCCACAGCTATAAATAGCAAATCTCAAAATTTTACCGAGACCAAACGCAGTTGTCCAGTACAGCTGAGTTTAACCTCACAAAAACTTATTCCAGATATATTCTCAAGACAGGCAAATAAATCGGCATTATTACATCCTACTGTATTTTATTCCTGGGCTGGTCTGATTACCCACACTCTCTTAGCCCAGGAGGTTGGTTATAGGTTAATGTGTGTTTCTGCCCATTTCCATCCTCAGACCATCCTGGCTGCTCATTCAAAGCTCAAGGCTTGCAAGCATTTTGGGGACTCCTGTAACCACAGTACAACTTTTTACCTGCCTAGAATGACCATGGTGTGGATTTTGCATTTTATTTGCTTTCTTATTATCGTTACAAAAGGGGGGGAAAAAAACCCAAACAAAACCTATATGGTTTGTGAGTCTGCAGGAATCTCCACCTGGCCATCCGTGAGCTCACAGCTGAGCTTTCCTCTTATTGTTTACTCACGGTACAATCTCTTTCACAGTGAGATGACACAGTAACACCAACAACTCAAAGACACATGGTGAGAACATCTTAAATGAAGAAAACAATGCAGTCCAGATGGAGAAACACTGATCATATACTACGCTATCCATTGGCTTTTTATACTCATTACTTTGCTATGACTGTCACGTTTTTGTGGTGTGCTGGCCACACAAATAAAACCCAAGGAAATGTTTCAGCAACTATTTTTAGAGTATCATTTATTATCTTATTGTTAACTCTCGACTTGCTGTTTTAAACTGCATATACATGGACAAAGCTAATTCCTCTGACTTGACATAAAAATGCAATCAAAGGGTCACGGAGTCCGGATAACTGTGTGGCTCCATGACCTTCTATATGGCACCTTGGAGCTGACTGAGCTGCCAGGTAATCACAGGACATGGTGGAACAGGAAAAGGACTGAGAAGGAGAAGGACAGGCAGGGGCTTGGAGGGCCTTTTGTGTGAGAAGACATAGAACAGGCTCAGCCCAGGTAGTGTAAAGAAAGAGATGACATAGAGGCAAGGTTAAATCAAGAACTGTAAGGAGAAGTTGCTTATTGCCCAAAAATTAGGGTCCAGTTGGTGACAAGTTATCAGTCAACAGGATTGGAATAAATCAAAGGATTATGCAAGACCAGAGGAGGGTCACAAAGATGACGAGGGATAGAGCCCCTCTCCTATGAATACAGGCTGACAGAGATGAGGTTTTTCAATCTGGAGAAGATGAGTCTCCAGGGAAACCTGGTAGCCTTCCAGTAAATAAAATAGACTTTTTACATGGGCATGTAGTCATAGGATGGGGTAACAATTTCAAACTGAGAGGGCAGACTTAGACTGGATATTAGGATGAAAATCTTTCCTATGAGGATGGTGAGGCACTGTGACATGTTGCCCAGAAATCTGTTAATGTCCCTTCACTGGGAATCTTGAAGGCCTGGTTGGATGGGGCTTTGAACAACCTGGTCTAGGGGGAGGTGTTTCTGCCCATGCAGGGGAGTTGAAGTAAATGATTTTTAAGGCCCCTTCCAACTCGAACCATTCTATGATTAACCTTTCACAGAAAACATAATTCTAATTGTAAATCTGAATGCTATAGGATGTGGTAGTAGTAAAAAATTTCTATGGGTTCAAAAAGAGATTATCAAAAGTTTCTCTGAGCTGAATCCATTACTGAACACCAAACTACACATGATTCCCAGTTCAGGAAACTCCCAAGCTGCTGACTGCCAGCAGCTAGCAGAATATGCCACTGGGAGGGACTGCTTTAAAAATGTTCTCCATTTTAGACTTGTCCCCTGAGCACTCCACAGAGGTCACCATTATAAACAAGCTACATAGTGAAGTGTGTTTCTGAAGGAACGCCCCATCTGGTTTATCATTCCACTCATAAACTGAACTACTCTCGAAGAAACGATGCCAGAAGAGAAGCCACAGCAGTTCCTGGTGTGTGCATCTATAACACATTTGAATTTTAAAAGCAGTATGCTTGCCACATCTGAAATATTCTTATTTCCCTCAAGTAATTCAAGATTGCCTGTGAAAAAGGTGGCAGTCAAAGAGGTGGAAGAAGAAAAACCCAAACAGACTTTACACGTGGGTATCTTGGCAAGGTCTAGTTGGCAGAGCCTTCCTCCCAACCACCTCCTGATGATGCTAAATCAGTCCTTTCCCATACTCTTCAGGACGCTGGCCAGACTTTGTGTTGCCCCCAGCTCCCAGTGGATGCACTGAGCGTCTCATTGACTGCATGGAAGACAGCCTCTGGGCACCTTGAGAGAGTCACCTCCACCCCACTCCTTTCCAAGGAAGATGGGCTGTCCCATCAGCCTTCCTTCCATCTCTGCAGCTGACCTGCCAATTCAGGCACCCTCCAGAAAGGAACACACTACTGGTTTTGCCTTCCTTTCTGCAAGATACAGTGCACAGGAAGAGCTGCATCTGCTTCCCCCCTTCCCAGAGCAGAACAATGCCCAGAGCATCCTGCCCAAGGACAAGTCTGCAGGTGCTACCAGCATATTTAGTTATTATAAAGTGCCAGCCACGAGCAGGGAAACACCAACTTCATTCCTGACAGGGTGCGTGTAGGTGTTGGTGCCAAATCCACAAGTTAATTAAAAACTGTATTTTCTATGGGAAAACAACATGGCCAGCATAATAGAGATATAATTATATACAGGTTTCCACTGGCAACTTGTTAATTGAATCTTACTCTGTCTTAAAGGAGAGCAGGGTTGCTGTCACGCCCTCCTTGCTTCCCGCTGATGCAATTTCTCCAGCAATATTCCCACCAAAATGTCAATATGTTTGTGTCCCTGCTCCTAAGAGGATTCTGCATAATGTTGCGTGACATGTGCCATCCTGAAAAGAAGCTCCTCCATTGCACGGCAAATCACTACATGTGTAATTACCTACATTGTTTTACATAGAGCATCAAAAATGAAAAGATGATAAGTCTCTCCTCAGCCCTGCTCTGTTGCCATGGCAACCGGACACTTTTTCTCCCCCCTTTCCTTTTTCCCAAGGGACAAAGAAAACCACTAGAGATTTCACAAATCGGCATAGATTAAGCACAAATAGTTTGCCAAATGTGTTCATTCACTGTCATCTCTTACTTCAGTAACTGCGTGTATTGTGCTCACTACAAGTGAGCTGCTGTAAACACACTGATAAACACAAGCACCAGCCATCCACAACAACCCCCACCTCCTCTCCTCCACCTCTCCCTCCCTCCATAAGCCCGGGCAAACTCCCTCAAGCCAAGCTGTTAATTTGGGGGGGCTTTAGGGGCATTAATTTCCTGTTTACATGCTCATGGATGAACAGAGGGGAACTCAGTTTGACTCCAGCCACACTGCTGAGTCTGAAATTACTCCAGTGAGCAACAGGTTGAAGCAAATACTTATGTCCTGCAGACAGCTATTTTGTACGTGACACAGTAAAGGGAAGAGGAGGGAGGTCTGGGGTTTGTGATCCAGGTAAGTGGAAACTTTCACAGCAGCATCATATGCTTGCAAGTCCCATCTCAGCCTTAGGAGACGCATGGACCATCCCCCAGAAAAACCACCCCCCAGGAAAGCCACCAGGCACTGCTTCCCACCCACTTTCGTTTTATGGCTCTGCCAAACTTCAGCTTGATAGGGCTTTGGTGCCTTGTGCCAGGTTCTCTGATAGAGCAGTGGGGCTTGGCTTTGTTGGAAGCACATGTTAAAATGGTTCTTCTATTTCTGGAAATACAGACTTTTTGGCTACTTGAACAAAAATCTTTGTACTTTTTATACCTTTCGGAGTTGAAAAGTGGAGGAGAGAGGGGCATATGTTTTCATGAGGAGGATCTTTCTGCTCCTGTGACCTCTCCATTGAATTAGAGCACTTGAATCCCCCCTCACCTCTCCATCCTTGTCTGCTGAAGAGCAATACACATTCTGATGGAAGCTCCCACCTCCACCATGGCTGCAACACCAGGAGGAAGCCCCAGGGAGAGGTCCCCATTTCTCCCAGTGTCCCCATGCCCCTGCTTCTCCATTGCAGAGAGCCACAGAGCTGCTGGCTACAAGCACTGAAAACAAGAGCCTCGTCCCACACACAGCACGTGGGTGACACAGCCATCTGCCCCTGAAAAAGTCCTCCTCCAAATGCATGAAGCTCCTCACTGCATTCAATGAAAATTAAGACAAGGAGCTGCAGAGGCAGTGATGACCTCTCATGCCAGCTGTCAGGAGGCCACGTGGAATGTGTACATCCAGTGTAAAGCCTCACTGGCACTGGCCCCCTGCACCAGTGATGTCCACTTGCCCCAGCAGTCACGAGACATTGTTCTTGCAGATGTACCAAGAGATCTCCCATTTCGGGTCATAATGAACTGCAGATGTGACAGGCGTTTCAGATTCCAAGTCTGCAGCAATGAAACACTCCACATAGAGGTCCGTGCCTCATTTATACTTGCTAATTTTTAATAACGACAATTTAACTTCATTGTGCGTTTCATATACTATAACAGCCAATTCAGAAAACATGCTAAAGGGCTCTGATTGCTTAACAAATCTTGCAAACAGCTTTTTTTTTTTTTTTTAAAGCATGTATTCTGAAATTTCAGTGTCACTTTGACAGTCCTCTAGAGGGAAGTAATAAATAATTAGGAGGCACCATACTTTGGAGATACAGAGCCAATGCTTCAATTAGAAGCATCTCTATCTCACTTTTAAAGGACTTCAAAATCAGCATAAAAAAAAAAAAAAGCTGGTGTTACATAGAATATATTTACGCACATCAAAGAATAAGTCACAGGAGAAAGCTTAATTAAACTGAAATTCAGGCTGATCAATTAATTCATGTATTTCAGAAGGGAAAAAAACACCTTATATAACTCCAAGTAACTATGATAAATGTTGGAAAGCTGAGAATTTCCAAAATGAGGCTAAAATCAAATTCCTTCAAAGCTGCAGGTTTTATTCTATCATCAACCTTCACACTTCTCCTGTGACCCTTTCATGTGGTGAAGTAATTAGCTACAATTTTCTGGTTGCTTTTGGCACAGAGCTAAAGATATGTACGTGACCCTGTGGTACCAACTCCTGCTAAGGTTAAGAGTCTAGTGAGTGCTGCAATAGAAATAGCCTGAAGTTCCCAACAGACCTACAGCTCCTCCACATCAAACTCCAGAGGTGATTCTAAAAGCTGTTTTCCAGTCCAGTTTATTTAACATTAACCATTAATATACATTTATATATAGCCTTAAATGCTCCTCATTTCAGGGAGAGGCTGCAATAATACAAGCTTAGCAAACGCCTGTGATACATAGAGGAAGATTCTTGCAAGCTCTGTCTGGATATCATTGCCCCTCAGCCCTCATGAAGGCAGATGTATTTTCCTAAGCATGTGTTGAAATGCTGTAGAGGAACATTTTTTCTGTTTCAACAGAACTGAGAAGATTTATCAAGTGATACCAAATTCTACCTTATTCTAGTCTAAATAACTTGCAATCCAATTTTACCTAGCTTTACCTGTTTACCAGCTAAACTAATAACCCTGAGGAAAGGTCTGCGGTAACATACTTCACTTAATGAATGTAAGCTCTTTAATAGACGTGAACATGTATTCACAAAGGAAACACGTACCCACTTAATTTTGGGTGGATTCTTCTACTTCACATATTAATGCTTATACACCTATTAATTGCATGTATATTCTGCAAGAGTGTGGAAATGGCTTCTGCACATTAGGAACAACTGGAGGCAAGATTTCTGGATCTTTTTATGTGAATCTGTACTAAATATCCATATAAAAACTACACAAATATTCCTGAAAAACAAAATCTTTTTAACTTCTTTCAGTACCTCTTCCCATTCTGTCTGATTCGCCCACCCGTTCCAGAAAAAAAAAAAGACCCAAACCAACAAATATGTATTATGAAAAGTTACACTGCAAAGTCTCATGTTAATTAGTTCATTTTGGTGCCTTTGCACAGTGAGAAGGGTAGAGACTGAGAAAACACCTTCACTGCAGAAAATGAAGTTCAGCTTCAGATTTGGAAAGGCAGAGATTCCTCCATAACACAGAGCATCGCAGCGCATCTCCAGGAACAAGTAAAACAAATCAAAACCAAAGAGGGAGGGGGAGCAGAGCTTAAAATCTAGGTCAGAGGAAAACCAGAGAAGTACAAAGCATCCTTTTTTATGAGCCTCACAACTGATTGTGTGAAGGTCTCATCTCCTGCCACACTCGTGCATGTGTGACATTAACCCCCTCTGCGCCATGGGGGGAAGGAATGGCAGGAATGCCAAACAGGGGGGCTGGCAAACTGGGGGCTGCCAAACTGGCACCTTTGGTGGAGCATGGGAGACCACATCAGGGTCATGACATACCTAGCTATCTTAAAGACTCCTCACTTCAGGGAGAACTCACTCAACAGCACTGCCAAAAAAAAAAAAAAAAAATTTTTCTCAATAAAAAAGAAAGGCCAAAGAGTAAAGGATGGATTGCCAGCAATACTGTGCTCAGGGTAAAGCCTACATATATAGGGTTTACTGCATTTTTTAATGATCAGACCAGTGGTTCTTAAACCCCAAATTTTTATGAACCTCTATCTGCAATCTTCATTCTGCTGCTGGGCCACCTGTTTTTTCATTACAGATCTTTGAGGATCACAGTTTGTTATCTTATTCAAACATAATTAACTAACATGTTTCATCCTCCTGCATCAACAGAGATTGTCTCTCCGTGACAGAACAACAAAACCTAGAAACTTCAGCAAACGTAGCTGGTTATTGCTTTCTGTCATACTCCTAGAGATGGCTTCGATACTTTCTTCTATTCTTGCTGTCTTTGGAATAAGTCCTTTTCTATTGTATCAGGGACACAACTCCTACTTAAAGCCACTGTAATTTTTCTTCTCTCTGAATAGAAAAGCAAATTAACTATGAATGCATCTGTTATTTCCTTATCCTTTGTGTTCAATTAACCACTATCTTTCTGAGTGACAAAAACTGTCTCTTACCATCTGCCCACTAGAAATCTGCTATAAGAATGTTTATAATCATTTATTAATCCTTATAAATCAACATTTATAAAAAAAAAAATTACGGTTATAAGCTTTGCTTTTTATCTGGTTTTTGCTTTTCTGTTGGCTCTACCATGAAGCTCACAGCACTCTATGTGAAGAGAATAACACAAAAGGAAATTACTGGACATTGTACCTTCCCGTTGCATTGCACCCAGACAGAAACAGAGCAGCTATACATTTGAGAACTGCATAGAAAGGTACAAAAAACTGGCATTCCATCACAAATTTTATTTCTAGTATCTTGCAGCCTCTTCATCCTCAAATTCTAACTATGTGATAAGCAGGAGGGCAGAGAGGCAAGATGGGTGGGCTGGCCTCAGCACTGCACGCCCTCTCCCAGAGGTGGTTTCCACAATTCCTGGAAGCAGCCAACCAGGATAACCCCTGTCAGGCACTTTCCAGCTTTCTAGCCATTCCCTTTCTCAAAGCACATGGAAGTGCAGGTTGAGGGTGGGACTTGGTGACAGAGACACGTGTTTGGGGCAGGGGCTGACTCTTGCCTCCCACCTGCACTCCCAGGGTGCCCCTTCCACCCACCTGATGCCTGTCCAAGGCACACATGACTACCTATGCTTTTACAGGTCTCAAGTTGGGTGCTCTAATAAGCTCTGGACAGATGGCAGACCCACTTGTCCCCTACAAAACTAGCTGGGGTTCTGCTCTGAGACTTGAGGCAGGGCTGGCATGGCACTGGGGTAGGAGCATGGTCGCTCCCAGTTCTTATAAGATCCTTCCAGCCCTGCACTGAGTGACCCCAAGCTCCTCTGATGCCTTTCTTTGACCCCTCTGTGAATCCAAAAGAAAATTAACGATATAGACATCTGTTCCTTCCTTTATCACATATGTTCAATTAATTACTATCTATTCCCCCTTTTTCTGGCAACACCAAGGGTGAGGTCAGTCATGAAAGCCTTGATTCTCTGCAGCACTTAATTTTTGCTCCATCTGGCTCTAGCTTCGTTTGCTCCAGCCAGCTCTCATAGAATCATAGAACGGTTTGGGTTGGAAGGGAGATCAAAGTCCTAGTTCCACCTCCCTTCCATGGGCAGGGACGCCTCCCATTAGATCAGGTTGCTCACAGACCTGTCAAACACAGCCTTGGACATTTCCCAAGAAGGGGCATCCACAACTTCTCTAGACAAACTTTGCCAGTGTCTCACCCTCTACTTCTCTCCCTGAGCAGAACCCTGGTGGGGATAAATCACTCTGGGGAGCACTCCCTCAAAGTGTGGAAAAGACAACAGGTATGGCTGCTTCTGCACTATGCAGCTTTATAACGTTATCCTATGGGGTTTGTATGGTCAGTTTGGATCTTACAATCTCATGCCACGTACCAGTTTGTGTCACATGAATCTTCAGCTTCACAAAATAATACCAACCATCTGACAGATGGTGAAAAACTCTGAGTTGAAAAGAAAACCAGAAAAAATTTCCAATTATACCTCAGGGCTAGTGGAGCACCATATGGGGGCCCAGATGAGATTCAGGGTTAAGTACTATGCGGGATGGATACACCTAGTCTGCTCTGGACTTCCTGTGGAAGTTCACCATAAGCAATATGGGTTCAAACCAATCCCTGACACCTGGCCTCAAGGCTAAGAGTTACTCCCTGGCTTTCTTTTGTTAGTTCAGTAGGTCCAGAAGATAAAAGACTCCTTCATTTAGTCTGCCACTGAGACAGATATTTAGTATTTCAAAGTACATTGTCCAGAGAAAAACTCCTAGCATCCTTTTTCATACTTCTGGGTAAGCATTGTTCCTTGCTGCTTATCAGGAGTCCTGCAACAACTCTGTACTGAATTGCCTTTCTTATTTGACCTCTCCTAGTATTCCTTTGTTGCTAACATTGAAACTTTAACAATACCAGCTACTCAAAAGCAACTGTGAAATCCTTCTCTCCATGAAGGATGCATTGGTTAGCACAGCAAGCCAACATTCTGCTTTTGTGCAAACCTGTCTGTGCCTCAGTTCCCTAGGTGTGAAAATAAATAATTAAAAACAAAACAAAACACAAAACCGAACACCTGTTCTTTAAAGAATACCACTTCCTTACTAAGATTTTGAGATGAAAACATCTGTATTTCTTCCATTTTTATACATGACTGTGAGAACCCATTTGGCACTTATATCAAAACACAACACAAGTTCGTGAGCCTGATTTCACACATTCCCAGAGTTGTCACCATATAATCCGATGTCAACGCATCTCCACTCTTCAGTCCTCCCAACTGCAATGTGGATAATCCTATGTACACAACTGTATGGGAAGAATTAAGACTGGTAAAATAGCTCAGAAGCCCTGAATGAGAATTAGAAGTTTGTGTCAGACCAGCAAGGAGCCATTAATAACCACAGCTCTGTTGCTTTCTCGAATGATGTCTCCATTAGCCTCCACGGGATTTTTATTCAAATTACATGAGAAAACAGTTCTGCATTATTTCTACAGAACATAATTCTCCTTTTATTTTTTTCTTAGTTCTTTTTTCAGTCAATACTAGAACAATTAAAAACCTTCAGCATCCAGTATTTGTCTGCTTTTTGTTTTCAAAATAGCTTTTCTTATCTGTGAGGAGACTTTGCCATGTATTTTTATCTAACTGTAAGAGATTCACAATAGCTAGGGATTACAGCAAGGCTGGGTGATTCTTAATTTCCTTGTATCAACCTCTGGTGTCTTTTCCAGAATCTTTAAATCTTGTCCTTCTGTAGGTGACAAATTATCAACTGCACATTTCTTATTCTTTTTCCTGTTTCATTTGTTCCACGTATCTTGGGGTTTTTTCCATTCCTTTTATGAAAATCTATAAAAGGACACAATATGCAGAAGAGAGATAACTATGTATTAAAAAGATTAATCTGTAATTTACCAAGTTAATTTCAAAATTGTTTTACAATCAAAGTGGTGAAACACTGGGACAGGTTGCCTAGAGAGGTGACAGATGATGCCTTCCTGGAAACATTCAAGGCCAGGTTGGATGGGGCTCTGAGCAGCCTGATGTAGCTGAAGATGTCCCTGCTCCCTGCATGAGAGTTGGACCAGATGGCCTTTAAAGGTCCCTTCCAACCCAAACTATTCCACGATTCTGTAAATCTGTGAAATCATAGAATTTAGATCTGGTTTGTTTCCATCTTGTGCAGCACTCACCATCAAAATTTTACTTCTTTCTTGCAAGAGAAAGCTGTTACCATGGTATTCCCATTATTCCTAACACAGAGACTGAGGGAAAATTAGTTAAGCTGCCTAAAAAATTCCCTTGCTTCCAATGCAAAGGTCCACAGGGGTAGCTGTAAAAAGAATTTAACCTGCTTCACAGCTCGAGGGCAAAGAGAGACCGGCAGGTCAGTGGTTGGCAGCAGCTTCTCCAGCTGGAGAGACTCCTGCACTCGCTACAGTTTCCATCTGTTTCCTCGAATTATGACTGTGTTTGAGCAAACATCACAAAAATTTCACTGTGCTATGACATGAGAAAAGCTTGCCCATATCATGTCTGCTTGCATTTGAATTTTAAATACTCCATTTAAAATGATGGGCAGGTCCTTTTTCTCAAAAGTGGAAATTCTCTGGTGAGAACAGCGACATTTTTCAACCCTTTGCTGTGCTGTGGCCTGACTGAAATCCAGAGTGGAAAAACAAGAGGAAACATCTTCAGAATGAATGACATTAGTGGAAGACAACAGGCTTCTAAAGAGGTGATTAATGGACATTATCACATCCAGAGAGAGATCCTGCTCCCTGGGAAAGCCAGGAGTGCCCAGGGACAGGGCTTGGGTGGATGACAGCTGGCAGGGATGGTTTGTTTTTTTTTTCCTCACTTTGAATGCTACAGCAGCAGCAGGGCTACAGTGAGACAGAGAAAAAAAAACAAATTTTTGCAATGCACTGGATGGCATTGTCAGATACAGCTCCCAGCTGCCAAACCTGACCCCAGGGAGTTGAGGATGCTCCTAAGCCAGGTCTTCTCCTGAGGGCACTTGTTGTGGTGGAACTTCTGTGAAACATCTCCTCAAGCACCTGGGTCAAATTCCCACTTACAGATGTTGGTCCTGGTGTTCTGGGCACTCTCAACACTTAATTTCCTGGAGAAACTGGAGAGATGGGCTTCAGTCCAGTCAGTAGGTTAAGTTTTTTTGATCCTTCCCTAGGGCCCACAGGCGATACCAACCCCAGATGTCCACCCTGATAAGATGTTGCAACAGCAGCATCATCCCACCAGGGACATGCTGCCATCAGATGTCCCACAGTGACAACAATCACAGTGAAGGGCACCTTCAGGAGGCTAACCCAACCAGAGATCAAGGATGGGTGATTTCCAGTTGTAATAATTTTTATTGACCTTTCATAAAAAAATTCCCTTCAGTTTAATTTTTTTTTGTGCCTTCTTGTATTCAGCCAAGTAGGAGGTTGGAACATTTTCAAAATATGAGGTTAACTTGGTTTTGTTTTGAAAATGCCAAAAAAGAAATGTTTCAAACAATGCAAAATTATTACTTGTTTTTTTGTACTTAGCCAAAATGATTCAGCAAGCAGATTCCAATGCCCTAAAACTGTATTTCTGGAGAATAACAAGCCAGTACTATAGTAAATTTTTGCACAGCCCTAGCTCGGGTTTGTTATCCTGAAGCTTTGTCCTTTGCTGCAGACTTGAATTATCTGCATTCATGCTACCCTTCAAAACCGAGCTGCCACAGTGTGAAATGGCAGTGGGAAGGGGGCAGGATTAGTTAATTGGAAGATTCTGCTAGCAGTTCTAACAACATAGCCAACTGAAGCTTTTGGATGAAGTGTTTGTATGTCAAATACACAGTTTTCAAAATCATTAGGATTCACAACTTCCACTTGAATTTCGAAGATGGGTATCTGATACATGTTACAATGCGAAGTATTCCAGAAAACTCCAAGTGCTCTGTTTTCACCACTTTGTTTGTTTGGTTTTTTTTTTGGTTTTGTTGTTTGGTGGGTTTTTTTGGTGGTGTTTTTGTTTTGTTTTGGGGTTTCTTTGTTTGCTTGTTTGTTTGGGGGGTTTTTGGTTTTTTGGGGGTTTTTTTGTGTGTTTTGGTTTTGTTTTGGTGATTTTGGGGGGGGTGTTTTTTGTTCTTTTCTTAACGACAGGTTTCTCATCTTTCATTTTTATTCACTCTCCAGGAATAGCACTTAGCTCTTGCCAAAAGTCTCAAAAGATCATATTGCATCAATATTGACAGCATTGACATCCCTCAGTCTCTGCATGTGCGACACAAGCAAGTCTCACAGCCAAAGAGGATTACCTGGTGTTGGCTGTGGGATCCAAGCATGACCCCCTGCCTCATGGGTGGCATCCCTCCTGTCACAGTCTTCCCTGTGGTGACAAGGAACTGGTGGCTGTTGCCCTGAAGCCAGTTTTTCCCTTCCTTTGAGTGTAACTGAGCAGCCCCAGCATCTCCAGGAGCAGCAAAAAGTAGATATGGGCAGAGCTCCAGCATGAGCCACTCGATCGAAGCAGAAAACCAAATACTCTTTTTTTTTTTTTTTTGAAGCAGAGCCTGGCCATATTTCTGATGCAGGGACTGCTGGCTGAGCTGATGGCCTCTGGGGAGACAGCAAGAAGGAGAGGACACCCCAATGGATGGCTGATGTGCTGCAACAGGCTGCAGGACCCACCAGCACAGAGCCACGGACAACAAGAGGGAAGCTCCTCTGCAACATTTATTCTAAGTCATCCTTCAGTGAATCACCACTGTGATCCTCTTCTGGGTTACATATTCAACATCTACTCCAAAACAATGTTAAAAATAACTGATTTGATTCCAGCAGGCAGATGGCTGCTAAATTCTTCTCCATTTTTCTGCATCCCATAAAACTTGGGCTGGTTATCTTTGATATATATACTCTGTGATATTAAGATATTAGAAGTATTGACAATACAGTACTTAAAGAGCTGCTGTAATTAAATATACCCTCTGAAGAAAAATTCAAGAGTTGTTACTGAAACTATGCCAGAGCTGTTACTCAGACATCTACAGCACAGCATCACCCAGAAATAAAACAGATGAACAAAACCAAAGCTTCTTTGGGGCCCCTTCTACACAGAAAGCAGTCAGACAGATAAGTCTTCAGGAGACATGTCTGCCTGGATGCTGCCTCCCATCCTTCCTAATCCAAACCCTGAATAGGAGGCTCCAGAATTGCCATAATATCTGTTTTTCCCCCCGTTACATCTGCCAGGAAAGACAGGCTGGAGCTGGGCAGAGGGCAGGCTCCAGGAGCTGCAGGGAGGAGAGGTGATGGCACAGCACAGGCAGGAGGGAGCCAGGCCCTGTGTTCACTGCTGCCAGCAGGCAACAGCCTCAACAGCTGAGTGTCCCCAAGCCATGCTTATCTTTTTTCTCAGAGTGAGTGTCCTGGTTTGGGCCAGGATAAAGGTGATTTTCTGTCTTGTACTTTTGCTTTCAGCTAAGTCTCTTGTAAGTAGTTGCACTTGCTGAAATTAACAGCAAGTTTCTCAGACAGTGTGTGCTTCTAGGACTGGTAACACTTGATGTTTATAGTTACTGCTAGAGACTGGTATGCAGAGCCAAGGACACTGCTCAGCTCTGAGGAACATTTTACCCTCCAGAAGGAAGAAAGAGGTCCCACCTGCAGCCCTCCTTTGGAGAGGAACAGACAAGATAGATGCCAGAATTGACCAAACAGAGTATTCCATCCCATACACGTCATACTCAGTATAAATGAGGGATCACGAGGGCCAAGCCATGATTTCCTGCTTCCAGTTTCCAGCTGCCTGCCTTTCCTGCCTTTCCTGCTTCCCTTCCTTCACCCAGTATCCTGGAAGGATTCTGTCCATTCGTCTGCCTGTGCTCCTGATCCGTGCCAGCCCATATCTGTGTGTTCCTGCCTCCAGCTCCCGACTGCTGCTGACTCCAGGAGTCCAGCCTGGACTTTCCCAGGGCTGCCCTCCAGCCTTAGTGGTGACGTGAGAGTTACTGGGGGAAAGGAGGGAGGAATGTGGTATCCATTTTCCTGTATATTTGTGTATATTTAGTAATTTTTCCTATTTATCATTACTGTTTCATTAAAGTTGTGAAGTTTAGTTTCCAACCCATAAGTCTCTCTCCCTTATTCTCTCTCCTTTCTTTATCAAGGAGGAGAGAGACATTAATAGAGAGCGTCTGTAACTTGGTTTAGTTGCCGGGCCAGTGTTAAACCGTGACAGTGAGCCAGAAAGGCAGTTTGGAAGGAGAAATGGGGCAGCCACTACCTCACTGGAGACAGGACCCAAGGGCAAACTAGGGAAATAAAGTACGGAACAGTGCAGTTTTGCCCATTTGTCCTAAGGAGTTAATAAACTGTTTTATTCTTAGGGGGGGGGGGGGGAAGAAGAAAACAAACAAAACAAACAAAAAAAACCCCACCCCAAAATAAAAACTAAGCAAAACAAAAAAACCAAAACAAACAAACAAAAAGACAAAACACAAAGCAGTTTACTTATTTATGACCTGTGTCTATGACAAGAGATTTTCAGCCAACTTCAGGTATTCACCAGTACTGTGAAATCCTTGAGAACAATCCAGACAACTTGGACAGACTAGGCTGGGGGCTGGGCATCTGCTTTCTGAGTTTATAAACACTTTCTCAGGATGAAAGCAGGTAAATACCCAGTATTTAGCAAGGATCCTGCAGTAATGGCTGGCAGCCCATCACCTGGCTAGCTGCTCAGGACAACCACCTGCAGCTTGCCCAACAGGCTTATGCAAAGGACTTTTGCCACCAAGACAGAAGTATAAAGGTCCTTGAAATCAATGGGAAACTCTGCTTATAGAGTGGATGGCATAATACCACCCTCCATCTTTGCTTCATCTTCAAGGACATCTAGGCTTTTAAGCCATGTACAAGGCAAGCATGCCTGCCCTGAACCCTTTTCAGGCTGAGAAACTAATGGTGAGCTCAGGTGTATCATCTTAAGCAGCAATTAACTGACCCCAAATTTGCAGCAAGCTTCAAAGGAATCACTGATGGCTCCATTGGTTTTTAAGGTGTCATTTGGAGAAGGTCAGTAGGGTCCTGTAAGAGACACACGAAGGACTTGCTGAAGCAGATTGCCAGCTTGAGAGAGTATTAAATTATGATTCCTCATACTCCAGTTTTATCTCATGGCAGGTAATTTGTGTGTGAAGCAGGAGAGAAAGGAACAGACATCTCAACAAGTTTCTGAAGCTTTTAATTTTCAAGGGGCCTACAACAAACATCATAAACTGTTTGCAATACAAGAGCAGCAGATACAAAGATGCTGTCTCACCCTTGCCAGATAGCTTGCTGGGCCCATCAATGTGTTAATGCCACTGAAAAAAACACCTGTAAATCAGAAATGTGGGTCTCCTAGGATAATCAAACTGTTCAAGAGCTGCTCAGAAAGTCCTACACTAATATAAAATTTAAGAACTTCACTCTCAAAATGCAGGTAAAAAAGCAAGAATATGCCCTTCCTCAGTATCCAGAGCTTAAAATTTACTTCCATTTGTTTTGCCTCATGACATTAAAAGTCACAACCACCCAAATATCAGAGGCTCAGATTTCCTCTCCCTGTCAGCGACTGTTTCAATTAAATCATTTTGTTTAAAAACAACAGCAAAAGCATGTAAGAATCAAAACACACCTCAGTGAGAGCTCCTTCAACAACTTCCATGGCCTGGCAACTGGATGGTTTTTAAGCAGGTTGTGAAGAGCAGCTGGGGCTGACATACAGCACACTAACCTTATGCACTGATGTGGTTTGGTTGTGTTGATGGTGCCTACACCCTTGGAAGACCACCCCTTCAAACAAAAAGCAGTAAGAGGCTGCAGTAGTAGTAGTTACATAGGCAGTACTCAAGGTTGAAATCATGAGGATATGAGGAATATGGCAACCATGCTTCAAGGGGAATGAAATAGCATCTTGAGAGAGGAAAAGATTTATTGATTCAGGAAATTCTCTCTTCATCCAAAATAAAAAGCAACGAATCTGAAACCGTGTTTTAAGCTGCTAGAGCATACAGGTAGGTTAAATTTTCAGGAGCAGGAGCTTGTGTCATTTCTGGAAAATAGTTTTGGCCTTTTGGGTTTTTTTTAGTGAAAACTAAACTTTTTCATAAAAATAATAACTTTTGCTTCCTTATCCCCAATTTATGTTTGGGTTGTATTGGTTTTCTAACTCTTGGAAAAAAAAACTGTATAAGCATGTAAGTGTTACTAAAGGCCATCCTTCTGCAGCATTTTGAAAGAAGCAAAATCTTTGGAAAATATATGTAGAGGAATGTACAGTGACAGAAACGCATTTACTCTCATGTATATGCATCTATCTACTGGACCCCTGCCTATGAATTTATCATTTTTCCCCGGCATTTTAGCAGCCTAGAAACCTAAACCTGCAACCCCCTCAGCTACCAGGGCTGAAAGTGCTTGGGGGGAGATCAGGGGTTATGCCAGAAGTCAGGATCACTCATCCCTCCTCCACTCCTCTTCCACCATCCCCAAGAGCACCATCACCTCTTGGAGACAGCTGCTGATGGGAACTAGAAGGGCCAACAATCCAGACATTGTTGATTGCTCTGGTTACTTTCTTTGGACATTTTGGCATCTGCACTACATTTTTAGTCAATTTATGACAGTGGTGGAAATCCCTTAGGATCCCCTTCCACAGTCTTCCTGGTGATCTCTTCTTCTCAGGCTTTAACAGCTTCTTTTAGGTTTAACACTGGAAGTGCCTATGGAAGAATCTCCATACACATGGTAAATCTGGAAGTGTGAGGTTGAGAGCTATGCAAGCTCAGAAAAGGTGTTCCAAGAAATGCAATTTTGAAACAAGAAAGCAGCATCTTTGGTTATTGGGGGATGCTATGCAGTTTGATGCAGAAGAAATAGGACCTGCAATTTTAGTCTCTGATTTCTGAGCATGTTTTTGGGTGGCTGTGGGCAAAAGACAAATTTTTCATCATTCACAAGTTTCACAATGTACTGGTCTAAGCTGGTGAAAGCACAATGTTGGTGACTGTGTAGTCAGGATAAATAGGATCTTTGAATCACATATAACAAAATAGAAATCCTGAGTAACTTTCATAAAGGTTGAAAATACCTTTACTCAACTGCTATTGTGTTGAGAGGGAACCTGTTAAAACAATTTTTTTCTTTGGTTACACAGGCTTCCTCAGAAAGCTATTATCAGCTTTTTAAAGGAAATATAAAGGGGCTATTTCAGAAAAAAAGCAACCTAAAATTATCATGAAAGTGCTCGTACATAGGCAGGTGGATGGGATTTTCACACTCATGTCTGTTTCTGAGAGAGAACAGGCCTTTTTAGGATGCTTTGGGTAACATGAAAAGTCACAAGAAAATTCAAATGCTTCCAGAGAACAAGGTTGTAACTACAAAGCATTCTCAAAACCAAATAGTGGAGCTGGAGACTGAAGAACAAGCACTGACACGGCAGAAATAAAACCTATTGGCTGAATGTGGTCATTTATTAGGGCTTAGTTACTATGAATATTACACGTGAGGTTCAAGCGTGCATAAGAAATGTGGGCAAACAAGGTGACGCTGAACCTGTCCACTGGGTCAGGAAGAGCGATGGGGCCTTACAGGGTGTCCATTACACATTTATATAGTTCTGCTCCTTCTTACTTCCCCAGACTCACTCTAGCTGGGAATCAATCCTTATCCCCAAGGATAAGGATCTGAAAAGCTGATGGAGAGGGGAGTCCCTCATTTGCCCAGCACAGTCTGCTCCAAGGTAGCCACTTTGCTGCTTTTGATAAAAAAGTGTATTAGGAAAGTGATGTAGTTTTTCTATGCTTGGGCACAAAAAGCAAAATAAAACATGCAGCAAATCAGCTGATCCTTAAATTGGCTAGTTTAGTATATCAAAGGAGAAAGCTATTTCAGAAATACAAATCCTTGTTATAAAACAATGAAGAAACTACATTTACTACATCTGATTAAACAAATAATTGACAATTTCTGGGACAGTATACAAGATCCTGGTTTATTTTGATTTATTAATAAATCATGATAATTTTGTTCCATTGTTTTGTTAGTAAAGAGTTAGCATCAATATTGAGGTTTTTTTCTATTAGAATAGTGATTTATGGAGTGAGTACTCCTTACATTAAAACCATTACAGAAACATTCATTTTATCAGTAAACTTTAATGAACAAATAAACTGGAGACAACATGTTTAGTTCAAATAAGATTTAGCCTGTTATTGGATTGCAGACTAAGGATGCAGAAAATTGAACCTTTGTCTATTGAACAATATTGCAAGCAAATGTATTTACTTCTTTGTTTGTAAGCTGGGTTTCTTCAAGAAGCCATAGCTGAAAAACCCTTAATTTTCCATTGAATTTGAAGCAGGAACACAGCAGTTGACTTGTCCTTGTGTTGGCTTGTCTTTGCATTATTTTTGAAGATATCACAGATGAATTTGCAGCAAGTAAGTTTATTATTGGTGTGAGAACATTTTGCATGTCTGTGGCAGGTTTAGCTCCTGAAAAACTGCACTATAAATACACAGAAACAATATCTATCTAGATGAGATGCTTTGGTTCTTGCTGCGAATACTCTGCATTTTCTCATATGCTAATATCTATGTGTCCAGTTCTGGAATCCCAAACAAAAGAAAGACATGGAGCTTGTGAAGCGAGGAGGACCATGAAGACGATCAGAGGGCTAGAACACCTCTTCTATGAAGACAGGCTGACAGAGTTGGGGTTGGGGTTTTTTTCCACCTGTAGAAGGCTCTGGTGAGACCTTATAGCAAACTTCCAGTACCTGAAGGGGCTACAGGAAAGCTGAAGAGTCACTTCTTACAAGGGCATGTAGATGAGAAAGTATTGGCTTCAAACTGGAAGAGGGTAGATTTAGGTTAAATGTAAGGAAGAAATTCTTTCCTGTGAGGGTGGTGAGACACTGCCACAGGTTGCCCAAGGAAGTTGTGGCTGCCCCCTCCCGGAAGGTGTTCAGGGCCAGGTTGGATGGGGCTTGGAGAAACCTGGTCTGGTGGAAGGTGTCCCTGCCCATGGCAGGGGGGTTGGAACTGGATGATCTTTGAGGTCCCTTCCAACCCAAACCAATCTATGATTCTGTGACTGTATATGATTACCATGCTGATAACAACACATCACTAGGATAACTCACAGAGTGTTTTGTCACATAAAGGAAACATGCATCTTGTTCTTTATTACAGTCATGTTTGCAAATAGCAATTAAGTCAAGGCCTTTGCTACACAGTAATTCTCAGCAAAGCTGAGATAGGTGAGGCAGCCTTCTGAAGTCCAGAGCAAAATAACTAGCCATAGGATGTGTGACTTGGCCACCTCAGCTGAAAAGGATTCAGTCAGTTTTAGCCACAGAATGGCTACTTCTGCATCAAATTTACTATTAGAAAACACATTGCTACCACCAATGTTTGTAAAAATTCACTAACCCTTATTGTAATGGAATTTCAAGCAATTTACCCTTCTACTGCTCTTTTCTAACTGGTCTAAATAGGGCACTGGCAATAATGAACCATTTGCAGTCCAAGAGTCTGAAAAGCAATTGAGACATCTGCTGTGGCCCTAGGGCTAGGCACTCACATCCTGCTCAGGACGTGCTCCACAGCTGATGTTACTGCATGTCCAAATGAATGCTCCCTCAAGCCAGGCATAACACTGATCACCACAGTGGCTGAGCAAGAGACATGAGGGCTAGGCAAAATCTGGACAACTACAGAAATTAATTTTTAAATTAAAAAAACCCTCTCCCTCCCCCAAGAAAAACATATCGAGTAACTTGGTAGTTATTGCAAGTAGCACACTGTAAGGTAAGGAGTGGTTAAGGAACATTTAACTGCAGTATAGGCTTTGATGGCTACTTTAGATAGGAATCCTAACGTGTGCAAGAAAAGTCTGTCCTAGAGAGGAAGATTTACATGACAGCTGGTCTGTGTCCTACCATAAATTCAAAATCATAGCCATGTATCTGGGATTCTGTGTACCTGATCCTCACATCTGCAGCAGCTCTGCCATGCACAGCACATGTCAGATTTATCACAGAGTTCAGGAGCAATCCATCATGCAGATGCAGTGAGGTTGATGTGACCAGAGCCCATCAGACTGGCAGGTAGTGTCCAGTAGTTGCTTACTCCAGGCTCTTGTGTTTCCAGACATCCAGACTGAGCTATGGCTCCTCCTACTCGCTGGGCACCCAGAAATGTGGCCCATAGGTAACAAAAAATGTACAGCATTAAATGATGGGTAAAGCAATAGTCTACCAAGACACGAGCTGACAGACATGTGCCCATTTTTCCTACATCTTTTTAGTAGGCATGAGCAATTAAAACAAGAAGTGCAAAATGAAAGATGTCAAAAAGCAAGCAAGAAAAAAACCCCATCAAATTCTATTAATGTGAGTGAAAATTAACTGCCTGGCTGCTGCATATGCCATTGAAAAACTCTGACCTAAATTGAGAGAGAAATGTCCTTTGCAGAACACACAGAATGCCAAATACAAGATTTTGGATTCATCTATGAAAATAAAATAGATTATTTTACTATCAGAGAAAGTACAGTGAAGCATGAACCCTCCCATAAACCCAGTTACATACATACATACATAAATAAATCCCTGACTTGCCAAATTTCCTTAGCTGATGTAAACTGTTTTTAAGATATTTCCATTACATGAGTAAACACCACTTCCTATACTTTTTATTGACTGAGTGTAAGGATTTAGAGAAGACAAATCAAGTTTATTTTAGATTCCCTGAGGAAAAGCAAACCCATCTGTCCTTACTCCTTACCCGCTGTTTTACAGTGCTCATTATTAGTTATTTCCATAACACACCTACACTTATCCTTATCCACAGGAGGAACATTCATCTCACAAATATTCTTGTCAAACAGCTATAAATGTAAAAAAAAAAAAAAAAGCTGATGAAGAAAAGGGGCTGAAATGGCATCTAACCTGGTGAGCCTAAAGCTGATCCTGTGACATCGTTCACACAGAATGACACCACCTACGTGGGAATGGACAGGAGAGGTTGAGAAACAAGTAAAACAAGCAAGAGAAGTGTGCCACCTGTTTTACTACATAATGGCAGACTTGTTTCAATATCTTTAATAGCTCTCTGCTAGAAGACATCCCAGCTGCTTGCCCTTTTCTTTTCCCCCTCACAGGTGGCATATGTAAAAGGTGAAGAGCAGTGCTACCTGTATCAGAGGTAGCAATCCCAGCATGGGAAGTCCCTGGCACTGAAGACTTCTCTTCATTTTCACCAGCACAGGGGTGGCTCTCACAGGCTGGGGCTTATAGTCACACAGCCCAGAAAAAACCTCAGCCAAACTCCCTTGGAAATTGTTTTTTTGGGCACCCACTCCTCATGTCTTTGAAAATCACAGCAAAGTATATCCACTGAGAGATCACAGCATTAAAGGTGGTAGGAGCATCTCAGTCTGGACAGTAAGCAGCCACCACAGGATCACAATCTGCATTCCTTTTTGCACAAAAATGCTCTGCTCATTTTGACAAAATCTTAGAGAAGTGTATTATCAAATCAGAGGAGCTTAAGCCAGCAGAGCTGATGGAAAGCCATGTTTACTGATCCTCATGGATGCCTCCCTAGAAAATTCCATGGTGGTGTGACTTTGGATCTTTGCAAGTCACACAGAGCAATAGAAGCAGACATAGGGGAAGAGTTTTCAAGCCCCTTGCTGTATAAGTAGGGACTCAACCCAGCATTTTACAGATGATCTGGTACCGTGAACTTTCGCTGACAAAGGCGTCTAATGCACTGTGGTAACAACAGCTTTACTTATTTATAGCCAGGACAGCATCAGTTTACAACACAATTTCTGTTGTGCTTTTGCCTGACATCATGAGACTTCAGGTCTACTCCCTCTCATTTCCACTGGCAGTGCTGCCATTCCCACCACAGGCGGATGACAGAATTGTGAGGGCAGGGTACCACCATCCTGATCAGAAAGTCAGGACAGCAGCAGTGGAGCTGGTAATCTTATTTCTCAAAATCTGCTTACTAGATGCCTCGCCTCCGCAGCACACCAGCCTCCGGGGCATGTCTCTCTGAACACAGGTTTCCACATCAGTGGATTTGGTGAATATCTCAAGACAGTTTTGTTTAATGTAGTGCTGAGCTGTGCTGTTTCATTAGTCTCAATGACAACATCTCAACTTACCACCTGAGCCGCAGGTTCGCGTTTCTCTGTTCTGACAGTGTGAGCACAATTTAGCTGGTGCTTGGGATAATCACAAATCCCATCTGTCTTTGCCTCAAGAAAGACAAGGGCCCTTCTGGGGAGGACCCCGTGCTGTTTTATCTACGAAAACTCAGTCTTGTGCTACTGATGCAAGGTGGGGGAGACACGAGGAAGCAGCTGGGCCAGGCAGGAAGCCCCACGCTAGGCCCACCCCACCCACCATGTCCCCATCGGTGTCCTCCCACGGAGCAGCAACACGGATGAGAGACAAGGTTGGCGTCAGGCCCCCCTTTCCACGGCTGCTCAGGCCCAGCAGTGTAGACACAACCGCTGACCTCAAGCTGTTCCCGGTGTCTTTCCAGTAAATAAACTGTCTGCTCGAGGCAGCTTCCCTGTGACAAAGCTGTGAAGCTGTCGGTGGAAATTCCTCCCAGAATGGCACAAAGGCACTGGCACGGCATGTGCTGGGAAGAGAAACCCTGGGCACACAAGCCAAGGGCAACAAAGAGAAGGAATGCATCCCATTGTAAAGGGATGTCAAGAAACAAGGACCATGGAGGATAAGTTCAGTTTTTCATATAAGTTCTGCTTTTCAACAGTCTGAAGAAGACAAAGCTGTTTATAAGAACTGCTCTCCCCACTCTAACAGCCTGCCTACAGGTGAGGTGTCTGCTCCTGCATATTATTTTTTAATTTTATCTGAAGAAAAAGCATTTCAGCAATTGTGGAATGTATCCTAAATTTCATTTAGGAAGTACTCCTTCTGTTAGAATGCCTCCTCGAGTTGGAAAAAGATAAATAAATTTAACTGAAGTTGAACATCCATTGGCTTCATTCCAAAATCACAGTAGTCTTTGTAATACCAATTCTGAACACAAAGATATATAAATTGTTTACTTAATTCTTCCTTTTATTTGCTTTGATTTATTTAAAAACAAAAATGTAACATCCTTAACTTTCTCACTATAAGCAAATGCAGACAAACGGCTTGCCTCAAACTTGAATAAAGTCCTATTTAATGCACACCACAAGGATAATTTCTAGTTCTAGCAGCACAGTGATACTGATAACCACATTATGCTACTGTGCTTGACTGTGGTTTCCAAAGAAAACAAAACAGTTGAGGAAAAATGCTTCTACTTTGGAACAGAAATCTTCACACTGTTCCTCAGGCATCTTTAATGAGCATCGTGGTACCTACATTTGTGGATGTACATATTGTTGGTATTAACATTATCCTCTCTGTAAGAAGGTCCTATCAAAATCTTTACCTCTGAAACGATGAATGCTACAATACTTCACCTTGCACTATAAATGCCTTCTGCATTAAACACACACAAATTATATCAAATTTCATTTGCATTACTTCATTCTTCATACTTCTTGCAGCTTGTAAGACCACAGGACAATTCCATCTAGCCCTCAAAGGATTTTCCACTGTCGTTTAACATTGCAAGGTAATGAGTAACCTTTGAGTAAAGTTCTACAATTTAACCCAATCTGCAGTGCACAAAACACTGGCTGACCTACTCTGTAAACTGTCCACAGTGCAAGTTTCCAGGACCAAGGCACACCTTGCCTGTATTTGCTCCTGCTAACACATCTGTCCTTCAGACCCTCCATTCCCACTCTGTAACTGCTGAATTGCTTTGAATGTACCTTTCATTAAGAATCAATATGTTACCCCTTCAAGTTTCAAATATACAGTTTGAAACAGAGGGTACCTCAACGTGCAATAAATTAAACCTTTGCAAATCTCAGGGTCCGCAGCAGCAGCAGACCAGATGGTCAACAAAATAAAATACAGCCTGCCAACAGCAGAGAGTTACTTCCACATATGGTAGCAGAGTGGCTACAAATCTCCTGTGACAACATGAAAAAAAAAACAAAACAACCTACATCTTGCACCTTTGACCTGGCATTAAAACCATGGTTTGGTTAACCTGGATCAGCAAATGAGTGGTTACACACCTCTCTGTTGATACACCTCTACTGTGTTTAAAATGTCTATTGAAACTAATGACAAATTATATATGCATTTTGTTGTTAAATCTGTAAGAATGTATAGAAATTTACATCAGCCTCTCCTTCCATTTCATGGTGAGAACACTAAAAGGTGGGTCCCTTACAGATCCTTGGAATAAACGCAGAGATTGGATTGTCCATACAAAACCACAGCCAAGCCAAGAGAACAGTACAGAAAATGAGCAGACACTTGCAAAGATACTCTTTCTCCAGCAGCAAACATCACCTACGAGCTATTTTTGGTATGTTTACAGGACCTTGTCACTGATCTGGTTTGCAGAGGCTCACAAAGCTGCCTTGGCATGCTGAAAGGTGGTGAATATGGTGCCAGAGCAGGCAAAGGGACGGGAATGAATCAGAGAGATAATCTCTGCAAGGGACTTCGCTGCTGAAGAAATTTTAAGATGGGAATACACCCTCACAAGGGCTGAACCTGTACTTCAGGATTAATTAGGAGCCTGACACAGGACAAAACCACACTACAGTCCTTTCGGGTCTGATAGGATAACAAACAGAAAGCAAAGATTTTAGCCCTGGGAAGTAATAAAAAAATGTGTTATGCAGTATATGGTTCAAGTGCTGTTGTCACCTAGGGGACAGATGTCTGTTCCAAGGAGCCAGGGCCAGTCCCCAGGGACCTAAAGGCCCTTTCCTGTCTCTCGTGGTGGCAAGCCCACTCCCATCATGGGATATCATGGAAACGACAGAGCTGAGCAGAGGTCAGATCTCACCTCCAAATGCTGCTGAACCCAAACCCCAGAACTCAAAAGCACACCCATTTCTGACCTACAGCATGGAAACATCCTGGTGAGCACTGAGCTCTCATGTATAGCTAATTTAAGCACATCAGGCTCTCTGAGTGCTAATAACATGATGTGCTTTCCCTAGGTGACAAGAGGATTTATCTCCAAGAAGAGTTATCTACAGTCTACCCACAAGCCCCCCAAGAGCACTGTTCCCATTGCTAAATTGCAAAAATCAGGTACTAAGACCTGCAAAGAAGGTGGATGATTTTGTGTAAATGATAGGAAACGCTGAATGCCCCAACAGTCACCTGTCATAGTGGCAATTATTTCATTAAATTTAAATAATAGAAAACTGCCAGTCTTTTGCTTTTCAGTAGACATAAATACTGATATATGCTACAGGTTTCATAATTTTTCATCTCCCATTCTCCCATCTTTCTCATCTACAAGTGGCAGTGATCTCATAACTCGCTGCTGGAGTGAGATTTGAATCTGTTACAGTAGATGGTAAAAATAATTGTTTAGCTTTCAAACTCTAATTCAAGCTCCACTAATTCCCAGATCCAAAGGTATCAGAAATTAAGGGCTGCTTTAAAGTGTCAGAGAAACAGAAGAGTGCTGGAGAACAAGCTGTAAAAGCAAGTGTAGCTTTTGGTAGTATTCAGTACAGTCCCCTTTCTTGCATCCTTTTTACGACTGTAGGAATTCAACACTGCTGCTGGCAGAATAAAATTTCCCCTTGCAAACCTAAGAATCAGCATTTGAAAAATGATGTCTTCTATCTACCCCTGTAACCCTGTTGATGTGTCCTTGGAAAACACCTTCTTCTTCAACCCCAGGCACACCTGCAGCCTGTGTGGTGTTCATACAACAGCAATTCCATTAGCCTTGCCTAAAGTGTCATCAATTTCCTGCGAAACTCTGGCTGCTGAAGTGCACTGTGCACTGCAAACAGAGCAGGCAGGTCTTCTCTCTTGAGACCATACGTATGCCTGCCTGCATATTTC
Source organism: Calypte anna (assembly GCF_003957555.1). Lineage (NCBI taxonomy): Eukaryota > Metazoa > Chordata > Aves > Apodiformes > Trochilidae > Calypte > Calypte anna. Next base: position 138,335,413 of record NC_044244.1, on the reverse strand, counting down.
CAGCTATATATCTAACTTCACACCTGAATTTGTAACTATGCCCAAGAAATCTACATGAGGCAACAGAGGTAAAGATCTGAAGTCCTCGGTGCTTCCTAAAAGCACTCTGGGATGGATTTCTGGAAAGAAGTGGTTGCATAAATAAAGTGGAAAATATATCGCTCGCACCCACTGTTTCACTGGTTTTGCACCTATTTCTAAAAGGCAAATATACCTAAAGAAAAAAAAAGAAGGGAAACAAAAACTATTGCAGAGAAAGATAATTTTGAACCCACCTTTTTTTTCCAGTTTTACCTGTGAGGTAAATGAGGATTAAAACCACAGAACAGTGTTACGCTGAAAGCTGCAAACAGGAAGGAATTTTCACATAATTTTCTCTTGTGAAGAAAGTAAAGTTACATTAACTTCACAGCCAGGGAGGGAGACTGAGATAAGGGGAAGCCAAGTCAGTGACATGGCACAGCTGGAAAATAGTTCAACTTCAGTACTGCACTATAGTTGGTTGTCATTACTAGCAATACTTTTTTACATAACATCTTACTAACAGGGGACTTTTCAGGCAAAACCTGGATGCTGGCTTTCAGGATCTTACAGTCTAAGTTACATGAAAAAAATGGCAGTGATAATGTACATATCTATGCTGTGAATGATAACTGGTGAGTGGAGCCAACAGTGCACCCAGAAGAAGACATGCTGTGTTATGGCTCTGGAGAACCATCATCAGGCCCCTTTCTTAATCATTCAACTGGGCCAGTTTTAACTTTTTCTTCGAACCACAGGGAAGCAGAAAGAGCTGGTTGGGGTCCCAGGAACACATATGCTAGCACAGCTCTGTATGATGGTCAGCAGGGCCCAGATCACACCCTACCCACCCACTGAGATTGTCTACCTTGAAGCAATGAGAGATAGCCGCACAACTACCCAAGGTTTCTTTGTTTCTTGGGCACACGTAAAACCTACATGTATGTGTGAAAGTAATAGTTCGTAACTCTACAAAGGAGCACTCATTAAAAAACAACACATACCATGCTTTTGTCAGGAAAGGTTGGACCACATCATCCTTGAGGTGCCTTACAACCCGGTATTCTATGCGTTTCTGATTCAAGTCCAGCCACCTCTCTGGCTATACAGGGCAAAAGTTAGTACAGAAATTAACTTAATGTGATCTGTGAGAACCACAAACAGATCAGTGTTGGCATATTTTCTTTTAACTTTTGTTCAGTTACCTTAAGCGCCCCTATCACATACATGAGGACTGAAACAATTTTTTTTTTTTTAATTGCCATTGTCAAGGTATGCCTACTTAGCAATGAAATTATTTAGTCAGTGTTTCTTTTGGACCCTCAGGCCAGCAAAACCTGGTAACACAGATATAAAAAATCCATTCAGAGACTTTCATCTTCACTTAATTGTCCAGATTTCGGGTCTGCTCTGAAACTAATGGAAACTTCGTAATGCTTTTTATCTAGCATTTTGAATATGTTCACCAAGTGCTGATCACTCTTTCAAGTCAAACAGAAATGTGTACACAAGTATAATTTACAATTGAGTTCCACAGTTTGCAGCCACCCAGTTAATGTGAACAGTATGACAAACACGAATGCATTTCTTTTCTAAAAATTAATATAATGGTCAAGATTTCCAGCTGTCATCCTCTTCACCATTCTTCCTCTTTTACTAAATTAAGAGCACATCCTACACTGAATTAAGCACAGAGTTTTACATAAATTAATTTTAAACCTAAGAATGGAATTAGCTTTTGCCATCCATTAGCATGCTCCTGTTACACATGAAAACTACTCTCCAAATTTCCATTAAGGAACTTGAGAATTTATCCTCCACGCAGGGGTTGAAATGTAGCGGACAAGTGGAAGCCCATTAGCAGTTACTTTCATCATCCACGAAATCAGCTGTGGGGAGATCACAAGAGAGCAGGGAGAAAAGCCACACAAAGGAGAAAAATATAATTGTTTGTAAAATATTCCCTTTTATGTCATACCATGCTCACTAAATAATTAATTACAAATACATCAGCTGCTGTTAAAAGAAAAAATTACAGGGGGGAGGGGAAAATCAATGAAAAGCTCACAAATGTAGTTAATAAAAAAAAGTACAAGTAGGACTGATGTTCCAAACACCTAGGTTAAATGCTGAAGAAAGCAACGCCAGCAGCAAGTGCCTGCAGGCATTCGACGTGATTAGTGACTTGGTGCCACAGAAACTGCTATGCTGAAGAAACCCTCTGACCTGGGGATTGTGACACCAGGAGCTAATTGCAAACCATGTAATCGCCCGTTCCAGATGGCTCTGTAGCCTAAAGCCCCTACTGCCTGCTCCCAGTTTTCCCCAGCAAGAGCATCATACAGGTCAGAAGGAGTCTGCACTAATTGCTCTCCGTTGCTAGCATCGCCTAAAACTCCTAATGGTTTCTGGATTCTACCTGTAAATAAAAATTTCCATTAAGGTGCCTTGGAGGAAACAACTCTTCTCTAGTTAAAGATGTGAATTACAGATAAATACCCTGCCTGCTAATGTGATTTCATGTGAACACATAGTGCGGTTTTCAAAAAATACTGCGCATAAAATATGAATGCATTTTGAGACAAAAAAATCATTGCCGTGGAGGAGTCATGCTCCTTTACCTCCTTCTCGGCTACAGCAGAGCCCAGCAATATGTGTTCTTCAGATTTCACATTGCCACGGATTGATTCTCTTTCACATGACACGCAAGACAAGCTGATAACTTGCTACCTGAAAGGCAACTGTATGGGTAGAAAACCACCCGAAAAGGGGAAATAGCTCAGACAAGAGAGTTCACAGTGGTTAACCTCCTGGAACACATTAGCTACACCAACTCCCAGTTGCCCAGACTAAACAACCCTGAAAACCTCTTGATTTTATTCACTAACAGGAAATGATTCAGATACAGTTCTGCAAGGGCAGTCAACAAGAAGAGGTAAATTACACACACTCACTGTACTATATTTTATGATGAAACAATCAAGTATAAAAGTTATTCAGCTCCGGTGTAATTTTTGCTTCCTTCCTTCTTTTTAATGTTTTACCCTCAGCTGGCACATCTGAAACATGAAATGTGAGTTCAATATACGTCACTTATTTTTTTTAAACACAAATATCCTATAGACTCCTGACAGAGCAATGCATCACCATGTGTGAGAGAAAGAACTGGGATCTCTTATAGAGAAAGGTACCTGCTCATAAATAATAATGAAAATCAAAGTGCTGTAAGGTCTGGTTATAAACAGAGAGACTTTCTTTTTCATTTAAAGCTTTTCATAAGAGAGATTTACTTAGCAACACAAATGTTACACACACAGCACCAAACCAGCACGTAAAAGGATCAGAATATTTTCTGGCTTCACAACTCATCCCAGCTGCTCTATAGAGTACAGCTATGTTCACGATACTAAAAAAAACCCTACCCCATGATAAACTATGTAGAGCCAGCAGCAGCAGAGCAGCTCTGTTACTTGAAAATATGGTCAACCTCCTTCCTCCTGCATAGGTCTGTACAAATGAAAAAGCCAGACTTCAGGTTGCACTTTCATGGTAAGGCTGAGTGTTTATTATACATTTTGCAAAACTTTACTATATTGGTCCTATACATATACATATATATATATATTTATATAGCCACTGTTTAACATATATATATATACACATGTATATACTTATATATACTTACATAAATACATACTTCTTGATTTAAATATATACACACACACACACTATATATATATATATATATACACCTACAGACACACAGAGTAGGCAGAGGATATGTGGAACCAGGGTTTTTTCACATTTTGCTGGTCAAACAAACCTAGTATGTTGACTTCTCTCCACTATCAGACACCTGGAGCACTGCTGTGATCAAGGACAAACCAGAGGCCCAACAGCCTGTCTCAATCATCAGCTCCAGACTTTGTTGATTCAGACTACTGGCAATTATTTCCCATTGTCCTTATTATAAAAAAATAAAAGTCCCAAGGGGCCTAGTAAAAATCCCTGACGGTCCATCTCAGTTCAGTTTTTAATTAAGAGCTGCAGCTAAGTGTTTACATCCCATGCAGTCAGCCAGAAACCACATGCAGTGTAGGCTCTTCTGAAGCAACTTCTGCAGCTCTTCAGCCAGCAAAGCCCTACCTAAATAAGAGGTGGGAGGCTGAGCAATTTGACCTCAGACACGACTCCAGTGGGTAAGAAAGCAGCAATTCCCTTGGTCACATGATGAGGTTTGCTGGGAACCAGCTGCTCTTCAAAGCCAAGGGAGGAGGCACCCCGCAAAATGCCAGCCTGGGACTAGTTTTAAAGTACTGGTTTTGCAGTGTCCCGATTCCTGGAGTGGGAGGGAGCCTGGTGGGCAGGTTGCACACCTTGACACTAAAAACCCCTGGCAGGGTGGGCTGATATTCGTCATTCCAATGCTCACATCAAACGGATTCCCAGCTGGGAGAAATGCTTTCCTGGGTATCTGGGTATACTCTATTTCCTAGGAGATCTGACGAATTTCAGTGACATTCTTTCATGCTATTGTAGGGACCTATAAGCACTAGCAGGTCCCTTCCTGCTCCTTCTGTTGAGTCTTGGACTCGCATTTATTTTAAAAAATGCTAATAAGTGACTTGTATCCTCTGCTGAGTCTGGCCATGGAGAAGCAGGTGGTTCACGGGTCCATCCAAAATGACCATTTTGGGGTTTTTTGCACAGTTGTCTCCCACAGAACAGGCTGAAGGTGCCAACCAGATTGTACTATTTATGTATACAGTGTTAGGGACTAGAGGCCAAGAATGCTGTACTGCCTTAACCCACTTTAAAGAGCAAGAAGAGGGTCATATGAAATAGCAGGAGGCACCAGAAGTGACAAGGTTCCAGCTGGCTGATGGCGTCAGTGTCACCACTGAGGAAGGAACAGTCCCTGAGATCATCCAGCACACACCATGCATCAGTGCATTTGCTGGCAAGCTGTCAGCTACAGCCAAGAAGGATGGCTGCAACGCACTGGGCATCCCAGAAGTTCATTTCTTTGTCATCTGGTGAAAGCAAGATTCAAGTTTGGTACCTTTTCCTAAAAATGGCCATGACTTGGCAGGAAACACCCTACACAGAAGGCAAGAGGTATGTAAGACTGCAGACACATACATCTGTGAATAAGTGCACCCCCAGAGATCACCATAACCAGGCAGATGAAGAAGGAAGCACCACAGGGTCACATATAGTTCAGCCAGTCTCAGGGAGAGACATTTTAGCAACCTGAAAACAGTGCAGAGGATGCAGCATCGGTGGCTCAAGCAACTTCTAGCAGTCCCAAACTGGCTGGTATCCACCACGGGCCTGTACTGCAGAGGGGTTGTTCCCTGCCTGCACATGAGATGAGCAATGAAATTCAGTGAGAGGCACATCCCCAGGGAGGGGAGGACCAGAGTGATGCTGCAGATGTTTGGTTCACCAAGATAAGACCCTTTCACCCCTTTCCCGGTCCCCATGTGGCAGCAGCAGCAGCGTAAGGGGCTGGGACCAGGACAGATGCTGAGCTGGTCACAGCCTCAGCAGTAGAGCAATGAATGATGACTGCCCTGGGGGGTCACTGCTGGGCTGCACCTAACTGAGTTATTACAACAGCAGACCTTTTTAGTCCCCCCCTCTTCCATCGCATCTTGAGTCTCCTCTGCACATCCAGACCAATCCTTCTGTTCAACATCCTCCACCTGCTGCCAGCTGTAACAATTTAGTGTTCCTAACACAATCCTAGCTTAAGTGCAGACAGTAAAAAACCACGGTGCTAAAACCACTTCCTCTATTTTTACATTTATTTCAGACTGGAGTTTGCACAATTTGCTAACCATATGCTTTACGGGACCTACCAGTCCTGCAGGGCTCACAGGACTCATCAAACCCAAAGCTGAAGAGTATCCTCACTTCTGAATTCTGCAACACTTAGGTTGCCCTATAAATCACCGCCTCCATTCCCAGGCTGCTCATCACACCAGCAGCACTTAGTACTGTTAAGGCACATCTACAGCAATCATTACTGTGGTATGGTTTACCAAAGAAAAGAAGATGCAGGGGTGAAAGTACATGTTTGGCACTTTTTTTTTTGCTTTTTTTTGCATTTTTTTTTCTGTAAACACAGCGATCTGATAATTTTGCTAGATGGAGAATATGATAGGGGAATTCACCTTGTTGATACTTAAGAATAGCCTTCCAACCAAAATTTCCACTTCATATCTCTGTTTCTTACAACTGTTTCAAGAAGTAGGCTGTATATGATTAAAGCCACCAGTGACACCTGTAATGCTCCTCCTCCCTGTGACAGCAGATAAAAAGCAGTAGCCCTGAAATCAGATTTTATAGCCCTGCTTCTTCCCAACTCCTTCAGCTTCTCTCTTAGGAATTAGTCAAGTGGAAGGCTTTAGCCATGTTCTTAAACAATTCCTGAGAGGAGGACACAAGCCAATGCAGCCAGCATTACCTCGTGCTAAATCAATGCAGGCAGGAACAGCCCAAACAGAGTTCAGTAGCTGCTCAGAGAAAATTATCTCTGACCTCAAGTCAACCCTTTATTTCTGCAGAGGACACATCAGACACATGTTTAATTGAGAACACGCTGCTACCGCTAACCACAGGCAAAACTGCTGCAAGGGAGATAAACACAAGGATGCATTTTAAAGCCTCTGCTGAATTGAGGCCTTAAGTGAGTGCCTTGCTTGGCAACAGGGAATTAACATCAAGATGCCTACACCTGTAGTAGGCCGCTGGGAACTGCTTTCAAAATTGCTTCGGGAATGCTCCATTTTCAACATCCTATTATCAGTTCTACTTGGGAAGCAATGCATTTAATTTAGAGAAACAGTTCAGCAAAACAGATGGGCTGTGTGTCGCTCCTGGGTTCCTTCAAGACCTGCTTCCTGCCTGCACGTTGAGAAAACTCCCCAATACCGAAGGGAACAATACTTAACCTCATATCCTTTGAATCCCTAAAGCACCAATATTCAAGTCCTAAAGCTGTTTGGCAAGCCCTTTGTACTTCTGATTCTGAAGGAAACTAAGCTGAAAGACTTTGTGACCCCTTTGTTTATCATATTCATCCATCCCATACAACTGACAAAGTGGCTGCTTTCTTTGAGGGCTTGTGATGAGCCTTGCCAAGTTAAATAAAAGGCTCTCTACTATTAATCCGTTCTGCTAAGGTCTCCTATTTGGCTGAACCTGTTTGTTGAACAACAGTAATAGCTATAAATACTTCAGAATAACTCACAGCAGCCTTAAAGCAAAGACAAGCTACAAATTTTCAAGACAGGTGACAATTTCCAAAGGCTGAAGGAAGATAAATACTCTTGACAGCTTAGGGGCTGGAGTGATAACTGCACTTTCCAGCTCTGCTTCCAGTTGGTGATATGAACATTAAAAAGCACAACCAACCAAGAAATTAGCCAAAAACATCCTTTTAAAGATTAACAAAGAAGGATTCAATGCCTAACAATTCAATAGCAATGGGTTACCAGTTTTAAGGACAACTTACTTCTGAAGCCACCCTCTGCATCCCTATAACCTGGCACAGCCTCTGAGACTCTGATGTGTTGTTCAGTATCTCTGTTGATGTTCCTGAGTGTCCAGGGACTCTGCTGGAGCAGGGGGATTGGGCCATATGCCCCCCAGAGCAACCTGCCAACCTCACCCAGTCTGTGATCCTGTGATCCACAAGGAATGCACAAGGAATCACTCTTTTCATGCAGACCCAGATATTCCTATGCAGCCTGGGAGGCAGCTCAGCTGTTTTCTCATTCTTCTTCCATACTTCTTTCCACATAACTGTTAAAGACTCTTTGGGTTGTCTTCATCCTACTGGTTGTGCATGTTCCCCCAGTGTACCCAGGATTCCTGCTTCCCTGGGACACAACATGGCTGGGCTGGAAACCCAAAGCATGCCCCATATTCCTTCTCATCCTTCATAAAAATGCACCTGTTAAGAAGCATTGAGTGTGGATAAACCCTATCATTTATCCTTAACTCATTTAGAAGACTTTAGAGCATTAAATAAGCCCACAGTAGAAGATAATTTTAGAAATTTTAATAATACACGTTGCCGTTTAGCAAAGCTCTGTTGAAGCCATAGACCATATATGCCCAGCTCAGTTTTAATCACTTCAGTAGGAAATGAGACAATCAAAATATGACTCAGAAGAAAGAAATGAGACAGGGTCTTTCCACTGGCAAATATTAGAAGACCAGATTGATCACAAACAGCCAAGAGAGAGCTTTGCGTGCCTTGTATGGAAGGAGCAATAGGCCATTTATATTAGCTACAGATGAATTTGTTTGTCTTAGCAGACAATTTCCTATCAGTAATACTTTTTATTTTTAAGGGTAAAGGAGCAATGGTTTTATAATGAAATAAAATAAAATGAAGGTTTCCCTCTGAGGCAGTGAGTCGAAGTGAGGGCAACATTTCCTTCTTAATAGACAGAGCACTTGCTATCAGTCTTAAAAGAAAAATACAACTCCTGAATCACAACATTTATATTCTTCCTCACTTGCTTTCCTTCTTGTTCCAAGAGCCACTTTACCAGATGGTGGTTAGCAGACCAGCAGTTTCCAATGATGTGGCTCCTCTGGACCTGCTTGTTTATGCACATGGTATTTAAGGGAAACTGGTCCAGCACAGAACTTCTGGGTGGCAAATCCCAACCCTTTCCAGAAGGATATGTGACAACCCCATAAGGAGCACCAGCAAAGGAAACCTGAGAAAGCTGCCACAGCATATGGATTTACTCCTTTCTGACTTCTCAAGGAGGATTACAACAGGAGAGGGCAGTGCAGGGACAAGTGAACATCTCCCAGGAAATAATTACAGTACCCTTAATCATAGGTTTCCACAAGAGAACCACCTTGGAGTCCATTCTTCTGGGTTCTCTGAAGGACTGTGTACTCCACGGATGGAGTTTACTCTAGATAAGTAATGATTTACAGCAAAATTCTATTTTTACTAAGAGGACCCTCTAAACAGCTGTCACAGGAAATAAATAGATTTTTTTAAGGTTTCTCCTTGTGCATTCAAATTCATATAATCAAGTTTTCAGATAACCTTGTAGGACCCTACAGGAAATAGAATTTTGACACAAACTTTTCTTGTCTTTTTTCCCCCAGTTTACTTACCAATTATCTAACATTGGCAATAACCTCCCATACAATGGATAAATTAAATGTACTAAATGCTTAGTATTTTGTGACTTACTGAACATGTCCTATTTTCTCATGACAGATGTATATAAGAGCATCAGTTTCCCATACCAGGAAAACAAAAGGAAAACTCCCCAGTATTTTATCTGCTGGAACACACACCAAAAATGAGGATCACATTTCAAGTCCTCAGACCTTCCCCAGAAAAACAGACTGGTTTCTCCTCCAACCCTTCCATAAAGGTCAGGGGAAAAATGGTCAAAAAGAAAAAAGAAAATTATATTAGGTCAGCAGGGGTTGACCTCATGAATTCTATCTTCTCCAGATCTGGAATAATTTCTTCTAACAATACAGAGTAAAGTAGTATTTAGAAAGAGAAGTAAATTGAGGCTATGCTTCATCTTTTTCCTTTGCCAACACAATGGAGCTGTCAGTAATACGACTCTGAATGTGTTCATTTTCACACATTAACCCTTTGAGTCCTGTAAATATATGCAGTCTTTTTGTCTCTCAGTAGGAGAAAGTGCATTTTAAACTCCTGAAACAATAGTGAGAAGAAATTTTAATTAAAGTTTTCCTTGCACACACGCATGGATAACCCTCCCTTTAGCAAAGAAAAGCCCTTTTCAAAATTAAAGTTATCATGCTGAAATTCTTAACATAACTCCTGGGAAAAACACATAATCTTTGCATATCAAATGCCAAAATGACTAAATGAAATATGTTTTATAAATATTATGTTCCCCATCAAGTCCACACTCTCAATTAATCATGCACCAATAAGAAAAAAAAAATATTTTTAAATCTCCAAGAATTGCAACTTGGGGATTTTAAATTTGACTGGCACCCTGGTCTTTGCCAGTCCCTGAAGGTCTCAAATCTTTCCTCCTCAGGCTGTGAGCCAGCAGGAAGAACTTGGAAAAGACCAGGACTCTCAGATCAACAGTGCTTCTTTAGAGCTGCCAAGTCCTATGCTGTCCTGATGCTCTCCAGTGAATCCCTGAGCACGTTCACCTGTCCCACCACGGTCACAGCATCCCTGCACTCCTGCCTCCACTCCTGCCTGCAGCTCCCAGGAAATTATTCTTTTTCTGGTTTGGGCATTTTCAACCACATGTTCAGACTGTGTGGTTCCCACTGGACCAGCACCCATCGGTTAATTGTGTTGATCCCAGAGCTTGGGCCATGGCTGATTCCTTGCTTCAGGGTGTCAATATTTTGGCGTGCAGGGGAAAGAATTTACAAGCAGAAATTCAGAAAATTCTAGACCCTCTCCCTGTATTTTTCAGGCATACCTGTCTAAGTCTGACAATTTATCAGGCTCTCTTAAAATAAAATCTATCAATACCCAAAACTGAGAGCAGCAAACTATATTAACATCAGATTTTTCTGTTTCGCACATTTAGCGAGAAGATTTAAATGGAATTCCAAAAGAAAACCTTGGCCAAAAAGTTCCTATCAGTCCACAATTCTGCACAGGTAAAGGGAAGACCCAAAAGTAAGAGATGCACTTGCATCCCAGCTGCAATGGTCCTCAGCCATAACTACAGATCCTCTACAAGGCTTTTGACCTTGAGAGACTGGTCCTGATCTAGCCAGTCACCTTTAGAGCCTTATGTCATCTTGAAAAAAAAAAAAAAAAAAGAAAGAAAAAAAGAGTAATAAAAGTAAGTAAGCAAAGTTGTACAATTTAACAGCCATTTAACAGCTAACTATATAGCAGCTGTATTTTAAAGTAGCCACTACTATCCAGAGAAAGCAAATTAATTATTTAGATGTATTTATAGGATTTATAGGGCAAGAGAAGCCAAAGCTAGTTAATTGAAACACTGATAACAGATTGAAGCCTGCACTAGATCCTACACTGTGAAATGCAGTCTTTATTAAATAAAACCATTAAGGAGGATGATAATCCCTGTGGCCTTAAATATGAATAAGGTGCAATGTAAATAATAAAAGGCAAAAATCCAATTTTCATGCAGTGAACATTCAAATACTCTGCTGTTTCCATTAAATTACCTTTATTCAACACATTGTAAAGGAACTGAGGGCATATCAGGCTTCCTTGTAATACAATTATTGTTCAGTATAAAAACTGTTTTTTAACTGAAACAGAAATGTGAAATATTTTATTTGGCTTTTCTCATATGTCAAATGACATGAAAACTGAGAACAAAAGCTTCATAGATGCAACAAAGGAGAAAATAAGCAAAGGAAAAATAAACACATGCAAACAAAAAAGGACCCAGAATATGAAGACAAAAGAAAAAAACTGGGTACATAATAGTAGTTTTCCAGTTAATTTTACAGCAATTTAATACTAGGAAATAGAACAGGAAAACAAGTTCAGTAACTGAAGTAACTTGGATATAGGCCAAATGGAGCTGTAGCACACAATAAAGGAGGGGAAACTCAACTCATCAAAGTTCTTTAACCAGAACAAGATCTGGTGTGAAATATCTATTGAGCTCCTTCCAAACACAAGGATGAGGACAAGAGTTTGAGAGCATCAAAGTGCCACACGAGCACAGTGTGCAATCACCTCCTGGCTCTGCTTTGCTGGTAGCAGGTCACCTTGGACATGCTTTAACTTCTCATCTACAGAGGGAAGACTGATATTAGATGTTTTCTGTTCTGTGGAGTTAAAAAACATTAACTAAAGATACCTCTGTTTATTAAAGAACAGGAAAATGTGACATGAGGTCAAGAATTTATTTTTATTGTTCAGAAAGAGAATAGCTCTATTGGGAATTTTAAACAATCCATTAAGGATAAGACTATACTCACTATGGATGTCAAACAATTTTTCCACCATAAACTTTTCTGCAAATCAAAATAATCCCTCCAGCAAAGCTGCAATGAAATAAAGAGAACGACTCCATATTTATTCAATTCTGTATTCAATTTGGAAACATTATACCCAAAGAAACCCTCCAGCACAAAAAATACAATTTTCCTTATAGCATCTTCACTCTATCAATATGTTTGAGGAATCAACAGTAGAGATCTGAACTTCTGTAACCTCCCAAAACACATAAACATGTAGTTTACAGTACTTACTTTTTACTGTCTGTATCTGTGTCTGTGTCTGTTGTGTCCTGTTTTCTGTGCCCATTCTCTGGCCACAAAGTCAGAGAATCAAAGGACGATTTGGGATTCAAAGGTCTTCCAGTCCAAGCCTCTTGCCAGGGAGCACATCTCCCACTAGATCAGGTTGCTCAAAGCCGCATCCCATCTGACCTTGAACACTTCCAGTGAGGGGGCATCCACAGCTTCCCTGGGCAACCTGTGCCAGTGTCTCACCACCCTCACCCTTATATCTAATCTAAATCTATCCTTTTTCAAGTTAAAACCTTTACCCCTTGTCTTCTCATTACAGGCTCTGAGAAAGTCTCTCTTTATCATTCTTATAAGGCCCCTGTAAGTAATAAAAGGTCAAAATAAGGTCTCTTCTCCAGGCTAAACATCTTCCCCAGCCTGTCTCCATAGGAGAGGTCTTCCAGCCCTTTGACCATTTTTGTGGCTATCCTCTGGACTTGCTCTAACAGTTCCATGTCTTTCTTGTACTGGGGACACCAAAGCTGAACACAGTACTCCAGGTGGGGTCTCACCAGAGCAGAGTAGAAGGGGAGAATCAGCTCCCTTGACCCTCTGGTCACATTTCTTTTGATGCAATCCAGGATACAGTTGGCTTTCTTAGCTGTGAGCACACACTGCCAGCTCATGTGGAGCTTCTCATCAACCAACACCCCCACGTCCTTCTCCACAGGGCTCTTTTCAATTCCCTAATCTCCCACTCTCTACTGATTCTGGCGAATGCCCCAAACTGAGTGCAGGACTCTGCACTTGGCCTTGTTGAACTTAATGAGGTTTGCATGGACTCCCCAAGCCTGTAAATGTCCCTCTGGATGGCACTCTGTCCCTCAGGAGTGCCAACTGCACCACTCAGCCCAGTGTCATCTACCAACTTGCTGCAGATGTGCTCAGTTCCACTGTTAATGTCATTAAGATACTGAACAGTACTGGTCAGTACAGACCCCTGAGGGACACCTCTTGTTACTGATCTATATTTGAACATTGTCCACTACTTTGGTAATGACTCTGCTCCAGTGCTGCTCATGTACAAAATGGGGAGGGAGTGCCTGAGCATCCAACAGCCTCACATCCTTCTGGGGCCAAGGGGTGATGATGATAGGGCAGGGGAACAGTGCTGAGGGTCCATGGGTGTTATGGCAATAGACCCATCTGATCTGCAGCTGCCCAAGTGGCTGTGAGCAGCAAGGGGCACGTGTGCCATGGGACCTCCCAGGGGTGCAGAGTGAACAGGGTGGGCTCTGAGGGCTTCCTGAGCCATCACCTTCCACCAAGCCTGAGTGAAAACACAAGGCCCCTCTGAGACCAAAGGGAGAACTGGGAAAATCCATCCTATGGCTCATACCCAAGGGGAGCACTGAAGAAGGGGCAAGGGCTCCATGTACAACCTTAATTACTGGCAAAATTCTTTTCTTTTGCCTCTTGCGTGTGCAAAGAAAGTAAAAACACAAAGCAGGAAAAGGCAAATCTATTCCTGGCACGCAGAGCAGAAAATAATAATACCTGCCAGACCTAGAGTGAAATAATACAACTGCATCAGTGCAATACATTATCCTGAACAGTAATGCACCAGGTCAATGAAGCAAAGCTGTTTGAACAACATTCCTCAAGTTTTTCTTTCTAGGATGGAGACTCTTTCCTTCTAGCAATGTCCTCAAAAATTACTCTGCTGAGGTGTTACGATATTGCTGCTTTCTACAGTAGTGATTTCTCACACCTCCCACCCAACTGAGTCACAGTCCTAAAGAGGCTTCCAAGGCTCTCACGTGCCCCTAAGAACAGCTTGGGCATCACAGATCTTTCACTCCTAGCTTCAAAATCTGTACTCCGTTTGAGCTACAGGGACTGAAGGGGAAGAGGAGATGGAAGTAAAAAAAGAAATCAATTCATCCGTTCTACTACAGAGAGAGACTTCTGCTCTCTTACCACGTGCCTAGCAGCTCTGCCAAGTAGCAGATTACTCACTTTTCTTCATTAATTACTGGGAAAAAGCTACAAAAAATGAAACTGTTTATTTGAAGTTCATTCAGACAAAGATCGTAACCAGCTAGGTTACTGAATGCTACCAAGATCAGAGTCTCCCCATACTTTCTTGGCTCTGTGGCAACACAACTTCAAAAGTGAAATATTGCTATAGAGGCATCTTTTAAGCACTTCATCAGCCAAGGAAGCTTCTCAAAGGAAAAAACAAACAAACCAACAACAACAAAAAGCCAGTAGCCTTTACTGTCTTGTCTGAGATTTACTCTGGTCTTTATCTGCTTGCTGCCAATTGCTCTGGATTTACAGGCTAATGAGACAATTTCAGGGTGACCACAGTCTTTGATCCACATTTGGCTTCTGTTTATTTCACTGGTATTGGAAAGGAATCACTGATTTGGGGAGTCAGTGTCCCTATCCAAAACCTTTAAGTCTTGAGTCGTCTAGTGAAAGAATATATTCATTGTGCTGCTTTCATTCATTAGAGCAGCTGAGGAACCCCAAGTCTATCCAGTTTCCCTTGATCTCTCATTTTAAATGTGAGCTCAGACTTTTAACCCCAACCCTGTGCCAACACAAAGTTTCCTTCTGGCAGGGAGGATTAAATGAAATAAGCTCCTCCTACATCCAAGATAATGGATTTAAGACTTTAAAAAAACCCACAACACTTTCATCACAATTTTTTTTTCTTTTTTTTTTTTTTTTTTAACCAGAGGAATTCATTCTCAAATGATCAAATTAAACAGGGAAGGACCCTTCTAACAGGGCAGTGTCCAAGTGCAGAAACTGCACAGCCCTGAATGAGTGATATCATCTGAGTCCTTTTCCATGCTCATGGGCAGGAAACAGCTGCCTCTGCTGCTCTTTTATAAGCAGGCAGTGGCCTATGTGAAGAGTGGTCAAAGCAAGGAGAGTCTTAAGGAGTTAAAATTTCACACCAAATATGCCACAGCAAAGTCCACAGACTCCATTTGAGATGTAGCAACAAGGAAGATGCTCATCAGCAATGGCTAGCCATGCCCCTGGTGTGGCAGTGGTTCCCAAGCTTGAAGAAGAGGGAACAGAGACTCAAAAAAGAGAGTTCAACATGCCCTCCAAATCATTAGTCTTACTATTGACTACTCTCAGGCACTCCAACCTACAAATTCTCCATAAACACTCCCCTCATATTTTTGAGATAAGGCTATTGCATGAGTCCTACTCCCACAGGAAAAAAAAAAAACCAAAACATCCAAAATGATCCTCTTTCATCTTCTGCACTGCCCTGTGCTGCCTTTCAGTATGACTAAACCTGCTGCAGTCATTCTGTCACTAGCTACTGCCAAGCACACCCTTCTCTCAGAGTTCCCAACTGCTAGCATCACCAGTGACTGCTGAAGCATCTCATCATCCATGTGGAAGGAGCTAATTTTCTGGGTCCTTCTCTGGAAGAAGCTCATCTCTTGGTCCCTCTCTGTGCCCACTTACACAGACAAGATTGATGATGCCCAACTTGAAAGCCAGGCTCTGCAGTACAGCCTAGAAAGGATCCAAATGTATTAATTTAACAATTCAGTGACCCCCTGTGTAAGTGCCTCTGCTCCTGAGACTGGCAGGTGTCCTGGCCTGTTAGAAAGCAAGGATGCACATGGAGAAGGAAGGGGGATGGGGAACCCTATCCCACTCCTTGGACAGGCTGTTGTTTGCTGGATGTCTTCAGCTGAAGGCAGAGCACGGCAGGAAGGGGACAATGACACAGATCCTTTCCTGGATTTTCTGTAACTGCTAGTAAGACAGCAGTTTGCTTCTGGAGTTCCCATTTTTAGCAACTTTTTAAAGGTCGCTGAAACATCAGGGAGAGGAGATGCATAAAAGAGCATCACAGACTCCTCTGTGTGCCCCAGAGAACTGTGATGACTCGATGCACCAAACCCATTTCCCACCCTCATCCAGGGGCAAGAAGTGCTCATTGCAGCTCCATACATCGCAGAAGGCACCAATTTCAATGTCGTATTTTGTGTTTAAAAGAAAAAAGGCAAAAGGCAAACCCAATTGTTAGCAACTGAGATTTTGGTGGAGTAATATCCATATGAAACAAACATTGGAAGCAGAGAAACTGGAAAGCAACTCTGTAGACCTTTGCATCTCTTGCAGTGTGCTACAGGCAAGACAAAGAGAGGAAAGCACCAACCTTCCCCTTAGTTACTTGATTCCTCATTTTTGAGGCTTCATATGAGTGAAAGATGGCCATTCAACCCTGACTGTTGAGTTCTTGTTTGTTAATAAGTACAAAATGACCTCTCCCTGGCTGAGCAATAGTATTACAGATGCTGAAACCTACAGAGCCCCTTTTTAAAAAATATGCTGAATTATTTTTTTATAGTAGTGATAGCCTCATCATGAAAATATATACCCAGATAAAAGCAAGACTGACAGCATATAAGAGGAAGTCTTGTGTTTATCAAAAGAACAGATAAAACTCAACTAGGAAAAAATTAAGGTTTTTTTGCAATAGAGATAAAAAGTACCACACATTCCTTTTATCAAATGATGTACTGTTTTTTCCTTATTAAATAGGTCTGATTGCTTCAGATTTTACATTTCTGTGTGACTGTGAAATAGAAATCATCAGATGTTTTCCACTACAATCTAACGCCATGATTACCTACACAGCAGAAGAGAATAAGCAAAAAAAGAAAAAAAAATTCATCTCATGGTTGTCAGCTATTATTTTACTGTCTTTTATGACGTGTATGTATGACTGTATTCTCCAAGGGCATTTTTCTGATTTGTTTTAGAAAGGAAGCATGCAAAAGAATGAGGCTCTTCACACGAAAACTCTTGGCTGAAACACAAGATGCTCTGGACTGAGCACGAAGCCATCCGCGCCTCCCTGTTCCCCGGCACTACACCCTCCCCACACAGAGCCAGCGAGGAGCAGCAGCCCCAGCACTGACAAATCCTGCCCACTCAATGTGCTGCAGATCAAGCCTCTGCCAGGAAAGCCTCTGCTATTCCTGTCTCTTCCCTCATGACAACTGAGCACAAAATCACAAGGAGGCTTAATAATGAGGACCAGAAGAGCCCATCACCACAGGCCTCAGCATCCTCAAGGGACAGGCATCTCACAGCAAGCTGGTACCCATTCCCCTACCTCCCCTCCAGCCAGATGCTGCTACCCTTGCTGGACATCCCTCTGCCATAACACACAATCACAGCCCGGTGTTTTTAGGGTGTACACCCTGTGTACCATCCCTTGAGCAGGTATGGGGGGGGGGCACTGGGACATGTCCTGAGATGCAGCAGGACCAGTCCCTGCGCCATTAACACAGCACAGAACCATGTCCAATACTGCACGATGTACTGTGTTGGATATGAACTCAAGAAGAAAGCATGGAACAGGCTCTTCTGTCCCTCCCCAGAAACCAAACATTCATGGAGGGAGATAGATATCTATTATATGCATACATGCATATGTATTTCTCTGTGTCTTATTTACAGATGAGTAAAGGTTAACTGAAGTCAATCAAAATAAAATCTTCCGTCTACTTCCTGCTACTTTACTGAGTTAAAACAATTAAAAATTCATAAGTTATTACTATCAGTGGAAATGAAAACATTGATCTTCTCGTAGGGATGGCAATTTATAGAAAACTTGATATAAGCTGCGATAAAAGCATTTCAAAACATATAAGAAGGCAGCCTGTTAAAAGCCATTTCAAAATGAAATAAGAAATTAAAAAATAAATTCATAAATTCAGATCTTTTTATAGCAGCTCCACAGAGGATTTTTTTTTTTTGGTTGGAATTAGCCTGGAATTAATCTGCAAATAAACATGTTCAATAATATTTACTGAAATTATCATTTAGTAAAGTAAATATGATAGTGCCTGTATTTGTCTGACTTCTTGGCTGTCATACAGAAAGCAATCAGGCAGCAGCACACCAGACATGGCAGTGTCACTTTCTTTTTGGTAAGGACTATAATATATTTAGCCATCGTACATCCACAACTGCACACATGTTAAACATTTAATATTTCTCCTTCCCTCTACGCACCTTGAAACTAAACTCACTTAGTGATACGTCAATTGCAGCAATTAATGAACCTTTGTCCAGAAGGGGAAAGACTTTAAGGGCTTAATGAGACAGATTAAAATCAATATTATTCAGATGATGTGTCTATTCTAGTCCTCCCTCTGAAAATAACTGAGACTGTAGGAGAAGGGATCATTAGCATTTTGATAACAATCTTGCCAGCCTTCTGTTAAAGTGTTTTCCCTTTAAACTAAAACTTATCTCATGCAAGCAGACCATTCTAAAATTAGCAACAGCCAATTCATATTGGTTTGGATCAGACCTTTAAAAAAAATGGGAAAAAAATTTAATGCTATCTTGCCTGAATAATCAGACTCTCATGCCTGTTGCTGTAGCAGCAGAAAGACACCCTAAGCATTGCCTAAGAAGCAGCTTCTTCCCCTAAATACCATTTTTGTGCACAGAAAGGCACTACTTAACCATATACAGCATTAGTTTCCCTTGTTTGATAAATCATATTCTAGCTGACAGCCAACAAGAGGAACAAATTCCTTACTACCACAAAACCTTAAGATATCTTCAAAATGAAACGTGGCTGAATGCTGCAGAGCCGGGTAGAACTTTGCACCTTTTTTCCCATCGCCTTCGAGAGCAGGCAAAAATTCCTCAGCATCCCCGAGTCAAGTTCTGTTGTGCGATCACCATGGTGAAAGAAAACAATCCCATCTCTCTCTTTTTAATTAGCAAATCCCACAGCCTTCTTTCCTCTGGCACCCAGACTGCTAAACTTTCCAGTTTCTAAAGCAGGACAAGACAGAGACCTGTAGCAGAAAGGGTTTTGCAGCTTTCACGAAGGTGCACATCCCACAGCAACTGCTTCCCCGGGCTCAACTGCACTAAAACAGACTGGTCAGACCAAAAATCCCAACTGCACCAGACAAGCTGATAAACTTTGGCAGGGGCCAACCCATGCTTTGAAAGTTCCTGAAACCAGGGACGAGGCAGACCTAACCGTGGTTTTTAGTATTTAACACTTCCACTCCTTAGCTGGCCTACAGATACGGAGGAGTGAGCCTGGTGGCACATACCAGTCCACCCTAGGGACCCACAAAAGTGAGGCAGAGGAGGGGTGCAGCCCCATCAGCTGCTTCAGGGAGATCTGAGGGAGATCTGAGGACACCCATTGCCTGCATTCACAGATGACCCAGCTAACAGCAAACAGCACACTGCAAGTTCTGTGGAAAAGATGGAAGTTAGGCTTAGAAGACTGGGCAGAAAGTGCTCTTAATTCCAGATGTTTTACATTTTTCTCTCTACTTCTGAAAACAAAATGTCTTTTTAAACCCAAAAGTAATATTCCCTCCGTCTGTCCTTCCCCTGAACTGAGAGGCATCTCATGTACAAGTATCGTTAAATTAATGTTTGTTCTTTTTAAACGAATAAAACCGTTCAAATTACATGCAAGGACAATTAGATTAAATTACTGGGCACATGCTGTGGGGTTTTTTTCTTAAAGCTATTCAAACAATTTTAAAGGTTTTTCAGCAATGCTCTAGCAACATAAGCAAAACTTCCCGCAAAGAGGAGGTAACGAGTTTAACATTACTGCTGAGGAAGACAGTACCAGAGCCAAGCGAGTCAAAACACATCAGCACCCCCCCCTGCCCCGAGCTGAGAGGAAAAGACATGGCTCGGGATGTCAATGGAATCTGAACTGGCCAAAGAAAGAGGATGTGGTACTGCTTAATGGGGAAAACCTATGCCCAGACCCATCTGCACAATGAACAAGCAAATTCTCTTATTGTTCCTGTCTCCTTTTCTGGTTGGGGGTTTTGTTTTTGTTTGTTCATTTGTTTGTGGGGTTTTTTTTGTTGTTGTTGTTGTTTGGGTTTCTTCTGCATTATAGTCAGGCCAATAACTTTCCAGCCAAAGTACCAGTCTGCTCCATGTGAAAGGGTTCTGTTATGGGCAGCACTTTGGTTTGGTTTAAGCCTGGAGATAAATAGGTAGCTTTCAGCTGGCACTGCACTTCCCTGCTGCTGCCTCCCCAGCTGCAGAAGCACAGCTGCTGTGGGAGCTGGGGCAAGGCCAAGGTCATGCAGCTTTCTCAAATCCCATAGTTTATCTTTGTCCAGGCTCTCATGTCCTGTTAGAACTAGTCTTGGGTTCTTCCCATGACAGCTTACCCCAGATTGGGAAAACCTGTTGTTAAATATCAGATTTTAACAAGACCGCATTGAAAATGAGAAAATTCGGTTTGGTATGTGATGAGTGAGTGCTGGAAAGCTGAAACCGTGTGCATCCCAAACAGTTTTGGTCAGAAGAAGTTAGCAGTTCCCTGAAAACAGAATTTATCCAGTGGAGTAGAGATCAGCAATTACAATGTTGTGATGCTTAAAGACATTAATCAGAGTGAAATATGACTTATAACTGGTCTTTTGCAGCTTAAGGAAAGGCGTCTAAGGAAGATCAGACTTCAAAAGAAAGTGGCATCCCATAGTTACATATATTACAGGTGGGTTACTAAAGTGCAAGAGGGAATTATGGGTTTTATCTGAAATTTAAGCAGCGCTTCTTAACAGCAACAAGATGAAATTTTGAACAAACCAGTGAAATTAGAGGGGAAATTCTAAATCCAGCAGTGCAAAAACTCATGAAGTACCCAGACAGATTTTTCAAGTTGAAACTGTGGTGGGACTGTTAACCTAAAACCATTAGATGGCAAACAAAAATTACTGTAGACTACAAGAAGACACATTCTCAGTGCATAAAATCCTCCACGGATGTATAAAGCGTTGCTGTTGCATTTCATGGGGCAGCTTACTGACTGCACGGATGGAGCTTTATCCAGAAGGAGCCCACGTAGCCCCCCTCCCTGCCCTGCCAAGTACAGGCACAGGGCATTAGCAGCCAGTGCCTCCAGCCTGTCTGACCTGTTGGGCACCCAGCCAGCACCAGGAGTCTGCCCCAACACGACCTGATGAGATTAGAAACAAGGAATACAGAGTACTGTTACAGCCCATACACAGACCTCATCGCTGCATCCCTGCAAACAAAGTGCAGCATCTCTGCCAAACCACAGTCAACAGCAGAAAAAAACCCCAACTGTCGTGGCTTCAGTGTGTGCAACCGGCACTTTTCCATCTCCCCAGATCCCAGCCTCTCTAATAATAACTGCATTTGTATGACAACTTCCCTCATAAGATCCCAAAGCCCTTGAGGGTGGGTGAGTGCTGCTGGAGCAGGTTTTCAGCCAGGAAGTTGAAGCAGCTCTCCCGAGGTCGATGTTTCCACAGAACCACACTCGCCATCCCTTCTCAGCCTTTAAGCCACAACAGCGTTGTCTCCCCAGACAGCAAAAGGTTATGGGGAAGAGGGCAAAAATTGACAGAAGTAAAACTTGAGCAGGATCCAAGGGCTAAGAGTACTGCAAGTCTTTCCATTTTGTCTTTGAGTAACCAGCTACCAAACAGTGAGTGCTGTCACACGCTAAGCGTAACCAGTGTTTGTCATGAATCATTCAGAGGCTTGACGTGCAGGGATTAAATTTAGCATCCCCATCTGACAGCACAAGGAGTCCCACAGAGACATGCCACATTGACAACAGGGACCAGTGGGGACCAATAAGGAGGGCCTGGAGCTAGTGGCACAAAGTCCTCTCCATGGCCCCATGACTCTTCTACATATGACTGAGCTACTGCTTCCAAACCAGAAGGATTTCCAATCCAGAAGTCGACTGTCAAAACCGACACTCTTTGGTTTTATCAGGCCCATCATGCATTTTTTTCTAGCTTGCAAGCAAAAGTTAAAAGCATCATCCAAATCTATTTTTGGGAAACATAATGGGCATAAAGATGACATCTGCAAATGGCGGGTTTTCTGAAAAGCATAAGAGCTCAGTGGATAATGAATTTATCTGACTCAGTCCCTCAGCAACCCCCTCTCCTATGCTTACCTCTGTGAGGACAGTTTAAATTGCTGGGACTTTAAATACTCCTGGCTATATTTTTTTGCAATGCCCTTTAGTATGACTTTTCATCTCCTGCACCGAAACATATTTTTTAGCCATCTGCCAGACAAAAAAAAGCCCTCAAGATCAGACATTTTGACACGTGGAATATCAGCCCTATTTGGGTGGTTCTATGACAAAATTCAGGCACTGGCCAGACAAACTACAGTATGAGAAGAAGATAGATCAGAGAGAAAGAATAAAAATAAGGGAAGCCCACAGGCCCATGCATACTGTGGACTGCTGACAAGGATGGCATTCCTATTGTGCATATCAAATAATTAAAAATCCACGCTGAAGAGACCACTCTGCTCAAGACAAAGTGTGTCCCCTAAACAACCCACTACTGGTCACAATGGATGTAAATGCCTATGAACACCAGACTCCATCTGCTTCTTCTTGTGTAACTCAGGGTGACATCTTCACCTGACAGACGTGCATCCAACAAAGAAAAGTGGCCATGGAAAATTACTGTGGCATCTACTTCACATTCAATCCACTGTAACCTCAACAGCTTTCAGACAGAAAAGGTTGGAAAGGACCTTCAAGATAGTGTATGATGAGGCAGGACTGTCACAAAAAATAATGCCTCTTTTGGAAATATTTTACAAAGAGAGCAACTGAGAAGTCTAGATAGCAAATTGGCACTGCTTGCTAAGCTCCTGTGAAACCAAACCTTCCACCTGGGTGAGCAAATTGCAGCGTTCTACCTGCAACCGTGAAATAGCTCTGCAAAACTGATACTTGGAAGAAGCACCCAGTGTGACACAGAGGAGAGAAGCCCATCCGTCACCTCACTCAAGCACACTGACACATCATTTTCCTTATGCACACATCTTACTCTCCACTGCTACTTATATCCCTGTCTGGTAATGCACCACATGCTTCTCTGTCACTTCGGCCACGATCTCTCTTCTGGGAAAACCAGGAGACACGTTTTGTTTTTATAGGCTGGTTTTTGTGTGTTTTTTCCATGCAAATGTTGTTCTCAGTTTGCATTGCAAGCAAGCAAGCAAGCAAGCAAGCAAGCAATAAACCCTGCACCTGGAGTGGGAGATGCCTGGTTTGGGAGGAAATTACTATAGACTTGCACACATTTAGCTGGCTATTTGATCCTGAGAACTCCTGAAAAAATTCTAAGTGATAAACTGCAATAATTGTTAAAAAAGCACAAATCCCACACTCAGTAAAGAAGGCAAATTTACCATAATGCCTCAACAATCTAAGGGAGCCATTTACTTTGACAGATCCTGAATTCCCCAAGCGATTCTACAGTGGTAATGGAAACAGAGGAGCCAATAAATTATAACCTTGTGTGTAATGCGCCTACCATTATAAAGCACTCTTAGCCTCCTGCTTTATTCCTGGGGGGGGTTGGGGGGGGGTACTCTAACAGATGCTGGATTTCCCTATTTTCCTTTCCCTCACTCTTTCAGCATGCTTTTTCAGCATTTGGAGCCTTTTATAACATTTAATGCCATACTCTTCATTTGCATAGCATCTTTATTGTAAACATCCCAGAATATGTTATACCGTTTAGAAACAGACTATGGTTTTTTACAGGCTGAAACAGAGGCATCAGGAGACTAACTTGACTTATCAAAAGTCACGTATCACTATAGATTAATAGCATCCCAAATATTTTTCAAACATGTATTAGTAGGTAAGCACCACTTTCAGATCTCTCATGCTGATGATCTACCACATATCTTAAAAATACTTGCAATATTTCAGAAGTGTTTCTGAAGAATGGTCTTGATAGCCCCACTGCCAGCTAATCCCCAGCCTAGCCCCTCTCACTCTGGTTTTCAGCACTCTGGATAAATCAAGTCTGCATTAAATTCTGGGAAAAGAAGGACCAAAGACATACAAAACCCCCAGAGTTTTGCCAAAGATGTCAAACAGCCTTTGTTGATTTTAAAAAATACAGGCTATGCAAAGAAAGCTTGCCCCAAAGTATAAGGTGTAGAAACAATACACAGGTGTAACAGCAACATGGAAGCTGCCCCTGTTCTGTCTTCTATGGTTAATTAAAATTCTCGTAGAAACAGGTCCCTAATGTGATTCTAACATATCAGTCCAAGGATCTGGGCAAGACTCAACTCTGATAGAAGCGACCTTGGCTTTCTGCCATTACCTTATTAGCAGTTTCTTTCCCAACCAAGAAACCCATAATGGTATGTCCTGTTTTATATACCACATTACCTAAAATGAAAGGTATTAATTAGTAAAACAGTGTAATTTGCATTTGAGCCCCAGGCAGAAAATCTACAGCAATTTCTAGAATTAAAATTATATATATATACATATATATATCACAAAGAATCACTTCAGATTTCCCCAAGGGAGCTAAGCTGCCAAAGATCACTGTAAGACCAAAAGAGATGCAGTTTTGCTCATCAGTATCAGCCTCAAAAAGCCTAATTCTAGGCTGGCTTGTACCATCTATTGTTTAGTACAGAGAGAGGTGCTGTACTCCTGTCTTCAGGATAACTCAGCAATCAGCTGTATCAGCAGCTCCAAGGAGGATTATTCTCCCCTGCTGCTTTTTTTAAAAGCAGATTAGTTCAGACTCTCTTTCACTGTAATGAACCTTGTAAGGATCAAGCACATTGCATTGATTTCCAGGATAAAATTGTGAGGTCAGTCAAAAGGCCATGCAAACAGTTTAACAGATCCACTCTGCCCTAGCAGACCCACTGCCCCAGAATCATCTATTAGCCCCAGCAAGGGGTAAAAAACTGCAGTTGTTACCTGTAAGAGCCAAAATGTGATTGTTAGGCCATATGTAACAGCTTAATATCACATTCAGATGCATAACAACCCACAAAGAAACACAGGACAGAACCGAAGGTGCTCACCAAAGCCCTATTCAGTCAAAGTCAGAATACAATAGAACGTGATGGGTTTCTATTTACTATATGACATCTGAAACAATGGCTAGGGAAGGAACTTCTAAAAATCTGTCAATTTATAGTAAAATAATGAAAATTCAACTTCTCTAACAAACTCAAAAGCAACTTTCCTCACAAAGCATTTCCTCACATGCACATTCCCCTGTAACATCCTAGCTTGACTTATCTTAAAATAAGAAAACCACAGATTGTTTTCTTGCAGGCTGGTCACAAAAGCTTGATCGGGGTACAAGAGCCTGCCTCTGCAACACAAACCCTGCAGGTGCAATGGCCCTTCCATGCAGACCCTTCCTCCTGCAAGAGAAGACTCTCTGGATATAAACCAGACCATGAGGATATGATATTTTAAACTACCTAATGAATCCAAACTTTCCTTTTTGTAGCACTGAAACTCATGATGACAGGAGTTGTCTCCTATAACAAAGCCACGACTCTGATCAGCAAAAAAGCAGAAGGAAGATTCCCACAGGCTTTTTTGTTCCTTAAACTTGACATATATTATTAAATACCTGAAGATCTTTCTGGTCTACAGATCAGTAATAAAGCATCTATCCTTCCAGAAATATTGCCAAGCATATTTCACTTCAGACTCCAAAATTGGATTTTATGGAACAATGTGTGGCATTTGCCATCATTTCCTGTAGGCAAAACTTCAAAACCCAGGTACAGGTCTATATCCTTTTTTCTCAGAAAAAAACCAAAAACAAACCGCCAGAATTAAATAATTAATCAAAACATTTACTACAGCTCTATAACTTCACAAGGAATCTCTGCACTGACCTTTCTGAATCAAAAACCTGTACGCTGAACTATAGCTCAAGCAGGTTTTGTGAAAGATCAGACAATTAAATATATCCACTGGATATGTTACATTAGAAATCAGAAGTTCACAGTCTGCAGAGCACTTCCATTCCAAAGACTCCTGAAGAGGTCCTACAGTAAATTTTATTGTGTTGAATTATATCATAATACAGAACACTGACAGGAATTGATCTTGTCCTCTCTGAGTCAATGAAACCCTTGAATTGATTTTAAAGGGAGCATCGGGCACTCGACTGCTGTTTTAAAATAAATAAATGCATATGTTGCAGTACTGTCCTTCAATAAATCACACAACTTATACATAAAAATGAAATTTCGTTCTCTTGGGAGGAGAAACTTCACCTTCCACCTCCACTCCATTCTGGCTGTCAAAAGGACCCCGCGTGGTTGTAAACGCGCGGGCAACGCCCGGGAGCGGCGGAGAAAACTCGGGGGCGAGACGGCAGCGCCCGGTACCGGACCCGTCGAATGTTTCCAGCGATTTATCCCCGCGGACAGAATGAGAGCGGGAGCCACCTCCTGCCGGCACCTGACAGACACCCGGCAAAGGGCAACACGTCGGATAAAAGTGCTTTCGAGGGACTTTCGTGTTTCTTAACTCCAAGAGACACGTCCAGGTCCGCTACAGCCGGCTCTGCCCCGGGGCCCGTCGAGGCAGCAGATGCTGGGCAGCCAGGAAGAGCCCCACCGGTGGGTCCCGGGGCTGCCCCATCCCGTTCCGCCACACGGAGTACTTTTAGGCAATCCCCGGCCAAGAATCCCCTTGCCTCACAGCTTTACATCGAAGGAGCGACCGCGATAGAGGGTACAGTCCCCGCCACCCCGCGGGACGTCCCGGCAAACCGGGGACGCCCGGCGCCCCGTGGGGACGCGCACACGCCCGCCCGCGTTCTCCCGGTCCCTGCCGCCCGCCCGATCACCCCTGTCCCAGCACTCACCTTTCCGAGCAGGGCGCTGCGGCTGGCGGCCGCCAGCTCCCGCAGGCTAGCGGCGGCCGAGGCGGCGGCGGCGGCGACGGCGCTAGGGGCGGCGGCGGGCTGGGGGTACGCGGGGGCCGCGGCGCTGGGGCTGCCGCTGGCGCCCCCGGCGGTGCGGGGCCGCTGTCTGATGCCGTCCAGGAGGCGGACGAGGAGGATGTTGGCGGGCAGCTCGTCCACGCCGCAGCCCACCAGGATGCGGCACTCGGGGCAGCGCAGCTCGTGGCGGGAGCTGACGATGCTCTCCAGGCAGCGGCGGCAGAAGGTGTGCTGGCACGGCAGCACCTTGGCCGTGGTGTCCAGACGCTCCAGGCACACGGAGCACTCCAGCAGGTCCAGCAGCGACGACTCGTCCATCGCCGCCGCCGCCGCCGCCGGCTCCCGCTCCGCAGCCGCTCCGCCGCCGCTCCGCCACCCCCTCGCCTCCGCCTCCGCCCCCGCCCCGCCGCCGCCGCCTCCGCCTCCCCTCCGCGGGGCAGCGCAGGGCCCCGACGCCCTTAGGGCCGCCGCGGCCGCCGGCGGCGGCGCAGGGGGGCGGCGGAGGGGCGGATGGGGCCATCGGGGTGGCGGAGCTGCGCGGGGAGGCGGCGGCGGGGCTGCCACCGGCGGCGAGCGGCGGCGGCGACCTCGGGGGCTGCCTGGGCGGCGCTGCCCAGAGCCGTGCGGTGCAGAGGAGATGCCAGCGGCGCGAAGCGGTGCGGGCGGAGGGCACCTGCCTGCCTGCGCCTCGTCCCGCCGCCCGCCGCGACTCGGCTCCGCTCAGTACTTGCGGCGGGGCCCGGCGCGGCCCGGCGAGCCGCCCGCCGCGCCTCCGCGCGGGGCGGGGAGCGACGGGGAGCCCCGGGGGGGCGCCCGCGGCACGGCGGCCGCCCCGCAGGCGGTCCCCGCCCGCCCCACCGCCTCGCCGCCGCTCCATGGCTCCCTGTAACCCGACCCAGCAGAGCTCGCCGCTCGCCTTCCTCCGCCGCGGCTCCCTCCTCCTCCTGGCGGAGGCTGCCGGACGGGCCGTGTGGCCGCACGCCGCCGGGGGCAGGCGGAGGAGCCCCCTCGGAGGGGAGCCGAGGACTGCCGGGCCGGAGCGGGGGGAGCCCCCTGCAACCCACTCTGGCACTCGGGGCGACCTGTCCTGAGGGGAGCGGGGTTGCGGTGGCGGAGGGGTGCGGGAAGTGGTCGGTGGGCACTACCTGCCCCTCGGGGAAGCAGGGGCAGCCCCACGGCCAGCAGCCGGGCGGGGGTCCCGCCGCCCTCCGGCCCCGCCGCCATCCTTGGAGGGGCGGCGCCCCCTGGCGGGAGCCGCGAAGCACAGCGGAGGGCCCGGGTGCAGTCGTTCACCCCCCCCTCCCGCCCCTGTGCTTTACCGCGCCCCCCACATAATCGCCGTACTTCAATCGTTACTGAAAGGTGGAAATAAAAAGAGAGCATCGCGCCTCTTCCCTCTGACAGGTGTCATCAACTCCAGCCCGCTCTCCGTCCCCGGTGCCGTCCGGTCTCTGAACGGTACCCGCGTACCGGATGCAGCAGCAGGACTGTGCCGCGGGTCCCGTGTGAACTCGGGCACAGCTGGAAGGGGCGAGACCCTGGCATTCGGGAGTTACGGAACCAGGTTTTATACTAACCACAGAAGATTTTAAAAAATAATACGCAGCCACTTGCACTTGTGCAGTATGAACAGAACTTCCCTTAGAGAAGCTGCAGGAGAAGCGCCGCTCTTCAGATAAATATTCCTCTTAAATTTTTATTTTTTAAATTTTTTTTCCTAACATTTGTCTTTGAGTATGATTTAAAGGGCCTGCTTAAGCCAGAAGCTACAACTGGAAAACATAGTCATTTTGCCAAGGAAAATTTTCATTTGTGGTCTAATCCCTAACCCAAGGTTTCTCCTGTACCTCTGCCTGTGCTTTAAGAGAGCACTTCTGAACTTGGGGATTGCAATCCTAGCACTTGCAGAAGCCCTCCCACTGCCCTCTCCAGTGACTCCTTTAAAAGTGACTTTTTGTCAGAATTGTGTCAGGAAGGCTGCACAAAACCTTGCTGTCAGCTTTATGACTCTACAGTTAACTTCTGATGTACACAGCTAGATAACCCTGTTGTGATAAGGATAATCTAGGCATAGTAAAATTTACTAGGTTTCAGCATGCAAAAAGACATGAATCTCTTGCTGCTCTTGTGTCACTCTGGAAGAGAAGGAGTAAGTGTAAAGCTACAGAAAACCTCCTGATACAGAGCTCAGATCATTATTTATTATTATGGCCACTAACCTAACCAAAGTCCTCGCAGAAAGAAATTCCATATTCAACAGTTTTTAACCATAAATAATACTGATGCCTGGACAAATGTGAAATACAGTATCAAGGGCTTGGTCTTTCTCTGGAATAAAACCATTAATTTAAGAAAAGGTATAACAGACAACCCTTAAGGATAAAAGGCAAGGAGAGTGAAATACTGGAAACTCTGTTATGAAATGCATAATAATTTCAGTACCTCGGATTCCTTCCTTCAGAGGTGAAAACTTCTGTCACTTCCAAAAAGTGTAAACCAAAAGCACTCTGTTACACACCAGTGTAAATTCAGAATACCTCCAGTAATTAGAAGGGTACTTTTCATCCATCCTTCCTTCTGGTTGCTCCAGGGCTTGCTGCCAAACCAACCTGTCACCACATCTCCCAGACATGTCCAGTTATATATCCCCAAACCAGGAAGAACACTCTGGAGAACCAGCATCCAAAATGATGAGAGGGTCCCTTGACACTAGGTCAACTTAAAAAGGGTGCAGATGTGCAAACCATTTATTCTTTAGTGGAAGACATTGCTGACACACTTAAAATCAGACCTTGCTGTAATCCTCCTGTAAACCACCCTCTTGAACATGAGCTGGTTGCTATCATGGAAAAACTGAGCTGAAAATGAAGCAAAGCCCTGCAGGGTTTGCAGCAGGGTTTGCAGGGTGGGGGAGGTGAGATGCAGGAGATGAAGGAAATAAGGAACTGGAGAAGGGAAGATGAGAAGAAAAAGAGGTGAGGAAAGTGGAAGGGAAGAAAGCATGAGAAGAGGAAAAGTTCCATACAGAGATTACACATGGGACTAGAGATAAGTAAAAGCACATTTGTATGAAAAGGAGGGAGAGACCCATGAGTTGGGCTCCAACTAGACAAAAACACCTCCTGAGTGTTAGAACAGCCCTTGGTGTCAAAGAAGCATTTTCATGCTTAAGAGTTTAGTGTGTGTTTGTATGTTTCCCTGTGCCTGTGCCTAAATGAGAGCTAGGCCAGGCCTGAAGGAAATAAAAGGAAAAAAATTCATCAAAGATACTTTCTCTGCTTGCCAAAGAGGCCATGGGAAATATTACATTAAATATTAAGAAATTAAATACTCAAAGTAATTTAAAGTTTGGAAATAGGAAAAAGATTAAATACTTCGAAGCCTGAGATAAAGCACATAGAAAGAAATGGAAAGACATAGAGAAGATGTAATGGGGTTTAGTTTACTTTAAAGAAATGTGTATTTTATTAATTTCCCCATCTCAGCTGCCAAAACCTCTAGCTTCAGATTATATATGTAAAGTGATTATTTGTGAACTAATTAAGTAATGTGATTAACATGGTTCTTAAGCAGAGGTGCTGCTTTACACACAGGGCTGGAGCTGCACATTTTGCTGCACGTTCCATGGTAAGAGTGTTTGAGGAGACAGCTGATAAGCAACTCCTGTTCCACTATAGGCAGTGGAAGCAACTTCAGTCCTATGGTGTATGAAACAAATCCTTGATTCATTAACTTTGAAGAGCACCTGGTGACACAGAGATGTAAAAGGCAAAATAATGTTTCAGGAGAGTGAAATCATACTCAAGTTTCCAGGACTTCATTTGTAGTTGTATGATAATAAAGCACTGGGCATTGCTTATTGTTTCAATTAAAAATTAAAATTAAAAAACACAGCCAAACTTGTTATACTTTCCTGATTCTTTTCCTTATGTGATCTTCCCTGATGTTCAGTTCAGAATAGGAGAGACTGACAGTGTTTGCTGTCTGTGGATTGATTTATGTTGGTTTCAAAGGCATTTTTGGGGGACAGTTCATGGACCTTACACCTTCAGCTTTGCCTTCATACATTTGCATGCTGCTCTTGCAAATGGCTAACTCTTTTCCAGTCTTCTAACAAATGGGATATGATTATATAAAAAATATTCTTGATCATTGCTTGTATGCTTGCTCTGCTTGTAAGGGTCTACAGAACAATAACTATTCAGGTTGCACAGCTAGGAAACATTTGCCTACTCAGTAACTACAATAAGAATAGCTCCTATTTGCATGATTCTTTCCAAGCTTGTAAAGCATTTTAAGAATGGTAAGCGCTATTATTTTAAGCGTGAGTCAGTGTAATTAAGCTTGCAATGAAATACACAGCAGTCCATTTTTACTACTGCATTCTCTATATGTTTAAATGATCATTGGGTTATGCTTAAATTACTTGCTTTATTTACATTTAGATTCAAAAAATAAAGACATTCTTGGCCTGCTGAAGAGAATGATATTAATACTAAGCAGAGGGACTTGTCACCTCCGTCTTTTCTTCCTTTTGTGGGACCTAAACAATCTGGTACAGCTAGCAAAAAATACAAAACTGATTTCATACCGTAGAAATACTTCAGCAAAATGAACACGTTTGATTATGGCATCTTCTGTCTGCTGACTGAAGATGAGATTTCTGATCAAGATCTATTTATCTACATATGTATCTCCCTCCCTTATAGAAGTCTGGCAATAGCTCTGCAGAAAGGCTTTTCTCAGTCATGGAGAGAGTAACCAGAGTAACCACTCTGTTGCCTGTCAAAGCCAGATTGTACAGAATCAGTGGCTGAAAAACCTTATGGAAGCTACAGCTGGACCACCCCTCCAAAATACAGTGGCTATTACTATATCTGTCCTGGAAATGTGTGCATGGCAGACTAACCTTGCATCAAGGTCTGGAGAGTGTATCCGGGATCCCTGACATAAGATCATAAAAAAAAAAATTCATTCAGTTTGACTCTGGGTATTTTTTTCACTGCCACCTTAAAAGAATGGTTAAAGAGGACATATCATTAAATTTCTCTTGACAATATTTTAACACTAAAAAGAAAATATTTTCTTGCTTTGCGTTCAACCACAACATTGAAACCAGGAAAGAAATGACATCCAAACTTCTCTCTATCCCCTTGTATGAGTGCTGGATATGTTGGCTAAAGGTCAGGGAGATGTGTTTGGCAGGTCAGTGGAATGGCAGCAGATGCTCAGGCAGGCTCTGCAGCATCCCTGCCTTCTATTCCCCAGCAGCCCTGACTGTCCCCTGTTCTGTCCCCTCTTTCCCTCCCTGCCTGGATAGTCAGTATGTCTTCATGTAAATGAAAAATAACCCTGGAAAAAAAATCAAATAATTTTGATTAAGAAAATGACAGATAAATATTGAAGCTCTCTATATTAGGAAAAGTACTGTATTGTATTGTGGGGGTTTTTTTTTCAATAAATGTGTGAAATAAAATGGCACTTCCTCATGGTGTCCTTTGCCAGTTTCAGGACATCAGCCTATCAAACCACTGCAGGTTTTTTTCACAAGTTATATGACTTTCCTTGTAGCTTGGGCTTTTTAAAGACGTAGATGGAGGCAAGTCAAGTGTTGTCTGTTGTGCATCTCTCACTGCCCATCCAGTTGCATTGTCCATGTTGTGTAACATTCTCTTTCCATGTCTTTCAAGATGAATCTTGGGCTTTTATAAAATTAAATCTTCAGCTTTGACAAAAACCTTTCTTCTTCTTCTTCTTCTTCTTCTTTTTTAAAGGCTGAAAACCAAACATTTATAAGACTACTTTCTTTGCAGTAAATTTAGCATAAATTATGCAAGGAGCTTTTAATCTTTGTGGAAATGAGCTTGGTGGTATCAAAGGGTGAAGAGGAATATTATTCTAGCCCTGAGGAACTTTTTCAGGTCATGACTATAGTGACACCAATTAGTTTCTTGCTCTCTCTGTCAGGCTTGCCATCTCTTATAGTCCCATAAGATGATAAAAAAATGCATTCTATTTTTTTTCTCTTGTTCATAGATCATAAATTTAATTAAATTGTCTTCACCTGGCCACATAGAGTTTCCCTAAAAACTGGAAGAAAGATACTTCTGTTAGTGATTAACTAATTTACCCCATTTAGTAAAATACTTTTTTCCAGTTCACTGATTTCTCCACTGATCTACATGTAAAATTAGCAGGATCTTTAAAGATATCTTACAAAGCTTCTTCCTGTGGTACTTCACTGAAACGAGACCATAGCAGCAAGGCCAACACTCCTCAGATGGGAAAATCTCACAGGGAAGCCTCCCTGCTAGCAGGGGCCCAGGAACAGCACCGTAGCTTTAGGATTTTCTTGGCACAACTGTAAGAAGACAAACTGTTTAATCACTGCCCCACCAGCAATGAAGCGCCTATCCAGTTGGTTTAGAGAAATCCATTGCAGGGTATAAGAAGAGATTGCTTAGTTAATGTCTATGTTTCTAATCACGAGGTTTTTGAGGGTTTAAAATTATCAGTTTAATCTTCTTGCACTGCAGTTGTTTTTAAAGGCTCAGTTGCCAGTAAACGTGCACTTGATATCTGAATTTCTGAGATTTGTGTGTCCTCTTACAGTCTGGATTGTGTTCAGCTGGCAATGGTTAATATTTCCAGTTTTAGTCAGGGTTACTCAGCTGCTCAAATTACAGCTGCCAGCCAAGAAAACTGATTTGCCTGGGGCCCTGTTGTTTTCTTGTTGTTGGAGGCCCATCTTCCACTTTTCTGCCCAGTAGTGTGCATGGGCACATCAGTTGTCTTCATGTCCCCTGAGGAGCAGTGCTGCCTGGATGGCTGATTCTCACCTCTGGAAGGGAAAACTCCAGCTCCCACTACCCCAGAAGGGCCTGAACCATCCTGTTATCAGTGTTTTCCTCTTACTTTAACCAGCACACCCAGCCAGCAGAAACTGCTGCTGTGCCATCAGTTAATTGATGCATGTCAAGTTAACAAGCCATCTGCAGCTAGAGCTTGAAAAAATACCCTGCACTGTAAAATACTTTATGTCTACATCACAGTTTTGACTTAATAAATGGTCCTTTTAAAAAAAAAAATAGAATTAACTTTTCTTTTCTTGCATATGGTTCAGGAGTAACTTTGACTTTTATTTGTAGAAGTTTGGAAACAGGAGAATTAATTACAGTATGTAAGAGAGAACACGAGTTATTTCAATCAGCATTGACTTGAAATTGAAGAGGGAAAACAGCAACCAACAACGCTGCCAAAATAAATGCTTAATGGAGCACAAGGTTGTAATTTTCTCTACCATCTCTAGGAACAAGGTGGGTACCATCTCTGCAGACAGGCATGTACTTAGAAACGTAAGGATGTAAGATTCAGAGAAGTCTTCACAGTTTCGAGCTACAGACAATACAGGCAGGGAATAACTCAATAGACTTTATTAATATTCAAACAAGCAGCTGTCAACACTTCATCCTAGAACAAGCTGAAGCTTATGTAGCTTTTACTGCCATAATAGTTGGGTTCATTGGCAGTAGATTGGAAACCATACAATACTAATGAACCCTCTCTGCCTCTCCTGGCCTACCATTTAATCCTTCCTAAAGTGAAAAACATTTACTGTATATGCAACACCACGCTCCCAGGAGACTTCAGGTTCAAAAGAGACGTTTCAATTTTGTTTCTTAGCAACATACAGCCAATAAAAGTGAAAGACTATACAGACTGTAACATCTTGGTGTTGTTTTAATCTATTATGCAGTACTTTGCCAGTGCTAAGGAAGTACACTGCTACAGGACCATTGCCATGTCTCTTACAATTAGAGATAAGCATTTTTTTTTTAGTTTTCCCCATGCTAGATTATCTGCTGCAGAACATATTCCAGAAGACTTTGTGATGTATTCATGAATAATAAATAAAGAGGTAAATTCTACTCTAATAAGGGCACAGTTGCTGGGTTTATAACAAGGTCTGTCACATAGGGAGAGATTTTTTTTCATGTTTCATTTGTAGGCAGAATTTGGGCATCTCTTGAGGACTTGATTTCTTAAACAAGTCAGACAGTCTCCAATAAGGGGCTAAAAGGATTTGTACAGAATTAATTTCTTGGCAGGACAGTAGACAGGGAGCAATATTTTATTCTCTCCCCCCTTCAATGGCTAACCTGACGTGACCATAACCAGATTTGTGGTTTCTTGATTTTAATGTCACATTGAGGAAGAGGAGGAGCCAGCCAGGTCTCCAAAGGCACGTAGAGGAATATACCCTGCAGAGAATCTTTCAAAAGTTCACTCACTGCAGCTATAACTCTTCTCATCTGTCATTTGGCATAATTGTTTCCCCAGTACCTGCAAAGTGGAATAGGAAATGTGGCATTTAGCTTCTTCCTATGCTTTTTATCCTTCTCCTGTACATATTTATCTTTAAAATTCAGAAATTACTCATCTCCAGAAAAAACACAGTACTTATACTTTGTAAGTGCCTGGTAATAACAGTTCCAGCACATGAACAGTGTGTTTTCAATAGGCAAACATTAGAAAGGTAGAAATGACAAAATTCACTGTATAGAGAATTGCTGTCTTTTTATTTAATGCAGTATGTGAGATAAAAGAAAATAACACTGTGTCCCATCTTTCATCAGCCTGGAAACACCGGATTCAAGAAATGCTGCACTTTCAGTTCACATCACAAGTCACCTTCTAAGGGATCCTTGTGTTCTGATCCTCTTCATGCTGGTCTTATACATCATCTTCCCCACGCTAGGCACTTCCACAGAATAAGTTGTATTTTCTAGCTGTGGGAGCTGAAAAAAATGAGTCTGAAATATTCAGAGCCAACTGGTTTGAGGAGAAGCCCATAAGTATCTAGCACCGTAAATATAACATGTATTATTTAACACTGAAGGTAGCTAAAGAAAACAATACCATGCAGAAACACCAGGTGGAACTAGGAGGAAAGAAGGAAAGAAACAAAAAAATCCTCTTTATAGTTTGCCAAGTTTTCTGAAGAGATACTTTTTCTAAATGCAGTCTTGGCAGAAAATTATTTAATTATTTGTTTTCACTAATTATCAGCTTTTCTGACTGCATGGAAAATTTAACAGGCTGATTGGTTCTTTAAAGCAAAGAAGCAAACAATCTACTCAGAAATAATGAATATGATAACCCAGATTAATATGATAATCCAGTTTGACACCTTCTTTTGCATGCAAAATTTGGTAGCATGACATAAACTGTCCTCATACTGTGCATTAATTACCCATTTTTTTTTTTTAGAAATACTGAACACTTTGCAGCTCTTGTGGAGGTCAAATGAAAGCTGTAGTTACTGCTTGCTTTTGTTAAATGAGGCTATAAAATTCAACAAACTCCATCAACATAGCAGAGGAAATGAATCACATGGTGAAAGTGCACGGTCTCTCTCATGGAAATAGTTAATTCAGCTGACTCGAACCATCTCAATAACATGAAAGAAAGACTGTTAATTTTTTTCCCCTACAGTAGAGACCAATGCAATGCAAGGCCCAGTGGATCAATAGCTGCTTCTTAATTTGCACTGAAACCCTGAATAGGAAGTCACCCTCAGCTGCACTGAAACGCTGCCTACAGATTTTGCAGAGGCTAAGGAGCCAAAGCTAATTCTGAAGTCAAGTTTTGGAGCAGCTTCCACTCCTTGACTCATGGAGAGCTGTCAGAGGAGGAGACACTTTACAGTGACAGCCTCAAATCATCTTTGTCCTCGGTAAACACAGGAGAGGTGCACATCCATCTCTGTATAGCAGAATTATAGTAGGAAATATTTCAGATTTTGTATCTTTAGCTTTTGCTTCTACAGGAAAGGCAGTTGAAAGATCCTAAGATTTGTAGGATTCAGAAAAATGGATGATAAAATCTTCCACTGCTGTTCCCGTGCCCTGCGCCTATTTTTATAACTTCACATTAGTTTTGACATGCATTTAGATATCACTGTTAAGATTCAAGTGCCTCCCCAATATTGGATATTAAATATATAAATATTTGCTATGAAAGAAGAAAAAAAATTACCATTAAACAATCCAGGTACATTTGAAGAGGTTGGGCTGCTTCTGTTTAATCAGAAACATTTACCAGAGAAATTACCTAAAAAATGTCATAGAGTAATTAATCAAGTAGTCTGTGTACAGCACTCAAGGTGATTTTCCTACACCCAATGTATACATGGAAGCATTCACATTTTCTGGAGAGAGAAGAGCTACCATTTATACTGGATCTTCTGTATGAATACCCCTTCACAAATCAGCATTCACTCTTCATACGCTTCTCTGTGATTTACCTTCCTTGTGAGCATTATAATCAGGGCACTTATTTTCTAGATCACTTACAGAAGGAAAACACAAAAAAGGGCTTGAATATAATCAAAACACCTTTGGTTTCATTTGCAGAAATGGCCACAACTTGCCCATCTTTCTATTAAAAATAAAAATAATAATAATTTTTTTAAAAGTGTTTCTGCCTACTATGTTAATTTTCTGATTTTTATTTCCCATCTGAGAAGCCAGATTATAATAGCATGTAACTGGAAGGCCAGTTCATGCAGTCTTAGCCCTTCTGTAATAATTCATCCTTGTGCAAAAACCATTAATGTGACCCAGCAGAGCAGCATTTATACCTCATTTGCAGAGCATAAATTATACAGTCCAGGGTATTGCACATTAGGTTTTCCAGCCCGTAATTCAAAACTGGACATAATCAATAAAATTACAGACTCTATAATGCTGCCTTTCCAAACCACATTTGCATGTTGTCAGTGCTACTGTGTGTTGTAAAAACCTGCACACAGAGGAAATGCTGGCACAAGGAGACAATAGAGTTCAGAGGAAATCTTTCCCCTAACAAAATCATGTCATAAATTATTTTCTAAAAAAATTTGGTGGGCAACTCACCTCTTCTAGGCTAATACAGAATGTAATAAGAGGTGTTTATAACCAAACACTAGTTTACAACAGGTATGCAAGCGATAGTGTTTAATAAATATTACTAGATAATTAAACACTTTGGTCAGAAAATCCAGTTGCTGTTCGAGAGCAACACCACCACATATTTTTTTTTAGGAAGTCATGCAATAAAAAAGTGGAAAGGCAATGTAATGTGATCTCTGTGATATTGAGGCTGAGACTGATTTTATCACTTTATGTTGTATGTTTATGCAAATGCATCAGCCAACCTCTGTAATGTTAACACTATGGGACAAACTAATATAAATATTTCTGGCCAAATGAGCTGGCAAAAGAGATAAAGCTTTACTGCTTCCTGCTTTTACTTTGACTTCGATATGCTAACACATGATAATGACATGCTAAAATGCAGGGCTCAGAATACAAAGATGTCCCCTTGGCTCTCTAGCAGGCAGGAGGAGTTTCCCATCAAAGATTGAGGCTCTTCAAGAGGCACTGCCCAGATACATGTACATTGAGATGCTGATGATCTCTGGGCATATGAGGGAAGGTGCAAAGGGACAACCACATCCTTCAGCACTGTGGAGTCTGGAGGCAGTAGGTAGTGGATAAAAGAGACCTCAGGAGCTACTGGCACAAACCTTTAGAAGTACAGATGAAAAGAAGACATATCAAGCATGAAGATATTGCAGCCTTGTTTATGCTGTGTGGACACAGAAATCAGTATACATCTCTGAAGTGTTGACCTGGCACACCAAGAAGGTTTTTTTCCCAAACCAGGCACCTGGACATGAAGCCTCAGCCATGAAGTGCTGAGTAACAACACGCTGATGCTACAATCAGTACCCTGGAAGTTTCTGCAATACAAACCAGTTACACCAGTTCCTGTCCCCTTGGTGGACTCTGGCAAAGAAGGTTCCACCTGTCTTGGGAAAAGAGGCTTAAACACCTGAACACCTTCTTAACAAAGGAAGAACGAGGTCTAGTGACTCCAGGAAGGGCTTCCTATGACAAGTGGGGTTCAGTCTGGGTCTTTTTCTTACCTATTTTCACTTTACATGACTGACAGCTTTAAATCTGAAGGAAGCATTGATTACTGCTTCCACAGAAACGTAAATCTGTGGTTTTGCTTTTAAACTATCTTGTGTGGCAAAAACGTAACAGAGAAAAAGTAGGATGAGGAATGAGATGCCAAGAAAAATCAAACAGAACCAAGGCCAGATTTAACCAAAGTTAAATCTGCTTTGGCTAAATACACAGCTTAAGCAACCCTGCCTAACACTCCTTTGGAGACATGTGGCTGCCGAAGATGCTATGGACACCCATGCAACCAGTTCCCACAATAGCAAAAAAGAGGGATATTTTACAAAGTGTGCTCAACAAATTGAATAAATACCCTGCTATGGAGGTGGCTGATCATTCATCATGCTTGTGTGTCCCTGCTGGTCCCTTGCCTGGGACTGGCAGAAGCAGCAGCCTGGCTCTGGGACAGACTTCCCCCACAACAGGCACACAAACACACACACATATGTATGCCTGCTGTCAGCTATTTCTCTCTTGCCCTCCTAAAAAAGAAATTGTAACCCTTCAGGCTACCTCATCTGCCACTGACCTCATCCACCACTGCTCTCCAGACCAAGGCCCCAAGCACATGCTCCAAAAAATAATTCACCCCAACTGCCCTGTGGTACTGACTGCTCCATAAGCACCGACCCAGAGGCTGAGCTATAGAAACCATCTGCAAGGAGGTTTAGTGCACATCGGCCCCTCCACCTCACAACAGGGCTACAGAGCCCTGTGAAGAGTTTGGTCTGTCAGTTGGTGAGAGAAAAGCACATTTGCAGTGCTTATTTCTACATTTTCAT
Organism: Calypte anna; assembly: GCF_003957555.1. NCBI lineage: Eukaryota > Metazoa > Chordata > Aves > Apodiformes > Trochilidae > Calypte > Calypte anna. The sequence goes on along the minus strand of NC_044244.1, from coordinate 138,295,567 downwards.
AATACCTAATGAAGCGGCATGTAAAGATAATAATGCAATAAACCTTCTGGATAAAAAGCATTATCTATTAACCCCAGTATTTGGTTTTTTTTAATCAGAATGAGCTGCATTCTGTCTCATAAAACATGTGGGATGTTTTCACAGACTTCTAACATCTGTCTGTCACTTGCTAAAGGAGCTCTCAGAGATCAGTAAGGTTTTAGGGTAAACCAGCCAATACAAAAAGAAAAGTGAGGGTGTTTCTTAAACCTTGCATAAAAAGGAACTGTCATCACAGGGAGAGACTGAAGCAGCTTTATTATTTGGCTCCTCAGAGCAAAATTTGCCAAGATTTTAAAATGGCAAGCTAAAGGAGAGAAGCATCTGCCAGGGAGGAGAAACATGCAGCACAACCCAGGTGGGATCTCCTCCCACAGCCCAAATGAAACAGGCAGAGAGGTGGCTGGAGATATCACTTTGTCAAAGTAACTTATTCAGTTTTGATCTGAGGAGCAAAGAGTGAGGCAAACAGGGGTGGCTGAGGTGTACCAGACACCTGGTACAACCACCAGTGCAACAACCCAGCAAGTGACAGAGAGGCAAAGTCTTTGGTGTCTTATAGACACCTGGGTTTCAGGGTTTGATTGCTCTCAGGAAGGACAAATGAGTGCATTTGTCAGCACATCACAGTGATAGATACAGGCAGGGTTATATTTTTTTGGTAGCAATCCTCCATACAGAGAGGACTAAGCCCCTGGGAGGCTAAAAGTTTCCTGGTAGAACAGGTCAGACAAGTGTCTGCCAGGAAGGACAATAGGACGGGTCAGCCTGCATCAGGCAGGATGATGGACTAGATCAGCTCCCAAGGTCTTAGTCTGGTTTTATTTTCTCTGGTGTCTGTGCTAATTCCCAGCTAAAGAATGAAGTGGTAAAATTTGGAAAGTTTGTATTATCCACAGCACTGTAGATGTAAATTTCATAAAGGAATATTTGCTAGAAGATACTAAGGATACAAGGGGAATTTTGCAATATTTAAAAAACAAAAAACAAAAAAAAACCCCACCAAAAAATAAACCAGAAAAACAAACAAACCCAACAACAAGAAGCAAATAAAAAGGGAAATAAAAGACAAATAGAAAAAAAATAATGACAAATAGAAAAGTGCAATGTTTGGCCATAGAATCATAGAATCAGGTGGGTTGGAAGGGACCTCAGAGGTCATCGAGTCCAACCCTTGAACCACTACCGCTGCGGTTACCAGATCATGGCACTGAGTGCCACATCCAGTCTCTTTTTAAATATCTCCAGGGATGGAGAATCCACTACTTCCCTGGGCAGCCCATTCCAATGCCTGATCACCCTCTCCATAAAGAAATTCTTTCTCATGTCCAACCTAAACCTCCCCTGGCACAACTTGAGACCATGCCCTCTTGTCTTGCGGATAGTTGCCTGGGAAAAGAGACCAACCCCACCTGGCTATCCCCTCCTTTCAGGGAGTTGTGGAGAGTGATGAGGTCTCCTCTGAGCCTCCTCTTCTCCAGGCTGAACAGCCCCAGCTCCCTCAGCCTCTCCTCATAGGGTCTGTGCTCGAGTCCCTTCACCAGCCTGGTTGCCCTCCTTTGGACCCACTCCAGGACCTCGATATCCTTCCTGAACTGAGGGGCCCAGTTTGCACTGCATTTAAAAGACCAGTTTACAACACAGAAAATAGTGGGCATAGTTCATAGACTATAGAATAGTCTGCCGCAGAACAGGCAGTATGCAACTATTGGATGAAATACAAGAGTTTTGCCAAGATGTCACCACAGACCACCATCTTAGGGCTAAACCCAGGCATACATGCTACAAAAACTGTGGGAGGAACCTGAAGGTTTAAAAATATCCCTGGACTGCCATTTACCAGAAAGTGGTTGGAAATGGCTCTTTCTCAGTTTCATGAGCTTCAAGACTGGTCTGCAAAGAGAGGCTGAGCCTCCCAGCTGGATGTGTCCCAGTCTAAGTGGTGCAAGAGCCAGAGCCAGCAGGCTCTGAGCAGAGATGCACACAGGGACAACAGGGATGGGGTGGGTGACTCCTGAGCCAGCCCTGCCCCTCTGGAGATGCTCAGGGCATTGCTGGGTCCTGCTGTGGCTCATGGGAACACCCCATAGCTAAATGACACCTTCACAGTTGGGGGTGGTTTGAGGAACTTTTATAATACACTGTATTTTTTATCTTTTGGAGGGATAGAAAAAGTAAATTTTTGTGAATTAATGCATTTTCTCCAAAGTCAGGTAACTACAGAAGATCTTAGGAAGTTTCTAGCTGCATGTTGTCACTTAAGAGTCATCAGTGTGTTTTTTCCTGTGGAGTAAGAATTCAGCTGTTTGTATCTGATGGGAAATAAGGCTTTTATGAAAGTAAGAGAGAAATTAAATAATTACAGTTCATGGAGGCAGGGCTCTCTTTTTCACATTCAAAAAGTGTGGGGGAAGAAGCCATTTCATAACACTAGCAAATGCTACTTGCTTTGGGCATCACTTAGAATAAGGGGAGTTCAATTCCAGAAGTATCTTCTCTGGGGAAAAAAAGTCTTCTCATAGATCATATGGTACTGTTGAAAATAGTGAAGCTGAAGACAAATGTTTTCCATTGAGTAGCAGCCTAGCAGCACTGAGTCAGAGTGACATTTTTTAGAGACTCTCAGATAGAATCATGACATTGTTTGGCAATCGACAATCCCCAAGCTTGTCAATGCCCAGAGTACTTGGGAGATGGACGCAGACAATGCCTGAAGACCAGTTTCCTTGCAATGCTAGAAAACCAGCATTTACGTCAGTAGTGTCTGCTTGATGAGAGGTACCACCATACAAACAAGCTTGTAATAAGGGGTAGTGAATGAATTGGGAGCACAGCACCCTGCACTGAAGTTAATTCTCTACCTACACAGTAGATTCCAAAGGTGTTTCCATCTGCTCCTCTCTCATATTTGTACAGATGAAGGCAGAGGAGCACAGGGAAGGCATCTGCTGGGTCACTGAATCCAGTCCCTATTGACTGCAACAGGACTTTGATAAAAGGGCAAATTCCCATGCCCTCCATGTACAAAAGTCCTTCCACAAGCTTGAGACCTGTAGGAAGAGAACAAATGGAATACCTTAAATGCCACGGAGGAAAATTTAGAATAATAACATCATCAAATTGTTTTGGTTGGAAAACACCTTTAAGGTCACCAAGTCCAACCATTAACACAGCACTAACTCCACCACTCAAACATGTTCTTAAGCATCACATCTACAAGTCTTTTAGAAACGTCTAGAAGAGAGCAGCTCACACATCACTACAACCTCCTTTCAGGTAGCTGTAACAAGCAATAAGGTCTCCTCTTAGCCTCCTTTACTCCATCCTAAGCAACCCCAGCTCCCTCAGCTGTTCCTCAGAAGACTTGTTCTCCAGGCTCTTCACCAGCTCTCTGGACACACTACAGTATTTCAGTGTCTTCCTTGTAGTGAGGGACCCAGAACTAACCCAAATACTTGAGGTGTGTTCTTACCAGTGCTGAATACAGGAGGACATTCACTTCCCTAGACCTGCTGGACACACTATTTCTGATGCTAGGATGCTGCTGGTATTCTTGTCCACCTGGGCACACTTCTGGCTCCTGTTCAGTTGGCTGCCAGCAAATACCACCAGGTACTTTCTCTCTGGGCAGCCATTCTTCTCCAAGCATGGGCTCGTTGTGACCCAAGTGCAAGACCTGCCACTTGGCCTTATTGAACCTCATGCAATTTGCCTCAGCCAGCTAAGAAAAACAGAGAACAATTCCAGAACCCAGTCACAGGATATCAGACAGATGCTTCAATGATGCATAGCCTGTGTTGTGAAGGAGGGACACACTCTGCCCTTCCCTGCCAAACCATCCTGTTTGGCAAAGTGCCTCACAAACTGCCTTAACTCTCAGTATGTAAACTGGACACAATATGTCTGCAGTAGCAAGTCACAAACTCAATAAATGAGGATTTGTAGAGCAAAACTGTTGACGCTGAGGACCTGTCATTGACACCATTTAAGGAGAATAACTGCTATTCTGATCCTCAGTGCCACCTGGGAGCACGTTGGGTGTTTATTTGAGACACATCTGGTTTAATCTCCTTCAGAGAACCCCATTCACACATCCCACAGCTTTGCCAGGCTGCAACTCACACTGCATGGAGTGGGAACAACCAGAACCATCACTTCAAAACTACCTTCTGGTTTGGATTAAAATGCTGGTGTAGATGCACCCTCTCATAACTTACCTGAGAGAGTTACACCATCAAGAGCACCTATCTGTTCCATTTTCCTACACCCAGGGAAAAGTGTCTGGGGAGGAAACAGCTGGAAACAATTTATACATCTATATAATAGGAGGGAGTTCTTCTGTGTGCCTTACAAATGATCAGTGGACACCTAGAAGGGTGAAAGGATTGTGGCAAGAAGCAGTAGAAAAGCACCAATTCCTCTTGCAGGTACCAGTGTAACAGACCTGTCTCCAGTAATTCTCCTTTTCTTTTTGCAGCTCTTGCTGTGAGAAGTGGCTAGGAGGGATGAGGAGCTTTTTGATGAAGAGCAAACCTGAGAGCTCAGAGTAGTTCAAAACAGCTCTCACTGCTCCTAAGAGCCGAGTCCTGACAAGCCCCTCTCCCTTCAGACTCAGAGGACTCCTTCAGACACCAAACTGCAGGGAAACAAGCTTGTGCAGTTCTCCTTCATTTTATTTTTAGAGAAAATAAGTAGGCCACACATCTTTCAGAGATGTGCTTAGTGTCTGTCACTTACTGAGACTGCTGCTTTTTCGAAGGGAACATGTTTTAGGCTGAAGCAACACACACCCAGCCATGATGGACTAGAGCCTGGGAAATGTGATGCTCTCTCCACCCCTGGCCTTCAGAAAGGATGAAAAAATAAAATTCCTGTCACACTTGATATGGTACAAACAACAGAAAATCATTAACCATTCAATCTCCCCTTAAGTAGGAGTCAGTGCCCAGATTATTCTTTATATATAAAAATATAACCTGCACTGGGTTTACAGAGCATCCAGAAGTGCAGACACAGGGTGTGGTCCTGATGGAAAGAGTTACTGAGGTTGCACAAGAAACCTGTGTTTGTTAGGAAACTTCAGATTGGCAATTGTTTGAGGAACTAACACCTAAGAAAGAAAAAAATACACCATTTCCCCCCACTAAGACTCAAAAGGAAAATGTACATCCAGGTTTTAGTGCTGTTCCTACATCCAGTACTAGAAACCTGGCTTTATCCATTCATTAAATCACTCCCCATTTATCACCTCAACTGGCTGAAATGATCCTAGTGAAAAATGGCTTGCTACAGAAAAAGCAATTGAGGGACAATTAGTGACATTAAGAATGTTTCACAATTTAAATGATAATAAGTCTTTTTTCCTGCAAAGTTATTTCTTTCAGTAATTCATTCTGCTTTTAGTATCTCCTGAACTAGAATTAGTGACATTAATACATTTTTTTTTACTATTCAAATTACAATACACTTTTTTTTCCATAACTGGGTATTGCATTTAGTAAAGGAGACTAAATTAACATTCATACAAGGAGATTATTCCATTTAACAATAAATCTTTCCATGGTCAGATGAGGTAATAAAAAAGCTAAGTTCTTGAAAGTTACTCTTAAAGTTTAAAAAAAAAATCTAGATGAAAGTTACGTCTTTTATGAGAATCTGGAAATTTCTGTACTTCTCTGTTCAAAAGCCTTCCACTCTCCTTTTCATACAAGCTTGTTATTCTAAAAATCCTAGAGTTCATCAACAAGAACCACGACATCATCCGAAGAATGCAGAATCTGTACATCCAGTTTCCTATTTTATCATTCACAAGATCACACACACCAAATTAATAAAAACCTTACCATCTGTAATGAATGCCATTCCAATTTATATTGTAAGAGCAAGGAATTGCAAGGTAAAATGATCTAGTCAGAGAAGGAGCAGGCTTCAGAGCAGCAGCCCCAGTGTGTGGCTACTGCCATGCAGGCAGAGCATCTCTCTGGAGAGAGGGCCAGATCCAGCAAACTCTTACTGAGGCTACCCTTAGTAAATTATGTCACAGTCTATCTCTCCATATCTAATATATTTTGCTAGCTTCACAGGAAATGTAATGAGACTTGTAATGGACTTCATCTGTCTTTTAATAACACTGTGCTTGGGAGAAAATCATTATGAAATGCAAAATCATTATTATGACTGGTAGGAATTGAAAGGCAGTAATCTAGGTAATACAGATATTTATTAAAGGAAAAAAAATGCTAACCTGAAGAAAATGTACTTTCATGGCCTAATCCTGAAGATTTTTTTCCATCTTGCGCAGAATCTACTAAAGTCAAGATATCAATAATTTAGAGAAATAGATTAGGCAGTATTTTAGTCAAGCATTAAAAAAAAAAATAATAAATTAAATACTACTAAAGAACGTGACTCACATATTTCCATGTCCATCTCTTGCACCAAAATAATATTTAAAAAAAAAAAAAAAAAAAGACAAAGCCCATATCATTCTCCAAAGAGATATTGAGAAGGGATCGCAAGCAACTATCAGATCTTTCGTATGGCCCAAATCCTGCACTCCAGCATGGCTCAGAATCATGGTGCATCCCAGGCAGCCAATGTGTGCCCCCAGTGAAGTTTGCAATAGCAGATGTTTCATGAGCCAGCAGTGTGCCCAGGTGGCCAAGAAGGCCAATGGCATCCTGGCCTGTATCAGGAACAGCGTCGCCAGCAGGTCCAAGGAAGTGATTCTGCCCCTGCACTCAGCCCTGGTGAGGCCATAGCTTGAGTCCTGTGTCCAGTTCTGGGCCCCTCAGTTCAGGAAGGAGATTGAGGTCCTGGAGCAGGTCCAAAGGAGGGCAACCAGGCTGGTGAAGGGACTCGAGCACTGACCCTATGAGGTGAGGCTGAGGGAGCTGGGGCTGTTCAGCCTGGAGAAGAGGAGGCTCAGGGGAGACCTCATCACTCTCTACAACTCCCTGAAAGGAGGGGGTAGCCAGGTGGGGTTGGTCTCTTTTCCCAGGCAACTCTCAGGAAGACAAGAGGGCATGGTCTTAAGTTGTGCCAGGGGAAGTTTAGGTTGGACATAAAAAATAATTTCTTTATGGAGAGGGTGATCAGACATTGGAATGGGCTGCCCAGGGAAGTAGTGGATTCTCCATCCCTGGAGATATTTAAAAAGAGACTGGATGTGGCACTCAGTGCCATGGTCTGGGAACCGCAGCGGTAGTGGATCAAGGGTTGGACTTGATGATCTCTGAGGTCCCTTCCAACCCAGCCAATTCTATGATTCTGTGATTCCTTGGGGCCATAGAAAATGTTAAGGAAGGCCACCAAATTGGTTGGAACTTTATTATTGAATGATGTAACACAATCCTCTCAACATTAACCCTTCTTCTTATTTCATTTTGTTAATAAGAGTGACAGCCTGACTTATGAGTCTGAGAACTAGACCAAGATTCAGCCTTCCCACCACCCAGGTCGTTGGATTTGGTAGAGCAGTTTCTGCAGTTTCTGCCATCAGTTCTGAAAACTGGAAGACTGAAGGTCCTGAAGACTGGAACCAGTCTTCACAAAAATGTAACCCAGGAAACTGGAAAAACATTACTGGACTGAAGCATTATGGTGCGTTATAGCAAAAGGAAACAGCTGAAATACCACTGGAAATGTTCTAAAGAATACTGGGGGAAGAAGCTGCATCTGAACACCAGCCACAATTCACCTCCCTATATCACTTTTTGTGCCTGGGTGTGTCTTGATGACAGCAGGGGACATACAAATCATGTCATCTGGGGAGGTCAGCTGCTTAAACCTCAGCACACAGGGCAACTTCTCAGGTGACAAGGTTCATGGGGATGGTACAGCATCCACATCATGTATCCAGACCATTCCCTAACCCCAGAGCAGTTCCTTATGCCAAAACCACCTAGGTTAGGGTTTTGGACAGCTGATCTGACCCAAAATCCTGCCCTTGCTCTTGCACTGTGTGTGATGTGTAAGGGCAGAGAGCTCCTAAAGTTAGTACAGCTCAATAAAATATGTTATTGGTAACATAAAACAATACATGTCACACTCCCAACATTGTATTCCCGTGTCCCTGCATTATTATAAGCCTTATGCCACATTATTCTCTTGTTTTAATTTCTAAAGCCACTAGGTTTTCAGGTCTACATCTTAAGAAAATTAATGCTTGAAGTGCACAAAATGCATATTTTATGTCTCCAGAATTCTTAGCCTCTGTAATGTACCAACACACCAATTAAAGCCAAACCAACCAAAACCAGCTACTGGAGCTCAGAATCTAACACATTAACTTCCCTTTGTTTGTCTTAGTTAAAAAGCCAAGAAAACCAAAATAGATTACAGAGCTGTAATTACTGCTTTACTTGTGACACAACAGCAAAATGAACCAGTTTACAAATAGTTACTTAATTTGATTTCTGGTTTGAAGATTGATTATGCAACCTTCATCAATGATTTATTTATTTGAAGTTCTTCATCTGCCAGTTTAGCACCAGAGGCAAAGCCAGTTCTCCTGTGGGCAAACTTCAGTGCAAGACTCACTGAAGTATTTATGGAATGAGGCATTTACTTAATTTCTGGAACATGCAAAAATGTGCCTTCCTCAATGTTAAAAACCAGCAGGTTCTCCAAGTGCCCAATTTCATCACATGCACTGAATATTTACTTAAGCTTTGCAGATAGGCATGGTGTATAGAAGGTTATAATTACAATAGATACATATGTAGCATGCTTACAGAGATCACAGCAGTTAAGGACCAGAATGAAGTGGAAACACAGCTTCTTTTTTTAAAAAAAATTAAAATTACAATGACACACCCTATGCATTTTTGGCCTGTAATTGATGTGTTTGCTGGAAACTTACCATGACCTTTCTGGTTCTCTTTCCTAGCTACTGCTTCCCACTCTGGCCTGGGCATAATTTTGCTCATCTGCAAAAATAGTTTGTGCTCTCAGTAGGTTTACAGAATCTTCTCCCTCAAACACAGAGGTGTCAAACGCATTTACATTTTGCATTTTAAGAGAAAAAAAAAACAAAACGGGGGGGGGGGGGGGAGAGGGGAGAGGAAAGCTGAGGCAAAAGTACAGTGCAGAAAATCAGAAGCGCCCAAAGAGTGCAAAAACAGGACTGTTTTTGTTGAGAAATCCCTTTTTTTCCCCCCAGCATTGTTACTATGGTTCTGTTTTGAATAGAAAATTTACATGAAGTGACAGATTTTAGTATTGTTATTTATCTTGACAGTTCCAGAAGGAAGGAAAAGCTCTGAGAGGCAACAAGAGGATGACTCTCTAGTAACACCAAAACACAGTTGAGGATAATTTTATCCAGATCTGGTTTTAAAGGTTTTATTACACAGTGCTGTCACCATTCATAAGAGAGAAGAGATAAAGGAGCAGACTCACTTGCAGCCAGTCAGTTCCTGAGCATGTACAGGAATTCTCTGGGCCATTGGACACTGATTTGACACAGATCAGTACAAACCAGACTCTGTGGAATGACTGGATTCAGACTAGAGGAGGGTAGATCTAGATTGGATGCTAGGAAGAAGTTCTTCACCATGAGGGTGGCGAGACACTGCCCAGAGAGGTGGTGGAAGCCCCATCCCTGGAAGTGTTCAAGGCTAGGCTGGACAGGGCTCTGAGCAACCTGATCTAGTGGGAGATGTCCCTGCCCATGGCAGAGGGTTGGAAATAGGTGATCTTAAAGGTCCCTTCCAACTCTGAAAATTCTATGATTCTATATTGCAAGCTATAGAACAGTGCAAATCAAGGCCATACACCCTCCCACATTCAGAAACTGGACTCCCTGTGCTTTACTCAATACAGGTCTGTCATGTTCGATATCAGAAGTGGGCTGATTTTAGTGGAGACTCAAAAGCACATAGTGTGCAATCTCCTGGGAAATGCCATGTTCCTGGGGCTGGCACTGTCCCCTGAGGAGGATTGCATACAGTGGGTGAAGGGAGAGGTTGTGGCTTCAAAAGATTTCACTGCATGGGAGACTGGTAATGAGTAACATACCTCTGCTCCATGCTCTACTGAGAAGATTTCTTCCTATCAGGAAAAGATGTTTTAAAAATACACTTAAGACTTCTTCTCTTAAATACAGTTATAAGGAGAAATCTCCAGCATAGCTGGAGGCACAGGGAGAGATCTCCTGCCACCATCCAAATAAACCCATAACATGATGTCCCAGTAGGGGAAACACTAGGCACTTGATGCTTGCTCCCTCACTTGTTGTTACCAAAAGCCATTATTAGCATGGAAAGAGAAAGTGGTTTGGCTGCATCTTTGCATCTTTCACAGTACAGTAACTCTGGTCCATTGAATTCTTGAGGCAGGCTTTCTAAAACTGGATTGTTACTTCCTCTTTTTTTTTTTTTTTTTTTTTTTTTTTTTTTGTGTGTGTGTGTGTGTGTGTCTACTCATTAAAAAAGAGGTGAAGAGAGATTATCATTATGGTTCTGTGTTGAGTAGAATGTGTTGAGTAGAATATTTACACAAAGATTTTATTATTGCTATTTGTCTTGACTGTTCCAGAAGAAAGGAAAAGCTCTAAGAGGCAGCAAGAGGACGACTCACTGGTTATCACAGAATCATAGAATGTCTTAGGTTGGAAGGGACCTTTGAGATCAACTACTCCAACCACCCTACCATGGGCAGGGATGCCTCTCATCTAGATAAGGTTGCTCAAGGTCTCATCCAAACTGTCCTTCAAAACTTCCAGGAGAAAGCCATGCCAGGAGAGAGTTGCCCTCACTGTGGAAGTCTGATCCATCTTCTCTTGAGCCCACCCCAGTCAGCTGGCCATTTTGCCAGGTGGATGACCATCCATGCCTCCTTGTTCCAGTGACACACAACATGCACACTGGAGTCCAACTGGGGACAGGCAATTGGTCACTAAAGCAGTGCAATGGCTTGAATGAAGGCTATGGTAGCGCCAGACTCTTGGCTGACACACGTGAAATATCTGAAAAATGTCTCAACCCATTCTGCACAAAACGTAGTCACTATTTGGTCTCTGATGGGAAAATGTTAGCATAAGCATAGGGAACCAGGTCAAGGAAGACCGATAACACTTCTCCCTCTCTTCCCCACCCTCATAATTAAAAGGGGAAATGAAAAAAGGATTTAGATTGTATTGAAAGAAAAGGCGCCAGGGAACAGATTCAATTTTTGAGCCATCACAGAAATTCTCTAAAATTCAATTACAGTAATGTAGATCTGACATAGGATGTATTATTATAGTACCCCAGAGAAGGTCAATAAAGTGTATTGTAAGGTCTCTGCAAGATTTCATCAGGACTATAATATAGATAAGTCTCATTATTTCACATGTTTTGCAGCTGCTCTAACTTAATTTTCAGGGGTACCATCATATAATTATTAAAGATGATTAAATTTCATGCCCCCAGATCTTGAGGGTTACGTCTAGAGGGAAAGAGTTCAAACCTATTATATAATAGTGGAGATATAATTACACTCTGGAGAGTGAATAAATAAATCACACTAGGCAAAAAAAGGGTGATGTATCTACCAACAAACCAGAACATTTACAGCTGAATTTGAAGTTATATGATGAAAAGACTAATTTAAAGTACTGCAAATTTGCAGGTATTTCACAGAACATTGAGTTTTAACCACTTACCAGTAAAATATCCCTATTCCTGTAGATACAAAATCTACCCACACTGACTGATGTTTTCATCTTCTCTACAAATACTAATGGGCCACAGCGACTTATATTGCACATGTGGGCAAATTCTCCTTCCAGCACTCACCATGGAATTGCAAGTGTAGAGGATTTATGCATATTTAAATTCACATTACGTTCAAAAGGAAAAAATTAACAGAGAAAAACATTGGTGCTGCATTTCTTTGGTCTTACTGCCATTTGGTGCTTACTGCCATTTAACATGCCCTTGATATTTGGGGCATCTATTTGGGGCTAGGCAGTCTCACAAGACTTGTGAGAGAGGTTGACTCCCTTGTGAAATAGTAGCTGAAGGCAGAGCGACATGGTGTGATCTAAAATGAAACTAGATGCCATTGTGTTTCAGCAAGTTAATTTATTCCTGAGGGCTCATTTAGCTGCAGAGTTTGATCCAGCAGCTGCCAGAGGCCTGCCAGATGTTTTGGTCCCTGGGACAGGGACAATTTTTATCAGCAGCCTATGTGGTTCAGGGATTTAACCCAGGACCATCCATTTATCAGTTTATACTTTTTATGTGGCAAGGGAATGAATTAAGGAATGCTGATTGTGGCAATCTCACCTTGAAATAATGTGATAGGAATAGTGGCCAAGCAGTGGTGAGAACGAGGAGCACCTGGCAGTGCATGGATGATTCTAGCTGTGCTCTCTGCCTGTCTGCAGTTCAGAGGCCAGCTGATATCAATGAAAAGTATGGCCTGAAAACTGAGGAAAAAATACCATGTATTTGGAAAATTCATGGCATAATATTGAGTTCTTCAAGCCATGTCTGAAGCATCAGGTGTCAGCTACTTCCCAGGCAGAAGTCTTCTCACCACTCAGGGTGGCTATGTTTGCCTGCCAAAATCTTACCACACAGAAGATGATTTACTGCCAGACTGTAGGACTTGTCATGCCCCATTTGACTGCCTGGCACAGCCCCAGTATGTAGGACCACCTTCTCAGATGATCCAGACCCTTGGCAGTCCCCAGGATTGCTTTCGCCAAATGCATTTTTTTGGACAATCCTCTGTCATTTCATGAATTTCTTTGGAGCTGCATTTGTGGTCTGAGGCAATTCAGAAGTTTAGAGCTTCTGGGGGGGGGAATTCAGATTTCTTTGTGGATTTAAAGGGAGTACAGCTGGTGCTGCCTGGATGAGGCATTTCTGAGAAAATGACTAATTAATCATTGTTAGTTATATCCAGACTGTTTACATTGCTTCTTGTTGTACCACAGTATAACTTAAATAAAGCAGAGATGCTAAGGGCAGTTAAAACAGTTTGCATTATAAGCATTTTTTATGTCTTAGAGCACCACTTTAGCCTCTGGTACTACATGGATGAAAGCACCAGAGCAAAACCCATTCTGCTGGGAACCCTTTAGTGATGCTGGGGCCACCATTGCAGTTCCAGTGCCACTTCAGTTCTTCTTTTGGCACTGGCTGCAGCCATTATCTCAATGACTTATTTCACCTCACCATTCTGCAGATCCCTCTGCACTGCTTCCCAAACTTATGCACCTCTCCAGTCCCCCAAAACCTCTCACTACAGTGAGCACCTGCATCTTGATGTCTTCCCCCCATGTCAACTCCACTAAAATATCATCCAGTCTCCATCTTTCTTCCCAGCTCCAGTTCCCCATTCAGTGTCAGTTTCCCTCTCCCTCCTCAATCTAATGTTTCCTCACCAGGTTTTTCTCCTCATCTGCAATGCATGTCCACCCCTTGCCCACTCTGAATTCAAATCATCCTTTTTCTAGGCTTCCCAAGCACTGGAAAGGTTGTTGAAATTGCTGAGTGTGGTCTTCCAGAGACAGAGCACTCTTATTCTTGTTATCTACTTAAAAAACAGAATTTGAAGTGTGGTGTCCTGGAGGGAATGGAAATGCCCACTTTAATCTAAAGCAAGAGGGTTAAAAAAATGTGCAGGGAAACCCAAAAGCCCAACAGCAAAGAATGTTTCTAAGGGTTCTAGAAAATGAACAGGCTGGGAGTGATTTGTAACTGTATTTAAAGAGGAGTAATATTCCTAGTGGTCCTAGAATGGCTTTCCATCAAGAATCTCAAAGTGCACCAGCTATAAACTAAGCCTAAGAGTGTGCTGCTGCAAGGAACACATAGGCTCCATCAAGCTAGCAGATCACTGGCTGCAGAGGTAGATGTTGAACCCAGAGTTCTGATTTCACATGGTATCCTGAAGGCCTGGGTCAGAAAAATGATAGCACAATATTTAATATTTAAATTCATGTGAAAGAAACAGAAAATTGCTTGCATTTTTTACCTGGGTATCATTTTGCATGCTCCCTTAGTGTGAAAATAATGTATGGATACATTTAAATTAAATGATCTACTTGGGCATGCAAATCAGGTTTCTTGCATGTAGGCAGAAGGCTCCTCAGATGTTGTATGTGCAATTTAAGAAGTGGCTTTGAACACTTGGCCCTGTATTTGCCCGGGGGACAGAAATCCAGTACATGAAGATTACATTCTTCTGTGCCCAGCCTCAGCAGTTCACAGAGCATGTTGGGTCGCTGACTCTGCTAAGCAGTTAATTTAACTTTTCTTAACAATTACAGTAATTAAGTCTCTCCCAAATTACAAATTAAGATCATCTGGATGTATTATAGAAGTAAAGCTGGTGTTAGCGGGAGGGGGAGGGAAACAAAAAGTTTACCAAGTCTTCAATTATTCATAATTTTACAGACAAGTTCATGTTTTTTGCAGACTGGGCTGTGCTGTTGTAGTGGGTGTGTGGGGTGAGGCTTCCCTGCAGTATGTCTTGGCCACTTTCTGTTTCTCCTGCTCCCCACACCCTTTTCATAGCTTCTTTGGCTGTCTGTAAGGTCTCTGTTACGTACCCTGCTGTGAGTCTGCTGTGGCTTAAGCCTCTCATATCTGTACAATTTGTTGTCCTCTACCTGCCTGTCTCTCTGAGCACCTGACAGATGGGTGAGCAGTTGGCTTGCTCCAGATATGAGCCACCAGAAGTACCAGTGTATAAATCACTAAGGCAATGGGGGAATTTGGGCTAAAATACAAGCTTGAGCCTCATATGAATATGGCAGTATAGGTAGAGCCGTTAGGAAAGCAACTTAATTTTTCTTTGTCCAGCTTATACTACAAATAAACTCCAGATTTCCTGTGAACTTCTGGAATAGACTTACATAAAATTTGGCCAGCATACAATTCATTTGGCCTCTTGGTCTTTGTGGTTAACAGGGTGAAACATCTATGTAGTATTGCAACAGGAAAGCAAAGGACATTGGAACATTGCAAAGGGAGTGGGTGGAAAGTGAGGGTGTGGATACAGAAGCCAGAGGATTTCATTTCAGATCCTTAACAGAAGATAACTGCTTTCTATCTTTGAAGGATATGAAAACAAGGGAGGCATTTCAGACCCTGCATGAGCTGTGCAAGAAAACATTCAAAGAAGACCCTTGGAAGAGTTTAATCAGTATTTGCATAGTGAGAAATCAGTAATAAGGTAAATCAGCCAGTGTGGATGCTGAAGCAAGTGGCACAAGTGAGATCTAACAGTTCAGAGTATGTAACCATGCACCAAACATGACTTCAAGACACTTTTTCTGTCTTCTCAAGTTTAACATTTTGTTAATGCATTTTCAAAGTCAATTCAAGACACAAAGAGAGGGCCAGAATGGCTCCCATTCTTTCTTCCTCTTGAGGCACAAGATCTTAAGACACTGTGAAGGCTGCCAGTGCAGAGATGTTTTCCACTGTCATCAAACAGTACTTTCTTCCACAGCAGCTCATTGACTTCATGGATAGTGTTTACAAGCTCACTAACGTCACTGAGGAGCCTTGCCCAGAGCACAAAACCTTTGGAGGCTGCCAACACCTCCATCCAGTTTTCTCTGCCTCCACCCTCGAGCTTAAAAGGAAAAAAAATAAAGATGATTAAAGCCTTTAACCAAAGAGCAGTGAAAATGCTTGGAAGAGGTCTTGGTGTGAGCCCCCAAATTAATTCATGCCTTATGTACTAAGGGAATACTCTGAATGCTGTGCTTTAGATGTGATGGAAAGGGAAACAAACACACATGCCTCTCACACACCCACATACACCTTCCATCCTGAGGATATTTTTCCAGGAGCCAGCATTTAAAAATAATCTTGGAAAAAGCTTTGGATTCCTTTTGAAAGAGGATTGCAAGAAGCTTGGCTGATACATTGTAGGAACTATTGCAAGGTAGAAAAGGTGGGTTCTGGTCTGAGAGAGTTAATGAACTGGTTCAGGACAAACATAACTGGGATCATACCTCTGAGACACCCTTACAGTTCACCTTTAAAATGGGAACAAGAAGGGGATCTGGAGAACAGCCTGTCAGTGAGTAGGAGAAGGTGCAGATGGTGGCATCACCCATGTCTCCTCTCTATCTGTTAACCTTAAATCATGTGCATTCATCCTGCGAGACTGGGTTTGGTCTTTTTAGCCAGATGACAGTTTGAATTCAGTGTGTATTTTGAAGGTTAGTAATATGCCACATTCATACATTGCAGGTGATGTAATACAATACTCAAATATTAATCAGGTCTGCAAACCATTGGCATTCATGAAGGCAAGTAATCTGCCAAGGAAGAAGTTATAAACAAAATGGAAATTCATGGCAATATCTTTGAAAAATGTGCTACAAGTAAGTATTTGTAAAAGCATCTTCAAAACTTCATCTTAATACAAGCTTCCTAGATTAAAGATGTATTGCATAGGTATTAAAAGCAATAAAAGTGCAATTGATTTTAAGGGATGCAAATTTAAACTCATGTCACTCTAGAGAAAAAAACATGGACACCAGTTGGGTAGTGAATAGAATAGGATATTCTACTAGACCTAGGAATATATTTTGGACAGATTTATGAGATAAGTCTCTTTGATCTTTTCCCCCCTTTAGTTTAGAAATTGTAAAATCGTTGTGGTCAGTTTTGCCCCTAATTTTATGATCCAAATATCAATTAGATTTAGGTTTTGAACCTATGGCTCAAATCACTACCAACTTAGAAACCTAATTTTAAAAGGTGCACATAAGGTATATATAATTTTTATTAAAGCAAAGTCAAGTGATGATAATATATAATGTACAAAAAAATCCTCTATGACCATCCAAATAATAACAAATACTTAAAATACTGCTACATTCCCCTTCTGGTTACCTCCTCTAAGCAATTCCTCCAAGTCAGATTAGTCCAGTATTGTTACAAAATGTGTAAATACAAATGAGAAAAACAAACTCCAAACTGAAAATCTTTTGGTTTATGCCAAAAGCAAGGCATTCAGCAGCCCAGGGCTTGAAATATCTATAATTAGCATTCACAAGCAAATTCACTTTTTGAGTGGCTAAGTGACCTCAGTATCACATAGCTATTTAAAGAGGACCAAATTTTAACTAAAGAATTTTCTCACCTGGCTGCCCATAAATGCAACAGTGAAATCCTTGCTTTAACATGCTAGTGACTGCTGCTCCTTGGGAGGCAGAAGGGCTTGCTGTAGTCAGGAAAGGTTTCAGATAAATTTGAGAGATACAGCCTGATCCATCAAAAGCAGAAGCTACCAGATAGGATGGCTCGTTGTACAGGCAGCTCCAATGCCTACTGCCTCTTTGCTTTCTGTTCAATTACCCTAAATTATAGTAGTACAGGACAGGTGTTATTTGTGCTACTTAGAAACCCCAGGTAAGTGTTCCTCTGGCTATCGAGTGTGGAGTTTCTGGATGCATGGGTGTTTTGCAGGATTTTGGTTACCCCTTTGGAGAGGAAAGCTTATCACTCTTGCTGAGGTAATAAGAAGTGGTTCTGAATAATTTGGGTCTTACACCCTTATTTTATTTTTGTGTGCAACCTGATTATAGGAAGTCACCACATGAGTGTGACAATGATGGAGAACAGCTTTGCCTCACTGACAGGGGTTACAAAAAATAAGGCAGAATTTAGCAACTGGGACTGAATTTAAATTTGCAAAACTACATAGCAAGAGCAAACTACAGTATTCTGTTTAATTCTATGCCAACCTACTGTGCAATTTTCTAGTCTTTGCCTCCTCTGCCGTAAGGCCCAAACAAGTGAAACTCCTGGTCACTGGAGTTGTCAGAGCTAGAGGCAAAGGGATTCTGGAGGGGAATGAGCATTTTCACACTTCAAGAATCTGAATGCTGTCCTGGAAACACTGCCTCTGACAAACCCTTGTCTCAGGGGCTCCCTGTCTTATTATCCTGCTTCCCATGAGACCCTCAATACAGGCCTGACAGAGCAATAAGCTTTGTGGTGTCTGCCACTGAAGTCACTGCAAGCTATTCTGGAATACATCAACTGCTTTATGCTGTAATGTAGCCTGAAAAATCAATCCTGAGGCATTTGAAATAAAACATAAGAAATTACTGGGCATATCTGATCATAATATATTTTCCACTTCCCTCCCTTTTCTATTAAATCAGGCTAACACATTTTAGAGGGAAACAGAAGGTACAAACAATATTGCTTGTAAAACTCTGGAATACCAGGTGTTATACAAGATACATCCATAATATCTTGGCAATATCCATGAGAAAGTTCATACGTTTGTAGCAGGATTTGCAGTTGAGTCATTAATAATGTTCATGCTTACACATTCTATAAGGAATTAAGAAAGAACAGCTAAAATGGTTCAATGTACCCTGGGAAGGGAACCCACCCAGAGCCTGGGGTGTCAAGGCAACCTCCAGTGTGGGCACACCATGAATTCTGGCTTTGCCACCTCAGTTCTGGTCTCTAAGCATGTTCCCTCTCTTCCCTTCACAAGAAAGCACATGAGTACCCAAGTGTCCAGCCATGGCAATATATAGGAACTTAAGAAGCTTGCAAAATTTCTTTTCAGATATCAAAGGAAAAAAACCTGAGAAAATAAACAGGCATCCTTTGAAACTATATTGGCCATTCCCACTTTGCTCTCTCACTTTCTCCCTCTCCAGGTTTTCCCTCATCTTGTTCTTCTTGCTAATTGTCATCACTTCATTTGTTGTTTTTTTGGTTTTTTTTTTAAGCTAATGCTCCCATTCTTTCAGCATGTTGTCCCCTTTTGGTCTTTGTTCCCTCCAACCCAACCCTTGCCCTGTGCATTTCTCTCATCCTTTTCTTCTTTCCTTTCCTCCCTCCACTCATATTCATAGTTCTTGTGTTCTTCCTGTGCACCAGAGCTGGGCCACTAAAAGCACAGGAAGAAGTTTCCTTTCAGCTCAATAGTACATGGCCAATAACACAATAAATAATCAAAGAAGGGAAAGTTTGTCCAGCTTCCACAGTGTTGAAGCACATGCACTGTAGGAAGAATGTTTGGAGAGCTGAATAACTCACTTTTCATTGTGGAAATGCAAATAGGCATAGTCAGACACTCATATCTACCATCGGATTGGTGTGGATAGCAACAAAAAGCAAACTACAGATTTTTCTTTCCCCCATTTTTAAATTTTTAAGGTGAAATCTGGATTGTCCTGTTTCCTACTGGAAGGCTCTGTTATATATGAGCATGGGCAAAATTACTCCCTTTCCTCTGTCACTAAGGAACTTGCAGTCTGACTTTGCAGAACTCTAATTGTCTCTGACAAGTTGATACCAAAGATAGATGCACAGGTAAAGTTGGACTGTTTTGAAAACAAAGAAAATACAAGGTCAGCTCACATTACCTTCTTGATTTGGGACAGAATATCAGCACGTGTCTAAGTATGCATAACTTATATTGAATATATACACATCCTAGGGCCTCCCATAAAATTTGGAGTGATAAACTGTCTGATGTGGGTGCTTTCTGTGTTGGATGATTTCAGCAAAAAAAAAATGAAATTACATAAAATAAGTAAAACCATCAGAGGTGAGGATGGAGAAGCCCCTTCCAAAAGTCTGGAACAGCAAATAACAAATCCAGAAGCATCAGAGATTAATGTTCTTTAATACCCAAAGTTCTCTCTCCTCCCTAGATAATAAAACCTCACAGAATTTTACAAAAATTTAGAAATATGAATCAGGTGAGAAAAAGAAACAACTCTTTGACAAATGTATTGTCTACAGAATATGAATCAAGGAACAAAAATTAAAGAAACTGTATGGAAAGATGTTGGTAAAGCAAATAATTTTATGATGGTAAGCATGGAAATGTAATTGCATAGAGAAGGACAACTTAAATGTAAAACTGAAAAATTACAATGCTAAACAATACATGTGAACAAAGATATTGTGGTGAATGAAGCTACAAATCCATACTGAAATATAGTATAACAGAGTAAATATCTGATCCCTTGTTTAAATTTTTATCTCAAAAGTTTAGATCAAAAGAGATCAAACTACTGGCTGTCTTAGCATCCACTCTTTTTATTTACTCAAAAGCAAAACTCCAGTAGACATTTTTAATGCAGAGAGAGGACTCTTAAGAGTACTTTTAATTAATATAAGCTCCTACAACAGAATAGCTCAACTGTCCCTTTCTCCATTGGTTTCTGGCCCTTCAGCTTAACTCTATGCTAGTTTCCTAATTTCTCTTGTCTTTACAGTTATCTGAGAATCTACTGTCCTTGGATTCATGGTTCTGTGTTCTCCAAAGCCCATCTGAGTTTTTGAGACTGTGAAGAAAAGTGTCACGTAGCATATAAACTGTTCTCTCACAGCAGCAATGGAAAGGGTGGTTTCATCTGGTTTTGGATTAATTATTTCTACCATAGTTAGCATGAGGTCTTCCTCCTAGGAAAGAGTTGTGATTAATACATTTGTTGATTACACGTGTTCTAGAAGGCACAAAAATACTTATTACAAACACAACAGTGTGGTTACTGTTGATATTCAAGCTAAGCTAATTGCCTCATAATTTTCAGATGCTTGCAACCTTCCCTGTAGAAAGACAGAATTCTGAAAGTTAGGAAAATATTTAAATAAGCTATCCTGGAATAGTCTCCTTAATGATTTGGAAGAAGGTTGCAACATACAATTTTTGTGACTACTGTTAATCAGCTTCAGTTCCCACGTACCTGTGAGACAGGAGAAGCAAGTCAGGAAAATTTGATCAATCTCTGAAAGATACTGTTTGGAATAAACCAAACCTTTCTGGCTGGAGAAAACCTTTTCCAGACAAGTCTCCACAGAAAGCATCACTCAAGTATTTCCTCAGACCTAATAAAAAAATAGGCAAAAGCTGAAAGGGAGTTCTGTAGTTCATGGACAGAAGAGAACTGGTGAATGAGAACCTATTTGCCAAGCACATGATGTAGAACATGTTGGGTGGAAAGTGTTGAGGGTGGTGGTAGGTGTTGCAACAAACCTGACTGAGGGGAAAGGGCGGATTATGAAAGGTTAGCAGCCCTGGGTGAGCACATTCATGTGTAGTCGTCTGTTTAATATCAGTGAGTCCAGCCTCTGAAGCAAGTGGGATACTGATGTAAGATGGGAGCCCTTCACAATTCTGTGTTCTGGGAAATACCTATAAGCTCTGGGAAGGAGGTACTTTATCAAGCATACCCTAAAAGTGCTGCTTTTTGACTCCTAGGATATTTTGTTCAAATATTTTACTTTTACTTCTTGCACTATTTTTCTCTCTGAGCCCTTAATTTTGCAACACTGTGAACACCACATCTGGGAGACGAAAGAGTTCTTTAGACAGCTTGGCTTTAGGTATAAAGAATATTTTCTACCACAAAAGGAGAAAGAATCTCCAAGGACCAATTCTCCATTGTCCCTTCTACTCTTCCCAGGAACGTTTCCCAGCTCCATCTCCAAGCCCAACCGGATAAAACCTTCTCGTTCTTCTGTTCACCAGCAAAATCCTCAATCAGCTAGGAGCTGGAGAGGGGTGCGGGTGCCCCTCCTCATCCTCGGCACACCTCTAGGTGGGGTAGGAGAGTTTCCACAGCCCAACGGAGCCTGCTCCGGCTCCTGCCGCTTTGCGAAACTTCCCGAGCGGAGAGAAGCAGGGAAGAAGTTGTTGGGAAGCCCCTGGCAGCCTTTGGGAAAGGAGCACGGTGCCGGCAGCTGAGGGCTTTGGGTGCGTTTGGGCTCCCTGGGACCGAGCTGGGGACATTCATGACAAGATCTGTGAGAAGGGGAGAAGTGCTCCGGCTGTGCCCCAGCCTCTGCACCTGTGAGAACCCAACCAAGTGGTTACCCCGAGCTTTGTACCAGCCAGAGGACCTCTTCTCCAGGCTTTGGTGGTGGTGAACTCATCTGCAGAAGGTAAGCTTGTGGCCAGTGTGTTTGCTGCCTCTCCCCAAAACTGGTGTGGCTCTGGTACGAGAGCTGCTCTGTGGTGGGGATGGCACCAGGGGCTGGGGCTGGAAATCGAGTTGGGTTTAGGTTTCGTGTGAAAGAGATCTACTGCTCAGTGACTTTCTCTTCTCCTGGCATTGGACTGAAGAACTGCTTTTTTCTGAGAATGCTAGGAAGGGGCTACAGTTCCCAGCATCTTGGAATAAAAGCTGAAGTTTCCTCATATCAAATGTGTTCTAGATATCTTTATTATTATTAAAAGTACTGGTGTTCTGAGCAGTTCATAAACTTTAGAGGATCCAGTGGTTGTTGTTTTTTGTTTTTTTGGTTTGGTTTTTTTTTAATTATTTGAATGGAAGCACACATTTCTCCAGAGGATAGTGGAACTGCTAGTTTGGGTTTTGCATTACTGTTGCAAACTAATGTGCCTGTTCCTTTTAGCCTGTAACTATACTTCTGAAATCACAACCGAAGCTGTAAGATACCGCAGCATCGGTGGTGCTGTGGCTGAGTGCATGTACGTGTGAATACATGTTCGTAGCACGCTGATTTTTATTTCCCCTGCCTCCACAATCTCGCTGTGAAAGGATCTGTGGGAATGAGGTCCAGAGAGGAAAAAAATATCGCCACCTCTGTGAAGGATAACAAAAAGTCCTTCTACAGATACATCAATGGCAAAAGGAGGGGCAAGGAAAACATCCATTTTTTACTGGACATGGGCAGGAATATAGTTGTCAAAGATGAAGAAAAGGCTGAGGTATTTAACACCTTCTTTGCCTCAGTTTTCAACAGTAAGACAGGTTATCCTGAGGACAGCTGGCTTCTGGAGCTTATAGAAGGTGACAAGAATCTAAACAGCCCCCCTGTAATCCTGAAGGAAACAGTCAGTGACCTATTGAACTGCTTGGATCCCAAGTCTCTGGGACCAGATGGGATCCACCCAAGGGTGATGAGGGAGCTGGCAGAAGAGCTTGCCAAGCCTCTCTCTATCATCTACCAACAGTCCTGGCTCACTGGGGACATCCCAGATGATTGGAAGTTGGTGAATGTCACGCCAATCCACAAAAAGGGCCAGAAAGAGGACCCAGGAAACTACAGGCCCGTCAGCCTGACCTCAGTGCCTGGCAGGGTCATGGAACAGATCATCCTCAGTGCCATCACACAGCACCTGCAGGATGGGCAAGGGATCAGACCCAGCCAGCATGGGTTTAGGAAGGGCAGGTCCTGTCTGACCAACCTGATCTCCTTTTATGATCAGGTGACCCGTCTGGTGGATGAGGGGAGGGCTGTGGATGTGGTCTACCTGGACTTCAGCAAGGCCTTTGACACCATCTCCCACAGCATCCTCCTGAAAAAGCTGTCAGCCCGCAGCTTGGACAGGAGCACCCTGTGCTGGGTTAGGAACTGGCTGGAGGGCCGGGCCCAGAGAGTGGTGCTGAACAGGGCTGCATCCAGTTGGCAGCCGGTCACTAGTGGTGTCCCCAGGGATCAGTGTTGAGCCCAGTTCTGTTCAGTATCTTTACTGATGATTTAGATGAGGGGATTGAGTCCATCATCAGCACATTTGCAGATGACACTAAGCTGGGCTGAGTGTGGATCAGCTGGAAGGCAGGAGAGCTCTACAGAGGGACCTGGACAGACTGGAGAGTTGGGCTGATTCCAATGGGATGAGGTTCAACACGGCCAAGTGCCGGGTCCTGCCCTTTTGTCCACAACAACCCCATGGGGAGCTCCAGGCTGGGCACAGAGTAGCTGGAGAGCAGCCAGGCAGAAAGGGACATGGGAGTCTGGATTGACAGGAAGCTGAACATGAGCCAGCAGTGTGCCCAGGTGGCCAAGAAGGCCAATGGCATCCTGGCCTGTATCAGGAACAGCGTGGCCAGCAGGACCAGGGAAGTGATTCTGCCCCTGTACTCAGCCCTGGTGAGGCCACAGCTTGAGTACTGTGTCCAGTTCTGGGCCCCTCAGTTTAGGAAGGCGATTGAGGTCCTGGAGCAGGTCCAAAGGAGGGCAACTAGGCTGGTGAAGGGACTTGAGCACAGATCCTATGAGGAGAGGCTGAGGGAGCTGGGGCTGTTCAGCCTGGAGAAGAGGAGGCTCAGGGGAGACCTCATCACTCTCTACAACTCCCTGAAAGGAGGGGGTAGCCAGGGGGGGGTTGGTCTCTTTTCCCAGGCAGCCCTCAGCAAGACAAGAGGGCATGGTCTCAAGTTGTGCCGGGGGAGGTTTAGGTTGGACATGAGAAAGAATTTCTTTACTGAGAGGGTGATCAGACATTGGAATAGGCTGCCCAGGGAAGTGGTGGATTCTCCGTCCCTGGAGATATTAAAAAGAGACTGGATGTGGCACTCAGTGCCATGGTCTGGGAACTGCAGCGGTAGTGGATCAAGGGTTGGACTTGATGATCTCATAGGTCCCTTCCAACCCAGCCGATTCTATGATTCTATGATTCTGATTCTATGATTCTATGATTCTTTGATTCTATGAGCTGCTGCCCACCCTTAGGAGAGAACCTGGGCAGTTGTGTCATCGCATACCTGCTCCAAACATGGTACACTGTAACCATACATAGTGCTGGAGTAGCTGCGAAATGCCCAGCTTTAGCTACGTCCAGGGGAGCAGAGAACTGAGCCAGGGCTGCAAAATTTACTCCTAAAGTGGCCTGTGTGACCCTCACACAACTATGAAACAGCTTTGGTACTGAGAGTGGGTGGTTTTAGCCTGGGCTGCTACAGCTACGATGCAAATACTGTGGATTAGAAAATGTGGTGCTATACACTTGCATACCTGAGAGAAAAAGTGTTTTCACTTTTGCAACCAGTGGAGCTTTAGATATTTCATAATGGGGCACTGGATAGCGCTTTAGATCTGTTCTCCATGGGACAAGAAGTGAGATTCTCATCTAGTGCAAAGGTGCTAAGGAGCCTCGTTAGTGTACCACCCAAAACCTCTTTATGTGCCTCAAGCAACAAGCAAACCTTTCACACCTACAGTGTTTGTTCATTGGAATAGACAAGGCCTATGGCTACTGCTGCCACTTCTCTCTGGCAGATGCAGGAAATGATGTACTCTGCAGATTCAAATTATACCTTCTGAAATGTTTTGGACAAATCATGGAAATCTCTGGAAGCTTTTATTTAATGAGAAATAATGGGAGAGCACAACTTTTAAAAAGGAAATTAATGTGATTGTGCAAAGTGGAGTTAAACCCCATGCCCTTGATCAGGATGACTCGGTTCTTTAAAAATCACTAGGATGTAGAAAGTCTGAAGAAAAGAAAGTTTAGGCATCCTCTATAAAAAAGCAGCACTGATAAAAAATAATTTTGAAATTAAATGAAACAAGAACAATCAAATGAAGGAAATACATTAATCAGCAGCCAGTTTGGCTCCACAGCACTCAGAATATCACCTCCAGGTAAGCTCTTCTGAGTTCAGTTTCACTGGAGAGTTCTGGCAAGGGTGAAACTGTTACCAAACCTTGGCCCATCTCTTTTTGTTGGTAGGGTACTGCATAGCTGTGCTTCTGTTGGCAATAATATAGTTAAACCTCAACAAAGAGATGAGAATGTGCCCAGAAAAAGCCAGCAGGCTTTTTTTTAAAGTAGATAGATAGCTTTTACAGAAAACTGCTGCCATAAATAGGATTTTTTTTTTTCTCTGTTTCAGCTAGATGGAAAACATATGATGTTTTAATTTTTCACATCAGATCAAGAGATGGTCATTTTCAAGCCATCGTACTGAATTATATGCTGTGGAAAATTTTGAATTGAATGCAATTGTACCATAAAGGTGTTTAGAATTCCTCTGAAAATGTCTTTATGTGAAACATTTCAACTGTACACTTAAGGGTGCCATTTCTTGGAGGACTGGAATATTTTGAGGGAGTCTACAGTTTCTAATTGAACCCATATAGCCATGCTAAATAAATGGCCCAAGTCTCAGTTTTCAAAAAATAGTAGCATAAGCTTTTGAAGATAAGATTAATATTAAGATAATGTTTTTCTCATGTTGTCATCAGTGGAGGAATTCCCCGCTAATATCCTCAACACAGTTGTTTCCTTTAACCATATGAGGATGGAACTGAGTTTCAGATCATATCATATCTATCCTGCTTCTTCTCTTCTCTGCTAAAGGGCAGATAAATTGCAATGTGAGCTACTGCCTATAGCAGAATAACCTGAGAGGTTCCAGCATGACCCCACCCTGCATGAGTCATTTGTGAGGAGCTGGGGGTAGATCAGCCTTCCCATTGACTCCTTTTAAAGGTATCCTATTTCTCCCTCTGGTTATTCTCCAAACCAGGCCTTTGCTGCCTTCTGGTGCCCTCCTGACACCCCAGACCCACTGTAATTTTTATGATGCATCCAGAAGATAACAAGTGCTGCTTTTTACACAACAGCCCCTTGGAGCAGCAGCTCTTGCTGGGGAAAACTCTGCCTTCCTAACGTGTAGAAATGTTCTGCCCCGTGTGTCATTAGTGCAGGGAATTGTTTGCAGAAACAGAAACGTTTTCTTGCCATGTATATTCGAAGCAGGTAGATCCCTGTAAAGGATTAGATGTTACTGAACAAGGATGGAATTGTGACGTTGTGACTGCAAGTATTGCTGGCCTGTGCCAATGGTCATGTGGTGGACAAAGTGCTTGGCCATGCTTTTCCCAGAAAACTAAGAACCTGGCTTCGTGCAGCAGAAGACTGCGTGAAGTACTGCAAGAAGTATTATCCAAGTATTATTTGGAGGCCAAGTAACTTGGTGTTCTTTTGTTTGATTTATCACTCATCCAGTTCTGTAAAAAAACAGAGATCCTGGGCCTATGCGGTTGATGGCAGAGCTCCTCAGCTTTTGCTGGCTCTGGAGCAGCATTTAGTGATCAAATGTTGCTTCCTGAGCCATGTCAGCTTTGCACGCGTTTCTTCAGACTTGAAGTAGCTCAGATCTTTCAGTTTCTTCCTACCAGAGAAATCAGAACAAAAGTAAAGGGGAAGCTATTTTCAAATTCCGAAGCAGTCCATTAGAAACAGAAGAATAAAAGATAAACAAAGGCTATTTTAAAGCATTATCTGCTGTTGTCTATTGAAGAAGTTAAAGCTTTGCCAGCGGGTTTTCAAATCTCTGCAGAGATGGAGTCAGGGCCACATCCCCTGGATCCAACATGAGTGAGTGTGGGGTTTGAAGTGACAAAAGTGGCATTCTGTGAAGTTAATTGACAAGGCTTGATCTGAGCCACCCGCCATGAATCTAGCAATAGCTTTCGCATTACCACTTTACTGTAACATATGAGCATCTGCAGTGCAAAATCAATAGCAAAGTCTGTGGTGGATTTCATGGAGTTTCTGGCATTTATTCTTTTTCTGACTCAGTTCTGGAGAACTGAGTTCTTTTTTTTTTTTTTTTTTTTTCTTTTTTTTTTTTTGGTGCCTTAAATTCTGCTCACTTCCTTTTTCAGAGGGCAGGCTGGTTGGATTTTATGTGGCAGAAGGGACTGCCAGAGCTGTGTCAGTTTTATAACAGAAAGGCTTTTACAGAAGGTTGGTGTTGCCCCATTCCCTGCCCCACAAGAAACCCGTCCAGCAGATGGAGACCTCAGCTGACCCTCACCTGACTTGATGTGCACACAAGGCTAGGAAGATCTTGATTATCCAGGGGCCTGACAATAAACATGTGCCAGGTAAACTGTGTTTTGGGAATACTTCTTAGGTACTGTCAGTGGCCACTGGAGAGAAAAAACAAAACTGTTTATAAAGCTTAGTTTGGCTACACTTGTGGCATCCTGAAACAGTGATAGACCTAAGTATCTTTTGATCTTAAAGGCCAAGATCAACCTAGCTGCAAACCTCCAGCATCCAACCCTTCCCAACTCATCTTCAGTGAGATGTTTGGGAGCCTGGCAGAGAAAGATATACAAGCTCCAGTTTCTCACTGTCTTTGTCTCTGCTGTGCAAGTGCTGAGCGATGTGCCATCCCCTGCAGATCATGTTAATGAATCTCTGGTTCATTAAGTTTTACAGCCAGGACATGGTGCTGCAAAACTTAGAGAATCCAAATCCAAGCCGTCTCTTTGGTAAGAAGGAACCCTGGAAAGACTGACTTTTTTGCTCACCTCCCCTGGAGGTATATGAAGATCTGTTAGACCAGCCTTTATCCTCTGTTAGCAATGTAACAGGCTGGGGACCAAAGCAGAAACATATGGCCAAGTACTGAGAGAGCTTTTAATTCTGACAGAGCATCCATCTCTTCTTTCGGGTATGTCACAAAGAAAAACTACTGAAGTGCCAGCTAAGCAGCATACAATTATTTGCAGATTGACTGTCAGGATTTTTCTTTTCATTTTAAGCAAGAAACATTTTAATAGTTCCAGATTAGATATTTATAGTTATCCAGGCTAGAAGGATGTATTCTTGTGACATACTCCATTTTTCTCTCACAACTCTATACACACTCCACTGGTTGGAAGGACTGGGGAGGGAAGAAGTCCTGTACACTAATAGCTGATAAATTGAGGCTTTATAGAAATTGTCTTCTGTTGCTGAAAAGGAGACAAAAAGTCCTGTGCATCTAGATCATGCATCTTGGAAGAGAAAAACTGGGACAGCAAATATACAAGGAATATACAAGATCAGAGGCTAAAAATGGCAGAATCTGCTAAACAACCTAGTGCTGGTTTGTAGCCTGTTATAGTTAGGAACTATGAAGCAGACAATATCCTTAAACATGAGACTTAAATTTACCACTTATAACAAAAAGGAGTTACCATCCCAAAGCAGAATTTCTCTTGTTAATGGAGTCAATGAAAAAACAATTGTGATAGGCTTCAAATGAGGTTAGTCAATGCTGAGCATAGTTTTATACTTTCCCTGGTGGCCAGTTACAAAAGAAAAAAATCAAATAAAACAATAAATAAATAAAAAGAAATAAAATTTAAAAAAAGAAAAAGGGCTGAGGAGCTGAGGATGTGTTCTCTTCTTGCCACTTGAGATTTTGCCATGTCTTTTTTCAGTGGGTAGCTGGTGACAATGTGTCCCCTGAGTTAGACACATTTTGTATTTCCAAAAATAGGAGAGACCAGTCCGTGGGCTGATGTCCCTCCAGTGGCCCATGACAGAGGGCAAGAACAGCAGCACTTTGTAAGTGCACCCCCTTTCTTTTTGAGCCTTTTCCACCTGCACAGCAGGCATGGCTCAGTGGCTCACCAACTCTCCTCCAAGCCACAGGAGTTTATGGGCCAATGGATCCTCGTGAGCTGTGGCTGGCGTGAAGTCTGGCAATGTGAAAGCAGCTTCAAGAAGCTTTCAGTTGTGCAGGCTGCAGGAGGGCAGTAATTTCCAAGAGAGGGGCTAAGAGCACAGCTGAGGGCAGCAACCACTTCATCTGTCACCATTTAACCCATCACCTAGTCTGAGAGTCAGCACCCTCCAAGAGAGACAAAAGCAAAACTGAGTATCCAAGCACTGTGGGGCACAGATTTATTTCATTACGTTAAAGTACTTCCCCATGATGAGCCCTGTCTCTTTAAATTTTCCATACAGAAAAAGAGTGGGCTAACTTATTGCCAACTGGAGGGGTATATTTTTGTGTGTATGTGTAGATCGAGTTAATTTCTTTGTGAAGTAAAATACAAAGGAAAAAAAACATTGTTCCTTACTTGCTCTCAATTTCCAAAAATTACCAGTTTTCATAAGCAGACCAAAACAGATAACAGATGGCATTGGCTAGTAACAAGAAAACCTAGATGCAAATACAGTACAGTATATGAAGAACATCTCTGATGTGGCAGGGTTATGTTTCCTATCATGGTTTCGAACCAGTTGTGAGAAGAAATCCTGCTCTTGCAGTTTGCGATATTTAATTAGATGCAAAAGGTGCAAATAATTCAGCTGGTGACCAAATGACAAAATTGGTAATAAATTAATAAACAAAAAATGAACAATCAAACATGCAGGGGGTTTGATCCACTTCCCAGGGCAGTCAACAGAAGACTCTCCAGTAAGGTCAGCAGCTATTCGAATGAGACCTGTGTGCCCATTTCTGATTCTCATCCAAGGTTCAGATGTACAGAGGCTACAGAAGAAAGGCAAAAGGTTCTTGTCTGTGAATGGTTTCCTGGCCCAAGCAAGGACCTATGGTTGTCAGACATCAAAGAAGGATGCTGTGCAGGGTCACTCAGAGAAGGCAGCAGGACCAACACATCAGCCACACAGGTCCCAAGCAGCCCCTGCACCCTCTTCCCCCCAAGCCTGGAGATTTTTACAAAAAACAAGGAGCCCCAGCAGGGCGAACGACAGGGGTTTGTCCATAGCTGTGCAGTGCAGGTCTCCCCAGAGCTTGTGTAAAGATGCTTTTAATTTAGCTTAGGTGGAAGTCAGACTAAACAAACAAGCTGGTATCTCTGGTGTGAATATCTGTGCATGGGGAAACACCAGGAGCACTTTGAGGAGGTGGTGAGTGGTGCCCTCAGGGGTACAGCAGATGAGTGAGGCATGTCCACATGGAGATGAGACATCTGGTTGCAGTTTGATGAGTGTACACATTTTCCACTCACTCCTGCCCACAATGTCACCCCTGCCTCAGCTTTTAAATTCCACCCTCCAGAAAAAGGAAAGGCAGCACAGGTTAAAAGACACTAAAATCCCACCAGCTTCTCTTTCCGCTGAAAGTGAACCTACTGTAGCAAATGGATATCAGATCCACTCCCAGAATGAACTACAGAGGTTTGAGTAGCTGGGAAGTTGAGGCCTGATGCCTTGGTTGGGTGGGACTACAGCTGCATGCTTCTCTCCTGCAGAAAAGGGTGCTAGCCAGCTCTCCAGTGTCACACAGAACATTTATTTCTTGTGCTGAAGAGCCCTAAGATATCAAGCCTTCAATGGAAAGCAACAGACAAACAATGCACTCAAAATGACAGAGCAATTTCTACTACTGACTCTCTTTGCCTCTATGTACCCTCAGTGCTTGTATGGGCAGATCCATGGCAGTGAGCACAGCCTTAGCCTTGTTTGTTGAAGAATGTGGTAAAACGCTCCCTGCTGTGTTTTTTGTTGTTTTGGTGGGGTTTTTTTCCTAGAAAATGAGTATGTTAATGTGGTACTGGTCAAATACTGGGAAAAATTGGAGAGAGCCTGTATAGCCCACTCATTTGTTGATGCTCCATTCGTAAGTCATGTGCCCAACCCATGCTGTGCTGGTAAAATACTTTTTCTCTAGAACTTCACCCACATAACACTATGAATCTATGACTATAGAGAGAATCACCAGTTTCCCTCATCATATGAGAAATGTATAAAATTACATTTTTCTTTGAAGTACTTCTTGACACCCAATTTGTGTTCAAGAAAATCTTATGCTGAGTTCACTGAGTTTTGCCCACTCAAGAAGCAAAGTGTCTGCCCCCTTGGGAGTACGCAAGACATTTTCTAGCAATTTGTCTCCTAAGGTGACAGATTTCCTTATTATAGCACTGAAAACAGGAACTTCACTTCTTCTAACAGAAATTATTTTACAAATTTTATGAAGCTGAGCCAAAGACACTGC
The DNA here is from genome assembly GCF_003957555.1 of Calypte anna. Classification (NCBI taxonomy): domain Eukaryota; kingdom Metazoa; phylum Chordata; class Aves; order Apodiformes; family Trochilidae; genus Calypte; species Calypte anna. The sequence goes on along the minus strand of NC_044244.1, from coordinate 138,264,081 downwards.
TCTTGCTAGCTGGAGTTGGTGGCTGCTTGGTTGGTCTGGACATGAGAATTATCTACTTCCCCTTCCTCTTTTTTGTTTTTGTTAATGAAGGTTTTATACCTGCCTAAAATACATAGCTGTATTTTTCCCTTCGGGTCATGTTATCGGAAGCTTTGAGTTGGGGGTGGGGGTAAAAGAGTTCGCTTACTAAATAAGATTAAAGCAGCTAAAGTCTAAGGCTCATATTTAATTTTCCCTCATAGATGTAATTTTTCATGAAGTGACAGCCTCAAAACCTTTTCAAGTTTTATAGCTATTTCACATTTGGCAGAAACAACAGGAAACCATCTGTAGCAAAGCAGGATTGTTGTAAGCATAATATTCAGTAATGAAAAAAAGATTAAAAGAAAACACTGTTATCTTTACATGATAGATTTGAAGGTGCAAGGAGCAGGATACTTGCACTTGCCCATCTATCTACTAGCATCAGAAAGTTTTTCTAGGTGAGGCAACCATGAAGAGAAGTTGATTATTTCAGCAGATTGAACAAGTCCAATAGGAAACTGGATTTTTGGTTTCTTGTTGAGATTTCCGTGACGGATGTAAAGATGCTTGTGCAGGGGAGGCTCTATATGAATGTTTTCTGTATGTCATGACTTACATGGCAGAGTTTATAAGCATACACACAACTTCAAATAGGCATGAAGACAAGTAAGCTACTCCCGTTCTTAAACTTTAACTCCATGCTTGAAAATTTTTTCTGGGCCCGAAATACCAAGATAAATTTTGGAAATACAGATGGCTTATATAGCCCTGTGTTCCCTTGTGGCAAGGTGGTTTTGTTCTTGCTTTGTTGTATTTTCTGTGCTGGAAAGGAGACATCCATGCTGAAAGAATGCATACTTATCAGTTGTGGGTAAAAATTACTTCTTGCTGAAACTTAGTTTGTTAATCAGGGATGTCAGATCCCAAGGTTCCAGTTTCAGGGGTGCTTATATTGCCCCTGAATATCTCTGAAGACCACAGTCAGTCTTGTAAAGTTTTTAAAGTAAGTATGTTCAAATTTCTGATCATGCAAATATGTCAGTATGTCTGTTCAACAAAGCAAAAATATTTTCAGGTGCTGTCTAAAATTTTGCCTTGGCTCTTTTCTCCAAGTATGATGACGTTTTGAGTCATGAATAAGAAACAAATCAACCTTTCTGTAATTTCTTTGTCACTGGCAGTGTTTCACATAATAATCAAACTTAGTTTTAAGATAGCATTTCACTGTGTGAAGAGTCAAAATATGTCAGGGTACGGCAGTATCTTCTTGTTATTAATGTCTTAAATTATAGCTAGACACCCTGTTTTTCCAGTTTTCGAGGCAAGTTACAAAGGCTTGCTTTTTTTTTTTTTTTTTTTTTTTTTTCCCCAAGTGCTGAGCTGATGAGACATTAAAGGTTTCTTTTTTCAAATAGTTTGGCTGTTGGGTTGCTCCTTTCACTCACACCTGCCCCTTGACTTAGAAACCGTCTCCGCCTCCTCAGCATCAAACGCTGACTTTACATAGGCACAAAGAAAGGGTGGAAGGCCAACAGCTCACACACCATGGGGATGCAAGAAGAACACAGCAGCACATTGGTAAGAGAAATATCTCAATACTCTACCTTTCTGCAGGGCTGACTAACCAGGGCTTTCCCACAGGAGGGAAGGGTGCTGAGGATACCACAGGCTTAGCAGATGCTCGTGGGGCTGCTGGCAATGACTAAGCCTGAAGCAGCGAGCGAGAGACGAAGTTTCTAGACATGAGTCAGGTTTGGAGCTTGTTGTGGTTTGTAGTGGCTCAAAAGGCTTTGCTGGGGAGCCTGCAACTGGAAAGTGATGGGCTTACAGCAGGTAGAGCAGCTCTCTGATTTGGAAGGGGATGCTGGCTTTCAGCAAAATGCTGTAGTTGAGCTCAGCTCCACACATTGCTTGCCCCACAGCAGAGCCTTGGGTGTGCTGCTCACTTATGGCTGTCTGGAGGCCTCTCCAAAGTACTCTGGCTTATTAATTCAGCAAGTTCTTCCTAATTATAGGAAGAACTTAAGCATGCCTGAAGGATTTCAGAGAGGCACTAAGAAGTCGGAGTTATTTCTTAAAAAGTATTTGACAGAAATAAGAAAAAAGTGGTGGAATGATATATTTGTTTGCCACCTGAACTAAGTGCATTTTTTGTGTGTGCTCATGTCTTTTTCTTCTGGAATTTGAAAACCCAGAAGCAATGAAAATGAGAGGGAGGCATGGTGTCTGGATTTGTTTTGTTCCTTCAGGACTTTCTGTTCATCCCTTTTAAAACAAATTTGGTGGAAAGACTTGTGTGAAAAGACTTCTCCCTCAGTCCTGATGTTGTGGCTGTTTTTGCCGTTTCTCTTAACAAACTGCTGGTGTTTTGCTTTTGTTCTCTTTTTCCTGTGCCTATGTGAACTTCACAAAAACATAAAGAAAAGGTACAATTGCTGCATCAGTTGCTAAAATTGTTTAAGTTTAATAAAAATTAATTAAAAGAGAAAGGCATCTTCTTTTCCCCTAGCAGAGCCAAGTGCAAAGGCAATGCTAACAGCCCAAGTTCTCCAGGAATATGTAAAGAAGCAAAGCTGCAAGCTGTGGTATTTTCCCTATCCTTATTGATGCTAGCTGGATTAATTTAACAAGCATTGCACACAGACCTTTGCTTAGCTGCATAGACATGTCCATTTTTGCAGAACAGATGAAAACACATTAATAGTTCTGTTTGACTTCGCAGTATTTTTCATCTGGACTTTTCACCCGTTTTCGTATATACACATGAAACACTTTGCCTTAATCACAGAAGAGCAATTAGAGATGGGTGTGTGAAAAGTGCTTAGAATAGCAGGCACTCTCTGAATCTGTGACTGGGGAGCACTCTGGGGTGTAAAGCCCATACTTTCTGTTAAAGCATCTTCGTGGACTTAACCCCACGGAGGATGCTGTGTGCTTAGCAGTCCTGTCACTTCCCACTCTCAAGTCTCAAATTTAGAGCCTAAGAAACTTTGCTCACCTGCCCCTTCACCCCAGAGATACCAACATTCCTTGACACCCACATTTGCATCCAGTGAGCTCCTTGCATGCCTGAACGTGTTCTTCTGGACATGCTGAGCCTGGCCTGGGCTCTCCTAGGTAAACAGACCCATCCACCACGTTCAAAGTCCTGACCAGAAGAATGGTGGTACTGTTAACATTTAGCCCATGCTAAGGGAACTCTCGTGGGACATCTGGACTTGATGTGCTCCTCAGCCTTTAGGAAGGGGAGACCTTAGCTGCTTCTCCTACAGCACTGCCCCAGCCCTGGCTCTTAGGTGTTCTGGAAGAGGTGTCTGTCCATCCCTCTTCTTTTAATTATTACACTTTCCTAGGCATAAGTGACTATTTCGAGAGAAAAAAAAAGCTGCTGCTGCCTGGTGGTTATGGTACTTGCCAGGGCATATGGACATGTGGGCTCTGGGGCATACTTAATGTAAGATAGTTAAATTTTTGTCAGAGTAAGAACTGGAACATAGTTTCCAGCCCCTGTCCCAAGTGGTGCCACAATCTCTAGATTTAGGAGTCATGTGTCTGTGTGAAAAGGAAAAAATAACTGTCTCATGCAAAGCAGAGAAGCATCAACAGGAGGAGAGCCCTGAGAGAGACCCTGCTTAGGGCTGTACCCTCTCTGTGAAGCCTGTCCAGCCTGTGCCCAGCTGCCAGGGGGGGAAGATTTCCAACTGATGGTCAAAGGATGCTTTCTGCAGGCAGGCAGAAGTGTGCAGCCTTATGTCACCCCATTTATGGAGAGGTTTTAAGAGCAAAGAAGTGGAGCAGCACTAGCGCTGTGTTTTGTGAAAGAAAAGTGGCCTTTAGGAGGGTTTCTGTAGGCTGGATTTTGAGGAGATCATAGAGAACTGGATGATAAAGCCTTTCCAGGTTCCTAAGCCTTGCCAGGGTCATTATTGAGACACATCTGATGGCTTTTGAGGGTCTCCATTTTGAGGTGTCTCTCTATGCCCAGGCTCTGGCAGTAGCAAGGATGCTGTCAGCTCTTGTGGTTTCCACAGGGCACAGAGTCCATCACGGTACTGCTCCTGTTGTGAATCTGGCCTGATCCATGCCAAAGCAAGGAGCTTCTCAGGAAAAAAGTGCCAAAGGTTAGTCCAGGAGTAATGCTTTAAATGAGGTAGCTCCAGGAGCACCAGTAGAGAGAAAGGTTGATTTCTGATGGACCAGTGCCTTGTGGCTGACTGCCAGCTCCAGCTGAATCTCTCCCAGCTAGGACATTTGCAAAGACCTTACTGCTCTGTGTATTTGTTAGTGGCTCACAAGGCAGCCTCTTTCCAGACAGCCTTTTCCCATGCTGAAGCACACCAAATGCCCTGGCCCAGTCACATCTGCATTATGGAAGCTCCAGGGACTGTGTTCCTTCTTGTACCCTCCAGGCTGGGAGGGCTGTTTAGAAGATGGTCTGGGGGATGCACATGTAAGCAAGGAAAGACAGGTGGGAAAGTGCATCATGGCCACACAAGTATCATTTTCTTTGGATTCCACTTAAAATTGGGCTAAAAAAAAGAAAAAAAAAAAAGTGCCCATCTGCAAATATTCAATAACCTGTGGTTTTGGCACAGGAGCTAGAAGTTCAGCCCCCTGTTCCAAATTAAACAGAGGGAGTATTTGATATTGTCCCACTTTACCCAAAGTGTGTCATACTACTCCAGTAATAATAATAGTGTCATACTAATAAACTGATCTGTGGAAACCATATACTCCTCCAAAATATGCTACCCATACCCTCTATTCAAGTCTTTAGTTCCCACTATGAAGAGTAACAAGGCTTTTTAATTTCACTAAGAGTGCAAGTTGAGAGCTGAGATTTAGGAGCAAGTTGTTGCAGGGGCAGATTTCAGTGAAAGAGTAATAGGTGGTATAAATGTGGCTGTCTTTTCAAAGCCAGGTTTTTGACTGTCTTTGAAGTAAAAATAGTCTACAGGAATTATAATATTTTCAAACACTGAAAGCAGACTTCAAAAAAACACTTTTGTTGTAGACGGGTTTTATTTAGAAGACTTTGCTAACTGCACTAGACCACTTTTCTGCTAGCAGGCCCACTGGTTTCAGCTGTTGATGCTGCTGTTTGAGTGAGGGAAGAATTATCTAGTCTTTATGTTTTGAAGACTGAAGTTATTCCCTTTTAGAGATACTTGTTTTACTAGGCACATAAATTGAGAACCATTCTGTAGCTCTGTCCAGCTTCACCTTCTTTCTATAAGATTGTCTATACTGGAAGTAAACAGGACCTTAGGGACTCAGGTGAGGAGCTTAAAAATAAAACAGTGTAAGCAGGGAAAATGTACAGAACTGGCTCTGTGCATACAGTTAAATTTGGTCATTGTTTCCTTATATTTCCGTAAAGTGCCAAGAGACAAGGTGGTCTTACAGCTCTATTCTTAAAGATTTGTATACCCAGTACATCATGACACAACAGCAAAAGTGAAATGTTTTTCACTGATATGTAACGTATATGGGTTTGGGTCACTTTTCCCTACATGTCAGTAGTGCAAAAGAAAAGTAACAAACACAGCTTATTAGCAGCAAACAGAGAAGCTACCCTTTCCATTGCCCACTGCTGGGTCAAGCTTTGATGTAGTTAATACAATGTAAAAATAATTCTTCTGTCAATGTCATCATTAATTGTGAAAGGAGGAGCTCTCTGTAATGCATGGCTTTAATTAGCTGTTGCTTGCTATTGAAGTTGAGATGCAGTACACACATTTGGCACTTAGGCTTGTGCATGAGGTTTTGCATATATCTTGAAAAGCAGATATAAGGCTGCCAAAAAACAACTCTGAAAGCAACCTGAGTGCACACATGAACACCAGCACTTGCTATCCATTGAAAGCTTTGTCCTTCGAACAAGCTTCCTGCTTACATTCCTTTTTTTGGAGAAGAATTACCTTTTGCTGCTCACCATTTAAAGCACATCACTAAAACATGCCCCCAGGTCTCCACACGGTGTGACATTTTAGACAAGCTGTAAAAGAAATGTAGTTCTTCAGTTGCTGTTGTGCATTTGATAGTTGTATCTTCCAGGAGTGTTGTTTCTATAACCCTTTACTTACTTCAAGCAAATAGTCATGGAAATAAATAATTTTCTGTTATAGGGTTTTGCTACAGAATACATTGTTACATCTGTGTTTTTTCCACCACTTGCACAGGGCAATGTGTTTAGTCAGGCAAAACCGTCTTCTAAGAGCTACTCCAGACCAGGGCTGGGGGAACCCAGGGGACTGCCTGAACCTGGCCCACTGTCCTCACCTCATGGAGAGGAGCGGGTGTGCTGGATGGCAGAAAGGGGCTCTTCTCACAGTCCTCACAAGTGGTAGACTTGGCTGGGTTGCTACACCTCACTTTGCAAGGCAATCTTGACATTACCCTCCCCTTCATGGGCAGAGGCTGATGGTGCGTGATGCCACACTGCCCCAGTGGCCATGGGGCTAAAGCAGTTGATAGCCAAGTTGCCCAGGGTTTTGCTCCAAGTGGGATGATCCTGCTGCAGAGGCAGCACGTGCCTGCCGTGTCCTTGTCACCTTCAGGATACGGAGGAGTTGAATGGCTTTGGAGAACGGCTGCATGAAGGCAGCAGATGATGCAGAAGGTCAGGATTGTAGCATGCAGTGAGGGCTATTGAAAAGGATGCACAGATCTTGTGCAGGGTCTCAGGTGTACCAAAAGCAGCAGGGACATGAGCAGTGGCTGTGGGAATAACACAGGGAATGGTCAGGGAGAGGGGGTACCAGCTGTGTTCCTCTGTGATGCTGCTCCAGCTGGGGCAAAGTAAGGCAAGGTGGCAAGAAGGGTGACACAGAGGCAAAAAGGAGTTATCAGCACAACAGAACGTGTGTGTTGAGGCAGAAGGCAAGTTAAGAAAAGGCAAAAGACTGAAAGAGGACAAAACCCAGCAAATGTTTGGAGGATGGGCAGAAAGGTGGCATCTCTCTCGGGACTGGAGAAGGAATTGTGAGGGGGTTGGTCTAGATGATGCTCCAGAGCATCTCCAGATGCTCTCCTCTTCCAATCCTCAACTTTCTGCAGTTCTGTGGAATCCAGGGTGTTTGCCTAATCCATTGTTGGTGCTTTCATTAGTCCAGAAAGCCCTGATAGTGCCTGTAGCTGCTTCTGGAACATTGTAAGTTAGTTTTAACAGGCAGGCAGCAATGGAGCAACTGCCTGCAGCCATGTATTTCTGTTTCTCTCTCTTGTGGCTGCCTGTGAGATAAGGCAAGCTGAACCGGCCTTGCTTATGTTTCTTTCCTGGTTGTTCTGTTTTTTGGGGTTTTTTTGCAAAGCTGTGCTCCATTTATTGCATTTGACTTTTGGTTCAAGCAGCATTCTGTAGCTTGCTGTCAAGAGCTGAGATGTCAGAATGAAATACTAAATGCTATTTCCTCAAATGCTGGGAGTAGGAAATTATGGAGGCCCCAGGCTAAGTGTCCACAATGGATTCCCACGATTGGTGCCATGGAGCCATGGTCCATTTTTCAATACATTGGTCATGAGCTGAGGAAACTGATTTCTCTGAGAAGATCCTGCTGGCACCAGATAGAAGATACTATCCCCCAAGGAAAACAAACAAACAAACAAAAAGCAACAACAAAATTCCCAGACAAACAAACAACCAAGCATGCCACAGAAAAAAAATGTATAGAAAGAGTAAATCTTTCAAATGTGAAAACAGAACAGAATACCTGTGGCCAGACTGAAACTGATGATGCACCTTTGCAGGTGGTTGTATCTGTTCAAGTCAGCTGAAGTATAGATGTTTCTCCTCCCATCCTAGGGGCTTTATGTTGAGCTCTCTTTCCACCCTCCCTTTTGCTCTATTTTAAATCTTCTGCAAACTTAACCTGCTTTATTCAGATACTTAATGGCATGAGGTTTATGTGCTAGCTGGAACATGCAAGTACCTGGAGTCCTAAAAATGCTTATAATTTGCATTCTTAATAAAACGTAATTTAAAATCCTAAATATAGGAAGTGCTTTATAACTGAAATGGATTAAAACAGCTCCTTCTTCCCAGATCTCAATATCCCAAACATCCCTGTGAGCCCAGAAATTTTAGAAGAAGCACTATAAAGGCCTGGCTCTGAACTGCTGGAAAAAGGAGAATCAGAAAACCAAATCTAGAGCTTTCTCTTGGGTTAAATCCAGAACATGCTGATGTGTCCTTATCAATGGCAAAGCCAATCTGTGATGCTAGAACAACCCTTAAGGATCTTTAATCATGTTGGTAATCCCATATTGCTTTCTGATCCCAGGATCAAAGATAGGCATTATGCAATGCTTGAGAAGGGCAACTGTTTCTGACTTGAAGTTTGATGTTAACCACTTACACCATCATTTTTCTGCCTTCTTTCCTCTGTCAATGTGATTTCAGAATATCCCCTCACAAGTATTTTTTAGTGCAATGGATTAATACAATGTTATTCCAAATGCCATGGAAATTCTTCACTCTGGAAAATGCTCCTTAACTGGTTCTGTACCATCACTAGCATTCTTACACCCCAACTTTTATTGGGGCTTTGAATAATATGATGACCCAGGCAATAAATATCTTGGCAAATTGCTGGGCAATTTCTCCCTTTATGACAGACATTTTCTGCCAATGTCACTTCAAAGCCTTTGGTAATTAGCTGAACACCTGCTAATGCTCGAGTTTCAAGAGCCTGCATTCTGGAATATTCAGTTATTTTATTATCCTGACACTGTCCTGAGCACTCTCTTCTTTTGCTCTTACCATTCCCTTCCCATATCTCAGTGCTTTATGGCTTTGCATCCCAACAGATGGGTTCAGTGTAAAATTAAGGTTCTTACTATCAAGGTTTTGCCCCAGAGGAGTTTAAGGGGATGGACAAAAATGTCCCATGGCACATCTAGCAGAGCAGAGCTAGAGAGTGGTTGTTTCTCAAATGAAGAAGCCAGGTTTGTTTTAGAAAACCTGGGGATGACATGAGCTGATGCCACAGTCCTTGTCATCACCAGCCAAATCAAAAACCTCCTATCAGTGCATCACGGGCAGCCAGCATGCTACTGCTTCCCTGGGACTGGCAGCAGCCTCAGCATCCCGCCCAGCTCCTGGGCCTGCAGCCTGGCAGCTGGAGGTGAGGGGAGGCTGTGCTGCAACACAGGTGCCCCCACAGGGCACCAAGTATGAAACCCATTTCATACTTACACCCCATGCCTCAGACTGTCAGTCGTCACCCCGATTCCTTCCCTGGGCACACCCCCACGCACACCTTCTCGCCTGTCTTTTTTATTCCCTCCACCCACTACGTGCATCGGGGGAGAGAGGGGGTGATTTTTTTTTTTTCCCTTTTTTTCATTTTTTTTTTTTTGCACCTCAAAGTGATAGCTATTCCTGGTGCATTTATCTTAGATGATGTGGTGGCTGTAAGATGAACAACCTGCAGCAGTCAGTCTGTGGTTGATTCGAAGGCAGGCGAGTCTCGACAATGAGCTTAAAGGAGGGTGTCAGGTATAAATCTAGTCTTCAAACAGCCGAAGTGCATTCCAGACTTCAGAGACACCTCTTTGTGTGGAAGGTTTTTGGGTTTGGTTTTTTTTTTATGCCTCCTTTTTCTTTTTCTTGGACCTGGAAGACGATGAAAGTGGCGGGGTGTGTGTGTTCGTTTAGGCTGATAATGAGAGTGGGGCTCACGGGCATAGTAATTTGGCAGCCTCTTCACTTCCTGTAACAGTTTTTAAAAAAAAAAAAAAAATCCATCCAAGGGCTGCTTAAAGACAAACATTTTTTGTTTAACTACTGGTGGTTCATTTTCTGAACAACCATGCAATTAATCTTATTTGTATTAAAGAGGCAGGCTGTTTTTTGTAAGCTTTTCTGTACTATAATAAATGAAGATCAAAAATGTTACAGAGACATAATATTTAGCTTTTCCTAGATGCAACTATACAACATCTGCAGCAATTAGAGAAGCAAAAGAAAAAGGCATTGTGTTGGGTTTTTTCCCTTCAAAGTGCCTTTGTTCAGCCTCTTTCCTGTGCACAACTCTTCAGTGTTCTGGCTGTGAACATAAATTTTGGTGAGGATGCTAATCAATAATAAAACCACAGATTATCTTTTTTTTTAAATTCCACTGAGAAACAAGCACTTTGTTAAAAAATATTATCAACTAAGTCACACTGGGCCTGGGCCTGTGAAGCTTAGTACAAGACTACCTGTGTAGCTTCTTCAAGGACCAGACCCAAACAAGAGTGTTTATTGCTTTCATAGTAGTTTACAAGCAAAGCCATATGTGTGTTAAAACTTCAAAAGCATCACAGCAGTTTCATGATCTTACATGTAAAAAATCTTAGATGTTTTGCCACTAGGAATTCTGTAGCACAGATTAGCTTTTAGCTGTGCTGCTTTAAAAAAATAATAATTTGTGATAAGTGGTAGTGTATTTATCTCTGGATGATTAAATAAAGAATAACTATAGAATGTGTCTCTTGAAGACTTATGACAAAAACTGTGCATCATTTCACCTTGGTGTTAGCTGCTTCCCTCTCCACAAACCTTTCAGCTACTCTAGCGAAAGGAAAATCTGGTTTTCACTGGCCTGAAATCAAAACATGGATGGCTTCAAGTGTGTCACTCAGATTCACAAAGCAACTGCGTGCTTTGCTGTTATGCACAAATAAGGGGACATGACTTCATTACCTCAGGGATTCCTCATCTCACGTGCAGGCAGCAATTTGCTAACACTTTGCAAAGAGAAGTTGCTGCTCCATCATCTTTGTTAGTATTAGAACTGTTCTGGCATGGCAAAGGCAAAGTTAGATCTGTCATCTGGGTGATCTGAGATAGGTCTGATCTCAAACATTGTTTGAGGATATCATGATATGATCCCAAAACCAACAGAGGCACCATCTGGTGTGTGCTAAACCACATTAAGAATGAAAAGGGAATTAATCTTTGCCCTTCCTTTGTGGGATTGAAGTGTCACCTGGGAGGTGACATACAAAGAAGTTACCAGCCAGGGATGTGCACCACACTGTAGGAAAGGTTGTTCTACCTGATGCTGAGTCCCTCTGTCTCCAGTAACAGTACAATGGGCTTCTAGAAACTAAGTGGCAAATATGAAGAGAGAGGGTGCAGGGCAGCACTGAGCTCCCTGATGCTGTGCCCCAGCAGCCTCCACCCCAGATGCTCCTCCCCAGGGAGAGAGGGGTCTGGTGCCCTTGTGACTGGGGAGTCCTTGCCTTTAACCCATGCTTTATGTGTGAAGACAGGTTGGGTTTGAAGAAATATTTGAAGAAATATTTGAAAAACTGAATCATGGAAAGTTGCTCATGCTGATTGCATCAAATTTATTTCTCTTCGTGACTCATAACGTTCCTAAGCATCATCAAGCAAGAAAAGTCTTAACACTTTCTTGTATTTAAATGAGAAGTCTTCTGCCCCATACGAGAGACATCTGGTGTCCCTCAAAACCCTCCTAAGGCCAGAACTCAACAACTTACTAATGGGATGTCAGGATGCTGATGTGTGAGTGTTTCCTTAGAGCAGAACCAGCATTTTGTGTGAGGGGGTCTGGGACAAAGTTAGCTAAGTTATGTGCTAAGTCCTAACAAAATCTGGCACAAGAAAATGTCAGCAGTTTCACCTTTTTTTCTTAATTGCAAAACAGTTATACATAAAAAAATACATGCTTTCAGTACCAAATCTGTACATTCTTAAGTGATTTCTAGGTTTTACATTTTAACTGTAAACACCCCTTTAACACCCCTCCTGCAGTGTGCGTGTCCACCCCCACTTACTCACCTTCCCAAGGACTCTTTCATGTTCTTATCTTTTAGACCCTAAGATCTTTGAGGAAGAGACAGTCTTTATTTGTGTACTGTACAACACTCAGCATATTTAACACTAAACTCGAATGTTTACCTACACTGTAAAATGGTTGCCAAACAGTGTGGTTTAAGAGGGTGTCAAGGGTTTTAATTTCTAACTATTAAGAAGCGAGGCAACAGCAGTGTAAACATACTGTAGTTTTAGGTCAAAATGATGGAACATGGATCCACCTGAAGATTTCAGTCTGAGAGCTCCATGTGGTGTTGGCCAGGGCACAGCTGAGGTTGCCAATGCAATGGCAGTTTTGCTTCCACACAAAAAAGTTTTGATTAAGACTTTTTTCAGGAAGAACTGGAGGGATCTAAAAAGCTACAGCCACACACTTCACAGGCTCTGTTTGCCAAGAGATTGAGGTGGTTTTGGGTTTGTCTTTGCTTCTTCGACCTGTCCCCTTTTACCCAACAGATCTACTGTGAGAGGCCCCAGACTTTTTATCTTGCTCACAAAATGCAGGTCAGCTTTAAAGTCAGAGGAGCAGTATCTTTGATTTTTTTTTATTATTATTATTATTTATTTACTATGTCATATATGTTTATTTATTATACCATATAATCTTTGCACATATGGTCAGTTTAAAGGTAAAAACACAGTTCAACTCCATATGGCACATTTTCATATGATGTGATTCTTTTCTCTGGTGACCTGCAAGAGTATGAAGTAAGTAAAAAAAAAATAGCATTTTTACACTCAGTTCACGTAGAAATAACTTATTGTGCGGGCATCTGCCACTGGAACTTTCTATTTGTTTTCTTTCCCTTACTTCCTTCACAACTTGAATTAGGAAATTCACTCTACATCTATCTTTTCTGTGACATTAAGGATTAGATCATTTAGTGCTTCTTTTTTTCTGCCTGTGATTTGAAGTGACTAAAAGATCTTTCTGAAGAGCTGTACTCATTTACCTGCCCATGTGCAGCTACTGCCATTTAAGATGTGCTGTGTTAGATGTCTGTGTGAGGCTGGTAGATCTGAACACAGGACCTGAAGGGGATCTGCAGTCATTTGGAGTGGCACACTGGGGCCAGGCAGGGTGCTGTAGATCTCAGATGGCACCAGGTGCCTGTGCATGGGCAGCTGCATTGAGCCCTTGTTGAGTGCAGCAATTACAAGAATTGTTTAGCTAACAACTCCTGATTATTTGCTTCATCATCAGATGACTTTCCCTGTGTCCATGGTGCATTTCTTCTTTCTTGCTCCCATGATCATTCCCAGCTCTCTGAGTGACCACCGTGCTTACTATTGCCAATGCATATAGTGGATTTCTACCCTGAGTATAAAAATATGATGACTTTACAATGCCCTAGTTGTGTTTCAAAAGTGTGGAGACACTTTGTATCACAATTATGAGCCAAGTATTAGCTCTTAACAAACTTTTTAATAAAAGCACGGAGAACAGAACACTAAAAGTTGGCTGAGGGAGAAGATCAAAGCAGGGTTTTTTTCTGAGTTCTAGCTCCAAAAACACTGCACATCCAAAAAGTGAGCTCACTCCGTTGGTTTTTTTTAAACTATTATTATAAATTTCCTATGCCTTCTGCAGCTTACCCTCATGTTTCCAGAGAAGCCTGGAACAAGATCAGGCCTGTGACATTATGGAACAAGTAAGGTGAGATTCATTTCAACAGCTATTATGACTGCTAGATAAAGAAATCGTACCTCTGCTAATGCAAAATGCTTTTTCTCAAGCCTGATCTATTGCAGTGACTAGAGATTTAGTCTGAAACTGTCCAAAACTCCGATTTTGTGTCAGCATAGAGAGGATGATCACCAAGAATTTCAGAAAAACTACCTCTTATTTTACTCAAAACTTGCTTCTTTTCATGTCCATTTCTTTGTTAAAGATGAATGACAAAGAGAAGCTGAATTATGTCCGTATCTGAGGCAGTCACTAGTTTGTCTCATACAGTATTACTTGCTAGGAATGACCACCTTTAAAAGTCTAGAGAGAATTGCACCCCCTGCAAGCCTTCCTGCCATAGACCTCAAATTTCCAGTGCTTTCCAGAAACCCTCTTTGTCCCCGATGTATTGAATCTGGAAAAAACAAATGTGAGTTTGCGGTGGTGTTGATCTGTAGTAATGAAGTGTTTGTAAAAAAAGTTGTTTACTTTACTTTGCATTCAGAACTGGAGAGTATAACACAAAAGCTGTCCTGAAGCAATACTGCTAATGCCACTGGACTTTGGAGAGCACATGTTCTCAGTAACTGCAGAAATCAGAGCAGAGCTGTGAAGCCAAGGATTCAATGACTTTTCTAAACATAAATTTGGGTTGGCTGGTAGTTCAGAGGAGGTCATAAAAGGGATGAAATCTGGCACATTTGAGGACCGTCTGTGTATTTGTCTCAGCGCCCTACGTGTGTTGAGATGAGGAGTGTTCTCCTCAACCCCATGTCTGCCACCACGCAGTCCTCAAACCACTTTTGTGGAGGAGTTTGCATTAATCTTAATAAAAGTCACACATGGAAAGGGGCAGTCTTTTCAGCCAGTAGTTTGCTCACACACACACCAGCCCTGCCAACACTGTTTCCAAGCAACTGAAACAATTTATAAATTCAGTTCTAATTTGGAAAACAGTTTTAGACAATAAAACTGGGAAGAGGCTTTGGAAAATGCAAACTGTTCCAAATGTAGGTTTTGCTGAGTGAAACAACTTTACAAGTTTATGATACTTTACCTGAGAAAATAGATTATTTGTTGGTAAGAGAAGCTAAAATCTTCCTCAAAACCATGGGGGAAAGCACCTTAAGCCAAGTCTTCTTCATCTGTGTGGTTTCACCCCATCTGAACTCAGTCTTCAGTTTGACCAGCACAGCTCCCTGCAAGTATCCCCTCTGGTTGTGTTGGGAAAGCATGAGCTGTTCTGGAGGCACAGTCTGCCAGACCTGGAGCAGCACCAGCAAACCATCACCATCCCCAGAGCAGCTGTGCCTGCTCCAAGGGCTGAGGAAATTTTCCTGTCTCATGAGTGGCTTTGCTAAATGGAAGGGTACTTTCTTTTCTCACCCCAAAGCAAAAAGAAAAGGGGAAAGCAGCCCAAATCACACTGCCAGAGGTTTAGGAATTAGACCGTAGCAATCCCAGTTTTTCCAGTGTGAAACACAATAGAAGACACCTGAGACCATGATGTGTCCCACAGGGATGCCCTCCCTGCTGGAGACCCCTCTGAGGTCTCTTGGGGAGGGTCTCTCACCCCCTGCTCTTCCAGGGTGGAGCAGGAGAGGGAACTGCAGAGCATTGCTTCCCTGCTCTCCGACATGTTAGGGATATGGTGCTCGGGGGGGGGGGGGAATGTGGGCTTCCTCAGGATTACTGCTGAGTGCCATAATGGATGGCTAATTATAGGTCTTGCAGTGAAAGGAGCAGCCCCACAGAGATCTTAAGCTACTAGAATTTAAGTAGAGATGTTATTTCTGAGATATTATTCCCACAGGCCAAAGTACAATTACAGTAGTGTTTTATGTTTCCTCACAAGAAAAAAAAAGTTAAATGAGCAAAGTGTATGGTTTTAAAATAATCCTCTTATCGAGGCGTCACTTAGACACAGTGCTTCATCTTCTGCTTCCTCCTCACTGATATCTGGGAAAGTCTCTGGTTTGAATCCTTACATGGCTCAGGGTAAAGGGCCTGAGCAAGTAGAGCCTGGCAAGCTTGATCATGCAAGCTGGGGTGCCTGCTTTGAAATCAGCAGAAAACCTGACCCTGTGTACCAAACAAACAAACCAGCCAGCAAGCCTTATGCTATCCAGTACTCCTCCAAAACAGAGAGAGAAAATAGTGCATTGGAGAACAAGTCCTTAAAACAGGTCAGTGGTCTCCTTTGTACCTAATGGGAGCCCAGAAATATGGTTCTCTACACCTGGCACCATGGGAATAGGCAGTGGAAAAGAGGAAGAATTAACCCATCAGAACTGAGGAGTGTGCCTTTACTTCTTCAGTGTTGTGTCTGCCTAGGACATTTTCAAAGTCAGGATACAGTTTAGAGGATCCTGTGAGTTTTCTAAGGATGGCATTGGAGTGCAGAAGGCCAGGGTTTGTACATGTTCAAGACATCATGCTGTATTGCTGAGAAACATCATGCAGTTGGATGGTGATAAGTCATTAAAATAGAATATAAGGCTGTTTTCAGTCTTGTTCATGTAATAACTTCAATCCCAAAACACAGGAAGGATTTTACAAAAGGATAGACAAATTGTACATAGGAACAGTCTTGTTCATACAATCATCCCACTGGCTTCATGATGCAGGGTAGAAAACTGCTCAGCAATACTTTTGATTTCCATTTGGAGCATGCGAGTTGGGAGGATGTGAAAAGCTCCAAGGTAGTGTTTTAGGTGTTACAGGAAAATCTCACCTGGTGAAATGTAATCATAAATATTGGCTCTAGATTGTGCAACATGGAGGTGGATCAGGTATTGAATCTAGGAAGAGCAGTGGGACTTCAGGTGCATGGCCACTTTACAGGGAGCAAGACAGCCCTTTGTGGTCCTGTGCTCCCCAAACTCTACCTTGATAACACCCCCTCTCCCAGGCATCAAGGAATCTTCCATAACCACAATTTAAATAGCATGCCTGTTTACTGATCTTAAATAACAGTCTCAGCAGCTTGATGCTTCAAAGTTCTTTCTAGGTTGCTGGTTGGGTGCCAGCACCCTGAAGGAAGGGTGCCCCACATCACTTAGCACTGCAGCTGGTAATTCAGTTTGTCTCATCTCCAAACATCAGGGCCAAGCCTGCCACTTTAGTAAAGCCAAGCATCATGCCTGCTGACCACATGTCACACATACAGTAGTTTTGGCAAACACAATTAATTATCTCTGAGATGCAGAGCAGCCTGGGGAGTATTTTAGTCTGGAGAAGAGGAGGATCAGGGGAGACCTCATCACTCTCTACAACTCCCTGAAAGGAGGGGATAGCTGGGGGGGGGGGGGGGAGGTCGGGCTCTTCTCCCCAGTAGCTCCCAGTAAGACAAGAGGGCATGGGCTTAAGCTCTGCCAGGGGAGGTTTAGGTTGGATATTAGGAAAAAATTCTTTACAAAGAGGGTGATCAGGCATTGGAATGGGCTGCCCAGGGAGGTGGTGGATTCTTCGTCCCTGGAGATTTTTAAGAAGAGATTGATGTGGCACTCAGTGCCATAGTCTGGTAACTACAGTGGTAGTAGATCAAGGGTTGGACTTGATGATCTCAGAGGTCCCTTCCAACCTGGATGATTCTGTGATTCCATGATTCTGAATCTCCATCTTTAGAAGAAAAAAACCCTGTTTCTTGAGATGCAAGTATATGGGAACCAAGAAGAGTGGATGTGGGCACTTTAATTACCAAGCCAGGAAGAATGTTGCAGAACTATCCCAACTCCCAGTTCTCGGAAGACATTTAAAGGATGAAAGTGGCAATTCATGACCAAAGAGAGATCTGGTCTTCACCTAGTACCCAAGGCCCAGACTAAGCTGAATACTGTTCTTAAATCCTGTTGGCTTTCCAGAGATTTCAATTTGTGTGACAGGATGCTAGATGTATTGTCCAAATGGTCTGTCAAATCTATCACAGTGACAAGAAAATATTGTGCTCTCCTCCTTCCTCCTGAAATTCCTTGAATATCTGGTGCCAGCAGTTCAGCTGATAATGCGAAGCGGGATGAAAGCAGGCATCCTTGTCTAGAAGTTACTTTTCAAATTGGCTGTGACAGGCTCCCTTCATCTTTCTGTAACATGTCATTTTGTTGCAAGCAACAGACTACAAATAAGCCCTTTGGTACAGCGAGGCTACAGCAGTTTTCATATTTTCACTAATTGTGAACTGTTCTTCGATTGCTAATGAACTAGTGACTTTTCCATTACTTGGGAAATACAGCATGTTGCATTTCAGGCTCCGAGCTGGGATTTAGCTATTTTCAACAGAATTCTAAGGTTGCTGATGAGGCTGCTAGGCATGGGCTTAGGTTAGGTTAGGTCAGTGGTGGTTGTAGTGGTATTGTTTTGATGGGCAAATTATCCAACTACTTCCTTTGAACGCAGTGAATGCACACCGGTTTTATTTACTTGATCCTCTTTTATTAATTCTGTCAGCTCCCATACTGAGTATGCTCTTTGTGTGTCATGGCTCAAATCCAAGCCCCACCAGGATCACTGAGAATTTCACCGCAGACTTGAGTGGGTTTTCACCTGTGCAGCTGTGCCTGATGCTCCGCCTCAGGGAGGGAGCAGCCTTGTTCTTTTCCAGATCCCAGGTTCTCCCTTTGAGCCACGTTGTTCAGACAACACAAGTCTTCTGGAGTGTCTCAGCCCCTCCTAGTCTAAGGACTGTCAACTCTGCCAGGCCAGGAGGCAGGGACCTCAGTGGCCACCCTTCTCCAACCAGGCAGGAGTGGGTGCCATCACACAGGACTCTGTGCAGAGATACAGATGTGTCCTTCAGTGCCTCCCAACAAACAGACTGCCAGAGGTGATGAGTTTTAGATCTATAACACAACAGAAAAATCTCAAAAGGACAGGGAAAAAAAGTCTGCCTAGAAAATAAGGCGTAGCTGATGGAGTCTGATTTACTTATGGCAAGCAAGCACCACACGAGGTGTGACCAGAAGCTGCTGTGCCCACTGTGGAGTTAACACAGCAGAAAAAATATAATCATGTGGCAACGCTGGCCTCAGCACAGAGGGTGATGAATGCCTTGTGCTTTACCTCTCCTGGCTTAGCCCCAACATATATTAAAGTATCCTGAGGGCTGCTCTAACTTGTATCCAACTATAAGGGCCCTAGTGGATGACTGAGGAGCACGGGTGGAATGGTTACAGGTTTTCTACACTATATGAAGCCTCTATGGCAACTTGCCAGTCTGATCCATTATACTAGAATCTACTCAGCTCTACATGCATTTAACCTTCTGAGATACGGCCAAGGCCTTACATGTTTTATAATAAGCATGGTTACAGCAGAGAGCAAAGGTTTTCCACCTTTGCAGCTTCTAAACTGAGCCTCAGCTGTCGATCAGGGGAATTCTTTTCAGCCCCTCGTTTTAAAGCAGGATCCTCTTATGCAACACAACAAACAAATTCTGCTAGTCTGAATTAAATTACTGCAGTGTGCTCTCAGGACAACCTCCCTTCCCTGCAAGATGGCTTCATGGATAACCTTCAGTAATGTGATACTGAGAACAGGAGCAGAGCTGCACGATGGTGTCAGCATGCTATGTTTGAGCTACCTAAGAACATGCACCTGAGGTCTGCCCATGCCTCATACAGGTTAGAAAACTAGTATTAGACCTTTCTGACATGGTAGAAATATACCCACAGAGAGATGTTGTCTTTCCCAGTGAGGGGAGACTCCTGTTTTCCAGCTGTAGTGGCCAGTCAGTGAGTTTCACTTTCACACATCTCAGATACAGCTGCAGATACAAGCGCTGCCAATGTGCAGGACTTAAGAAGAGGACATCAGCAACAAAAGCAAAAAAAAAAAAAGAGAGAACAACCACATTTGCTGCCTTCAGACTCCTTTCTTAGTTGTGTGGTGATGTAACTATTAGGCCATTCCAGGTTTTTTCATGCTGGATGTTAAGTTAGTTAAGTAAGCAGACTGAGAACACTCTAGCAGCGGCTTCCAGAAGAAGCCTTAAAGGTTTAGTGTGCTTCAACCTAATGGGTTTATTTCCTTCCCCCACTCCGGTTCCTCTCCCAGACTCTCCCTGTGTTTACAGGACTTCAGTGTTATTTTAGCTTCTCACTCTTGCATTCATCATAATCTGTGAAAATCAGAGTTGACATGATGACAAAAGTTGTCACACTGAATACATTGTTAATTTGGCTCAAATAGTTATTTTTATAGTCTCTCCAGAGAAAGTTTTTATTCAAATTTGCCAGAAATACTCAACAAGTTTAACTAGAAACTTGGCATTTCCTCTTCCAAAAATACTTAGAATTATATTTTCCAGCAACGGACTAATTGGCAACATCTTGATTCACAGAGGGACACGTCCTTCTCCAGTAGATTTTTTCAACACATTCACACCTGGAGTTAGGGGATCAGCACTCTGGCACATCATCACACAGCCAGTAAATGGCTCACCTAGGAGGCAGGCAAATAAATCTCCAAAATTCAATTTTCTGTAAAAGAGGGATAAAAATCCTGCCAACTCATGACAAGAGTGATTCTTCACACCCAGACTGAAATTTCTGCAGTGTTCTGTGCTTTACATTTTACATACAGGATCTCTCAGCAATTTTTTTTCCCCAAGGCTTTCATATTGTTCTAAGGGAAACAACAGCTAAGATCTTTTCCAAACCAGTGGAACGAGACATCATGTTTGACAGGAAAGGCCTAAAATTTATGTTTTGCTTGCTTCATGCTTAGACTTGAATTTATCAAAGCAGCTCCTCCAAGAGCGGATCATTCCTTGTTATTTATATTCATTGAACACTGTAGTCACCTGTGTGATACAGTACTGTCTGGGTCTGGGTCACTTTCATATTAGTACCTGCAGACGTGTTAACCTGGTGCAGGGGTAAACTGCTTTAAATTTCATTTGTGAATGATAACGTATACCCCCCCCTGAAATTTTTAGCTTACAGAGAATAAATCCCACAATTTTGTGCTGGATAGATTCACTAGCACCATGAAATACCTTAGGATACATGCCTTTAGCCTCCAGAAACCAAAAGATAAAAACATGTATTTTCACCATCACACTCATTTCTCCTTGTGCCTTGATATTGCTGCAAACTGTAGTGTGGGGTCTTTTAAAACTTCACAACCTGTAGCAACACAGAAATTCCACTCTTTGAATTCCCTGACTTTCTGCTCAGTAGGGGTCACATATTCTTAACAGTGGGGGAAATTTAGGTTTTGTGTGAAATTGAAGCTTCCCAAACAGTCTTCTAAGCGGTTGATCTTCAACGTAGAGAAGCCCGTAGAGAAGCCAGCTCTGCAAGGACAGTCATTGCTTTATACAAAACAAAGCTTCGGAGGAGTTCCCTGTCTCCATGTGAAAGCTATCCTTCAGTCTTCCATGCAGAAAAAAATACAGGCAACACTAAGCTATTTTAGATGAACTCCAAAGAAATAAGATGTGAGCTTCATTGTAGCACCTCATGGGCTCTATACATTATGTGGCACTCTGCTTTGTTTGGGTGTTTTTGTGGTTTTTTGTTTGTTTGTTTTTTGTTTTTTTGTTTTGTTTTGTTTCTTCTTCATTAGGGCAGTTAGACACACAATTAGAGACATTTTAACATGGTTGATCAAAGAGCAATTGAGTATCTGCAGTGTATAGTGCTGAGGTCTGTGGTTTTGTACTCTCTATTAAAATAGTCCTTATCTATCCTCCAGTAGTCTGAGCTCAGGGTTGGCCATCAGGTCATTATTCAAAGAGGATAATAGACAAAGGGGAACAGCTTCTTTACTATTTTAAATCAGAACTGTAATTCCAGCCCTCACAACTGGAAGTCGTGACATGCAAGTGTGTTTGCCTGTAATACATTCAGTCCTCAAAAAGAGACATTAGAATTTGAGGATGAAAGCAGACTTTTGCAGTAGAAATATTGCAAAGATGTTCTGCCAGAAAGATCTTTTTCAGCAACTTGAGCATCCAACTCAAAATAGCAGCTCGTGATGCTGGAGTCGTTGCTTTCATCCAGCATCACAGGGAAAGGATTTGAGCTGGCATGGCTCAGCAGTCTGCAGGAGACACGATGACAGATTTCTGAGGCTGCAGATTGCTTTTGTCCCCCAGATGAAAACACTTTTACCATGGCAGTCTCAACATCCCCTTCACCAAGATGGCAAAGCAAGGAGCATGGAGAATAGGAATACGTTGCTATGGCAAAACAACAAATTTGGTAGAGTTTACTCCAGCAGAATGAAAAACCCTGGGCACAAAAGGAAAGTATTTGCTGGTGCACAAATAACATTGCAAAACTAATAAATGTCTTATGCGTGCAAGATATTTTTTTCACATCTTGGTGGAGATGACAACATAGATTACGAGGAAGAAGGGAGAAGAGCAAGTGAAAAGCCTCACCAGCTCCAAATATTTGATGGTTTAACAGATGAGATTTTTTTGGTCTCTGATAGATCTCTAGCTGACTGTGGGACTTGTATTCTTCCCATAACCTCACCCTGGGATATTTGAAAACAAGCTTATAAAGTGCCCAATGAAATGCTCTGTCCAGGATGGCCAAGGTTTTAATAAAATTATTCTTTTCAGATTTAGGCATTCATGTCAAGAAAGATGGGTGCAGGTTGGAGAAAATCCAAGTAGAAGCACAACCAAGCAGTACTATAGAATTAATGGTTTAACAATGCAAAATTGGATGAGTTTGAACTGTTTTGCATAAAATATGGCCAAGCTGAAGCATGAGGTCACACTCGAATACCTAGTCTACTGTAATGCAGGAATCTGGACCCACAATCTGGATCCATATTTGTGTGGGTAACACAAATGGCATCAGCTTCAAGTGAATCAAGAGAGATGTAGATTAGTCATTAAGATTAGCTGCCTAATACCAAGAATGGCAAAGCACTGGAATAAATAGACAAAGGAAAATTGCATCATCTCTGTCACTGGAGGTTCCCAAGACCCAGTTAGATAAATATTTGTTAGGGTGGTGGAGATTCTGTCAGTGTGAAACGGAAGGGTAGATGAGATAACTTCTTGAGATCCCATACTGTTCTTTCTGTTGTTCATGATGTATTTGGTGACAGATAAGCATATTGTAAGCACAGATCCCAGAATCACAGAATCAATTTTTTTCAGACATGATGCATTTTACTGTACCGATAGATCAAATATTGAATAGATTGAATGGAAAGATCTGTATTCTACATAAAATTTAATTGCTTTATAGTTGTGCGATTTTGGTACTTGGTGTGTCTTGGAGGTATACAGATTTGTAAAGTACAGCTGAGGAGATGCAAGAAGCTTATTTTAATTAAGCTGATTTAGTGTAACACTGGGATTTATTTCAGCATAAACTTTATTATATGAATATTACCTCATCACCAAATTCACTCCTTCAAGAATAGGTAGATGAAGTATAGGAAAAACATCCATGCTGGCCATGCAGAAGGAATTTTTATGTTAAGATACTTGGCTGCAAATGTTGTGGGCATAGACACAAACTAGAAAGCTGTCAAATGTGACAGAAATTAAATATCCATGTTTAGTAATAAAGTGAATGCAGGTCATAAGATGGAGATATAATATCGAAAGCCTGTAAGCTATGATCCAACTTTTTCAATAAGGTTCCATGTGAACTGAAAAAGTATTTACAGTATCATATGAATGGCAGGCAAGCTGAATCCAAGGAGAGCCTTCAGCCTCATTGCTGCAGTTACAGTGAGTTAAGTGCTTAGAAAGTAAAAAGAAATTAAAATATTTGAATTTACAGCTCTAAGCTATTCTTCTTCTTTCTTATAATCCTGATAAACATGACTTATCTATTAATTATTTTTAATCTTCTTAGAATTGTCTGAGTTCAGTTTAGCCAGTTCTGCCTTCTGCCTGCAAGCTGAGTGGAGCAACATACCTCCAACCTGACACATAGTGTTTTTCTTGTCAGGGACTTACTGTGCTGCTTCTCAACAACCTATCTTCCCTATCCAGAGCCCAAGGTATCCAGTTTCACCCCTTATCCTCCTCTGGCCATACTGTCTTTTATCATTTGTGTGGGACCCACTAGGGCAATTTCTTTGAATTCCTCTTCAGCCTCCCCCTCCTGCTTCAGAAGTCTTTTCCTTATAAAAGTCCAGAAGTGAGCAGGGTAAATCTGTCTTCTTGGCCACAAGGCTCTCAGACAAATCCATCCACAACATGTCCAGCCCTGAAAAGAAACCAAAGCAAAGCAAAACAAAACAAAACCCACAAAGCACAGTGAGAACCTCCTCCACCAGCAGCTCAAAAATTCAGAGACTGCTGAGTCAACATAAACTTCCAGCAAGTTCTGCCTCTTCCTAGCTTAGAGAGATGCTAAATAGCTTAACACCTCTGCTCCAAAACTTGTCTGAATGTACCCAAACAGGGACAAGAGCAGTGACCTGGAGGAGCTGAAATGAGCAGGCATGGGTACAGTCCTGATGCAGGTGTTGGATATGTGCTTTATATTTCTCTCCAGCCTGAAACAAGACAGGGGAGCAGCTGTCTCCCCTCACAGGGCATGGCCATGCAACTGCAAAAGGCCGCAATGAGAAAGGTTTTTCTCTAGCAAGGGGAATGGTTTGCAGCCAGTGCTCTTCCCACATGTTCTGGACAGCCCCAGTCCATCTGCCAGTGCCTCTCAGTTCCTCCATGTGCACTCCTCAGGGCAAGGGTTTCTCTTGGAAAGGCTCAGAATTCTGAAGTCCCTTTCTCTGCTGTGGTGCAAGTCTTGTGTTTCACCCACCCGTAGCTGCTTTGTCTGTCTGTATCCCTCAGCTATCCAGCTCCTGGGTTCAGGCCAGAATACCTGTACGTCTTCCTTCAGGGTGGTGTGTAACCAAGGTTTTGTCCAGCCAACTTAATTCTTTGCTCTAATTCTTGTTAGGATCCCAAGGCACTTGGCAAGGTGCTGCTGGGAGAATGGCAAACAGCTCCTTCTGTGCTGCCACAGGGCAGACATCACTGCTCTCTGTCAAGCAGTCTTCTCCCATGCTTTCAAGTAGGAGCTTGAATCTCATCACAAGGATGGTGTGAGGCTCATCCTCTTCCCCATCCCACTGCTAAACACAGGATGGCTCTAGTTCTGCTTTCTGAAGCACCAGCAACCTGTGCTGTTCCCTTGCATTGTGACTGCCTCCAGCTCCAGAGGTTCCATGCCATTTTTTGGAATCTTGTACCCCAGATCACGTCAAGCAACTGTCCCTTGGCTCTCCTGCCTCCCAGTTATGTCACTGGTCACTACTTTTATCCTCACCCTCAGTGCCTTTTCTCCAGCCCACAGCTCCTGTATTGGACAGCATCCCTCCTCCAGCTCCTTGCTTAGACTTTTGCCCTGATTCCTGCTTCCACCCACCTTCATCCCACCTCCCCAGCTGCCTTCCAGTCTTCATTTTCTTGTAACCAGAGAAGAGGGAGCCCTGTCCCACCCAAACCCTGGTATATAGGTGTGGTAGCACCTTGTGGGGTTTAACGCTTAGGTGGTGCTCAGCATAATTAAGGGGCCAAATGGATTCCTCCCACAGCTTGGCTGGCCCCAGAGAGCAGGGATGTGCATTTTGACACCACACGGCTCCTGTTTTCATGTCATTCCAAACAGCCTTTGATGGATACAGGTCTGCAGTGTGCAGACAGGACCTTTGCCATGCCGAAATGCCTCCAAGCAGCAACCACCCATGTTGGCAAGCTATTAAGTTTCTATAGATTTTTGACAAGCCTCCAGATGAACATCAAACCATCCCAGATCTCCCGAGGGCTTAAAAATTAAAAAAAAAAAAAAATACAAAAAAACTGACTTCACATGTCAGTATTCCCTGCAGCTTTGTAGCTAATTTAGAATCTGTTGATCCTGGTGCCAATAAATACTTTATCTTTAAGCTACCTTTGTACTGTGACTTGGTTTCATTCTCGGGTTAGTGCTGCTTGTTTAGCTAGCAAGCCAGTAATCTAACAGCACATCCAGGAGAGGTGGTTGCTGTATGTATTTACCTGTGCTTATTTGTTCCATTAAGCAAAACCTTGCACAGGAGCTAAGTGCTTCTCTGGGAAAACTTGCTTTCTCAGAGGGTGAGTGCAGTATTAACATATGTGCTAATGCACTGCCCCCCAGTGGAGTTGGGGTCTGGTTTAGGAAACCTTAAAGGCTTTGCATACCTTCACTCAAGCAGTATGTAAAGAAAACACTCACAGGAAATAGATAAAATTGTAACAGTAAATTATCCATTGGTGGGGCGGTGCTGAATCTATTCAAAGATGTTTTATGGATATGATAATTATCATGTGATTGTAGTTTAGCAGTACAAACTAATGGTGTCCCAGCATACCTCCTTTCTCAGCAAGTACTGCCAGAGGGAGCAGAAGGTCTTCAGCTGCTTCTGGATAACCATTCACACTTCAGAACTGCCAAGGAAGTTCTCATTTTTAAAGGATAGCCAAATCCAAAATGTCTCAAGGCTGACAAGGTGTTACACATAGTTATTAAAGAAGCTGGAAGGAGCTGTATTTATTCACTGCAATATTCCTCATCATCCAGCAGGAAAATGTGTGACCTGGTTTGTACCAGAAAATACTACATTAATATGAGCATATTAAATTTTCAGGAGATAACTTTAAATTACTTTTTTTTTTTACTAGTGCATTGGCTTCTCTCGCTGGCTTCTTGTCTTCCAGACTTCTTATGACTTTCATTGCTTCCCAGAAGTCCCATTCCAAGCCTCATTTCATTTTTCCTACAACAACAGAGAATATTGTAAAACCAGTTACAGTTACACTTTTGGCAAGTTCAAAGATTCTTTTATCAAACAGCAGTTTTAGAGCAATAAAAATTTTAAAAGTGCACCCAACTAAATATCTAGATGGTAGAAATCAAGACTGTAAGCCCAACAGTGTTCATCATTGCTTCACTTCTCCTCTGGTGATACCCTAATCATTTTTTGCTCAGTGTTCTGGTAGGTTTCTGCTTCTGAAACCACATCTCCACATTTTCTTGTGGTTGTGTTACTGGAATGAGATGAGGCAATAGATGTGCATGGAGATGATAAAAATATCTTTTTTCTAGTCACAGCATAGTCGGGTTGTAGCACCATAAAAGGTATCTGAATTAGCTAACTGACCAGTTAATGCAAGGAAAGAAATATAAAGCCAGTGTGAAATACAGTATATTTGAAGAGAACAGAGGGGTGCTAGCAACCTGCTCCCCTCCTCTCACTCAGCCTTTGCCAGGATGTGTTATCCCATTCCAACTCCTCTCCCTCAGCAGACACCCTTTGCAGGAGGAAGAGGTTTGGGCCTGTTGGACCCAGAGTTCATCTGTATCATGCCCTGCCTTGCTACTTGCCTCATGTGGTTTCTGCAGTCCATTGTAGGGCTTGGAGGGGAAGAGAGTTTTTCTGTAACACTTTTGGCTGATGTTAGCCTAATCCTGAAGATATTCTCCCCTCCTTATCTACACTTGGGATCAATACCTCCAATTGGTTTGTTGGTGGTTTTTGCACAAGAATTATAGAATTATAAAATGGTTTGGGATAGAAGGGGCCTTTAAAGATCATCTGGTCCAATTCCCCTGCAGTGAGTAAGGACATCTTCAGCTAGATCAGGTTGTTCTGAGCCCCATCCAACATGGCCTTGAATGTTTGCAGGGATGGGGTTTCTACCACATCTCTGGACATACTGTTCCAGTGTTTCCCCACCCTCACTGTAAAAAATTTCTTCCTTGTGTCTAGTCTGAAAATAGCTTTTTTCAATTTAAAACCACTATCCCTTGTCCTGTTGCTTACAGGCCCTACTAAACATTTGTCCTCAAGAAATGCACTTCTGTAAAATAAGAGAAGAAACAGAGACTTCCTCTAGATGTGCAATACCTTGATAGGTAATACCAGGTTTCTGTGTTGTCCTGGAAAGGAGGGTTTATTTCTTAAATAGAGCAAGTAGCATGGACTGTCCAAACTTCAATAAAGCATTTGACACTGATCAGCATAAGACCCCAGGGGATGATCCAACAAGTAAAAAAAAATGAACAGCCAGAGAGCTACAGACAGGTCATGTCAGAAAAGCAATTACTGAGCTGCAGACTCCTTCCTGGTCTCTCAAGACCAGACTTACAGTGTCCTGAGCTGCAAATTGCAGTCCTGGAGGGCAATATCCCTGCTGAAACAGCCAGGATGCAGTCAGGAGGTTGCTGCTTCGTGAGAAGGAGGTCAAGTGGTTACTCATAGGAGCTTACACCTTGTGTAGCCCTGATGGTGGAGGTGTTGGAAAGCTCTCATCATGTGCCTGACAGTGGTGGTGGTGGAG
The DNA here is from genome assembly GCF_003957555.1 of Calypte anna. Taxonomy (NCBI): domain Eukaryota; kingdom Metazoa; phylum Chordata; class Aves; order Apodiformes; family Trochilidae; genus Calypte; species Calypte anna. Next base: position 138,236,271 of record NC_044244.1, on the reverse strand, counting down.
TAACCATGGAGAGAGAAATTATGTCTTTCATTAGACCAGCTGATAGACTTAGAAAAGAAAAAAACCAAACAGCTCTCAGACCTAGTTCCTTCAGCAGACCCAAAAAGCAGCAGAAAGAGCTGTGCTAACTGCTAAGTAGAAGCAATCACTCTTGGATCAATCTTGCTATGCTAATCAAACCCACCACATGAGAGAAAAAGGTAGTTAACACCTGGTGCAGTGTGTGTGGGGGTGTTACCTGGGAGTACAGTGACAAGCTGTGAGCTCCTGCAGAGAGGGAAAAAGGAGGGGGGAAAAAAAAAAAAAAAGGTCATTAACACCTGTGTTATATTTTTAAATACATTATTACATTTCTGGTATTTTGTAATTAACCCAAGTTAATTGGAAACTCTTGGCTTGCACGTTTCCAGCCCAGAGGATAACCAGTTTTTAAAACTAGCTTGCTTTCTTAAAAGGCTCAGCTTGACATAGCCTGGTAACAGGTTTATCAGATAAGGTACCAGCAGGCTTAATGCACTCCTTAATTAGGAATGTAAACACCCTCATTTAAAAAAAAAAAAAAAAAAAAAAAAAAAAGAAGGCCTCAGAAGAGAAAGTATTCCAATAGAGAAAGCCATTTCTTCCTCCTTTCCTAGGAGTAGAGGCAACCTGCTTTTTTAGTTGTAACCCTGTGTGGCACTTTAAGCACAGTTTTCCCTCTGCCGGGACATGGTTTGAGATCAGGGACATGCAGGTGAGACAGAAAAGTGAAGGACAGTCAGCCTTTCTGGAAGTGGGTGGGTATGGATACGTGTGATTTTGTTTACACATACGTGCCTGTCAAGACACAATTTCTATAGGTGTGTTGGTATAGCAGGCTGTGGCTTCAGCTGCTGTTAACCAAGGTGATGGTTGTTTCTCCTCTTACCTAGATGCCTGGTGGTTGGTATTACTAGCAGCCCCAGCAGGCTGTAGCTTGCACCTACCCACAGGTATGAGGACTTGGGTTGCTCAGGCATGTTCCTCCACTTGGTGCTGGACCAAGAGCTGTGTTTTGGCCTCTGGGGCCTATCCCTTTGCTGTCACCCCAGGGGGACCCGTGCCCATGAGATGTTTGGGTGGACGGGGTACGTGGGTGGGCCCACTCTCACATAGTGTCCTACAGCAGTGCTATAGACTTGGGGGAGAGTGGCTGGAAAGCTGCCCAGAGGAAAAGGATCTGGGGGTGTTGATCACCAGCCATCTGAATATGAGCCAGCAGTGTGCCCAGGTGGCCAAGAAGGCCATCAGCATCTTGCCTTGTGTCAGAAGTAGTGTGACCAGCAGGGAAGCAATCATGCTCCATGTACTTGGCACTGGTGAGGCTACACCTCAACTACTGTGTTCAGTTCTGGACTCCTTACTCCAAGAAACACTTTGAGGTTCTGCAGCATGTCCAGAGGAGAGCAAGGAAGCTGGTGAAAGGTCTGGAGAACAAGTCCTGTGAGGAGTGGCTGAGGGAACTGTTTAGCCTGGAGAAAAAGAAGCTGAGAGGAGACCTTATCACTCTGTACAACCACCTGAAAGGAGGATGTAGTGAGGTAAGGGCCAGTCTTTTTTCCCAAGTAACAAGTGATGAGAGGAAATGGCCTCCAGTTGCACCAGGTTTAGTTTGGATTTTAGAAGAAACATCTTCACTGGAAGGGTTGTCAGGCAGTGGAACAGGCTGCCTAGGGAAGTGGTGGAGTCACCATCCCTGTAGGTATGGAAAAGCCCTGCAGATGGGGTGCCTGGGGACATGGGTTAGTGATGGACCTGGCAGTGCTGGGTTAACAGTTGGACTTGAGGATCTTAAAGGTCTTTTTCAACCAGAACAGTTCTGTGATCCACCTGGCTAGGGCACAGGGTCCCACTGGCCCTGGCTGGTGCTGCAGGCAGCCCATGCCATGCCCCCCAGCCTCCCATCCTCTTGGGCATTCCCTGGCACAGCTCCCACTCACTGTGTGGCCCTTCCCAGCAGAGAGCTTTCCCTCCCCATGCTCCCTCTCCCTGCACTTCTCAACAGTGGTGGTCCAGGCAGCTTGGGATGCAGTTATGAATTTAAATGCAGCCAGCCTTTAGTTTACAAAATAATAACTTCCCTTCAAACTGAGTTATGAGTAAAGTAGAATAATAAAAAAACCTAATGTTTATTGGCAGTGTATGTAGCCCTTTGTCTGCAAGACAGAGGCCTGTTGACAAACAAAGAGACTTTTCTGGGACTCTAAAATGAAGTACCACGGTACAAATGGCCACCACCTAACACAGACCACTTTACAGCTGCCTAACACGGTAGAACCTCTGCATTGTTGCTTAATGCAGATGCTTAATGCTTAATGCTTAATGCATTGTTGCTTAATGTACAAGGGAAGAAAGTTGGTGGCCAGGACCCTCTCAGTGACATCCTCCCTACATAGCCACTTGCTCAGAGGAGGTTCACTCTTCAAAGGTACCACCATGTGCTGCTGCACCCCCTTCCCACAGCACCCCAGCTGCTGTTTGCTGTGGCTGTGAGCTACAGTAACTCAGCAGTTTTCCTGTAAACCATGGAAACGGAGAAAAACAGAACTGTGTTGACCTCCCTCACAATTTTCCAGCTTTTAGCTAAGAAATGCAAATATTCTGCATAGCTAAGAGAAGCTATTATTTATTGATGGGCAAAATGGGATTTCCATTCTATTTCCAGTTTCAGTGAATTTTGTTGATGATCACTGTAGGATTTCACCTCAGTTTCTTCTGGGATAGTATTTTTAAACTTTTCTACCTCTGTCCTGTCCATCAACAATTCTTGTTTTAAAAAAAGCAACAGTCTCTGCACAGTCCTAAAAATCATCTGCTTCCCAAATACTGGGAGGTTTGAAGCGCCCGGCAGTTCAGAAGATCAGAGCCTGAGAAAAGGAAGCAAAGTGTGAGCTCAAATTCTTATCGATCTTAATAATACAAGACAAGACTCAGACTGTTCTTATTAAGTTATCTTTCATCTAGAAAACATAAAGCCTAATAAGAAGGCAAAGGTGTTAGAAAAACATCATTGTTGCTTTGGTGGTTTGTATTTTCCTAATCAGCTTTTAATTTTCTGGTCCAAATGGCAAGTGATAATTGTCTTAGGAATTAAGGAGATCTTCTGAATCTAAAGTGAGTTGTTTTCATACCGGTAATTTTATCTTGCCCTTGGAAATAAAATGGCAAGATCAAGTTTCTTCTCCCTCAGGTAAGGCCAGGTGGGGAAACCTTTTAGGAAGCAGAGATATGGAGCTCACAGAGCTGATGCAGCACTGGGATGACCCAGTAGACAGTGAACAACTGTACTATTGCTCATTAATTCTTGTCTTATAATTATTAGGCTGGGGAGTCTAACTTGCTCATTTGCAATTCTTCATGGTGATGTAAGATGCATCTTGCAATTATTTCCGTGGAAAACTCAGGTGCCCTCTGGCATCTGCAAGCTGGCAGCAGGGTGAGCTCACCTGGGCAGTGGGTCAGGAGCTCTGGGGGAGGTGAGCATGACCCAGTCCTGACACATCTCCAGATTGCTTCTCCCACCCCCACTATTGTCCATGCCTCTTAAAAGAAAAGCCCAAGCCCTCCTAAAGCAAACAAGCAAGCAAGAAAACCAGAAGGATGAATATGTCAGTCGAAGCACTTCCCTGCAGACTTTAGGAGGGGCTGAAAGTAACAAGGAAACCTGCATGTATACCACCTTGGAAAAAAAATGGTTTTTTGGAGAGATGAAAAGCAAGCCTATCCCACTTGAGAAAATCCTTATGGGGGCCAGCAAAAATGTCAGCGTTTTTTTCCCCATTACAAATATGAGACTTCTGATTTTTTTTTTTAATTGCGCAGCAGAATGAATCCTAGATTTATTTTTTTTTTAATTATGGAAAACAAAAGAGATCATATGACTTAGCCTAAGGATCAGGGTCAGGGCAGCCTTTTCACTGAAGGAGGTACAAGTCCATGCTCACATTTTTGCCCTGATGGGTGTTTTCTTTCTTGTAAAAAGTATCATCAAATACAGCAACCTCCATGGCAGGAGGTCATGACTGCATCACTTTCTCACTGAAATATCAGCCTTGCTAGAGAGAACATCATTGAAGAAAAGGTTCTTTTGTGATGGTACGTTTCAGGATCAATGAGTTACCATTTCCCTGCTCAACAGGCCATTCCCTCTTCACTCCCTGCTCACCTTCCTAAGTGGCTTGGGTTTCTGGGATTGATATCTCCTTGATAGGAGAGAGCTTTTCCTTTGAGCCACATCCTTAGGGAAGACTTTGGGGTGCAGGTAGAGACTGCCATGCTCCTCTGGCAGCTCTGGTCTGGTGGGTTCAAGTTTTGGAGAAATGCTGCTCATTTGGAGAAATGCTGAGACAATATCAGCCTGTAGGAGTCTGAACTGGGCCCATGACAGTAGCAAGGGGACCAGGAGGCAGTTGGTTCAGCACCAGCCAGCTGTGGATACCCTGGGTCCAGGGAGGGAGACCAGGGTCCTTCAGCCCCTGTGCCTCATTAGTGTCCCCATTTCTGCAGGAATGTGTGGTAGCCATGCCAAGCATATTGAGAAGAGCCTTCTTCCTTATTTTTATCCTGTATGGTAGCCTTTTTTTTTTTTTTTTTTTTTTCCTGGAAACCTTTTCAGAAAGCTGATGGCCCATCTACTCAAGAGCCAACACAAGTTTTTACTTAAGGTGAGGGAGCAGGTTTGAATATGGACTTCCAGATGTAGGTTTCAGATAAGCGAGTCTGAAAGAGACAGCCTCGATTGCCCCTTTGTCTCAGGGCATGATGCCCCCATTAGCAAATTAAAACATCTTTTATGTCCCCTCTTGTCAATGCAGCTCCCACTGGAAAAAAATTTGTTTCAGAGCCTGAGCAATGAATTATTTGTCTGACAGAGATGCCAGATCACAGAGGCAATTTACTTTTTATGTGTAGCTTGAGCTGTTCTTCCTTCCTTTTGATGTTTCAGGTAAAAGGAAGAGAATAGTTGTATCATTTTAACACTTTTTTACATCTCTCTCTGGGGTAATTCTTAAGGTATTTGCAAGGTCAAAGCAATAAAAGCAGATATGGGATACTGTAGTTCATGCTGTCCTACAAATGTAATATTGTTCTGTGCAATATTTTTTCACAACAATACAAACTGTGACCAAGGGTATTTTTCATCATCTCTGCGTTTCCATTTGCTTGTAGTTCTCTAAGTTAATACTCTCCCTGTACTTGTGCTACCACCCTTGTTTTTCAGTGATGGGCTCAGGGAAGCTTCGTTCCTTCCAAAAGAAAAACTCAGACAGCAGCTTTTTTCACAAGGCCAGAGCCCAGCTGACCTCTGCTGCTGAACTTTGATACCTGTGAGGCCCCACAGTTAGGATGCTTACATGTTGATCACAGCTAAGAAGGAGTTAGCAACATTAGGAGCACGCAAAAATTATCTAATAAGTCCATGCAAAAAAGCTATAATAAACTTTGGAGAAGGAGTTTCACAGGGTTTCTCTCATAAACCTTGGGAACTCCATCACTGTTGTTAGTTGTGAAGATCTTGGATGTGGGTTTGTGATGGGTGCCAATGTGCAGCTACTCAGGAGTTATATTTTTAACTGCAGACCAGCAAACAAAAGTCCTTCTTAGAATATTCTGGCAAAGAAATGTGTATGGAAGTACTGAAATGGTGAAGTTTTCTGATGCTGTCCCTGTGCCTTTCCCTCTCACAAATTGAAGTTGTGTGTCCTGAAATATATCTGCACCAGTGATAAAATCAAAGACATGCAGAGACACTAAGACATCCCCCCCCTTACAACATTAAGCAACATGTATTTCTGTACTTCAATTAATGTATTTGTTTTCCTCCTTTTTTCAAACTTTAAAAAGAAAGCTTATTAGTCTATGATAGAAAATTATCTTTTGGACTGTGTTAAATACTGAAGCCACAGAATTAAAATAACAGCTAAGATTACCCAGTGAAAGCTGTGAGCTTTAGCTTAAACCACCATCTAGAGTAACCACATTGTTTGTGTGTTCTCTGTGTTCATTCCATTTACTCCTGAATACTGTAACTATCATGGCAGTGCTGCCTTATCTTTTAAGTAAATTATCAAATTCAAAGTCTGACTACCACACATGATGCTTTTTCTCCTTGGACAGCGGGAGTATAAGTGTTTTCTTCCTGTGGATTTATTTATTTGTATCTGCCAGTTCTTGGTAAGCAGCCGCACAGACAATACGGAAGGGCCTTTTGCCTGGGAGGAGAAATATTTGGGTAATAGGGTCCCAGGCGTCTCTTTTCCTATTCCCCCAGGCCAAATTTGAGCCTCTCAGTCTGCAGGAGAGAGAGAAGCTGAGACAAGGAGTCTCTAGCATTTCTCCCTGCGGTTGCCACTGGGAAAATAGTCTTCCTTTTCCTGTCAGCTTGTGTGTATATTCTTAACAGCTTTTAACGAATTTGCCCTGAAAGGCAAATATGGCTGTAATTAGCAACCCCCTCTAGTCATGATGGGGCTTGCTGTGTGTTGCACACCTGATCTGCACAGACACCAGCCTGTGTTCTACACCTCCTCTCCGGAGACACCCACACAGCCTCGGCAAAGATGCGAGTCAGGATCTGCCGGGGGTGGATGAGCTGCCGGAGATCCCAGATTTCTCAGGAGGGATTGCGTGGGCACAGCAAAAAATACTCCTCCTGCTCCTTCCCATTCACTGTTGCACGCCATCCCGCAGGAGAGAGGCATTTGCTTCAGTCAAAGCGTGGCAGAACACAAAGGGAAGGTGCAGCATCTGTTAACTCATTAGGAACTAATTGCTCTTAATGATTAGGGGTCATAACTGGACATGCTTTTTCCTGATTCTTGGCTGATTGTCCAAGCTTTGCGTGTCTTCACACAGCATCCAGGGACAAAAGTGATCCAAGATCCCTTGTTGTGTGGAAAGGATTAATGTGTGACACATAGTATGGTAAAGGTATAAATTAACATGCTTGAAAATTGGCAGCAAGCTCAAGATCAGCCTGGTATGGCTTAGTAGATATTTTCAGGTATTATCTCAGCTGAGGAACTATGGCCCTACTGCCAGAAACTTCCAGCATCTCCCTTCCCTCACTCCTGTGTTATAAAAATGAAGAAAGCTTTGGTTTTAAATCGAAAGGAGAAAAAAAAACCCCAAACAACAACAACACCACCACCACCAAAAAAATGCTGCCAATTTATGGCACTGTACTTGAATAGGGGAATAAAATAATTAAATTAAACATTGGGAATAGGCTGCCTTGGAGTTCTAATCTGTCCATATTCAGTACTTTCAAATGACTTTTCCAAGTAAAAAAGTATTTCCCTTATGTTTTACATATTGCTACATAGAATGATGGACTGCAGGGCGAAAGAAGTGTGTTTACATACAAAACATAACCCTGCGTGCATATTTATATAGAGAGACACAAAAATATTTTATGTATATACATATAGCTTGACACTTTCCACATTTTATGTAAATAAATGCCAAATGGATGGAGAAGGCCCTATTATACATTAATGGGCTATATTTCTTCATTTTCCAAATCTGTCTAGGATTGCACATAAGCACCTCAAACAGCAAACATCTGGGTGGCTTGAAAACAACTGAAACATGTTTTCAATGTAAAATATCCTTACTGTAACTTTACAGATTCAAGCTTCACCATTGAAATTTTTGGTCCTGAGCATCCTCAGACCTGATTTACAGTAAATGTGATCATTTTTGCAGTATCAGTGGGGACACAGTCTTAATGAAATGAATATATTTAAAGTCTAACAAGCTCTTTCTTAACTAGGATTCAGTTTAACAAACATATGCATTAAGACTATATACTTGGAACTTTTCCAGGCAACTGCACTGTCAAAGCCAAAGCCTTTGTCCAACTCACATGTTTGACAGTTCATACAATGGCATTACTATTTTCCACCTCCTACCTCTAGATTTAGGGCTGTTTATCTCTGATTCTCTTTTGTTTCTAGGTTTCAAAGTGCAATTTCCTGCAGAAACGAATGTAGTCATAATTCAGGTTGTCCACCCACCCACTCAGCTACCTGTCTCAGCTAGCCCAGTTGCTGGAAGCAACCTATGAAGCAAGTTCATAGCTTGATGCTGGAGTGATATGATCTTTGCTTCATCTACTTCGTGTTTGAAAATGTAAATGTTAGTGGCTCTCTCAAATACTGGAGCACTGCTCTCTCATGTAGGTTGCGTGCTCAAATGTGGCACAAAGTGGTAATTGTACTCTTCTGGGAGACTAAAAAGCATTGTAGTGTCTGAGACCTGGAAAATTTAAAACTAGTTTACATTTCCTAGGACTAAAGTGTTGCAACTGTATCCCAACCATTTGCAATTTGGTGCTGAAAAATCCCTAGGGCACATTATGTGCTGTAACAATACCATTAAATATGTTGTATTATGCTACAAAAACAATTTGTGCCTCCTTTTCCTGTCTCTTTTTGCCCCTCAGAAAGAAATCTAGTACATGAATATGTAACATTTGTTCTTACCCATAATTATTCATTTGAAAAAAATGAAATAAATTAGCACGTGTGTTTATAATGGAGATTGCAGCTTTTCTTTCCCCCAACCATTTAATACCACTTAAAATACCAAATTTGGCTTCTTCCTTGAGTTTACCTTCTTAACTCAGCAGTTTGCTTGTTGACAACAAAAAGCATCTGGCACTTCCTTCAGGAGGCAGATCTGGGTTTTCTCAGTGGATCATAAAACCACAGAATCACACAATGGTTTGAGTTGGAAGGTATTTGAGTACATCACCTAGTTCCAACCCCTCTGCATGGGCAGGGACACCTCCCGCCAGACCAGGTTGCTCAAAGCCCCATCCAACCTGGCCTGGAACACTTACAGGGAGGGGACAGCCACAATATCCCTGGGCAACCCGTGCCAGTGTCTCACCACCCTGATAGTGGAGCACTTCTTCCTAATGTATAACCTAAATCTACCCCCTTCCAGTTTTAAGCCATTACCCTTTGTCCCATCACTAGATGCCCTTGTAAAAAGTGTCTCCCCAGCTTCCTTTTAGGCCCACTGGAAGGCTGCTCTAAGGTCTTCCTGGAGCCTCCTCTCCTCCAGACCAAACAACCCCAAGTCTCTCAGTTTGTCTTCATAGGAGAGGTGCTCCAGTCCCCTGATCATCGTTGTAGATCTGCAAGATCTGGTGAGGAATGTGGAGATGTTTCAGCTTCCCGTGCTGCTTCATGTTGGTCCTCTCCCTGGCTCTGCTTTTGGCTTCTCCATCTACATCTTTCCCCAAGTAACCTGATCTATGGGGATCAAGCACTAAGCAGTATGGACATAAGCCAGGCCACTGATCCCCATCCCTCTTTCATTCAGCAGCTGAGACGTAGCCCTCAGTTTCTCCATGGGAGGATTTCTCAGCAAGCCCAGAAGTGCTGGGGCTCAGAACTGGTTTCTCATCTCTCACAGATTTTTATGAAGGCTGCAAGGCCAGGCTGCTCCATGCCATTGATCTTCTCAAAGGGAGGGAAGATGTGTGCTGTGAGAGTGTGTGGTGTGAGTGCACGTGCACCTCTCCCCCTCTCTTTCTTTAGACCTCCAGGCATGGCTCTCATGTAACTTTATTCTCCTTACAAGCTCTTCTGTTCTTGTTTTGGCAATGCACACAAATACCTACTGATGTTCATAAACAATCACTGGTTCTGTCTTTTCAGGTAAAATACCAAGATAGCATGGCTCACCTGGGGGAACGTAAATGGACTCATGTGTTCCCTTTTCTCGTGGTAGGTATTTACATGCATACAGGTCTCTCCAGCATGCAAAAATAACTCTGTGCTGCTTGGGTCTTGGCAGACAGCTGTGAATTGTCGTGGTACAGCTATGGATGATATAGGGAATGAACACCAGTCCAGTGCTCAGTTTCCATTCAATAAAACACTAAGGCATGTTCTGTTTTAGACTGAGGCTGATGGGTGGGAGAGGGAAGAAGGACCCAGGATGGAGCAAAGGCAGAAGGCACTGGAAGAACTGATTAGTTTGAGTGTCACAGGAAGCACAGCTCTATCGTGGCTGAGGCCTGAGGCAGCTCATTATTTCAGGTTGTTATACTTGTGCCTTGCAGTCACATTTACAAAGCCTCATTGGAACTGGGAGGGGCAAGGGTGCCAACTCAGGCTTTTGCAGCCCGGGGAGTGTGACAATTAATAGGAATCACAATACTTCAATACTTGGAGGAGTAGCTGTGCCAACAAGCACGAATGTCAGTGCTCTGGGAAACTCCTAGCAGAACCAGGTTACTGTAAGCCACGCAGTGCCACTTCTGGTGCCAGCTCAGGGGGTTTCACACTGCAGTCCCATCCTCACCACCTTCTGAGCCACCACAGCCAGGCAAGGGGAGGGGGCGAGGAGTGGGGAAGGAAGGCGGTGGCAGTGACAGTGACAGTGCTCTGGGATGCTCTCTGGTGACAGGTCTCCCTGGTGTACTCCGCCAGCGCCGAATACTCCAACTGTGGTGAGAACGAATACTACAACCAGACCACCGGGATGTGCCACGACTGCCCCAAGTGTGAGCCGGGCGAAGAGCCTTACATGGTAATTCCAGCATCCTCTTCCAGATGTTGAGTACTGAATGCAAAAAAAAAAAAAACAACAAAACAAAAAAACAAAAACAAAACCCAACCAAAAGAAAAAAAAAAAAAACAAAAAACAAAAAACAAAAAACCAACCCCAAAAAAACAAAAAGAAAAAAAAAAACCCACAGCCAAAAAAAAACCCCAAACCCAAATGTTTGTTACATGGCAGTATATATGGATAGGAGAGAAAACGAGGAAGGAGCAAGGTAACACACACGTGTGTCCTGGTAAACCCCATCCCAGGAGCAGCCCATTAAAAGCAGTATTGTAAAAGCTGTAAGGTAGAAGTTTCACCCTCGCTCTCAGACACTCTGTTCTCCTCTCGATAGTTATTTAAAATCTGATGCTGCCATTCCAGCACGGTGTGATAAATTGGTTAGTCTGGCATGCTCGCTGGCCCCCCACGCTGAGAATTTAATTTTGCTCTCCCACTAAGATATTTTGGCACTGGAGGAACTTGGATGCTTATGCAACATTTTAAATTATGGTTCCTAAGTAACCATTTGATTTACAGCAGATAATTGTTGCTTATTAAAAAATAAATTACTGAAATCCTGTTTGGTTTTAATGGGATAAACATCCTATTGCAAAAATTTCACACAGTTGGTAGTCCTGAACAAATATGTTTGAATAATAACCAGTTGGGTTTAGTTTTATTTAATCTAAATGTAACATTCAGCTGCAATGTGGGTTCAAGGGTTACAAAATTTCATCCAAACATTGCCTTTTGTGATATTCCCTCTGGCCTCTCCAAGAGTGAAAGAAAGATCACTGATATCTTTGCTGCAGTTGTGTTTCCCCTTTAATCTTTTTTCTATTCTTCAATTTTCAGGTCACTTTCTATCTAAGCAGCAGCTGGAATGCACTTTCATAGCTTGCTGGACTATGATACAAATATCTGGGGAGTGGGGTGTTTTCAAGGAGTACAACATTCTGGTTACCCTTTTCCTTCTCCAGAACACTGTGGGCCGCATCCCTGTGTCCCTCCATAGCCTTTTTAGGGCAGATGCAAAGGGACCAAACAACAAACAGACTGAACATTTCCTTTTGCTAGAAGCTGGTGAGGGGTGCAAGCCTGCTTTTCAGTGGCTTTGTGTTGTTGCAGACGTGTGGATACGGCACCAAAGATGAGGACTATGGCTGCATCCCCTGCCCTTCAGAGAAGTTTTCCAAAGGAGGTTACCAGATATGCAGGAGGCACAAAGACTGCGAGGGGTTTTTTCGAGCCACGGTCATGACACCTGGTGATCAGGAGAATGATGCAGAATGTGGTCCCTGTCTCCCAGGGTAAGGATTTAACCTTGGACTTTTGCTTTACCCAAGGCACTGCAAAATAATTCTTTAATGTCAAAATCTCTGACAGCCTCTCTTCATAGCCTGGTTGACTGTAGGTACAGTACTGCTAAATGATGCTTTTCAGTCTCTCACAAAAACCCCAAACATTTAAATGCTTCAAAAGTGTGGGTGAATGTAGCATATCAGAAGATGTCATTAATATTACTGAAATCTCATGGAAGAAACAACTGTTTGGAAAAACTAGAAGACCTGAAACTTCTCTTACTGGAAGAAGGAAGGGAGCAGCTCAGGTACCCAGGCACAGGTGTGTGATGCCATTTTAGATGCTTTGAGGAGTCCAGCTTGGCCTCCAGCTATGGCCTCAGAGGGCCACGTGTAAGTCCTGCATCCTACAAATGAGGTCCATGAAGATGCCTTGGATAGCCTGTAGGGTCGATGCCGGCACTAGGGTATATTTAGGAATATGAAATATCTCCTCTCCAGATGTGAGCAGCTGGCAAATTTGTTAGCAGTTGACAGCATTAGCTAGCATAGCTGTTAGGTGAGGTTTAGCAAGGCATTTTAGTCTCTCAGGGTCCAACAGAAAGGGGTCTAAGGAGCTGCTAATGTGGTGTGTGTGCTGTTGTTCAGATTAAAAACAAGTTCCAGGGCTGGCTGAAGTGGCTTAAAGCAGAGGCTGTTTATAAAGTCTACCTTTTTAATGGTCTCTTATGCTCAGTATAATTCTGATAGCAATAGTGAGGAAGCAATTGCTACACTGAATATGTTAACAATATATTTTTTTACTATATTAACTTTTAAAGTGTGAAACTCAAGCATACATTTGTTTTCTAAATTTTTTTTTTTTTTTTTTTTTTTTTTTTTTTTTTTTTTTTTTTTTGTAGGGTAATTAAATAGTTTGAAACACAACCTGACCTCACATACCTTTTCTTTCTCACCTTTCACATACCAGGGTGACTCTTTGGTTTAGAAGTGTAATTCCTACTGACTCCTGCTTTGGAGCAGCTTGCAGATGCTGTATAACCCACACTACTTACAGTACAGGAAGCTCTCTTAAAGTGGCCCCCCCCAAGCTTCCAGGTTTATCCTCTCAGTAAGTCTGTGTGAAATTTTCACAGTTTACAAATAAAAAGTAGGATTTGCTTTGCTGCCAGCCAAGCAGAATGATGATGTGATTTGCAAAGAACTCCCTCTTGACTTCCCCTCATACATCATAAAGAGCAAAAAAGTTAAATAGGGGCCACAGTTGCTGTTTTGCAATTTTTGTCAGGACTAATGAGGTCACCCAGGTGGGAGCAGGGTGCTAGCTGAAAATAATCAGCTTGCACAGCTGGTGCTTGGGGAGTAATTTCAAAAAACATGGTGTTTGCACAGGTGTAACCTGTAGCAGAAGCTGGAGTCTGGCTGTGTGCCACTCTGTGTGTGACTCTCAGGTCCTGGGACTCTCAGGTCAGCAGTTAGGGAGAAAAAACACTCTTACTCCAAGCTAGAGGAGGTGGAATTCTTAAGACATATTAAATATGGACTAAAACAAGCTCTGAAGCTGACTTGGCTGTTTGTGCAACCTAGAGACCCCGGAGGTTGCTCCTCCTGTGTGGGGGTGGGCTGAGTGCTCCCTTGCCTGGGCAGTAAACCTCAAAGTGCCCCTGAGTCAATGAGAGGGAAAAATGGAAATTTCCTTTTCCAAAGGACTGTGCTCCCGTAATGCACCACAGAACTTCCCCATGTAGCAGCCCACATGCTGCAGTCTGTGTTTGGAGGCATCTCACCCCTTTTCTGGTTTTCACCAGCTCAGTAAAGCAGCCTGAAGAAAAGATGTATGTGTGCCACATTCTGACCAGAAGTTTTTAAGCAAACTAGCAGCCTTTTTCCAGTGGCTGCACACCCAATCTTATGCCTTAAAATAGGTGCTGGATAATTATGTATTTTTCTTCTGGTTTTTTCACTCTTACTGATCAACAGTTTTAGGGAAGAGGGAGACCTTTGCTACAAGAGATTGGGTCATTGACCACTTCTCTGTGTACAGTTGTCTTCCATACAAAATAGGAATAACACTATTTGTCTCACTCACAAAAAGGATGCAAGAGTCTGCACCAGGGAAGAATTTAAAGGCTTAGTTGTGAAGCTGTGATCCTCAAAACCAGAGCTCAGCTGTCAGTAAACTATAGATGTACCTAGACCTAACCTCGTGGAGCACAGCAGTTTTCATCTGCTCCTGCCAGAATCATTTTCATCATAGTAAATAGAATAGATTCACAGAATCTTTCCAGCTGGAAAAGACCTTTAAGATCATCCAGTCCAACCATTAACCTTAGTCTACAGAGTCCAGTGCTAACCATATTCCTAAGCACATCTATACATCTTTTATACACCTCCAGGAATGGTGATTCAACCATCACCCTGGACAGTGCATTCCAGTGTTTAATAGATTTTCAGTGAAGAAGTTTCTTCTAATATCTAATCTAAACTTCCCCTGGCATCTCATTCCTTCCTACCCAGCAGCCCAGTTTGAGTAAGCAGGGAAGGCTTTCTGGTCTGCCTTACTTTTAGAGACATACTCCCAAGGATATTGTGGTTGCCTGTTGAAAATGTTAATATGTCAGACCACAAAAAAATCCCTGGGTTTGCCTAGAGCATTAAGTGCAAAATTATCTCAAAGCTTCCAGAAATCCTAGTATACACATTTGTAACAATATCATATGCCATGACGTTATCCAGATTGACATAAATGGACGTGCTTTTTCTTTTAAAAGTTAAAGATAAAAATGGATCTGTTTGGCTTTTAGGTAAGTATCTGCAAATAAATGCTGGCAGCCTTTTCTGAGTTGACATTATATTGAGGTTAGTACAGAAGTCTAGTTTTTATTGTGTCTGACCAGAGGTGGGGCCAAGCCACACATAAAAGAATCACAGAACTGTCACAGCTGGAAAGACCTTTAAGATCACCAAGTGCAACCATCAACCCAGAAAAAAACACCATGCCCACTAGACCATGTCCTGAAGTGCCACATCTACATGGTTTTTTAATACCTTCAGGGATGGTGGCTCCACCACCTACTCTTTCAGTAGAGAAAATCACAGAAAATACCTAGTCTAAGCCATTCCTGGTACAACTTCAGGCCATTTCTGTCAGTCCTATCATTATTTACTTGGGAGAAGAGGCCAACACACAGCTTCCTACAAGCTTCTTTTGGGTAGTTGAAGAGAGCAATAAGGTCTCCTCTGAGCCTCTTCTTTTCCAAACTAAACAATCCCAGTTCCCACAGCCTCTCCTCACAGGACTTGTTCTCCTGACCCTTCACCAGTTTTTGACTAGAATGGGTCAGAAATGCGGAAATTGGGTGCAACCCAGACTGTTTCCCTCAGTGGAGTGATCCAGTAGGTGATCCAGTGGCCATTCTTTTAAGGTGGCCAGAAGTGGAAACCCAGAGGAGTACAAACAAGGCAAATGTATATGATGCAAGTCTCCCACCCAACACCTATTTTCAGCTCAGAGTAAGTCTTGGTCTCCTCAAAAGATGAAATTGCAAAGGCATCATTTTATTTCAAAGCATAGTTGGAGATGCTTCTCCTTTTCATGTGTTTGTCCATGATTACAGCAAATCCATGTTCAGTTCTCTTCTCTTCTCTGAGGTTTTTGAGGAGAAGGAATGAGCTCTTTCCTCTGTTTTCTGAATGGAAAGCTTTAGCCAGTGAACTTCTAAGGAAATAAACTCCTTCACTGCAGTTCTGCAGAAAGCAGCAGCTGCCTCCACCTATGTGCTCACCACGTCCCTCTTGTCTCTTTGCAGACTGTCCCATGCTGAGAACATCCCCCCCAAGTCCCAGATACCTTGTTCCCTGCAGGAGGGGAGGCCTGAATCTGGGGCCAAGTACCTGAGTGTGACATGACTTCCCCTAGATTAACCTGAGATAAATGACCATTATCTTAAGCAGGAAAACACTTAAGTCTGTTTTTCAGCCTACCCTTTACTCTTGGATTTTGCCTTTAAAAAGGAAAAACTTCAAAATCTGAGCCTGGCAGATGTTAAGGAAAGAGAAGTGTAATGAGACTCATAATGGAAGAGGAACCCCACAAAAATTCATTATTTCATTGCTGGGCTGCTTCTTCTCCATAGTTAGTGATATAAAGGAGAATTTAATTTATTATTTGGTAGATTGCAAAAGAGTCAGAAACATAAATCTGCTGCTGGTACTTCACAGGAGTGAATCATTAGTGTTTGCAGCTGCAGAGATTCCTACTCACATGGGTGAACATTTGCTTGCCATGAACACCTTGGGTTTTTCTTTACGAGTCCTCTTCCATTCCACATTGTGGCAAAAACCAAGGAATATCCCACCAGCTTGATTTAATTAATTGTTTGTCTTTCCTAAACCACTGTGGCTATTAGACTGCCCTGATTTTTTCTTCATAGGTTTTTATGTATCTTTGGCCTGCCACTCTTTCTGTGTGTGTGTGTGTGGTTTGGCAGCCCTTTCCTACTTATTTCTTAACTGCTGCATAAACTAATCTTACACATGCACCTATAGAAGTGGAAAGATCAAGTTTTGCTCCTGAAAAATGGGTAGAGTGGCAGATAGGGCACAACACACAGGGGGAAGGGTGAGGGCAAATCTTTTAAAAACAGTAAGAAAGAGAGGAGAAAACATGTTCAATTTACCTTTTCTCTGTGGTACTTCCAGCCCTCTTGCACTGCTGTGTACTCAGTTTCCTGGACCCTTACTTGTAGGCTGGGTCATTCATTAATAGCCACCTGATTTTGATGGGCAGTTTCAGCAATAAATTCCTAACAATAAATACATTTTCCAGAAAAAACCATGCTGCACATGCATAAACAGGTAGGGGAGACCTGAGAAAAGATTTCTCATTGTGTAAAGTATTTACTGTGTTGAGAACTTGTCTACATAGAATGGCTTAAGAATTTATTGATTTTTTTAATTAAAATTTGTAATGATTTTCAAGTTGATTTGTAAGGACATACCCATAGCATCCCCTGTGCAGGATTTTGATGTGATTTACTCATTAGGTTGCCTGTGGATCCAATTCTTGCATAACCAATTAGCTTATTTCAACACTGACTTTGTTTGCAGCCCAGAAGTTCAAATCATGAATACTTTTTCTGCACGTTGTAATTCCACTATCAAGGACTAACTCATAAACTACAGCAAGAAAGTTAAAAAAAAAAGCCAAACCAAACCAAAAACCAACAACAAAACAACCTGTAAAATGTAATCTGGCTTTCTCTCTAAGGGTGTTGTTTTCCTGTATTTTAGATTCTGGTTTGGTTCTAATGTTATGGAGATTATTCTTACAGTGTTTTTGAAGAAAATTTCCCAACCATGTCCAACTGGTGATCTTGGCTGAAAGATTACTGCTTCACAAAGAGCAGAGTAGAGGAAATGGGATTGATTCCTAGTGGATAAAAGGGTGACCATGGGCCAGCAATGTGCCCTTGTGGTGTGGTTGGTAGGTCGAGAGAGGTTCTCCTTCCCTTTTATTCTGCCCTGGTGAGGCCACATCTGGAATACTGTGTCCACTTCTGGGCCCCTCAGTTCAACAAGGACAGGGAACTGCTTGAAAGTCCAGCACAGAGCAACATAAGATGTTGAAGGGAGTGGAACATCTCCCTGATGAGGAAAGGCTGAGGGAGCTGGGGCTCTTCAGCTTGGAGAAGAGGAGAATGAGGGGTGACCCCATCAATGTTTATAAATATGTAAAGGGAAAGTGTCAAGAGGATGGAGCCAGGCTCTTCTCAGTGTTGCTGAATGATAGGACAAGGAGCAATGGGTGCAAGCTGGAGCATAGGAGGTTCTGTGTAAACATAAGGCAAAGCTTTTTCACTGGGAGAGTGACAGAGCACTGGCACAGGCTGCCCAAGAGGTTGTGGAATCTTCTGCTCTGGAGACTTTCAAAACCCACCTGGCTGCATTCCTGTATGACCTACACCAGGTGATTCTGCTCTGGCAGGGGGGTTGGACTTGATGATCTTTTGAGGTCCCTTCCAGCCTCTAACATTCTGTGATTCTGAAATTCCCTTATTTTGAAAAAACCTGTTTCAGGGCCTGCTGTAAACTGAAGTTTGAACTCAGCAGAGAGAATTGTGTTATTTTAGGAAATTATACTACTTCTTGTCATGTAGGCTTGATGGTTAATTAATTGCCTTTTAGGAGGAAAGGAGGAAGAGAAACACTGTCTCTATTCAGTCAGTTCAAAAAAAGAAAAAGGAAAATCTTTGTATCAAATTGCTTATATTTTTTTTTCAAATGATTTTATCTCAGTATAATTGGTCCCTGCTAAACCATGCTTAGTTGTAGCATAATTTCCACTGTTTCACCTCACTTTGCCTTCCTTTTCAGTTACTACATGCTGGAAAACAGACCTCGAAACATCTATGGGATGGTTTGCTACTCCTGCTTGCTGGCGCCTCCTAACACCAAGGAATGTAAGTGTTTGGCAATTTCTGTGCCTTTCATCAAGTTTTTTTACTTGGAATCATCTGGAAGCTCTATATGAAGTCTTTCAGCAACGGTGATTATGTCCAAACAATAAGTCTGTCTCAGGTAAAGCAATTTCTGCTTCCAGGCAACCTCACCAACAAAGGGAGCAAACATGGAACATTTGGGGAGAGATCAAAAACTTTGATTTTAGGACCTGCTAATGTTCAGTTGGGCTCCAGTTTTCATCTGTTAGGATATCCTGTCCAGGGCTTATTATGTTTACTTAATTAGAAGGCAAATGCCGTCAGAAATCTGTATATTATTTTAATTTGGTTTAGGTTTAGCTATGAAGAAAACATGTGACACTTTGTAGATCCTAGGAAAAGTGCAATCCACCATTGGTTTTAAAGTCATAAAAGGGTCGACAATGGCACGGGAAGTTCCCCAGAGAAACTTGATCCATCTAAACCCAAAGCCCTGTCCATGCTCTGTTCTTTTAAAAGTCTTTATCGTGAAAAATAATTGCAATATTTTGCCTGCCTGAAAGCAAAGCTTGACACAGAAGTCACCCAGCATTTATCTGTGTGCAGAAATAGCAATTACTGAGTTCAGATGCTGCTGAACTGTGTATTGCTGGTGTTCTGCAAGCCACTTCAAAGGAGGATGGGATGAGGGAATCCTCAAGTGCAAGAGCTCAGGTAGAGCCAGGAGATAAATACCATGTCACAGAGCTCCTGGTGAGTGAGGAGCCAGGGGGAAGCACTTCCCTGAAGTGTCTGCACACAGAGGGGCTGCTCTGCTGCAAAGATGCTCACCAGGTCCTGACACATGGACCTCTGCCTGAGCCAGAGATGGTAAGGGAGGGCTGTCTAAGAGTGACTTGGGTGAGATAAGGTCTGTGTTGGGAGGTGAGGTAAGGATGCTGGGATGACCTGAGTGTAAGGTGTGGGTAAAAAGATGGAGAGGTGAGTGCAAACATGAGGTTAGGACTCTCAGTGGGCGATAAGGGTATATGGGAAGAGGAAAGGATGTGAACATACCTTCTAACGTGACTTCTCCTACCTTCTCAACGTGCAAGTTGATGGGAACACAACCATGTCTGCTGCTAGTCAGTAGCCAGAAATAAATCACTTCCTCAGCTCTGATAGTCTGTCTCAAACATGTGCTGAAATGAGTGGGCTTTTTCTGTAGTTTCAAACATGTTGTAGCTTACTGGGTTGGCAAGGAGCTACCAGAAGATCTTACAATTACTAAGCAATTAAAAAAAAACAACAAATATTTGTCTTTTAAAGGAGGTCCTATATGGAATGTCTTTAGCTCTGTGATGAAAGTATGAATTGCACAACTGATTAACCACATGCAATTTTTAACTTGACAAACAGAAGAATAAATATCTGTTATCTTTGGAAGGAATTTAGGCAAGTGCATAAACCAAAAAATTGACTGGGTACTAAGGCAGGAGAAAACATTAGTCCTAGAAAGAGTAGAATTACCATTTTAATCAAGTCTGTGAAACCAACCGTTTGATTACCAATATTAAAAAAAGTGGGAAAGCTTCTTAAAATCTAAATCCCTCGAATTGTTAAGCTCAGGTAATTTGGTTTATGATGTCTAAGCCTCTGGACACTATTTGGAATGACAGCTCTTTAATTCATATGCAATAATTTGTACTCCATATGGAAAATCAGCCTTGCCACAGGAATCTCTTGAAGGGTTCATTGCTGTGGCAGGCAGCATAAAATTTGGAATTAGCATATGATCAAAAATAAATCCTTTTTATCAGATGTTTCACTGTCATCAGATTATACCAGTCAGAGCAAGGAAAAGGCATCATGTCAGTGTTGCTCAACTGCATAATTTCATGAGGTTTGCAACTTTCAGACTCTAAGCACACAGCCTTTGTGTGAGCATGCAGTTTCTGCCATATGAAGGAGAATCTCAGCTCTTTGATAGAATCATAGAATCAATCAATGCCAGGTTGGAAGTGACCTCGAAGATCACCTGGCCTGACCTTTCTGGGTAGGAACATGGTTTAGATGAGAATTAGAGCCAGCTTTGTTAAGACTTGTATGTTTAACAATTTAGGAGTGCTTCTTTGGGAAGGAAAAGTGTTAGCCATGCACATGGTCTGAGAAAGGTCTTTGCATCTGCCATTCCTCAGGTTTGTCAGCACCCATCAAGCTGCTGATGGATTTTCAGCTGGTTGCATATGTTAGTGCTGGCTTCTCAAAGCAGTCCTTGTTTCAAACCTCCACTGGATCCACATTCCTGGGGTGATGCTGGCTCAGTTACCATGTATGCCATTCAGCTTGTACTAAATTTCATGCTCTGTTTTTTAAGTGGCTTCCTACCTGTGCAGAGATGGCAGCCATGGGTTGTCCAGGACACACATGAGGGACTCAGTAGGTTCTAGTCCTTCCTTTGTCATTTGTGAACTGTTCATCCCACAGCTTAGCACTGTTATTTAGAGCAGGAATGGTTTCTCTCTGCAGAACCACTTCTGTGTAATAGGCCCCTTGCTCACCTCTCTGGCTGTCATGGTGGAGAAACTAGAAGATTTTAGACAGTTCCAAACAGTACCAGGCATCTTCTGTTGCTTTCTTGAGACTTCAGAATAGTATGGAATAGGGTTCAGGAGCCAAAATTTTCCCAGGGTGCCTCTCCCCTAAAGCTATCTTTTCTTCAAATTGTCCTGCAGATGGCAGACTGCTGGAGTGACCCAGTGGGTTGCAAGGAAACAAAGGTGGCAAATTACTTAAAAACAGGAAGCCAGGAGTGACAAGCCAGAGTTTTTGCACTTCTAGATAGAAAAATGAGGGCAGATAAATCCCATTTCAGGCCTTCATAAAGTCAGAGGCTGGGTTGGGCTGCTGTGCTCTCTTTTGCTGAAAAATGCCTCACTGGGGGAGTGCCTGCCCCTCGTGTTGCAGAGAGAAAGAGGAAGCATGAAGGAGGTTGTGTATGTGTTTGTGTGTGTGTGTATGGTTGTCTGTGTGTTTGTCTGTGTGTCTGTGTTTCTGTGTGTGTGTGTGTGTGTGCGCTGCTGCCACTCGGAGACCTGCTCAGAGAATTTGCCTTACGATACAGTATATCTGGCAGAAAAGTATTTAGCTTTGATCAAAGGGTAAACAAATAGCTTTCAAGCCCAAGAGCCTGCTGAGGAACTTTCATCTCCTACACAGTCAATAAACCTTGAAATGGCTGAGGAAAGAAGATGAACACTCTGTGCTGCAGCATCTGGAAATATTAGTGTAAAAAGAACTGGAAGTAAGGAAGAAATTCCTGATGGGTCTGTTTCACTTTTCCTTTTTCTTTTCCTCTCTCTCCTCCTCCTCTCCTCTCCTCTCCTCTCCTCTCCTCTCCTCTCCTCTCCTTCCTCTCCTCTCCTCTCCTCTCCTCTCCTCTCCTCTTCCTCTCCTCTCCTCTCCTCTCCTCTCCTCTCCTCTCCTCTCCTCTCCTCTCCTCTCCTCTCCTCTCCTCTCCTCTCCTCTCCTCTCCTCTCCTCTCCTCTCCTCTCCTCTCCTCTCCTCTCCTCTCCTCTCCTCTCCTCTCCTCTCCTCTCCTCTCCTCTCTCCTCTCCTCTCCTCTCCTCTCCTCTCCTCTCCTCTCCTCCCTCTCCTCTCCTCTCCCCTTTTTTTTTTTTTTTTGTGAGAGATAGAAGAAGGAGACATTTCACAGAGAGTAGAGATTTAATTGAGGCAAACATATCACTGGGTTACATTGTTGAAGCTCTCTCTCTGGACTGAAGGATGAAAGCAATAGTGTTCTGCGGTCTGGGAACAGTACTAGGATTTAGCAGCAGCTTGTGGGCAACAAACAAATCCAGGGAAGGAGCTGTACCTCAGGGGGCATAAGGGCACATGCTGTGTAGCAAGAAAGCTTTTTCTTACTGGGAAAAGGGTAAACATCACCATAAGGGCTGTGATTCTTCATCCCTTGTGCACTGTGGAACACTTTGGTGTGACTTCTAGGCTCTTAGCACGCAGCTCCCTCGAGTTTGCTGTGTAGGAGCCTCAGGAGTGGTTTGCTGCACACAGGGGAGCACAATGCCAAAATATCAAAATGTGAGACCTGCAGCCGTGCACGAATCAGCTCACAAGCTATCAGTGACTCTTGCTGACAGTAAACTGGGGTATGATACCTCTGTGAGAAATAACAGTGCAGCAAAAGGTAGGGGGGAGCAGGTTTCCTATGCAAATCAAAGAATGAATGTAATGAGCACCAAGCCACTTGAAGATGTGCCTGCCCACAGTTAATAGTGCTGGATTTTCTGTTGACACCTCTGAAATTAGAGTTACTTGAGGCATCTGAGTACAAAGAGAGTTTTGTTGTTTTCATTTTTGTTCAGTTTTGTGTTTTGTTTTGTTTTTTGTCCAATGTAAAAATATATGCAAAAGGCAGAAGATTTAAACCTACGTGGAGCTTCTCTGGCAGAGATATAGAGTTATTGCTGGAAGAGATTTTGTCTTTTAGCAGCTGCAATTCTCTTTCATTTTATGTATATAAACTCTGCTCTTCTTTTCCAACTTTGATATTTGCCATCTCAGTTCAAAAGAAACGAGGAAAATAAAATGCTGCTACAAAGAGCTTGAAGAACTTTTGCTTCGAAGTTGTATTTACAGAGATACATCAAGCATGCAAATCCTTTTCCACTCACAGATTATTGATCTAGAGAACTTCTACAATTGGTTGAGGGTTTTCTTTTTAATCTTCTGTATTTAGTCACAACTGTGAATGAGCAGAAATTACTGTTATTTCCTCTCACCTTTTTTACTTGTTGTATAATAGAAAACAGAGGCAGCAATCAGTCTGTGTGAGTTTTTGTCTAACATCTATAGGTGATGACTGGAAAGTTTGAAAAAAAGAAGAAAACCAGAAAGAAAAGCAACAAAGGAAAAACAAAAAGTCATTTACCAGAAAGCAAATCTCATCTAGAAACAGAAAAGATTTTTTTATTATTATTATTGCATCATTAGAACTTCATAAAGAACTAAACAGATGAGATGGAACAATTGGCTAACAGATTGATGGCTTAATTTGATGAGCTATAATCAGGAGATCATGTCCATACCCATGTAATGAAGATTCAGCCTCCATAATTGAAGTGCTTAATACAAACAAGCCTACTGCCAAAAACACTTCTATTAGTGAAAAATAATTCTTCCAGAGGTACTTGTTTTAACTCTCCATTCTTTCTAGTATCCCTAATTTTCTTTTCTTGCCAGTTTTGTCCTTTTGTAATACAATCAACATGAAGATTTTTTCCTCCTTCTGTTTTAAATTATGCTTGCAAATGAGTAGGCTTGTTAGCTGGAACTAAGAAACTTTTATTTTGGTTTTGTTTTGGTTTTGTTTTGTTTTGTTTTGTTTTGCTTGATCTCCCAACACCCCGTTCCTCTTCGTATGTGGAATGGGAGAAATGTGGAAGGCAGGGCTTTATTGTTCACTGGTGGTATGGCCTAATTTTCATCCCCCTGGGGTTTGCCTATATTAGGAAAGGAACTGAATCTTAGGTTTATGGCCAGCCTCAGCCATAAACCTGCAACAGGAGGGATCTGAGAATCAGCTATGGGATTTGCTGTCTTCAGCTGCTGGGAAAGCCGGGCCCCAATATCACTCAGGAGGGCATCTGATCCCTGCTCAGCTCTCTTGAAAGAAAACTCCCATGACTTTGATGTTTTCACCTGTGCTGGAGCTCCAGCTCCCACAGTGAGCAGCGTGGGAAAAGCTGCAGGATTCTGCAGTATTGCTCTGCCCAGGCTCACAGGCTGCAAAACCTGCAGAGCTGCAGCTTTCCACCTCTTTCCACTTCTTTTTCCCATCTCTACAACCTGGCCATCAAGGCAAAGGATAAATGGGAGTCTGGCTCCTTATGGGTCTGTTCTCCTCTTTCTGATGCTTCTGAAATCACCATAGTAGGGATTAGATGGCAATTTTTGCCTTTGTGTTGCACAGAGAAATAGGTGATGACACTGAATTCCTGGAGGAAGGTTTAATTCATGGAGTCTGTGCCTGTCACCTTTTAGTGCTGTGCAATGATTAGAACTCCCAATACATTCTAAACAAAGCTACAAGAGATGCAAATAAATAAATAGATAGACTAAAGCCACATGACCTATAATCTTCACCACTTCCCTGCCTTGGCAAAATAAAAGGAGAGAGAAATCGAACAGTTAAAGACATTACAGAGAGCACAACAGCATAAAGTATTTCCTTTTATGTGTCTGCAGAGTAGTGGTTACTTACAGGCAGAATGACCAAATTGAAAATAAAAGTCTGGGGGAGCTCAGCTAGCAACATTTTTAGAAGGTTAAGCCTCAGGAATTAACTTACTTCATGACCTTCCTGGTTTCATAACTTCCTACAGTAACTGAAGTGTCTTCCCAGGAACATTAGAGTAACTTGCCTTATGGAATTCTGTATGTCCCCCCAAAATAAAAGACAGTAAAGAAAAGAGCAGTCAGGCAACTCTCTGCTGTCTAGGATTAGCTCTGTTATTAGTGATTTGCAATATTTTCAGAACCAGTTAATGTTTGCTTACTGAAGTCATGTATGGAGGTCTTAGTGAGTCGCTTGGCTTTAATTGCTGCTTCAGCTTCTTTGACATTCCCAGTGCTCAGGGCTTCCATATGAAGTGTTTTTTCCTTAAGTTTGAAACCAAACCTTTCCTGTAAGTACCTGAGTACAGATTGACGTGACTTTGAAAATTCTGACCTCTGCTTTCTAAATATTAGATATTTAGGTTCTTTATTTATGACTAGGTTTAGTTATAAGCCAGTTTTGGATTGCTTTTTCAGCCACAAACTGTCTACTTTTATTGAATTTCATCTCAATATAATTTATTTTTCATCTCGTATTCCAGGCTGCCAGCTATTTATTTCTGTGTATGCTTTATCTCACTTCTATCCCCTAAAACATTCTCAGTGATGTCACTCACAGCAATACCATTCAGAAGCGGACCATAACTGTGAGAAAGGGGATGCATTGGGAGAAAGCCCAGCTGGACTCAGTGGCAAGAAATAGATACATTTATACACATTTTTAAAAACACTTCTTATTTCAGGATCGCTCTTGTAGTCTGTTTTATACACATCGTGGGTATTTTTATAACATGTCATTAAGTATTAAATTAAAAAAGAAAAAAGCTGTTGCTATCTATGAGCAGCAGTCCTTTGCATGGACCAGTAAGCTGACACCCACAGCAACATATGTCAGGAATACATATGGTCTCCCACTGCAACAGATTTTACTCACTCACAAACAGAAGGGGTGATGCTGGTAAAACCTCCCCTCCCCATGCTCTCCTCCCCTCAGAAATGTGGTGGTTTTGTTCATCACCTCTTATTGTAAATCTGTCTTGAGATGCATGAACAACTGTAGTAGTCCTGTTATTTAAAGGAGAAAGGTTCTTTGAAAGAAAAAACCAAAATATTACTTTCTTCTCCAGAATTTGTTTGCTATGAGGACAGAGGCTGACTGCACAGCAGTTTATGTTAAAGCTATTTTTTGAGCTAAAAACCCCCAAACGTTCAAATCTGAATACAAGTTCAATTGCTCTTCTAAACATTAACTATATTTTAGAAATGAAACAGCATTTAGACTCCAAGAAAGCTATAACTAAGATACAATTTATAAATAAAAACATTTATAAAGCGAAACCTGACCAAACTTCAGTAATAAATTTCTTTCCCAATATCTTTATTGGATTCCTACAATATTACTTGCAGGCATCTAGGAATATAAACCACTCCTTTGCACAGCTATATTACAGCCATCAGTCTTTTTTTCTGCTTAAAATAGAGTTGTTTCCATATGTTGGGCTGTAGCACCTTAGGATGTCTCTGCCTGAGCTGTATCTATGTCTTTGTAGATTATGTAAGTGTCATGATTATTGGAACCAGAATTAATAATGTGATCAGGATGAAAAGCTGGTTGTGCAGAGGAACAACTGACATTGCAGTTATGGTTTACTGCTGGAGTAGGAAAAAGGAGCAGCTATGAGTTTTTGCTCACATAAACCCAACATGAGCTGAGCTTCTGCAGAAGCTGGCATTTTTGGTTCCTCTTGTAGTGCAGGTGCACAAATTGGCACCTTCTTCTAAGCCACATCTAAAGAAAAAAATCTTGGCTCATAATAATTATGCCAAATTATTAAATTTGATAATAAGCTTAAAATATGCATATTTACCAACTCCCACCTGGGCATATTTAAAAGGCCATCATCATGTTCTAGCTCCAGCACTGATTTTGCCACAACAGGCACTATGAAAAAAAGTGGCCCCATTCCCATGCAACTCAAAGAAAATTCATCTCAGGCTCCAGAGCTGAAGTTGTTCTTTCCTGTGCACAGGAGAGGCTCATGTGTGCACGAGTGTGTGCTTGTGCATGGCATGGGCAGCAGGCTGTAGCCTGATGTGGGGTAGAGCTGGGTGTAGCCTGCTGCTGCTGCTGAGCAAAGGATGGATGCTGAGATTCTCTCCTCACCTGTCCTGCTCTGTGGGATGCTGTGTGACTTCCCACCTTGGGAGGCTCTGCTTCCTTTCACAGCCAGGGAAAAAACCATGAGGTTAACAGTACCAAACGACTGAAAGATCGAGTAGGCAGAACTACTTCCGTGAGTACATATTCCAGATGAAGGAAAAAGAGAGTCTGATAAACCTTGCTTAGGGAGGAGACGAGCTGAAGCTTGTTAGATAAACTCCAGGTAGACAAAACAGCAGGGCTGGCCTGTGTTAAATGAATGACAGCATAAGAAGAGCTATTGTTGATTTGTTGCAGCTTGCAGGAACTGCACAGAATTGCAATTGTCTGTAATTTGCCAGGGGGGCAGCAAGAATAGGCATAAACTGTGTAGATGTGGACATAAAGGAAAGTACTGGGCTACAGCAGTGGCAATTTGGTAACTGTCCTCAGTTGTCCAGCCATGATGAGTAAATATATAGGCCAAGGCCAAGGGTGATTCTCTTCAGTTTTGTGGAGAACCACAGAAAATTTAACAAATTACCTTCTTTACATGAAGCTGATATCTGTATCTACTGATATCTAGTTGCTTTGCTGCTATGTTGTAGTTTCTGCAGCTTGTGACTAATTCTTCTTAGAAAGAAATCTGTCTCAGAAAGTGAACAGAGAATTTCTGTAATCTGTCTGCAATTTACATAATATAAAAACCATCTTATTTAACAAATTAGTATATTTAAACTTTATGAAAGCTGTTCTTCAGCTTGAAAAGAAACCCAAGAACTACAATAAGTGAATCTATTTCCTTCCAACAAAAGAGGTTTGAAAAGAGTTTTGTCATTGTTAAAGAAAATATCTTTTGAAAACATCTGCAACTCATACTCTGTGGCCACTTTAGGAGTGTACATTTCTCATTCACTACAGGCAGCCACATTTTATGTTAGGTAATATTTTTCTTCTTAGAAAACATTTCTCTTAATTTGAAGAATATGTGTATTGCTTTGTTCTTAATCGTGGAACACTTCTCAGACCATTCCAGACCACTTGATTTCCTGTCAAGTTTACCTGGTGGGTTTCATTGCTCATGATATTTACTAGATAAAAAGAGTAGCATGGTTCATGGTTAGTTCTAAGCTATTGCAGTTGCCTGACAAGCTTTTGGAACTCTGTGCTGTGTACACCTTAGCAGATGACTGGGACTGTCTTCTGCCTTCAGGCCTACTGAATTTAATTGTCACTATGGCCTTTTTCCATAGATAGTTAATACAAAGCAGGAGAGATTTCATACCCCTTCCCAGCCAGAAGATGTTTTTCAGTGTTTGTTAATTGTCATTGTTTGCGTCATCTGTTTACCAATTATATTGAAGATTATTTGAGAATGAAGAGATTGTTTTCTAATGTTTTTTTCGGTTTTGGGATGCAATGCCAACACCATCCAGTATGAAAGCATTGCTCCCAGTAATATTCAGTATTGTTGGGGATTGTCAAAAAGTGTTAACTTATGACTTGGTTTAGTGCTTTGAAAAGTTGGTGTATTACACCATCTGAAAGATTATTATTAAATTTTCACCCTAACTATAGATTTTAACATGTAAACCCTTATTGGAAAATCTCACACCTCTGCCACCCTGAGGTGTTTCTTTAAGTTCTTCATTTCACTGTTTTTGTGGATTCTGATTCTATATCAGAATACAGATTTGGGCTGACAGAAGGAATCATAATAAAGGTGCTGCCCAGCCAGATTGCAGGAAAATCTGGTATTTCCTTTTATGATAGTACAGCTTCACACTATCACTTCCCACCTTTCCTAGTTTTCCTAAGGGGTCACAAGAGTTTGATGGTGATCCTGCTAATGAAGGATGTTTGTGAGAAGCACTGATTTGGTGAACCCACCAGCTGGGACTTAGGGGCTGCAAATAATGGAGAAAGGATTGTAAACAGTTTGAGTCAGCATCTGGCTCCTGGAAAGCTTTCTGCTACCTAGGACAGAGCTGTAATATGGGAATCTATGTGTGTGTGTGTGTGTGTTGGCTCTGTGTGTGTGTTTGAGGGTGCTTGTGGTTTTTTTTAGTTCATAACTGTTCAGTAGCTTTGGCCTCTTCCCTTTCCTCTAGGTGCTATGAAAAAAATGTAACACAATTTTCAATAGGATAGAAATGCAACCAAACTAAGCAAAGGCTCTGTTCACTTGGGCCAGGCTCTTGCTTTGACTTGAGAAAGTAACAGTGAAAGCTGATGGCATTTTTGTTGATGTTGCAGGTGCAGGGGCTTCCTCTGGCATTTCAGCCATTTTCCCAAGTACCTCTGGCACAAGCACTTTCTCACCTTACCAGCACGCTCACAAAGGTAAGAATGCATTCACCAATTTAATTTAGCAGCCTTTTGTTTTGCAAATAGCATCAACAAAGTGCAATCGAACTAAAAATACCTGCTGTGAATTTCATATATCCAGATTTCTCAAACTGCTATTAAAAATAATTTAGAATTAATTTTTTTTCTTGGTTAATCAGCACTGCTGTTTTAGTCATATGGACTTGAAATGGGTTTGAACTGCACTCAGTAATGCCAGCAGCAGTAAATTTAGCTCATTATTTGTTACTATGTAGAAATGGCACTATGCCTCAACATAGCTTAGCTCAGAGTGGTGGAAATAATTTAATGCACAAACATGGCCAATCTATTACTGAGCTAACCTAAACATTTCTCCAGCATGATCATTAGATTTTAAAAAATGTGTGCACCTGAGAAGACACAACAGGAAAGATGCAGTTAATGAGGTACTGACAATGCTGATTTTCCTGGTATTCTTTTGAACCATTGTGAGCATCATGTTTTCAGGAAAATTAAAGTTTTCATGCATTTTAGCATACCTGTCGTTTCCTGCATCCTTTTGTGGCCTTTCAATACCAGTCGTTTGCATTCAAATTCTGCTTCTAAATACCTTTTCACATATATTATTTTAAGTTCACCTTCTAACCATGCTACATTTTAAGTCTTGGTTAGAAAAACATCAGTCCTTCCACATATGCATTGTGTTCCTCATTTTACTGCAAAGCTTTTGAGGCATCCATAGTTATCAGCAGTCACTTTAGCTGTTGTCCTGGTATGGTTTTGTTTGCTGTTTTTTTTTTTTTAGATGTCTTTCTTTTCAAAGCAAGTAGCTTCTCCTACTTAAATGTAGCTTCCTATATTATTAGCAGATAATATAATTTCCTACACCTCTGTATTTGATGGTTCATGTCACCAAATATTTTTATGAATACTTTTAACTGCTTATGGCAACATAAATGTCATGATTATAAAATAACTGTTAATTAGCTTGCCTTTGAGATGTTACACTGAGTTTTTCAATGCTTAGCTTCTAACCAAGACTAAATTAGTGTGTGGTTTGTGTAAGTGTAGATCAGACTGCAAACTTAACTACTCTCAATCCTGAGTTGCTCCTTTAGGAAAATATTTTGTTATTTATTCCAGCAGATCTTTCAGGACAAGGACACCTGGCTACAGCTCTTATAATTGCAATGTCTACCATCTTCATAATGGCTATTGCCATCGTCCTCATCATCATGTTTTACATTGTGAAAACAAAACCTTCTGCTCAAGGTAATTGGTCAGCACATAAAATTTTAGTTGCAAATGCTATTTTTAGAGTGCTTCTGAGAATAATTAGTGTTATGTTTTTATATTCCAGCCTGTTGCAAGAGCCACTCAGTAAAAAATGTAGAAGCTCAGGCTAACACGCAAGAAGAGAAGAAAGAAGTGCAAGGTATAAATTACTTTAGTTTTCATTTTGGGGGTTTTTTTGGTTGGTTGTACTTTTTTTTTTGGGGGGGGGTTGTTTCTTTTTTTTTTTTTTTTGTCCAAGACAACATTGGGCTTAAATAAATTACAATTACAGCTTCTCCTTTGAATTATATGAAATCCATGTCAGTTTACTGGAGGATTGTGTATATTAGTTTTTGTACCTCCAGTATGTCACTTAATGCTGTGATAGCAACTTCAAAGGTAGCAGAGATTTACATTTGCAGTAAGGTTGCCAGCAGAATCAGCTCCTGAGACAAAATAGTGGTTTGCAAACTCATTGCCAATTCAAATTTCTCTAATTGTCTATCTACAGATAACGTTGTGATATTCTCTGAGAAAGAAGAGTTTGAAAAACTTACAGCAACTCCAGCTAAAGCTGTTAAAAGGTGGGTAAAAGAAAGGGAGACATATTTCCAGCTTTGCTGAAGGGGGAAGGGCCATGGGCACTGTTCATCCTCATACATGCAGAATACAAGCAGAACAAAACAGAGGCAATTAATACCAAGATTTTCAAGTCTGTCAGACCAAGGAATAACCTGCCAGTGGTCAGATGCAGCTGTTGGAGTTTCTGGCAAAGCTAAGGTGACCACAGCCACCTTATCTTAAATCATTACCTTGAGCACGACTTGCTCCAGGTCACAGCCCTCTCAGCCCCTTGTGCCACCCCTCTGCTTTCAACCTTTTATAGCAAGAACTGGGAATTACTTGGGTATGCTGGTAGTTTGCTGCAGCAGGGAAAAACAGTGGATGGATTAGCAGGCTTTTCCTCCTTTGGTTTCTGAGAGGATGATAGATGATACCAAGGAGAAACGTGTCCTCTGCACTCCCTCCATGACCAGTTCATCAACCCTTGGGCCTCCACCTGCTCCTCAGAAAGGTGCATTTTTGGGACCTGTCACATGCATGCCTTTGGGAAGTTTCCCCTTCATTTTCAGGCAGGGGAATATAGCAGTAAAAACATTTTCAGGCAGTAAAAATAGCTGCTCTGGGTCTGAAAGAAACTCCTTACCCACAGAGTCATCCAGGTGGGACAGTGTGGTAGGATCCTCACCTTGTGTGTGCCAAACCTGGCTGGGTAATATGATTAGAGGTGGGATAAACACTGCCCTCCATGGAAATCCCTTCTGTAAAAGGATTCTTGCAAGACATGGGTGACTGTGTACCTTGGCATTCCACATGCAGGCGAATTCAGTTCCATTCACATGATTTCAGAGGAGAGGTATCTTAAAAAATGAAACACGCTTTTATTCCATTACTCTAGAAGAGCAAAAAGGATGTGATTGCAGCCAGCTCATGGGAGGCTTCACTAAGATAACACCATCTTTCATTTTCCAGTGAAAATGATGCATCTTCCGAGAATGAACGGCTTTTAAGTCGCAGCATGGATAGTGATGAAGAAGCTGCAGTTGACAAACAAGGGACTCCAGAGAGATGCTTGTTATCTTTAGTGCATTTGGCCAGAGATAAATCTTCTACAAGCAATAAATCAACAGGGGTAAGGCTATTTTGAGATTTTTAAATGGAGAGGATTTTTCTTTCTTGTTTTTGTATTGGTTTTTTTGGTGAGCTTTTCTTTTTTAAAAAAATCAACCCAAACAAATAGAATACAAACTATCACCCTCAAAAATGCTTTATAGTGCAGACCAGACTAATTTACAAGACTTTATAAAGCAAATTTATAATAGAATCTCTTCTGCATAGTGGCATCTATCTATCTATCTGTCTGTCTATCTATCTATCTATCTATCTATCTCACAGAATCATAGGATACTTTGTGTTGTTCAGAGCTGAAAAACAAATTTCCTACAAGAGTACTGACTTTGGGTTTTGGAGTATTGTATTTTATAGTCTAAAGAAAGAAAGGAAAAAGTAACAGTAAAACTCCAGTTACCTAATGCTAGCATAACTAACCCTGATGCTACATTTACCACAGAAAATCCAAGACAGCAAAATAATTTGAGGCTATGCCTGGTTTCATATGGCAGCATAGCATTCGAGTGCCTTGACCTAGTAGCAGCTGTATTTCTATGCCCACAGACTTTTCAGTTCTATCTGGTGCTTGGCTTTTGTGTATAATTTTGGAAAACACACACGTGCTTTGAAGGCCACTCCTGTGCTGTGAAGGACACTGTAACCCCCAGTTTGTTCTGCTGCGGAAGGCCTTCACTTCTTCCTGCTGAGCATGTACTGCTCAGGGTGTTTTATCTCACTTGGAGTATTTCAAGGCATAGTTAAGGCCACACCTCACCCACACAGCTTTTTAGTTTATAATAACATGAAATTATCCTTAAAGAGAAAGCATCTGCTCAAATACTTTTTATGTGTATCATATTTAAAAAAATAATTTGAAAATGGCAATACTTAGGATAAAATTGCACCGTTAATATCAAACATCATATAGCTTCCAGGAATAAAAATGTTTGAAAATGCATTTTTTTCATGTTTTAAATTACTGGGATGGTTCAGATCAAACTCCTCAGCTGAGACCAAATACACAAAGTCTCAACACAAGAGAAATATTTTTCTAGTTGCGGACAGTTAAAAGCCATCTGAAAATAGCTTACTACTTCAATGCTCACATTTTAAAATTCAGTTTTCTGAGGTCTCTCCAAATACCTAACTTCACTGTACTTCTGTATATGCATATGGGCTGGCTTGAAATTGGGTAATACAAGATGGGTATGCACGAAAACAGAACATTTTCATAAGAAGTGGCTTCTAAAGACCATAATAGATATATTCTCCAGAGTGATTTATATAGACAGCTCATAAGCCCATCTGAAGCATGAACTATTTCTTTTAGAGCCTCTGTTCTAAGATACTCCTCATGGACTGAAGCCTTCTGAGAAAGCTCAAGACAAAGTTTGCAATGAAAGTGCAGATTCCATCAAGATTGTCTGCTCCATACTTAAGTTTTCACAATTAAGGCAGTTGCTAGAAGTTAGAAAAGATGTAGTTTGCCTCAGGCTGGAGATTAAGTAACATTTCTAGTACAGAAAAGAGTATTAAGTTGCTGTTGGATGACAGTAGAGAAAGCGAAACACCTAAGGTGGCAGCACAATGGATTAAGCATGTGTAAATTATACCAAAAATACCTGAAGGACAGTCAGTGTCTGTAGTGCATTGCCTTGTGATACAACACTTGCACAGCATCCTTGAGAGCAGCTTTGCTTGGGTGGAGCAGCCACTTGGTGTTCTCCAGCTGCAAGGCTACTAAGCCAAGCTTTGGATGTGCCTTGCCCCTCAGAGCCCCCCCCCCCCCAAAAAAAAAATGAGGAAAATCTTCCCACAAAACAAAATTGTGAAAGCAGAGCTTTTTTTTCTAGCCTGGTGTGCAGTGGGAATTGACAACTTTGTGGAGATAATGCGGGAGTCCCACAGCTTCTCAGAAAGCTCAGTCCTAATGAAAGCTGGCACAGGGATGATAATTCTAGTCTCTGAGAACTCATGACATTCTGATTTATTTTTGGTCCATGTTGGATCCAAAGCCAAACCCTGGGAATTTTTTTGCTAAATGAATATATATCAAAACACCCATTTTTAGCTTGGAAAATGTCAGGTTTTCAGTGCGAGTTTATTTTTTACTAGGAAATTACTAGAGCACCCTGGACCTCAGATTTCCCCTGTCTAAAGCTTCACTGATTTATTTTTTCATTTACACTATCTGTAAAATTTTTAAGATTGAACCAGGCAATGTGTCACGAAAGAAAATACATGTGATTAGTAATACACTAAGCAGGTCCACATCAAATGATAGATAGGAACGTCTCCTGTACAGTCCTCTGAGATTACTGGAAGAGGGCAATTGCAGTCTGAATTTAATTCCCTGTGGCCAGTCCTGTCCTGGTTTACCAGGACATCCCTTCATTAATTGCCTGTGTGGGTGGTATTGAATTTGTCTTCATTGTCAGGAGTTTGCTTCAGTCTGAAAGAGAATTAAAATATGCAAACACTTGGAACAGAAAAGTAACTGATGTAGAAAAAAGATTAAAGATGGAAAGATCTCTAGCAGTAGAAAGTGAAATCAGAAATAGGTTTATGCTTCACAGAATAATTGCTGTGTCCTTTGAGTCTTTGAAAGGGACACTTCAGGACATGATGTGTTAAACCCTAGTGCCATGAAATGAGAATCTGCCACAGGTTTTACACTGCTATCTGATAATTTTTTAATCCCATGACTGAAAAATTAATAAAATAACTTCTTCTCATTTAGATTCAAAGTCGAAGGAAAAAGATACTTGATGTGTATGCTAACGTATGCGACGTTGCAGAAGGTGAGTGTACAAAACTTCCACCTACACAAACAAAATTAGATGGCAAGTGTTTGCTGCAAAATAAGAAAGGCCTCAGCCTTCCTATGGAAAGGAGAACATCCCAGCCCTGAAAAGATCCTCTGCAGGTAGATTTCATAGAATCATAGAATCGGCTGGGTTGGAAGGGACCTTTGAGATCATCAAGTCCAACCCTTGATCCACTACCGCTGCAGTTACCAGACCATGGCACTGAGTGCCACATCCAGTCTCTTTTTAAATATCTCCAGGGATGGAGAATCCACTACTTCCCTGGGCAGCCCATTCCAATGCCTGATCACTCTCTCCACAAAGAAATTCTTTCTAATATCTAACCTAAACCTCCCCTGGCACAACTTTTGAGACCAGGCACTCACTTGCCAGAAAGCATCATGGTGCCCTGACCCTAGAGATGCCCAGGTGGGAGTCATGGCTTCTCTCCAGGTGTGTTCCAGGCATTCCTGCCTATGGAGGGCAGGGAAGGTACTGCTGGGTCCTGCTGGGACATGCACATACACCAAGGTACTGAAAAGACTCTTGCTTTCCCTATCTAGAGGAAACATGTTTGATTTATTAATTTAGATTCCTGGGTAAGAGATAGAAATTAGATCCAAATATGAAAGTGTGATTTGGGGAGAGTCAGGACTGAACTTCTGTCCCAGGTCTCTACCTACTCTGCTTCTCTAAATGCAATCCTGCTTCTCATGACAAAAGGTGGAGTTTTCACGTCAGTGTTTCAAGTGTTTTCGCTCTCCTTACCACTTGACTACCTGAGCTGTTTTGGTAGAAAAGAGATGAAGTCATTACACTGCAGAAGAGAAGACACAACCACATTTACTACACACACACAAAATCATATGCATGTGCTTTTGAGTTTTCTGTGTTTCATGGAGCTGTATCTTCCACCAAATTACTGCTGTTGAGTATGAAGCAAGAAAATTACAGCTGAAACAGACTGGTTTTGGAAAAATATTGTAGCTGATTACCTATTCTGTGGCCACAAACACAGAAAAATCATCCAGAAAAAAATAGCTTTTTCCCCACAGGATGAATGTTGAATCCTGTCTACATATTCAGTGTTAGTAATGACAGTCAAGCACTGACAAGGACTTTAATGCTTGCAAGCATCTGGCATCATTGCTTCACCTCACTCCTCACATTCCTGCAAGGGCAGCTTTCACTTACAGAGATGTGACAGCAGCTGCTGGTGACATACTCAGGGAAGAGTCAGACCTGTCTGTTGAGCTCCAGCACTGTACCTGAGGTGCAAAGGTGTATTAATGGAGCTGCTCACTAGGTAATATCGTTGCAAAATACTTTTTTTAACAGCTAGTAAATTGAAGGAAGGGGCAACTCCATGGGAATTCAGAGAGCCCACCTAATACTTCTTTTCCAGACATTTTACCCTCATTGTTATAACCTGCTGTCACTAGGAACAATTATTTTGGTAAAACACAGTTATAATTTTGGAGCTCGATGGGGATCAAGGGTTGGACTTGATGATCTCAGAGGTTCTTTTCAACCTGGCTGATTCTGTGACTCTGTGACTATCATTTAAAGATTTTAGCTGTACTTATTGCTAACAGTATATACTGTGGAACTTGAATAAATACCTTAAATAGTGGAAACTCATACACGGAGCCCTCTAACAACAAACACCTCACTTTGCAGGTCTGAGCCCTACGGAGCTGCCATTTGATTGCCTGGAGAAGACGAGCCGAATGCTCAGCTCAACCTACAACACAGAAAAAGCCATCGTGAAAACGTGGCGACACCTTGCTGAAAGCTTTGGACTGAAGAGGGATGAGATAGGTGGCATGACAGATGGCATGCAGCTATTTGATCGTATCAGTACAGCAGGTTACAGCATCCCAGAACTTCTCACTAAACTGGTGCAAATCGAGAGGTTGGATGCTGTCGAATCCTTGTGTGCAGATATCCTGGAGTGGGCACAAGCAATGCCTGCTCCAGAACCAGCAGGGACATCCTGACTTGCCTGCCTGGAACCTGTGCTTCCACATCACCTGCAAGAACCATGATTTCAGCAAGCTCCACCTCAAAGACTTTGGACAAAAGACCAGTGATGTTCCTTCTACGTAACTGCTCCTGATAACCCAGAGGAAGTTACTTTCTTTGACTTATAAAAAAAAAGTGAAGTTACACATCTACTGAAACAAGAGCATAAATCTTCCAAGAAGCTTGGTATGAAACATGTCATTGAACAAAATGATCATGTTAAACAGTTACAGGTAATAAGTGAACACACAAATACCCATTTTGCAGTCTGTGTATCACATGCAGGTAACTCTGCTGATACCCTTCCTGCCTGGCCTTCAAGAAAGCTATTGAATTGCTCCCTGAAAGTATTCCTGCCTCTTAGGGTTTTGTTCAAGGGTTTAATAGTTACAGTCAAAAAAAGCAGTACCACAGATACAGTATCAATACATGAGGCACATACATTTCTATCAGCTCTAACACATTTAATATAAAATCAATTTTAATTTTCTATACTTACTATGGGTTTGTTGAATCTAGAGGTATGTACATGGGTGTACATACATGGTCCTCAGCTTACCTAACTTTACCATGTGAAAAAGAGTCAACATCATTTACAGATTGAAGTGCTTCAAAATGTTGTACATCACACATGTAAATGCACTTTTGCTCCAGACTGCCATTTCAGAAATGGAAAATTCAAAGTGCTGACTTGCTGAGGATGAGCTGGTTACCAAGTGGGCAGTAAAAGTAGGCAGTCACTCCTTGTAAGCTGGGAGTGGCAAATCCTTCTCTTTGCCATTACAAAGTAAGAGGCAACGAAACCAGCTTGACAATTGCCATGAAAAATGTATTTTTTCCAATAGTGACATCTATACATCAAGTTATATTCCAAGCAGAGGAATTTCAGACAGCAGTGGTGCACATTTGGCACTAAGACCAAAAAGAGTAGAATTCTTTAGAGAGAGTGGAAATGTCTCTCTCTCTTTAGGACAGAGAGATGCAGAGGAAAAAGTGTTTTTAAAAATACTGTACTCCTGTGAATGTAGACTTTCAACACAGAATCCACAAGTGAATACCAACTCCTCTGGAAAGTAAAGCATTATTATGAGTTCTTGTACAACACAAATTGACCTTATTTTTTTTTTCTTTCAACTAATGGCTGATTTTCATGCTTAAAAGTTCTCTAAAACTTGTTCATACCCTGAATCAATAGCTGTTACCAAACCTGTTTTCTTAATTTATAGCTGAGTGATGACAGATTTCAACAAGTGCAACCACTAAATTAGGAGTGTCAGTTACAAAGCAATACGTTTAAAATTCCCAAACACAAGACTGAACAAAATGGTGTAAAAAAGTATTAACTATTACCCTGGAGTTAACAGCAAGTATCCCATCACTTAGTACCTAGATCTTATCTATGGTAGTATCATAATTGTGTGGAACATTTAGTATCACCCTTTAACATCTATATTTGCTGTCTTTTTAGCACTTCATTTGTATAGCAGAGGAAGTATGTACTGCAACATAAAATCTATCCCTTTCATTATCCTTCTTCCAATATTTCTTTCTTATTATAACACACTCTTCATTAACTTGCATATCCCAAATTTGATGAGAATTTTGACTTTTCTGTTAACAAGGCAGCAAGCTTTATTTACTTGAACATTTAACTAGCCAGCTGATGTTTAATTTAGGGATGAAATTCTCGCTGTCTTGAAATCAATGACAAATTCATACAAATCTCAACAGGCTTCAGAAAGATTTCTAGATCTGCTGACAGCTCCTCAATTTTCAATAAGATTTTCAAGACCCTGAATTTGCAGGTTAATACTCTTGCTACTAAAATAAAAAAGGGGGAAAAAAAAAAGAAAAAGGATACCAGGAAGATACTATTTTTCTTGTGCCAGTATGTAACTACAGTGTTATTCCGTGGACTGCCTCCTATATTTCACGTGTCATTTAATAGTACACACCATTTATTTGTTTAGAAGAACATACAGGAATCCTCTTTTTTATGTTTATTGGGCCATGAAAAGTTAGAGTCTTGAAAATGATGGTGCCAATGTGAACACAGACTATTTAACATTATTTTATTTAGTATACAGTATTTTTATTGTTACACAAAAGATGTACAGAAATGAAAAAGAATTCCTGTAGATCTTGCCAAAGCTTACTTTCTAATAATTTTGTTTAATGCTGTATATATAACTTATTATATTGTAAAGTATGAACATAAAATATGCTAATAAAAGATATAAAAAACATTTGTATTGGCCTTTTCTTTGATTAAATCATATATTGCCTTATAAATCTGTAATTAAATGAGTTAGCTAAAGGCTAGTAGGCACATTCCTGTGGTATGGGAGTGTCTCAGTAACATACATGAAGGAATCTGTATTCCTGTAGGATATTCCATCCTCTGCATCACACTTCAGAAACTTTTGAAGCAGAAACTATTATTCCTTTGTCAGTATAGTTTAGTATTTCACCTTGTAGGCACTATGAAAATGCTGAACTCCTTGCAGCTCCTTGGAGAAACTGTGAAGTTTTAATGCAGGTACTAAAAAAGCTGGCACAGACTGTGAGACCAGTGAGTAATCTCACAGTAGTAATAGTCTCCCGTTAACTTGTTTTCATTTTGCATTCTGAAATTAGCAGTACTACACCACATTACCTGTGATCTTAAGGGGAAGCTGCCACTGCGTGACTGGATAACTATGTTCTTCCAATCTTAGGCTGCGCTGGTGAGGCTGCCAGCAGAAGTGGTAGCTTCTACAAAAAAAAAAAAAAAAAGCACCAAATTTTATTTCTCCCAGATTCTGGTGACTAAGCCAAGACTTTTGGAGTATTTCATAGAGATCAGATGATTCCTAAATAGAAAAAAACACTGTTATACTTTAAAAAACAAAAAACCCCCCAAAAAACCAAAAAAACAATTTGAGATTTTGGTTACTCAGATTCACTTGTTGGTTTTAGCATGATGAATACATTCTTATGCCATCAGCAATTAGAGGAGCAAAAGGCTCCAGAAATTGCAGATTACTGAGAGGAACTGATGTTCTGAGGTTCACCTTACTGTCTTTTTAGTTACTGAACTTTATGAGCAGGAGTTAACAGAGTGTGAAGAACACAACACTCCAGCAGGCATTGCTGTATCTAAACATGCTGCTGTCTGAAAAGCTCAAACATTTGTGTTTTAATGTGCTTACAGACAGTCACCTAAAGAAGAGACTTTGGCTTCTGAGGTTTAACTTGACAAAACACAAACTCAGATCTTAGTAAAATATGTATGTCCTTCCATTGTTCAAACTAATGAAACAGAACATAGAAACATTAAAAAAAAACTACCTGAGAGCTGCTGTGGGATGTCATCTTGGTTTCCATTTTTCATAGAATCATAGAATCATAGAATCATAGAATTGGCTGGGTTGGAAGGGACCTCTGAGATCATCAAGTCCAACCCTTGATCCACTACCGCTGCAGTTACCAGACCATGGCACTGAGTGCCACATCCAGTCTCTGTTTAAATATCTCCAGGGATGGAGAATCCACTACTTCCCTGGGCAGCCCATTCCAATGTCTGATCACCCTCTCCGTAAAGAAATTCTTCCTAATATCCAACCTAAACCTCCCCCAGCCCAACTTGAGACCGTGCCCTCTTGTCTTGCTGAGGGCTGCCTGGGAAAAGAGCCCAACCCCACCTGGCTCCAACCTCCTTTCAGGGAGTTGTAGAGAGTGATGAGGTCTCCTCTGAGCCTCCTCTTCTCCAGGCTGAACATCCCCAGCTCCCTCAGCCTCACCTCATAGGATCTGTGCTCGAGTCCCTTCACCAGCCTGGTTGCCCTCCTTTGGACCTGCTCCAGCACCTCAGTCTCCTTCCTGAACTGAGGGGCCCAGAACTGGACACAGTACTCAAGCTGTGGCCTCACCAGGGCTGAGTACAGGGGCAGAATCACTTCCTTGGACCTGCTGGCCATGCTGTTCCTGACACAGGCCAGGATGCCATTGGCCTTCTTGGCCACCTGGGCACACTGCTGGCTCATGTTCATCTTCCTGTCAATCCAGACTCCCAGGTCCCTTTCTGCCTGGCTGCTCTCAGCCACTCGGTGCCCAGCCTGGAGCTCCCCATGGGGTTGTTGTGGCCAAAGTGCAGGACCTGGCACTTGGCCTTGTTGAACCTCATCCCATTGGAATCAGCCCAACTCTCCAGTCTGTCCAGGTCCCTCTGTAGAGCTCTCCTGCCTTCCAGCTGATCCACACTCAGCCCAGCTTAGTGTCATCTGCGAATTTGCTGATGATGGACTCAATCCCCTCATCTAGATCATCAATGAAGATATTGAACAGAACTGGGCCCAACACTGATCCCTGGGGGACACCACTGGTGACCGGCTGCCAACTGGATCAGCACCGTT
The DNA here is from genome assembly GCF_003957555.1 of Calypte anna. Classification (NCBI taxonomy): domain Eukaryota; kingdom Metazoa; phylum Chordata; class Aves; order Apodiformes; family Trochilidae; genus Calypte; species Calypte anna. The sequence goes on along the minus strand of NC_044244.1, from coordinate 138,194,970 downwards.
CACCACCACTCTCTGGGCCCGGCCCTCCAGCCAGTTCCTAACTCAGCGCAGAGTGCTCCTGTTGAAGTTGTGGGCTGACAGCTTTTTCAGGAGGATGCTGTTGATCTTTCTTTTTTTTTTTTTCATTCCTGTGCAGCACTTCCAGTACACAGGGATGTACTTGTGCAAATACAGGTGTTTGCAGTGAGATTCATACATTCAAAAAGAAGCAGTGCACTGTTATCTCATGTTGAGCTTGTTGTCCACCAGGACCCCGAGGTCATTTTCCACAAAGCTCCTCTCCAACCAAGTGGAACCCAGTCTGCAGGTTGTTTTACCAGATGCAAGACCTTACTCTTGTCCCTCTGGATCTTCACAAGGTTCTTGTTAGGCTATTCTTCCAACCTGTCCCAGTCTTCCTGGAGGGTGACTTTCCCTTCTGGAGTCTCTACATCTCCACTCAACTTGGTGCTGTCTGCAAGCTTCATCGTAGTGCACTTGATCCTGACATCCAGATTACTTATGAAGATATTAAACCCCACTAGGCCCAATATTGATATCTGGGGGACCCTGCCTGTGATGGGTTGTCAGTCTGAGGAAGAACTATTTACCACCAACCTCTGAGTGGGGGCTGTCAGACAGTTCCCACCACACAGTCCCCATAACACATCAGTTTCTCTAAGAGGAATAATAGCTCAGCTCAGCAATGCCTCTGAAATACCTGCAGCCAGCAAGTGTAGAATGAGCAGGAAGCTATTCCAAATGATGTTAATCAGCATCCTCATTTGGGGAATTATTGGATCAGACTAGTGTTCAAGATGTACTTAAAGTTAATTTCTCTGCCATTGTGTGATGATGTTCTTAGTATTTACAGCAGATCTGCCTTGTGTAAGATTTGAATAAAGTTATGATTGATTGCTACTATAAGGAATTTGCCACACAAAGTTAAGCAGAAGTTTCTGAATTCTCATGCAAGAAAGGTAAAGATTTTAATCTGCTGCAGTGATCTCAAACATAAACACATTTTCTATCACACAATCTTAACCCAAATTCATTTTGATGATCCAAACTCTGGAGAAAACATGACCTTCTGTGCTTAAAAGTGGCTTTTCACCATTCTGGCAAGCAGTTGATCAAACATAGTCTGTCTTCTTCAGAGCAAAATATCAGTCCTGCTTTTGGTGTGAAGAAGCCAATTCGTATTTTTACTTTTAGAAAAGATCTATATTTTTTTTTCGGCTTCTGACAGCACTTCTTCAAGAAAGACTCATTATTTTTGTCTGTTTTTTAACCTAAAAAAACGGGGGAAAATGAATAGCTGTATTTGTAGTTGTGCTCAGGTACAGGGATTTTTAACTTGGCTACCCCATAAAATATCTTTACACAGATACAGATCCACTTTGATCATCCCTGGGATTTTGTCGTCTTACTTATCACAAAAAAAAATGCCACACAACCGAGGTGTGTCCTACTGATTAAAAAAGACTAAATTAAAAATCATGGGAAAATATTATATACCTTTAAAGAGCTGCGTTTTCACAGCAGAGTGAAAGGCTCCTCTTTTACCCTGCCCTGACAGCCAGATACAGTCTCAGACAGAGATTCCTTGACAGAAGAAAAGTTGTGCCTTCTTTCAGATCAAAGGAGCACGTCAGCAGCAAGAGGGGCTTCCAGAAGGCAAGGTGGGAAAGGCTGGGAGGCAAAGTGAGAAGCAGAGACTGCAGCACAGCAGGGAATGGGAGACCCTGAGTAATGGCAGGGGCAAGTACAGGAAAAGACCTCAAACAGTTGTGAAGTAAAAGATAACTGTTTCTGGCAGATAGAGAAGAAGACATGCAAAATTCACTGCAAACAGGAATAAAAATAAGTTGCAATAAAAATTAAGACTCCACTCCCTAAGGAAGTAAGTGGGTCAAGGAGAAATGTGTTGACGAGACTTGGCTTCCTTTTTGGTATGAATCTTTTTTCCTTAAAAGCTAATCGTTCTTTTTTATACTCTGATAAAGCCCAGCTTTCAAGTTGAAAAGACCCTTTAGGTCCTTGGAAACATTTACTTAAAATAAAAGACTTAACAGCTTCATTCAAAACTCCAGTTAACTCAAGGTTTTGCCACAAGGACTTCTACAGGCCATGTCATGCACACTGTAAAAATACTGTCAGGGCTTTTTCCTTTTGTTTTGTATCAGCAGGCTCTGCTACAGAGAGCACTTAACTCTGTGCCTACAGACCAATTCCACCCAACAACTCCTTCACTAACCTGTTGGGTGACTTTGTGGAAAGTTCCTCCCAGGCAAGATTACTATTCACTTTCCAGACATTTCCTACCTAATCCTAGCTTCCCAGCCTGACCAGTGTCAACTCAGCTTTGACTCAGAGAAACTTGCTGGACTTTGCAGACTCTCTCTCCTCTTGGGTTGCAGTCAGGAGCTGCCCTTACATAGTGTTTCATATCTGATGGTCGTGGTCTAACGACATTAATAAAATGATATGAAATGATTAATAAAATGATCATTAATAAAATTATATGAAAATGTGGGCTGAAAAGGGTGGGTCTCTGATTTGCAGCATAAAGCAACATATTCCTTGTTCTACAATTTAGGATCATTAATAAATTATGCATTAACAAGAAGACAGCATATGTAAAGGCCCAGCAGGGAATGGGTAGCAGGATGAGCTGAAAAGGCATGGCAGGTCAGTTTTTTCCCATTGAAATCAAACATACATCTTAGCAGTCCTGCTTTGTTATAAGAAGTCTTTGCTAAGTGGGGAAAAAACTTACTGGTGCAGGTGAAAATCATGACCTAGAGGTAAACCAATGACTCCTGTCATTCTTCTACAAGCAACCTCTATACTCCTCTGAGATAACGAAAAGCAAAGGGTGCTCATGCCCTTATTATGCATTGGGTAGCCTTCCAAGCATACATTTCAGTAAATATATTAATATAAACAGGATAAGAATGTACTGTCTCCATCTATACCTATATCTAGACACATAATACTACATACTTATTCTACTTTCCCACATCCAAATAAGCTCTTTTGATTATTGTGGTATGATTTATAATGCATAGTACCTGTTACCTCAGGCATTAATTTATCACTTTTCAAGGGCAGAAAAATGTTGATTCCTTTTTGCCAGTGCTCTGTAAAACTACACTATCTGAATACTTATATTAAAGAAGAATGATAAGAAGCTTTTGCTCTGCTGCAGAGGATGCCAGTGATGAGGTGTTAAACAGGTCAGACACAGGCATCTCATTTGTCCATCAATTTAATTTAAAAAAAAAAAAAAAAAAGTTCATTTTATTTATAGTTGGTGAGAGAGGCTGCTTTAAAAACAAGCTTGTAATAGGATTCAAGTTAGTCTCGCAAGACAGTTTTGGAATAAACAATTTCCCAACTTAATCCATCATACAGCAGAAAATTAAAAATCAGGAGGCAACACTGAAGAAATACAAGTAGAAAGACAACTGAAATGGGAAGGAAGCAGAGTTAGGAGTCTGTCTGGAATTTGGCCTTGGCGTGCAAGGCCGCTGTTAAAAAAAAAATATCACAGTGACCCCTCAGTGTGGAGGAGGACAAACCAGGAGGACATCAAACTGCTACTTTTTGGGAAGGATCATGGAATAGATTGTTTACTTACATTTCTGATATAAATAACTCTTAAATCTTCTGAAGTACAAAAACCAGTCTGGCAACACTAGTTATCTTCAACTTTCTTCAAAGGCATACTGCTTTTCCAACAAGCTGATGTGTGGGTGGAATGTTGTGCTCCTGGTTGAAACTCCCGTACGGTGTGATACATTTTCCCCCTGTAAGCTGGATTGAATATTTTTCTTTATTTTTTTCTATAACTAATTGCACCAAGGGTGCCATTTTATGGAGCTGAAGATGACCTTAAACTAAAATTATTATGAATTCTATCCTACACTGAGCTTCCACTGGTACTGCCATTAGCAATATCCTGGCCACTGAGTTTACAGCTTTACCTTGTGTACACCTACCAAAGGCTTACTTACCACTAAGCTGCAGTGATCAGAGAGATGTGGTATATTCAGGGGAATATTCCTTAGCATGAACCTAAATCATAGAATCACAAAATGGTTTGGGTTGGAAGGGACCTTAAAGCTCATCTAGTTCTAACCCCCTTGCCATGGGCAAGGACACCTCTCTCCAGACCACGTTGCTCACAGCCCCATCCAACCTGGTCTTGAACACTTCCAGGGATGGGGCAGCCACAACTTCCCTGGGCAACCTGTCCCACTGTCTCACCACCCTCTTAGTGAAGAATTTTCTCCTAATATCTAATCTAAATCTCCCCTCTTCAAGTTTTAAACTATTACCCCTTTTCCTCTCACTACACACTCATACAAAAAGTCCTACCCCAGCTTTCTTGTAGCCCCCTTCAGGTATTGGAAAGGCACTAAAAGGTCACATCGGAGTCTCCTCTTCTCCGGGCTGAACAATCCCAACTTCCTCAGGCTGTCTTTATAGAGGAGGTATTCCAATCCTCTGTCTCCTCTGGACATGCTCAAGGAGCTCTGTGACCTTCTGCTGGGGACTCCAGAATTGGACCCAGGTGAGGTCTCACAGGAGTAGAGGGGAAGAATCACCTCCCTTGACCCGCTGGTTATGGTTCTTTTGATGGAGCCCAGCACACAGCTAAATAGATGTGAATTACAGGCATAGAGAGAATTGTTTTTGAAAAAAGATACATATATGGCTTCTAGGATCTCTTTTTCTCAGGTAATTCTCTCAGTGTGCCTTTACAGATCAGAATGTCTTGTGAGTTATGTCTGGTTAAATTTTGACTCAGGGCCACTAAATCAAAAGAAGTGGCTAAACCAAGTAAGCCGTAAGCGGTTTTGTGTGAAGTTATCGCTTCTAGCCGTGATCAGATAGTCACAGATATACAAGATACTTGCTTTCAAAATTATGTGAAAACCAGAATCTGATAAACAGCAGTGTTTCTAACCACACCCAGAAGATAGCACTAAAGGCTTCCATCAGACCAAAACACAACTTTTTGACAATGGATAGCAGTGGTTTTGATACAGCACACTGCAGGAGTCACTGTAGCGCATAGAGAAGCCTTTACCCATCACAGCTTTTCTCAGAGGGATCACAACTCTGCACAGCACTATTATTGTACAATAATTTACAAAAAGCTTATGATTGTGAGCTTTTAAAGCATGTGAGCATTCAACCACTGGAAGAGGAGCATAAGGGTTCACTGCTTTGCCACTGTGGTTTCTCTATCCAGTTGGAAAGTGGAGGATTTCCAGATTGTTTCATAGATCAATTTTTCAGACTTTCTGGACTAAACTTAAATACGTTTTCCTGAAGACAAATGCTTTATATCAAACCCTTGGTCCCTAAAGTCATGTAAGTTTTATGTGAAAAATAATTCAGTATATAATTAAAGGATCCAGTGTCATAGCTCTGAGTTATGAGCTCTACTTACAGCTGTTTTTCAATCTAGCCTGGTAAGTTAAAGCACGTATTTTAGGTTTTAGACTGATGCTGATCATGAATAAAAGTTCTTCAAAAATATGTTGCCTTCAGCATACTTTCACCTTTCAGATTGATTATCTGCTACAAGACTTTTTTTTCTCATAATATATTAAATTCAGCTATAAAGCATTAAAAAAGATGCAAGCCAGTCATGTTCAGGAGAACTGGAAGGTAACTGTGAAATGCCACTTTAAGAAATAGACTTTTTACCAGTTAATGAAAGTCACAAATATGAAGAAACAGAGAACAGCTGTGCAGGTTGGGGAATGTCAGCCTACTTATCTGCCCAACTTCTGCAAATAGAATTTTCCCCTATCTGGGAAATAATCTTTCTTAGAGATTTGCCAAAACTAAACTTAGTAGATCAGGTCTGCAACACTGTCTTGCCCACTTATCAATAGGAAGCCTTCAATAAGTAGCAAGGGTGATTACAATTCTACAATAGATGGATTTGCAAAAAACAAAACCAAAACAAACACAAACCAAAGCAAAACCCAAGAAAAGTATTATTTGGAAGTCTTTTCTGGGGTACAAACTATCCTAAAGTCAGAAAATGGTTGTTAACTGTCCCAATGCAGTCTCTCACAGCTGTTTAAAAACCCAGCAACATAAAACTGTGGGACAATTCTTCCTTTAAAGTGATAGGTTGTGACTACCAGAAACTTCATTTCATGCCACTAATGGTAGTTAATCGTTTCTGGAGACCTACATGCAAACAAGCCATGGCAGATTGTAGCTAATTTGAAAATACATGTTCTGACTGATCAGCTGGCTGCTTCCACAAAATATGAGAGTCCCTCTCTTTCTTTTAAGTGCAAGTATTTATAAGTTCTCTCTCTCATCTCAAATTCTCTCAAAAAACTGGTTGAAAAGCAGTATTCTGTTGCTTGCTACCAAATCTGGCCAGAGATGGTTGGCATATTCACCCCTATTCAATTCATATTCATACTGTGTACCTTTTCAGGAATGCAGACAGACAGTGAGCACAACTGGGAACTGCAGGAAATAGCTGGTGCTTACTTTTCCAAATGTTGTTGCAGACAGTGTTCAGAGAGAAGGATAAAGTAGCAGAAATTCATACTCATTTTACACTAAGTACCCAAAGCAGAAAAACCCTGGGAAATTCCAGATTCTAAGAAGGCAAGACTATAAAAAGAGATGCCCAAAGTGTGGCCAACTTGGCAGAAATCTAGCCTTCCTGAATCAAAACCAAACCCACAAATGACAGCAGGGAATCCAACCAGTTTTCTCTGTTCCCCTTCCTCAGGGAGGCTGCCAAGGTCACTCAGGGGATAACAGGATGATGATGATGTCTGAGCAAGGCCACAACTTAAGACTGGCTTGGAAAACCAGGCTGGCCCACAAGATTGATGTTCAAGACAGACAACACATAAGTAGGGGTGTAAAAAATGTGATACAACAAATATTTAGAAGCATAAATATTGAAATAACTCTGATTTTGACACAGTATTTAGTACCTACTTCTGCCTGTTAATGACAGTCAAGCTAGATTGTACATGTTTTTAATGTACTGTTCTTAGTCAGCTTAATTACTCCAGATGATCAATTACAAATTGAAACAGAATATATCTAAAATTTCAATTTCCAATTTCTTTCCAATATATTTAGTTCCATTTTTGGTAAACTGGCATTTTTCTCTCCTTGAAGTCTCTGATCCTGAAATCACATTGCTCTAAGACAATCTTACCATTTGCATTTATTGTCTGTCCCATAAAACCATGCACATTTCCAGATGCAATTCAAGGCAAACAGAAAATCTCACAGCAAAGAAAACCAATTCCAAATCCATCAATATTTTACCTTTCTATGTATAAGGAGGCTTTGTTAAAAAAATCTGCATTGACAGAAATCTGCCTTATTAGAAATATATTTGGGAAAAAACATGCCATAGTTTCATGGTTTATATTCTTTAAAGATCTTCACTGAAGTTTTATTACAAAGTACTAAGGACCAACTGTAAGTTGTCAGTCAATAAGTGGCTTAAAAAAATCCACTTCTACCATTGCAAGTCCAGTCTCTATATGATGTTATTAGAGCATATGAATGAACTTAATTTTTTACCCAAGAATTATTACACTAAATCACATACATGTTTTAGAACTTTAGTGCAGCTTGTTTATAGAAGTGTCTGCTCTTCACAGTACACTTAATTTGCATAGCTCATTTATTTCTTTTTCTGATAGTTTTTGTACTTAGGGCAATATGAATGTGAAATAAAGCACTTGCATTTTTCTCCACAGCTCAGTAAAAATTTACTTAAGATAAAAATCACTAGTGTCATTCTTAGTTCAACTAATTTAACTGTACTAATATTTAACATATTCAAATAACCTTTTTTTTTTTTTTTTTTTTTTTGCATTTTAATAGAAACATTCTAGATCAGAAAACCTTGAAATTAAGAGTGATTCATCTTTCCAGAGTGTGAACATTACTGCCTGTAAAATACAAGTACAAAAAACTACACCACACTGAATGTGCCTCTTTCACCACATCACCTTTGACATTATTAGAAAAAAGCACCATGTTCCATTGGTCACAGAAGGAAGATTAGTAGATTAACAAACAACAGTGATGAAGACTGAAAGCCAAGAGCATGATCAACTTTCCTGTGGATACAGGAAACTTAACTTTTTTTAGTTACTAGTTTTCTAGTGTTTTTAATGAGCAGCCAGATGGAACAGCACATGAGGCTTAGGACACATGTCCTGAAGAAGAGGATTTTATCTCCAGCCAAAAGTATAGCAAGCTTTTGCTCTGCTGGTAAATCTGTCAGAAAACTGGAACTACTGATGAAAAAATACTTATTCCAAAGCATAATCCATTGTCAGTGAAAGCTTTTAGCTATGATTAGTGTTACTCAGAATCACCTAGAGTTGGTTTCCTGCCCAAAGAGCACACACACTGCTTGCTCTCTCTCCTGGACATAGTTGGTGCCAAATCTGGTAGAGACTCCTTTCATACCACAGCTTGACAGAAATTTAAATCAAATTGCTAGAGAAATATTTACAGTTACAATTCAACTTCAAAGAGTCAGCTCAAAGACTTCTGTTAAAAAATACAAAGGAACACCAAGAAAAAAAGAAGTATGAAAATGAATAGTAAACCTCTCTGTAGTTTTATACTGACTGCCAGAGCTAGTCAGACTAATGATCTTTAAATTATAAATGCAGTTTCAATTTTACAATTAGAGAGTTTCAGTAGCTACAGTACAAATCAGAAATGGAAGACTAAGATGAATTTTTAAAAGGTACCCTATTTTCTATCTATAAGAACTCTGAACTGTGGCAGACAAAAAATACATTCATCACACTCAAAAAAGAAATGGGGTACTAAGAGATCATACGACAACTTTATTACAAATTAATATAAAATATAGAAGAAACAATAAATTATAATAATTTTACATTTGGGATTACTACTACCAGGCACTTTAAGAAATGGGTTTTTTACATTTTCAGAGGTATTACAATCTGAAGTTACACTGGACATAAAAAGGAGGATAAAATACTAAATGTTACATAAATAAAGGAAAAATTCAAACAAACACTAAGACATTCTGCAATCAAAACAGCAACAAAATTTCTCATTTATAGATTTATAAATTTATAAAATTTCTGACATATAGTTATGTTAAATCAAACCCTGGTTTTAATAATTAAAACTGTAATTATTTCAAAAGAGAATTGGGTAAGATACCTGCCTACTTATCAACTCTAAAAGAAAAGAATTAATAAAAGCAGAGTCAAAGGTAACTAAGATTCATACCTGTAAGGAAAGGTTGGTATTTCTGATCTGGTTACTCAAGGGATGCAGTTCCTTAGATTGCATGAGTTGTTCAGAAAAGCAGTGTTACTTCACTTCTTTGAGAAGCACTGAAGAAAGCCATTTAGCATATTATACAACTTTTCATTTTGCTTTTTATGAATGAGGGAAATATCAATGAGCTTCCACATGATGCAAAGCAACTTATACAGTACTCAGGCTTTGCTTTAAGAAACTAGCAAAAAGTCCAAATTTCAAGTAACACAGGCAGTTGGTGTAAATAATACAGAACAATAATTAGATTGAAAGACAGTGCTAGTAGCTTGTGCCTGGACTGGAGATAAGAGAGTTTCTTCTTGACAATCCCAAATTCATCAGAATTGAATTGAGGTTTATACAGAGGAAAGCGTGCTCTGGATTTGTTGTCCTATGCAGTTCTTGGATCATATGGTGAAGAGTGAACAATTCAAACATCTTCTTATTGCTTCTGCAAAAGATTTTACATAAAATTATTTGTCAATTGAAAACTGAGAAATCTCATCAAACCAATTAAGCTTCTACAGAAAATTACTTTAAATGAAGAAACGTGTGCATTATGTTGGGATTTTCATGTAATTCTTCTACATTGCATATAATGGCTCTAAGCAGAAGGCTATCAATGCATGGTGAGAAAAATCTTGGAAAAAATCCCCAAAAACTATTATTTCATTTGAGTAAGTTGTATTTACATGCAGCATAATGAAGGGTCAAAAAAAGGCTACAACAGGGTCTCACTAATGTGAAATATGATTCCAGAATCAATAAATTAAAGAAGTTAAATAATTAGGATTTTTGAGCAAATTTTACTTCTAGTGTATTTTCAACCTAAGTTATTATTTATATTAGATTATTTTTCAGGAAAATGGTTTTTTTCCCTAGAGTTCAATTTTGTTCCTAATAAAGTTACATCAAAACATCAGTTTTGTCAACAACTTATTAATGTAAAAAATGGCTCAGTTTAGATACCTGCTTTCACAGATGAAACAATCCTAATAAGCAAAGCACCAACGGAGCTCAGCAGCACATTACTAGTGATATGATTAAGACCTTTGTTATAATAAATAACATGGGAACAAATTTTATAAAGATTGACATCCCCAAATTCTCAACACTTTAAATTTAGTTTTTGAAGGAGATGAAAGCTGATGAAACTTGAATACAAGTCTGAGGTGAGGCTACATTTTCAGCAGATATTACTGCCAAGTACCTGAATAAAACCGAATGTTGGAGGACAGAAAAGGCTCCTTTTATAAGTGTGCTTGTCAACTACATACATATGGAATATTTTCTCTTTAGGCTAGTTCTTTATTTAGGCCAGGTTTTTTTTAGTTTGCATTCTGTAAATTAACAAGACTGATTTACAAGCAAATTGAGAGTTTTGCCCTACAGATCTGTGACATAAAACAGTTTAAACTTAACTGCTAACAGAGAAATTCCAGCATTTATTGTCTATGGTGAACAGCAAAACAGATGAGTTTTTCAAAAAGGAGAAAGATAAAGGTCCCTTTATGATCCCTTTGCTGATCTAGTAATAACAGAATAATAGTAACAAAAGATTACTTTATTCTGGAGAGTTTTTGCAGTATAACACAGAGCTTTTCCAAAATCTGAATATCCAGCTTAGAACTTCGAAGTAATACCGAGCAAGTACGGAAGAAAGGCTCATTACTGCAGGCTTCCAGAAAAGGCTGCAAGTAACCTGTAAAACAAAATAATTTAAAAAATATATCACAGAGCTTGATGCAGGAAAAAGTAAAAGAGCAGTTTATGCTTTTATAGGGCTTTAAATGTCTCATGTTGTGTAACAGAATAGCAAAATAATCCACTTCATGCTGGGCATGTGATGCAAAACTGAGGTAAAACCAATGAACTGAAAAAAATCCAAGTTCTTAAGACTTCTGATACTACCAACCCCTGTATTAAAACAAGGTCTATTCCCTCGAGAGCAAAGGAAATCAGGAAACAGAGAAATATTAAGCTCAAATAAAAAAACCCTTATTTTGAACTTATCTTTACTTGGTACTCATTTATCATGGTTCTTTCCTCTCAATAATGTGGGGAGAATGTTAAGCTGTGCAAAAAAAACTCACAAGGAAAAGTTTTTAACTGCAAATCACATGGAAAGCTGCTGTACTCTGTTTCAAGACATGCAAAATAACAATTGAGAGGTAAAAGTGAGCGCTGGATAAGAACACTTGAAATACCAACAAAACTCCTCTAAGAGAGTAGATGAATTTTTAAGTCTTATTATATAACATTCCTCTCTGTCCTGTTCCCCAAAATCCAAATACTACAGAATAAGGTTAAATCTGTTCCTCCATTATTTCATTCTTGATTCTGATATTACAGAATACTTTCTAGAAAACCATCAAGAAAATAAGCAATAATTGATTTTTTAAAAGAGAAGCCTTTCATATAGAATAAAGCTTTTGCATTAGAAGAATTCCAATGTGAGGAAACTACTTTCATGTTCACATAATGTTAAAAATATTTTTTGTGTCATCCTTCATAAGAAATTGCAATATGCAATTTACAATATAACCAATAAACACAAACATTAAAAAAAAATCTTTGCACATATGCTGAATACTGTAATTTACAAGTAGGATGTTAAGATGCTTTTATCAGTTCAAAGAGGACTGGATGTAACTTGGTCCAAATTTCCCCTTTGCTTGTCCAAGGACATACTTATTAAGTATAACAAGTAGACTTGGAATGAATTCAAGGTTTTAATTTATTTTGGGAGGCTTACTGATACAAAATCAGAAAACTGCTTGGAATAGGACTTTAAAAAATAAATCAACTTGGCAATTAAAGTCAGCCTGAGAGATGAAATACTTTTCTCAGAGTTGGGCAATTATATTGAATATTCAATAAGAATCCAGTAGTTTCTAGACCTGACTGTTAGGAAGATCTTTTTTGCAAAACAATGAGATGTCATGTTGGCTACACCAAAAAAATGACCCAGTACCACCCCTGTGATGATGAGTACACCTTATGCATCATATTCTACAGTGACATCAATGAAATCATAGCATCATAGAATCATAGAATTGGCTGGGTTGGAAGGGACCTCAGAGATCATCTAGTCCAACCCTTGATCCACCACCGTTGTGGTTGCTAGACTATGGCACTGAGTGCCACATCCAGTCTCTTTTTAAATATCTCCAGGGACGGAGAATCCACTACTTCCCTGGGCAGCCCATTCCAATGCCTGATCACCCTCTCAGTAAAGAAATTCTTTCTAATATCTAACCTAAACTTCCCCTGGCACAACTTAAGACCGTGCCCTCTTGTCTTGTTGAAAGTCGTCTGGCAAAAGAGACCAATGTCCACCCGGCTACACCCTCCTTTCAGGGAGTTGTAGAGAGTGATGAGGTCTCCCCTGAGCCTCCTCTTCTCCAGACTGAACAGCCCCAGCTCTCTCAGCCTCTCCTCATAGGGTCTGTGCTCAAGTCCCTTCACCAGCCTGGTTGCCCTCCTTTGGACCTGCTCCAGGACCTCGATATCCTTCCTGAACTGGGGGGCCCAGAACTGGACACAGTACTCGAAGTGTGGCCTCACCAGTGCTGAGTACAGGGGCAGAATCACTTCCCTGGACCTGCTGGCGACGCTGTTCCGGATACAGGCCAGGATGCCATTGGCTTTCTTGGCCACGAAATTTGTGAGCCTTTGCTGGTTTACATGATAAGAAGGGTCCAAAATCCAGCAAATCCCTTTAGCACCATCAGAGAAGCTGATACATGTAATATTTCCTTGACTTGAAAGGTTCCCAACTTTAAAGTTGGGATTCAAGAGGCAGAATCCACAAAATACACAATGGAATGCGTGGATAGAAACTACAGAGATGGTAGCAAGGGGCCAACCTTGCAGCAATGAAAAGCAAGATGACAACTGATGTACTATGAAGTCTGAAAAAGGCAGGCAGATGCTTTGAAGTTTGCACAGCTCAGGTATTCTCTGTTCTTTATCCAAACCAACACAAAACAATAATTATTGCAAGAGATACCTATTATATGGTTATGTACTAATTTATTTTTCTGTTTCCTTCTACTTGCATGTTTCCTGCCTTCTTCCTACCATGTTTAATCCATGTATAGTTTTACGAATACTCTCCTCTTGGTTTTATTAATATTTCCAGTTACAATTTGCTGTTTCAAAATTCTGAAAGTAACAAATATAAAGCCAGAATGAAAGTAAGCGGTAGTCAGTAAAAAAATATACTGAAAAAAATTCTACATGAAAATACATAATTTTCTTCTCTGTCAGTAAAGATACTATTTCTCATTTTATGTTAGCTTATGATCTTCAATCAAAGATAAATGTTCTGGTTTTTTAGGCTACACATGGAGGTTGCTGCATCACCATCCCTGGAGGTCTTAAAAGACATGCACATCACATGTGGTGCTCAGGAACATGGTTTAGCTCTGGACTTGGTGGAGTTAGGTTAATGGTCTGGACTTGTTGATCTTAAAGGTCTTTTCCAATCAGAATAAATCCATGATTCCGTGAAAATACTCTGACTGAAGTAATGTATTGAGTACCACTGACATCTTTTAACACAAGAAAACCATCAAGAATACGGGAGTAATGAACCATGACTGTGTTTCTATGAACAATACATTAAAAAAAGGAATTGAAGATAGAAAGTTACAGGAGAATTCCTAAAGTGAACAAAGAAAAGGGCACAGGCTCTTTAAGTCAGAAAATAAGGTTCACAATGAACAAATACATTTTATATGTGTGAACAAATACACACTTAGATAAAACAGTTATACATAAAGAAACCATTTGCCATATATATTTGAATTTACCTGAAAATGTTTTTTTACTAAATATAACAATGGGCCAGTAGAATGCTGATTTAATTTTAAAAAATAATATATCCCATATATTCCTTAAAGAAACTTTAACTTGGTAATGGGGAACTATTCCAATGTACAACTCAATTCATAACAGAACTGACCAAATTTGTCAAGAATCCAACAGGAATTAAAATTGACTGCATTCTGCTTTTGGCATGTACATACACTGTTCCCAGGATATAGTTATGGAGGGCATACTATTTTTAATATTTCTTTTAACATTACTTTTGCTGCATAAAGTATTATTTTTTTTCAGAAATTTTGACATGAAAAATCAAGGCTGTCAATTATAGCAAGCAGAAAATCTTTAGAGGGGTTCACAGTGAGTGCTAAATTTAGTGATATATGACTGACATGCTCAAGATTGGGCCATTGCTCTCTGTGACAGGACTCTGAAGTTATTAAATACATACAAGACTATATTGAACCTGGGAAAATAATCAGCCCAGAATTCACTTCTAGGATGATGGTATCATGCCCTATTGAGTCTAACTTGTTAAAATCCATGGGAAGAGGTGACAAGGGCAAACAGAAACAGCAAATAAGCAACACACACAATCCTACTATCTTAAGAGTACTTTGTGTCAAAACATTTCAGTCAAAGTTTGAGGTAAAATTTCTATACATATACCAACAAGTGATATCCTTCTCTAAAGCAAGAAAAACCTCAGACTATAAATCACATTACAATTTTTTTCCTAGTTCCCTGGAGTTCCTACAAATGACTGCCTATTCCCTTAAAACCAGAAATGGTCCTATCAATCTGCTCGGCACCACTGGTGAGGTATGTTTTAAAAAACAAAAAAACTTGGAACAGCATCTCTTACTTACAAAAGATGTTTAGCAGAAAGGTAAAAAGAGAAAAGTGTGAAGAAATATGTGAGAATACTGATGTTCAAGAAGTAAATTGAGAAGAAAGGCTTTTCTTCTTTCTATTGCCTGTTAAAACAAGTAATTCTAGAAACCTCTAATTTAACATGACTTCTGACTCAGCTGAACTCTCGATTCATGAGGGATCTGAAGGTAATAAAACTTCTTGGATTAAGAGGGTGATCCTACAATTTATTTCTATAAATATCCTTAAATAGCCAGAAAATACTTTATATTCCTTTTCTTCAACGGTAAATGAATACCATAGTCAGCTGACTTGGTAATTTCTTTACTGCCTTGCTCTTCACTGGTTCCTTAAAAATATTTAAAATAAAAAAATATTTTTAAAATATTTAATTAAAAAAATAAATATATATATATATACACACACATGTTTACACACACATATATATGCAGTAATAATGTTTAAACTGTGAAGTTTACAGATGAACATAAAAGATATGTTATTACTTTTAAGACAGAAGGATTTTCACTATAAAAAAGCAGATCCAAAATAAAAATAATTTCTCAAGTTTCAAAAAGTTCAGCTATGTGAAAGCAAACTTTAAAAGGCACACATTTAAACATTTAAATGGACTGTTTGTACACTGCCTACATATTCACTTCAGATAAGCTTTTGCAGAATATATTCTAAGTAATCAGAAAACATACAGAAGAAGCACATAATTTAAATGAGTGTTTAGCTGATGAACTAAAATACTTCAAACTTCACATTCTGAAATATTTTGGTGGTTTAGATTTGCAGGGATTTTGGTTTTATTAACTATTTCAGAAAAAATAAACTGGAATCCATCCTGATGGAACTTTGTCACAATTTAAAATAATCTGCAAAAGCTTCTGCTGGTATTCTTAAAAAATGAAACATGTTGTACTTGAATTAGCTTAACTTGATAGGCAGACTGCAATGAACAAGGAACAATGTATCACTGTTGACAGAATTCATCTGAAATTCACTGTCAAAGTAATCACTCACTCACAGCATAAATCCTCACCAGTTATATTTATCTGGAATGTTCTGTTTTATACCTAAAGCTATGCCACCTCAGAAAATGAAGACCATCAGGAACGCCAACTCTAAGTCCATGTCTTAACAAATAAATGATTGTGGTTTTTCCTCATTTGTAATTGCTAGAGCATCTGCCAGGAAAATGGAAAATGCACAACAGGCTCAAGTGAGTGATGCTGCCTGCTAGTGTGGAAAAGTTAACTAATGCAAAAGTTAACTAACTATGCACCACAGCAGAACCACTTCAAACAGTAATAGCACTTACATGTTGCTAGTAACCAGCTGTCTACAGTAGTTACCTCTAAGATTTGAACAATTAACTGAATTTAACTTTTTCTTCTGTAACCAATAGCCAGGGCTGTTATCATAGAATCATAGAATTGGCTGGGTTGGAAGGGACCTCAGAGATCATCAAGTCCAACCCTTGATCCACTACCGCTGCAGTTCCCAGACCATGGCACTGAGTGCCACATCCAGTCTCTTTTTAAATATCTCCAGGGATGGAGAATCCACTACTTCACTGGGCAGCCCGTTCCAATGTCTGATCACCCTCTCAGTAAAGAAATTCTTTCTAACGTCCAACCTAAACCTCCCCCAGCACAATTTAAGACCATGCCCTCTTGTCTTGTTGTGCCCTCTTGTCTTGTTGAAAGTCATCTGGCAAAAGAGACCGACCCCCCCCTGGCTACCCTCTCCTTTCAGGGAGTTGTAGAGAGTGATGAGGTCTCCTCTGAGCCTTCTCTCTTCTCCAGACTGAACACCCCCAGCTCCCTCAGCCTCACCTAACAGGACTTGTGCTTGAGTCCCTTCACCAGCCTGGTTGCCCTCCTTTGGACCTGCTCCAGGACCTCGATATTCTTCCTGAACTGAGGGGCCCAGAACTGGACACAGGACTCAAGCTGTGGCCTCACCAGCGCTGAGTACAGGGGCAGAATCCCTTCCCTGGACCTGCTGACCACACTGTTCCTGATACAGGCCAGGATGCCATTGGCCTTCTTGGCCACCTGGGCACACTGCTGGCTCATGTTCATCTTCCTGTCAATCCAGACTCCCAGGTCCCTCTCTCCCTGGCTGCTCTCAGCCACTCTGTGCCCAGCCTGGAGTTCCCCATGGGGTTGTTGTGGCCAAAGTGCAGGACTCAGCACTTGGCCTTGTTATGTGTCAGTGGTTAAAGCACAGTGGAGACAAGGTGAAATTCCACTCAGCATAAGGCACCTTAACTGCCAATGCCTACATGAGTAAGCCTGAGTTAAGAGCCCAAGTGGCAATTTCAGCTGGTCAGCCCAGTATATGTTGACCTCAGTATGATCTGAGTTGCTCTTCAGTTTCCTAGGATGTGCAAGACATTCATGCAGAAATGAGACAGAACACAGGGAGACCACTGAGATTCTCAAATGGAAACTGGGGGTTATGCCCACAAAAAAATGTTAATAGGAAAAGTTAAAAATGAGCAGGAACACATGTCACAACAGATGTTTGGAACAAAAAGAAGCCTATGAAAACAACAAAAAGATCAGAAAAGAAAGCCTTGCCTTCTGACCTATAGAAACTGTAATAAAAGGGATAGTACGAAAAGCCAGGTTAAGTCAGACCATGTTAAAGAAAAAAGAAGTTCTCCCAGACATTTAAGTAAAAACAGAAGAAAAAAATGGTAGTGAGGTCACCTATGGTCAGCAGAAGAAAGGTGAGATAGAAATTAATGGCATTTTAGTCTTTTGGGTACACACTTTGGGTAATACACTGGTTTTCAGGAGAAAGCGCTATCTTGATAAAAAAGACTCAAAAGACAGCTCCAAAACTAGTAATTCCAGAAGAGTCCTTCAGTCAGAGACACCAGAACAGACTTCAGGATTCTGAAAGAAATGTTGCCTCAGGTTCATGACAAGACTAGTTAAAGAATTGTTGCTAACAAGTCAAGAAGCAGCACTCTGTGAGGAGAGAACAGACAATGAAACACACGTATGTTAGATATGGACCAAAAAAAAAAAAAGGCAATCTGAATACATGTGCCCTTCTGTAAGGCTCTAAAGATATCTTCAGGAACTAAAGACAAATAAAGAAACAGAGTGTACTATTGGTTTATTTATAAGTATGTGTACAGAAACTATAGCTATGTTGCATCACAGTACTTAAGATACTTCTGTCAATAAATGCTGCAGCAGTTATAACCTGGCTAGATTTCAGTACCATTTGACAAAGCAACTATACTGTATTGGAGATACTCCACTGGTGTGGTTTGGAACTGGATACACCACACATACTGGTGATACTGTATTGGAGAAGATGGAGGTTAGTATGAAGACTGGACAATGTACAGTGTAAGGAATTGGCAAAATGCAAAGACAATTGTTTTGCCTTGAAAAGCAAATTTTAGTTGTAAATATTGATTATTAAAATTGTGTTTATTCAGTATATTAATCAATTACTGTGGCATGAAAACAGAAGTAGTCTAATGAATTTTCATGCTGGAACTGCCCATTTAGAAGGCAATAGGTATAAAATGCATGAAAACCAGAATTACCTTACTTGCTAGAATGACAGAAGTGTAAAGACAATATGCTAAGGAACAACAAACATTGTTGCTGGAAAAATCACTGATTAGAGACATGAGAGGATGAAAACATTTGGTGTGCTAATTGAACTCAGTATGTCTATAAGCAACCAATATGATCTAGCCATTAAAGACATATTCTAATGAGGCCTGGGAGAGAAAAAACCCAACTAAAAATAAACTAGATAGCCTTATAAATTAAAGCTATGCACTACTACTTTGTTCAAGAAACCAGAAAAAGCCTAATGAACTACCAGATTCACTGAAGGAATCACAGCCCTCTTTTACAGAGGACACCTAAAGGAGCTTTGTTCCAACACTTTTTCTGTCAGAATTCACCTGCCTTGTTTTTCCTGCTCCCCTATCTCCACTCCTGTAATAACCAGCTCAGAACTAGCCACAGAATTTCACACAATCACAAACTCAAATAAGAAAGGCTTTACATATTTAAACCTAACCCTGGTATGATCTGTAATCCTGTAACATCAGATTGCAATATGGGGGTGAGTAAGGTCTTAACTCTGACAATGCATAAATGTTACTCTAACTGCATAAACTGTAACATATACTTAAAAAAAAAATTATTTTCAGTTATGACACTGCTCTAAGTTCACCATGAAAGTTAGAGAAAAGTCAGCTAATAAGTACAGTAGTTTTGCTAGTCAAACACCATAAAAAGCATATTAAAATATTTTTCTATTTAAATCATACTTCAGTTGTTTTAAATTAAACCATTTTATGAAAAGCTACAAAAATGTAAACTGATTACTAAAAATTCAAGTTTAGTAAACATGAGCAAACAAGATCCTACTTGTATAAACTTTATTGATCTGAAGATTTAATAAATTAAATTGCTTTGACAAGGCATATATATATCCAAGCACTGACAGAAACAACTCTTTTTTTACCACAAATACTTTTTAAAAAGTTAGCATTCATATCTATCTTCAAGATGGTATACTGCTTATGAAGTACAGTATTCCCGTGAATCAACAGTGAAGCTTTACTTACAAAGTGACTATTTGGCTCTGCATAAGTTTATATTTAATGCTCCTTTTTGTTTCTTACTTCAGAGTGGATGAGACAGCATTTTATAACTGGTACAAGAAGAAGACAATGACAAAACTGTTTTTTTTCTTATTTGAGAGAAGGCTTCTATTTCCTCAGTAGAAATCAAATTACATTATTCTATTTACTGCACTCATTTTTAAAACTTACAAACACATATTTCATCAAAATTAAAGTACTGAAACAGCCTGCATCTAATGAATGAAAATATGTGCAAACTTTTGGTGTACTTACCTACTTTCAGCAAGTAGGCAGGTTGGTCCTAACATTACCATAGGCTGCACTTAATGTAGTAAGATACTTATCTGTGGTTAAAATATTAAACTGCAAATACTATTAACCCAATGTATTTATTTACTGCTTTCAAAAGAATTAACAAAAAATCAAGACAGAATAATAGAAGGACTTCCTTTTAAACAGTTTGCATTTCAGTGTTTATCCCACATAAGCTGTAAATTATTCCCTTCACTATAGCTTCAAACAGTTCCTCAGAATAATTTCACATATGCCTTTCACACAGATGAGTGGAAATCCCACCTTAGTGTGGTACTTACAAACATGACATTTTCACCCTTTTAGCAGTGCAGAATAAGCTTATTTGAAAAGTTTCAACCCGACAATCATTTACCAGTGAAGTTAATATGTTGTTAAGTTAATATGTTTCAATCTATTTAACCATATAGGCATTTTTCTCTACCTTCTCTGTTTGTAGTCTTTAAAGTCTCAAAATGCTGAGCAAGAAAAAAAAATAAAAGAGTGGGTTTGGGTCTCCTTGACAGATTCTGACCAGTGACTTTTTAAAAGCACCCATACAACAGTGTGGACTGCATCATACCCAGCATTAGTTCTGGAAGCATTCCAAATTGAAGGAAGACATGGAGTTTATGCATAGGCAGTTCACACAAAAAGATTCTCTCCATTAGAAGAAGTTGTGATTATTTACTCGGAAACTGAATCTTTACATCTCCACTGGCTTGATTAACTTCTCTACCAGATGAGTAAATCTGGACATGGACTTGTTTTCTTAAAGAAAAAAAAAAGATTCACTTTTACAGTTACTAAATATCTTCTGGGATATTAATATGGTTAAGAAATCACACTTAACCCTACCAGAATGTGCCTTAACTTATAGTATGCATGACAGCACAATTCAGAATTATTTTTTTTTCCAATCTGCACTCATCTCAATTTATGAATAAGCAGGCACTAATGCAGAGTATTCTCCCTAAAAAAAAGAAGAAAGCTTGAAGATAAAGGTAAGCTTCCTTTGAAGCAAAGCCCAGTGCTTTGTAATGTATAATGAGAAATAACATTTTGACTTCCTTGAATGAACATAAGCTTGGGGAATGGGAAGCTAGTAATCTACGTGACAGAATTCAGCTGTCACTGCAGGATGAATTTAAAACGTGTTGTGTCTTTATGTAAAAGCACAAAGGGTGCAACTGAGACAAGCACCTCTCTGCTAACAGCAAATCTCAAATCAAGCATGAATCAAGACTGCAGTTCAACAACAGTAGTTTTGAGAGGTGATTGTAAACTCACTACATCCTTTGGAACCCTTCTCACTGATTCACAAATAAATTAAAAAAACCCAGTAAGTTGCATGAGAAGTGAGAAGGCAGGAACAACAGTACTCAAGAGGATTGTATACAGCAAGTATTCAGCTACAAGGTGATTTAATACTAATGATGCAATATTCTTCAAAACCCACAAATTTTCTTGCTGAGGTCATGCTACTTATTCCTGGATTGTTTCCAGAAAAAAAATTAGGTCTGGCATCAGTTCTCTGGAACAGTGTGTTGCAACTACTGTCCTAGAAACAAGATCTGCTAAGAAAAGAAATTTGTAGTCATATAGAGAGAGCCCTGGGATACAAAGATGCCCTGGAAGCCACTGGTGTCATACTGTAGCAAACTGGATTATTAAATTAAACTGTTTCTTCAAGTAGTAAACATTAATTTTAATAGCAATTTAAATGAGAAATGGTAAGAGTTTTGTTAAGCAAGAGATAAATTGTAAGCCATTTGACTAACCTGAACCATACCAGTATTTAGCAGTTAATACATTTTGCTTCTAAAATTTCAAAGGCAGTCAGATTGCATTTGTGGAAATGTATTCCTGAGCCCATTTAGAGTTTATCAAGATACTAAATCTACTTTCTGTGACAAATGCTACCAGAGAAGTTTTTGTTCTTAATTGTATCTTCAGGCAGGTTCACAGCTTATAGATGGGACTAAAAACTGCACACCATGGGCTTGGTATCCTGCTTCCCTTAACTAAGGTAAGGAAATCTTCAAAAGCTTTGCTACTGAAATCTTCCTTTGCTGTCAAATCAGCAGGAATACATCTCTTCCCCTATTACTCAATAGGAAGTGAGAAAGATGTCTTTATAGACCACTCATTAATTTCAAAGACCAAAAGGAGGCTCAAGTTAAATCTTATGGTACTCCTTTGAAGCCCCAGATTCAAGCAAAATACTACTACCATCAAAAAAAGCCTCCAGGAGTTGCTCCCTTCATTTTGTTTTTATCAATTAATCTTTGCAGCAAAGGAAAGATGGGTATCTTCCAGAAAACAAAGATGGATTGAAATCATGGTAATGGTTATGCAGAGCTAAATAAGAGACTAAGAAGGGCAAAACTGATATGGCACTCATCCTATCTGACCATGAAACAAAACCAGCACTGAGGAGACAGCTACAGTGAAAATGTAGCTAAACCTCTTCTTCAGTGCTGTGCTTACACGTCTCAGCTACTGGAAAGTAAATTTAAAATAGACAACTGAACAGGTAGAAATGTACCAATTTAAACAACATGCCAGACATTTATAGGCAAAAAATTTTAGAATGTAATAAGAGAAAAGGAGTAAAATATCCTTGTTGAGGTAATTTTATACTGTCAGGTTTATAACAAGCTGTTAACTTTGGTCCCAACTGTAGGATCTAGAAGCAAGCAACTGAAGACAGCAGACTAATCCAATTGGATTTCAACTTAGGCCACTGAGCTCATCTGAAGGAAAAGAATCTTTCCCATATGCAAACAATATGAAATAACACATAAATGATGTAAAATTATATTGTCTACCCTAACAATTACTTACATCTTAATTTTAGCTATTCATCAAGTTTCTACTGTTGGCTAAAAGAAGCAAGTATTTGCTAAAAGAAAACAAATGGTTAGGTAAGACTTTATGCAGTTGCAAAGTTTCTTTCCTCAAATATAGTAACTGTAAAAGCAGTGAACAGAATCAGATAGAGTGCTGGGAGACAAGAAAAAAACCAAACCCTATTACAGCATGAAAGTAAATTGAAAATCAAACTCTGAAATTACTGCATGACAACTCTAGCAGCTCCCCTCACCCTTAAGCCCCAAGGAGTTAGTTAAAACTAACATCAACTTTTTTCACCTCTGCCATTTAAAAGTCAGCCTTTGTTCCAACTGTATTTTTGTTGGTTTTGTGCATTACAAGAATAGTAATCAGTATAACATTTTACCCTCCTCCTTGGCTTTAACATTTTTATAAAAGAGGTGAGGCAAGTAAGATTGGCATACATATATTTATATATGTATATTCTGTATCTGTGACATACTGTTACATTTCCAAAGCTGTTAATGAGTGGGACAAAATGGTGAGATTATTTTTGCCTGGCATCATACTTCATAATTATACAAACTCACTATCTAGGAAATGCCTATGCAGCTGAAATACTGTCCAAGTTCTCATACCTAAAACATAGTATAGTCTGGTGACACATATGCATTTTGGCATCCTGATTTGATAAATACTTGAATTCTTCCAAGAAGTAATATGAATGTATTGTATACTCCAATGTAAATTCTGGATCTTTTTATGTTAGGATGATGTATTCAAGTTTCAAGAAACATTCAAAAATAAGCTTCCCAAGGGCACCAAAATTCTTAATAATTTATTCACAGAATTCTGGTGCTGTTAAGGCACAATGTTCCAGCCTGGAATCTAAAGTAATATGAAGAGATGAAACAAAAGGAGCACCTTGAAGGTTGAAAGCCCATCTGGTGGCTCTAATGGGGAAATGATGACAAATGGTTTTACCATCAAGAAAGCAAATGGATAAACCTTTTGAAGCAAACAGAGTCAATATAAGTTGATATTTTCCTTCTGTCTTTGGAGGAGGAATGAAACACCTGATCTCTGATTATTCAAGTTATATTTTCTTCTCCTCTGCCATCTATTTGAACATTCAGATGTTGCTTCAACAACACCTTATCACAAGAACATGGACTGGAAAAGTAATGCATGAGGCTGCAAACTGAGGTGGTGGATTCTCCATCCCTGGAGATATTTAAAAAGAGACTGGATGTGGCACTCAGTGCCATGGTCTGGTAACTGCAGCGGTAGTGGATCAAGGGTTGGACTCGATGACCTCTGAGGTCCCTTCCAACCCAGCCAATTCTATGATTCTATGAGAACAAACCCACTGAAACTGTATCTGTACATATCTGTAATATCTGAATATCTGTAATATCTGAACTGAATATCTGTAATATTCAGTGCTCACACTTTCTTGGTCTTGTTAGACCTGGGGATTCCAAGCACAGTTTCCCCAAATAACCTGTCACTAGAAGCTGTGTAGAGGTCACTTGGTCTAGTAACCTATGCTTCTTCCTTTGTACCTCGCACAGCTGAGTTGTGTAGTACAAAAAAACATTGTCTGCTTCTTCCTTCAGACTGGAATGGATAAGCTCACTGAAAACACAGAGGAGTCCCAGATTCCAACTGAGCAGCCTTTGACCTGAAGGGGTACTGATCTTTAAATCAATTATTTTTTATGGCTTGAACTCCAACCCTGATCATTATTTTCAGTCAGTCTGTCTTAAAGGCATGGATGTGCTCAAACATCCAAAACCACGTGTTGGCACATTACATGCAAGGCAGCATGACACACAGAAATTTTGGCTATCAGTTGCCTCTCACCATATAGATTTTACTTCTTGCTTCTCTGTGGGAGTCCTTTTGTAAACAATCTATTTTATTACAGTTAGCCTTACCTTGACAGAAACACATGGGGAATGTCAACACACATTTAGAGAATGACAGAGAGGTAGATCTTGCCAAACAAAGCCTGATTTATTGACCTTTTGTTTGTTTGTTTTTTGTTTAGCTATGTATTTTAAGCGATTTTTATAGCTTTAATCTTCCCCAAATGATATCAATGCCTCAGCTGCTGCATGTGACATCACACTGTCAGTAACTGCATGCCTTATCAGCACTGTCAGTGGATCCTGGACCTGTTGTATCAGGTATGCTACGAAGCCAGAAGCAATGATACTCATCTAACATCTGAAAATGTGCATTCCAAAACCAAAGCAGTCAATGGGCTTAAGCAGTACTGTAGACTCTTGTTAGAACTTTTGTCACAGCACAGTTAGACCAGCAGGTATTTCATGTGCAGCCTAAGTAATTTTCCTTAATATACGAGGAAAATCTAAGGTTCATTTCTGGTTCGTATTAGGAGGATAATTTCTTAGAAGGAAGAGAAACCATGAGAACCTCAGACAGGCCTGTACTGCACAAAATCATTAGCATTCATTGATTACTATAAAAGAAGGTACAAGCAGGTAGAGGGAGGAGTAGTGCAACATATGAGATGCTTCATATCTGATTCACATCTTTCAGTCTGGACAACCAAAATCTGAATATGTAAAAATAATTCACAAAAAATTAAAACTTTATTTTTGAAGTTCTAGAAAATAATATGTTTAAAAATAAAGCACTGGCTTTTTTTCAACTTAATGTCTAATAATTTCAGCTCTGAAGGTAATATTTTGAGAAAAATATTAGAATACTCCTATGCAGACAGAAAATTATTGCAGGAAGTTGAAAGAATGCCTAGGATTTCGTATCTTATAAGAAAAAATAAAAGCCTAAACCTTACCTCCTGTTGGTCATATGCTGTCTTTTGGGTAACATGAACCCATATTTTAGCATAAGGCCAGCTACTTATGATTTCATATTTAAGGCTGCAGATTATTACATCTTTAAAATTTTATTTCAATTCCTGTTTTAATCTAAACACACAGAGCTCTTGGAATATCCACTACTACCTTCTAGTTTGTCTTTTAAGGACTTTTTAATTGGAAACTTGCAATAGCATAAAAATATAATTTTCCACCAACAATACTACTAAAACACTAGTGCAAAACAATACACTAGAAAAGAGCAGAATATATCTTTGACTTGTGTATTGACAATTTATTCTTCCAAAGAGAAAGGCTCTGCTTTATAAGCAGTTGCTGAGAAATAGGTTCTCAATTAAATGTCAATTCAATTAAACATTACTCCTCCTTCCCTGATTTCACATATATACACCTTGCCTGAGAAGCAGCAAGGCAAAAAGCAAGTCTCTCACAACATACCTCCATTATTCTTAAACTGCTGGCATCTAGGGGATCAGAATGACTACTGCCAGGTAACAGAAGATGTGTTGCTACTGGCAGTACCCAAAGTAATACCAGACACCACCCACCCTGATTACTTAGGTTTCTTTTTGGGCATGGAACTACTTCCTTTCCAGTCACTTTCCCAGCCACAGTTCTGACTATTAGAAAGGCTACTTCAGTGTAAGACTACACTAACTACACGGTCAGAAAGAGTCTGCAAGGAAGAATAAACTTTTAGTTAAACCTTTCTGCCAGTCATCTCACTAAAAAATGTCTTTTAACTCCATGCTGTTCCATCCTAAGTCAAACAGGCTTTCTATTTTTACCACTACAATGCATAGCAACAAAATACTCTGAAAATAACAATATACATCTCAAAAATAGCAGCAGCCCCTTTCCCTTCTTCTGTTCTAAAAGGCAGTGAGTGATTTTAATCTTTCAAAAAAAAAATAGCTAGAAGGTTTATTCAACACTGGAATGCTTCATTACTCTTGTGTTCATCCATTGGTTATCAACTCATTCTTAGCCTGTATAACTTGGAAAAGCACTGTGACAAATTAGATTATTAACCCTTTTACAGGGCCACAGCACAGTAAAATTCAGCAAAACATAACTATCTTTTCTAGAAAAGCCATTTCCAATTATTAGAAAGTGAAAAGTGACTGGAGATGAGCTGTTCATTCAAACCAGAGAAAGAATTTCAATAAAGCCTATTTTTTATCTCTACCTGCTGGCAGATTTTTATGATATGGTTTCCTTAGCACAGCCTGACTTCACAGAAAAACATCAGCATGGTAAAAGAGTGACATAAGCTGAAAGACCAAACTAAAAATAGCAACAAAAATTCACACTAACAAATAAGAAAGCAGCCGAGGTAAAATATAAAACATAATTGCTGAAAAGGAAAATAAAAGACAACTCAGTAAGAGACAATTCAGAAGTACACTTGATGTCTCTAATGAATATACACAATACAAGCAAATGCTAATATTAGTTTATACAGACTAATCATGCTATTTTTATGTTGTACTTATGCATACCATACTCATTTTCATAATACTTTTTTTTTTTTAAATTAACCAGATTTACCAGATTCCATGGTCATCTGAAGCAATCCATCAAGAGCACTGGAAAGCAGACCTCTGCTGGACACTTTTAAGTGGCTTAATATGACAGGCACACCTTGATATTCCAAAAATAAGGCCTTCCCTTCATCTGTCTTCAAGTCTATGCGAAGAGAATCAAATGCCTGAGCCAGGTAATCCACTGAAAGATACCAGAACACAGGTGATAAACCTTCTACAATCAGCTCCATTAAGCAATGTATGAACAGCTATCCTGAGAGTTCCTGTTGCACACATATACTTCAAAGTTATATGTTGGAAAATGTTAAATTTTATTTTTATTTAATTCATCCTTGGTCTGTTTTTATTCCTTAATAATTTGTTGTGAATAGAGAAAAAAAACTACAATTCATAAGCTGTAGAAAAACACACAAACATAAAGCCATTCTAAGATTTTGCTTGAGAGGAAAGATATTACAAGCTTGCATGGTTTGTGATAGTGTTGGTTTCAACATCTGGGAAACCTCTATTAAAAAGAGTCAAGGGCTGATTTGTCTGAATAAGAGCAATTACTTTCATGAGAGCAACTACTTCCACTCCTTCCCATAAAAAGCTGTAGTTTCAGTGCATACTTTTTATATACTCATCCATAGTTGTGTGCACTAAATCAAATAAAGAATGTAGATTACGTGAAACTATGTAATTTTCTTAATTTCCTTATGTCAGATCTTTCTCACTATCTTGGAATAGCATTGATCATCTGGAGCGAAGGAAATGAAATAGAAACGTTTAACTACAGTGCCATCTGCTGGATACAGGCATTTTGAAGGAAACACGGTATATGTTGAAACCAAATGTGCTACTTTTATCACTAGATCATTAGTGCCATGTGGCTAGAGAGATTAAAATTCATACACAGTGATATTTGACATATGTTTTAAAACAGATCATATTTTCCATGTTATAGAAGCCAGCAGTAAAAAGCAACCACGAGAAGCTAAACTGTTTGATTCTAACCGACAGAGTTCATCTGTTTAGCATTTCTGCAGTAACTATTTTTTGCATTGCAACTCTTTTTTTGTGTTGCTTTTATCAAACATTACTAGAAATGTGAATCTCAGTTTAAGAGTAATTATCAGACTTCACCAAAATATCTTGACAGAAATAGTTCCCTCCAACATCTGAAAAACTGTATTTATTCACCAACAATATCAGGGTGGTCTTCTACCATGTTTAAATCCTGTATTTACTGTAAATGATCACAACATAAATACTGCACAGCTCAGTTAAGCATAAAGACAGACTAATCTTCTTACCCATCTAACCCAGAAGGATGACTTTCATGAACAAGAAAATTGTTCATTATCTGTGGATGTTAAATCTTTGACATTCCTAATTAGCGTCAATCAGGGTGCAAGAAACTGCAGCAATTTTGTGATGTGTATTTCTGCTGGCTCAGAATACGAATAAGAAATGGCTCAAAATTCATAATATATTTCATGCAAGCAACTGAAAACATTCAGATGCCAAAGCAGGCATCTGATTATGACATTCTAGCATGGTTTTTCAGGATTACCTCGAAAATTATCATCTCAGTAACCTGTTGATCCTGATCCCATCTGTTACTAGCAGAAGGGGTGTATTACTAGTAAAGACATTTAAAAATATATACTATTCTGAGAAAAAAGACAGTAAAAGGAGAATCAAAGAAAAATTTAGGCTGGAATCTATTCCAACCCTTCAGCCCAAAGAAGGGCCATTTCTAAAGTTAGGTTAGATAACCCCAGTGAACCAATTTTTGCCAAAAGAATGAGCTGTGCTTTAAAAATATCCTTGAAAAGGGAAAAACAGGTGGTTAACATCACAAAGAAACACCAGAGGGTTATAGATACACTCATTTTTATGCTATCCTTGCAAAATTTACTCTTGTATAAAACCTCAGTTATGCAGCGCCACGGCACTACACCACCTCTTACACCTGCTCTTAATATATATCTGTATAAATAACAATTTGTGTTTTCTTCCTGAATTCCATAAAAAGGATTTGTAACACCTCTTGTTCCCTGTTTTCATTGGAGAGAAAAAGGCTTCATAACAGAAGGCAGTTAACAAAGAGTTACCCTGTTCTTTGAGATGTATTTTCCAGTTTTTTTCCACCCTGTCTGGACACAACCTAATTCTTATTAACTCACAGTGTCTATTTTGAAATCTTTATTTGTTCCCTCTCCCACAAGGCAGAGAACACCCAGCTTCCTTAATTTCTTTGCCAACATAAAATCATATGTAGGTTTTAAGTAGAGAATTCTACTTTACATTACTATTATACATCTCTGCTAGTGTGAAAGGTGGGAGGATTCTGGCAACAAAGAAGTACAAAAAAACTCAGTAAAAGGAAAAAGTCACTCACTCTGTTATACCCCCCTACACAATCACAGAATCATCCAGGTTGGAAGGGACCTCAGAGATCATCAAGTCCAACCCTTGATCCACTACCACTGTGGTTCCCAGACCATGGCACTGAGTGCCACATCCAGTCTCTTCTTAAAAACCTCCAGGGATGGAGAATCCACCCCCTCTCTGGGCAGCCCATTCCAATGCCTGACTCAATCCCCTCACCCAAATCATCAATAAAGTTATTAAGCAGAACTGGGCCCAGCACTGATCCCTGGGGGACACCACTGGTGAGCGGCCGCCAATTGGATCAGCACCGTTCAGCACCACTCTCTGGGGGCCTCCAGCAGTTCCTGACCCAGCACAGAATCTCCTGTCTGAGCCATGCTTCACCAAAATATCTTGACAGAAATAGTTACCTCCAACATCTGAAATACTGTATTTGTTTTTCAGGAGAATGCTACGGGAGACCAATGCTTTTGGTTAAAAAAAGGCAGAAGCATGAGCTGAAAAACGAGGTAGCTGCTTCAGACACAGTAATCCCCTAACAGCCATTGAAGACTCTCTGGACTATTTGTTTAAGAGGATATTTTAGTTTTTCTTTTTTTGTTGTTGGTTAGTTGTTTTTTTTCCCCCCAAAAAATAAATCCACAAAAAGCAAAGTCATTATACAGTCAGAAACTCAACTTGGTAATGTGGCAATTACACAGCATTTAGGATTCAGAGGGGACCTATCAACCCTGCTGCTTTCATGCTGATGGATTCATTTTACAGAGGTGTACAAAGTGGCTTTATAGCAATCATTGAAGCCATTGTTGAATTAAAGAAACTAAGTCAAAAGAGAAAGCTAACAATAGAATCAAAATAAGACGTCCTTTCGGATTACTCATCAAATCTGCAGATTTACATATTAAGAACCTTCAGTAACTTGAACTGTAATGTATATATGTAATTATTATATATGTAGTAATATGTAATCAGATTACACACTACTGTCAAAGTTTTCAAAGAAGTCATATATATAGAAATACATAGAAATATGCTTAAATTACCAGAATTTGTCTGTAAGTTAATTTTAAAATATCTCTATAAATCAGATTGGTTGAAATTTTTCTTTGGGTTCTGATACAAAGGCATACACCAATCTCTCTGTCAAAGGGATAAGGAAAAAAAAATATGAGTTTATGCCTCCTTCATAATATACAGAACACTCACAAGCTAACAATAAACAGTCTGGTTTTGCAATTACTTAAAGAAATTGTTTTGGTCTTTTCAGATTGTATGTTTTCAAAGAAGTACCACTGAGATGATGTGCCACATAATCTTGAGAACCTCAGAAGTGGAGTAACCTATCATGATCTGAAGCAGAAGTCACTGTTTTCAGAGCTGTGTTATGTTCTCATCTGACCTTGTCATTTTTACTGAAAGAGAACACGGTGCCTTGTAAGTGGGTTGGTTTAACAGTGAAATCTGAATGAAAAATCATGTTAAGAACCAACAGTTTCATAGTGTAGCATTTTTCAATGTTGACAGTGTTTTCTAAGTAGCCCTTTGCAGTGGCAGACAGTAGGAGAAAAGGGGAAAAACAACAGGTCAGGGCGATTATATGAACTGTATGCTAAACTTAGACAAATCCATTTCAGGACATATATTGTATCACAATTCAATGTACATTATAATCCACTAGAGAACTGGCTTCCTCTGTGTGACTACAGATACAACAGAAATTCCTATGAACACCAGATTTATCTACAAAGAAAAATGCAGCAAAGTTGTAACTATCAGAAAAGAAACACTTGACACTGCAGCTGATCAGCCTTTCAGGGCATAGGTAAACAACCTACTAGCTTAAAGCAGGACAGTCAAATTCTAGAACTGTGCAAAATCTATTTCAGTTTTACAGGAGCAACAAGTCATGCCATTCTATATAGGTCATGCCATTCAGGAAAGGTCTTGGCAAACCAGTCACTGCTGCAGTGAAAATTTGACAGAATTACCAACATCTCTTTTTCCCTTCTTCATAAATTTTGATTTGTCTCACAAGAAGTCATCATATTAAAATGAACACACAAATTCCATCATGAAAGTACTAATAAGAAGATCATACTTGTTTCCAGTATATTTTGCTTCATGGGGCAGTAAAACTCAAGACAAAAACCACTTTTCACTAATAAAGAATAAGAGACTCTGAAGTATCATTGAAATTTTTTTGTCCAAGTACAAATAACAAACAAACAAAAAAAATTTAAAAATCAGAACTTACCTTGTGTCACTGTTTTAAGCACAATTAACGTTGACAGAAACCTCAGAGGCAGACAGGTACTCTTAAAGAAAGCTGCTGGTTTTGATTTACTCTCTGTAGACTGTTCAGAAGAATTACGTGGGCTTTGCTTACTTACTATGCCTTTGAAAATATCTTCACCAAGCCTCCTCATTGTTGATGTCACCATTGCATGCTGTTTCAAACAATGCATACAGTTAGAGTAGGGAGATAATATGCATAGAAGATATTACTCCACGTTCCAACAGCAGATGAAAATTCCTACTGTGCCTCATCAACACATACTTGACAACAAGACTACTTAGTGAGTGCCCCTGATATGCTGGTATTATTTAAGGTGCCTCTGGTTCCAGAAGAAGCTCAGTTTCAGTCCACCCTATTTTGTAAGGATGTCTGAAGTTATATTCTGCAAGAGCATTTACAGATTCAAGGTCTAAACATGAACACTGAACAACTAAGATCTATTAGACTTTTCATCAGAAACAATACAGAAATAATACTTCAGAACCAGATTTCACAATATGATACCTGTTTTTCACAATATGAATATCATATTTCACAATATGATAATTTAAAGTTGAGGTTCTTATTGGCACTAAAACAAAAAAATTACTATTCTCTTGAATTTAAACTAAAGATATTTACAAAGTTTTCTACCCTTGCTTTAGCAATATCACTACTGACAGAATTATGCACTATAGTGAGTATTTATTACTACTCTCTTCTTTATTATACTGTTAAGTATTATCTTACAGCAGTCTAGTCAAAGGGAGTAAGGAATGTCTTGTGTTTAGATAGTGAGCAGAGAATAAAAAAAATTCATATGCAACTTTGTCACAAATTTCCATCAATTTCAACAGATTTCGTGTTGAAGGCAAACACTGCTTTTGGAAGTTTTGTAAATACTTACGTAAAAATGTAATTAGAGATGCTTAGACACTAACAGAGAAAACTATGCTTAAATTCCTAACGCAAAATTTAAAAATAACTTTTCATACGCATTTAAAACACAAAATCCATTAATATCTTAGGAGAATTTAGTTTTTTAAAAAATATACTGCAAGAAGACTATTTGTTATACCTGGATATCGTTGTCTAGCTGCCTTATAGACCAGTAAATAAATTTAATCACAGGCATGTGTAGTTTAGGATTCACAAAAGGCATCCACTGGAGCTGCTCTGCAACTATAGGCAAAAGCTGTAAAAATATAAAAAGTAAAATTACATGCAGGATATGGAACTACTGCATAAGGTAACTAAGTGAAAAAATAAAAAACCCAACCAAACAAACCTCCCAATATTCTCTTGGAGTTTACTGAATTACATATGGAAATACTCACTGGGCAAATCCAGGATGGGTTACAGAACTATATGCATATACAGATTTTAAACTTTATAGAGGTTTACATAGAAAATGGAGATACATCACATGAGCTCAGTCTTGGTAAATG
The DNA here is from genome assembly GCF_003957555.1 of Calypte anna. Lineage (NCBI taxonomy): Eukaryota > Metazoa > Chordata > Aves > Apodiformes > Trochilidae > Calypte > Calypte anna. The sequence continues at coordinate 138,161,668 of NC_044244.1, read as the reverse complement.
CAATAACAATGGCTAAAAATCTTTAATATCATTAAGAAAAACAGTAAAAGAAGACCTTCTGAACACCTCGCTGATTTCCAGACCTTGGTATCCACAGGAATAATGCAGTAATTATATTAAAAGTATAGCACAGTATCTCCTTTTATCAGTAATAAATTGAAGCCTTAATATCTACTATGGGAATCAAAATATTTTAAATTAGACATACTGATCTCCTTAAAAATAGAAATTCTGTGCAGTACTACACATAAAACACAATATAAATAATCAGCTTACAAAAGTGACTTGATATGAAATGCTGAAACCCAAGTTGAGACGGAACACCATACTTCTTTTCCTTATAAATGATCTGTATGCTTTATGACAAATTACTTATTATATCTCACTGCCAAAATTAGTACTGACTTATTAAGAGAGGGTTTTAATTACTGTATCCAAAGCATGTAAAAAAATAGGCTGACCTGTTATATTCTCAAATCCATTTAATAAAAGCCATATATTCAAAAACATATAACAGAAACAAAGAATCCATTCCCCTTTACCTTCATACACCTTTCCTGGGTGCAGGGTTTTTTTGAGGTTTGGATAACCAGAAGATTATGACTGTTCTCTCTTTGTTCTTGTATTTTTATTTTGCTAAGGTGCTGGTCTGAGATCCAATCCATAAGTAAAGTTACGAGCTCATAAACTTGTAAATTCAGTGGTAGCTGTAACACATCCAAAGCATCAGATATTTCAGCTTTCAAGGTGATGACTTTTCTAAGCCAAAAAAGTAACAGGTAGAAATATATGAGTACACTGGTTCTGAAATATCATCCATAATTTAAGGGATGCTGAGTATATGCCTGATATAATCTGGGAGGCAAGTTACAGTACTGGGAGCTTGTGGAAAACAATTTATTTTAGGAAACATCTTGAACTGGCCATGTGTGCTCTGTTGTGTCTTGCACCCAGTTTGAGAAGCCTAAACATTACTAATATAACCTGTAACTTACAATATCTCTGCAAAAAGTAAACTGCATGTGGATCAAGGGGTAGAAGGCAGTAATTCTATCCCAGAGACCATTGTACACTGAGGAGTTAAAGAGATCCACATCACAATTAACTTGAGAAGGTGCAACCTGTGTTGCACAAACCTCTTAACTGCAGCTTATCCTGTGTTTAAGCTCACTTTAACAGGAGTCTGCAGGCAGCTTACAGCCTGGTGCTGGTGATCATACCTTCTGCCTGGCTATGCCTTTATCTAAAATTTCAGAGCAACAAGACGTTATTCTCTGAATGTCCTTGATAAACAGAGCTTATCTTTTGTAAGAAAACCATATAACAGCTTGAATGACCAAAAAGGAGGAGCTTCTCTCCAAGGAAAGGACCTGCCCTGGGAAAAATCCACCCATACTCCACCTGATGCTGCACAAACATGAGGTTCCCAGCATCTGAAAGGATGTAAGATTTGGTCATTACCTATACTCTTCTTCTTACTCTGTCTTACTAAAACATTTATTAAGCCATAACAGACTCTTCTTACAGACATACAGAAAGAACTCTGCACAATTTCTCCCTGTCACTCCTCACTCCCATTCCCCCTGGAGAACATGTACTATTTGTGATGTCTTCTGGGTGTGAAAAATACACACATAATTTATTTTGTACTTAGACAAATGGCTATAAAAGGCTTAGGAAAAGGTTTTCACATACAAAATCACTCAATTTATTAATTCTGGCGAAATGAATTACAGAAGGAAGCAAATTCTTAAAAGTCCTTTGCATGTGGAAATTCTAATTTCATTGCACCAGGCATTGAGACCATACAGTGCACTGCTGTTAATAGTTAACTGGGTAAAGTCAACATATAAAATTTCCAAAAAAGAGCAAAAACTTCATGAAATTGTCATTCTGTCTCTGTACTACACCACAGTGAAATACTCATACACAGAGGTACCTGAAGACAGGCTGCACAAACAATTCTCTGAAGATTTGAAAAGTTTTCTTTATCTAACTTCAGATGACAATTTTCCTCTCCATTCATAGCTATAACTATTGAAATTTTATATTTCACTTGCAACCGAAGTACACTAAACCCCATATAAACAGAGAAATATGTTTGCTATATATAGACAGCAGTTTTAAGGCATCTGATGTAAGTAATTAAGTAGGATGGTGTGAATCTCTTTTCCATTTCACAGTTTAGCCTCTAGCTGGAGAAGATCATTACCAGTTGGGAAATGTTGGCAGAGTACTACAAGAGGACTTGCTACTAAGTGGAACAATGTGGAGACAGAAAGCATTTAATTAAGTGATGCTAGGTGGTATTTTAAGGAAAACAAGTTGATCATTTTGGAACTGTGTGTCAACACTGCATATATTCTCTTTCCACCATTAAAAACTGCTCCTCAAAAAAATAGCAGTAGTATAATCACCTCTGGCTTACAAATCTAAAATTCCTTATGTGATATCACTGATTGACTACTTTTCAGCTAGTGTATTCATAAGAACAGTGCTGTACTGTAGCAGCAACCAGAAAGCTTAAGATTTGCTCTTACACAGCAAAAGAAGCCAGCAACAGTGTAAGCAGGCTATCATTTTAATTGAGATGAATGATGGTGTGACAGGAGAAAAACATACCAAATAAATGAAAACACATACATACACAATATGAAATCCAACAGACAATACTCTCTCCAATACAATGCCTTTTCTTACTATAACTAATTAACTCATAAATAAAATTGGAAGTTACATTTTCTAATTTCTAGCAGATACACAGAAAATGTTTGACTGCCTACTTACTATCTTTAGAATGCCCAATTCTTACCTTAGTAATTTTTGACATTACCATCCCTTTTTCCTGCTTGACAGGTTTACTTTGTTGCACCACTTGACATGTATTCTTAGACTTCTGTATCATTAAGAACTCATGCTTCCTCTACAACAAAATGTAACAATTAATTATATTTTACTTGTTACCTAAAAAGGAAGCAGGTCCATGTAGGAACAAACCTTACTTGCAGATTCTCTAAACGAGCTTGTACTTTTCTTGCTTGACCTTCCAGCTTCTTGTTCAGCTCAGTTACATCACTTAGCTGAAAGAATCAAAAGATATCAAAGTATCAGCGAATTCACTTCTTGACTTACTTATCACACTGAAATAATCTGATGTTGCCGAGCAAGTAAATTAACCAAGTTCAAGTTCTTCTGAGCATGTAAAGTGATAGATGATACACAGGAACCAAATTTCATCACTTTTCATGAAGAAGTGACATGAAAATAGAGCACACATTTCAAGAATGATCTTGTTAATGGGGAGGGTAAAAGTTTCCTTTTGTGCAGAATGGAACACACGCTGACTATGCTACAAAACCCATTTACTCTGAGAGAAAATGGTGAGGAAAACTGTAACCTCCGTTTACATACAAGAAACATGCTCTGTGCATAGAACAAATAGCTGCATGATTTTCACAAAGCCCTCAGCTGGCACAGAATTGCAAAGATTTTGTACTGAGAGGAAATGGACCTATCAATTGCACTAGAACCATCAACATTCTAGGTAGCAGGTCTGTCTTTCTCTAAGGGAAAGAATAAGCCTCTGATGTTGATTTTTATCATACTCAAGCTATAAGAACTCTAATTAATTCTCTGAATAAACCATTGTCAAATAGTTTAGAATTAAATTTGTGTATCAGTATATAAGGCCAGACTTAATAGTAAAGTGAGATGTAAATTCTCACTCTCTTTATTACTATAAACCACTGTCTCAGCTTAAGAACTGAGAAAATACTGCCTTAATTAACATTTGTAAAAATAATTCAAATTACTGAGCAAACATGAAGCTAGAAATACACATTCTAGCGTTTATTTAATAGGATCAACATAGTAATTCAGCAGGTGGATTCTATAATCTTATCAAATACTTTCTCTTCATCCACTCTCAATTTGCTTCAGAGGACATGGATTTCTTCCTAACAAATAGCTGTTGGGTCAGAGGAGTAAGTCCAATTTTTCTTATACCATAATAGACAAGAGAGGCTAAATTTCAAATACTAGAAAAAGTTCTGGAAAGTACTTACAGTCATTCATTCAATTCTTGTCTTACAGAAACAAAAAATCTGCCATTTTGCAAACTTAAGCTGTCCAACTCAAGCTAATGTTAACTCTAGCTTGTAAAATTATTGATAACAGGAAGTAATTTATTTTACCTGTTTTCTTAAAGAGTCGTTCATTTCCTTCAAGGTGTCAAATGATGACTTCAGCCTTCTGTTTTCTTTAGTTATTTCTCTCAATGCTTCTGTCAGCTGTTTAACCTCTGCCTCGTGTTGCTATAGAAATATCAATTTTAAAAACATGACTTACAAGAGACTATTTTAGAAACAATTCTGAGCTAATCTCCATTTTAGTGTTAAAATGATAGGACACGTTTTCAAAGCTCATGTTTTTAATTCTGCAGGGTCAAATTTGCATGCTCAACAAGTAGTGAGAGAAAAAACTGCATATGAAGAAGACTCTATAAAGAACCTAAGAGCAACATGCATAGCAAATTGATCTTACTCTTTCCAGATTCTACACAACACAGATTCTATCAATATATAAATTTCTCAGACAAATGTGCAAAACTTTTGTGAACTATAACCAAATACGAAGTTTTTATTTACAGCTTATTCTTCCACATAATTTCAAAATAAAGAGTGGTTCTGTTTTGTGGCAACTTTTGAGGTTTCAACTAGTTTTTCTGGTGTTGTTCACTCTGAATCGTGTACAACAAGAACCTAATCCTATACCTCTTAGATCAGTGATCTCATTTACAGCACAAGCATATGAATTGCTAACTAGAACCTGCATATCCACTGCTGTGCTGCTCATTCCCCTGACCCTTATTTTAGATTTAATCTTCTCTGGGACACCAGGGCATCTGGTGTACCCCAGATTTGGTGAAACTGAAAATTTTAATTTTACCGCAAATATTCCAGATATATATACTTAGTATCTCTCATTTTAGGAAGAAATTCTCTAGTGTGAGGGTAGTAAGACTCTGGAACAGCTTGCCCAGGGAGGCTGTAGGTGCCCCCAACCTGGGATTGTTCCAGGCCAGATAGGATGGGGCTTTGAGCAACCTGATCTAGTGGGAGGTGTCCCTGCCCATGGCAGGTGAGTTGAAACTAGATGAACTTTAAGGTCTCTTCAAACCATTCTATGATTTCTCTCCTTCCATGAATTCACTGTTCTTCATTCATTCAACTGCTAGTTTTCTACTTTTCCATTTCCAGACGTATCCTCTCTTCCTGCATGTGCAAACTACAGAAATAAAGCACAGCAGAATGTAAAGGAAGCAAGCCCCCTGCCTTCTCCATATTTCTGATTGGAAGCACATGAACCTCATCACAGCTACACAGAAAAAACTGCTAAAATTCCTTTTTTCTCAGCTGCCATCCTTCTTCTGTCAATAGGACCAGAACAGCCATCGGCATTCTTGTCTGAAGCCTCTACTCACACTTGGCTAAGATGGCATGAAATGACAGATCCCCATTTCATACCAATAAACACTGCCAGTATACAGAGTACACCCTATCACATCACACAGAATCTTTCATTTCCATATGACATGCATATATGCATTTGAAGTTAAGAACTCCATATGCAGTTAAGAGCTTCTTCTGAAGTTCAACAGCTGCTCTTGTAAGAATCAGTAGGGAATATTACTCTGAAAGGTAAGTAGAACCAATTCAGTTGTTAAGCCATAGGGCTGCAGATGATGCCAGGATGTCCAAGCCACCATTTTCAAAAGCAGTTCAGGTGATGTCATCCATATCATAACCACCTAGATCATTTCACTCCTGCCAGATGTCTGCTTAGTCTGTTCTAAAGTTTTTCAATCCTGGAAAACACTTCAGTCTTGCCAAGCTACCTGTCCTTATGCTTAACTATTTTTGCTTAGATTTAGATTTTCTTAATTTTTAACCTAATCTGCCCTTACTACTACTACTTCTCCTATCACAGACATGAAAAAAAAATAGTTCCTTCTTCTTTGTGGCAGCCTTTTACATAGCTGAAGCTTGGCACATTCATCCTCAATTCATTCTGTATATAGGACCCATGCATCCACTCATCATCATCTTTTTTGGCAGCTGATACTCCAAATGCAATAAAGTACACTCATACTTTCTAAACAGCATAATGTTTTTTTTCAGACCTGATGTATCTTCAGTTTGTCAAGATCAATTTTAATCCTGTTATTTTCCAGCATGCTTGAAGTTCCCCCTCACTTTCTATTTTCCTCAAATTTAATAAATGTGCTTTTCTCACCATCAAGCTTCTTATTGAAACTACTAATACCCAACTGAAAAGATATGCCAGAATCCATTATGTACATTATTCAACTTCACTGTGAACTACACTTTCACTATAGCTTTATTCCAACTGCATTACATCTGCTGTACTTTCCTAATATGATTATGAAAATGCCACGCAAAGCTATATAAAACATTTCTAATTCAGTCCAGAGATTCATTAACTACTACTCCTCTATTAGCAATGCCATTGCTGTAGTGGAAACGAGACTGATTTGGCAATTTATGATTCATCTATGACAGTATTTATTGCATTGTGCTTCAAATGGTTTATTCATAGCTTGTTTCAGGATTTATTTATTTACTTACTTTTGAGAACTGGCATTAATTTGATGACTGTACAACTGGTTCCCTTTTTAAAGACAGGCACCACATTTTTTAGTCCTCTAACACTCTGTTTGACCTCCACAAATTTTTACATATAACCATTAATTTTTCCTGGGTTTTCATAAGCCATTTCTCTAACTGGTGTAACATTCTTAAGGGCCAGAGAATTTGAAACATCTAAATTAACATCTTAATTACTCCTTCACTGTTCAAAAGTCAAGGCCTCTCTCTTCTGACACCCTTTTCCCTTTTTTTTAACATATAATCTATCCTCCCTCAACAGTTTGTGGTAAAGGTTTATCTCCACATTTACTAGCACTTTACTTTCTCAACTTGTGTTTTTGACACTAAGTACACAGACTGAGGGTCTTATCTTCATCATCTTCTGGATAATAACCAAGACTTTTCACAAGACCTAAATTGAATAGTAACCCCCCCCCCCCAAGAACAGTGTTGTTGACCACAATTTTTCATTGCTGAAATTACACCATTTCATTTTCTCCCCAAAATCAGGTCAATCTTTTCCTTGACCTTCAAGTATTTTTCTGCTAATAGTCTCTGCAATAGCTATAAGACCTCATTGTGTCTTAAGCCTTCCCAAGGAAATCTACTTCAATTAAAGCTAATGCAAATATTCTCATTTAATTTACATACAGATAGACAACAATTTTTCTCTAATACCAGTCATTTAGTTTTGCTAACTTAGAAATAGGCTACCTTTCTTTTCTAAATTGTAACAGTAAAATGTACCTAGAAATCAGACAAACAAATGTACCACTCTGAAACAGAAGCCATACAAAACCCCAAACAATATTTTTTTGTACTTCTTACAAAAACTTTTCATTTGAGGATTTCAGGTACTTTAAAGAAACAAGCAAACACACAATGACTTAAAGATAACTACAAGCAAGTTAAATGGTGTGTCTAGCAACAAACAACATAAATACATTGCTGCACCTCTTTTATAATTCCAAATTTTGTGCGAACCTCTTCCTCAACACCTCTTATTTTAGCCAAAGCTGCTTCATGTCTGAAAAGCAATGTTTCTCGCTCTGTTAGAAAATGCTCCCTTTTCTGGAGTTGCAGAGCATATTCCTGCTGTGCTGCACTTTCCCTCTGTAGCAAGAAAACAAATATTGAAACAGTTTTAGAATCCATGAAATTATCATACTTTAACAATGAATTGAAATTTTCTCTCCCAGAGATATGGTTATCTTTTTAGAAAATTATGCAGTATTACAAAGTAACTTAGTAACTAAAAGTATCCTGATGGACATCTAAGTTCCCTTTCCCCACACATTAACCCATGACTTCAATGTGTGTTGGGATGGCTCAGCCTCCCAAAATACAAAATTCAACTCTGCAGTTTTTCAAGTATAAACCTAGAAAATTAAACTCAGGCTTTTGCTTCAAAAGTTTTGAATAATGGTATTACCTATAAGACTAAACAGAGCTGATATAACTGCCCTGAATACTAGATTACTGTATGTTTCATCAGTTAGTGGGAAGCACCCCTGAAGAAAGTGGTGAGGAAAGAGAGATACAAAATTATCTTTGCAAAAGACAGTCCTGGCAGAAGTATGGGAGCTATTAAAGAAAAAACTCATAAGGGTTCTTCTGTTAGTGGTCTACACCTGCTAGAGGATGAACTCCTGGGATTCCCCAGCAGCAGCAAAGTAAAGATAAAATGGAATAGAGGGCTCTCACAGGAGGCCATCAAGGCAAGCACTCTTGAGTATCTGGAGCTAGGAGAATAGCCCAAGATGCTCTCAGCAGAAACAAGGGTTGCCTGTCCCCCCATGCCCAGAGTGTGTCACATGCTCTTGGATGTAGCATCACTGTGTTCAAATTCCCTTAAGCTGAATTTTGTCTTTTTTTTACCTGCTATGCAAGTCAAAGCACCACTACCAAATCAGGGAATTTATTTAGGGAAAGAGGCAGACAACGACAGAGTTTTAGTATGTAAGTAATTGTGATTAATATAAGTAATGGTTTTAGAATAAAAGTCATCAAATTTTAGTATATAAGAAGTAGTGATTTAGTATACATAAGTAATTTCTGAATTCTCTGTCAGAAGTGAGAATCTTCATAACATCAGTCAACAGAATTTTTAAGGTGATTCAAGTTCCTACCTGGAGCTTCTGATGTATGACAAATAACTCGTCATAAATTTGACTGATGTGAGGTGGCATTAAGTCTTGACCACTGCATGCTTGAGCATTACTTCCACTCATAATTTTCCTTACCGAGCCATTGGCACTATTTTGGTCACTGTTTTTTCGTGTCCTTGTAGCTAAATGGAATGGTAAGGTGCTGCCTATGGAAAGGAAAACCCATTTTACATTTAAAAATTAGACCTAGATAAATAACGACATGATTGTTGCTCCAAAACATAAAAAAAAAATAAAAATACAAATTTAGGTATTTAGAGTAACAAGTATAGAGCAAGTCATATAAAAATGAGAAAGGAATTATATATTATACTATAAAGAATTAATATACTCATTTATATTAATATACTCTCAATTTGAGAATTGCTCAAAGCTGTGTTCCATGACTTGTTTTAATACATCAGTGACAATGGCATTTTGTAAGTAAAACTATGTCCTCCACTTCAATATAGAAATCCCATAGATATCTGTATGAAATCTTTGTAGCTAAAATATCCAATTATTTTTTGTATGGGCCTCAAGAAACTGATCTGCTGCTGACTAGACCTTAGCCTGACATCTAATCTAAGAGAACAAAACCTAAGAAACTACTTGACACAAGATGAAAAACTGCAAGAAGTGACAGGTTACATTGTAAGAAACTGATGAAAGTTGCAAATAGCACAGTGAGGCTGCATTTCATAAACAGTAAAACAGCCAACATTTTTAGATAATTTAAGGGAAGTACTGTGATCTTCTGGGGAGAGACATCTTGCAAGGCCAACTTCACTATGGTACCACATCAGGCCAAGATTACTCAGGTGACAGAATCCAAAACAGAAGTTCAGGTACTGTGTTGGTTTTGGCTGGGACAGCATTAATTTTCTTCATACCAGGTATTCTGATAGGTTTTGGTTTTGTGATGGGGCTGTGCAGGGATGTTTTAGCTATTACTGAGCAATGCCTGCACAGCATCAAGGCCTTTTCTGCTTCTTGCAACCACCCCACCAGTGAGCTGAGGGTGCACAAGACATTGGGAGGGGACACAGCTGGGACAGCTGACCCCAGCTGTCCAGAGAAACATTCCGTACTAAAAAATGACATCCTCAGCAATAAAAATTGGGGGGAAAGAGAGTAAGGGGGGAATTTCAGAGCTGTGGCATTTGTTCTCTCAAGTAAATGTTATGCATGACGGAGGCCAAACTTCCTGGAGATGGCTGAACACGTGCTTGACATTGAAAAGCAGTAAATTAGTTTCTTATTTTGCTTTGCTTGCAGCTCAGCTTCTCCTTTACCTATTAAAGTGCCTTTATCTCATTCCATGAGTTTTCTCACTTTTACCTCCATGATCTCTCTCTTTTCACTGGGAGTTGGGGTGGGTGCGTGGAAAGTGAACAAGCAGCTGTGTGGAGCTGAGCTGCCTGTGGGGGTCAAAACACAACAGGTACAGAGGTAGTGAAACTCAAACCAGTCAGGATAAAATAATTAGGGACAGGTTTACTCAGCAGGCAAATGAGGAAGCAAAAAGAAAGACAAATAGCATCAAGAAACAGGCAAAAAAGTTATTAGATGAGCAACCAATGAAGTCAAGGATAACTGGTGCTATGCATCAAGCAAGCCCTGTGGCTGATCACCCATCACAGCTGAAGCACAGCAATAAACCAAACCTGCTGTTCTGCCATAGGGTGTCTGCTTTGGGTTGGGAAAGGAGAGCATAAGGAGTACAATGAGCATAAGTATAACAAGCATAAGGACTAAAATGGGGAAAGACACTAGAAAAAAAAGTAGTCTTATCTGAAACAAATGTGTGTGATATTTATCAGAGTTTTGTTTATTTTGCCTCTGATCCCAGATACTGTGAGCTATGTATTCTTGCTGGTGCAATTAATTTTTGTTTTTTTTTTTCTTTCCAGAAAGCTAGTCTTATACTCCTGACATCCATTTAATACAAGTCACGGTTAGAATCCATTACAGTTCCACTGATCTGCTCTGCCTGGTTTCTGAGATTCCTTTTAGCCCCTTTAGGATTGGCTGGCTGATTCCCCACTCCATATTCACTTTCAAAAGAACTCAGTAATGTTTTTCTAAGCCTAAAACTCTTCACAAGAGACTGCATTGATTCACAAGCTCCTCCACTGCAACTTCTTCACATATTTACCTGTTTCCACATAAATAGCTGTATTTTGAACTGAATCAGTTTCAGAACAAGTAAGGGTCCTTTCTTCTAATTCTAGGCCACTTGACTCACAAAAAGTATCTTGCTCATCACCAAAACTATAAAAAACAAAACAAAGCCATAATTATTCAGTCCCTCTCTAACATGCTGCATATATAGCATAGAGAGAAGTTTTTATAAAAATATGAACATTGCTCAATCTAAAATTTTGATATTTAACTGATGACAAACAGCAGTTAAATAATTTGGATGGAAGGAATTATTACCCTCAAGATTTTAATCACAACAATTGGTAATGTTGCTGACTCAAAAGTAGTAACAATAACTAGAATTTTCATGCTGTAAACACATGTATGCAGTATGTAAAACCAACACTTTCAACAACAAACACCAAATTCCAGGAAAGCTAAAAATACTCTTTTTAAATTATTTTTTTTCATATTTGCTGTAATGTAGCCCTGAAGAGATAATTTAATTTCAAAAGCCAAGAAGTATCTCTAAATAAACAAAGCTGATCATCAGTCTGAGCTATCTGCTTTCCTCCTATTTCAGCTGGTATCATTCCTGCATCCCATTAGCAATTCCAGCACACACAGGTTAGAAAGCAAGCAAGACAATACTCATCAAAGTCAGCATTCATATTATTTCATGCATTGGTCACAGTTATTTACTTAACAAGTAAACAAGCACCTTAAAATTACTCCTGGATCTGTGCAACCCAAACGGATTGCTTACTTATGGTTTATCTGGATTATGAGAGATAATAAATGACAAAGGAGAGCTGAAGCGAAAACACTTCTTACCAGTCCCAGTCTTTAGAACTTTGTAGGAAATGACCAGATGATCTGATACTGTTCTCTGTTCCACTTTCAATAAATTCTGATTCTAAAGAACACTTGGATAAAGAAGCAGTTGTATTTTCCAATGAGCTGTCCCTATCACCTGGAATATGTAAAATATTTCATATTTGAGACTGACATTAAGAAATTGACAACGTCTTACTAAAAATGTAATCATATATGTACAAAAACCAAAAAACCCCTACTTCAGCCTGACAAGTGAAGAATTTTAACAGATTAAACCATAGAACAAATTATTACATTTTCAAAGCAGATTTATCTTTCTGAAGTTTCACAGCTTGACTTCAAACGGTAATTTTTTCTACACAGTTTGACAAGCACACTGTTTTACCCTGCTGTCTGCATGCACCAGCAATGAGTTTCTCAAGAAGCCCATAGACACTGTAAATATTAAAAGTATATGTAACTTTAAATTAAAGTCACATGCATGCACTATCAGGTGCACTGCTACCAACTGCTTCAAGCAGGACTTAAACACAAACAGGTTGGTTACCATCACTGTAAAGCATCCTTTGTGCTCTTCATGTGAATGTTAACATTCCCAAGCTGGGTCTCAGATATCACAAACCCTTGACCAAAACCATGTCTCTTTAAAATGAGAAAATACTAGAATACTTAAAATAAATTTAGGAATTACACAGTTTTAGTCTATATTTTCCTTGCAAAATACACCAAAGCACCATTGCTTCTTATTACCTTTGTACATAAGGGACCTTCCTCTCTCGTACTTGGTATGTAATGCTCTGAAAAGACAATCCTACAAGAAAGCACAAAACCTCCATAATATAGTGAGAATTTTCAGGGAAAGTGTCCATTGCAACTTGTTTAACACTTATGGCACATCTTGTGCCATAAGAATGGTCTAAAAATGAAATATCCAGTATTGTATGTTAAAGTATTTAAGGCACTATAACACACAGTGAAGACAGTAACATAAAGTAAGGGCATAAAAATAAGTTTAGATAATCATAGAAACACTGCCATCTAGCTTTACATCTAGACTTTTTATGTCAGTTTCCTGTTCTTTTTTTTCCCAGTAACTTGTAACTACCTCCTAAAAAAACAAATGTCAGAAGCATTAAGAGTACAAGCAAAATCAATTAAATGTACATTAGAAAATACAAGACTCAAAGCAACTCTCATGATCTTAGTTGAGTTTCACTACACATCCCTGCTATGCTCTAAATGATCAACTCTTGTATTTTCTTGTACTTAAATAATGCTTTAAAAAAAAATCAACATGCACAAACAAATCTAGCATTTACTTGTTTGCAAGGACTACACTTTAAAGTTTTAGCAATAGTTTTTTAAAGATAACTTTTGAAATTTTTTTCTTTAAAGAATAGCTATGAGATTCTAAGCAGAATATTAAAAAAAACAAAACAAAACAAACAAAAAGCAACACAAGAACAGTTTCTAGAGAATCACAAAATTCTAACTTAAGTGGCAAATCCTTCTGGAGGAACTAAGGGCCCATACATCCAGATTCTAGCTGTTAAAAACCAGAAATCTTCACCTCATTTTTGGGATGGTTTCTGATCCTAAAATAACAGAATCACACCTCCTCACAAAAAAAGGCTGGTTTCTATACTCATTTGATAGCACCCAGGACTACTCCAATCATGTGTCTAGCCTGAATCCAGCTTTCAATCTCTTTCAACCCTTGGCTCTTTATGGGTATTTTTACAACACATTACTTCCCTTGCAGCATGATTTTGAATACTTAAGGTCTGCTACTCCCTGGGCACACTTGGAAGCATCTGACCCATAGAATACAGATGCAAAAAAGCAACTGCAAAGATTTTTCTCAGGGAAAGACTTCAAATAAAATATAAGTGCCTAGCCAGCGAGTATTCCTTCCACGAAGTATCAATGACTTTTGAAACACCAGTATGGGAAAGTGTGGGTTGTCTTTGCTGCTGGACTCTTAGGTAGATGAGATTCCTAATCCATTGTGCAGAGCCATAAATAATTATGTACACATATGTAATGGAAAGAGGGGAATCACAATCCAGTTCCTTAATTTGTATCAGTGCAAGGAACTTGGCATAAACTAGCACTTACCTTGGCAAGGGAATAATACCAATTATAATTTACTGTCTTGTCATTGTGGAAGTCTCTTATGAACTATCAACTTGGGTCCCCTCCCGCTGACTAGGTACAACTTCTTAGTAGTCCCTGAAAACATAGCTACCCACTAGGCTTTATGAGAGCACACCAATATTCTTAAAATATTCTAAAAATTAGACGTAAAAGGAGTGAGTCCTCCTATTCCATGTATTTCACACATATCTAGTGTACTACTTTTAAGAGGACTCGTTCACTACCTTGCCCAACAGCCTGCTCGGACTGTGTGCTTGGGAAAGTGTCAAAGCAATTTCCAAGGAAATACGACGTTCAAACTCTCCAGAGCCATTAGAGCAGAGGGACAGGAGCTGGACTCGACAAAACACGCTGTGCAGGTAGCCTCCTGAAGCCTGCTTAAATCCCATTTTTGTCTCTCATGCTGTACGCAACCACCACCGTATTTCACAGAATCAGCCGGGTTGGAAAGGACCTCTGACAGTATCAAGTCCAACCCTTGATCCACTACCACCGTGGTTCCCAGACCATGGCACTGAGTGCCACATCCAGTCTCTTCTTAAATATCTCCATGGACGGAGAACCCACCCCCTCCCTAGGCAGCCCATTCCAATGTCTGATCACCCTCTGTCAAGAATTTTTTGCTAATACCTAACCTAAACCTCCCCTGGCAGAGCTTAAGTCCATGCCCTCCTGTCTCACTGGGAGCTACTGGGGAGAAGAGACCGACCCCCCCCTGGCTACACCCTCCTTCCAGGGAGTTGTAGAGGGTGATGAGGTCTCCCCTGAGCCTCCTCTTCTCCAGGCTTTACAACAGATTTACAACAGACCCCGCCGGGCAGGCACAGGGACACACACCTCCCCTTGAATCCTCTCAGCCCCGTCAGGGACCGGGCGAAGAGGAACGGCTTTCCTCTTCCTCCCACGCCGCCCTCCCCCTTCCCCCGACCCGTCTCACCCCCGCAGGTCCCCGCAGACCCCGGGCAGAGGGCCGCACACCGGTACCGCCAGCACCCGCCATGTCGCGCCGCCGCTCCAAACAAACCGCCGGCACCCGCCCGCCCCAGGGCGCAGGCGCGAGAGGCAGCGGGCGCAGGCGCGGAGCTTCCCGCCCCTCAGGGAGCGAGATCCCCAGAGGGGCCGCTGCTGGCGGGACGGGACGGGAGCGGTACAGCCCCGACTGGCACCGGGAGAGAAGTGTCAGTCAGAGTCAGAGGATGAACTGCAAAGGTGTGAAATGAAACAGTTGTAACAGGCAGGCAAATACCAGGCAGGTTGTGGCCGTCCCCTCGCTGGGGTGGGGCTGTGAGGAAGCTGGTCTAATAGGGGGTGTCCCTGACCATGGCAGTGGGGTGGGAACTTGAAGGTTCTTAAGGCCTCTTCCCACCCAAACCATTCTATGATTCTGTATTAATGCACATACAAGCAAAATCTTACCGGGTTACTTATATTGTTTTGACAGTTTTATGCTTCTGTGTAAGAGGCATTAGCTCAGGAGATTGAGTAACTTGTTTCCAACTTAACTGATGATAATGCCAAAATCATTACCTTGAAAAAAAACCTCGATAACACCAGCTCTGAGCTGAAGTATTTTTAAAAAAATGTCTCTTATTCATGCATGTTCACTACTAAAGAGTTTTAAAATATGAATCTTGAAAACTAACTCAGATTTGGATTGATATGATTATTTTGTGCAAGATGTACTCCATATAATATAGAAGTTAAAACTGCAGTCAGAAAGCCATGCAATTAGTACCACAGTTAGCACCAGGTGAGGCCATCCTGGGATAAGTAGGCAAGAGGACAATTAATCACAATTAATCAAGAGGACAGTTAATCACAAAGTTTTAAGGTTGCCTCAAGTAAATCACCAATTTGGCAGAGAAGACTTGAAGTCTTTACAGATAATGGAAACGAAGCCAATAAACACTGAGAACTTAGCAGTAAGCACCAGGGAATGCTCCAGGCATCCCAGTGGGAATTGTGTAGTTTGTTCACTAAACCAAGTCACATAGAAACACTCTATGTACACACACACAAAAAAGCTGGAATACTTCTTCACCAACAATGCAATCAAGACATTTTAAGAATTAATCTCAAGCTTTCACACACTTGAGTGCTATTCAGAGACTTCAGACAGCACAAGCCAGCATCTACCTGCTTGCTACCTCAACTTTCATCCTGCACCTCAACACTGAATTTCAAAGGCCTTCAGTTTACTGGCCAGCAATTAACACCTATAATATGTATATTCAAAACAGATTTTTAAGAGCAGGAAGCAAATTAGGTAAGTTTTCTTTCTTGTTAAACAAACCAGAGTGAAGACAAGACATTTATTTTAACAAGACTAAGATTTTATTCTTAAAATTTGACATTCAATACAAATAGGTCAGGATAACACAAATACACCCGAAATATACCAGTGTCTGAACTTTATTTAACATGCAAAAGATCAATTAGAACACATAAAAAACCCAACTATAAGGTGTAATTTTACATTTATACATCAGAAGTGTCCATTTTAAGAAGTTGAAATAATTAGTCAATAACATCTAAATACTGATTTATACCGCTAAACATCTGTATACTCAATGCAATAATTCTATATTTGCCCACAGTCTGTAATGACAATTCTTCCATTTACTAGCCCTTTAGGAGAACCAAAGGATTCAATCTTTTTCACAACATCCATTCCATCTTTGACAAACCCAAATACAACATGCTTGAAGTCTAAGTGTTCTGCTTTTTTAAGTGTTATGAAGAACTGAGAATTATTCGTATCCCTGCCCTTATTTGCCATTGACAACAATCCAGGACCAGTGTGTTTCACTTCAAAATTCTCATCTTCAAATGCTGTGCCATAAATTGATCGTCCACCTGTACCATCATGGTTAGTTATATCACCTCCCTTAAAAACAAACAAACAAAAAAAGTACAGCATTAACTTAAAAGTTCCAAAACATAAACCAACAGCATCATTATATTCCCTTTCAACAGTAAAGACTTTGCTTTGGAAATACTGAGTTTTCAACAAGTACCATATTTACTTAGATGCAAGGCTTCTCAGTTAGTGATTTGTTAGTGGTAATGGAAGCAGTAGTGGAAAGTTTATCCCTTGTTTATTCAAAACACAGCATTTTCTCTTCTGTTTCACATGGTGAGCACTCCTCTAGGCCTGCTTCCTGCCCCTGAGAGCTGAAACTTGCATCATCTCATAGAATTGGCTGGGTTGGAAGGGACCTCCGAGATCATCAAGTCCAACCCTTGATCCACTACCGCTGCAGTTCCCAGACCATGGCACTGAGTGCCACATCCAGTCTCTTTTTAAATATCTCCAGGGATGGAGAATCCACTACTTCCCTGGGCAGCCCATACCAATGTCTGATCTCATGCAAGGCCTCTCCCTAGGCCCTGCAGGCACAGAACTGATCACCTGAAAAAGGTTAAGGTACCAATGATCAGTAATTTCTTGCTTCTATGCAGGCAGCAGTTTTGCCACATTACTGCCACAGCTACTGCTTCTAAGCGGTGTCTTTTGTCCTTCTGCAAGTCAGTAAGCTTCTGGTTCCTTATTTGGCTAGACACATAAAGGTGACAATATAGGTTCTCATGTTTTTGAAGGAAAAGTCTTAATTCTCATTAAAAATCTTTACCTTACCCAGAGAAAGTTCAGACAAAGCAGAGCTAACTTTAAATATATTAATTTCATGTGATAAAAGATAACTTTTTGTCAGCATACACATAGTGTAAATAACTGTTTTAAGAAAGTTCTTTCACAGGATGTGAAATACCCTGAAACAATCTTAAACCCTAAGTGAGTAATGCTGTGGTCCTTTTATCAGAAAGGCACAAAGTTTTAACAAAAAGGGCATACTTCAGATACAGGTGACTGGGTAATTTTTAAATTCTGGCAAAAAGCCATTCATATATTACTCTCGACCTCTGAGTTTGCAGGTCATGCCCTGTCTTCAGGGAGGTAGTAACATGCAGCAGCATTAGTGAAGTGTGTAAAGAAGTTGGTTCATTCTGCCTGTTACAAGTCACTGAGGCTCACACTGAATTATTCATAAGAATAATAGGAAATGTCTACCTGAGCTGTGATCAATCTCCTAAGCTTTCAGCATTTGTACAGAGCTTGCTAGTGCTACTGAATGCAGAGATTTAAAACCAGCACTGTCTGTATGGGGGTTCAGATGCACTGCAGGCTGATACTCTTGGTGAAAAATTAGAGTCCAGAACTTAAGGAACAAGCCACTGCATGATAAATGAGATCTAGCAGATTTCTTTTAGATAGAAACGTATCTAAAATATTTGGAATACCAGTTTTTGCATGTTATCTGAAATGCAAAGTGTGCTTTAAAATGCAAGAGAAGCCTGGAAACTAAGTGTTCTTAACAGGTGAGTATACAAAGTTCCTCTCTGTAGAGAAGAAGCTGAACAGTAGTTTTGGGAACCCTTACTTTCCTTGGTGTTCTTGTTCAGAAGCAGGTATTGTAAGAGGAGACAGAGATCTCCAGATTGTTATTCTGCAGTAGCATGGCAGCACTAGTAAACACTAAAGCATCTGGCAGACACAGGTAAAAAGAATTATGGCTTAGGGCAGCATGTTCTGCTTGCATCACTTCTTGTAGGGAAAGAGCAGATGAGAGCATCTTCCATGCTGGATTCATGCCACCAACAAGAAGGTGCTATTATTTTGAAGCACCATTGTTAGTTGAAAAATCTTCCCACTGTGCTTACCTGACACACAAAGTCAGTGACTATTCTGTGGAACCTGGAGTTCTTGAATCCAAATCCTTTCTCTCCTGTACACAGGGCCCTGAAATTTTCAGCAGTTCGAGGGACAATATTTGAAAACAACTCCATGGTTATGTGTCCTAAAGGTTCGTCATCAGCAGAAACTTCAAAATACACAACAGGGTTGGTGTCCTTTGACAGTCCTGCTGCCAGAGATAAGTGTCCTTTCTGTAGTTCTGACAAGTTCTGCTGGCATTCTTCAAACCTCCTCTTGAAAGAATTAGCCATTTCTTGGCTTTTAAATCTGACTGCAAGTTGTTCTACTTTGACTTCACCATCTGAAAGTAAACCCAAGAACAGGTTTCTTTAGTTCTATTCAGTATAGTCAGAAATAGTTTTCATCTTGCATTATCTCCAGGGAAAACAAAGCCACAGACAGTACGTACCATCTAGAAAAAAACCCCACAGCAATAAAACACCCAAGAAACTCACCAGCATAATCTGTGGCTGTCCAAATTAAAGCATTGCTTGATGTATCTGATGGCACCAAGTTCATTTCTTTGGTGATGACATGGTTTGCACAAACTTTAAGAACTTGGTCCCTTCTCATTAGGACTCTATAGCACTTCTTCTGTGTATGGAAGAGAATCTTTATCTCTCCAACACCACGCTCCTTCCACTGAGTGGCTTCTCTGTCCCATCTGTAAAGTTTTGCCCTCTCTTTGAAAAGAATTTCTTCATCTTCTTCTCCAGATTTTACCTCCACCTAGAAAACAGGACAGTGAAGTACCTGTGATTTCCCAGAGAGCTGCTGTCACCAACAATATTAGCTAGTATTACATACTTATGATGACTGAATTATTACCAATGGAAAATTAAGTATGTTCCCTTCTCAAACACCATACTCATCATATACCAAAATGAGTAAAACATCTAGCCTTTAAGTAATTTAAGTTCTCGACAAACTCCACTGTTAGAGATTAGTTAATTATGCAATACTACTCTGCCGTGCTGTATAGGGTTTTTGATGGGTTGGTTTTGCTTTGGGGTGATCTGTTACTTGGGGTGGTTGTGGTTTGTGGTTTTGTTTTTTTTTTTCTTTAAAAATCTACTTTCAAGCTAACAGTTTCCTTAGCCTTCAGGTGAGGTTTATTGTACTACATCTCTGTTGCTTAGTATAAAAACATCAAGTTGGCATGACTTCTGCAGATCTGAATCTACAAGTCATGACTCCAAAGCTACATCTGAGTTGTATTAGCACTAAGTTACACAGTTCCCTCCAGTGGTTTCCTGTTGTGCTAATGAATTTTAGCTCTTACTAGTTTTATGTATAAATTTGCATAGTGATAAACATTCAGTCAAGATATAAAGAAATAATCTCTGAAAGATTTTAACTGATGGACCAGACAGTTCCCCAGTGCTAAGCTGTACTAGGATTTAAAAAGACAGGAGTAACTCCATCAGCAGTGCAAGAAATTTATAACAAAGCACACAACACAGAAAGCAAAATTATTTAAGCAAAGCAGTTTTTGAAAACTTGTTGTGTTAGTAAACATAATTATCTTAATGCTGATTTATATCAGCAGAAGTCCCCTTACCTCTGGTAAGGACACAATTGGCTCAAAGTGGATATCATCACTATGTACCACCTCATCATCACTACCACCTTCATCTTCTTCTGCTTTTCGGGCTGTCTCTCCAAACACAGCTGCTCCTGTATTTGCCCATTTGAAGTTTTTATCTACAATTAAGAGATTTAAATTTTAAGTTTGGTGTACTTTTCCCCCCCCGCCCCCCTTCTAGACAAAAACTTGTAAAAAAACTTGTTAACCTGATTGATCAATATAAATCTGGTACACAAATGATGCATTGCATTAGGCAGAACTAGCTGAGTGTCTCAGAGTTTAACTCACCTTTTGAGCCAAAAGCAAAGTCTCCAGAGTTTTTGGAAGCCAGATCTGCAAATGACAAGCCCGCAGCATTGCCGAAACCAAATGAGATGATTCTGTTGTCTATCGAATAAGAAGGGAAAGTCAAAGGTTTTTCTCTTTCTTAAAGGAATTGTGTTTAATGTTACACAGTCATAAGAATAAACTGGAGAAGTCTCTATGGTATTTTTACTTTCCAATAAATGTAAAGTTTGCAAGCCACTTGTCATAATTACAGTGATTTATTGTGGTTTAAAGGAAGTATTTGAGACTGAGATAGTTTCAGCACACTACTAGTATGAATATCCAGAGCTCTAGTAAGTATTCATGCTGTATTTAACAATAAACTAATAAAAATTATATATAAATTATACAACAGAGCACTGCTCTGTAGTAGTGCCATTTAAACACACCAGAGTTTCTTTTCTGTGATTATCTTAATCCCCAGTCACATTTTCACTAGATTGGTACACATGCTTCTAATTCAGTATTGGTACTTCTGCTCTCCAAGGCAGCAACTACATTAGATAAACTAATCCACAGAAAAGCATATGCAAGTTCCTACCAAAAAACCCAGCCCAACAGAACATACCCCTGTCCTTACCCTGTGTTGATTCTGAACAGTCAGAATCACTTTTTTTAGTTGACAAGTCTACAGGTTTCTCCTCAGCTCCTGATGAAGTCTGTGATGCATGTACAGTTTCTGTTGTGGAATCTGGGTCTTCACTGTTGGTAGCTGACTGGACAAACTCTGTCACCTCACCAGCTGATGGAGTAGATACTTCCTCCTCACTGATACAGGTTAAGTCAGCTGAGCTTGTAACCGTATTCTCCTGAGACTAACAGAAGAGTAGTAAGCAAACAATCTCAAAGAGCCTGGCATTTAAAACATCTCCTTGGAAGACTAAGAAGAGTCATTTCAGAAAAGCAAAAGAAGACCAAGAAAATCTGGTTTCGTAAGCTTACTTTTTTCATTATACGTAACACACACTGGCCATTAACTCGATAAGAAACCGAAGTATCTTTGAAGTAGCATGCTTTCAAAAAATACACTATTACTTTCCAAAACTAGGAAATGACTTTCCAAAATCAGTCCTTATTTATCGATTAGAAGTTATTTTACTGGCCAAAGCAGTTTATACTTGAGAATAGCTTCTCCTCCCAAAGAGCTTAATATTTAAGCTTATGAATCAGTGTTGGCAGAACTTGAGGAACAGCCCCAAGTGCCAAATAGTTTTTCACCACTGGTTATTTTATTTAATACATGATGAAAATTATGTTAAGTCTCATGCATTTATATAAAATAATTGTACAAGCTTAATTACAAGAAGTTTAGTTCTTACTTTTATTTCTTCAGTTTCAACTTCTGTCTGAGAGTGTTCTTGACTGTCATCCTCAGTGTCACTGCTGACACCATGGGCAGATGTAGAAGGGACTTGCAGAGTTTCTGCTTTAGCCGTGTCCTCTGGAGTTGGTTTCTTTTCCAAAGCAGTAACACATTCTCTTTCATTGTTGAATTCACTTTTTCCTGTAATGCCTACTGGGAAGCATAAAAAAATAGTGAAAAATAGTTGGGAAGGCAGCAAAATACCCAAGTAATTTTTGGCACTTACTTTATAAAATAATAATAGCCAATAGTATATTATTATAAAATACATATACACACTATAATAGTATAAAATAGTATCAAAAAGTTTATCACAGTGCAAACATGTTCTTCAGATTTAGAGCTTTGTTTCAGTATGCAAGAAATTTTAAGCACTGTATTTTAAGACATACCTTTTACAGTATCTTGCAATTTCTTTTTCTCTTCTGAGCTGCTGGGATACAGTTTTCCATTAAGTTTCCTAACAGCTGTTTCATAGTCTTCATCTTAAACACAGGAAACAAGTGTAAATTCAGTCATTTTAGTAGTACAGAGAAGTCTGCTCCTGATTCACAAATTGAGCAAATCATGCATCATTTTTGCTTAAGAGTTCCACAGGTAAGCAAGTAAGCTTTCACTTTCTATTTTACATACAAATGCTTCAGTATCCTATTGACACTTTTCTCAGCCTAGATGTGTGACACAGGTTTTGTTTTCAGAAAACACATTTCTTACTGAGTGATTTTATTAAGAGTAGCACTAAACGGAATTAGGAAAGGCGGCTGAAGATTTTTTATGTCATACTAGCAAGCTCAGGTATTTGTGAGGGCTTGTCTACTCCCATTCTTTTTAATACAGTGCTTCAGAACTCCACTCAGCATATTTGCTGCTGAAGAGATGAAAAGTAATTTAATTGCATGCAGTAAGATCTGACAAAGTATTTCCATTTTTAGTGTTAGGAATTTGCTTTAGAAGAAAAATACGCCAAAAGCCCAGCATTTAGGGAACAGGAGCATTTATGAGAGACTGCCTTGTATTTATCTCTAAAAAAAGTCACTGAAGTAAGCTTCTTGCTTCAATGAGGCTCAAAAACACCGTATTACTTAGTCTTACCTAACTGAAGGCATTGGTAACAAAAGTATCAACACCCATAAGACACCAACACAAATTTCCTTTAGTCATAGTAGGGCGTTCACAGTACTACTCTGTCTGGAAGACCTGAGTATACATCTTTGGCCATAACGAAGTGACAAAACTATTTCCCAACAGTCAAAACAAAACTATTCAAGTGTCTAATGGTTTTTATAGTACCCACACAATCACAGAATATCTCCAGTTGGAAGGGATCCATCCATATAATTAAATCCAACTCCCCACTCTTTACAGGACTACCTAACACTAAACCATATGACTAAAAGCATCACCCAGATGGTCCTTGAACTCTGACAGGCTTGGTGCCATGACCCCTTGATTCCCTTGGCCCTGGGAAGCCTGCTCCAGTGATTGACCACTTCCTAAATACTCAATCTCCACTTCCCCTGACAGCTTCATTCCATTTCCTTTGGTCACCAGCAATAAACAGATCAGCACCTCCTCTTCCACTTCCCCCCTTGAGGAAGCTGTAGACTGCAGTGAGGTCATCTCTCAGCCTTCTCTTCTCCAAGCTTAAAAAAAAAAAATCAAGCAACCTCAGCTGTTCCTCCTAAGTCTGTCCCTTGAGGCCTTTCACCATCTTGGTCACCCTCCTTTGGAACCTCTCTAGTAATCTGATGTCCTCCTCATAGAGATGCCCCAAACTGCACGTAGCACTCAAGGCAGGGCCACAATAGTGCAGTGTATTACACACTTTTTCCCCCTGAAAAAGGCAACACAAAGATAAACTTTGGCACTCCTTACCATCATCCTCGTCACTCACATATCCAGGCTTATTCTTGTAGCAGAAGAATGTTGAAGGTAGCTTGAGAAAGCCAGCAAGAGCTCTTTGTTCAGGAGTAGGTGTTAACTCATAAACTATTATAACTTCATCGGATGAAGCCGTGTCCTTAGAAGAGGGAAGATCATCTTCTGAGGCTGTTTTCTCAGCTTTTTACAGAAATGGAACAAACCATTAAAATGGAATAATTTCAGAACAGGGAATAACATTAACCTGACACTGCCATTAGTACAGAGCTAGATTAATTCTAAGGCAGTTAGAAATATATTTAGAGCTTATGTACTTTTTTATTGAGCACCAGGAAAAAAAAAAAAAAATCAAAGTTATAAGATGCTAGGACCATCCTGTCAAAACTTAAATTCTAACCTATGTGTCCAGCTACATCCTGTACATTTGGCTTTAAAAGACAAGTATCAGAAACAAGACTGTTACAAGGCTTGTATATTGTTACAAGGATTATTTAACTAAGGTCTCACATCAAACAAAATACAACTACAGGGATATAGGTGTTAGATAGAAGTAGAGAAACTTCAGGCCTGAAAACAAAAAGTGAAGCTGTTTACAGAAAGATGTCCTGTCAAATTGCTTCAAACTGCTTTAAGTTCTAGAAAGTATTAAACAGCTGAATAGAACTTATTTCAGATTACCTATGGAAAACTGAAGCTTTATATTAGCTCATCTCAATTTTACCAAAATAGCTGTTGTTGAAAGTTTCATTGTTATAAAAGTGATTTTGAGTTCCATACTGCTGATCAACAAATAATGCTTTCAACCTATTTAACCAGCTTCTCCAGCAAGGACAAATATCACTATAAATTTTATTACACAACTTTTCTCCTCCTTCAAATTTGAGTTGTTCATTCCACTTGTTTTGGAAAAAACAGGGCATTAATCAAAGGTTAAAGCTGAAAGTACAGCCTAGAGCAAACTGCAGAAAAACCTATGGCTGTAAGAACAGACATTTGGAAACAACGATTTGTGTTTACTATGAGAGAAAGGAAGCAAAAAGGGAGTATATACCAATTTTAAAATCATGCATTGTTTGGTTGGGATTTTGTTTATTTGGGTTGAGTTTGGTGTTGGTTTGAGAGGAGGAGTTTGGGGATAAAGGTGTGAGAAACAAATTTGTTAACTATTTATGAGAATAACCCCATAAGCACATCAATATCCATGCATCAGGTCTAAGATAATTTGACTGCTTCAGTAAGTCAGCTTATTTGTTAGCATTCTCTAGGTTTGAGTTAAGCTAGTCAGCACAATTTGAAGGGTGCTCTCAAAAGCTCACAGCTCTTTTCATTAGAGAATATTTGCTAAGGTTGTGGCACAATGTAACCTCTGGGAACCTGAAGCCTCTACCATGAACCAGGCTACTACACAGTCCTGAAGAACATGAGCTTTCCTGCTCATGCAACTTGATATGCATTATTGCAGCAAAAGGAGACAAGGACAAAAGTGTAATGTTTACAGACCTACTCCTAGATCCCCTGACACAACCGAGACCCTACAATAAATGTGCTTTTTAGAAGTACTTTCCTACTAGTATCGCCCTGTATATTGAGTAATATAAAGGACAGGAGAGCAAGATAAATCCAAAGTATTAGTTCACATTTAAGAAATCAATCACAGAATCGCAGAATTCTGTGATGGATTTAAGTCTTATTTTGAGGTGCTCCCTCTCCAACCTTTGCCCTAATTTACTTTTTCTTTGATTACAAATTAACCATTTCAGGTCTTGATATACCAGAGCCTAGTTCAAACTCATTACCAACACAGAGTCTTGAAAAGCAATCCTTTTTGCTTACTGTTTTGTAAGGAACTTAATAGTTTCTCTGAGCGTGTATAAAGTAAATGTAGGGTAAATTCCTCAACAGAGAATTTTAAGTTCAACACAGAAGTTTAATCGTGGAGTGTTCAGTCTTACAGCCATTAAAGGCTGCAGTAAATAGCTTTCTTTGGGATGAGAAAATTTTCAAAGTGTATCTTCAACAACAACAACAAAATCTTCCCAAATCAGTGAAGTAGAGGGTAAAGGTTTGAACCCTCTTTATCTGAGCACTATAAAGCTAGCTAGAAGAGCCTGGCAACAGAAGCTTTAGTCAATTATATTTGACAGACAGCACTCCCAAAGAACTATCATGCAGTCTCTTTCAGTAGCTTTTGTGCAAACTAGCTGAATAAGAGAAATACATTAAAAAGCCACTTCAGATTAATCCATAGGTAAGGTTCTCCATTAAACTGATCTATCAAACACTGGATTGAGAGTCTCATTTTCCAAACATCAACTCAGAGTGACAAAAGGGTTCGACAACAAAGATTAAAATTACCCTCAGAATATTAAGGCTGAGCAAGACATTCACTGACTCAGTTAATTCATTTCCTACTCACCCTCCCCACAGGAAAACTAACTTCTTATTCAAAAATGCTGCAAACAGCTTAAATATATCTCACAGGCAACCATGAAAACAAAGAGCCATGCACACATACAACATATTCTTAAAAGACTTGATTTTGTGATAACAGAACTTTCTATTGAAGCAGACAAATCCGCAGAAAACATTGTTAGTTTATGGCAGAAACACCATGACGAACAACAGCACAACAGTTCTTTTCACTGGTGTATTACATTTTTGCTCTTATTTCAAATAACACTAACACCAGGTAGGACTCATTATCTAACTAGTAGCAATACTGGTATTTTTTCTCATGCATGTAGCAGTGAGTATCTTCTGGATATAACAGAAAAGCACCAGTTTAAACCTCAGTGCGTGTAAGTGACACAGTAACATGCAACTGACATAGCTTGGATTCAGTCTTGTAAAGCACTTAGAAAAAGCTAATGATCTGACTTTTAATACTTTTGCATGAAGGTGCAGAACTACTTTAAGGTTACATTACTTTTGGTCACCCTAGCACAATTCAGAAGCAGCTCCCCAAAACCCATTGCCCGTTAGAGAGCCTCAGATTATATTTGTATGGGGTAGTCTTGAACACCTAATTTAGAAAGGACTTCTCAAAGTCAGTTGCTATTAAGTTAAGAGCTCAAAACAAAGCCATCTAAAAGCTACACTAAAAGCAATTATCAGCTGTAAATAAATCACTAAGCATATAATCATATCCTAATTATCAAGAAAGTAGGAGTGAAGAGCAGTCTGAAGTATGAGAAAAGCATTAATTTTGTTGTTGGCTTTTTTTACCACACACACCCACCCTCTCACACATCTCCCAATACAAAAACAAGATCCACAATTTGAGGTAGCTAAAGTTCTTTCATGTCTGCACTAGCACAGCATGTTTAATGACTTTGCTTTATGGACATCACTGAATGGTGAAAAAAACCTGAATTGTTAATAAAATCCATGTACAGGATGCTTACAAACAGAATGGTTGATTTTAGATCATGTATACAGAACAGGAATTCACTGTTTAAATAAGAATAGCTTCTCTAGAAATACAGTTTTGGGAATTTTTTTTTCCATTTTTAATCAGTGTAAGACACTGACATTTGAAGACTTGTGCAGACAAAAATTAAAATTTGCTTTTTAAAATTAAAACTGTTGAATTGTGAGTATGCTTATAGCAAGCATACTTGCAAGAAGCAATATTACTTATATCTTACAATGATTATCAAACTAACAGCTTAGTTTTATTACAGCTGAAACAGCTTTGGTTATGGGTTCAGACTGTTAATAAATTACTCAGAAAAAGTTTTCTAACAAGATAAGGTAGACTTCAAAGTATACATCAAGTATACACACATGAGCTCATTTCTGTGCACTTTTTAAAAGTGCAATAGTTGACATATTTAAAAAATACCTGATGTATTGAAACAGATTTAAACATTTCCAATGGAGGCTAAATACATTCAAGTGTTTTCCTGGATAATCTGTCTTGAGCTCTTGAAATACATTTTGCTGAGTGGAAGACCTCAAGTACTATGAGACGCATTCTCTAAAAGTAACAGGAGAGTTTAATTTCTTAAAAAAGGGAATTTGAGAGACACAGTGTTCATGTTCATTAAAACTGTGACAGACAACTGTAAGGTAGATACCCTCAGAAAATAAGGCAAATAGAAGCCCAAAGCTTAAATAGGGCCATCCATTGTGATAGCTCATGTTAACATTCTTCAATAGAACAAATGCAGTAATCAGACACACAATTTTAAGTACCCTTCTTCAGCATGCATGTTAATTATAAAGATTACCGAGCCATTTGCTTTGCCATAGTTGGGTTACTGTCCATGCCTGCTAAAGTGTTTCTATCACATTCAGTGCAGTACATAAATACCTTTACTATCAGGTTGCAAGGGAGATGTGCTTGTCCAAAAGGCCATTGGATTAGATTTAAAAAGGTTAAAGTTAAATCCTAAAAAAATAAATTGTTTGGATATAAGAGTTTACCTGAAATTTTAAAAGGGTAAAAACAGATTTATCTATGGTTCCAGAAGCATTTCACAGTCCTATTTCACAGCAGGAAATTTCAACTGTTAATTCTACACCAGTTTATCCAACCCATGGTAACGACAGCAGCTTCCACCTTCCATCATGTCGCTTCACTGTACTTCAGTTAGAGACAGTATGTCTTCATAATTCTGCAACTATTATGTACGTTAAAAACTATCAACTGATTTAACAGTCTTGCACTGCTGGGAAGCTGCACATGAAGCTTTCGAAGTACTCCATCATTAAAATACTAGTAAATGTCATTCTTCTCAGAGACACAAGCACATTGTTGTGGTCATGTCACAGCCACAGCTCCTGCAAGCACATTTTTTGTTGGAAACTAACTGTATAATCACATGATCTCTTTCCAGGCTAAGAAAGAAGCTAACAGCTGGTGTTATTTCAGCTACACATCTGAAATTGCAGAGGCCAACAATTAGGACTTGAAACAAATTCGCAGGGAGTAGTTTTAGAGTACCTATCTGTTCAGTCATGGGGATAATTCTAATAGAGGACCTCTCTGTTCAATCATGGGGATAATTCTAATTTTAGCTGAAGCATAAGTTTGCCATTCTCACACTTACACCACTCAGAGGAAAGGCCCAGGTATATACACTGCCAAGACAATACTTATTTAATTCTCAAAAAGTAAAACATGGCTCCTCTTTCAGCACCTAAGCCTGAGACTCAGGTACAGCACTTTGAAGAGTTATAGCTCCTACCTGAATCAAAATTCCATCCTGCATCACACACTTTCATTTTTATATGACAATAATTATGACTTAAAATTCATTCCATTAAAATCCTAAGAACTTGTGAACATCATAAATGTTAAGGGTTGGAAGGGACCTCTAGAGATCATCTAGTCCAAACCCCCTGCCAAAGCAGAGCCACCTAAAGCAGGCCACACAGGAACGCATCCAGGCAGGTTTTGAAAGTCTCCAAAGGAGACTCTACAAGCTCTCTGGGCAGCCTGTTCCAGGGCTCCGTCACCCTCACAGAAGTTTCTCCTCATGTTGAGGTGGAATTTCCTATGGTCTAGCTTAAACCCGTTATTCCATGTCCTGTTACTGGGCAATGCTGAAAAAAAGACTGGCCCATTCCTCTTGACATTCACCCTCAGATATTTAAAGATCCCCTCTCAGCCTTAAAAGATGTGGGTACCAGCCTTAGAACTGAAAGAAACTACGTATTATTCAAACAACAAAGACTAGTACATAGCATGGAGATGACTACTTAGTAAGTTGCGTAGCTGAATTAATTACTCGTTCAACTGACACTCACCTTTTTCCAGAATTTTAAATGAGAAATTACTGGCTCCATCTTGTGATGAAGTAGGCAAGCTGTCTACCTTGCTGTCTGGAGGCTTCTGAGGAGTACTAGAGCTTTTTGATGGTTTAGAGACTTCCAGTTCTTTCTCTGTTGTGTTCTGAGACATTAGAATGCTGTCTTCACTCTTTCTTGGAGGATTAAAACTGAAGCCAAAGAGAGAACTAGTGGCTGAAGTATTTCCAAATGTGAACGTCTTGGACTTTTCATTACTGAAAATGCTCTTGACAGATTCAGATCCAAATACAAACTTTGGAGGAGAAACCACTGCTTTCGCTGGTGTTTCAGAAGTGTTTGATACCTCTGCAACCTCTACTGTTACGTCAGAAGAATCATCACCATGGTTGTTGAGGTCAGTTCTTTCTCTGGTAGTTTCTTCTAGTACAGCAACAGCGTTTTTACCACATGGAGATTCCTTTGGCGTATTGGCACGAGAAGAAAGAGGTGTTATCAGCGTGTCTCTCTCTTGGGCATGCTTTGCTTCATCAAAAATCTGCTTAAATGAGTCTGCAACATCTTGCAGCTTGAATCGCACAGCTAGAAGCTCTACTTTCCTTTCTCCATCTGCAAAGTCACATGCAGTCCATACCCATGCTCTGTCAGATCCTTTCATTTGTTGCATATTCATATCTGGTGTTATTCTATGATTAGCACAGAGTTTTAGTACCTGGTCCCTTCTCATGACTATACGCACTTGTTTGTTGTCATAGTTCTGCAAAATCTTGATATCCCCAATACCTCTCTCTTTCCACTGGTTAGCATCTTTGTCGTATCTGTACAGCTTAGCTCTGTGACTGAAGACAACTTGTTCATTTTCCTCACCACTGGTCACTTCCACGAGGTCAGGCAGAGGTACCACAGGTTCAAAGTACTGTCCATCTCTCTCTTCTTCTTGAGTAACGTCAGAATCTTCATCTGTCCCTACTGATGTCCTACTCTGGTTCTGTTTGGCAGGAGATTTTGATGGGCTCAAGGCAGATTTAAAGCTGAAACTAAAACCTGTGGTAGACTCTCCAAATCTAAACAGATTTTTCCGAACAGGGCTACTTGCAAGAGGTGATGCATATACAGAGCTACTCACGCTGTCATCCAGCGCTTCCTCACGCAAGTCATAGTTATCCCACTCCAGAGTAGGGCCCGTACTTTCAGCATGTGGCTTTATAACCACATCAGAAGTACTGCTGGCACAAGCAGAGCTGACATTTTCCTCTTCTGAAAGTTTAGTTTTGTCATCCGTCAGAAAAGTTTTGAGATCTTTTAAGCCACACTTCATCTCTTCTGCTTTCTGTATTAGCTGAGCTGTCCTACCTGTATCAACAAGTTTATGGGGTGTCTGCAGAGGTATATCTAGTAGTAGCCTCTGACATTCCTCAAACTTCTGTTTGAACTCCTCAGCCTGCTCTGGTGTCTTGAATTTTGCTGCCAGATGTTCCAACTTTGCATCACCATCAGAGAAGTCATTGGCCATCCACATCCATGCCTTATCTGAGCCAGAGAGCTGTTTCAAGTTCATTGTTGTTGTTATCCAGTGATTTGCACACACCTTCAATACCTGCTCACGCCGCATTAGGATTCTTACTTTGCCATTAACTTCGTTTTTAAGAATCTTCAAGTTGCCCACCCCACGTTCTTTCCACTGGCTTGTTTCTGGATCAAACCTGAACAGCTTTACTCTTTGGCAGTATAACACTTTTTCATCTTCCTCTCCTGTAAAGGGTTCTACTTTTTCAGGCATCTGAACTATAGGTTCAAAATGGATATCATCACTCTCTTCTGTCTTATACACATCATCATCTTTCTCACCAAGGTCAGAAGATGTGTTTGCTTTGGGATCCACTTTAGAATCCTGTGAAGAAAACAACTTTTCACCTGCACCTGAAAAGCCTTTAAAGTTAGGGTCTTTTTTTCCAAACTGAAAGCCTTCCGTAGGAGTACTTTTTGCAAGCTCAGCAAAAGTGAAAGTGCTGCTATTTTGCCCAAAAACAAAGTCACCTTTCTCTTTGTTTCCCGTTTCTTGAAATTGGAATGCAATTCCACTATCTGAAGGCAGTTCCTTTTTGTCTTTTTCATCAATGCTTTTTGCAAGCTCAGCAAAAGTGCTGGTATTTTGCCCAAAAACAAAGTCACCTTTCTCCTTGTTTCCTGTTTCTTGAAATTGGAATGCAGTTCCACTATCTGAAGGCAGCTCCTTTTTATCTTTTTCATCAATGCTTTTTAAGCCAGTTGTACTCTCTTTGGATGGCTCATCTTTCTTAGTGGCATTTTTACTAGGTTCCTGTATCCCAAATTTAAATCCATCTGCAGGCACTGGCATTGAAAAGCTAAATCCTCCCTTTGCAGGCTTAGCTTCAGTATCAGAAGGAATCTGAAATGTAAATGCTGGTGTCTTGCCTTGCTCAGTATGACCAAACTTAAAACTCTTCTCTAAGAAATCACACTTAAAGCCCGTTGCTTGTCCTCTGCCAGGCTCAGACAATTTACTTTTCAAGCCAAAAGTAGGAGTCGATGAAGCATCACCAGCAGCAATCTTACCAGATGGATTTGGTGCTTGGCAGGCTACACAGGCTGGTGAAGAAGCTTCGTTCCTCAAAAGACACGTACTACAATCCCACTGCCCTTCCTTTTTAGCAAAAAGCCCTTCAAATCCATTTTTCTGTGCCTTACTTGTGTCAGCAACAGAACCAAACCTGGGAGCTGAGGATGCCTGAACAGTAGGTAAAGGTACAGTAGGTTGACTTTGAGAGCTGGGATTCTGACAGGTACAAGAGTTCACATCTTTTGCTTCATTTTGGACCAGGCATACAGAGCAACGCCACTGACCTTCCTTTTTAGAAAAAGGAGTTCCCAAGTCATTTTGAATAAACTTTGGAGAAACTGCTTGGCCGAATTTAAAGGAAGTTTGTTGACTAGATACTGCTGTATTGGTTTTGTTTGGAATCTGGCAGGATATACACTTGGAAGCAGTGGGTTCATTTCTTACTAGACAGACAGAGCATTCCCATTGGCCTTCCTTTTTAGCAAAAGCAGATCCAAATGTGTCCTGCACAGTGTTACCACTGGCTTTGAAACTTGCAGCAGATTCAGTTAATGGGGTGCCACGTGTTTCCCGCTTATCTGGATTTGGACTTTGACATGATACACAATTCTTTGCCCCTGCTTCGTTTGGAACTAAACACACTTTACACTCCCACTGATCTTTCTTCAGGAGATGTTGCCCAAAACCACCAGAGGAGGGTTTCGAGGCTTCTGTTCCAAATGAAAAAGAGGTAGGGCCAGGCACAGTTGATGTAGCTGGAAGGTTGCCTTTGCTATCAGATTCACTGCTAACTCCATCTTTTGAGAACTGAAAGCCAAAGGTCTGGGTCCCAGAAACAGATTTGCTGGGCTCCTTGACATCCTGATTTGCTGTTTCCCTTGAAGTCCCACTACTCTGAATCACGGATGCGTCAACGTTTGATCCCAAGGTTTTTAAAATATTCTGTGCCTCCTCAAACTTACTTTTGAAAACCATTGCTTCCTCAGGCGTTTTAAATCTAATTGCAAGTTGTTCTGGTTTTGGCAACTCATCTGCATAGTCTAAAGCATGCCATACAAATGATTTGTCTGATCCAGCATTTGGAGTTAATTTCATGTCGGTATTTATGTAGTGATTTGCACAGATTTTCAGCACTTGGTCCCGTCTCATTAAGAGACGAAATTTGCCAGATACTTTATGTTTCAGTATTTTCACATTTCCAATACCCCTTTCTTTCCATTCTTTAGATTCTGCATCAAAACGAAAGAGTTTGGCTCTGTTGCAGAAGAATTCCTCTTCATCTTCCTCTCCTGTCTTTACTTCGATCTTGTCAGGGAGTGGCACCACAGGATCAAAATGAGGACCATCATCATCCTCATCTCCACCATGGGTGCTTCCTCCCTCTGTTTCATGACTTCTATTGGCCAAGTCCGAGTTTGACGTCATGAATACAGGCTTGCTGGGTTCTTGGACACTAAACATATCGCTCTTCTCAAAACCTAGGTTTTTATGTACATTTTGTCCCACATTATCTCTAAAAGAGATGCTTGTAATAGGTTTATTCCCAAAATTGAAAACATTTCTTGAACTATTTGTGTGATCATTAACTGTTTTTTGTTCAATGTATCTATCATCCTGTAAAGGTTTATCATTTGTCAGAAGACCCAAGAGATTTTCACTGCTGTTAAAACCTGCATTCGGAGGCTGCGGTGCAACTTGAAGAGAAGAAAAGGTAAAGTCTCCATCATTTGACTTGAAGTTAGTGTTGAATTTAAAAGTTGGCTGATTTGACTGTGCTGGTGTTGGAAGCGACGTTTTTGATCCTTCTGCTGTTCCTGGCTGTCCAAATTTAGATTTTGGAAATTCTGTCATTTTTGATTCTACAGGCTTTAAAGTCGGCGGCGCAACCGAAGGCTTTGTGAAATAGCCTGGTTCAGGCAGTGGTGGATTAGTGCTTGCCTGCTGAACACTGTAATTGTAGTAATCATCCCCCCCATGAGGAGAAATGAGTCCAGTACCAGAAGAATCAAAACGCAGAGGTGTGCTGTATATGTCTTGGGAAAACATAAAAGCAGAACTGCTTTGCAGAGGTGGCGTATGCATCGGCTGCTGGTAAGCGTAGATGTGTTGCTGAGGTGTAAGTCGGTTCATGGCATAGACAGGAGCCTAAAGAAAAAGCAGGAAACAAATTACTTGCTTATTAGGGTAACAAAGGCAAGTGTCTGACTGTGATGAAGCCCACACATGAAGGTACTCTTACAAATCAAGACATGTTTTTGTAGGAGTTCAAATCTAAACTGATTTTGACTTAGTTTAAATCTCGAAGGGCACCTGAAAAGAAGCATTGAAAAAGGGGCACAAGATGAGTGGGGTGGTTTGTTATGAAAAAAATCATCCTAGAAAGCCCCATGCTCTTTTGCCCTCTACTCTGGGAGAAAAAAAAGATTAAGTGCTACCATACATGCCCTGTAGGGGAAATGTATTAATATCTTAGACGTATTTTGCTAGCTTCTCCTCCCAAACACCACAGGCCAAAAATTAGGCAGAAAAATTATCAGTTTACCAGTCCAAGTTTATAAAATAATATACAAGGAACTGCAATTACATCCAACTACACACAGAATAAAAAGTAGTCATTTTCAGTAGATAATTGCAAGTACCTTAAGTAGATAGATTTGTTCTCACCTTTGTTGGTGTTACATTGGTTGCAGCAGTTCTGAGAAGATACTGAGAGTTATAGGCAGGTGACTGGCTGTAGTAACCAGGTGGGCCAGTGGTAGCAACTGAAAAGGAACAACAGAAAACCAGTTCATAATCTATTTTTTGTTGTTTAAGTGGACTCTTCCCAGCTATCAGTTTTTTACTGTGAATCATTAAAACACTTCTGCAATATTTTTAGAGGTCTTACCTACTTTAGCTAAGCATTTACAGAAATGACTCAGCAGCAGCTTACCCGTTAGTGGAGCTTCATGAAGATTTTGTGCTCTCTGATAACCCTCTGACATTGAATCTGTTCCAAAGCTTTCACCAGGCCACCGATGAGATGATGCATTTGCATTGGAATTATTAAGTTTCAGTTCTTGCATTTCATTCTGTTGAGACAGTGTGCCAATCAAGAAGTATTACATAAAAATTTGTAAAAGAAAATGTAAGAAATTCTCCTTACCCTTTTGCTACTTAAAAACATGTTCAAGCTCAGAAAACAAAAATAAATCAAGAGGTAGCTGCCAGAATCATCCAAGACCTGCCCACGCAGTACAAAGTGTTAAGATTGTTAAGATTTTCAGATCTCAAAGTAAAAACAAAACACCAATGAGAGCCAAGTGGATGAGAATCAAGCTGATGAAAGCAGAGTTCTTTCTGCACAGAGTTCTTCGAAGAGTTGCCTCTGCACCTCTGCCCAAGTCCCAAAGAAGTTTTTAAGGAATAGAGATTAATCCTTGCACTCATTTTAGGCCGATGTTTAAAAGAAGGTAATTCCACTGATTTAAGGAGTAGTCTAAAAGTTTTCCTTACTGTAACTAAAATGCTACCTGCTCTTCACTGAATATGGTGACAAATTTGCTTACCTTTAAAGCTTCAACTTGCTGACAGATCATTTGAAGTAGAGATCGGTGATCTTCTGCCCATTGAGGAGGAGTTTTAGGAGAAAACTAGAAAAAAAGTTAATTTAAATTTTGTGAATTTTTATCCAAAAATAAAAATTCCCTGAAATAACAGCTGGCTAACATACCTTGTAGCTTTTAGTTGGTGAAACAGAAAACTTAGTTGGTGATGGGGTGGAATGTTTCAGCTCTGAATCTACAGCTTGTGTCAGACCGTTTCTGAATGCAGGACTTCCCTCTTCACTGTTCTCACCAAGTTCCTGGATCACTGTGTCTAGCATTTCCCTCACAGTTTCAATAGAGACTGGAAGCTGGAGAATTTTTTGAAACATGAGTCATGATTACAATTCTCCCTCAGAGCAAAACAAGACTACATTCAGGATTCTGGCAAAATAATTCACAAGGCTCAATACTGTTCTGGGATTTTTTTCAGCAAAGCTCTGAACTTAAGGTTGATGTATGAAAACAATCCACACAAACATTAATTCTGTTTTTTCAAACGACTAACCTCTATAAAAACATAGTTGCAAAAGCTATTTGTGTTCAGACTAAAGCTTTCATACACAGATTAGTCAGAATCATAGAATCACAGGTTACAGAAGTCACACACAGTTTATCAAATCACTGTTAAGCAGGCTGTGTTCAGCAAAGGAATTAGTTTAACTTCCCATAATGCAAAGCATGGTTTAAAAAACACCAATATAACAGCGAAGGGTTTTGTACCCAAAGCCACTGTATCTCTTGAAACATGT
This sequence comes from Calypte anna, assembly GCF_003957555.1. Classification (NCBI taxonomy): domain Eukaryota; kingdom Metazoa; phylum Chordata; class Aves; order Apodiformes; family Trochilidae; genus Calypte; species Calypte anna. The sequence goes on along the minus strand of NC_044244.1, from coordinate 138,125,131 downwards.
TTTTAAAGCATGAATTACTTACTTTCTCAGTTACTGACATATCTGAGGAACTTTCCTCCATGATCTTCATTAGATAATGCTTGCTTTTAAGAAGATAGGTTTTGTGCTCTTCTTGTTCTTCTGGCAGCATAGCATCATTTTCAATCTCTTCTGCCTTTCTTTGGAAGATCTAAAGAACAAGACTCAGATTAATTAGAATCTGGTAGATGGCAATTGACTAAAGGAGAGCATTTTGGGGTAGTGAAGTTTCATAAACTTACCAGGGCAAGATTCCAGTATGAAACTACATTCTTAATAGCCTCAAATGCTGACAAAGCATCATCAGTTTTGCCATCAACTGCATCCAACATTGCAAATGCTATATGTGCCTCTTCTTCATACACTGTAACCTGGGAGACCTACAAAGAAAATGAAAGGCACCTCATACCTAACAATGGAGTGACACATCCACTCTTATTTTGCTTCCTATAATACAGGAAAAATACCTTTTAAAGAAAGTTGTTACTAAAGCATCTTCATTGCCTTCCAATCACACAGTTTTAAAGGTAAGAATAAAGTTGTAAGTAGGGATTTTTCCCCCTTTATTAGACACTGATACTACCAAATCTCATCATTAGCAGATTTATAGTAATAAAAAAACGAGTTGTACAATGCAGAGAAAAATCACACAGCTGTGTAAGTTTCTGACATAGATTGTCTCTTACTTCAACCTTATCTTAATCAATCTGTACCTGAATGTCTACACTATGGAAGTGTTTGAAGAGAGGATCAATAGGTTCAGGAATACTCCTTCTCTTTTTAATAATTTCCAGCATAGGCAAAACTTTCTTCCAGTAGTAGACACTTCGTCCAATGTATTCCTTCTGGTCATAGAAGGAGTTAAGGCTAATGCCCTAGTGAAGAGAAGGGAATAGAAGCATGTTATTTCAACAAATTCAAGCCAAAATGCTTTTCATACATATCCTTCTCCTATTTCCTTGAAAAGTTCCAGAAGTTCTTCTCTAATACTGGAGATAAACTTTGGAGATAAACATTTTTATCTCAAGAGCTACGTATAATAACATGAATGCAGAACAAAACACTGCAGTTTAAGACAGAATACTCTGTAAGGTGACTAGAGCAAATAATTCATCTGACAAAATAAGCAATGGTTCCCAATAATACATACTCATCTGGTCCCCCACCAGCCCCCCCAAGCTGTTTATAGCTTGGAAAATAGAGGGAAAACCACCTAAGCTTCAACATATTAAAAAATCTCATCTTACTGTTTTCTGCAGGCTTTTTGCCCAGTGTATAATTAGGGCAGGTTGAAGGCCATGCTTCTCCAGTGTTCGCAGAGTACTTATTCCATGCTGAACAATAAGCCTCAGTTTTGCTGCTGTTCCTGGTCTGAATATTAGAAGAAACAGTCCTCAGTTAGTATTCTTTTAAGTTTTCATCTGTTCACATCACTTGCTTGATGAATACAGCCCCCAGTTTTAGTCCTAACCTGCTTCTAGTTTAGAATTGCATAGTTAGAAACAAAAATTCCATTTTCAGAAATCTTTCAAGAAGCTTCCACATCCAAAACATGTCAAAAAAAAAAAGAAATTTAATATTACGAGAACCTGTTGGAATCAACCCAAGGTGCTGTAGTAGAAACTGCCTAAAGGCTTGGTCAAACATTTCCAAACTGAAAAAGTCTTACACTGTTTTTCTCTGAATAAGAGCACGAACAGCATCCCACCAGGATCTTTGTTTTTCAGTATAGAGCTGTTTGCACACTGGCAATGGTAAGAATTGAGGCTGATGTGCGCCGTACTGAGAATTAAACTTCTCTTGCAGTTGTAAGTTGCTTGTGAATACCACCCCGAGCAGAAATACCTAGTTTTGTAGAAATAAATGAATAAGAATTAAGGTATTAAATACTAAAAGTCTTAAAATTTTACAGTGCATTAAAGGATTATGAAAGTTTATTTACTTCAAGGTCCAGTAGGCAAATGGATTCTGGAGCATCTGTCTCAAGTCTTGATGTTTCTTGGGGCAAGTGGAAAAGCTGTTTTAACCATTTGCGCACGGGGGGCAAGACTGACATTGAGTTCCACTGCAAGCCAAGCCACACCAGGTGCTGGAGACTGCCATTGTGCATTCGAATGGCACCTGTGAAAAAGCAAAGTTGGATACAGATTTCAACTTCCTACAGGTCAGCAAGATTTGTATCTGACGAAAGCTGCGTTTCACATTTCACTCCATCAGATCAGCCAAAGATACCCTCCAGAACCAATGAGCATCAGGATTCCAACTTTCACTTATGAAAGATTGCAGGCTTAAAATTAGCCAAACAGATCAAGTGGACAGTTCATCTGAGTGCTCAAGCCATCAGCCCCTTAAAAGCTTCTGAGGAGGTGACTCTCAGATTTCCTTTCACTTCCATCCTTACCCTTTTCAGTCCAATAGCAACTACTTTTAGCAAACCTTTTTACTTCCTGAAGTCTTTAAGGAATTATTCAAGAAGCACTTTTCTACTTTACAGTAAAATTTAAGGCTTGCCTAGGACATTAGGGCAATTTTGGGCAGCTATTTCAGGTATTTGTCTTGAATTGCAATATGAGGTATTTGTAGAATAGCTTCTGCTACAGAAATTCATGCTGAGTTACAGAAAGTAACAACTCTTACCAATATCGTATCTATTAAGTTCCATTTGCACTGGTGCTTGTGCACTGACATTTCCAATATCATCCGTGCCAATAAAAGACCTCTCTCTAGAAGCTCCACTCTCAAACAGGCTGTCAAACAACGTAGATGAACCACTTTTGTTTGCAAACGATTCCACAATCTCTTTAAAGAAGTCTTGCTTGCCATGGCTTAAGTTCAGCAGCATATGACCTAGTAGACAAAAATATCACTTCACATAAATAGAGCAGTGAACATAAGGTAAGCAATATTTGCTACATTGGACTGCTCTTGCTGTCGAGGGCTAGGTGGGAATCAGGATCTCCCCTTATGAAACCTGTAGATTGTTATACTCTCAGTGTAATTAGGTCAGTGTTTCAAGCACACAGGCTTTCCAAGCTTTAGTCACAACAATTCAAAGGCATTCACAAATCCAATTCTTATGAAGAACAAAGCTATCTTCATATTATTATTACTCTAGGGTCACTGCAACAGTCATTAAAATAATAAGCAGCTGTAATACAAGCAGAAGTCTTTCTTATCAAAATCCATTCTGAAACCAATGAACCTGATATCTAGCAGGTGGTTTGTTTGTTTGTTTACACCTAGGCCCTGAAAAGAGCCTGGAGACTGAAAACTATCTACACCTAGCTGCAAAAAAAGCAAAGCTGATGAACAAGAAAATGTATGGAAAGGACAAAGAAAGTAATTTTTTCTTTTCCTGTTAGAATTAACAATACTTGCAAAATAGTACCAACAAGCAGATGCCATTTCCATTATATCAAGTTAAAATTTATCTAAGTGTGTTGGAGAGGCAAAAAGGAGGAAAAAAACCACACATAAAAAAGAACGCACCTACTAAAGAGAAGAAAAAACCTCTAGGTGGCAGGATGAAACTACTACTTTGTTTTACCTATGTAGTCAGAGTCTAGGTTTTCTAGCTTATTGAACTGTTAACATTGTATTTCAAGAAATGGAATGAGCTTTTTAACAAAGCTCTAAAAGTAACTATCTGTAACACTAAATGGAACTATGTAGCTATTTTTATTACCTGACTGGCTTTTTCGATCACAGGCCAACATTTCTAGCACATCTTGTCCAGTTTGATCCCCCTTTATTACTTTTGACTTTGGTTTAGGAACCTGGTAAAGGAGAGAATTGTTACAGCTATTTTACAATATGAGCAGATCATTTAAACGATTCCTGAGAGCTTGGGAACAGGCTTCTTTTTAGCATTAGAAAACTATGGAAAAAAAATACGTAATTCATTCTGAAGGTTCTATGTCACATTACCCAGGGGGTGGGTGGAGGACAGGGCAGGGAACCACCCTAAAATCTAGAGGTGGACAATTATAGCTGTTGCAAGTAGCATAAAGCATGCACAAGAGCAAGTTTTACCTGGAATTCAAGCAGTGACATAAGGAGGACAACAAATTTTACTTCATGAAGCAAAGACTTAAGCTTGATTTTTTAGTTCTACTGTCTACACAAGTATATGGAAACTACTCAGTTCATGCCTTTCCCTCCTTATAGCAATAAGCCTAACACCTGACATACATGCTCAGGTGTATTACAGGAAACAGAATCTTCCCTAGGAAATAAACACACTAGTAAGAATCTGGTTACTGTGACAAAGAAAACAGATGAAGATACACTTTTACCCTATTCATGTCATTTACCTCTTTTAAAGAATTATGAAAGGGTGAGCGAGGAGAGCCTTCCCTTGAGCACACAAACAGTAGTTTATCTTAGGAATACAGGAAGGAGTTCAACACATGTACAGCAAGAACATTTCAAGAACTGGATCAACTGAAAAATTACTCACCTGGAAACTTATCAGATAACAAAGTGCTGCTAGTTGACACACACCTCTCCACTGGGCCTCATTGTGTTGGGCCATTTTCAGTAGCAAAGCTCCAGCATGCATGTATAGCTGCCCTTTCATTTCCACAAAGGTACGAGACAACTCATCAGCCCCAATCACATATGGCTTCACCGACTGAAGCGCACGATCAAAACTAAAACAGAGAAGACTCATTCTAAACAGAGTCCCAGGAAAAGCTGCAGCTTTTGGCTGATGTTATTTAACCATAAATCAAGTAACTTCATGAGTCAATGGTTAGTACTGTCTCTGTCACTCAAACCTGAGTAGCACTAAAAAGTACAATAATGGTCTCAAACTCCCAAAGCTCTCAGCATGTATTATTGAAGTAAAGCATACTAAATATTACCTAGATACTTAGCATTTTCAGCGTAACTTGGAACAGCTGCTTGCAAAAATATTCTCCCAAACCATATGGATAAACTTGTTCACTACAGCAGATTTAGAGACACGCAGGAAGCACTCATAGCTGCATTTCCCTTTCCTTCACTTATCAGAAGGGCCCAAAATACAACTGAAAAGGCTCTTTGTAAACTGAAGGTACTGTAGAAATCTGAGTAGCTGAAGGCTAGTACACAATCACCTCTCCCAGGAGAGGTTTTCTAGAAAACAACTGAAACAGTCTTCCAATCTGACAGAACTATAAGGCTCTAAAAAAACAGCAGCAGAAAGCTCAAAATGGTTTTGGTCTGTATTGGAGGAGGAAAACAAAAACCATACTTGGGCATTAAGTATTTCTCATCCATTAGCTGTATTGCTGCAAATACTCTGTCAAGATTAAGACTGAAGAATATTTTTTACAAAACACAATTAACAGCCACTACATAATTGAGGTAAAAAAATAAAGTCAATAAAAGCCAGTAAGAAAGGAAAGATAAAAAAGGAACACAGATCTTAGCCAATATATTGACTACAAATACTGTTTTGTATTACCCTACATGTACCAGAGATGATAGGCTTTGGAGTCAGCTGGTTTAGCTGGCTCTATAATGCCAGCAGTTTTTCTGGAAGCAGTGTTCTTACTGCAAGTAGCTTCCACCCTCTCAATTATATTGCATTCCTGAAGTTCCTTATTCCTGTATGCATTGTGTTAATTTAGAACAAAATAACCAGAACAAAGCTGATACACAAGAGGTGGTTTGGGGTTCTTGCTTTTTGTTGTTGGGTGTTTGATTTTTTAAAAAAAATTGTCTGAAAAATTTGAATTAGTCAATTGTTGAAGTACAGAAGAACATTCTCATCTCAGGATACCAATAAGCCTTCTCCATGCCTGCATACTGACTATTCCAAACAAGACTTGCATCTCTATCAAAAGATGGCTTAGGGTTCAAACCCACTAAGCACAATTCTTAGTGGCTAATACAGAGAATTTCCTCTCCCATCCACAAACAAGCAGCAAAACAGAAGCTTGGTAGATTATCTGTGACACATACACCCTGTCACGTCCTCCCCCCCCCAAAAAAGAGTGATTCTTAGAGGTTGTCTGTTGGGGTTTTTTTCCTATTAGAAAAGTTAAAACAGTACCTTTCAAATGCCTCTCTGCATTCCTGCACATCTCTAGAAGAAAGTGTCATTTTGACAAAGCTGGAATAGGCCAGCAGATGATCTTTCTTGATAGCTCTCCAGTTATTTTTATCAGACTCCAAGTCTTGTAAAGACTCCAGATATTCCTAAAGAAGAAAGTTCATCACAGGATAAGGAACAGTCATCCTTCCATGAATGCAAGGGCAGTACTTCTCCAAAACCTATCAGTAGTATTTACTGCATAATCCAGTTTCACAGGTGAGACCCTACAGTATTCTTCAGCAGCAAAATTCCAGGGAACTATTTGCCTGAGAAATTTTATCCTTAATGGAACTGCTGCGTATAACTCAGCTTTTGAAGTCTGAAACTCAAGAGCTCTATAAGGCTTAATTTTGAGAGAATATTTCAATTAAAAAAAAAAAAACAAGAAGTATTTTGTAATTCCACTGGTTTCAGTTGACTTGTATTTGAAATAGCTGTAAGAGTAAGGACACTAAGAGAAACAGACCAGCTAAAAAAATATGGAAGACTATCACAGGATCAAAATATGATTAAACACCTCAAATGTCTCTACAACACAGGAACACCATTCCAAGCTTGACTGCAAAGGTATTTTCTTCTCCGCTTCCTGACAATGGAGCACAGCCTCTCTTAATCTATTATTGGAACGGTAGAGTGCAACTAGTCTGATGTTGATGTAGACATCATCTGGCCTTGCATAAAGTTCTGCTTGAATCAGGTCAAAAAGCTGATTCCATCCATCTTCACCTTTGCAATCCAGCAACTGTTCCTGTTAAACATAAAGGCAACATGTTAATATTTCATTTCCCATACAAGTCTTTTCAGCAACTACAGTACCACATAGTTATCTCTCCTCCACTACACTACTCAAACTACACTATTCTTAATAGCTTTCAGGTATTACACAAAGTTTGATGAGATACTCAAACATTTAAAAACAGAGATAACCATCGTAGAAGAAAATTTTCAAAACTTGCCTCTTAGGTAATGCTTGTCTAACCATTTGGTTCAATGACAGCATACCCTGCCATAGACTATCTTGCTTAAAGAAAAGCAAACAACTTGAGGCTTCAATGTGGTTGCTGCCTAGCTACACAAAATATACCTGTGCAAAAAGTGAGATTGCCTGACTGAAAATATTTACACAGTATTTGAAAACTACAGTATTTCTCACTGGTTGATCACAATGCAGGTTAAAAAACAAAAATCTGCATAGAGGAAGAAAGCCTGAGTCTAAAGGCCTGCTATCTTTCTGCCAGCTGCAGAAATATCAATACTGCCTCCCTAGTCTCAACTTTGAAGATGTGATAACAGCTCCTTGGCATTTTTGAAGAGGATTAACCTTGAAACATTAAAAAGGGTAAGAAAGCCTGTAGCTGCAGCGTTGTTTAAAGTTAGGAAAAAAATGTCAGGCTATGAAGAAAGTAGTATCTAATGGTTTGGATAGTAAAGATTCTAAAATAATTCGCCACAATGAGTTTTGCTTGGAATTTCTTGAAGCCACTGGACAAAGGTAATTTGGAATTTACCTTCAACCTGTAAACAGCAGGACTCCCAGGAAAGAGTTTAGCAGCTCTCTCAACCCAGTATTTTGCTCTTCCATCAGTTATGTTGTTATTGCATAGCAACTCTGCAATCTTCAATACAAGATCTTTCTGTGTTGGATTCAACTCCACAGAACGCTAGTTTTCCCCATGGACACACAGAAGAAGGGGTGGGGGGGGGAGGAGAAGAAATAAAAAAAAAACAAACAGAATTTGATCTTATGATCCATATTAAACAGGAAAGTAAGTCATCCCCCCAAAAGCAGAGACAGCTATTCAAATTAGTTGTAACTATTGATACAGAAATTATTTTTAAAACTTTCTAAATGTCACCCACCACTGTCTTACAGTACCGAGGGACAACTGCTGGAATTCAGAAGAGTGTAACAGAAATAATGCAAAAGCCATCTCCTCCGCATCTATCACTACCTACTGCTATACACAGACAACAGGTCTGTACCCAGATGTGGACACTTAAGAAAAAAAAATAATTATAAGACACCCAGTTTAACAAGTGTGATTGCACTTCATGGAGTTGCATGGCAACCAGGCTTCTGAGCACATCACCTCCTTTCCCAAAACCAGAACAAAGACCTTCTGATTGGGAATTTGACACTTATCATGCATGCCTAATCCAAATTAGATTTGCCACTCCCTTCTGCCCCCATCCTCTTCATAATCAACCAACTAAAAAAAACACTGGACCTACAGTCTTCTTGTAGCAACTAGGTTCCTGTTTTCATCAGTTCACATAAAGGAATTCCACAACATCATTAGTCCAAAAAGGAATATTTGACATGGGAAGAATTTAAAAACAGGAAGTAAAAAGATCAAGTCCAGAACAAAAATAATTAAAAAAAAATATATTAGAAGAATCAACTTTAAAATATACTACTGAAGCAAGTGATATCCAGTGAAGAATCTCCTCTGCAGTGCTTCATGTGCCTTCCAGTATCCAATGTGTATAAACTATAGTTTTCCCAGAAACACATTGTCTTCTATGGGTTTGAGAATGTCCAGCATAGAAGGATTTTAAAGTCCATTCACAAAGGAATAAAGTGGGACATTAGGGCTCAGTGTAATACCTACCTTGTAACACCCAAAGGCTTTTTCTATGTTATCCTCAGCTTCATAAATTTGTCCAAGAAATCTGTGTGCTTTAGGATCTCTCTCTTGTACGTTGAGGTATGTAGATATATACCTATGGAGGTGAAAAAAAAGTCAGTTATATGGCAAATATTTTTCATTAAGACTCCTTCCCCAATCTAAAATGGTAACTTCATCTGCCAGACCAGAAGTATAGATTTATTTAATTCGAGATACATTGTCTAGACCTTAAATAGCAACACTATTTTACACCTACAAGTGATACTTACTTGCCAGCAAATATTTCTGCTCATTAAAAAACCACTAGTTCCCAGAAATGCTAAGACTATATATTACAAGAGAATAATAATTAAAAAAAAAGCCATTTCAACCAGGTAAGTTTGTCAGTACCATAAAAGTAATCTTCTTTTAAGTTCTTGTTTTATAAAGATTTGAGTGGCACTTGAGCCACATTTACTGCTATCTTAAAGCAGCATTATACTTGGTTTCTCTGGCCTCTTCCATATTCATTTAGCTTTTCTCTTACACTTTAAAGAATAGAAAAAGAAACACACATTGACACATTACCTTTTAGCAAGTTCATATTCTTTTATTTCAAAATAGAGCTTAGCAAAGAGGAATCCTTTCATAGATTTCTGAAAGAGAAAAAAAACAAGACACACTTTAGATACATGGTACTTTAAAAATAATTTATTAGGGTGACCCTTTTTTTTCTGCAATGTGTAATGCTTTTAAATTACTGAATTTGACAGCTATTTTTCAGTTTGAATCCACTCTTCATATTTAAGGATTTGTTTTTGAAAGATGTGCGATTAAGAAAGGACTATGAGTTTTTCCTCTAACTGGCAAAGATTACTACTAGACAAAACAGAGATTAGGAGTGAGGCAAGCAACACGCCCTTACAGATGTGACATTTCATAAACACTTCCAATTAGAGAGTGGGAGAATGGCATCAGCAATGTGTGATCTCTTTTGTTGCAGTGCAGCAAAGGAAAAAAATAACTTATAAACCAAGAGAAACCTATAATTTAATCCTGCTCCAGTATGCTGTCATCAGAGTACTGCTTAAATACACTTGAGTAAAAAATACAATTTCTATTAAAGTCATTCTCAGTTTGAATAAGAAATGTATTTCTGCAGTATTTTACTTCTGGAGTAGTTGGCCTAAGAGAGCTCGAACATACTCTATAGGCAAAAGCTGAAATCTCTCCAAGGGTATTTTTGGGGGGAAGCAACCAAAGCAAAATGAAAAAAGAAACACAGAGGACAAGACGGCAGAAGCGTGGACATGAGGAAAAGAGTGAAAAGACTGAGATAAAGTACTAAGTCACAAGCAAAAACCTCAAGGCAGAAGTAGACCAGACAAACTTAAAGCTTCAGCTCCCACTATCAGTTCAAAAGCAGCCTTTGCTTGTGAACCAAGAAATACTGGAACTAGTTACATCTGTGATTCCAAAAAGTGTGCACATTATGAATGTGCCTGAATTACTAGCCAGCCAGCTTCCTCCCTTTCCCATCTCTGCAATTCATGCAAAATTTTGAGAAGTAGTTTAGAATGAAACCAGGCCTCCTCAGGGTCTCCCAGCTTTTCAGTCTTTATTTCTAAGTACCTTATAAAAAGGAAAGCCTCAAACATGTCAGAGTGGAGTCATACTTGGCATCTCCTTTTAAATGTGGATGAAAAGAAACCTCAAAACAAATGCTTCACAGCCTTATAAGCACCCTCACCCTAAAACCAACACAACAAGAAAAACAGTAACTATTGCCACCCTTGACTGTGCTTTACAATTAGCTGCAAGCATTACTTAAAGAAGAAAAAAACAAAAAACACATAAACCTAACAACAACAAAACTAAAACCAACCCTAGATATGCACCACATAGTCTTCAGCACAACAGAGGAATTTTTTGTTGAATTCAATAGGAATATTAAAGCAATTAAAGAGTATCTCTGGTTCTGTCAGTGATGCACTTGACATTGTCTGGTATAAACAGCACCCAAATCCATTAAACAAAGTCACAAGACAACTTTGTTGCTGTTGGGAAAGGTACAAATGATGATATTCACAGGTCCAGCATAAAGGCTCTACCACATAATGGTGAACATGGATGCATTCACACTATACAACTCACTGCTGAATATTCTACCTCTGCAATAAAAATCAATTCAGAGCAGCAGAACAGGATCTTTCAGGATTAAATAGCTGCCATGAATTGCATAAGACTGCTCACTGTGACCTGTATACAATTTTCCAGATATAATGGAAAGGCAACCAATTATGCAGAGTTCTTCATCCTTCTGCCCAGTTACTAAAATACAAGAAAAAAAATAATATTCTTCTCTCAATACTATTGCTTCACAAAGCAGTCGGACAGCCAAGAATCACGCAGCACACAGAAGAGAGAAACAAAACTTTGGAAACTTAGGACCTGCCCTCACAAAACTAAACTCTATACTTAAGAGAACTTGTGGGCTCTTCAAAGCTACACTGGGGGTCACCAGGTGTAAAAGGCAGGTGGAAGGTGGACACCTCTGGTAAACCACTGCTCCTGGTTAAGGAAAGCACGTCCAGTCAGCAAAACCCTGAATAAACGTGGGCTCAGAAATACTCCCGGAGACACCTCAGCTCCCTTTTCCTCTTACCGCCGGGGACCGAACGGGGGGAGAGCAGACTAACCCTTAGAACCGCAACACACTCAGAAAGCAGCCGGTCCCCCCTTAGTCCTCCCTCCCGGGTTTTTTCCGTGCGGGCAGGAGCAGCACTCAGGCCTCCCGGCTGTGAGGGGAGCGATCGCCCCTCAGAGAGCGAGGCAAAGCCGCTTGCTCAGGCCCGGCGCCACGCGAGGCGGGAAGGGACCCCACCACGGGCCGCACCGAGCCAGGAAGAACCGGCTCCCGCCGAGACCGGTACGGCCGGGAAGGGCAGGCCCATAGGAGGGGTGCTGGCGGTCCCCGCTGGGGCCTTCCGCCGGCGGCACTCACCTCTCTGGGAGAAGGCGCGGCGGCCTGCACGGAGGCGACGTACCGCTCCACTTCGGGCTTCGTGCGCCTCATCATGGCGCCGCGGCGGGAGCCGGGCCGCGCCCCGGGCCTCCCTGCAGGCGGAACAGCTTCACCCGCCGGCCTTTCGGAAGGGAAAGAGCGGGGGAAGGAGGAAGCGACGGAGAGAGAAGCGGCGGCGGCAACCCCGCGTTACGCAAGTTCCCGCGCAACCGTAGAGGGCGCCGGGCCCCGGCCGCCCCTCAGCGCCAACGGCCGCAGGCGGGGGCGGGGCCTCGGGCGGCTCCGCCCGCTGCGCACGCGCCAACTCCGCGCATGCGCCTCGGGGAGGAGTGAGCCGGGGGCGGGAGGGCAGAGAGAGCGGGAGCGCGCAGCCGCCTCAGAGGGGAAGCGGGGGCGCGCAGGGGAAGCGCAGTGGTCGGCTCCGTTCGGTAATGCCGGTACCGGGGGAGCGCAGGCATCTTTCCTCCTTCCGCTGAGGGGTCCGGGTCGCTGAAGGGATCGTAGATCTTCTCCTCGCCCCCCCCCGCCAGGCCGTGGGCTGGAGCCACCTCCGGGTGAGGGGCGCAGGGCTCCCGGGCGGTGCGCGGCCCGGCGAGAGGAGCGAGGCTCGGGTAATGGTGCTGCCTAACGGGAAGCCTGGCTGCCTGGCCTTTGTATCCCAATGGATTTTAAGGGGAAACTGATCTTTGGTTCCTTCCAGTCGTCCCCTGGTGTGTGGGCGTTGTGCCCCTGGAACAGATCTACGGGTCTTGCAGCCACACTCCGGGACTTTGGGAGCCTTCCAGCACCCGAAAGGAACCTACAGGGAGGCTGGAGAGGGACTTTTGGTAAGAGTGTCCAGCAATAGGACAGAGGGAAATGGTTTTAAACTGGAGGAGAATAGGTTTAGACTAGATCTTAGGAAGAAGTTCTTCAGTACGGGAGTGGTGAGGCTCTGGAACAGATTGCCCAGAGAAGCTGTGGCTGCCCCCTCCCTGGAGATGTTCCAGGCCAGGTTGGATGGGGCTTGGAGCAACCTGGTCTAGATGAGAGGCATCCCTCCCTGGTTGGAGTAGGTGATCTCTTAAGGTCCCTTCCAGTCTAAGCAATTCTGTGATTCAGTGATTTTCTCACCTTTTTGAAGCTCAACAACCATAAATCCAATCCATAAGTGAGAGCCTTATTGCTGAGAGCCAATGCTCCAGAAAATGAGTTTCCAAATGCTGTAGTGGCTATGGTGAGAAACAATTTTACAGGTAGTGTGAATTGCATAATTGCACTCCTCGTTATCATCCTAAAGTACAGCTAGGAACATGGATCAGAAGATGATCAAAGGACTGGGAAGCCTGCAGGACAAGGGAAGGCTGAGAGAACTGGGTTTGTTCAGCCTGGAGAAAAAGGGTGGAGTAGGGGAGATCTTGCCATGTCCCAGTACTTAAAAGGGTGGCTACCAAGGAGATGGAGACTCCCTTTATATAACAAGTCACACGGAAATGACAAGGAGTAATGGGTGCAAGTCACTGCTGAGGAGATTCCAGCCACTCCTGAGGAGATCCCAGTTGCACAACAGAAGAAAAAATTTAATTGTAACAACAGTTGCACGTTGGAATAATCTTCCCAGGGAAGGGGTGGATTCCCCAACACTGGACACTTAAAACTCAGCTTGATAAGGTGCTGGTGATGTCTGTTAGTAATTGAAATAAGTAAAAATTGTTTGGGGAAGGAGAACAAAGAGACACACAGAATTAAAATGGAGCTTATGTAACACTGAAACAGCTTCAGATACAAGGCTGAGAGACAGATGAAAGGGATGGAAGGACTCCCTGAAGTAACATGAGCATATTATTGTACTATTAACATTCTATCACTCCCATACAGGACTAGTTAACTAGTTCTTTGCTTATAATTAAAGTAACTTTACATGTTTCTGTGTATAAAAGTAACCCTTGTGTTTTGGGAAGCAGCTTGCATTGCACAGACCTGGGTATTAAAGCCAGGATCCTGACTGCATGCAGATCAGCTTCCTGCACACTGGGTGACAAACCCCACTCTTCGGGACAACACTGGGCCATCACATCTAACTCATGATTCTGCCTAGAAAAGTTAAACCAGATGATCCTTGAGGTCCCTTCCGACCTGGTATTCTGTGGTGAAGTCAGCAGCCCACAAAACATGAGAAACTCAGAAGTTGCAGGTCTAAGAGGGGTGGTTCTGAGCAGCAGTGGTGGAACCCATGGTGCTGTTTCCAGCTGACTGCCTCAGATTAGGCTTGCTGCAATTACCCATCTTGTCACTCCTGTGCTAGCACGGACACTTCCCTGAAAATGAGGCCACTGGGCTCTGTCACATTCTCAGTCTCAAGCAACTCATTGACAGCCACACATTTCTTGCTACACCTGAAAAACAGGCATCCCCAAAGCTCTTAACCATCTTTGCTGGAAAAATAAAAACCCCAACTTGTTCTTGTAAGGCGATCAGCAGCACCCATGTAACACCCTGACTGAAAGAATTAATCCTCTCTTAGAATTTGCTCTATTAAGGGTAATATATTTATTTAGGATAAAATTTCCTAAAAAGAGACATCTTTTCTTCTCTGTACTTTTTCAAATGATCGTGTCTACAGCTGAGGCTGCCAAACAATTTATCAGCACCTGCCAGGCTGATTAACAAAAATCTTGCTGCTAGTCCAGAGGAGAATGCCAGGAGTTGTCTCGCTCATCTCCCTGTAGGAAGTTTCTGTTCTTCAGCTGGTGGGGAGGCATGAGAAATTGCTTTCACACAGAGAAGATCCAGTGCCTGGACACTGGTGACCATTTCTCACCCATCCCTGGGGAAGTGTCACCCTCCATGGTGTCTTTAGAGGTCACAACACCAGGAAGGTTGCTTGCCAGGGGGGACAGTGGTTGGCTCGTGCTGCCCTTGCAACCTGGCTGTGCTCAGCGTGGCTCACTACCTGTCTGCTGGAGCAGAGCACAGGCAGACAGAAAGCTTCAGGCTTCAGGCTCAGCTTCCTCCCCCTGCAGTTACATCCACTGGGATTTCTGAAGTGCTGCCTACTTTTAGTCCCAGCAGGGTGTTCACAAGGAGTTTCTCTTGCCCGTGCACAACTCATCCCATGCAGCAGAAAGGGGCAAAGCTTCCGAGATGTCCGTTCCCATATCCCCTGGTAGCCTTTTTTGAGAGACCCACTAGGGCTTATGGTTAAAAAACCCAGTAATAAACTCTACCTTTTTCAGGAAAGTATATGCACTTATGCAAAGTATTTCTGATGCTGACAGGCCAGGAAGTAAGCTTAAACACCAGACCTGTGACTGTCCTGGCTGCCTAATTGCTAGCTTGCTCCCTGGCTCTGTTTTGCTACTCCTTTTAATTAATCCTCCTCATGAGTGTCCAGGGATGTTATTTCAATGACAGTTGGCTCCAAAGAGTGCAGTGTGGATTTGGGTAACCCTTCACTTGAGACAGGACTCCAGTAATAATAGTAAAACTTCACCATGAGGGAGATGAAGTATTGGAACTTATTGCTTACAAATAGTCTGTGAAATTTCCTTCCATGGAGACACTGAGCAAGGCCTTCAGTACTGACTAAACTTTGAACTTAGACGTCCTTTGAGTGCATGGTTGGGACAGCTCACTTGTAGCAGTCCCTTCCAACCATCATTTTTCCATGATTCATCAGGCTTTGAGCTCTCCAGTACCTTCAGATGTTCTCAGAGCTGTGTCATGAGGTCTCAGGTGCACACGCTCCTCTTCATGATACAGAAACCACTGTCTCAGCTGTAGAAAACACAACTTTGGAAACAATAAAAGACCCCTCTCATGGTAGGGCCACAGGGCTACAGAGCCAGGAGGGGACCTGTGGCTGCACAGCATCAACGAGGCCACTGTGCTGGACGATGTGAGGGGTGTAACTCCTGAGCCACGTCTTGGCATTCAGCCTCAGGCTGAGGGATCCTTCCCAGCTCTGAGCAGTAAGGCTGTGCAGGCAGGGGCTGAAGGAAAAGATGTGTGGCCAGTATAGTGTGAAAAACCTAGAGTAAAAAGTGAGTTACAATTGAAAAGAAGCCTTGCTAGGTGTTGTCTATTGAATCCATGGCAATCCATGGTCCTAAATCCCAACAGTGCTACCACGAGAGTTGTGTCAATGTTTTCTGGGGACATTTTCCAGCCTCTAACACAGTCAGAACTCCATTCAGTTACTGAACTGTTGCGGCCTTCAATAACTATACAGGACAAAATAATTTAAAAATACCTTACCTAGCACTCAACTGGAACTTTTGTGGTGAGACTCTGTACTACAGTGAAAGGAGGAGAATAAAAGTTGATAGAAAAGTGTGTGTTTTAAACTCAAAAGATGATGCTTTTTTTAGGAAAACCTAGTGACTATGCCAGTTTAGAAAATATCCAGAAGAATCAAGGTGTTCTTCCCCAAACAAACCGTGGTATCTCTCATAAACCTAAAAAAATTACTACAGTGGAATGCTTAGGAAAGGCATTTGTCTCCTTTAAATCAGGACAGTAGGGAAGTATTTGTGTACAGTCACAGATAAAAGCATCGGGAACCAAGAGAATCCAGTTGCTTTCCCACCCTTCTCAAAGCACTCATTTAAGAGAGGTGATACAAGGTTTAATAACATAGCCTTTATTGATGACACTGGAAAGCAGATGTTTTAAAGCAACTAAGTTTTAATAATAGGGAAAGAAAATTTTACTTCCTATGACGTAATTATATAAAACTTAAGCCACTAATATAAAAAAATTAAAAAAAATTTGTATACTTCATAATGCAGTACCATCAAGAAGTCCTAAGTAACTGTATTTTCTATAAGAAAGGGGAAAATAAAACAGATTTGCATGGACAGAAGTCGAAAGCATAAAAAATTAAATGTATATTATAAGGAATTCTGATTATTAGTGAGCTCAGCTTTTGAGGATGGCTAAAGAAACAGATCCTAGCAGGATCAAACCTTGCATATTTACACTCAAAGGTGTAAAAGTAATATTACCAGTTAACTGAAATACACATTTTCAGTATTTTCCTGAAAATTAATGAAGTCTAGAAGCTAAACTTTAAGCTTAGGTGTTCACATCTGAAATAAAATACTCCTTGCATCCTGTATAAGTAAGGCAATGTATGTTATCTTTTGAAAATACCTTGCATTTAGTTTCTGCATAAAAATATGAAATAAAAAATAAAACTATATATATATATATATATATATATATATACTTAATGGAACATTGTTATGTATGGTCCAGCAGAATAAGGCACAAAAAGTAAATAGAATGCAAAGGCATATATAAAAGTTAATGTGTTATTCTGAGTGGAATACAGCAAAATGCAAGTAGTTCTGAGTATGCTCATTTCTTGCAGTAGGAATATATATTTTATAAAGGTATTTCATGCTAAGCCTGATGCAAAAATATTCATCATGTAAGCATAATCTATCAGAAGCAGCTCATTTGTACAGTATTTAGAAATATGATACTTTCAAACCATCTGAAACAAGGCTCCTTTAATGAGATGACTTGGCCTGAAATCCAAGCATGAATTTTTCCATAGGCAAAGTACTTTAGTTTCTTGCCCAGTAACTTGTGTACATGCTTAATACGAAATTTAATACTTTCATTAATATAAATTACAACACATGCCCTTAAAGGTGGACATATTTGCACAGTTTGTCTTTGCAGATATTCATAAGCAATGCTGCTGTCTCTCAAATTCTGCAGATGACTGTGCAGAATGGGCCACTTTGCATCAGTTCAAGCACCTTACCTGGGTCAGAAACCTTTCAGGTGAGCTGGTATTTAATTTAGTCTGGAAGAGTGGTCTGTTTATCAACAAATAAGCATACATGTACATGTATAAAGAATCTTAAGATATTTCCATTAGGTAGAAGGCATACATCATTATTTGTTGTCTGACTGCAGCTTCGGAGCAGCCCTTTACCAAGTAATATGTAAAAGATTTTCTCAGAGGAAAGGGAGAGCAGGTGAAGCCTTTACTTCCTTCCCAAAGTTTCAGCTAGTTTCTTCAGTCTTTTCTTCAACTCTAAAGGAAACTTCTCGTAGCACTTTTTGCAGACAGGCTTCATATCAAACTCAACGAATTTATTTCTAAAATGACAAAGCAAAACCAAGCAAAATTTTAGCAGCAGGGGGAGTGAAAAAACTAATCATTAAAAGTATTCTATTGCATGTGCACAGGTAAAAAATTGAACCTGCAATTTATATATTTGTAGGAAGTTATTTTCACAAGGTTATTGTAGACAGTAATTAACAGTACCCCCTTGAGGTACTTAGGCATTTTTTACCCAAATGTCCATATTTATTAGCTGTGTCATTTAAAAAGCCTTTGAAACCTAATTGTAGAGCTAAACAAACTAAACGTAAAACAATAGAGTAATAACTTCGTATTTGAAGTTGCAATGCATGGAAAATATTTTGGGTTTGATTGGCATAAAAATTCATGCAAAAACTTAAAAGAAAAGCAACCTTAGCACTGACCAAAGAAGAAAGAAGCAGAGGTGGTGGTGAGAAGGAAAAAAAGTTTACAGACAGATTGGCTTTTTCTTTTTCTGCTTCTCTTTGTCCTTTGCTTCACGTTCCCGCCTGGCAAGCCGTCGCTTAAATTCATCTGGCATTTTCTCATAACAGTGTTTGCAGACAGGCTTTAAGTCAATTTCAACAAACTTATCCCTTTAGAGTTCAACACAGGAAAAATAAAGGACAGAAAAGGAGAAGAGTTAGGAAGGCCAAGTGAAGGAAGACCTGAACAGACAGCTGAAAAAGATGGAAATTAGTAAGTGGAGCAAGAGGGAAAAAGAGGCAAGTATTTTCTCAGTGTGGCTTCCATGTTTTTCATACCATAACAGTTACACTACAGCAACATCTACACTTCAGAGATAACCACTGATACCTTTGGAAGGCATCACACTTATCCACAAACTTACTTGAGTGTTAACTTAGTGTTGCAAGTTGAACAAGCGAAACAGTTCACACACCAGGCCTTATTCAGAGCAGACACCACTGGGGTGATGGGGAAAAAAAAGACACCATTAGCATTACAGAAAAGAAAAAAAAAGGTACTACAAAAATTTTAAGCTCACACATTCGTGAGGGATGAAGAACAGTCAGATTATTCTTGTATCAAGCATTAAGGCATGTAACAGTAACATGGCAAGGCTGGGAAGGCACCTGTGAGTGCGGTGTAGCAGGACTGGGAAGCACTGGTAAAGCTGTCTCTCAGGTACATACACACACCCTGTGCTCACCAGCAAGACCAGTTTAACCAATTCCTGCCTCATCTTCCCTGCTTCCACCTCATCTCATAGCATGCCGACCTCGGGCAAGTCTTCTACGAGGCCATGCTTCCAGCTTTGCCAGGAGACTTTTTTCAGCTGACAGCAATCCAGCAGGAAGGTGTTTATGTTTTCATTTGGTTTCATTTCTCAGCTCCTGTTCAGGCTGCAGTGCCATCAATAGTAGCACTTGCCCAGCCAAAGAAAATAACATGAAGCCAGCACTCAGGACACTGATAATAAATCTGCACTAACGAGGTGAAAATATTTATGGACTCATGGGATAAATCAGTTGTTCTAGAGAAACTTGGATATATTTTTATTCTCTGTTTTGTAGAGGCAGTAAATATTTTATCTTTGTTCTGTATCTCAATCTGCTTTCTGTGCGTCCTCTCTTTTAACATACCTTCCCACTTTTCCCTGCCAGAATTTGCCTCTTTTCTTAATCTAAGTAAGAAGATGCAGGACAATGGTTTTCTCATCAAATACAGTGGTTGGTCAGCAATGATCAGAAATAAAACTCTGTCATGCAGAGCTTTTTTTCCTGCACTACGGAGCAAGCACATCTGCAGAAGAGTAGTTAGAACACCACTTGCCAAAATAATAGTAGTCAGATGAAAGTCTTCACTCCCAAGCTACCTCTGGAACAGACACTCTCCTGAAAAACTACTGCCATGCATGTTTGTTTCACTAAACAGAGAAAAATTAATACTGGATGCTCATACTTTTTGACAGCAGTGTCGAATTTGTGTGCAGAAATGAAAGAAGAAATGTAATTATGATGTACATTGGAAATGAAGAAATTACTGCATTACACTATTTTCTGTTTGGTTCAGAGAGCAAAACATATAATATGGGCGCCAAATGATACGGTGAAGGGTTAGAAACATACAGAGATGTAGTTATCAGACAAGGCTCAATTTATTCATTCATTTCAAGTTCCAGTTCTGCCCATTCTAGTAGTTTACTAAAGAGGAGGACACTGTTTCCTCCAAGGTGTTTTGGATCATCATTCTGCAGGTACAGTCCAGTTGAGAAAATGCAGGGAAAGCCAATGTCTGGAATGCAGGTCTCACCCTATAGTTACATGATTATAAACTATGTCTCTTTTTACACACTTGAGGCTTCCTCCCACTCTGCTAATTGCTTTGCCTTACGTGAGGCTAACACTGGTATTTACTTTGGGCAGGGGTAAAGAAACACATCATCTTCCATTATTTCAGGTAAAATAATTTGCTTTTGGCATTTCATCATAGTCAGTTGTCCAAAAAAAAGAAACCCCCTCAAAATCATCACCACCCTGGAAAAAAACCTCAACCAAACAACAACCAAACTTGAACCACTTGCTTCCAGTTCTTCCTTTACAGGACACCTCTTGCCAAGTATGCTCTTTCCTGGTTTTGTGACTTTATCATCAACATAGATTTTCAAATAAGAGGTAGATATCTCTAGGAACCAAACTGACACAATGGGAACAAGGCACTTTTATAGAATGCCTTGAAGTGCACACCCAAGTCTTTCAATATCTAAATACTTCTTCAGATTTAATTCATCATTTCTAGATCTGCTGAGGAGATGCCTGTGTGGTCATCCTCACTCTTGCCTGAGCTCTTTTTGAGGTCAGTGGGGCAGAAAGCCACTTCTGTGCATCTCCCAGCACCTCTGACCTCTGCGTGTCGCAAAAGGGTTTCTTTCCAGTTGACCACAAGTTCTCTTCAGTCACAGAGTGGTCTTCCACACAATCATGAAACACCATTTATTCTCTGACTAATTAGCTCTGACCTGATTTCTGATTAAGAGAATGGCCGTTTTTAGTTTAGTGGGAACACAGAAGGGTTCAACAGGGAGCTGCTCTCCCCTCATTCCCACTTCTGAAGAGAACTTTCATCAGAGAGGAACACTTAGGAAGCAGGAAAGTGCTTACCATCTCCTTCAATCACGCGGTTGCAATGGAAACAAACATCACCAAATAGCTGAGGACAAAAGAGAAATAATGAAGTTTTAATGTAATTATTTTATCAAGGGCAGCTTCTCAAGCTAACAACATAACTATGTTTCAGGTGATGAGCACAATAGCTTTCCTATTTATTTCAGTAAAATAAAGAGAATGTGGGACAGTCTGGTTTGGTTTCCCAAGTACTTTTTACATCATGTCATCACAAAGTGTCTTCACAATGTTAAAGGTGAAAACAATTGTTTTACACCTGATTGATCCTTTACAAACACAATTTTTTTTGTTTTGCTTTAACATTTTTCTAATCCTGAACTTTTGAAATATAGCAGTCGGTGTCCCATACATATTGCTACTGATCTGTCAATTTATCATTTGAAAAACATACTGCTGCTTCTGGCAAAGATCATATGGAAATGTTACTTTTATTCAAAAAAAAGAAAAAAGGAAAATTTAGTCCAAAAGTTATTCATTCATTAACATTTGTCCACAATGTAATAATTAAGAAATTACATAAATTTTGGTTTTTTTTTCCTATCTGTAGTAGTTAACCTAGTAAAAGATATCCACTTTACACACAGTTCTTGACTGGTATATGTACTTGCCTCACCATGTCTGCAACACTATTACTATTAATATCATGGCATTTATTGTCTAAAGTATGAGAGCAACATTTCAATCATCTGCCCTTCATCACTGACAGATTAAGAATCCATCTGTAATTAGCAGATGCCTTACAACCCCCAGATGTCTCCAACCCCTACTCTTGTGTGTATACAGGCAAAGAGGTGGATGTGATACAGAAGCAGAAGGCAGAAGGCTTTCACATAAAACAGGTCTGTGGTGCTGGGCAATATGACCAAAGGAGCCTGGAGCAAGATGGTACCATGGTGTATCACTCCTATGTAAATGCAAGCAGTCACTAGGTGGTGTCCTCTGACAAATTCAGTCCTTGAAGTATTCAGAAAGGTGATGAATGTGCCGGGTGGTGATGCAGTGCATGTTCAAACACAGTCATCTTAAAGCAGCAGCTGTCGGGAGATCCCTGCTGGTCACCAGGGAGGGACTGCTGAGTGGCAGAACTTCTTTAGCTTCTTGGGAAGGACTGGATGGCGTGAGCTGCTCTGATCTCACAGACGTGTCAAAGCTCAAAACAGCTCTACTTAAGTAACACTAAGCTTGAAGAACAACTCATTACTGATTGTCCTGCCTAGCCTGTGTGAAATACCTACAGCTTTATTTCTCGGTACAAGACCACTACCTAGAGAAACTATATAAATTAACTGCAACAGGACATTACACTGCTAGTTGACAGGTGTCTGTGAGAAAACAGAAGAATGTCCACAGGTTTCCATCTCTATCTAATAAAACTAATAAATGAGTTTACTAACTGACCCCATTTTTTTTTAAATATTCAACCTTACCTGATTGTAGTGGGTTTCACAATAGGCCAGGCCTTTTCTCTCATAATGACGATGACCCAGGAATGGCTTTTCACATTTTGCACAAACAAAATGCTACAAAGAAAAATACATAATTTTTTTGTTATTTGCTAGCTTACTTAGAAGTAATGGTACTTTTTCTGGAACAAAAATCAATCAAGCCTAGTATTGAACATGACTGAATTCTACTGAGCTAGCTGTGCCATGCTGAAAAGGAGAGTTGAAACTTTTTTCCTTCTTTATTTACACCACTTAAATAATGCTCCTCTCAATATCTTCAGCATTTCAATCCAAAAGTTAAAAAGAAACAAAAACCAAAGGTATTCTGATACATTATATATTACCAGAACAAAGACATTTTAAATAATTTTACCAAAATTAACACTCTTGTGAAGAAAGTGTTTGCTGGAGATTTTCCAGACAACAAAAGGAATAGACTGTTCATCTTCCTAAATATTGTACATAGCCCTGAAATATGACCCCTCACGTAAAGTGTTTTAGAGATATTTACATGGCAGGTGACTGTGGAAGACATAAGAGGATTACAGTGCTCAGCAATATTATGTTTGTCACCTAATTTTACTGCCTTGTACTGTTTTGCACTCTGATATTTTCTTTCATGAGGACCTCAGGTGCTTCCTTTGATTGCCAATTCTAGCTTCACAGCTAAAATTTAGAGTTAAAGCTCTCTGTAAGGTACAAGATAACTCCTATTTCACTGTGGAAGACTAGCCACAAGAAGGCTGAAGACGGGATTAGAAGGCATTTCCTAACTATTGCTGCATAGACCAGGCTGCACAAAGCCTCATCCAACCTGGCCTTAAACACTTCCAGGTTAGGGGCAACAACTTCTCTAGGCAAGCTATTCCATTATCTTATCTTACTACTCTCATGATGAAGAATTTCTTTCCTAATATTGAACCTAAATCTACCCTCTTTCCATTTAAAACCATTACCCCTTGTCCTGTCACTACTCTCTCTGGTGAAAAGCCTCTCCCCAGCTTTCCTGTAGCCACCTTCATGGACTGGAAGGTGCTCTAAGGTCTCCCCAGAGCCTTCTCTCTCCTTCACTGAAGGCAGACCCACCTAAAGGGGATCTCCACCCCTGCCCATGCAGGGGGGTTAGATCTGTATGATCATTAAGGTCCCTTCCAAGCCAAGCCATTCTGTGATTCTCTGTGATTCTCTGTGATTTTGCTAAACCTTTCATAGAAATTGATCAGCAAAATCACAGATGAGGATATTAACACTTACAGAAGACAATGTATCATTTGATGCTTACCTCCACATGCCATTGTTTGCCCATAGCATTCACTACCCGACCTTCAATTGGTCTTCTACATGCCCCACAGATTGGGACACCCATTTTGTCATGGCAGGGTAAGCAGTACAATTCTCCCTTCAACTCACGAGCATCAGCAGTGAGCTCCTTCCTGTTCAAAAGTTAACAAATTGAGAGCATGAATAAAGGTGCTGAAAAATGTCAACTCTTGAGAATTTTTTCTGATAAGAAAAAAAAAAAATTAAGCATTTGTTTTAGAAATAATATTTGTACTGCAGAAATGCAGCAGCATTGAGACTGTTCAAGTCCATAGAAAGCTGAGAATAAGCTGCTGAGTGAGATGCACAAAGTTTCTCTGAAGCTCTATGGAGTTACTGTCACTTTACATCCCAGTTTCGTAGCACAAATGTATGTGTGCAAGCTGTAGACATGTTTGGTTTATGTTCTGGCACTCAATACCAGTTTATTTTAGATTTGCATAACTGTAACTGAAAGTAAAAGGTAGTCCTGTACTTCTAGGTACATTCTTCTTGTTGTATTCAACTCCAGAGAAAGAAAACAACAGCCCCACATGAGCTATTGCCAATTCTGTTGCCAATTGCAGAATCTCTACTTTTTAATAATTTGAGTAGTCAAATACTTAGAAAAGCTAAATTTTAAATGTGACCATACTCACTAATGCCCTCAGCTGGTTGTCACTGACACAACACTACGTGTTGTTACTCAAATCAGCCTTTGCTATTGCACTGAAACGACAGCTTCTTTTGCACCAAACCCGAACAGCTAATAATCCATGCTATTTTCTGCAGTGTCCCATGATCTGTGCATCAGTGCAGAAATGTGCTGCTTTGTAGCGTGCAGCTACAGAAGCTGATAAAATGAGGTGGGAGAAAGCTTTAAAAGGCTTTGAAAGGAGACAACGTTTGCATACAACTCAACTAAAAAGAATTAACATAGGCAAGATGCTAATTCAAGCTGCCAAAGAGGATCACTTTTTTTCCTCTTCTAAAAGAATAACAAGCTACCATTTTGCAGCTACAGAAATTGTTATCTGTGTCCACGTTTCCAAAGGCATTACCTTGTTTTGCAGAGTCTGACCTTTTCATTACTCCCCAACAACTCAGCTTTTTTTCCAGCTAAAGGCTCAACTCCACCATCCCAAGAGCAGTAACACACATTTGGCCACAAGGCACCCAAACCTCACCCCTCTTGCCATTTGTACAGGACAGGTTTTAACTTTAGATGTAAATCAATGAAGCAAATAAACCCAACATTTTCCTCTTTTCCTTTGCAGAATTCAAGTTACCCGCAGTTTGCACAGTTGAAATGATCAGGGTGATAAGGATCATTTTTGAAGATGAGAGGCTGTTCATCAATAATGGCATGGCACTTCTGGCAAATGTACTTTCCCAGTCCTCTGGCTTTTTCCCTGTTGTGGCAAGGACGGCAGAGATGTCTGAAACACCATAAAAAGAGAAGTAAGTACTGGTATCAGGTACTACAGTGCAAAATATAAAGAAAAATCTATTAGAATCTCATTCCAATCAGCCCTTTGGGGAGGAAAAATAGTCTTTTAAAAATTTCCTTGCTAGGCAAAACAAGTTCAGAAAAGACAGGCTGATAATTTTATTTTCTGTCACCTCAGGAGTATTGTTTGTTCAGCTGATTTGAGTTTAAGCTGTGCTGAAACACAAAAAATAATGTTTGCTCTAGATTCTCATTGCTAAATGTTCTACACTCAAAATCTTAAAAAATTGGATTGGAAACTGGATGATCACGCATGTCCTAATTCTGTAGATAACTGTATATCATATCACATATATACCAGTGGCCATAGAATCCACTTGTAAAACATTCTTCTCAACACAATTGGTAAAAATACCCTGCTCTGATGGAACCCACTGAACTTCAAGCACTTATACATAAACAAAGTGCCAAACTAGACCAAAACTGGAAACCCAATTGGAAAAAGAAAGTCAAAGTTTCTATTAAAAAAAATAAAGACAATGCCTCTATCTGATTTTTTTCTCTTACTATGTAAAACTAGTGGCCCTAAAAGGTCCCTGGCTGGAGAACACATTTGCCAAGAAATCTAGTGCTAAAGTAGGTAAACTGCTACCCATATTTAGATCTTTTCCTGACAAAAGATGCTCCACCTCAGCTGGAAAGTTTCATGAACCAAAACCTCTGAGTCCTCTCTCTCAGTTCATTTTATTCATGATCAGTAACAGAAGGAAGGGTGAAGATCTACCTGCCAGCATTCTTGACAAATCCAATATCAGCCAATACTTGTTGGCAGATATCACAGCAGAAGCACTCTGGATGCCAGCTGTTGTTCATAGCTTTAATAACACGACCAATAATGAACTCACCTGTAAGAAAGACAACACCAGGGTGTAAAATGCTGTGCTAGACAAAGTTAAAAGCAACCTTCAACCACATTGCTACAATGTCACCATTCTCTTCCTCCTTCCCAAATCTGGTGGGATATGTTGCTTTCAGTAGCCCAGTTCTGGTTCTAAACCGTGGCATGTGGGTTTGCTTGGGAGTTTTTTTGCCATGGGTCAGAAGAAAACATCCTTGCTGCTCTGTTCCTTCCATCTAAGTCCTTCTACATGCACACTCCTCCTCTCTGCCATCATCCTTTTTGCAGTCACTTCCCTGTTATCTGTTTCCAAGCTGAACTCAAGAAATTAGTTCTTTATATAATAAGGCTTTCTTGCATCCTCATCATCTTTCTCCTTCTTTTCGTTTAGAAGATGATGATTTTAACTTGTCAGGTACATAGTAGTGGTTTCTACTCCACTAGGACCAAGCCTTGGTAGGGCTCTATAATCAAAACACAACATAAATGAGCTTGGGTGGCTGTGGACTCCAGCAAAATGGAATCAAGATGCAAAGCCATAGTGAAGCTACAGAGCAGTCAATCCAACACACACAACTTCTGACCTACCATGAGGAGTCCTGTCCTCTGAGGGATTTCAAAAAATAGCACGAGAACTACTATTTTGCATGCAGGGTGTGACAGTACTGCACAGGCAGTGAAACCACTTCCATCACACACCTGATTCAGTCGTTCTCCACACAAATGTTGTAGTCAAGGCCCCTGAGTGGTGCCAAGTCTGCTCAAAATGTCTTGGGACCTCAACTTCCCAAGGAGGCTGAGTCCTGGATTTGGAGAACGTGTGCCTCAAATTGCCCCAGGGGAGCAATCGGGCAGGTGACCAATGCAGAGGGTCACATCCAACACACAGCTCTGTGGCATTCCCATGAAGCCACAGCTTTTCCAGAACAAAACCTGATGGACTCCAGAAATGTCACTGACAACTACCCCATTGATTTGGCTGTTCTTATTAAAACCAAGAAGTGGCAAAGCCAAGCTTTGACCAGGACCTTGTTGAGTTTTAAGCCACTACTTGGAGCCAAGGCAGGAGCAGTGGGAGCTGTGCTGGTTGGGCAGGGAAGGTCCAGGAGATAGGCAGTGTATCTCTTCAGAAATTACCACCAACCTCTTTCTTCCTCTTCTTCAGCTTGTTCATATCTGCAGCTTCAAATTCAAAGGTCCTTAACATCTGCTTCCCTCTTCCTTGGTGTGCAACCCCTCCCTTTATATGGGAAAGGCCTCACTGGGATAAGTGAAAGCTGAAGCACCTTGCCAACGTGCCATGGAAACACAAAAGCTTCCAGACCAGTGTAAGCAATAGTCAAGTAATGACTTCACAGCCCTGCCCAAGCATGATGTGTCACACATAGGCAATAAAAAATACCATGCAATGATGACAGTGCAGCAAACAAGCAAGCATTCACATCAACACTGGCAAATAAAACACAGCAGGGTGTGTTTATACATATATACATATATATATATATATATATATATAAAAATAACCTCAGGGTTACATGGGGTCGACATCAGACCCTGAAGCTTAAAGGTATTTGTTTCAAAAATAGGAATGGGGACCAGCTGGCCTGTCTGATGATTATAAGACTAGTTGATAAAGACTGTTCCCTGCTTTTGTGGTGTAGGACAGCACGGATGGGTTACAACAGTCAAAGCAGATGACAAATACTTGCTGCAGGGTTTCAGCTGCACAAGCACATGCACGTAGGTGTATATAATGAGGAGTCATGAATGGTCTGTTCATCAGATCACTGCATCAACAGCTAAACTACTCATTCAAAAAGTGCAAACTTTTCTTGAAATCCCTCTGCTTGGTGACCTTTAGGTGACCTTAGCTCCCCAAATTCTATTAAGTCTAGCTAAATCTGGAGGTTCAGTTTCTCAGCCCCACAGGGCCACCTCCCTACAGCAGGGGTTATGCACATCCTCCCACAATGACATTCCCATTTCTGTTCAGTCTGAAGTGCTGCACCCCAGAGTAAAACTTACCACACTGATGGCAGCAAGGGGCAAAAAGCATTTGAAAATCATGTTCACAGTACTTCCTCCCTTCAAACTGCAAATGGAAAAAAATCTGAGCATTAGAGGAATAGGGAGCATGCCCTTAACGTAGATACTGTAACACACCAGTTTGTTTCCAGATGCAATTAGGTACTAAAACATGAAGGGCAACACAAAAATAAAATAAAAAAGAGCATGTGCAAGGCATTAAATCCACAAATTCAGCTACTGGTTAGCATGTAGCATCAATAGCACAGCAGTCCTCTGTGCTGGGAGTGTAACACGTTTTCCATCACCCATTTATATCACAAGAGACATCTGAATTTTGAGACAGCAGAAACTCTGATGCAATTGAGCAAATTCTGGTCAGGAAATGAGCTAACAAAAACCTTTCCTGAGGGGAAGTGTTTTCCCTCAACCCATTTGATCTCTTCCCCACTCTACATTTCCTGCAAGAGTGACCCAGCATACCGGAGGAAATAAGTATGGGGGAAGGAAGAACACCCAGGGGACAGAAATCTTTGCAATTTATTGTGCAGCCATTACATGAAGGGAAATAAGGCTTTTCCTTTGGGATGCTTATTTCATAGAATCATTTCAGTTGGAAAAGACCCTTAAGATCATCAAGTCCAAATGCTAAGGAACAAAGTTTACTACATAGACCAGATGAAATGAGATTTGGATCTCAATTTTTTTCCAGCTTAGAGAAGTTCAGCTACAGTTCAAGCTTGCATAGAAAAAAAAAAACATATGGGAAAAAATAAAGTTCTATAGCACTGCATTAGCAACTTTGCAGAAGAATATGTAAAAACATGTAGGCAAATGTCTTGAAAGGAAGGGAAATGTTTAGATACCTTCAGGCACATCATTACTAGACACACAAGTCAACTAGCATGTCAAAACCAGACAGACAATATTAGGTATGTTGTGCAATGTTTGAATTTGAATGCATCAGTTTAAAACACTGGAAAAAGGTGGACAGCAGGAAACCCCATTCCTTTCTTTTTACTTGGTCTAAGACAAAACAAAGTGAAGAGCATAAAATACTACCCACAAATTAAGTTTTGAAACAGAGAAATGGGCTTCAAGATTACCTGTTTGATACTATGAAATTCCAAGGACCAAGTATAATGGAAGTTTAGTGATTATTCATGCAATATACTGAGCCACCAGCAGGATGTGGATCTAACAAAACACTCTAAAAGTCACTAGATAACTGAGATCAGAAACTAATTCCTGTGCCCAGCCTGCATTACAGAACCACAGAATTATTGAGGCTGGAAAAGACCTCTAAGATCATCAAGTCCAGCCTATGACCTAACACTACCACACTGGCTAGATCATGGCACTAAGTGCCTCATCCAGCCTTTCCTTAAACTTTTTGCACCTACTAGAAACAGAAAGACATGAGCTCTATACCAACTCTTTCATTTGTCTCTGCTAGCAATGTATCAAGTGTTTTTCCAGTGTAATATTCTAAAACAAATGACTTTTTAAACTGGGGTGGTTTTTTGTTTTTGTTTTTGTTTTTGTTTTTGTATATATATATTGAGATACAGAGCACTATTACTGCTTCAAAGTTTAATGGAAATTACTGGTTGAGAACTCTGCTTGCTTCCTGTTGGATACAACCTTTTTAAACTGAAAAAAAATCCCAAAACTTCCTGTTTTGTGTAAACAGGTGGGCCAACAGGAGATGCATAGGTTTGCCTGAATTTCAGAGCCACTCTATCTTGATCTGGGCAGACCAAACAGGCTTTCTTCTCCACTGGCTTGCATCAGGCAGGTTGAATACCACTGGGTCTTGTTTATATTTTCAACCTTCTCAGGTCATTTGTGCTGCCTTTTGTGAATGACACAGCAGTTCATCCATCAGCAAAGGGCTTGAGCTTTTATAATAAAACCTACAGAACATATTTCAAATGCAAAGTCATGTCACTTCTATTCTGAAGGTCCACATGTTTGGCTCTGCATGGAGTACTTCTCCAGGATGTGGAGCTGTTGGAGAAAGTCCAGAGGAGGGCCACAACTATGATCAGAAGACTGGAACACCTCTCCTAGAGAAAGGCTGAGAGAGCTGGGGTTGTTCAGGAGTAGAGGAGGCTCTGGGGAGATATTATAGGAGCTTTCCAGTACCTGCAGGGGCCAACAGGAAAGCTGAGGAGGGACTGTTTACAGGGGTGTGTAGTGACAAGACAAGGGGTAATGACTTCAAACTGGAAGAAAGCAGAATTCAATTAGATATTAGGAAGAAGTTCTTCATTATGAGGGTGGTGAGACACTGGCAGGGGTTGCCCAGGGAAGCTGTGGCTGCCCCCTCCCTGGAAGTGTTCAAGGCCAGGTTGGATGGGGCTTGGAGCAACCTGGTCCAGTGGGAGGTGTCCCTGCCCATGGCAAGGAGCTTGGAATGAGATGATCTTTACAGTTCCTTCCAACCCAAACCATTCGGTGATTCTATGATTTCACCACAACACAGCCTCCAGCTGATCTCCAAGTTTCTAGTTAACTTAGTGGAAAGACATGCACAAAGGATTGGTTTTTGGTAAAGCAGATTTTAAGAAAACATTCCAGGTGCAACTGGAATCAAAACAAATCCGAAAAGCTTATGGCAGCTGGGCCTTCTCTTAATCTTTCCATGGTTTATTTCAGATATCTTAGAAAACAACCCAAACTGAAAGGAACTCCCTCTAATTTAGAAGACAAGAGTAGTATGCCATTTGATAATAATAAAGAACAATAATGACAACAACAACAGCATCAGCAACAATAATAATGATCCAGGTTCCCCAATTATAGTTCTTGTGAGCACTTTGTAAGGATTTTAATGTGTTTCTTCTGTTGTGGGATGCACCTCTCTAAGCCCTTCTTGTCTTGTTCAACCCCCAGCACAGACAGAGCAGGTTGGGCTTTTTCTGAAAGCACCCAGCAGGGTCTCTTAATGAATGGTTGGACCACTTGTAGGACTTACCTCTCATAACCTCCCTTTTCTGTAAGTGAGGTGCTTAGAATCCCCAGTGGGGCAGACAGGCAACCTCTAGAAGGGAGAAGCCATTCTTGAATAAGAGATTAATGTGGGCTGGAAGAAATGCCCTCTGCCTGACTACAGTGGGGCCAGCCTGTGCCTCTGGGCTCACTGCTGCTGAAGTTCTGCTACTGTGAGTACAGGACAGTGTGCTGCAACCAGCTGTAAGACTCTGAAAGAGCAGACATAGGGAATATGAAGCTTCAAGATGACAGAGTAAAAGCAAACCAGAACTGCTACCACTTCACATCTGATGGCAAAGCATGTTGAGTTTGGAAACTCTGCTGGCTTATGCTTTTGCTAATATCTGTTTTGGTTTAGCACACATTCTAAACTGATGATACTGAGGAAGCTGGAACAGAAATACACCCTAGCAGGTCCCATGCAACATTAGGCACACAGCTCTTGCTTATGCCCTTAGGCAAAAGGCAGACACTGGCTGATTATGAATCCACATTATAATTTCTAACATAGGCTCATGAGGACACAACTCCTGCTGTGCTGTGCTACAGATGGTTGCTGCTCTGGTATGGCACAGCTCGTACCTGCAAGCAGCTCAGTTCCAACACCAGACCATGGTGAGCTGTGCTGACAGAGGTCCCTGCAAGCAGCCTGGAGACACATCCCATGCTGCAGAAGAACTGCACTAGCATTTCTTCCCACGTAGTCTGACCATTTCAGCTTCTACTCATGGAATAGAACATGAAAGCTTATCAGGGCAGCATCTAACAGCAAATATGGTAAGTGGCTTAATGACTAACTGGGGTAACTCAGCAAGGTTTGAGATAAGCAGGGGAAGAAACTATTTGCCTCCCCCTTGCTAAGAGCAATGGAAATCATGCCCAAGAAACACCAGCTAAGCTAAACCAGGCACAGAATAAACACAAAGTTACACTGAGTGACTGACTGTGTTTACCCATGGAGAATGTGATCAGAAAAGCACTTTACCTGGCCACACCTCCAAACACACTCGTCTGCTCAAAGATTGCATTAAGCCAGTCAGAGGAAGATCCTGTTTCTGCCTGTCTTCTCCGATCACTTTTTTTTGACAGTGATACAAACTGTCTCAAGTCTTCAGACCACTGTCGGCCAACTCCAGAGCACTGCTCAAACTGAGCCCATCCTCTATCTGCTTAGGGCTGTCCCTCTGCCTCACACAAACACTGTCACCCAGGACATTCCAAACACTTGTGCCAAGGTGCTTAATGAAAGGAAATTATGGCCTTGTCCTCCCTTCTTCCTGAGCAGCATCACCAGGAAACATGCCAGGGTTTCACTGCAGTTGTCTCACTGACCACTTCAGTGAGAACTGAGAGCCATCCTGGCAGCACAGGACACACGTGGACACCCTGAAGAATGCACAGACAAAGGAGAAAGCCCTGACAAAGATTTCCCAGATGAAAAAGCCCTAAAGGCACATGGGCTCCAACACTATCTACTGACCTCTTCACTCCCTAGAAGATGCCCAGGACAGATCAGTATAAATGGGGGAGGAAGGCTGGGTAAGTTTTATAAGCCATCACCTGAAGGCTGTCAGAGAGCTTAAACAAATCAAAAAGTACCTCTCTTCAACAGCAGCAGACAGACTTGCTGGTGCAGAGAGAAACTGCAAGATCTTGTGGTGGACACTAGAAGGCCTAGAGGCAAAATGGTGATGTGAAGTTCAAGCCACAAAAAAGTCTTTACATAGTCATTAAATGCTCATCACAATTGTTTACCTCTGTAAAAGTTGCAGCAAAAAGTTTCTATTCTTAACTGTAGCTTTCTACTTTGTATGTAACAGTTCTTAAGAATGAAGCATCTACCCAGACTGAAAAGAAACCACAAAACAACAGCCTAGCAATGTTAATCAAAACAAGTTTAGTACATGAGGCTGTTTTCATTCCCAGGACAATCTATCAACACTTACTTCTGACTTACTGTGTTTATCATGGAGCATCACTTTCCAGTAAGAGTGCTCAAAGGCCAATATGGCTATGAATGACAACTAGGTAGCATCAGGAAACAAAATGCTCACATCCAATATATCTGAACATCACCAGGATAATTACCCCTGCCAAGGACATTCAGGTATGGCCAATGTAAGCAACAGAGACACCGTAATATTCCTGAATTATGAGCAAATTTAAGACTTTTATGTCCATTGTGGTCCTCCGCCAGACTCTAGAAGATACAGGCTGCCTAGAGCAGGATTTCTCAAACTTTTATTTCAAAGGACCATTCAACTTTCTGAAAGAGGCCCCTGGACCCACTGTTTTTTGAGTTAGAAAAAGGATGAATAAGGTACTTATTATTAGAGAAAATACTCAAATACTCTTTATTGTTTTAAGACAATTTTGTTAACACAGTTACAAATATTTTAGTTTTGAAACATCAGTATCACTTTATGTTTGCTTCGGGTCCTAACACTTCAGGACTCCTTTACCATGCCTGTAAGCAGGCAGCAGCTCAGTATATATTACAATTGCAAGGTAATGTGTGTCTAGAGGGTGGGGGTGGTTTTTTGTTGCTTTTTTCTAATTGCTACTGCCTTGCAGCTCACCTTTTGATGTCTTATGGAACACTGGTGGCTCATTTACCATAATTTGTGCAATACGATCCCTACAGCACTTTAAATCTTTTGATCCTCAAACAAGACGAGAGAAAGGAATCCCCTTTGTCAGTCCCTTTTCCAATCCACACTCCACCCTCAGCCTCTCCTCATCAACCTGGTTCCGTAAAATTATAAAAACTACTTTGGTAGATAAACAGTTGTACTCTTACCACAAAGATGGCACACAGTGAGGGCACAACATTGTGCTTAAAACACATCGCTCACCTCCCCCTCCCAAACACAGTTTGACATAAATCCTGTAGCTGCAACTGTAAGTTGGACAACAAGCTACTTGAGCAGGACCTTATCTCTCACACAGTAACCCCTGTCTTACATCATCTACCCTCCCTTATACCAATTGCTTCATATTTTATGAACTAGCCTAAAGCTTTCACAAAAGCTACTTTGTACTTAAGAGAGCAGAGCCACATGCTGAATCTCCACGAGAGGGGAAGGCAGAAGAAAATGACACCGATAACAAAATACCCATCTGAGCTGAGGGAAATCTACCCGGGGTTGAGAAATATCAGTGGGAGTGGGTCTTAGCCCTTGAAAGTGTGTAAGGACTGCTAAGTTTGAATGCTCCAGTTTGTTAAACTTAGAGTTGACCTGCTGTAGGTGACCTGGCTCTGGCAGGGAGGGTTGGACTAGATGATCTTCTGAGGTCCCTTCCAACCCCTGACTTCCTAGGATTCTACGATTCCGTGACACTGTTTTGGCCCTGTCTGGCTTCAGTTGTCAGCACAGCCTGATCACAGTGTGACGGCTCACAGCTCATCACTACAAGTAACTTTTCACACACTGTGCTGGCCTTACTCAGTTCAGCAATAAACCTCCTCTGGACCACAGTATGCTAGGATTTCCTTCTACATGGATTCTCCTCTAAGAAGTAATAACTTCTCTATATTTCCAGTATGATATACAGATTGTCTTCACAGACTTCAATAGAAAAAGTCTGCAGTGAGAGAGAAACCTCCAGCAACTCCTCACCCAGCTCTGATACCATGAGGCTTACACATTTAAATAAGGTTCCCCACACTGATGCCCTCCACATTGGCACAGAACTGCATCTGTTGCTTTCTCCCTCTTTGGGACACATCCTTTCAGAGCTCAGTTCTTACCACGGGACTTTCTAAGCTATCGAGCTGCCTGGAGCTGCTTCTGGCAGGGGAGTGAAGGCAGAAGGCCAGTGCTGGGGGCTTCAGGGGGAGCACTGTGCAGACCTTACCTCGTAGAAGAGCCCTTCGGGGAACTGCTGGAAGCACTGGGCACAGACAAAGCACTGCTCGTGGTACAGTTCCCCGTTGCTGTTGACGATTTTCTCGGCAGGGGCAAAGCCCCCTCTGCAGCGCTCGCAGATGGCATTTGCAAGGGCGTTCGCCATGTTGCTGTCATTAAGGGAAAAAAAAAAAAAGAATAAAAAGAAATTAGCCCAAACAGGCAATACCACTGGTTGTGGGTCTCATCTTCTTTTTTTTTTTTTTTTTTCCTGCTCAAAGTTTTTAAATGGACTTCATGACTTGTGGCATCTCCTCAGAAATAAAATTGCTGTTTTCCCCTGCTCCCAAACTCTTCAGAAATCAAAACCCCATGATGCATTCTGATAACCATTAATTTAAAAATTGTTACTAGATATATTTACAGGGTTTTTGTGATGAGAAAAGGCGAGTAATTCAAGGAAGTACTACAAAAATGACAAAATACAATAGAATGAGAGAAAACAAGGGGAAATATTGACAATAATGGTATCGCATCAGGAAACGTAAATGGTAATTCCAAAATCATTCCTAATTATAAAATATACGTAACAGCGTTGGCCCAAAAGCTCTCAATAAACAATGTGAAAGATTGTGTGGTATCTAGTCTGACAGGTATTACTGAAATCCAGAGCAGGTACACAATTATCCCTTACGTAAGATTTGCATAGCTTGAAATCATTTTACAAATTGAGTTTGAAGCCATGCAACTTTTGGTTGGTTTGTTAGTGTTCATCTCAGGGAGATCAGTTCATGGCATGCCTGTGCCAGTCAAAAGGGCCAAGGGGGAGGGTGTGAATTCTCCAGCTGACTCGCTGCAGCCCACATGTAGGCCAACATGTGGCATGCCAGGGATGCAAAAATTACCCAAATTGCAACCTCGGTTGCTTCTCAAAGGCAAGTGACCACACAATGACAGCACAGTAGCTGCAATCCATCAGAGGAATTGGCTACTTCACTGGGATTGTGTGCACATCTGCAGCAAACAGTGCAGCTGTGTTTCAGTTAATTAAGGCTCCTCTGCCAGAAAAAGTCTCACTTGATTCTTCCTTCCCAAGCATTTTCTTCTTATAGCTAGATTCTCACAGCCATGCCTTTCAGGATCACCTCTCTGCCCTAATACCATCTGATAGCAGAGAGAAAGTGCAGGGCCATGGTCTAGTTACTTTACAATCTGACCACAGCTGACAAAAGCATTGGCTATCTGGAAGCTGATTAAACAATTGATATTATTTTAAACAAACGTGCACACACGCACATGTTTTGATACAGGTATCGTGCTGCACCTGTAAGAGCAGAGCCCTTAGTCCTCTGAAAGATGCCAAGCCTTTCCCTCTGAGGGGATAAGACTTTTTGGCTCTCACCAGGTTCAGAAGGTCCTGAATTAATTCCTTGTTCAGCATCTGAGGGAGTCAGCAAACACCTAGCACGTGGTTCAAAAAGGAATGTGCTTTATCTGTTTCTTAACTGTCCCACAGAAGTTCCCTAGACAAGGTCACATCTGACCAGTTATTATTAGCTGGTCTGTTTTTTTTTTTTTATTTCTCTCTCTTTAGAGATCTTTGCAGAAGAGGAAAACAGTGACTGCTTTCCAAATATTCACTGCCTGCTCAGTGAAACAAGGAGATCAGACAGAAAACGGTTTATCCCATACTATGCCACACATTACAGACAAGCTGACAAACTGCAGAGACTACATGTATAAACTGTGGATAACTATAAAGCTCACTTAAACTATAAATTCATGGTCTCCATGAACTGTGTATGCTTTCTGTGAGGGGAAAATCTCAGCCACTTCACCCCTACTCCTTATTAATCTAAGTGAAGAATAATCACAACAGAGACCAGGATGTTCATTCTCACCTCAACAGTTCTCAAGCACTAAGGATGTTAAACTTAAAAAACTATTTAATGTTAAGAGCTGCCAGACACACAGAATAATCCGAGCAAAACCATAAAACAAAGTTCAAAACCAAATGGAAGCATAAAGGTTTCCTCCCTCAGTATGCAGAAGTACTTTGAGTTGAAACACATCATATATGTAAACTGGAGATTTACACATACATGTAAATGTATATTTTACATGATTATATGTACATGATTATACATGTAATCCTTCTGCATTAGTGAAGCAGTTTATCCATTTGCCCAAAATAACAGGCAAACAACTTAAAGCCAGAAAAAACTACTTGACAAATTCTAATCCTGTTTCAACTGACAATAAGAATTTCTGTCACAATTAATGATGAAGTTTAAAGCAACAGCTCAAATTTTTGTTCATGATTACGACTGGCAATGTATCAAGCAGAACCGTGGCAAAGGCTGCACTGAGAAACGCCTTGTACAGCCTGCCCAGAGCTCAAATAAAACACATATGTACAACACACCAGTAACATCACCGGAGCTACATCCCAACACTGAAGAGAATGAACTTACAATCTTGCATAAAAGTCACAAAACTCTTTGTAGAGCTTTATCTCACTGTGCCTACGTTGCAATTTTGACACCGGTTTCTCGCTTTCATTTCCTGCGGAGTTGTGAGCATCAGGAGCGACCTTGTGTGCAACCTCTTCATCCTCTGGGATGGGATAAGGGTGAGCTCTGCCCTGGAAATCCATCTCTCTCTAAGTGCTTCCCCAGGTGTATATGCTCCGCGCTTATTCTGAGAAGAAGCTGCAGGCAAAGTCTGCAAAACAATACGCTGGGCTTCCCCTTGTTCCCAGCCAAGTGATTTACTTTCACAGCCCCGTGTCATGTAGCCGGAGCTGCTCAGTGCCCTGACACAGCTTCAAGTTAAAAGTTCAGCGCCGGGGCGGTGAGCCTGTCAAGCTGGGATTTACTGACACTGGCTGTGAGCAAGGGAGCACATTCCCCTCCCTGCCAGCCCCTCATGCAAACTTAGATGCTAGAAAGAGGCTTTGCTGCCGGCTGCTGCTGAGAGGAGTTGCCAGGAGAGCTACCCTGCAGGTAACCTACAGGAGCACTGCCAAACCTGTCCAGAGCTACCTTCTGCTGAGGAGGGGGAGGCAGATTCCAATAATACTTTATCATGGGCAAACCATCAGTGGAAAGCACAGAGGAGACTCTTGTTATTTGGTAAATATTGCTTTAATGCTACAGTATATTAGCTACAGTGTAAAAATGGCCTTTAATGTTCCACTTGTGTCTTCTAAGCTGTATGTGCTGAATATATCTGTAGGCATCTTTCTTCCTGCCAGCACTTTGGAGAAGGTGTAGGCACAGATCAGTCATTAACCAAACTGCTATCATGGGCAATATATGAAAGAGGAAAAGTGAAGCTTGATTTCCAGTGATGTGCTGTGTTTAGAACAGTTATCTATTGTAAGAACACTTACTGAAGTAACTTGCTGTGGGCATTAGGGAACTGAGAGAGCAAGACCAGAAAAAAATAACAAAATTAATCATTCCTTCATCTCAGAATTCCCTTCTAAAGCAGCAGTTATTTCACAGTTACATTCTGTTTCAAACCATGTTGCGTGCTCCTTACTAAGGAACGCAGGGTCAATTAGCTGCATTTCTGCATCTAATAATTAAAGTCCTGCAAGCTCTTCCTGCTTGAAATGCAGTACTTGCAGCCAACGAGGGATGCTCAGCTTCCAGCAACTTGTAAGAGCAGACAAAGTTTTGGGAAGCCATCCTGAGTAGCTGCCTCTAGCACTGTAGTAACACAGTCTTGCTAGCAATTGCCTGAACTCCAACACCATGTGCACTTTGTGCTCATATTCAAAGAATCTGCTGGTCTGCAAGGGAGCTTAAGAAAGCAGAGAAGGAGAGGAAGGAGACCAACAGAGGGAACAAGTAGAAAAATGAGGACTAAAAGGTGACAAAGGACTTGACAGAAAGCTACTGGTTTGGGGTTTTTTTAATGATCTTCCTAGGACCTACTGCAGAGGGTCTATTTTGTGACAGTCTGGGGCCAAATCTCCTCCCACTCGATGGGACAGATTGCTCAGCTGCAGAGCAGTAGCACACACAGCACTCATCACCACAGGCCTGGGCTTGTACGGAGCCTCCTCCCTGCAGCCTGGCCAGCACAGCACTACGTTTCTGCTGCTGCCAGATTTGTGGGATAGGTTTGGTTGGGTGTCTTTGCTTCACCTCTCCTCAGGAGGAAGAACTTCTGGGCAAGCTATGCCCCTATGCCACGGGACACCGTGTTCAGTGGGAACATGGCTCCATGACCCTGCTAATTTATCCATCCCTAGGTGTGATTATCCCTCTTGTACCTGAGCTACAGGGAGTCACAAGTTGTAACAGGCTAACAGGGGCTGCACCTTCACCGATGATACAGCTTGGCTGGAGCTCAAGCCCTATTTTTATCTGTCCTGGAGCAAGCTCCAGATCAAGCAAATGCTCAGGTTGTAGCCCCAGGCCATGGTGAACTTGCCAGAGCACTGCTGCAGGAAACAGTACTGGAAGAAAAGGTTTCTGTGTTTGCTGGAGCACCAGTGATGAAAATGAGTGCTGTTTGCCAACAGAGATGCAGACATAGTGATGCCAGCTCTTCTTCTCCATCCTGCTTCCCAACATTTCCTGAACAGCTCAATGCTGAGCTTCTGTGAATATGAGAAAATCCAGGTAGACTGATTGAAATGTTCCAACCATGCTGATTCATCCAAGATTAGTGCAGGTGCACCAAGTCACTTAGAGATGAAATAGCAAGTCACTGACCATCTCCTCAATTGTTTTCTTGTATTTTGTCTCAGATTGCAGGCAATTCTCCTGGGAGACTGAATCAGAGAGCCCTGAAGAGTTCCTTCTCCCTGTGGACTGCTCCAGTCCTTGCAGTAACATGAAATCCCCAGGCTACCAGGGCTGGAAGCCACTTCTGCTGCCTTTTTTTCTGTTTTCTGCGATCAGTGGGAAAATACTTGTTTGCTTCTTCAGCTTGCTACTGTGCAGCCTTCTGCATGGATATAGCAAAGCAAGTAGCACAGCAAGTCAGTGTACCAAGATGCATCCAGAACTCCTTTTGTAAATATCCTAGCTTTTTGCAGGAAGCAGTTCTACAAGATAATGTGACTCTGTATGTGCATTAAGTAGAATCTGCCTGGTTCTTGAGGCCTGTGGCCATTGCTGCTGGTGGAATTCCTCCCAGTTTGTTTTCCATTAAGCAAAAAAGGAGCTTGCCATGAGTTTAAAAGGGCTTTTCTGCTACTGAAGCAGAGCACAGCTTCTACAGTAATCCACAAACGCAGAGCAGCTCGCTGTCTTTCTCTTTTCTGTCATTTTGCTGGAGGCATGAAGCCAAGATCAGAAATTTGCTGTTAAAAATACACAGGATTTTCATTAGGGAATTTTAGGTTACTCAGAGGTGAAGCTGTTCATGGGGAGCAAGAAGAATGTAGGGACCTGTTGATTTGCAGCAGCTTCCCAAGGCCACTACCTGGGATCTGGGACAAAACCTACCAGCCAGCTGTTAAGGAAGCAGTGACAAGGAGAAAAGGGAGAACTTGAGTATTTAACTGGAAAAGGTACATGGGAAGGAAGAAGAGAGAGGCTCTGGCTGGCACGTTGAAGATCTTATCAGAAGCCAAAGCCGATGGTGGGCAAAACACGGAAGGAAATGGAGAGGAGAGGAGAGGAGAGGAGAGGAGAGGAGAGGAGAGAGGAGAGGAGAGGAGAGGAGAGGAGAGGAGAGGAGGAGAGGAGAGGAGAGGAGAGGAGAGGAGAGGAGAGGAGAGGAGAGGAGAGGAGAGGAGAGGAGAGGAGAGGAGAGGAGAGGAGAGGAGAGGAGAGGAGAGAGGAGAGGAGAGGAGAGGAGAGGAGAGGAGAGGAGAGGAGAGGAGAGGAGAGGAGAGGAGAGGAGAGGAGAGGAGAGGAGAGGAGAGGAGAGGAGAGGAGAGGAGAGGAGAGGAGAGGAGAGGAGAGGAGAGGAGAGGAGAGGAGAGGAGAGGAGAGGAGAGGAGAGGAGAGGAGAGGAGAGGAGAGGAGAGGAGAGGATAAACCTCACTGCTTTATCATTGCTGATGGATGACTGCCACCCCGCTCACACACACAGCTTTCTCTGGGGAGCTTTCAAACCCAGCTGCCCATGCCAGTGGCTGCCAGAGGCAGACAGGGACTCTTACAGAGAAGGCTGTGTGGCCGGCCAGCCCCGCTGAGCATTATGCTCCATGCCACAAATAGACGTGCCCAGCAGTCACGGCTCCAAACAAGGTGCTTGGCAAAAGCAGCTGCTGCTTGGCAACCTACTCATGCCACCACGAAACACGACTGCGTCACCAGCACTGTGGGGAGGCCGTGTGCCCCATGGGA
Organism: Calypte anna; assembly: GCF_003957555.1. Lineage (NCBI taxonomy): Eukaryota > Metazoa > Chordata > Aves > Apodiformes > Trochilidae > Calypte > Calypte anna. Next base: position 138,083,890 of record NC_044244.1, on the reverse strand, counting down.
GTGTGCCGGGAGGGATAAGGGAAGCACAGTGCATCCCTCTGCTTCCCACATAGGTAAGGGTGATTTCACGTTCATTATCTTTAACTCAGATGTTAGGCAAAGGTCCTCGCACACAAAATACAGAACAAGGAGAACAGAAGTTGCTGTAAACTATGAGTGGGCTTGCAGCACCCAGCACTGATTTCTGCATCAGCTTTTTAAAGCACTCATTGACCTTTTGCATCTTTTTTCATTGAAATTCAAACCACTCGAGTTCTGGTTGCTGCAATTGTTTACCTCTTAAGCAATAAAATACTTCCCATGCTTAGCTGGTCTCCTAAGGCAATTTTAAAGAAAGTATAAATCTTTTCTAGAATAAAGCTGCACATTACGGGTAGGATTTTTTACATACGCCTAACATGGCTCTTAACTTCTGTTTCTAGTAAAAAGGGTGGAAAACCACTGCAATAAAAACCCGATGAATTCTGAGTGCTTCTAGAAGTTCCATCCTTTAGTCTTTGCCACAAAAAGCATGATTAAGCTTATGTGGTGGGAGTTTAAACAGAGCAAACAAAAAGGCAACTCTAGCTGTTTTATATACTTCAATATAAATTTCTTCTAGTATAAACATGTCCAAAAAATGCTTTGGTCTCCACAAACAGAGAAGGTTCACATTCCATCTCTCCATAAGGAAATGAATATAACTGGAATAAACAGGTAAGCAGCACCTTCCCACACACACATTTTATTAGCCATACAAAGACAGTGAAAAATCAGTCTCTGACAGAATTCATAGAGACAGCAATCTTTCATTACATCACTTTCCTGCTATAATATTAAAAAAAAAAACTTGTATTTTCTTTCTTTCTGTTGGTTACAAACATTACTAAAATCCAAACAATGTAAAACAAGGAATTACTTCTATGTACTTTAAAAAAGCCATTTTTTTCCTCTTACCCTGCTATTTTTTGAATCCTACACAGACAGGAAAAGCAAAACAACAAAAATACATGGTACCACATATGAGAAGCTCATGAGAGCTCTAATATAGCTGCATTGCATGAGATACAGTTATTCTTAAAATCTGTACCCTATGTGGCCGACTGCACGTACACTTAACTAAGGTAAAGAAATGTATCCAAACTGTTAAAGTTCAACACATTTTAAACATGCCTTTGCAACAATGCATTTCATATAACAATAGTTCTATCCCCGTTTTTAATTCCAGAATAGTAAAAAAAAAGGTCAGCCATGAGGGGCTGCACATAAAATGTCTCTGAGACGCCTGGTGTGACAAGAACCATCTTTTCAAGACCAGCGAGACAAGATCAGGCCCACCAAGCTTAGAAGCGTCCTCTTTGTTTGGACATACACACAGTGAACTTCACAACACCAAAGTAAAGTTATAAATCTGAAAGTGTTTGAGCAGAATAATATTAAAATGGTGGAAACCAAGCCACTGGAAAGACAAAGGACACACAATAGACTGTGATCAGGCAGCTGAAAGCTAATTCCAGCTCAGTGTATGTATACTTCTCCCCATTGCTTAAGGCAGAAATTTAAAGTTCAAATATGTAAAAATGAATGTGGTTGATCTTTGCCTTTTTCTGATATTCCAGGAAAACAGCATCCTGGCTTCTGCCAGAATTTGTGTGGCCAGCAGAAGTAGGGAAGTGATTTTATTGTCCCTGTTCCCATCACTGGACAGGCCATACCTCAAATATTATGTCGGTTTTGGGCCCCTTACTACAAGAAGGACATCGAGGTGATGAAGCAAGTCCAAAGAAGGAAAAAAAGCTGGTGAAGGGCCTGGAGAACAAATCTTATGTGGACCATCTGAAGGAACTGAGGTTGTTTAGCCTGGAGAAAAGCAGTCTGAGCTGAGACCTTATTGCTCTCTACAACTACCTGTAAGGAGATTGTAAAGAATTGTGTGTTGGTCTCTTCTCCCAAGAAACAAGCAACAGAACAAGAAGAAATGGCCTCAAGTTGTGCCATGGGAAGCTTTAGATTGGATATTAAGAAGAGTTTCTTCTTGTCCAGCACTAGGAAAAGGCTGCTCATGGAGGTGGTAGAGTTGCCATTCCTGTAGGTTTTTTAAAAGACATATAGATGTGGCACTTAGGAACATCATTTAGTGGTGGACTTGGCAGTGCTAGGTTAGTGGATGGACTCAATGATCTTAAGGGTTATTTCCAACCTAAAGGATTCCATGATTCTAAAATGCTGTACTAGCATATTTCTCTTCAGGGTAACAGTTTCCTAGCACCAATATTCAGTTCAAGTAATCTGTCACTAAAATCCACTGGAAATTCTTCACCAAATCCTTAGTGCAAAGCCAGCCTTTGCTTCTGCCTTTGCACCTGCCCACACACTCTGGAACCCATGTTTTCACACAGCAGACACCATGACCCGAGTGGTTCATCCAAGAGCTATAATTAAAACCATGACTCAACGTGACACCCTGGCTACCAGGCAAGACTTCCAATACATCCACATAGTTCTTTTTTAGGGCAGAGAGAACTGTAACACCAGGCTCTGTGGCTCACAGAGACATCTTGATTATACTCATGTTTCCACTGGAGACATCATGCTGAGGGCTGACCTTCAGCTTTACTCACCAGCACGTCACTTCCATACATGAATCCTCCCAAATTACTGTTAATCTACACCTCCAGCAACATTACCTCTTGAAACCATTTTTCACCTTCATTAAGTTTGTTTTTCTGTTCTCTATGAGAAACTGCAAAGTTTTTAATTGAATGGATTTATTTTGGGCAGAAGTAGAATGCGGTAAAAAAACAACTCCTCAGCTGTTGCTCTTCTCTTTCACACAAATTAAATTGTAATTATTAGTCACTCTAGGGTTTTGTTTAACAGTTTTCAATTTCCACATTCATTGCAGCATCACCAGGCTTTAAAAGAGCAGGGGATTGCAGCCCACACCGTGGACTTAAATAGTGGCCCTAATGTTCAAGAGATTAACCAGAAGCAATTTATAGTCTTAAGAGTCAAGCATGAGTAATGTTTGTATTGCTTTATATGTTTTGTATTCCCTTATAAAGCAATACAAAATGGCATTGCTTTTGTACTTCATTATGATGGTCTTAATGTTTTGAGTAACGCAAACTCAAATGTCTTCATGTCTTTATTAGCTGTTCAATACTTGTAGCAGAGCTGTGAAATCAGCATGAATGAACTTCAGTAGCAATTAGTGCAAAGCAAGATTTCGACATATTTTGGGAACTGAAGGTTTTGGTAACTATTATAAGGTTTTCTTAGTGTAACAGATCTGCACCCCAACAACTGATTTATCCAGAACATAAAGCAGGAGTGAATTATTACAGTAATGCAGAATGATCATATTATTACACTTATGGTGAGGGAAGATGCAGAAATTCCCCCTTGCAACAGTGGACTGCTGGGATTATCTGCAGGAGGGGTGCAGGTGATTTGCTTGGCAGGACAGAAGCAAAGGGAAAAGGGTAAACAATGAAGTTCTGTGCTTTGTATCAGAGAAGTTCTGCCAATCCTCCTTCCCTTTTGCTATCTATCATGGAAAACTGGGTATAATTTGAGTTTTAGCTTTAGAAAGGAATGTAGTTTAAAACTAAGCAGTTAATTGTAGACTTCACACAAAATTCATGACCTGCAGCCTGGTAACTCAAGGAACTATCCTGAAGCTGCACTGCTACCACATCCTTTAAAAAATAATGTCCTTTTAAATACATTACAAAGATAGTGTATGCTTCAGTTTGTAAAGTCAGCAAGGAGATACACACAAGACAATAACTGCAAAGCCAAACATCAAGCGAGACAAACAGCTTTCAATGCAAACTTTCCACACCAGGACAAGAAGGGCTCTAGCCAGGGTAGTTTTGAGTCATGACACCAAATGGGTAAGATTTTTTCCAATAGCTGCACAAAATTAAAAAGGTAGACTCAACTCAGGATCAAGAACTTTATGATCTATGGAGAGTGTGGCATGCATGGATTTAACATGCTGGAAAATAAAAACACCATTTCACATCCACCTCACCTTCATCTGTTCATTCCTTGCTGGAACAACTTTTATCTCTTGGATCTTTCATTTACAAACACACAGTTGAGAAATGCTGCCAAGTAGGTACTGCTAGCTGTGTCTGACAAAATGTTACTTCCTTTAAGATGAATAGCTCATTTTCTTCTATCCCTACCATGGCCATTAGAGCAGATAGAAAAAGCATGAATGCTGCAGGAAAATGTGTCACAAAAGTTATAAACCAAACCCCTCTTGTTGTAAAAAGGCTTGAAAAGATCACAAAGTTTCCCTTTGTTGCTATGTAAAGAGGTGCATCAGGGGATCATTTGCAACCCACTGGCAAAACTGAGCATCATCCAAAACCACAGCTCACACAGCTTTGTATGTAAAACCATCTTTTTAGAATGCTACCAGGAACTACCTAAAATCAGAAGTTTCTATAAATCTAGCAGATACAGAGATGAAAACTGAACAGAGATGCCCAAAGCTGCTATGATACGTCAGGCACATAAAAAAATGAACACATAACCATGCTCTCAATGCCATCAGCTAATACACATGAACACTCAAGAGCATCACTCATGTTTGGAAAATGCATCAGGATTGCTGGGTGTGAGGCGAGACTGGAGGAGTTAACTGAAGTGAAAAACACTGAATGCCACAAACTCTGTAGGAAGCCTCTGAGGCACAGCTAGTGGCAAACTGGGATTACTATCAAAGGAAATCCCATAAAAGGCCAGCTCATTCCTTACACCTCCCTCCAGAGGCATCAGCTTTTGGCCACTGTCAGAAGCAACATACTTGGCAGGCAAGAGTCATTCCCATGTCTGGACAGCATCACGTAAAATGCTCCTTGGTACTTTCAAGGACACCGTGTCTGTTGGCTTTGCATTTCCCAGAACAGCTCAGAGACCCCAAGAACAGAAATTAAAGAGAAAGGGAAAGCAAAATTAACAACCTTTAAGCTTCTTCTCACCAAAGCCTGCAAGCTGGTAATTTTAATTAAATGGTGACATTGCCATAATTTAATTTTTATCTCTTCCTCAGAACACTTCTGTGTGTAAATTCACTTCAAGGTCAGGCTGGGGGAGGCTCTGAGCAACCTGATCTAGGTGAAGACATCCCTGCTCACTGCAGGCTGATAGACTGCATTCGAAGGAGAGCTTAATTACAATAAAGACTAAGGAGCACTCACTGTACATATTCTGCAGAGAACACCTCTGATGAGGTACTATCAAAACACACGAAAGAAAAAAAAAGAAACCTACAACTCATGTTTAGCCAGCTAATCCTAATGAAAATGAAAGCAATGAAAATCCTAATTGCTCTAATTGAAGCTTAACAATTTACTGAAATAGATTATTCCAATGAGGCAATCATAAAAGGAACAGTAGTAATTGCCTGGGTTTCTGTTACACAAGCAGCTACCCCCGGTCATTTGGAGTCATGGGAGGTGACAGTCAGGGTGAGCAAGTCAAACAAAATTGCTGAGGAGTTGTTATGCAATGCAGGAGACAAGGGGTGAGAGAGAAGGCAAGAAAAAAGGGTGTGTTCCTCCTGTTACTTTAACCCCTAGAGCAAAGAAAAGTACAGCACAAATGAACAGTAAAGCCTGTAATAATTTGGATAACCTCAAACCAAGGCTCAATTCTAAGTATTGTAATACTAAAGTATAACCATGAAGCACATTTTTGTTGGCTGGAAGTTACAATAATTAATAATAGTAACTCAGTATCACATTGACATTGACAAATCCCTTCTTCATGTAGAACACCTAGCAGATGAGCCAAAGAGTTTTTCAATCAAGAATTGCCAAGCATCTGATTTAAATGAGCATTTCTAGGTCCTAATTCTCTACTATTCCAGCAGAGTTTCTAACCACAACAAATAAAGAAGTATAATTTTTTTGTGGCCTAACATGTCTTTTCAAGCTCATTCTGGTTTAATAAATTAGTCTTTTTTAACCAATGTGATCAATAGTTACATCTTTGCCTGCTGACACTAGCACTGTGAGCAAGTGAAATATCTACATAAAGAAAGAGGCTATATAAATATTAACATTTGTGATACTATTAAGAAATGTTAGCCCTGGAAATAAAATTTAAGAATGCTTCCAAGTGCAGCCAGATTTTAATTTCTGCCTTCCCTTCTTCTCAAGTACCCAGAGACATCTGAACACCCAACAGGGTCCCTGTTTCTTCAGACAGTTTCTGACAAGCATCTTCTCTCTCTCCTAGAAGAAGAGCAGGAGGTCTTCAGAGAGCACGTGTGTCTGGAAACAGCTGCACACCTTGGCTGGCTGCTATACATGGGCTTTTGATGGCAAGCTGAGATTTGTGACCTTGCAAAACTCTCTGTACCTCATGAAGAAAGAGAGGCACTCAGCCCTACCGCATTGCTGATGTTTGGGGGATTTTATTCATTTGTTTCTTTTTATACTCACCTACAAGCTTTGCAGTGCAGAGCCTCTCCCCCCCGAGGCTCAGTGGGACGTAAGAATGTGCTTATGTCTCCTATTTCATCTGCGAGGGAGTCTTTGTGCATGAAATTTTGGGGCAAATCCACATGCCTCCCAGCCTCGAGTCAGTGTGGAGAGGCAGGTGGGAGCCTGAACAGAGCCAGCAGAAGATTGCCTGCACCTACTCACGCAGATGTACTCATCAGCTTCAGCAGCAGAGTGCAAAGGGAAAGCAGGTACTTTAAAGCTATTAATGTGGAAAATGTCTACGGTGCTTTCTGCACAAGAGAACAGAGAAGTGAACTACCTGAGTAGCTGACAGCCACCAACTGAAGCTGGCCAATGATTATTTTCTATTGTTGAACTGATAAGAATTTAAAAAGAGCTATGGACAACACTTTGATCAAATTCATTTTAAGTGTAGTTGTCAAAAAGAAAAAAAGTACCTTGTATTGAGTGTTGGAAATGTTGTGGTTTAACCTCAGCCAAAACCAGCACAGGAAATTAATAGTATCAAATTTTTTAGAGGAATCATTCTATTTTTACAAAGGCCATGGGCTGAGAAGGGGAAAGAGCAAAAATAGCAAGCATATTGCTATTAAAGTGACTCCTAATGATTAATCATAAATGTATGCATACAATTTCCTTTGCATCCTGTTTGCTAAGAAAAGGAAGAAAGAATAGCTCAGTATACAGTGAGAATTTTTTACGTGCCATTATCCTAAGACAAGGAAAGACAAGATTTATCAGAGCTGTCACTTTTTTCCACTAAATCAATATAGCTAGAAAAGAAGCCTTCCTCTCCATTCTGAAGGTTTCTCAGGTTGCATCCTGTTCAGTGACTGCTCAACTTGCTGCAGACTGAGGAGATGAAGGTGCCAGGCAGATCCCTGCACTAGGAACTATGCACCTGAGGAGCATCCTCCTTACTAAAGGTCTATGCATTGGTGTGCACAGCTCAAGCAAGGGAAGGGAGGAATCCATTCAGCATCCCTAGCCCAGTGGATGTCTAAACCAATAATGCTCCCAAGTGCAAACAGATTTTACTTTCTGCCTTCCCTTGCTCCTAGTTCCCAGAGAGATCTGAACACCATAATTGTGCTGTGCAAGTTCAAGAAAAGCATGAGCTATCCAGACCACCTTATGCATGGGATGGGCAGGCTCCAGCTCCCTGTAACATCAGTAAATTGTCAGTAACACCCATATCAGTAGATTTAAAGGCTGTCAGAGTGAACTGATAGGTGATCCAAGGAGTGGAAGAGATAAAAAGAGAAGCCACATTTCCCATCTCCATCAATGTGCTGTGCTGTCAGTACAAGGGACTCCTTCCACCTCAGATGATGGGATAATGGGCGTGGGTTACACCAGGACAGCGTGGGGTGGAAGGGATGAGAGAGGATTCCTGGGAGGACAACTCACTCTATCCTAGGACAGTTTTTGAAAACAAGAGTATGAACCCTACTCTCCCATCCCAGTCCTGATCCCAGATGAGCTTAGGGCTCTTTATCGCTAAGGATGTTATCCCTTGATCCCTTGAAAGGCCCTTACTCTCCTTAACTGGATGGACTCTGCTGGTCCTCCCCAGCCCTCTCAGGTCCAGACTTCTGCTGTTGGGACCAGCACCAGACCTTACCACCTGCAACACTGAGGTAGCTGGAGTAGATTTTGAGCACCAGGCTATAAATTCCAGAAAAGATGTGGTTGCAATGCAAAGTGTCAAACCCTTCCACAAGGGGATAAGGAATCACAGTGACCAGATAAACAAAATGAGCAAAACCATACACTAAAGTAAGCTCTGCTGTTGTGAATCAGGCACCACAGATAGCCACAGCTGCATGAGATAAGTTCACCTCCAGATGACCTGACACCAACTTGCTAGAGCAAGAGGTGACAGGAGAAAAAAAAAAATGGAAAGGGCCAAACTATATTCCTATGGTCTCTGTAGAGAAACCAGATAAACCAGGTGCCTTGAATTGCCAGTGAGTGGGTGTGAGTCCACCTGTGCCTGATTAGGACAGGCCCCTATTGGGCATGAGCAAGACCAGGGGGCCAATAAAGGTGGGACACACACCCACAGAGAAGAGCTCAGCTCACTCTGGTGCGAGGCATGGAGAGGCCAGCAGCTCGTTGAGCCTCTGGAGCAAGAAAGGCTCTTCCCACTACACTTCTACCGTGGAAGCGCTGTGTGGTGGCTGGAGTCCTGGAAGAGACCTGCAGCTCGTCGAGCTTCAGGAGCAAGAATGGCTCCTCCCGCTACAGGTCTCTCTTGAAAAATGTGCATAGAGACTGACTTTTAAACTGAATAGCAGATCTGGAAGATAATTATGGTCAAACCTCTGGCTGAAGTAACATCAGTGGACAGAGAGGCAGAAGGTAAAGCTTGCCTTTGCCTTCCTGCTGTGGAGCTCTGAGTCCCAACTGCACACATCCCACCATGAAGTTACATCAACACAGGAAATCATTTTTATACTGTAAAGATAATTGTTTCAAGAAAATTTGGTTCTTGGAAAATAAAATCTATGTGATTCATTATATGACAAACATATGCCCTGTACATGTTTAGGAGTTCCAGCATACTGCTTCACAGGGCCCTAATTCGATCATAAAATCAGAATGGTTTGGAAGGGACCTTAAAGATCATCTAGTTTCAACCCCCCTGCCATGGGCAGGGACACCTCCCACCAGACCAGGTTGCTCCAAGCCCCATCCAGCCTGATCTTGAACACTTCCAGAGAGGGGGCAGCCACAACTTCCCTTACACCCTGTCTCACCACTCTCACAGTGAAGAATTTCTTCCTAATGTCTAGCCTAAGTCTACCCTCTTCCAGCTTAAAACCATCACCTCTTGCCCTACTGCTACATGCCCTTGTGAAAAGTCCCTCTCCATCTTTCTTGTAGGCTCCTTTCAGGTACTAGGATGCTACAGGGTGTCCCTGAAGAACTATTAATATTTCAGAACTGTCAGTAATCTCACATGTTTTAGATTCAAATGACACCAACATTCTCAGGAAAGGGCAAAGGCTTGGACACCAAGCCCTCCTCCCCGAGCTGCTTTGCAGTGCTGATACTGACACCTGGCTAGATCTATCCCCCAGTTTGCAGGCACACAAGTCCCCATCCTGCACTGCTCAGCTCCTGCTCCTGCTCCTGCTCCTGCTCCTGCTCCTGCTCCTGCTCCTGCTCCTGCTCCTGCTCCTGCTCCTGCTGTGAGGGACCCAGGAACCCCAATCACAGTGGTGCTTGGTGCTGCATCAGCAGCACAGGGTCAGACCAAGGCACCCAGCAGCCAAGGAGAAGGGGTGAGGAAGGCTGCCTACCACCTTCCTTCTCAGAGGAACACCCCAGCCCCCAGCCCTGAAAACTGCTCCCAAAGAAGAGGCATTTCTATAAAAAAGGAAGGAGGGAGACACTTCATACTGTGGTAAGGTGTAAAAGGCTGTAAAGGGAAACCTGGCAGATAACCCGTACAGAAGTTCTCACAGGACAGCCTCAGGACACTGGCAGCTCGAGTACATTTTGGCCCAGGATTAGAAAAATATGGTACTTGAACTGGGAAAGCAGCTTTCAGGGAACTGTTCCTTGAGGGCTGATATTATTTAATACATGCGGATTAATATGTATGTAAAATGAAACACAAAGGCACCAGAACAAAGAGCTGGAGAGAATATATGGGAGGGCATTGCAAAGCCATGGAGGATGGCAAGCTATATTTAGCAGACATAAAAGAAACCTCTTGTCTTTCTTGTGGACTCTGGATACTCTGAAAGTATTTGCTAAGGACAGGCATCTAAGTGTTGCCAGGGAGAGCACGTGGAAAAAGCCAGAGGTTTCCAGTTCTAAAAAAATGAAAGAATTTTTTCTCTTTGTTCTCGATTGCTCTTTGCCCTCCTGTCATGTCATTATTTTTTATTTACAATGCCATGGCCTTCTGTCATGGAGCACGCAGTAAATATGACAAATAAGGCTGCCTGGCAGCACACTGAAATATCACAAAGTGGGTTAGGAAGGAGCAAGGTTTAGTTTGAATAAGAACCATCTTAAGCCATCAGCAAATAAGAGAGTAGTTCTGACTTTAGCTACATGTTGTCCCCCTGCTCTAGGAGTATCATCTATTTACCTTTTTTTTTATCTTCAATACACAGCCATAAATCCCCTGATTTGCTTTTTCCTCCACTTGGATTTTATTTCTCAAAACCAATCCCTGTTTCACATATTTCTTATCTTTAATCAGTAGAGGCTTAGGAAAGGATCAAAAGACCTAGCTGTATGCTGGGACAGACAAACCTATCCTTATTTCCAGCCCACAAAGGACCTTATTGCCATCATGAATGTATATATATAAAAATAAACAAAACAACAATACAGCAATAGAGATAGCACCCACTTTTATGAACATTCTTTAAAAAGCAGCTTTCTTTTCCTGAACAAGATCTGTTCTTCCTCACTCATAGTTCTGTATAAAAGAAATTTAACATTAAAAAACTCACACATCTCTATTAAGTCTCATCATTCTTCCATCTATAGTCATATAATATACACTGCTAATACTATTAGAAATCCATCTAGGAAATCAATTCAGAATTAATACTGTAGATACCAAGCACATGTATCAGCTTTGCAAGTTAACACATTCCTAGAACTAGTATTCTACAATCTAGTGTTTCTGATATCTCATGTCAAATAATCTCAGTAGGTTAGAATTACACATTTTGCCACAATAACTTTTGATAAAGATGCTAGTTATAACAATAGGGTAAATCCCCCAAATATGAATGCATGTCCTTCTGAAATTGCTAACACATGCAATTAATGTAAAGTAACACAAAACCTTTTAAATTACAAAGCAGTCCAATCTGACTAAACCACCTAAATCTGACAACCACCACCTAAAAAAAAAATATCTAAAAATACAACGAGGGAGCAGGCATTAGGAGGTAGGAAGTACTTCCTCCCTAGTTAGGCTTTTGTTAGCATTTATACTAGGATCCTTTTCTGAGGAGCTTGAAGTGGTTGCTTTCACACCAAGCACACGTAGGAAACTTTGCATTTTCACTCTTTTGTGTGTGTCTGTGTCTGTGCTTACTCAGATTACAAACAATCTCGGAGCAAACAAGCTCCAAGACTGTTTGAAAACTCCCTGTTAATTTTTCCAAAGGCACACAGCATCAGGAAGGTAACCCTGGACGTTAAATGGCTTTCCGATTTTTGGTCACCCTTCCTGATTAAGGTCAGGCTAAGTGGTCCTGCTGCATTCTTTTGTCTAAAGTCCTTTCCTTTCCACAACAAAGAACCCCCCCATGAAGAAAGCCAGAGCCCAGGAGCAGCCCCAGCCCCTCCAGCCACCAAGAGCCCCAAGAAGCAGCACAACCCACAGCACCCAGGTGACCCAACGCTGACTTCGTATCAGACGGAGCAAAGTTGTCAGGCTATGCCAAGTTACAGATTTGCAAGTGCTGGCTGTCAGAAGCAAACACCAGCTAACATTTGCCCCTTCCCAGAGCTAGGAAAGGTAGCCACACTATCAGCAAACCCCACAAGGTCACCCTACGCCTCCTGTTACCCCCTCTTTTGGGTTTTTTTCCCGTAACGCTTCTGGATGCGGGTGTTCTGCGGCGATTTTTTTCCTCAGCAGTGGTTTGCATTTTTGTTCTGCTGGAACCACGGCAGCAAGCAGGCTGTTTGAAAAGGACTGGGTGCCCCGGCAGTACCCCTCAACTCACAACTCACCTCAGCTTCTCTTCATGCAACCCGGGCAGTCCCACGCTATCAGGGCGATCCCGTCTCCTCCTGTACAGACCCGACTGTGACAGCTCTTTCAGCTGCAAGGCCGTCATATTTCTCTACCTGGAGGGTTGGTTTTTTGTTGGGTTTTTTTTTTTTTTTTTAAGCCAGGGGGAGGTGGTGGTTGGAAGGGGGGGGGAGAAAAAATGTTTTGTCTTTGGGTTGGGCTTCTTGCTTCCCCTCTCCCGCCTCTTCCAGATGTTGCTGCCGAGGAGCTCGCCTGCCAAGATGCCTGGAGAGCAGAGGCTGCGAGGCAACACCTGCGCCCGCCCCAGCCACCAACCTCTGCGGGCAGGGCAGGCAGGAGGCCGCTGCCCGGCTTCCTGTTTCTCCTCCGAGGTACACACCCTCCCGAAGGGCACCACATTTCCTTCTATCACTCGAGCACACCTCAGGGATGTATGTCAGCGGAGAGCTGACCGGATTCCCTCCGGCTTTCTGCGCTCTCCCGGGCTGGAGCGACCGGAGTGACTCTGCCCTGCTGCAATCAGCTAAAAATCTCCAAGGGCTGCCCTGAGCTATGAATTATGTGATATATAATTTATGACACAAAGACGGTGATTTGCACTGTGGAGCTATGTGCGAGCAAACTCCGACAGGGAGATTATTGCAGCAAAGTCTTCAGCAAAGTAACTTCAGTAAAAATACACTTTTAGAAACACAGTAGCACCGGGCTTGTCAGACATTGCTCTTTTCCAAGCATCCTGAAAAATCAGAAGAAAACCCTGATCTATTTTTCTTCCTACTCTCAGCTATCAAAACATAACCACCGCAGCTCTTTGTCACACGCTGCAGTGATGGAGTGTTCTGTGTAATTGTAAAACAGGAATGAAAGCGCAGGTTTCCTGTAAGACAGGAAGGTGACTAGCAGGGATTTGCAAACCCTTGAGTCTCATCTCACTTAGCAACTTTTCAGCAAAAAAACTTTTAATTTCAACTTAAAAGGAAGCTTCCAAAAAGCTTGCCATTTTAAAAAAATATTCTTACAATTTCTTTGACATTATCCTTGATGCATATAAACAGAAATGTAATTCAGAGTTTTTATCTCCATGTTGAGAGCTGGGGGAGGGGTGCTATCTTTTAAACAAATGACCTTTTTAAAAGAAAAGACAAGAAATCTAACAATTTTCAAGACCTGTTTATGATCAGAAACAAGTTCTATGTGGTACGAATATCACAGTTCATTATCAAAGTGTTTATTTTGTAGAGGAATACTTACAAGAGAGCACTTTTGAATGGAGAAAAGTGTAACACGTGTAATACTGTCTGTGTTATCAGACACCAGTTTCATCAGGATTACCAGACTTAACACAAATGAAGCATTGTATGTAATGCTAGCAGCATACTTCACCCTGGAATGTCATCAACATATCATATAAAAGCATCACACAATGGAAAAATAAGAGAAATTACTTTGGAAAAGAAATCATATAACATGCCAAATAGATACGGTTGGACAAATTCAAGTGATTTATATGATATTGCACACACTGAAATGTCAACAAGAGCTACATATCTGAGCTTCAGTCCTCAGAAAATAAAAGAAAGAATGGTCGTGATATTTGCCTAAACATGCTGCATTCCAGTTTCAAACAAAGTATTTAAAACTGTTTCTCAATACACAGTAGGATAAGCTTAAACACAGTTAAATGCCAATTCCCTGCAGTCAATCAGGGATTCAATGAAAAGTTAATGCTGCTACGAGTGGATGTTAAGGACAGCAGATGACAGATGCTCACAGCACATTGGCTTTCAGACATTACCAACAGTTTTGAATGTACTTTAAATATCAGTGTACTGATGATTTATCTTGGTCCAAACACTGTTTTAGAAAATAACAATATAAAAAGTGAAGACTGAAGAGATTTTTTTGCTGTCAAGAGCTCTTTGTAAACCAATGAGACTGAACTATTACCTACAGATTTGTTAATGAGATTTTTATTCACTACAGGAGCAGTCTCTTCAGTGTATACTGAATACTTTTGTATTAATCATGACATGAGTCTATCAAAAATTAAAGGACAACTCATCACCCACTTTGCTGCAAGCTATGTGAGTGTGAAGCACGTAGCATTAAAATTCATGTTTATCTGCACAGACAGCTGCCGTGCCTGGACAGCCTACGGGACGATGGCTTTTACTAAAATGTACTTCAAAACCACAGCTGCACCAAAGAGGTATTATTAAAATTTAAAATCAAGGCCACCAAGCAGTGCACATTGAAGAAATTGAAGAAATATGAGAAATCCAGACACAAAAATGAGTTTGTTATAGAGAACAGATCCACCTCAATATAAGGCAGGGAAAGATGATTAATTTTTTTAAAGAGACCTGGGAGTCAGCTCTGCAACATCATTATTACACAGGCTTCTTCAGCAAACTCCAGCAGCAGTCAAAGCTGATTTAGAAAAGACTTTCTTGGAGAACTTGAGAACAAGCCAAAAGCTTTCTACAAGAAATCCAAACTGGACTTCTTTTCTGCCCTGTGGGATCCTCTACTAATCCTCACAAGATACAAGGCCTCAAATGGTATTACTCAACCAACTGAACCTTAAGTTCTGAATATCAAATGTATGGTGTATGGGCATTTTCTGGAGAAGCACTGGAGAATGAAAATTACACTTCTCCACTAACTTGTTTAAAGGTTGTCAGAAAACAACTCAGACAAACCTTGCTCCGCAGGAAGAGGAATTTGCCCAGTGAGTGCCTCCTGCTCCCCACACCCTCTTTCACCTTCCAGCCCCTATCTGATGTTTATAATCCCTTTTTTAAAAGAGATTACATTCTTCTTGCATGGGATGGGGCCACTTGGACCTTTCACATTCCGTGAGGATTTTTGAGGACTGGCCAAGTTACCATGGCTTTTCTTATTACCGCTAACTCTCAGCCTGCTTTTCCATCCTGTTCTTTGAAGGTTCTCTCTTCATTTTCCAGTATGTGCTTCTTCACCCATGCAACCAGCCCTCCTCAGAGAAAGCTAAAATTGCTACTGCAAACTGATGGATAAGTATGGTATTATCAGTATTTCCTTAGAGGAAAACATTGTCCAGCAAAAGGTAGGACCTACAAAGGTACTATGCAGTCCTTCATTCATCCCAAACAATAAATAACTTTTTATTACATGGCACAAAGCTCACACCTGAATTTTCATTTCAGTCCTGGAAAGCATTTATCTTGCTATACCAGGCCTCTCTTGAATTTCTGTGAAAGTACTGCTGTTCTGGTGACTGTGGGTATTCAGCAGAACTTTGCAATTTAAGAATCTTTAGAGACAGATGGGTCATGTCTCGGTACTTTTACTATGCTCAAGCGGATGTGAATAGTAATCCATGATGCTGGAAACCATGTCATTGAATTTAGGAACAACAAACCCCACCAAATACTTCAAACTCAGTCTATTTCTTCAGAATTCTGCGTTTAGACTGAATGCATGTTAACTACAGAAGCCAGAGAAGACAAAGTTTTAGCTTTCTCATTCCACGCAGAGAAGCCTTTATCAATGTGACCGACCACTTTTTCTACTTCAGTGGCATGATCTTGTTTTGGTTTGTTTTGAGACTTTAAAGAAACCATAAAATTTCAATTAAATTAAATTTCATTAAAGATTTTCAAAGTGACAGAAAAATCTGGTTTTCAGGGCAGCATAAATGGTCAAAAAGTAATTGGAAGAGCATTATTAAGAATAGCATAGGAGTGAACCTGGCATGCACATGGTTAAAAAGTGGCTGCTATGAGGGAGTACATTTCTCCATTCCCTATGCCCTGCTTATCACTGGGATGAGTCTCTCCAAAGGAATGTGTCCAAAAGTGTTGACTTTCTGCTATTCCTTTCAAGGTCTGGAAGAATAACACTCCTTAAAGCCAAGGAAAAGGCTTGAGTATCAGCAGGAATGCACAGGACTCAATAGAGCAAGTGAAGGAAGGTGAACAAAACCCTTCCAGCAGTTTTGCAAGAACCCCTGAAGCAGTTAAGTGATGTGCCAAGCAGAAATGAAGGTTTGCACCTCTCTGAATTAGGCTGCTGTGGCCAAATACCCACGGATGGGTCTGAGTGTCAAGGAACAGCCTACTGTGCAAGCAGTGATAAACGAGTGGAGATAAAACAAGCCAAAGATCAAAGGATGTGAACCTTGAAAAAAATTTCCAAAGCTTCACTGAAGCTCTAATTGTTGATTCAAGGAGTTAAGTTAACTAATTACATCTTTCCTTCCTTGTCCATTGTGACTCCAGCATCTGTTCTGATGTTTCTTGCCCTGTTCCGCCCAGCAATCAGTCCTGAAACATGGATGTTTAACCCATGGAATAGGCTAAATCCTGAGGCACCTTAAGGATTGTGTGGACACTGCAAAGCAGTACTATGGATTCATGCCCACGTTCCAGCTGAGCAAGCACATTTGCTGCAATTTCATGGCATTTACTGAGGTTTTTTTTAAACTTCTATAGATACACTTCCCTGCCACACAATATAAAGTAAAAAAAATACAGAATGGTGTGCTAAATACCCTTCAGAGAGGCACAGTACTCGACCCACCACAGTTCTTTGGGATTTGAGGAGGAGTAGGGAAGGCAGAGGGGCTGTTTCAGTGGGCATAGGAATCCCTCCTCACCCTTGTGGTACCAAAGGCATCTCCACCTCCACTCTAGGTGGCCCATAAAGTTTAGGTGAGGCAAGGCAGAGGTCCCTGCTTCCATCCCACCACCACCACCACCACCACCAACAATATAAAATAATAATAATAATAATAATAATAATAATAATAATAATAATAATAATAATAATAATAATAATAATAATAATAAAAATAAGCATGGAAAAAATCTTCTGTCTATATGAATGTGAAGCAAGGCCTTTTGGATGCTTCCTCCAAGCTCTCTGCAGACACTGCCCCATGAATTCCTAAAACTCAGACGAAAAAAGCCCACAAAAACGAACACAAAAAAGCCCAACCCATACAAAACCAAACAAAAACAAAACATCAACAATCAAAATAAAAAAACCAACCACCCCACAAACCTCTTAAGGCATATTTTTCTCCAGCAACTTAAATCCTGCTTTGGCTGAGCTTTACAACACCTCCCTCTACTGGGAAAAGGCTGCCTTATTTCTCAGTGCCTGTATTTCTCTCTACAGCCAGAGGGAGGTATGAATTAACCTACATCTGCTTTAATAATTTAGACTGGGGCTAAGCTGAGAGGAGAGGAGGGCAGAGAGGAATGACAGAGCAGTGGCTGAACTTGCAGGCTGGCATTATAGCTGGAAATTCATGTGGTTAATTGGTGAATGATCAACACATGAGTAGCTGTGCTAAGAAAAAACAAGGCAGCAGTTTTGGAGTTCAGTTTGTACATAAGACACTTTAAAAAAAGTAAAAAGCTGGCAAGCACTTGAAGCTTTAAGATGGGGAAAATTACTCATCGGGACCCTGAACTATATGGGATAAGCAGCTAAAGAGAGAAAAGAAAAAGCTACACACTGAAGTGATGGGAGGAAGGAGGGCTTAATGCCAGCAAATTCAGAGTTCAGATTAGCATGGAACATGTGGAAAAATACCAAGATTTCCCAATTTATTTTCTAGATACAGGACCTTCCCTTCTGAATACTTTCTGCTGTCTTGGAACTGCAAGTCTCTTTCCAAAAGCAGTTTTCAAACCCTGTCAGAAATCTACTTTTTACATTTCAGCATTTAGTTTATGACGCATGAGGATACTAAGTCTGCAAAAGAAGAAAGACTGAAAAAAGCTATCTTTAAAGAAATTAACTTCTAGTTGCCCCCTACAACTGTAAATATATGCAGAATGTTTACTTTACTGTAATGGGATACAATGCCTTTGGAAATGAGGTTAAAAGCCCCTGGTGCCAGCTGGCTTACTGAGTGATTTTAAAAGTTAACCAGTAGATGCTACAAAAGACTGAGGAAGCCTCCAAGAAAAATACAAAACCAGAAGCAGAACCTGAAAATCATTGCCAAAAGAAGCAAACTGCCCATAGAGCTGCTGCCCAAAGTATCCCAGGGAATTACGTGCTCTGATGTCTGGGTTTGTGCCCTGAAAGCCAGCAAGCCCTTCCAGACCTGTAGAAGGTCTGAGGTGTTCCAGATGGGCAATTGCTGGGAAGTGGTTTTGCTGTAGAGTTAATGGGAGGTTTCAAAACAGGCTCCAAGCTGACCTTGTCTTTCACTGAAGGAATGGGAATACTGGGAATTCTTCAGATTTCCCCAAAACACCATTCACCAAGGTTCAATAACAAAAACACAGCGGCCTACAAACTGCTTCCTCTGTTGGCTGTCCAGCAATGACTCTGCTGGCCCCTTTGCTTTCCATCTCACAAATACTTTTCAAATGACTAATGCTACATTACACATAGAGAAAGAAAAACCTCTCCTCAAGGTTCTGCATTCTTTATGCTGAAATTAAATTAAACTGCCAAGGAGAAAAGGAAGCATACTCCCTTGCAAAGGGTGATCCTGACAACACACCCATGCTTGAAGGTTCCATCCACCTTATGGCACACGATCAAGCACAATGGCCAAGACAGAAGGTGACACTACTTTATGGTTGAAGGTGCTGGGTTTTTAGAAGGACAACACATCTTTGAGGTCCTGAGAGGGTATTCAGAAACTCTGAATGCTGCTGGCTGTAAGAAGAACTGAATGGTGAGGGACGGTCAATTTAGCATCCCAGAAGAAGCAACCACTCTGGGCTGTACTTCTGTGAACATCCCATACAGCCACCTCACATAGCCTGTACTGCTCAAAAAGCAAGGATGGGGAAACACATTACAAAGGAAAGGGGAGAGATGACAGTGGGGGCAAAGAGACAACAAATTTGAGATAACAAGGGAGAACAGATACACTGAAAGGTGGTCCTATACTCTGACCAGCACTTTCAAGAAAGGTTGAAAACAATGCTTTCCTAGAGATTATATCCTTTAAAAGATCAGAGATTAGCAGTTTGGTGGTTTCTAGTGTAAGAATGAACGTCCTCCCTAAAGTATAATATACAGAGTAGATCATATGTTTAGAAAATGAAAGCCAAACACATGTAAACACTTAGGAAACCAGAGGTAAGGTGCAATTTTCAGCAACTCCAAAAAAATATTAGTTTTCCAGTATGTATGTTTTGGCTCCAAAGCTATTAAAACTTGCAGTCCACATCCATGCAGAAAAATCAACACTGTAAAGGAATGCCACAATGCAAAAGAAACAAAACTAATTCAACCTGAAAATTCAGATACCGTAAAGCAGAAATACCACCCTCCTCCCTTTATCAATGCAAAAATGACTTTTGAATTCAGCACAAAAAAATAAAATACAATTTTACATGGACTTTTCATAATATTTTAAAGCACATGAAGAAAATATTTAGGTTTCCTAAATTAGAGCAAAAGCTTTGAACCAAAAGTGCACAGCTGTCCTACTGTAGAAGGTTTGCTTCGCTGGAAAAGTGACTGACTTCTCAATATGAAGACTCCTTCAAATCATTTCAGAAGTTATAAAAAAATATTACTTCCACTAATACTAATCTTCTGGGTTCAATCTCAATTACAATTTTGAGTTCATCACCTCCTGCTCATTCACTGCCAATTATCCCATTGCTCAAAAAACCCCCATTAGAGACAGGGTACCTTCAAACTAACCACAAATCCTCTGTTTTGGGTGGGGACAAAATAGCATCCCTAAAAACACTACAGATGAATAACAGACAAAAAACTACTGGGAATACCAGGATACCTCCACATATTTCAAGAACAGTGAAGGACTTTTCTCAAAGCTCTGTTAATAGTGCCACTTTCTTCTAGTAGTTACAAAACTCAGCAAGCAAAACTATTATCCATCTCCTCATAATTCTATTTATCGCTGTTTCCTCATGTGGCTCCAGCTCATAAGAATTTACCCACAAATGCCAAAAAGATCACATCATTTGTTGCCAGGCACAAGGTGCACTCAGGCAAACACGAGACCCTCAGCCCAAGCAACCATGTAGATACTTACTGGCAGGGTGTAGCCTCGCTGACAGTAGGTTCACAATGAGCAGCCTTTCCCATATATACTTTTACATCAAACACTCACTGTTTGCATGTTTTCCCTGTGGTTATAACTGGTAGTTGTGATAAAACATGTTTAAAAAAACAACCAAACCAGACAGTGACTTAGCAAACCACTTCCTTTTTTCACCCTGTAAAAAATGCATGCTGTAAAGAGGAGGAGAAATTCATCCAAGTTCATAGTTTGGTTCCACAAACTGTGTAACACCAATTTTCTACCCCAAAATTGCTATGGAGAGTAAAGGAAGCAAATCCTCCACCCCACAAGAAAGGGTATAGCTTTAATCCTACCATCAGCATTTTTTAAATGACAAAAATACAAAAATGTTGACAGGAAAAGAGCCAGAAGCTGTAGATCCACTTCTTGGGATCACTGAGGTGTTCTATGTCCAGATATTCCAGGGACTGAAGATGATCGTAACAACTTCAGTCCCTCGAGAGGTACACCTTAATTTGGGGCTTTTTACAGTATTATTCAGAGGACAAAGAGAGAAGGAACGGGTAACAACTCTGCACATAACCTCAGACATCTCAACAAGCATGAGAGGGTCCCAGGTCCTCACCTGGGAGGAGGAACCCCTGGAGTCACTGGTGAGCAGTGATCACCACACCAGTCCATGCTACCCCACTGCAAGCATCTCTGTCAATGCCAAAGAGAGTGGGAAGACTGGCTCTCCCTGCCCTCTCATCTGCTGAGAAGCAAGGAATATCCTCTGATTTTCTTCTTTTCTGAGATGAAAGCAGCCAGTCACTCCCCATCTCCTAGAAGACCTCTGACAGCTCTGACAACTGGGAACAGAAAATAACCCTCACCTCCAAGAGCAGGTCAGGATGACCTGAACAACCTGCATGACCAAACCAGAGTTGAGTTGTGTCTCTCATCTGTGGACAGAGGCATAAACTCAGTTTTCCTAAAGCAGTCTGAAACTTGCACACCTTTTCAAAGGGCAAAGGCAACCCTTTGAAGGTTAAAGCAGTGATCACAAATATCTAACCCTCCTAACATTACTTAACTTCTCAGTCACAGCTGGGGTTGAAAAGTAGCAAGCTTGTAGAGTTTATAAAGGAATTAAAGAACATGGCTATTTTTTTGTCTCTCAGGAGGGTATTTATTACTTTGTTTACAGATGAGACCACTATTAACATTCCTGTCTTTTTCAGCCTAGCATTTGTTTTAGCGAACGGAACTTAAAATATCACATGAAAAGAACATGGATATTTTTTTTTGTCTCTCAGAAGGGTATTTATTACTTTGTTTACAGGCAAGACCACTATTAGCATTCCTGTCTTTTTCAGCCTAGCATTTGTTTTAGTGAACGGAACTTAAAACATCACATGAAAACATAACTACTTGCCCTCCATGCTCCAAAGCTGTGAAACCAAGCAGCATCAGGCCCAGATCCATGTCCCATGGCAGCATTAACCAAGGAACTGTTGTGCTGCTCTGAGGTAACAACATTTATGCTGGTGTTTGACAGTGACCCTAAAGGCAATGCAGAAATCTTCTCTCTTTGGGTAACTAAAACTGTCCTTAATGCACTGTAGTGTATCTATCTGCAAAATTTGTACCTTGGTGAAGCCTGACACACAATACCTTGCCTTCATACAAGATTTTTGCTAGAAAATGCACGTGCATCTGGTTAATCCTTCTTACCTGCTTTCACCACACGCACCAAATAATGCTATTCTGTACCAACAGAGCCTTGCTTTGCCTTCTCATCTCCACCATGTCTCTCGACATCCTCCTTCTTACTCCTTCTATTTCTGCTCAGGCCACTTAACTTTATCACTAACCCTTTTCTGTGGACAAATTAACAATCTAAGTTATCTTTCAAAGCTGCTGTTTCCCATACCACCACATAGTGCTTCCTCATTTGAACTTCTTATCTCATCCTGCAAAGGCCCTTCAAGTACAAAAACAGCAGCTAAGTTATATTAACCTTATCACTAGACAGCTACTAACCTAGGAGAAAGAATGCACTACAGCTTTGTCTCTCAAAATAATGTGGCAAGTGTCAAGGTAAGAGCAGTTTGTTCTCAAGGTTGAAGAAAATCACAATAAAACAGTTGCCATACAGAATGAGGAGAGGCTTCGCTTAGTCTTGCAATCCATATTATTTCTTACATCGCTCATATGCCAGCAGTTCCACTTTTCTAGGAAACCACGGACATTTTAGTGATTCATAATGACTGTAAAAGCTCTGAGTCCTTAAGGAGAATGCCAATAAGCACCTCTTTAAAGGGAACTAGAAAAACAAGCATTAACTCTTCGATTAACACTTTCTAAAGCACATCTGAGTAATTTATTAACCAGTCCAGCCTGGCCAAACTGTTTTTCAGTTTTGTTCAGTTGTTGGCCCCATTGTATCACTAACCTGTTTTCCAAAAGAGGTGTGAAAACTTGTGAACCAAATCCCAGCTGAGGAGAGCAGGGCAAGGCCAGCAAGCAGCCTGCAGTCACCCAGACCAGGTGTTAAGGGGAAGAGCAGCACAGAGCCATATGAACATCTCTAGACAAAGTCACACGAGCCAACCAAGCCCATCACCTTGGTCCTAGTGCCAGGACTTCCAGCACCAGTGGAAGATGAGACTGGCAGCTGCAGCTCTGCCGTGATGATGAAGGTCCCAAGGTATAGGAGAGGGTTAGAGTTGGGCTAGACATGAAATTAGAGCAGTGTTGTCAAACTAAGGTTGACTATGGGAAGGAACCATTGCTTCACAACAACATTTCTTGTACTAGTCTTTGCTCCTCTAGCAAGCCACCCTGAACCAGAACAGCAGCACACAGGTATAGACACATCTCCAGAGCTGCTCCAGGATGCTCAGTGCTCTGCTGCTCCTGGCAATGGTTTATGTCCTTTTAAAACCCTGATTCAGTAAGTTTGGGTAACCCTCTGCAAGTAGATCTTTTGAGATCCTCATTGCCAGGAGCTGGTGAAGAAGCCAGCCAGCCACACCCTGGAGCTGTCTCTCTCACCACCCTGTGAGATCGCCATACCAGAAGCAAAATAAGAGAAGGAAACACATACTCATGCTCAGCTGTTCCTGTTTGCTGTGACTGTATACACAAGACATCTGAGCTGATCTAGGAGCTCAATGCCACCAAAAAGGCAAGGGCTAGTTCCTGTGACTCTCTTTCCACTGCTCTTCCTTCCTCCACCACCACGCTCCTTCCTCCTCCCACCTCCACCCCAGCCACAAGGAGCAGCATCCCCCTTGAGACCATTTCTTTTGCTCACAGAGCCTTCTCCCAGCTGAGGCAGAAGACTGGGTATTGGGACATGGGTTAGTGGCCTTAAGTTGCGCCAAGGGAGTCAGATTTTGTATTAGGAAAAAATTATTCACCAAAAGGGCTGTCAGGCACTGGAAATAGGCTGCCTAGGGTGGAGTTACCATCCCTGGAAGTATTTAAAACACATGTAGATGTGGTGCTTAGGGACATGGTTTAGTGGTGGACTTGGCAGCACTGGGCTAACAGTTGGACTTGATGATCCTAAAGAAGGGTGTTTTCCATCTTAAATGATTCTGTAGTTCTACGCATGCAGCTGCTGCAAAGCAAAGCACTGGTGAGCACCACACAGTGCAGGGGAGAAGAGGCATGTCACTACTTTGGCAAAAGGGAGATGTTCTGAGAGAAGGCAGGGACCTGCACAGGGATGACTGTCCCGGGACTGGCAGACACATCTCCTCCATCCAGGTCTGCAGCAGGCCCGACCTCGCAGGTCGGGAAGGAGGGAGGAAAGCGGGGGGCAGCAGCACTCGGCCAGGATGGCACCGGCAGGGAGGGGCACTTCGTGAGAACTCCTTTTATTGTCCTTTCAGGGCGTTGTGACTCCAGCCCTCTCAAGGCTTTGTCTCGTCCTCCCAGCGAAGTTACCTCAAACCCTCGACTCACGTCGTGGCCCAGAGATCGGCCACAGATCTGAGCCACCGCTTCTCGCATCCCTCACGCCGAGCGCTCCCCGCAGCTCCTGCAGCCACCGCCCCCAAGCCGATGCCCCCCACGACAGCATCCGAGCCGCACGACAACCCACAGGCCCTGCCTGCTCCTCCTCCGCCGTCCCAGGCCACCGGCCCCACCGGCCCAGGTGCCGGTCCCGGCAGGCTGCAGTCGGCAGGAGGAGCCGGAGAGCCGCGATCCTTCACCAGCAAGAGCCTCCCCTTCAGAACCCCCTCCTACCCGCCCCGAAAGGTCCTTCCTACCGCCCTCCTGTCAGCCCCAGCCCTGCCCGCCGCTCTCCCCTCAAAGCCCCACAGGTTGGGAAGGCAGAGCCTTATCAAAGCTTTCCTTCGCAAGAAAAGGAGAAGAAGAAGAAGAAAAAAAAAAAGTCCCCGGGGTTTCCCTTTGCTGTCCTTCCTTTCAGCGTCATCCAAGCTGCCGTTCATAGCAGCTACCTTTAGGTCACTGAAGGCTAACACCAATTTCACTTAAATGGAAGCTGGGCCTCTGAACCTGCATGATTCAGGTTCAAGCAAGGTGTCAAAACTGCAGCTGATCAAGTAAAGAAGAAATTTTGACACTGGAATGGTTTGCCCAGACAGGTGGTTCAAGTCCCATCCCTGGAAACATTCAAGGCCAGGCTGGAAACAGGGCTCTCAGCAACTTGGTCTTGTTGAAGACAAATGCCAAAGAGGCACTGACCAGATCCTAACCCCAGGATCCTCATGGCCAGGAAGGGAAGACACCATCCCAGCTGTTCTCACTGGCCTCCTCTGTGCTTCTCGGGATGGGGTTAAGACAAAGAGCAAGGCTACATATTGGCCAGAATGGCTGGATAGTTCCTTGCATTCTGCATCCCAACAAATGGGGAGACGTATACCCTGTCACATGCAGACAGAACAGCAGTGGGCACTTCTCATCTCCAACCAACACAGAAACATCAAGGACACATCAGGGCATGGGTCCCATTTCAGGACCTCTGACTTCACCTACCTACCCCGCTGTACCTTTCTGACAGAAGAGCAGACAGAAGGAGGAAATGCTGTTCCAGAGAAAAATGTGATCATAATTCCTGGGCAGAGCTATTGTATTCTTCCTGTTTCATTGACAGAGACTCCAGATTCATTAACTCACAACCAAAATACATTTGCAATCCACAGATGAAATCATGTTCCTCGATTTCAGCAAAGCAGCACGCACGAGCTAGGGCTGCTGCACTCTTTCCAATCTTCTTCAAGTCCTTTGGCTTTAACAAGGCCTCTCTGTTATCCTTCTCTGGCAGGATGGCTCTCAGGCTTTTTCAGTAGTGAGTACACAGTCTTTTCAAAAAAATCTCGGTCGTCCCTCCTTCAAATTTCACACATAATGTTTCCAGAACATGATCTGTTTTTCTATACAAGCAGATCATAAGAAATACCAAGTAATTTCAATACATCCTCCAAATGGCCCAGCCCATGACCATATGAATTCTCCTTTACAACTCTCAGATCTTACTTCATAAAATTTCAACTTCTTCATTGTTGACCTCCAACCTGACAAGATCATTTTGAATTCATCTCCTGCCCGCAACAGGTTTTCTCCAAGTAAAGGACATATGCAAACTTCATTAGCCAACTTGCAGCTCCAGCATCTGGGTCACTAATCAAGTTACTGAATGCAAGTTGGAAAGGAAACATTCCTGAAAGTTGCCATCAGGAAGGTCCTGAATTCCTGGTCAAATACTTCTTTTAAAGAAGCTGCCCATTTCCCTTCTAGGGAACTTCCCTTCTAGGCACTTCCACCTAGACTATTTTTTCCAAACTGCCATGCACTTCAACAAGGCCAGCAGAAGTGAAAACTAGCACGGAGACCAAACAAACCCATCTTTCAAGGGGTCAGTGAAGGAATGGGAGGTGGTAGCAGCAGCACTTCTTGGAATGGTCTAGGACAGCAACAAACCAGTAGCAAGAACAGATTGTTGGATACACAGATGAAGAGAAGCTGCAAGGCTTGTGTTCCAGCAAAGTTAATTACCATGGCTCTAATTCCAGAGCCTCTGTCTCTTGTTTGCTCATGAAATTTTACGTGGGACAGCACCAGCAGATGCACCTCATTTATTCCCTCCTTTCTGCTTGTGAAGCATGCTCATCTGTCACAGTTGGAAAACTGGCTGCTTTGAAACAATCTCTTCTTAGAAATCCTCATTGCTTTTTTAATGCTATAATATTCAGTAAATGCTTATATATTGACAGTTAGTTGCATTCATGCCTTGGTGGGATCAAATTTAGGCTGACTGAGCTTTAATTCTCCAGCAGCCTATTTTTGCCACCATTTTCAAATATAAATACTGCATTTACCCTTCTGCATGTCTTCTGGGGCATCTTAAATGACCTCTGAAAAAGCATTGCTAATGAGCATTACAGCAGTCTCTGAACCATACAGTACTACTGCTGGCACCATGCACAGAGTAGTAAGCCAAACTATTCAAGAAATTGTATTATACCCTGTTTGACATTAATGTTAAGAAAAACATTCTTCTTCAGCATTATTACTGCAGATTACTATCCTTAAGGATTAAACAGGAGCAGTGACAGCCAGGGAAAATAAACAAAATGCAAATTGGAAGGTTATGCCTGTGGAATGATACGAAGGACCAAAAGACAAATCTTCTTTGAGAAATTATATACACTTTTCAGCCTGGTTCTGGCTCCATTCACCACTAGGGTTTCACTAATGATCATCCCTGTCCCTGGGGTTACTTGAAAAGGGGAAGTGAGATAAGGTCCAACCCGTCATTCTTACAGTAGCTACAGCTTTTTGAACAGCCCTCAGCAGCTGCACTCTGACTAACACCATCGGTAGCTGCTTTCCTCCCAAATTCACTGGCAGGAGACCAGGGATCTCCCTCCCAGGCGATCTGCCACAGACCCAGGGCCAGCTGGCCACTGCTGGCTGTCCTGCCTCCCTCTGAGCCCCTGTCTCCCTCCAAGCCCTGCTACGAGCCAGCGCTTGCTCCTCTCATTCAAGAAATGCTTCCAGTTCCAACAGGATCCTTTTTTCTCCCTACGGTCTCACACAGCAGGAGTTGGGGGTATAAATGGTTTCTTTTCCCCTCTCCCCCCTGTGATACCAAATGATTTTTCCTTACCAGTGTCTCACCAGGGCACTGCAAGGGTTTGTTCCATGTCTCAGCCTTTGCAAGACAATGGTAGCATCTCAGCTGGTGAAGAAAGCCAGCACACCCACAGCAGCAGGGGACACTTACTCTGTCTTTGAATCTCACAGCCACCTCATGGTTCTCTGGGTGAAAGATCAGCCCAAGGTTAACACCTGTCCAGACTTGCCCACCTGGTCAGCTCTGGACCATGGAGCAGAAGAGAGCTGGGGCGTAAACACCTGCCCCAACCTGAGTCAAACTCAGAAAAACCTCCTTGCTGCAAAGGTTGGATTTCTTTCTGGGCTCAATGCCCAGATGAAGAAGCTGCACAGAATTACGTTATATGTGGCAACCCTCCATGCAGCTATGAACTTCGGGCTTGCTGATCAACTGCAGCATTTTTTAAAAAGTCAATAAAAAGGTTCACACTTAGCAACACTACTAGAGGAATAAATTTAGGCAGCAGCAGAGGGAAAAACAAGTTATTACATATCAAACCAGAGAAGATGAGCTCAGTGAAGCAGCTTCATTGTTTGGAAGGGAAAATACAGTGAGTCACACTTCAAAATTTCAAGTGTTCTCAATACAGTCTCTCACAAGACTGAAAAGTACTTTCAAGACTTAGAAAGAGAGTGCAGGCTCTATGATTCAAACATCCCACCTGCATATAATAGTTTTGATTACTGGACTTCAGTCACATTATTAACAGGGTCCCCATTTTTAATAAATCTGTGTTTCCACATGAAGCTGCCTTGAAGTTTTTCATTTCATACTGGTTGGCATATTTGCATCTTCTAGAAGCTGGAGAAATTATTACCACATATGTGTAACACTGACAACTTCTGTCCTCACCAGTCACCCTCCCATCTCACCCACCATGCTCCTTGTCCTCTTCCCACCCTACACTGGGAGACAGAGAAAACGAAAAACCTGCCTAAGAATTCATCTCCAAGCAGAGGGACTTTCTAACCAAGTGGAAATACATGCAACATTGCTTTCTGAAAGGCCATAATAGCCTGAAGTACTTTTATTCACAGGACAGCCCTTTCTAGTCCACATGTCTGTCTTGCATGTCAGTGCAAGAACCCTCAAGAACACCTCCACCCCTTAAGGTCAACAGTGCTGAGGTCATGCCTCTGCAGAAGTCATCCCAGCATCTCATTCCCCTTTTTTCATTCAGGCAGACTGCCTGTCCCTTCCCACCCTCCCTTCCTTCCTCAGCAACCTCCTCCTCTCACCCACTGCCTTATCCAGGGACTTGCTTTCCGTATCAGTGCTTTTACAGTAGCACAGCAGGAACTGCTGCATCACATGCAGCTGAAGAGAGGCTGGAGTCTATGCTGTATGTTTTAGCCAGAAAGGACCAAAAGCATACCCTTCAGAACATAAATTAAAAAAAAAATTCTCTGTAATCATTCACCATTTAAGTATTGTTTTGACCTTACCAGCATAAAGCTTTAGCGTAAATCCTGTTGGCAACTGCTAAGAGTCCATGTTTGTAGAAAGTCAATACACATACTGCACATATTTTAAACCTCTTGGAATAAATTCTGCTTTATGTGACAACAGCTACACAATAACTTTCCAATAACTTTTCCAAGTGAGGACTATAATCTCATGCTTTTTTTTCCCCCCTGAAAAATGAGAACACCTTACATCAAAGCAGGGCAGTCATAGCAGCAGGATAACCCAAGGTACTACTCCATTCTGTAGGTGTAACAAAAGCAGTCATTAAAGAGAAACAAAACCACTTTCATTTAAAATCAAGTTCAACCACCCTACTGCTTAGTACTGACTAATAAAATTAATTAATGTAGTCATTTACTATCAACAGTGTTTTGTTTGTTTTTTATCTTTTGGGGTTTTTTTGCAATTCCACCTGTGGAATATTAAACACACTGTGACCCCAGCATTGTATTCCTTTTGCATTTTTACCTGATTTAGCTTAATTTAAGTAGGACAAAGGAGGTGTCAAGGCAGGGACCCTTTCCCAGATAACTGACCTCTTTACATACCACAGACCTCTGCAAGGTGCTTCCCTTTGCTGTGTATGGGTCTGACTACAGTGTCCGACCTTAAACACATAAACTATTTGCCCTCAAGCACTCCTGTAGGTCAGGGAGGTGGGTGCAGGGCTCCCATGGCAGCTGTGGAGCTGGAATAGAGGCAACACCACTTATCAAAGGTCCAGAAGCAGGAGAGGGTGTAGCACAAGGAAACAACCCTCACCCTGAGCTTGGATCCTCACCTCAGACCTGAAGTCTGGTCACAGGCTCTAGCAGAAAGGCTTTTTAGTAGAAAAGAAAGAAGGAAAAAAAAAAACAAAACAGAACAAAAGCACAAAAACAGAATAGTTCAACTCTTAACAAAAAATAAGGACTTCAGGGCTCTCAAGCTCATGAGCAAAGCACTCAGTAGCTGCACTGTCCCACCTCAGCTGGATTTGCTGGGCTGGGGGGTTCTGGCTTTTAAGAGCCAGCTCTGAAAGTGCTGGCTGGGGACACAGCTATGCAGGGGATGTCCATTTGTGTGTCACACTCCTTTTACCCTAATTCTTTGTCTAAGCGTTGACACCAGGAGGTGCAAAAGGGAGGGAATTGCTTCCCCAGTGCCAGCTGCCTTCCTGGGTGCCCTGGCAGGGGCTATTTTCACGAGCCCATCTTCATAACTCCAGCAGGGGTGACACTGAAAGCTCACCCGAAGTTTGTCAGGCAACTGCTGGCAGCAGCACCCTGCTTCCATCGGGGAGGCCATCCTCCAAAGCTCCTACTTCTTCATTTACAGAGAGGGCAGGAAAGCACCATTCCAAGACAAAAGGAGCGGCAGGATGGGAGGAACCTGAGCCCAGAGGCACGGCAGGGTGGGCCGGCAGGGATGCTGCCCAAGTCACCTCACAAGCTCCGTGTTTTCTGCTCCTTCCCAGCCCTGCAAATTTTGACACACGCACACAAACACGACCCCCACCTCAGTCACCCCACTGCCCAAATGTGCTTCTTTCCCTTCAGTAAATTGAGCCTCTAATAGCAGACATTTCAACTTTAGGAGAAATTCTTCAGGCAGCTATGTTGCCTGCACAGTGAAACCATCCAGATCCCATTCAAATCCAAAGGAAGGGATCATGTGGATGGACTTCAATCAGTTGCACTGGAGAGGCAGGATGCTTTCTCTTCAGCCAGAAGGGGTGGCATTCACCAGAACTGCCTGCAGGATTCTTTTTCATTACACAACATCTACAAGTTGGAAGGAGGCTGTATTTGTTGAGGGATGGATTTAACAGAGTCACAATCAGCAGGCAAATTAAGGGGGAAAAAAGAAAAGTGATATTTCATCTCCCAGTGCAGTGTTCTCCAAATTGTTTTAACCGTGTACTTCTATCACTAAAAACTCTTTAGTGTGCACCCTGGTATGTGGGTATTTTTTATTTATAAATTATGTGTATATATTACTGAAGTCCTAATATCTTCTTCTTGCCGCCCAATGCATTGTCCAGTGCATGCACCTTGCTTTGGGGATGGTCGTGCCACATAATATGGTGACAGAAGTAGGATTCATATCAACAACTAGCAGACAATTACTGAAATGCAAGCACCCAGTCTGATGCCAGCTTAGGAAATTTACAGACAAATGATGAAGTTAGGAAATTAAGACTAGAGCAGGGTAGCAGGAGGTTGGGCCTTTTTGCATGCCTTCTATAACCTTTTCTACTTCACCTAGTCTTCTCCCAAATGCTTATCCTAGGAAAGTTGTCCCCACACAGCCCCTCCACAGCCTGCTCTCCTTGGTGGGGACCAAAATAAGGATCACATCAAGTTCTACCCACCTGCAGCTACACCTCCTCCGAGAGCCACCACTAGCAAAAATGCTGTTTGCAGGTTCTGCTGGGACAAGGTTAGTCACAAAATTTAAAGGTATATGAACATATATGAACAGCCAGAAGGCAAGTGTATTTGTTCACACATCAAGATTGCAGTAGTTGAAAAGCTGTTACTTGGTTAAACTAGGATAACCATTCTTGTTTGGATTTGTTAGGTTTAACTTGATGATCCCTTGCACAATACACCACTAATTTAAGAGGGATTACAGATGCAACAAATGCCATCTGTCCCCTGGTATCAGCCCATCATGCAGTCTTTTATGCCACTATCACCATCAGATACCCCAGGGCAACTTTCAGGTAGCATGAATCTCAGCAAAGAAAAAGAAAATAAAAAGAAACATAACCAAAAGAAAAAAAGCACAAGGCCTCTTTGGAGTAATAGGGTGTTGTCTTTCTCAGAAATTTTTTCCCTTAAAAGTAATTTTTAAAGCCTCTCCAGGCACACACCCTTCATGAAAGAACGTGAAGAAGGAGCATTCACACGGATCCTAGAAACTATCTAAATATGGACCCCCCCCCACGACCCTAAATGGGTCCCAGGACCCCAGACCCCCCCAAATGGGACACCAGATGCCCCTAGAATCCCCAAATCCCCCCCAATACCTCCAAATCCCCCCCCCCCCCAAGACCCCCATTGAGACCCCAGGCCCCCTGAGTCACCCCAAAATGAGACCCCAGACCTCTCCAGGACCCCAATAATCCCTTCAAAATGGGACCCTGGACCCCTCCATGACCCTAAAGGAGACCCCAGATCCCCCCATCCCTCCCGAGACCCCCAAATTCCCCCCAGGACACCCCATTTAGGGTCGTGGGGGGGTCCAGGGTCCCATTTTGGGGGGGCTCTGGGGGTCCTGGAGGGGTCTGGGGTCCCATAGGGTGGGTCTGGGGTCAAATTTTGGAGGGACTTAGGGGGTCTGTGGTCTCAATGGGGGCCCTGGGGGCAGATTTGGGGTCCCTGGGGTGGATGTGGGGGTCCTGGAGGGGGGGTTGGGGATTCTAGGGGGGTCTGGTATTATGGATATAAGTGATCATGTTCAGATAAAGAATCACTCTCAGTGTGTACCCTTAACAGGCAGTTAAAAACTGAGGTCTAAAGTCAGTACTAATTTGCAATGTTTTTTTGGTACATCATTCATGCTTCCTCTGACAACAGGCATTCCCATTTCTACTTCCATTTACTTCTAACTCCTATAAAAATAGTAAGTCATGAAGTTCATTAGTACATCAAGTATTCAGCATATAAATAATATTAGTATTAACATCATGCCTGAGGTAAGGTAGAGGTGACCTATTATTCATGTGAAAAATAGGGCAGTTTTCACATTCATGTGAAAAAGATAAAGGGCAGTACCAAAACACACATTAGAATTATATGTTTGGTTTTTTCCTTAATTTATTCTCTTACGGTAAGTTACACATTTATAATGATAGGAATAGATGAGGAAAACATAACCCCTCAAAGGAAATGGGCTTTAACACAGGACTTCCATAAACACTCAAAATTTATGAAGAAATCATTTGAAAACATTGCTGCTATACAGCTCAAAAAGACCTGAGGTGCTTCTTTCAAAGTAAATGTCACCACTCTTATCTCAAGATAAGATTTAGCAGAAGAAACCGAAATTCCTGCATGTTGCCTAACAAAAAGTAAACACCAATTCTGTGCACTACAGTAACAGAAAGAAGTTACAAATTTTACTTCCTTGCTTTCTAACTAACACTGAGCTGCAAGGATCCCAAGTTATTTTGAACACAGCCCATAGAAGATTTCATTCAGGACAGCACAGAAATGCTAGTACAAATAATATATATATATATTTTTTTACCACCATTTTTAGATCAAAGAAATGCCTATGACATATAATTATGAAGAGAGTACCAAATTAATTTTTTAAAAGTTATTTTGCTCATCTAGCAGACACATTTTTTGGTAGCTCTGATCTGCTACTGAAAAATAAGGCATCAGTCCAAAATAAAGAGTAAGCCTGGGGAAAAAAAAATATAGCTCTTTGAACAATACTCAAAAAATTTTCCACTCATTCTTTTGACAGAAAGAAAAAGAGGAAGAAAAGCATTGTCATCTGAAACCACACATGGAAAAACAATTTGAGTTCCCTTAAGTTAAGGGAGAAAAATAATGCAGAGGAAGTTTTTATTGAACACACAAAAACCCCAAGGACAAACCCACACTCATCAGGAAGCTCTGCTGTAGGTGCCCACCTCCCTGCAGCATCTCTGTATGCCCCATTCCCTGCCTTGTCCCAGGTACCCCCATGGCTGGGGAGGAGTTCCAGCTCTGCCATGCTGCAACCTATGAGCTGGGGAAACTGGGGGGAAAATGGAAGATTTTTGTCATCTTTCATTGCCATGAGACTGCAAACATAAAGCCAGGAAGAGACAGTGGATCAGACTGGGCTGATGAAACCCGCTACTTAATGCTGGTGTCTGCTACAACTAGAGATTTAAGGGATGCATTTTTTACTACATTTTGTTTATGTAGTAAACAAAGTATGTATGTATGTAAACAAAGTATGTATGTAAGAGCTTCAAAATACATGGGGTAGTCACAGAAATGTGAAAATGCACTTCCCATTTCAAATGCCTGAAATGAAAACAAAACGGATGAAAAAGACAATTCAGTAAAAGATGTGATTTGGGGCATGTACTCTTTATTTACTTCAAATCTTATTTCTCATACTGAGACTCTGGCTGCTCTTCTGAGTCACTTCAGGTTACTTAAATTTCTTGCAGTCACTGCATCTGTGAAGTGAATCAGATGGGATTTGCAGAAGACCATGCCAGGAGCCTTCTGCCCCCCATGCAGAAGCAAGTGCAGTCATGTTTTCCAAACAGGGCCACCCTGGGATGAGACACTGGCAGAAAGTGGAGACAGAGGCAGCAATGAGCAGGGACAGCCCGGGTAGAAAAGGCTGGTGCAGTAAGAGAGAAGTTTTGATGTCCAAGGGTGGGAGGGAGAGGAGATCAATTGCCAGCCACAGCCTGTAACGGGAAACAATGAAGTCCAACATCCCACCAAGTCCCATTATGTTCCAGAGTTATTAGTGGCTAGCAGTAAAAGCTTGAAAGAAAGCACAAGAATTCCAGTAAATGGATTCAAGGAGCCAGAAAAGATGATATACAACAGTATTATATGAAATATATTATGCAAAATGGGAATTCAGAAAGAAGGTTGGGAAATACATCTTGAATTCCTGCCGAAAGCAGTTCCAAAAATGGGACTCATAACCCAGTGCCTTCCTGGAACTACTACAGAAAAACATCTTTTAAATCATCCAGATTTAAATTCCCTTAAACTATGCTGTACCTAAAACTTGAAATTAAATCTGGTTTCCACAAAGAACGCCCA
Organism: Calypte anna; assembly: GCF_003957555.1. Taxonomy (NCBI): domain Eukaryota; kingdom Metazoa; phylum Chordata; class Aves; order Apodiformes; family Trochilidae; genus Calypte; species Calypte anna. The sequence continues at coordinate 138,049,287 of NC_044244.1, read as the reverse complement.
AAGTTCCTTTCAATTCGGGTTTCTCCATGTCCTAACTTTCAGCCTATAGATGCCAAAAGATGCTAAAAAAAATAAAATAAATCATCCCAAATCATCCCTCAGCTTTAATCACCAGTGCCAGGAACTGTGGAACAGCAATTAGATACTGCAAGTAAGAGGCAAAAGAAAGACAAATGAAGATAAAATTTTCGTTGTGGTCAGATCAGCCACAGGATTTCCAGCTGAATTCCTTTCAGCTATGGAGATCTTTCTTAAGATGTTATTTGTACTTGGGTAAAACACAATAGAAATTATTATTTAAAAAAAAAAATAATTAAGGAATTTGTAAAGGCCAACTATGACAAATAGCACATACCTACTTGGATGGTGGGATGTGACTGCAGGCACTGTTGTACACTACTGTTGCCCTCCAAACAGGAACTGGAGGAAAAAAACTGTATTTTGGGGTTCAGAGCAACAACCTCAGCTCAGGGGAGCATCCTGACTGCTTTATTGTCAGGCCAACATTAACGTCTGCTTACGCTGCTCAAATGCACCTTCCCAAATACAGAATAATCAGTCCAATCAACCTGTAACTGAGGGTATAAAAACACAGGGTTTGTACAACAGATACCACTAAGGATCAACAAAGACTGTGTTTCCCTCCTAAGAAAGGAGGTGGATGACAGTTCAAGAGCACCTCATTGCCTGTGTTCTTAGGAGCAAGACATCTGGCAAAGCAAAGGCTTCCTTTTTATGCTGCTTGTGCTAGCTTGCTTTTAAGCTGTCTTACTCCCAAACAACAACAAAAAATCTGTACACCATTCCAGACCTGCTCTCTGAGATTGCAAGCTGCAATCTCCTTGAAATCACAGTCCAGAGACACAGTTTATATGCACAGACCATTTCACAGCTTCTCAGGTGGTATCACAAATAACACTGGCAGGTGATCTCTCCTGGTATAAAAGCTACTAACATGAAGTTATCACCAGTCTCCCCACAGCTGGCATAAACTCTGCTGTGTGCTCCACTCAAAAAAACAGACTCAAAATTACAGACTGTGCTTGACCACATCTGTCCCACCAAACAGCATCATACCTGGGGGTAAGCCCAGTGCTAAGCTGCTCTTATCTTATACAGAATGAGTGTCCCTGAACATCACCAGGAATTTTTTCTTTTAGAAACTGGGATAGGAATGAAAGTTGCTTACAGCATAAATGAAATCTGACAGTTCTGTTAACTGGAACAAAACATATCTAAAAATGTTAACCTGTGCTCTTATGACAGCACATCAAATGTCACACAAAGGCCACACACAGCATGGCCTAGCAATTTAGAAGTCTGGATTCCCACCTGGATGACCCATCAGAGGACATCACCATTATATGCCTCCCTCAGAAAAAAAGATATAGAGGGCAGATGAACTATATGTTTGATTCTAGGCATTTTTTCCTATTACTGGGCAAAGGCCAAGTTTTTGGACCTCTCAAGTGGACACCACTTTTTGCAGCCAGTCATCTTTCATTCTTTAGAAGAGCTTGAAGAGAGGCTGACCAAGATGTAGCCTCCTTCCAGAAAGCCCCGAGGAGTTCCTGGATTTCCACCCAACCCTCTGATCAGTGACGCAGGTGAAACACCAACCACCATATGGACTCTAAGCTGCTCAAGCCACTTCTCAGATCTTTTCCTCCTCTTTTCCCACAGTTAAACCTTGCTGCTGCCACCATACTTGCCAGGCTGGACCACAAGAGCAGCCCTGGACCCACTACTGCAGGACCCCAAGCTGCGAGCAGAGACGAGGAACAAAGTGAGGCATTTCACTGCTCTGCTCCTGCTGAAGATTGTACGGCCACCAAACAGACTTGGGGGATGAAGACCTTTCTAAAAATGCCCCTGCAGCAGAGACACCCCCCTCATTTTGTTGCCTTTTAGCAATTCTTGTTATCAAAATGCTCCCCCCTCTCCCACTCCCTCACCTTTGGGGATGCTACTGTGGGAATACTGCAATGTAACAAAAGCAGTCCAAGCATCCGTTTAATAACCACATTTGGTTGCCACTGTTGCTGCCAGAGCAGCAAATCTTCTGTTCTCACATTGTCTCACAAGTATCCTCTTCGGAAGTTGGGTTTTCCACATGTATTTATAATGGAGATACTAACAGACAGCTCTGAGCAGCCTTCTCTGATGGTCAGCATTCAGCAGATATCACCAGCATAAATTAATTAGGAACACAAACACAATGCAACACACATGTAGATTATGGTTTCAGCAACTTAATGGATAAATCATTACAGTTGTCCAGAATCAAATCTGGTTCACTAAGGAATGGGGGATGATGTCAAATTAACAGAACTCCAGTTTTTACCATTAAATCTCAGTGTGCTGCTCTTAATGGAATTGAAAAGCACTGATATAATGCCAAGTAGGAAGAAGAAACCTTCAGCAAGCATACAAATAGACCAGGCACCTTGGAAACCACAGCTACTTAGACAATATAAGCATTATCTTCACCTTCCTTAATTATTTGCCCTCTTCAGCACTGAAGTGCCCTGCTACAGGGCTTTCAGAGCTCTGCTTCTTATAGGAATGCACCGTAAATGATTAAAATCCTCTTGGCCGAGCTGATGTATAAATGCCATCTTCTCTTTTGAGGTTTTATTCACATCCATCATTCATTAAGCAGTGAAACAAGGTGCAGCACCTCTCTCCTGCCTTCCCTTTCTTGAAGGAGAGTCCTGAGCATCAAAACCTTCCTGCAAAATGTCACCAGTCCATGGAGATCACCTGGATCTTACCTCAGCCCTGAGAGGCACCACCAGGTCCCCTCAGCTCGCAGGCAGGTCATCAGGATCCCTACAGCCTGGAAATGGGCTCCAAACCCAACCCACTCCAACCCACTTGCAGTAACTCCCCCACCAACACAAACCTCTGCTCCCTTGAACAAATGCAACGCACTCCCTGTAAAATTCACTCCCCAGAGCTCATCCCGGGATCCACGAAGGCTCCCTATGGATGGGCACTTCCTTCTTGCTTACAAGAACAAGCTTTAACATCCATAACATCCGTAACAGCTTTGTTTGCAGTGAAGCTGGAAGAACGAGGTGCTGGCCACCAGCCAAGTGACTACCGGGTTAAAAAAAGCAAATTAAACTGTATCAGTTAGCACTACCCTGGATTACTACACAAAACTTTTTAACTCTCCTCTGCATAGGACTGAACCCAAATTGTCATTTGGGTGCCACCTCCTGAGGCAGCAGACCTGCTCTGACTCGCTTTTCGTAGCCTGCAGGTCTGGACTTTCTTTTTCTTCCTCACATTTGCATGACCGTTTGCCAAACTATGCAAACCCAATTATGGCAATGAAAGGGCGTTGCCAAGGTCTGTTGAAAATAAAATTATACGGCAATATAGCACAACAGCCACTTTTTAATTAAATTCGGGTCTTTTGCATTAAAAAAAAAGAAAAAAAAAAACCAATCCCAAAACACCCCAACCCAAAGCTGAAGCAGCTTTGTTTTCTGGGTATAAGTGTGACAAAAATGATACAAAATGTACTGGTGCCAGATGTAAAATCCAATCTACAACACCTTCAACTGAAGGGATGTGGCATGGAGCAGGCATGTTGTACCCACTTATCTAAGGAGCAGCTGCTCTTCTTTAGATGCAAGAAAGAACAGATTAGGAAAATAACTTCTAAGCTGAAATAACTGTTATGAGATTGACCTTTCTGTACCATTTGGACAAAACTAACTCAAAACTGCACTAGGTTTCATGTCTACATCTAAAACACAGAAGCAAGCTTTCAAAACCTACAGAATATTTTCCAAGTATTAGCGGGTGTTTTGATTCATTTGGCCATTGATGCTCCACTTGAGGACCCTTGAGTCTAAACCAAGTCCCACTAAACAGAACAATGGTATTTCAACTGACTTTGAGGAGAATTAGGAAAACTTGTAATCCACCAGCACCAAATCAGTTAATTGCCCTAGCTTCTGGCATTTATATGTTATTAGAAATGTTAAACAAGTGATCAAAAATATGGCTTGAGGTATTTGTGTTCCTAATGACATGCCAAAACAACCAAGTATTACCCTGAATTGGTGCAGAATTTTCTATTTACATGCATGCAATCTTCTGAAATTATCACAGAGCTCCAGTAATATTTTTTTTAAGTTAATGATATACTCTCTGCAAATTTTAATGGAATTTGATTCTCAGTAAGGGAAAATCAACTGTATTGCTGATGGTTAATCATTTCAACCTTTATTATAGGAGCTGGCAAAAAGAAAAAAGATAAATCAAGACAACTGTTTTACTGTTTTTAAATGAAGCTCCTTTTTTTTTTTTTTTTTTTTTTTTTTGGGGAGTTTATTTTCTCCATTAGAAGTTCTGTTCCTGTCTAAGCTACAAAACTCTCCCCTGATTGAAAACCTATTACCACAACAACAGCAACAGTCAGAGGGGTATCACAGCAAAATTGCAGGGCTTGGTCACAGATAGTTTTGTACCAGGACACACTGATACCCATTCCCAACAATCATGCCCCAAATCTTAAAGATATAGGAGTAAGGTAAGACAAAAGTGACATTTTTAGGGTTAAAGAGAAATAAAAATCATTGGGGGTGGTAAATGGTCTCAAAACCTGTTCCTCAGATATTTTCGTATCATTGTCAAGCAGCAAAAAAGGAAGCAGCCCCCACAACTTACAGTATCTTTGCAAAAGCTGCTCTAGTTAAAAAAAAAAAAAAACCAGCACTAAATGCAGCTTGTGGTACACCTCATTTCTCTCTTGACATGGAAATACAGAAAAATCCTTTTTCAATCACATTCCTGCAATTTTGAGAGGTGAACACATTTTTTCCCTGTAGAAGACACTTCTGTATTCTAAGAAAACACTTGTGTATTTCTGAGAAAAAAAAAAATGGGGCAATTTAATTCATCCTCCCAGGACTGCTGGCCTCACTTCCCTAAAGACAGAACCAAAGGGGTGATGCCAATAGTGTTTCTGCACAAAGCTCAAGAAAATCAAGCAGTAGGACATTGGCCAGCTAGCTAAAAATGACCTCAGTGTGGCTCTTCATAATTAATGAATAGGCAAACAATTCCTGACATCAGCTGCAGTTTCCTCTCTTCTTCCCCCCCCATACACAAGTTACTAGTGCAATAATTCATAGTGTGGCCTGGTGCTATGGAGGAAAAGGAAGAGAAAGCCACTTCTGTGGGTCAGGTTGATGAAGCAGGGAAGATGTTCTCTGTAAAAGCACACAGCTGTTATCACAGAAAACGGGTATTTACAGAAGGATACACCAGAACTATTAGAACATTAAACATCCTAGCATGCCACAATAAGGTAAGGCATGCTGATAAGCTAAACTAGAAAAAAAATAATTCTCCCAGTGTCAAGAGAAGACAGGAGAGGTGGCATCAGCACCTGGTGACGTTGCCAGGAGGGTTCCCCCACCCACAGCACCATGCAGGTTGCCAGCTGCTGCCTTGTGTAAGACATCCCCAGATGGTGCCACAGTTTCTCCCTGCTCCTTTCCTACTGATACGGAGCAAATTTTGCATTTCCATGCATGAAGCCCATGGGGATAGGCCTGGCTGGAGGGTCTGGAGATCCCAGCTCTCAGCTTCTCTTCAGGTATGGGCAGCAGCATCCTGGTGAGGGTCAGCTGCAACTTTCCAGTATCCAGGGAAAAAAATACCAGCAGTGACAACTTGTGAAGGCAACAGGCAGAACCACACGGCTTTCCACAGTGCTTCTGATGCTGTACTATCATCTACTGAGGTTTTAAAATGTTAGCAATTCTTCTTCATACAGTTCTTGCTTCAGAAGGAAGACTTCAGGAGAGGCATCCTGTATTTTTCTATATACCTGACCAGGCAATTGCTAGTAATATTTTGTAGACAACTTCCTATTGCCACACGTGCTTTTCTACAATGAACAGAGTAATGGAATAAGCTATGGCAGAATCACTTAGGAAAAAAAAAACAACCCCACAACAAATATCTACATTTTTTCCTGCCAACCTGTTTGGCTGGTTTAAATGTTTCACATGCCACAACATAGGTATCTCTCAAGAAAGCTTATAAAGAGAATACAGTAGTACAGATGCAGTTTAACAGCTGTGTGAGCCACGGACAATGAGAGTGAACCCAAGTCCTCTTACTGGGTATGAGTGATGTGCCAGCTCCAGGGACTTGAGTTCTTGGCTCCAGGGAAACAAAAATTTAAACTTGTAATTCGACCTGAGTTAACTCAGCAATTTAACTTAAGTGCTTTGTGTGATCAGGACCATATTGTCTCCAGACTAAATAAATTCCTCCAATTATTTTTAGATATATCCTAACGGTTATGAATTTCTGAAAAAACAAGTGTGTCCTTTCTGTAGATTTTTCATGTTCACCTTAAAAGAAGAATATTTGAGATAAATATTATAAGCTCATTGTCTTCCCTTTTTGCTAATATAAGGAAAAATGGAAAGTTTTCAGTGAATGCAGTTCTGTTAACAACCTTTGAACTCGGGCACTAATGAAACTTCACAACACAATCTGAACATTACAAGTGGATGGCACAGACACTTTTGGGGGGCTTTTTAAACTATATCAACACGAACTTGTGATGAACTTAAACATTTCCGTAGAAGGGGAACAATGTATTTTTAGCATGATGAACTAAGAACTTGCCTTCTATTTCAGGTAGACCCTGGCTCTTTTTTCATCCCTAGGACCAGCTACAAGGACACTATTATTTAAACCATGAACACAGAGTGGATCACTTAGTTTGATGGGAAAACTTTCCATCTGGAACTAAGGACCTGCACATTATGCACACACTTCCATGAAGTGATTAATGATGTGTTAGAAAATCTGGACTCAGCAGTTTTTCATTACATTCTTCCCACACTGTGGCAGAGAGAACTGGTAAATATCTGTAATGCAAACCAAACAAGAAGCACTATGCAACACAGGAGAGAAACATCCTCTGCTTAACATTAGTATCATCGACATGCTTTATGACTACAGGGGTGGGACACCAGAAAACAGTGGTGCTGTTTCAGTGCTGTGGTTCCTCCTGCAGCAGGATGGAGCCCTTCACCCCCTCACCCAAAATTCCTCCCAACACCACGGTGCCACCACCCAACTCACCCAAGTGATGGTTGTATTGGCTCTTCTGGGCATGCAGTGACTGACAACCCAACATCTCCCCCTTCATTTCCTTTCTGTGGACTCTGGTGCTCATTTTTGTTGTATGCATGGAAGTAACAGGGCTGCACATTTTAAACTGTGCTTTTATGGACTTCAGAGAAAATCCATTATGTCAATCAAACCACTACACAGCTACTCAGCCACATGGTATCAAAATCCAGCAGGTAATACTAAACCAGTTTTACCTCAAATGTTGCAAAATGCTTATATTCTAAATCTGCCTGCCTTGGGAATCTGTCCAAGCTGAAACTGAACTGAAAAGACACAGATACCATGCAACAGCATCAAACTCCTTGAATGTCTTTCTTAAATACCGGTTCACAAAGCCATCTGTAAATTAATAAATATCCCAAGGTGAACAGGAAGCTTTCTCATGAAACCTGAGCAATAACACACTATTGTTCCTGGATCCTCTGCCATTTTATCATGTTCTATTAATCTTCCCAGGTGTTATGTCAAGGATCTTCTTAACTGTACTGTTTACCCATCTCTGCAAGGTAATAATAAAAATATTGATTTTCACATTTGTGACTCAGATTCTACATAAGAAATCCAAATTATTGCCCCTTGCAGTATATCAGCTGAGCAATTGCAAGCACAAAAGACCTTCACCCACATCAAAATGAAGCAGTGCCATTAATACATGACACTTAAAATAGCATTTATTTTCTCTGTACTTTTCAAAACAAAGCCCTGTTCCAGCAGTGGATTTAATGAAGTCTGAGTCTGAAGAGCAGTGTCTGTGGAGTTTGCCTCGGATGTGAGCCAACACCAAGGAACATTCTGCCTTCCCCTGAGAACAGTGCTGGGATCTGTACTGACCCAGCCAGAACCCTTCACAAGGGACACCACCATCACTGTTGAAAACCCTCAGACCTTGTCCAGGTCCCACTGAGAAGGTCAGGAACACCGTTCCTATCCTACAGGAAAGAAAACAGAGCTTTTAGTCTCAGACAAAGATTGGATACTCTGACCTTTGGGATTACCAGCAGTTTCTTATTTCCCCCCCCCAGTTTCACCTGATTACAAAGCTATAGCACAACTCATCTCCCAGCCACACTCCGAAGTTAAACCCAGCCTAGGAACAGATGGCTTCATGTCACCACCTGAAGACATCCAGCTCCCAGCATGGCATAGAGAAAGGTTAAATGATGCAATTTGATGAGGGACGTCATTCTGGATGCCTGAGGGAGAAGGGGAGCCTTTTCACGTTGAAAAAAAAGAGAAATTGTAACTGCTGTAGATTTCAACAGAGAGGAATTCATCCCAGGGCTACATGCCCATCAGTTTCCCCCAGAGACTGTCCTGGCTCTATAGGTATCTTTTTTTTTATTTTTTTTTTTTAATGTGAACCTGAAAGAGTTCTTCAGTGTCTGAATGAGCAGGAAATCAGCCAAAAGAATGAGCCCAAACAGCCTTTATATTATTGCAAGCACTTAACAATAAGCTTCTGTTCTTTGATATAATTATAGGAATCACACTTCTTTGACGCATGATGGCAAACGGGCAAGCTGAAGGGGCAAAAGGAGGTAGATTTTTTTCCGGGAGATAAGTACTTCTGTAAATAACACCTACCCTGAGGACCATATTTATAAAACTGTTTCAGCAAGCAAGACTTTTGAAAGTCCACTGTAATCTACTGATGAGAAAAGATCAAAGAAACTAACAGGAAGGCCAGGATGCAATCAAAATATTTGATCAGTGAGAGGTTCCTTATCCGAATCATAAACTCCAGGGTGTTTCAGTGGGAGCTGGAAGAGGAGAAGCTGCTGTGAACACCCAGAAGCAGATGGAGCCCTTTGAGGGGAGCTTCCCCTTATGCCCTGCTGACATCCCCCTCAACCCTCCCTGCCATTTGCAGTGCAGCTATGTGAAACAACCAAGGGTGGAAATTTAATTTGTTCTCCCAAACCCTACCACCTCCCCCACCAAAGTTAAATATTTGGCCTTTGGTTAAACAAAATGGATTTTTTTTTTTTCCTTTTAAAATCAAGTCTCACGATCCCCGTGTGACCCTGGTGGGAAGACAGTGGGAGGAAGGAGACCCCACTGCAGTCCCAGAGCACTGTCAGAGCCCATTGAGCATCAGCTCACTGAAGAGTAGAGATGGTTATAATGAGATTTTAATAACTTCCTTTTCCTTTTTTTCTTTAAAGAACAAGAAAAGAACTACTGAGAGTTTCCTCCTCACACCTTTGTTTTTAAAAAAACATACTTGACAAACATTAAGGATCTACATATTTGGATGCAACTCATATTAAACAACCACTTTGGTGGTTTAATTTTTGAAAGAAATAGCAAATAAATTCTCACTTTCTCTAAAGCCTTTACGTTTACTTGTTAGTGTACTCCCTCGATTATTTGCACATTTTCCTAGGCTTTTCTGACAGCAATATATAGATATCCTTGTAACCAGAGAAGTATGGGAAACTCTGTAAACATCTGACTGAGTACAAACACTTAAAGCTCAGATGCTCTAATAAAAAACAAGAACTTCTATGAAACAAACATTTCCAGATGGTTTAACATAATTTTATACATAGAAGGAGAGATTTATATAAGATGTGACTCAGGCATTGAAAGCCAAAAGAATGTTCTCATTTCCTGAAGCTGGCTAACAAAAAAAAAAAAAAAAAAAGGAAAAAATGTGAATGAAGGAACAAAGATTTCAGAAGTCAGCTTTTCTTTTTAACAGCAGCAGCTTTAAAATGATTGCTTTTAATTCCCTTCTCATGTAGTCAGACTATTGCCTCTCTCTTGCAATTGCATATACTTACATAAAGAAAAAGCATATATCTTTGTGGGATGCTTCAAGAACCAGAAATGTGGCATTCAAGAGGTTTCTGCCCTTCTCCTTTCAGCCCTAGTGAAGCTCACCAGCAGCTCCCACCAAACCCCCAAGCAGCTTGCCTTGTCTTTGAGTACAGCACTTGAGAAACCCAAGCAAGCAGCCACGTGTGCAGGGTCTGACCCTCAGTTATGTCTCTGTACAGTGGGACTCTGCCCACAAGACTTCATGGGCACAACTCTTGCCCCATTTTTTTCCCCTCAAGTGGGTCTGAACAGCACCCAGTTCCTCTGAGACCTGAAAGCAAGGGGTGAAGCAAGGCCCTGGGCACCTTCAGATCATAAGGTCATCTCATGACAACAAGATTTAAACAGGTATCAAAGTGTCACTCTTCTCCGTGCCTTCTCCAACCATAACCTACATGTCACAGGGATGGCACACAGGATTTCCTTTCTTCACATCTCTGAAGGCAAACTTCTGCAAGCAAGTTAGTTCTGTGATAGCTACAAGAAACTCATGGCTGAGGGTGGTTCCCCTTCAGGCAGGGCTGTAAGAGGAAACGAGCTGCAGAAAGAACATACTCAAACATGCTTTCAACAGCAGCAAGCAAAATTACCCAGGCAATCCTCCTTGAACAACTCACAGGCAAGCAATCCCTCTTTCAGTGCAACAGGGCATGGCCATGCCCTTCCTGACATCAGCAAACACTTCTCCCTCTTTCTTTAGATCCAAACACCTCACTGCAGGACTTAGCACTGCTCTCCGAGGCCACAGCTACACAGTCTAGTCCCAAATCCACTCGTGTGCCAAAATGGGTATTTCTACCTTTCCCACATCCCTTCCCCTCCCAACAATCACCATCACTCACACCGTCAAAGGGATTGATTCAGATTATCACAAATGCTGTATGTCTAACAATTCCACTTGCCATGGGTTTTCAGCTGGCTCAGCTTCCTGGTGCCAGTAGGAGAGATATGGGGCAGGAGCGTGCAGGTCACCCTGGTCAGCTGCAGCACAACCATAGCCTTTATTAAAATGTCTCTGTAACTGCTGCCTGCAGGAAAAGCAGCTGCCTTGGCACAGCCCAGAGATGCTGTGTTCTGCTTTGTGACACTGGCCAGAGCAGGGTCTAGGAGATGATAACCGCTGGGTGAAGCTCAGCCCACTTACCACCAGACCCTGGCAAAAAAAAAAAAAAAATTACTTACTCTGGCACAAACATTGGTCTTCCTGCCACAAAACACAAGCCAGGCCTGCTACCAGTGCAGTTCAGAAGCACACAGTGTTTATCTGCAAAGCTGCACACCAAAAATACACTCCTATCAGCAAGCGTTTCCTCACAACAGAGGATTTACCAAAACTGGAGGGTTCTGCAAGTGAAGGCTGCCTGTGCTGATTCAGCCCTGTATCTGCAGGGGCTGCCTTCCCCTGACAGAGCTGGCTGCCTCCCATGCCAACCTGTATTTTTCATCCTCAAACCAGAGGTGGAACACATCAGGAGACATGGAAGGAGGACTCAGGGATGCTGTGGCTCTGACATCCAGTCCCTTGTCCTCAGTAACCCAAGCCAAGCCCCTGCAAAGAGTCCTTACAAAGCATCAAAGACCCCTTTGCCCCTCCTAGGGCAAATTTGAAACTATTTCTCTGAGGTTTTCTCTCCCCACATCAATCCCACAGCTGTTACACATAAGCCTGGGGTCTGGACATGAGCCACCCTGCCATGTTCTTGCCTCCCAAATATTTGCTGGCATTACTGCATTGCTTTGCTGTGGTCTTTTCCAGTGTCCCAAACTACACTGAAACAATATATTAATGCAGAGAACTCTTGTAATTTTGAGCTCAGCAGCATCCCCAAACTGCTCAGGCCACCCAGGAAACTTTAATGAAATCACTAAGTTGCCTTAGTTTCTCAGATTATCCACACCAACTCCCAATCCATGACGTCAGAAATAAACCCCAAAGTTTTAACTCTGCTGTTGTCATCAGTTTAGCTTTTACTCAATCAAAAGGCCATCCATCAATGTGTTCTCAGTTCTTCAAACTATTTAATGCAAGCAGTGATTGAAGCAACATTAAATGTGCCAGGTGACTTAGGATTCACTTCCTTATCTAATTCTGTATAAGTGGCTGATGGGTTTTTTTTAATGAGTTAAAAAGTAGTGAAAAAAAAGGATGAAGAGATCTGAATTCAAGAACTTCTGTTTTAAAATATAAGGAAAGGCAATCAGCATGAAAAATACAGAGCATAAAACCTCATCCTGGGTGCAGGCCTTGTTGTAACAGTTATTTTTCACACACCCTAGGATACTCCAGACCCTGCCATTTTTGCACAGGAGTGTGGTTTCTTGATGCAAACAAGAGGTCCACCTTGCCCATAAACAGTTTTTCACAGGCCACACCATTAGCTTCTGTCTCATGGACCTCACCAATGGTCTCCAGGCACTGAGACAAATTCTTCAAACTGTTTCACATACAGGGCCACCAAGGTACACAAAACGAAACAAGGTAATTACAGTGTATTGCCTTCTTTCTTTCCCCTCCTGTCTTCTCAAAAAAACCACATGTATGCATTTTCATAAAGATTTGGACACGTCAGGAAGTGAAATACTTGAAATAATTGCAAAGGAGTGTCCTAATTTGAAGAAAAATATTAACCCCAGGGCACAGACCTCTGCTGTGTTTTCTCTGTCAAATTGAATTAGGACCTTCCCATCCCTCTTCCACCCTTTCTGCCCCAGCACCAGCCTCAATGATCACAAGCTGTAAGGGTGATGTGCACTATAACACATCGCTAGAACAACAAGGGCAGCAGATCACATATGTGGCTGTTTGATTCATCCTATAGACAATTTATACAAGGGAAGGCTTTGGCTATCAAAACTTGGCTGTCAGTTTGATTTTCCCTGTCATCATCATCAGCCATCATGGAAAATCCTGATGTAAATAATCTCCACACAAATAATCAAGCTGCTTTTAGCACAGCTAATAGTTAAAGCCTCCCTATATTGAAAAGTAATAAGAGACTGCATTATGCTACAGAGTAAAAAAAACCTTTAAACTGTGCTTTGGAATAGAACAAGAGCACAGATGAATCAGGATGTCTAACCTAACACACTTAGCAGGAAGCCACAATTGCAGGAGCTGAAAAGCCTGCCTTAAGTGCTTCAGTAACAAACATTTTATTGCACTTGAAAAAGAATTTGTTAACAATGCAAACCATCCTTCGTGTATTGTGGCCATTAATGGTTCCCCTGCAGTAACTGTATGGAGCCAGATCTAAAAAAAAAAGACCTGTGGGTTACAACTGAGATTTAACTGCAGTACCACATTTACCTTCTTACTTACAGAGTGAGTATATTTACTCTGTATCAGAGTATATAGACAGTACTATCAGGCAGTAACACTAAGTGCCTAGTTTTGAGCTTCTCAGACTACAGTGGACTAAGAGCTGTGAATCCTATGCTAATTTTTCAAATGTAATTATGCTTAAAATAAAGATGAGCTTGCTTTGTTCAGTATTTTACTGTATGCTGGCCTATATTTATTAGTACAAAAAAAAACTTTGTCTGTGCTAGGAAACTACAAAGATAATAATGGTTCAGAACTGCAAGCTGATGTTTTGCTGCCCACAAAACTGCAAGGACACTTTACAAAGCAAGCAGACATGTAGACAGCGAGCTACCAGTCCCAAGCAGCACACCCAGCAATCCTGAATGACAAGACACTACCCAGCATTGCCCCAGCTACAGGGAACACTGCACTCCCCTCCCAGCCCAAACCCCTGACTTCTGGGGCAGAGGCTGATGCTGAAAGCGAGACGGCTTTGCCTCCAGTAACAGGCGTTCAGGTTACAGCACCAGCCTTCGAGTTCCTTTCATTGCAAAACAAAAGCCACAGCAATGACTCGAGCTCAAAAAGTCTCCATGAAGTGGAGGGAAAAATAAAAAAATTAAAAAGAAAGAATAGCATTTCCTGGGACAAAAACAAATTGCATGTGCGTACCTGCTGCCCAGGAGTCTGCTGCCCTGCCATGCACTGAATGTGAAGAGAGACCTCAAGTTGTTGTTCCCTTTTTTGTTTTCTTCCCCAAACTGACGTTCTTTTAACTCCCTAAATCAGAGCAAAATGTCAAGATCCCAGATCCCTTGACAGCACCATATATTTTGTTAAAAAGTGGGTCTGGATGAAGAAATTGCATTTTTGTTGTCTTTTTTCCTCCCCCAAAGAATCAAAGCAAGACAATGCACCAATTGTTAATCTCCTCCCCCCATATTTTACCAGATGAAAACATATCTTACACAAACCTTGCTCTTTCAATTTATTTTTACACTAATGGACTGGAATCATCTACAGAAAACCCCCTTTGGCCAGAAGCCCCACAACTGTTTCTCACAAAGGAGCTGACCCACAGTCTCTCCCTCCCAGGCAAGAAGCACTCCCGGCCAGTATATCCCTCCAGCTGTGCTTCTGCAGGCATCAACTGCATAGCACCTTCACCTCCTTAACTCCAGTGTAGCCCAGTGTCCTAGATACAACAATTCACCTCAAAAAAAAATTGGGGAAAAAAGGCATGGAGGGGGACTGGACTATTTAAGCAAGGGGCCCCACATCCAGTTCTTGCTAGGCAAGCAGTTCATATTCAAAGCCTGTCAGCAGCAGGATGTCAGACTGACCCTCAGCCACAGCAGGATTTGCTCAGCTGGGAGACAGCGTGGCTTGTCCCCACTGCCAGGGAAGGATGCTCCAGCTGCTGGCCATACCCCAGGATGGGTGCTCTCCTGTCACCACTTCCCTGGATATGTTGGCAGAACGACCAGGTGTGCTTTGGGATGAAGAGGCTTCCTCCCAGACAGCGCTGAGTGAGGTGGGGTCCCACCAGAATGTTCTTCCTGCTTCACCTCAGCAAGTTTCTGCAAGTGTGTGCTTTCGCCTGACATTGTCCCAAAATTTCTCGCTGTGCAAGGGGTGCAGCCTTGATCATATCCTGGGAAGCGTGTAGCAGCAGGGCAGCTGGCCCGCTCCCTGACAACTTCAGCAGAACAGATGCCAAATATGCAATTGCTCTATTTACTCGGAGAGGCAGGCTCCACGCCGGAGACAAAGCACCTGTGCAGGGCTGCACAACAAGCAGATCCTCACAGTCACCAGAAACTGAGGCTCACAGTACAAATCCTGACAGCTCGGCCACTTCTGGCAGTGCAGGAAGAAACCTGACCTTGCAAGCACCCCATCACCCGCTAGGAAAGCAAACGGCGGCTGGCACAACTACGTTTAAAATAGTTACCTTAACACACGCAGACAACTGAATGTCGCTACCACGCTTTCCTCAACACGTGGCTGCCCCGCAGCTACAGCTGGTCAAGGCTGGAGAGATCCCAATGCCTTCCCTCCCTTGCTCGAGGGATACTGGGACGCCGAGCCCAGGAGCGGAGCTGGTTCTGCAGCCTCCCGGGCCGAACACCGGCACAGGGTGCTACCAGGATCGCCCCGAGGCGGCTTGGCTTCCCCGCTGCCACAGCTTTTCTCCAAAGGCGTGGTGCAGAGCCGGAGGAATTCGCGGTAGCAATCAGGCGCGGGAAAGATAAGGCGGTCTTTAGCCAGGCTGAAGAGTGAGCTCCAGCAGCCGTCCTGAACCTGCAGCCCAAGCCCAGCATAAAATCGCCCTTTTCCCTTCCCACAAGCCCAGGTTTTAGCATATTAGCGCAGCGCTTTTCAAGTGCTTTAATATGGGGACGTTTCTTCCCAAGAAGCAGCGACGGCGGGCGCGGCTTTGAAATGCCAGGCAATTAGTAGCATAGTTTTTGCTTTCCCTAACCCGCCCCCATTAACCCGTCCCTATTAACCCGTCCCTAAGGTACGACCACTCATTAATTATGGGATCTGCATAAAACTACACGAATCTCACCACATCAGTACTCGGGGTTGTTTAATACCACACCTTTAACACAATCGCCTCCTCCGGGGAAGGACACCTTTTTAACGCCAAGGGCATTAAACCACGTTCAAAACGCGTTACACCGGAGTTTTGCTTATTATTCCCAGTTTGCAGTTGACCAAGCCCCACAGGCCACCCCACCGCTCCCTGCATCATCGCAGCCCCGCAGGGATGCGCCGGGAGAAGGGAAAACTCCGCCGCACCCCCGGCTGCGGCCCCGGCTCTGCCCGCCCGCGCTCCCACCGGAGAGACGCGGAAAAGTTCCCGTACGAAGCGGAAACTTTCCGAAGCGATTGGAAGGCAAGGCTGCAAGCCCCCGGCCTCCTCGCCGGGACCCCGGCACCAGCCCGCCCAAGGGAATCCCCCCTCCCGTCCTTCAGCGTGTTTCCCACCCTCCGGGACCGCAGGGCTGACGCCGGTGCCCGGCGGAGCAGGAGGGCAACGCCTCCCCCGGGGGTACCGCTGGAGGGTCCAAGCAAGCGGGCAGCAGCCGGTGACAGCGGCCCGGCCGCGCCGCGCTCACACAAAGCACCGCCCTCGGCAGCCGCCCGCCGTGGGAGGCGGGAGGTGGGACGAGACGGGACGGGGCGGGCGGCCCCCGCGCTTCTCCTACCTGTTACAGGTCATCCCCGCCGCCGCCGCCACCCCCAGCATCCCGCCAGAGTCCGCTGCCTGTCCGGACCGCCCAGCTGCCCGCCCGCCGCCGCTGCCGACGGGAGGGGCCGGGCCGGGGCGGCCGTAATGGCGCTGGGCGGCCGCACCGCCACCACCCGCACCCGCCGCCGCCGCCAGGGGGCGCGCTCCCCACGCGCCGCCCGTGCCGCCGCCGGCCCCGGCGCCTTGAGCCGCAGGCGGGCCCCGCCCTCCCCCGCAACTCCCCCTTTCGCCCTCTCCGCCCGGGAGAGGCCCCCGGGTTGGCCCGGACGGTGCTGGGGTTCCCCAGATACTCTGCTCCCCCGGCCGGTAAAGGTCGGGAAGTCCCCGCCGAACGCTGGGGATAATTCAGTTGTTGTTTGTTTGTTTGTTTGTTTGTTTAGGGGGAGGTTTGTTGCGGGGAAAGTTTTGCTTCATTTCTTAGCAGAATCACAGGATGGTTGAGGTTGGCAGGAGCCTCTGGAGGTCACATCTTGGGCAGCCTTTCTGCTCAAGCACAGACACCATGAGCCAGTTGCCCAGGACCATGTTGGCATGGCTTTCAAATAGCTTCAAGGCTGGAGATTCCAGAACATCACTGGGCAACCTGTGCCAGTGGTCAGTCACCCTCACTGTAAAAAAAGTGTTTCCTGATGTCCAGAGGCAACCTCCTGTGTTTCAAGTTCTGTCCTCTGCCTCTGGCCCTGTCGCTGGGCACCACTGGAAAGAGCTTGGCTCTGTTCTATTTACACCCTCCCTTTTTGTAAGATCACAGAATCATAGAATTGGCTGGGTTGGAAGGGACCTCAGGGATCATCGAGTCCAACCCTTGATCCACCATTGCAGTTGCTAGACCATGGCACTGAGTGCCACATCCAGTCTCTAAATGTTTATATTACTTGGTAAAACCCCCCCTGAGCCTTTTCTGTTCCAGGCTGGAGAATCCCAGCTCTCTCAGCCTGTCTTTAGGAGACATGCTCCAGTCATGCAACATGCTTTAGGCCTCTTAGTGGCCATTTATTGGGCTCTCTCCAGCATGGCCATGTGTATTGTACTGGGGAGCCCAGACCTGGGCCCAGTTCCCCCCCACCCCGGCACCAGGGTAGTTGCACCTTTGATCAGCCCCACAGGCGATGGGCACACGGCTGGAGGAGCGGGCACAGTCGGAAAGCCTTGCAGGGTCCCTGCAGAGCCTCTGTTGCTGTTCTGTGCTGTTCTGGTTTGTTCTTTTCCAGGACAGAACGTCGCTGCTGAAGTGATTGCAAGTGTTTTAAATATTTCTTACATGTGGTTGCATAGCACAGCGGTGTTTCTGGCAAGAGAGCTGTTGCCTCGCCTTAAGGCATCAAATACTTCTAGGTGAGTGTTTGCCTGCAGCAAGATTCCATTTTTTAAATCAACGTTCTTTAAAAATTTGGGAGTATTAATTACATAGTCACGTGAGAAAAGGCCAGCACCTCGCTAAGGTTACCTTCAGCTACCTGCTTTAGAAAGTAAAGACAAACAAGTAACCTTCAACATGAGAGCTGCCAAACCTGAAGGCAGAGGCCACACTTCCCTTGGAGAGAAACAATCTCACTCCAAACCAGGCAAGTTTCAGAGACCTGCAGATGAATGAAAAGAGCAGTGTAGAACATGCAGGATTTATTAAGCAATCTGTATCACTGCCTGTTGCCATTCATAATATCTGAACAAGGAAGGGGCATGGTGAAATGAAAATGCAAATATTTGGCTGCCAGGATTAATGAGGTCTTTGCGGCTCCAAGACAATGTGTTCAAGGAATATGTGTAACCAGTGAAAATACAAGTGAACACACATCAGAAAGTAACTTGAACTACATGTATGTGGAGTACATCTACTTTGGTAACCATAAAGATGGGGAAAAGAATGTAAGCTTTCAAGAATACAATTAACAAAAGATTATTGATCATTACACCCCAAGCGTGGTTCTGAACAGAACCAGAACTATAAAAACACAGAGACATCAGAGTTGGCTTTTTGATTGTTTGTTTGCTCCTTGGCACAGTTCGGGTTTGCTTGCTAAGTTTAGGAATCCACATAGCAAAATTTTAGCATCACAGGGAATATGTTTCTGTACAAGTAGGGAAAGAAGAGGAAGAGGAAAAAGATGGCAAAAGATGGCATTGCCAGGAAAAGGAGAGGTAATCTCTCCACTTCTCAAATCTCTCCACTCTTCTCAGTGCTGGTGAGGTTACAACTGGGGTGCTGGGGCCAGGTCTGGGCTCCCCAATGCGATACACATGGCCATACTGGAGACAGCCCAATAAATGGCCACTAAGAGAATGTTGCACGACTGGAGCATGTCTGCTGGAAGTCCAGCCTGGAACAGAAAAGGCTCAGGGGGATTTTTACCAATGAATATAAACATCTTACAAAAAGGGAGGGTGTAAATAGAACAGAGCCAAGCTCTTTTCAGTGGTGCCCAGTGACAGGGCCAGAGGCAGGGGACAGAACTTGAAACACAGGAGGTTGCCTCTGGACATCAGGAAACACTTTTTTTACAGTGAGGGTGACTGACCACTGGCACAGGTTGCCCAGTGATGTTCTGGAATCTCCAGCCTTGAAGCTATTTGAAAGCCATGCCAACATGGTCCTGGGCAACTGGCTCATGGTGTCTGTGCTTGAGCAGAAAGGCTGCCCAAGATGTGACCTCCAGAGGCTCCTGCCAACCTCAACCATTCTGTGATTCTGCTAAGAATTCCCCTGCAACAAACCTCCCCCTAAACAAACAAACAAAAGCAACCAAAAAAACCACACACCCACAAAAACCCCCTAAAACCCCCACTCATTTTAATGAGTCTGTCAGCAGAGCTTCCTTATATCATCTAAATAAGTAAGTATTCATTTTGTGCCAGTAGAAGGTTATAGTACCCTTTTGTTCTTTTCTAATCAACTTTGGGCAGTCTGCCATTACTTGTAGGCAGCTTCATGAATGTCTTTAATTAACCTCAGTTTGTTTGCAAGGATTTGGGATCTCTCCCACTGCCCACTCTGGGGAGCTGTACCAGACACTTGCCCCTGGCTGCTGGGACCAGCCAAAGAGCAGCACCTCTGCCCAGCACAGCCTGGAACAGGGGAATGGTGGCTGAGCAGATGTGTAACTACCAGGGCAGCAAGCTCCAAAACAGTAAACTCTGGAAATAATTAACAGGCAGAGCTTGCCAGTGAGCACAGCCATTGCAGTCCTTCTTTTGGAGAGGGAACATTAATAGATTTAATGCCAAGTGAATTGCACTGCGTGCAGTTTTCCAGTGCTTTTAAAGATGACATTCCGAGAGCCTAGCTAGCAATATAATCTCAGAGTAGCCAAGGCATTCATACAGAACAGGAGAGCCTCCACCAAACATGTACATATGCCAAGACCTAAGTACTAGCAGCTTTTGGAAGTGCCATACCAAGAAAAGGCAGGAATTCAGTTTCACAGATTGTGTCCCTAGGCTCTGCATGCTTTGCAACAACTTTGTGCCTTGGCTTTGAAGTCTGATATAATTTTCTGTTGTGTCCTGCTGTACAACAGAAATAACAATTCTTAACTGCTATTAATTCTCAATTACACAGAGCATGCTGGCATTGTAATCAACTTGTACAATTCAGTCGAGAATACTAAGGCAAATAATTTAGTAGGATTCCCAAACACACACTGCAGACTCAAGAGAAAAATAAGGTCACTCTTTCCAGTCCAGTGTAATGAAAGGCTACAATAATTTCCTTCCTATGCAGTTTTTAAAGAATATGGCGATCTGCCTACTTCGTTCTGCTTGCAAATCCATCACAAAGTTAAATATTCTACTGCTATACTGCTAATGTATTTGGCATCAGGAGGGGAAGTGCCATTATCCTCAGCAGGCAAGCAAGGAAACACAGACAGAGAAATCGAAATTAAATCCACAAAGGAAGCATGTGGCAAAGCAGGTACTCTGGACTCTGTCTCCAGACCAGCACAATAATCACAAAATTAGCTTTTTTAATTTCTTCCTTCCATCTTTCCCTGCGCTTTTAAGTAGTCATATGCTTTTGGTGTTCTTTTTCCAGAGCACTTTTAAGTCTTCCATCCGTGTTGAAACACCAACACACAGATCTTCAGCTGGCAGTGTTAGAAGTGCCAGTGTAGAACCTTTTTACCTGTTCAGAGCAATAGACATCAAAAGCTTTGTTGACACCGACAAGGCCATTATTTTAGGCTGGGGGAAGAAATGCAAAAGGGGTAGAAATGCAAAAGGAAGGGATAATGGGGAGACAAACAAGAAAAAAGCTGCTTGATGAAAGAATTTGACTGCCTGTCCCTGATCACCAATGTCACCATTTTTACATCACCTTTTTTTTAATTTCCAGAAAAAGTCTTTTACAGCTTTTCCATACTGATATGAACAGACTTGAGTAAATAACTTTCACCTGTGGTATTTGCTATAGCTTTTGTTGCCTCCCAGAACTTCATGCAACAGCAGATGGTGTGTACTTCCTCATGTTGTTATGATTGCTGAGTGTCTGTTAATATAGCAGCCCTGGGGTTGTGTACTGTAAGATAATAAATTGATTTCAACTGTAAACTGTGTCAGTGTTCCTCATGTCATACCTCCAAAGCTATGCAGTTAAAGCAATAGCAAACGCATCCTTAACCATTTAAATATGGATGATTTTTGAACAGTGTCCAGCTAAGCATCCCCAGCAAAACCTTTAGTGAATTCACAAGTAACAAATTATTTAGGTTTAACGCTCTTGATCACCATTAATAATTTTTCAAAATTCAGCTGTAGAAACAAATAAATGGTGACCACTATTTGATCTCCATGAAAAACTTTGCTATTATGGAGACATTGGAATGATCACTAAAATGAGTCTGTAAAAAGTATATACTTTAAAAAAAAAATACCAAAGTCAAATTTCTGCTTCATGCATTTTAGACATGCTAAGTGTATTTGGCTTCACCTTGTCTTGGGAGATGGAAGGAGACTGTGCAAGAGCAGGGATGCAAGTGTTATATATCAGTCTCAAAACCCTACAAAATTGATCATGAAGATTTCATATTTAGCAGCATAAATTTCTGTGTCATGACAAGGTCAGTAATTGGACAGACACACTTATGTAAGCACCATAAAACAGGTACTTTGAAAAGTAACAGTGACTTTTGGAAATCATGGTATTATTCTTAGGTTTTTATTTAAGCTTGTACTCTTCTTGCACGTAACTGAGGAGTATGGAGATTTGTCCACAGCAATGTTTATTGTTAGTGATACTTTAAAAAACAAAAAAAAAGTTCAGGGTGGCTATTCCAAACTGAAAGCTTAAGTCTACATCAATAGATAAATCCATAAAAAGAGTTAGTGCACAGGAATCCTGTTTATCAAACTATTCTTATTATGGTCTACCTACTGTATGAACAAACAAACAAACAAACAAACCAACCCACCACAGAAACCTCACTCCTTGAGCCACCCCAAATTTCTAACCCACCCACCCAAAATGGTTTTTCAAAGTGATCACTTTGGATTTTCAAAGTGCAGAATCTATGGAACAAATCTGAGAGCAAATCCTGCTGACAAACCCATCCTTCTCTTATGTAGACCTTCTTTTAGCACAAGCATTCCTAGCTATAGCAAAATCGGTAGTATCACCATTAAAAAAATATAATAAATCACTGGTCAGTAACAATAATCTGATAAAACAATGGAAAATTCCTTGTTTATTGTTTTGTATGGTTTGGGGAAATTTTTGCTAATTCCAATATTCTGAGGTCCTCCAAAGAGGGAAGTGTAGCTCAGTCAAGCAGCAGAAGTCAGGCAAATACCTTGGGATAACTGAAGGGGGGAAACAAGAAGCCGGAGCCCAAAGAAATTTAAGTTCATCATTTAAAATTTTAAGCCTTTTGTCACTGTAATTTCCATCCATCTTTGCAGAATGTCACAAAACTTATTGTCCTCTTTTCTGTGTTTTCTGAAAATACTCCTCCTCCTGTAAGAAAAGTATGACATATCCACTATCACCCACTGCTCTGCAAACAACTGGTTTAACCCGTTTCTAAGAGAAGAAGAGAAATGCTAGTTAGGGCAGGGACAGGGAGCCACCACATCAACAACAGGAGCTGGTTTTAGGTTTTTATTCCCTCCAGATACTTCTCTCTGCACTCTTCTGGAGGCCACCCGTCTGCTCCCCTGCAAGGCTTGGCTGCAGCTACAGGTTTAAGTAAATGGTGTGAGTACTTTCAAGAGGAACACTGAATAGTCTGTATAAATATTTGGCTGCTAAAAGCCAGAACGATAAGATTGGCTGTCTCCCTTGGCAAAAGTAATGCCAAGCATCAGGAACTTAACTCTCCAAAGGGGAGTAATGACATAAAAAGAGTACTTAGGTAAAAGCCTTTTTTCTGGAGTTCTGTAATTATTTCCATGGTTTTTACTTTTGAACATTCTGCGTGCTGCAAAGGGCAAGAGATCCAAGAACTAAGACATATTTCCACTCCAGAAATGCTCTGAGTGTTCTCAGAACAAGCTTCGATTTTCAAGCAATTAAGCTTCCAGACAAAACAATAAAACACCCTTAAATCCTATACTCCTATACAGCTGCTAGCCAATGCCTATCAATTTAAAACACTTTGCAAAGGCCATTACCAGAGGACTGGGACTGTGTCCATGCCCAAAATAGCACAGGGGCTTTTTTGTTTCTTTGTTTTTTTGGTTGTTTTGGTTTTTTTTTACACTGATTACTGTTACCTTGCAGTTTGAAGAAGCCTGCAGGCATTCAACTGACAGCAAAAGGAATACATGATTTGCTAATATCCAGGTGGATTTACTTATTGGAGCAGTAACTGATGAGCACTTTTCCACTTTATGGTCCTTGGTCCCCATTATTCAGTCCAACCTGGACCGTCACAGTGAGCTGGGGGAACACAGGATAGGAAGGAAGCTCTTGGAATGAGGACACTTTCTCATCCTTGCAAGACAATATGATAAATGTTAGATCAAGTTCAGTTAGAAAAGCAGTCAGGTTATTCCCCTTCCCATAAGCATAGACACATTCATGTGAAAGCTGTTAGACGATTTAAATACCACAATTTCTTTTTTGACTGTTTTATAGCCATTTGTTTTGTCAACTTCTCACCTTATGATCCCCCTTCTGACCCCATGTCTGTATATAAGCATAGCCTAGCAACAAATGAATGGCAAAAAGATAACCACACCAAGCTCTCACTTAAAACAGTCAATCAGTCAATCAAACAAACCCCCTCTTCCTCCATACAGCATCTATTTTTTGCACTACAAGTGTGCAGATACAGAAAAATTATCACAGGGATTAGGGAAGAGGTAGCCAAAAGCTGAGTGCCCATTTGTAAGGTGGATAGTGCTTAGAATAAAAAATAAGAAGTGCAATTTTTCTAAAAAGCACATTAATACCTTCTCCATCACTCCTTCACATCAGATAATGTCAGATTGTTGGTGACAATCTATTTGAAGTAATTTAATTTAGCTTTTTCTTTTCTCTCTAAAAACCACATAAACCAATTTCTTTTCCTTTTCCATTCATCCAGAAGGATCCATCACTGTCATTGTCTTCCATCACTGTCTGCATTGTCATGCAGTAAAGATTGCAGCTACTATACCAAACCCATCCAATCTTCTCTTTAACGGCACAGTAAACATTCCCCTGTTTTTTACCTTGCACTGGAGTAGCATTTTTTTAGGTAAGACCAGACATACAAGGACAAAGAAAAGCACAGTATTGGGTAAAAGTGATTTTTATTCAAGTGATGGCCTCAAGAAAAGGCCTAAGACATATTTCCAACCAAAAAATTTCTCTATTTAGACTAGCAATTCTGAAATTACTGTAACAAATATATTTTTACCTCTTCATACATTTGGTTCCTCAACTTGTGGGTGGTAACTTCTATTTGCAAGGCTCCTAAGGGAGGTATTTTCACAGTACCAGGAACAGTAGAACTAGCAGGGTAGAACTGGTGCACTGGGCAAAGCCAAGGCATGTGCCAAATGAAGCAGAGGCAGTAAAGTTGCCTTCAAAAACACAGAATAAACTAACAGAGAGTTTTTTAATAATCCCTCACAAATCCAGGATATATTGGCAGTTATCAAAGAAAAAAGAAGCAGGGTGATAACCAGAGGAAGGCTTAAATTCAGAAAATAATCTAACAATGTATACACTCAATTATGTTTTGGGGAAAAAGGGCCACAAAATTAAAAAACCAACTCTGCTCTCCCATGCATCACTTCTAACATGGTTTCCCCTTGTCTATGCTGAATCCCAGAACCCACTGGCCATACCTAAACTGCAGCCTGACAAACTCTGGCCTTTCTGTCTTTCAAATGGAACACATTCTGCTTATACAGATGCATCTCCCTCCTGGGTAAAGGGAAGACAGATGGCACATGACTTGTTTCCAGTATGGCCAGTACAGGTAATTACAAATGCAGGTACAGTGCACACACAGGTCTGTGTACTCAAAATCATTCCCATTATTTGCTTTTAATTAATATATACTCTACACAGCGACAAGAGAGTTGTTTTTGGGGTTGTTTTTAATTATGCCCTTCTCAGGATTGGGTTGAAGGGAAGGTGATAGAAGAGTAAAATTTGGTCCTAAGCTTGTAAACACTTCGGGCAGGGGTTACATTTTCTGGGAAACATCCTAACAAAATATGGGACTGTAAAGAACCCGAAACAAACAAAAGAACCTGAAAGGAAAGTAAGCACAGTACTCTTCCAAAAAGAACACCATAGTATATCAAGATGCAGCACTACTAGTTACAATTTTATATTGCTTTTTGAAAGCAAATCCCAGCTACAGTGCTGCACATTACAAATGCAAATATATGGCATATAAAAAGTTTTCTATGCCAAGTAATCCTGCTTCCAGTCCACATTCTTCTATGCCATTTACTGCAAGTGCATATTAAACTTTGATAAATTTGTTTACAGACAGTTTATTGCCACAAAAGTAAGTTCTGACAATCTTAGCAACAGAACAAAGCTTAATAGCAGTTATTAAAATATCTTTACATTAATTAAGATCTTAATCTTTCACTGTAAAAAAAAATATATATATCTATATAGTAATGCAAGAGGTGACCACTACATTCATAAGTACAATTCTTGAGTTTAACAAAAAACAGTGACCATGCAACTCAGACCTAAATAAGTCAATAAGCAACTGGCATTTAGTATAGCCAGTGATATATGTTACTTGCACACATTTATTCACAGCTTACAATGTTAAATCTACAGTTCTGAAATATGTGTATTTGGAAACTAGCTTGTCACAGCTCTTGAGATAGCTGAGCAGACATGCAGAATAGACTAAATCATGTCAGCTGCAAAGGGAGCTCAAACTAAGAAAGGCAAAGTCCGTACCCTTGCACTCACATGCTTCCATTGTTGAAGTCACAGCAGGAGAGTGACTTGTACTTATTTTCATGCATATTTGAGATCTCTACTGTCTCTCTGTTTTGGCATTCTGTTGAGCACCACTAAGCAAACCAGCTGCAAATAAGGAGTTAGAATTTAGCATCCAAGATGTGGAGCAAATCATAAACACTGAAGACATGGTAACAGTTTCAAAAGCAAATGCAAGAAAACCTAAACGTAGCCTTATGTTTACTATCTACATTTCCAAAGTACTGATACTTAAAAGACTCATCCCCACACTACCATTTATTGGTTCAGTGACCCCTAAGGAGTGTTTTCACTAGCAACACAAACTGTAAAGATTCCAGTTAGAACACACACTGATTGAAAAAAAAAAAAAAAAAAAGAAAAAAAAGAAAAAAAAAAAGTGCTTAAGGCTTTGGAAGTAAAGTATCTAAATAAAGCCTGTTGGCTTTGTTGATTCTGAACAGAAATATAAGCAAGAAAAAAAAAGTAATTAAAAAAATCAACCAAAAGCACAGTTACTGAACAATTTGTTCTTAATCTGTGCTGCCTTTCTGCTGCTTTTATGTCCAGATTTATGAATAAGGTAATATTAAAGGAATGCCTATAGTTTCCTCAGGGGCTTAAATAAGAAAGACAGGAAAGTAAGAATACAAGTAAGAATACTACTTCATACTGGTATCTACACCAGGGGATGATTCAGTGTAAAACAGCAGAGAGAGCAAGAAAACACTGAGAAAAAGATGGAAAGGGTCTTCTTGAAAGGTAACCAGGGTTTAAAAACATGTGCATTCATTTTAATAACTTACAAATAAATTAAGATGATCAAAGACAACATAAACTAGAAAGGAGTAAAAGAAGAAGGAGTTGTGTTGGTAACAGAGGAAGTTATTCTATGGCAGAGAAGTATTTTGCCTGGAAAAAGCCCCAAACATTCAACAACCTGGAACAGACATCATCTTGTCTGTGCATAAGATTTGTGCAAATGACATGTGCAAAAACCAAGAAGTGAGAGAAGAGTACATCTTCAGTCATCAGAACATTTAAAAGATGCATCTATGGACAAAGGTTCTGTCCTTTTTTCTCACAAGTTACTGTCAGGAGTCTGACATACAGACTCAGATTCTTTAGTGTCTTCAGTATGACTGAGTAGCCTTTTCATGTAAGTACAGGCATCACAACAGTATTGAAACATTTCTTCCTAGTCTTGAACACAAACTTAGAACCTCAAGGTAAAAAGCCATAGCTCAAGGTCTTTCTCCCAAAGCTACAGCTCACACAGCTGATTCTTGATGTACTATCCCAAGATTTCCATAGATGCCACTAATACAGTGGCACTAATACAGTAATAGAGATACTACAGTACTGTGCCCTAGATGTGCCAAGCATTATACTTCATATAGTTTTAGGCCCCCTCTACATTTTGTGGACCACTGCCTTCATATTTTCAATCCAGCTTTTGCAACTAAAAAAAGAAAAAAAACCTAAAAATGTAGTCAAGTCAAAGCAGAAAATGCCATTTCTGTTTCTTACTGATCTTACATTTTCGAAGTATCACCAGAGAAGAAATAACTTCCTCAACTTGCAGAGAACCACTCCAACCATATAAATTAGTCAGCTGACAAAAATATGTGAAACAAACTGTAAACACTTCAAAATGCTTGAAGGCTGAAGTCTAGTTATTCCAGTTACTATATTAGATCAAGTTTTTATATCAATATCAAATGTGCCAAAGGTTCAAATTCTGTTTCCAAGCAATTCACAATTAATTTGTCATTTCTCATTATACTTCTGATCATCAGCTTTTAACACTTACAAGAGGATTAAGTTCTCTGCCGCCAAAGCACATTATAGGACAGTTTTTCAGATACTGAGGACTTCTTCCTTAAAAGAATGTAAAAAGCTGAAAATAACACACATAAATAAAAACCTGTAGTTCAATGCTACAACACCAACAGATTGTTCTTCCATATTAATATTTCCTTTTTTTGCCAGTGTGGAATGTGTTTCAAGATCTCATCGCAGTCCTGACCAGCTCTGAAGGTAGGAAGCCCACCCAGAGGCCCGGGAGGTACTATCTTCCTCACCTGAAGGAGGAAGGAAAAAACAAACTGAATTTAATGTTAAACACTGCATAATGTTATTAAATTAACTACTTTCCCCTCCTGCCTCTGTCCTCTTTACTCTCTGTCATTCAGAAGTACTCACCCTCAAGGTGCAAGAGATGGTGATGGACTCTATCACTAAGTCCACTTTACTTCTTTAAAAGAAGCCATTTATCACCTTTCTTCAGAAAAATCCAGTGTTCACGAGAGTGTCAGAACAACATAAAAATGCTGTGGACTTAACTTACATCTCATCTTTCCAAACGCAAAGACTGCCACTGAATGCAATACTTTTCAACTCTCTTTATTCATGTGATTTTGTTCAGAAGTTTTAAGTGCTTATACACACACACACACACACACTACTTACTCTTTATATTAATTTAAAAATAAAGTATAGGTGAGTTGCTAATGAAGTACAAGAAGCTGTAAGTCATTATTGAGAACTGACAAACACTCAAACAGAGCATTTGAAACGAAGCCAGAACATGGTTATACAGCCAGTTCTTGGGTTAATTTCTTGCAAAGGCTTAACTCTTTTCCTTTCCTTCCCTAGTTCCTCTATCTCTTAAACAAAAAGCTTGTTTCCTTGAAAAATTTTTAAAGTTAATATATTGAAACAAGTTGTTAGATCTGCAATATAGCCTCGAAAGGACAACTTTACTTACCTTTTTAGAACATTTGCTATGGAATTTGCTATTAATTTATAGTAACTGCTATTTTCAAGGTAATTTTGACAGAAATCTTTACTCAAAACATGAACACATAAAATTATTGCAACTTATCATCTTCCTAAAATGACAATGTTTCAGAAGAAATGAAAAATTTACCTTAATTTTATTTATACTAGGGAATATTTATTTTGTTTAAAAAAACCTGAATATTAACTTCCCAATAGAGCAGAATGGTTTTATTGCCAGCTGAATGGTATTATGCTGCTAAGCTTTGTTTTTTCTCAGAATCTACAGAAAGGAAAGCACAGAATTCTAATTGCCTTTATTTCCACTTTCTCTCTCTCTCTTTTTTTTTTTTTTTTAACTATGTTTTGAACACCACCTACCTTGGGCAATTGCAACTAGCTTCCCCTTCTCTTCAGGGCTGAGCTGCAACATGGTGTCTATTACCGGGAGAAGCCTTTCTTTCTCACTTCCTGATTTTAGAAATATGAATTGCAATAGAACATTCTTCAGGTATTCTAGATTGGCCACAGACTTTTCTCTCTCTTGATTTCTTTCCAATCTTCTTATTTCACTCTTAAGAAGCTGTAGAAGAGGAAAAAAAATGCAATATTGTTTGCTTTGAACAGAAGTAATTTTAAGAGCTAAAAAGTGAATTAGCCAGCTTGCTTTGAAAACAATAAGGTGTGGATAGCAACATATTATGGACAAAAATCCAGTGTGAACATGTGATAACCCTGTCTAAGAATAACTTTTAACTTGATATAAAATAACTTTTTCTTATAAAATCTGTGCAGCAGTTAGAATTAAATGTAGCACTAACTATTCTGTTTCAGGTGATTAAGAGTTGAACAGTTAATTAAGCATCACTATGGATCAAATTATTGCTCATTAAGACACATGTTATTAAAAGATAGTTTAGCAGGTTTAGACAACATTTTTTTTTTCTCCAGAAAAGGAGATAGGATCAAATCAAACCAAACTCTATTAGTACACGTAACTCTAAACATGCATCTTCTTTTAACTTAAGACAGCTAAAAGAGGTTACAGGAAGAGAAACCAGACAATGCTTCCCTTGGGATTTAAAGGTTTTATCTAAGTGAAAACAGCGAAGGCTGTTTTGTTTACTAACCATTCTAAACTTTTGAGGTTGTTTCTATAGCAGGTTTTACTTTCCCCACCCCCTGCCTAGAAACTGGGGGGGGGGGAAAAAAAACCCAGACTCAAACACCACCCTGTAAAAACCTGATATCAACTCTGGAAGCACTAATTAGTCCTCTGAAATAAAGGCCCTTCCAAATTAAGTTTTGCATCACTCTAATTTACACTGGAATTTTCTGGAACATTTTTGGTGTTAAACATTTGATCTAGGAAATAGACCAAAGGAATTAGAGTTGCTCCCACATTTTCTGCATGTCTGCTGACCTTTATTTGTTCCATTAGGATTGCATTGGTTGCTTCTGAGTCACGAAGTAATTCATTCAAGTGATCAACACTTTTTGCTGTTGTGTTTAGTTTCTGAATCAGTTCATCCTTGGTGAGTTCTGTTTGCCACTGAGATGGTTCTGCAATTAATAGGAAAAGAAAACTGAGAGAAGGAAAAAGCACTTCTACCTACTTTAGACTAACTTAACATTAGGACCTGACTAATATAGTTTTTTAGAAACAAGACCTACACCAATTCCAAATGAAAAATTAACAGGCTCCACTGCTGCTGCTGCATGCTTGTTTTGTGATATGTTTTTGTACATATATTAGAAGGGAAATGGCAAATCAATTTTAATTATGTCAAGATACATGGTTTTAATTTAGCCCTTGTTCCCTACCCATAATAGAGATTTTCAACAGTTCTCCACAAAGTGTTCAGTACACTTTTAGAACACAATTAAATGCTATCATGCATTTTTCTACTTTTTTGGGACTCTTCGACCATGGCTCTTCATTTTGGCTTTCCCTTTCCTAAAATAACCCAACTAGGAATAAATTCCTGTTCTAATAAGCCACATTAAGACGAACAGACATTTTATCCTTCTGTTCATTAGAGTAAAATCAGCTACTAGTCCAGTGGGTTAAGTGTTCCAAAAAGTGACTTTCACTACCTACCAAGTTTTCCTTCTGTTTCTGGGGAGTTCAGAAGTTGTTCCAAGGATGGTACACAAGTGACAGCTGAAGAGACAGACTCTGTGTCTGTCGTTTCCATGCCTTCTCCCTCTTCCCTAGCTACTGTGTGCACATCAAGAACAGGAAGGTCAGCAGTTCGCCGTTCTCTTAAGTTCTTTGTTGCTGGATTTGAAACAGCTGGACCTGAAAGATACTTACTGATGTTTGTCATCAGAATGTAAGTGACAAGAATATTTCATAGCTGTGACTGTCTCACATTGGAGAACAGCACATAAAATAATCTTCAAAAAGCAGGGGGAGGGAAGCTGAAGAAAAAGGAGAAAGTCAGATACAAACACAACATTTATAATAGAAAAATAGCCTTTCTGCTCCAAATAACCCTTCCAATCAAAGCCTCTTTCTAAATCCAAACTTGATTTGCATTTTTTTCATGCAACACTTCCTGAAAATGTTGTAGCTATGACAAAACTGTCAAATATTTTAAATTCAAAACAATTGAAAATTCCTTGTTTATTGTTTTGCATGGTTATGGGGAAATTTTTGTTAATTCCAGTATTCTGAGGTCCTCCAAAGAGGGAAGTGTAGCTCAGTCAAGCAGCAGAAGTCAGGCAAATAGCTTTTCTCTCAACCTGTCCTGTGGGAGGTGTAAATTGTTCTCTTTTAATACTGTGCACACTAACCTGCTACTTCATTACCATAAGGAAAGAGTAACTCTTTAAAGTCTTGGTGCTCCTTGGCAAATGTTGAACTACATCCTAATTTGTAACTTGACAAATATTAAAATAGCATTTGAGCTTGAACACAGTAAAATCTAAATTAGAAGAGGGGTGAAATAGTAGGTATAATCAATAACAAACATTGTTAAATCACCTTTCAATATACTTTTCCTTAGCTTTACCCCTCATACTGGAAGCAGAGGTCCAGTATGCTCCAAAATCCAAGACAAGCTGATATAAAGAACATTGAGTACTTACAAAATAATTTCCCTCCATCTGTGTGACATGCAGGTACTGCAGAAGAAGTAACAGTGATGCAGTTTTGAAAACAAAACAGAAGAGTTCCAGAGGGAAGGGGCCTACAAGGATCATATAATCCAACTGCCTGACCACTTCAGGGCTGACCAAAAGTTAATCCATGTTGTTAAGGGCCCAAATGCCTCTTAAACACTGACAGCCTTGGAGAAGCCTGTTTCAGAGTTAGACCACTATTTTGGTAAAGAAATACTTCCAGTCTGAATGATTTCCATGTGTCCTATCACCAGATATCAGGGAAAAGACCTCAGCACCTCCATCTCCACTTCCCCTCTCCAGGAAGCTGGAGAGTAAGCAATGAGGTCACCCCTCAGCTGCTTTTTCTCCAAACTAGAAAAACACTGAGTCCTCAGATGTTCCTCACAGGACATTCTTTGCAGCCTTTTCACCAGCTTTGTTGACCTCTTCTGGATGCATTCAAGTACCTTATGATTCTGAAGGGACAGTAATAACAATGACTTGTTCCTTAATTGGTATCAGTGGATTGATGTAGTAAGCTCTAGATTTTCCAAAAACAAGTTCTTGGTGTATTACGGAATCACACATTATAAGCATGTTTTAGACTCAGACTCAGGTACACAGATTTCTATCTAACCCAATAAAACTTTGTATTAGGACTGAAAGTTACCTCTGGTGCTTGGTTCACTCTTCAGTTGGAAGAGCTGAGCTTCTACTCTGGACAGTTGCTGCTGAAGTGTCTCTACTGTCTTCCTGTGCTCTTCCTGCAGGTTCCTGACTTGATCTCTGAAATTGTTCCGGAGAGCTTCATTCTGGGCTGTCAGCTGACTCAATGCCTGGGCATGCTCTGTTTTCATAACCATGTTCTCAGATTGTATTGTGCAGAGCCTGTAAAGAGCAAACACACACAACATAAGAAATTAACAGCAAAACACTATCAAAAACACATTTCCAAATTTTTAGAGTTTAAAGCAGTTTTCAGTTTTCATGTGTTTGATTACCTTAGAATGACCATGCAACTTTCACATTTAAATTCCTCTTTTTAAAGGGAAAATATAAGTTACACTTATTACCTATCACACAAATACTCTCTGCTATATAAACTCTCGATTTCTATTTCAAAAAACAAAATTCAGATATCTTTGAAGAAAAAAACCAAACAACTTCTAGAGACACTACGGTCTAAATATTCTTAGATTCTAGAGTTACAACTTGACTGATAATAGTGTCATACAGGGCATATAACTTACCTTATATTCCACTTAACATTTATTTACCAAACACTTATGCAGGACTTCTTAAAATGTTAAGTTTCTAAGAAGCCAAATTTAAATTTTTTAAGATTCAACTTTCAGTGCAAAAGAGGGTAGAAGACCTTCACTTTTAGCAAGAAAAATGTCAGTAACACTTGTATTGTACTTGGTTTGTAGTTAACTCCAGAGACAAAAGAAATTTCTCAAGCAATTGAATGAATCCATGTATGGAAAGACACACATAGGACTTGTCCTTGTAAGCATACAAATTTAAATATAGCAAGAGGAATAAAGAGCTACTCTCTCTGGGTACACAGGAACTTACTGTGATACAGCTTGTTTCCAGAAAAAGTAGGACAACATAATTTAGTTGGATTACAATAAATCATTGCATGACTTTCAGGAACAGATACACAGATAGAGACAAGAAGTCAACATTTGCTAATATTAAGCTGTCATTTCTAATTAATATTTTCATGTGAAATTCTCTGCACCCTAAGCAGAGGAAAAAAGGCAAGGAAGCTGTTTTTTAAGAGGTCAGGTATTAAATGTGTATGCAATTGTTTCAAGAAGCAATAGAGATTAAGCAGATTCCTTTCATTTTGAAGGAAATACCAAATTAACATTGTGGCAGGCATAGAATTAAACCCTAGTACTTTTTATAAGGAAGGAACTTGGTAGATGCAGGACTAGATTTTTTGTCAGTGACATTCTTAGCTCTGCATTTATCTACCTTATTTTTCTAACACAAAACATGTATGAAATTTAGTTGAAAAGTGGAATACAAATGCACTGCTAATAATTTGACTTAAAAATAGTCAACATGCTTAAGAAATGTTAATTTTTATATCAGGTAGAATGCTTGTAGAAATCTCACTCAGTTCCATGATTGGCTACTACATGATTTTCATTGCAGAAACTACTGATAGCTGATGACAACTAGCAAACAATCAATTAGAAAATTCCTTTAACTTCATCAACTGCTGTGTCCTTTCTTTGGAAAGTAGAGATACAGGCCACTGTATTCCCAGCATTTAAATTTCACATGAAATGAAGTATCTACAACTATTCATCATCAGACCATACTTCTCACGGAGTTCTGCTTCTTTTGCAACAGTCTCTTGCAGCATCTTATTGTGTCTTTCCAGCAAGGTGTCGTGTTCAGACTGCAGTGCCTGGAGTTCAGAGGCATTCAGCTGTGAATTATGCTGAGCATCTTGCAGTTTAACTTTAAGTTGATCTATCACTGTTTTTAACTGTTCTCTATAAGGGAAAAAAAGAAGAAACAAACAAACAGAAATTTACAAATAATTATTTCAGAACCTATATTGTACCTACATTTTGGATATCTAACCCAAATTCTTTATTTAATAATTAAATCAATAGAGCACCATCACCAAAATAATCTTAAAATGCAACTGCAGGAGAAACAATGAGGAAAGTTCTGACTGGTTTTCAATATAGGTACAAAGAAGCTTATCACATTCCATCTGAACTGCTGCTGGGAATGTAACTATTGGGGCAGAGTGCAGCTGTTACTGCTTTCTACTTCAAGCTGGTTTGGAGGAACAAGACAGAAAGAGAATAATAAGTGGGACACAGATTGGAGAAACAGTTTCTTAAATACAGGAATATAAATACAGGAGACAAGTGGTTGGAGGAAATTTTGAGCAAAGGATTAGAGAGCAACACCAATCCATAAAAGCAGATAAACTCTGTTGGTCAGAAAATAAATCAAAATCAGAGATACTAGGAGGAAAAAATCTGAAGTCACACACATTCTCCTTTTATGCTTTCTGTATTTATATATGCAGACATCACTGTTATCACATTAATTCTGTATCTGATTAACCCTTAGAGTTAATGTAAATAATTTCTTTGAAAACTGCTCATCATCTGTTTATTGCTTGATTACTTGTCCACTTTGTTTCCAAAGGTGACCCTCATTCACAAAAACCTAGTAATACCAGAACTTCCTAAAATTCTGCAAAAAAAAGAGACAAAGAAATGCAAGTAGTAGTAGTACTTGTAGCTCGCTTGCTTCAAAGAAAAGAAAGGGTGGATGTATTTAAAAAACTGCGAAGTTCTCTAACACAGCGCAAGTCTCCCTCTAGCGGACTGTCCCGCGCAATTGCAGGTACTGTTCTAAGATCTGTGTAGATCTGTGTCAGAAGTGCCCCGTCATCTCGCACAAACACCCGGTCAGACACAAAGGACAATTATAGATAAATTATAAAAATAACTTACAGAAAATAATCTACTTTTACAGTGGGTTCAGGTATTTTCTGAAGTGAATCTGAATTTACCTGGTTTTTGACTATACTTATATTTGATTTTCAGGGAATTTCCAGCAGTGTAACTTTTTCGCAGTGCATTTCCTCATGTAACAGCTGGCAAGACATCAGTATTTTATGAATCTGCTGGCTGAATTGCCAGCCAGAAATTTAGCCACACTAAGCCACTCTTTCCTAAGAAAGTTCAAAGTGAGCTCCGCTGAACAGTACCAATCTGCTTGTTTAAGTTGGAAGTAGCACGTTGCTGCTATAATCAATGTCAGAAAAAATTATGTCAACTCTACACAGATGATGCTGGTAAACTGCTCATAAGAATAATGAGAATCCTCTTAACACCTTACTTCTTCCTGACTATAACAGGTGATTACACAAAAGCACATAAAAAAAAACTAACAACAAATCAACATAGTACCTTCATTGTACAAATTGATGATCTTTCTTCTGTTCGGAGCCACAGTAAGATTACAGATCAGATTAAGTTTATAGAAATAAAGAGTTGTGTTTTTTTTTAACTGAAGTGACTGGAAAGCGAACTGCCTCCCCCTCTGATATTTTCATTATTTAAGCAAACATCTAGATAGTGGAATGCACTTGTTTAATCAGCAAAGGCAAGCACAGCAACCAGACCATCAGTATTTTTCTGTATACATATGAAAAATTTAGGTTTACCTTTCTTGTTTGGCTCCTTCAGATTCTGTCTGAGCAGCAGATTTATTCTTCTGCTGTTTTAGAACATTATGAACACGGACTTTGTAGCTCTCGAATTCAGATGTAACAGATGCTTGTTCAGCCTAACACAGAGAAAACAACCACTTAATAAATTATGCTATCAACTATCACTGCCTTGTATCTCTATAATGAAATGCAGCTTACATTGGAGAAAAAAAAGAACCACCTGTTGCATTTTCTTTTAAAGGGATAATCAGAACTGTGACTACCATAACATCACATTTTTTAGGCTTGAATTGAATATCATATAATATGGACCTGATTTTCAACACACCAGTATTAAAGAAAAGAAAGAATACTTGCAAATTCAAAATCTGCATTCAGATATTCACAAGGAAGGGGTTCTATCAAAACAGCTTTTAATGAAGGCAAAGGTGAAAAAAGGGGATAATTCTGTTTTCTTTTAATACTAGTCAGGTGACAAAAATTTAATATGCCTTGAAGTCATGCGTAATTTTAGGGGGTTGAGTGAGTTTTGTAATGGTGACATGTGGCACAAGATACAATATTCTAGTTGACCATAAAGGTACTTTGTTTGCCTGCTTTTCTAAATTCAGGTGATACACAAGTTTCTGTGGACATCCAGAAAACCACCACATGACACAGTAGCTTCCTCCTTGACTGTACACTATACAGCAAGAATTACTGCCACCCTTCAAGAAATCATGTTGTGTATTTTTCTAAGAAAACAGAGATACAGGTTTTCATTGTTGAACTTAGGAGAAGCTCACAGACTCATTAGTCATCCTTGAAATAGCTGAGTGCTCTCATCTTCAAGAGGAGGATTTTAGAAAGTTTGTCTTCAGCTGAA
Source organism: Calypte anna (assembly GCF_003957555.1). Classification (NCBI taxonomy): domain Eukaryota; kingdom Metazoa; phylum Chordata; class Aves; order Apodiformes; family Trochilidae; genus Calypte; species Calypte anna. Next base: position 138,012,367 of record NC_044244.1, on the reverse strand, counting down.
CATTGCACAATGCTAACACTGTCTAGCCACTGCTCTGTTTTTTCTGGAGTCTGTAAGATTTGTGGGCATTTTCTTTAAATTAAACCTTTTTTTAAATTAATCTTTAAATTAATCTATTCTTCCAGTCAAACTATGTGACTAGAATATCCCTAAGTCCTCAGGTACACAGGACTTATATGTTAGCTTGACTCCCTGCTTTGGTGTACACCATTCCTTTAGACAGAATTTTCCTTTGTTAATGACCTTGTAATAATGCCTATTTCTAAGATGTAGGGCACCTGAAGAAGAAGGCTAATCTTCCAACAGCTTCAAGCCATGCCATCATGGAAGGTCTACAGCCTCTCTTGTTTCACAATATCAAACAGCATGCCACCATACAGGAGTACCTTAATTACTCAGTTATGAAGAAAGCATTTCTCAAACCCTGATCAGAATCTACCAGGTTGCAAGCCTCCTGTAGCAGCAACCACAACGTTTGTCCATTTCTGAGAGGCTGCGTTCAACTCGTCTGCAGGATGCATGCCCATCATACTGAAGTGGCTCCAGTGTGCAGTAATCTCCATAAAGACAGTTTGAACAGTCCTACTATATCCTGATCTGTTTGCCTCCAATGCAAACACTAGATTCCAGAACATCTAACACAGTGCCAAACGGACAATAACCCAGAAATAATGAAAAACTCAGCAACAGTGTCAGTAGTTTCACATGGAGCTTGTCTGCCAATGAAGAAGCTGCTCATAAAGCAGTATATTAAAAGATGCCAATATATATTTTCACAGTGTGGTTTTTTTGTTTGTTTGGGTTTGCTTATTTTTTGCGTTTCGTTTTGTTGTTTGCTTTTTTTTAAATAATATCTGTGTTAAGTGAATTTACATAGATTTCAGTCCTTTTTTTGTTTGTTCTTCTCCTCTTTTCTTCTGAGAATTCTTTTTCCCAGAGCGTATACTTGCTGATCATCTTAAATAAACTCAAGACTCCCCAGTACCACCACAAGATTTTCCCTACTAGAACCACAAGTGATACATGACAACCAGGACAGTCTGGTTTGTCCTCTGCAACACCGCCCAAATACATCAAACACTGGAGTAATTCCCAGTCCTTGACAGAGAAAAAGAGAAGAATGAAAGTCCTGCAAAACATTTTGAAAAAAACAGGTAAGAGTGTAGTAAATCTCCTTTCTTAAGTCTGAGTACTAGGTACTAGAGTACCTGGGCTGCTCTGCACTCTTCCTGCAAGGTTGCAATTTTTTGCTGGTAAGCACTCAAGGTACGCTGGTGTTGCTCTGAAGAAGTTCGCAGCTGTTCCTGAACTTTGTGCTTTTCTGACGTTAGCACAGCCACTTGGATCTGAAAAAGTTAGTAGAAAAAGCTTGACTATGTCAGTGTTTTTTTCTTCCCTCTCCAAGGGGACATAACACAGAGAACACAGGATTCTGCCGCAGTAATTCCTCCACAGAAATGTTGAATATAGAATTAAAATCCAATAAAACAGAATAAAAATAGACACAGGTTACCATGCACTTGATTAAAAGTAAAAAAAAAAAAAGTTATTTAAAGAGAATTGAAGATAAAATTACAGCCATGGGGTGGCAGCATTTAGGGAAGCCAACCCCTCTCCATTCCCTCCTACTTCTCATTACATTTGATTCCTGTTCTGCTGAATAAACAGAATTTATACAGATGGACAATGCTTAAGGTTTCTGCAGGCCTTTTTTGTGTTCTTCTGTTTTTTAAATTGAGCAACTTCCATTTTAAAAGAAATTATTTTAAAACATATCCCAGCTACAAGCTTTAAACTACAAGGTCCTCTCTTTAAGTGGGAAAGGAAAGAAGAATGAAGTGTAAACCCATTTAAAGAACATCACAGGGGAAATATTAGGGGAAAACAGCAAACAGACAAAACTCATTTATGAAAAAGAACCAGTAACTTAGTAATAAAAATAATACCTTCCAATTCTTTGGCCTGTATTCCATCCACCTAATACAAAAATTAAATAAGAAACTTTATGATAATAAAGAACTATAGATTCTTGCCTTATACGCTTCCACTTGTTGTTGACTGGCTTCAAGTTCCCCTTTCAGTGATGCCTGCAACATTAGATGGTCATTTTCCTGCATGAAAAAATAATGAGGTTATTAAAAAACCCTCAAACCCCAGCAACTTAATAATGCAGCTACCAGTATGGTTTTTTTATAAGTTAGGTTAAAAATGGAATGCTCAGTCATTAACATCTGGACTTACAGCTTGTTTTGAATCAGCCAGTTCTTTTTTTGTTTTCACCAGGAGCTGTTTAATCTTGGCATTTCTTTCCTCATCCTGTTGCATAGTTGACTGAAGTGACTCTAATGAAGAAAATAGCAGCTAAATGCAAAGGAAACTTCCCCTCCTATATTTACTTAAAATATTGGAAAATATTTAAGCCAATTCTGACAAATTTCGTAAGAGTTGCAAACAAGTAGCTTACAGCAAGTTTAGTATCACATTTCCAAACATCACAAAGATCTTAAAATAAATGTAATTGTTTTAAGATGTACACTTAAGGATAGGAAGAAATTAGTTTTTAACCATATGATAACTAACAAATTTGTATGGGTGTGGTATGTCAGAATAAGAATTCCTGTCAGTCACTGACTTTCAAAACTTAGGATTAAATTAATCAGATAAGAAATAACAATTCCAGTCATGCAATCAAGCTCTTATGTGCTGAATACCAGATCAAGTGACTGATAACTCAGTAATTCCTTTATGGAAAAGTAACTTTGACTATGTAACTACTTGTAAACCTTACTCTCACTCATTGACTTGAGTTGTTTCTGAATTGTGTTTTTTACCATTACTAGCTATACCACAGTGACTCTCACTGTTTATAGTTTACTCACTTATTTCTTCCAGCAGGGTCTCTTGCTTCTGTTTCTGAATTGCTGTTTCTTGCTCAAGATCTTCTATTTTGATGTCTTTATCAGTAATCTTCTGATTAAGTTCTTTTACTAGTCTTTCATAATCAGCTATTTCCATATCCATCAGTGTACTTTTCTGAGCATCCTGCAAGTTACACACAATGAATTTACAGCTTACAACCTGCCTTACTGCTATGAATTATTTTATTCTATTATACTGAGAAACTATATTGCCCAGCCAACAAAAACTTTGTAACTGTCCACAAACAACACCCATCCATCAGGTTTCTACATCTTCAGCAGATAATCTGTCTTCAAACAAGAATCTGTTTTTCAAACAGGAGCTTTGAAAAACCTGTTGCTAATTTTAACAGTTTTACCAGTAGGCATTTAGCATATATTAGTTTCTATCATTTTCAGTCTAAGGGCAGCTTCTGAACTGTGCACCATACAAGTACTCCAGACACCTGAATTCTGTGTCTGTTTCTATTTATGACAGGCCACATATTCCAAGATAAAACAAACAAGCAATAAAAAACTCTAAACCCCAAAGTACAGATCAGCTCTGCAAACCCAAAGCCTGGGGTAAAAGTCCTTATGTTTTCCCTTTTGCAAATGTTGGGCTTTAAAATCCAAAAAAACCCCGGAAGCATTCAAAAAAGCAAACCAGGTCAAAAAGTTGGCAGTTTTCTAAGCACTACCATGAATGGCAACTCTACCTTTCTGGCCAGCTCTAGTTCTTGCATTGTTTTCTGCAGATGTTTCTTTTCCTTCTGAAGTTGCATCTGAAGCTCCTCCATTTCTCGGAGAGCACCACTATGTTCCTGAAATTTAAATATTTCTCAATTATGCAGCCCAATTTTGCAATAGATGGCAGCATCTATTTACACTTAAAGACACACTTAGGCTGTACAAAGATAATTGATTCATTTTTTAGGAAATCACTGGGAATGAAAGAAAAACCGAGAAGATAATGAACTGTTTTTCACATTCTCAAACAATCCTCTATCTGCTCTGAGTGACAGCCTTGCAAAGTTCTTTCAATGAACAAACTAAGCCTTCAAAAAAGACCTAGTTAAGTAGCATGAAGAGAAAGTATGGAATCTTTACTATAAAAACACAGTTTACAAAGGCGTAATAGAAGTCATGCCCTGTGAGAGTACTGCTTCAGCCCACTTGTCATCTCTACAGAGTACTACCTTTGTTTTCTGTTCTTTTAGAAGCTTTTCAGCTTCCAGTTCTTTGTCAGCCTTTGCCTTGGCTCTTTGTAAGTCCAGTAGCTGTGTTTCCAGCAGCTTAGCATTGTGTTGCAGTGTTTCAACACGAGCCAGGAGGTCTTCATTAGCAGAGTGTAACTGATCATGCTGAAATGATCACAGTGGAAAGATAAAAACATAAGCTGAATTCATGTGTGACTTTGACAGATAAGATATTGTCTATATGTGAAAAGCAAACAGCAATGTTCATCCAACTCCCTTACAAACAGCACTATTACAGAAGAGCCTTGTTCACCTTGGTTGTTTTAAACCAGATTAAGAAATAAGCTAAATTAAAGTCACTAGCACAATTTTATTATTTTTGGCAGAGCTTATTGGGCCAGTTTCCTGTGTGATAGCTAGAATTACAAGAAATCTGAAAAAAAAAACCCAATATTTATGCTTTCTGCAAGAATCACCTTCTTCCCACAATAATTTGCAGAGTATCTGCCCAACTTCAGATACAGCTGCTACATTTTTAAATAAAGGATCATTCTATTCATGCCTAAAAAAAGGCTTAACTGCAGTACCACCAAGCCTTCAATGAGATAGTATGAGTACACAGTAAGAACTCCTCCTGTACCTGGACTATTTTTACAATTATTTAAACATTTTTAAACTTAACATCTTCAGCATTTTATCTCTCTGTTAGGCAGATCAGGAATGAATTATAAGTGAAAGCAGTTGCTAATTACCTAAGCAGTGTTTTAATTTACAAAATACTTCATAACAAACATTTTTTCCTAAACTCAGTGCCTGCATATACAACAGAACATATGCTACTATGTCTCATTTCTTCCTGTGCTATTCACTGCTAGCTTCTGTTTATGAGGAATCAGTGGCCAAGGTGGATCTTCAAGGTAACTATGTATGGGTCCTTGGAGTTTAAATCCAAAACCTCAACCCCACTGCAGTTAGCTTTGCAAAAATGTGTCCCACAGCTGTTTAATTACCAGCTTAGACTCTTCGGAATGCCACTACAGTACTCTATAATGCATCCAAAAGTCTCATTCTCGTGAAAGATACAACAAATAGTAATTATTTCAGTATGTTTAAACACTCTGTTGATTAACATTTTGTCTAATAAACACAAGGGAAAAAAAGGACCAGCTTAAAGGTTCCTGTTCTTCATGAGAAGGGTAGGTGTGAAATCAGAGAAATAGTGCAAGTCTGAAACTTTCTTTATATATCTGGTACATTCAGCAGAGTTGTATGTCCAAAGCAAGCCAGAGGTGAATGTCTGTTTTCTGTGTATTGACATGGGGTAAACTGAACCTTTTCTACTGAGAAAGCCAAACATTCTAGGTACAATTACAGGTAAGATACCAGGTGTTGGAAAAAAAGCCCCTGCATTTCAGCACCTCTGCATTTCAATTCACCATCCAAAATGCACTTAGGTTATGAAGCTATCTATGGTAACAATCACTTGAATTTACACTCAGCAGGTAAAATAATTTTTAGTGTAATTACTCAGGCACACATACAGAACTGACCTGCTGGGATGATGCCTGTAGCTGTCTTGTGAGCTCCTCTATCTGATGTTCAAGATTATTTGCTCTGTCTTTTTCAGAATCCAGTTGTTCACCTTGTTTATCATATTCCACCAAAAGATTCTTAACACATACAAACACAAAACCATAATATTTTACAATACAGATTGCATAAGCATATTCTACACCTCAGATGCTAACTTTTTTTCCTAGTATTTCAGCATACAAGTTGTCTTAATGCAACATCAGAAAATATCACAATAACATTTAAGCCATTGCTCCATTACAAACTCTGGGAGAAACACTTTGCAGTTTACAAAATTCTAGAATAAATCAGCTTGGAAGACATCAAGAGGTCTACATTTAACCTCCTGTTTAAAAGCAGGGTCAGTCATATGATCAGACCAGGTTGCTCAGAGCTTTGTACTGCCAAGTATTTCCAAAGACCTGCCTCCAAGGATGGAGATGACATGACACCTCTGGAGAAGCTGTTCCAAAGCTCAACCACCCTCATATAGTAAAAATGTTTACCCATGTATCCAGCTAGAATCTCTAATTTCAGTTTAGGAATACTGCCTCTCATCTTGCACTGCCATTAATAACTTGACTCTACTTCCTTAATAACAATTTTGTAGGTTCTGGAAGGCTGGTATCAGGTCCTCTTCAAGTCTTCTCCAGGCTGAGCAATTCTCTGCCTTATATATCACTTATTCCAGTCCCTCGACTATCCTGCTCAGCTTTCACTGAAGTAAGTTCAGGCTATCAATGTCTTCATTGTATTTGTAGGGAGGAGAAGGACAAGACTGATTGCAATACTCTCCATGATGTCATACAATCATTTAGGTAGGAGAAGACCCAAGATCATTGCGTCCAACCATTAACACTGCCAAGTCCCACTAAACCACATCCCCAAGTGTCACATCTACACATCTTTTAAATATGCCCAGGGATGATAACTCAACCACTTCCACTGGTAGACTGTTCCAGTGCTTGATAACCCTTTTGGTGAAGAACTTCTTTGTAATATCCAATCTAAACCTCCCCTCATACAACTTGAGGCCATTTCCTCTTGTCCTCTCACTAGTTACTGGGAAGAAGACCAACCCTTAGCTCACTACAATCTCCTTTCAGGTAGCTGTACAAAGTGATAAGGTCTCCCCTGAGCTTCCTCTCCTCCAGGCTAAACAACCTCAGTTCCCTCAGTCACTCCTTGTAAGGCTTGGTCTCTACACCTTTCAACTTCATAAGAGCGTGGACCGAAGAGATATAATCACTTCCCTAGACCTACCAGCTATATTACTGTTCTCGAAGTCCAGGATGCTGTGGACAATTCTGGTACTATAACAGAGTTTCTGCATTTCTAGCTCACTCCCTACCAAAATCCTGAAACTCTTTTCAGCAGCAACACAGTTCCCAGCTTGTATCAAGGAGCTTCTTGCTCCCACGTGAAGAACTTTACATCTGCCTTTGTACCATCACCTGCAACTCTGAATGGAATCTCTGCCCTCAAGTCCACTGAGTGTTTACAATTAGTAATTATCAGAGTACTTCATGAATGTGTATACCACCTTCTTCAGGTCTATTAAACAGGACAGGTCTCAGCACAGACTCCATTTGATATTAGCACCCAGTACAAGCCATTAATTGGTACTCTCTGAACCAAACCATGCACCTTTTTAAAATTTATTTTTCGAAGTACTTATTCAGCTGTTTACCAATTTAGATTATCATGTCCTAGTTTGGACACAAGAGTACTGTGCGTACTGTGAGAGAGCATCAAAAGCTTTCCTAAAGTAAAGATAAGTGACATCACTGTTCTCATCTCACCCATAACACCAGCTGCTTTATCATGACAGGCAATCAGATTAATTGGATACAATTTACCCTTGCTGAATCCATGCTGACTGTCCCCAGTCACCAGCTTCTGCTACATGTGCCCAGAGGTGTGCTCCAAGAGGACCCACTGCCAGAGCATTGTCAGTTTATGTCTTTATCACTTAAGAACTTTCTAACTGATCTCAAATATAATGTACTTTGAAAAACTCATAAGGATTTTATGGTTTGGTTGATCAACATGTTGTTTGATGTGTATGATGATAGATATGAAAGGTTTAAAAATACCATCCAGTAGAAAGGATGTACCTTGTTTTCTTCTGACAGCAGCCACACAGTCCTGTTACTAGAACCTTACATTTCTTAATTTGTACTCAACTGCACTGACACAATCATTTTGCCTAACATACTTGTGCAAGTAAATAGCAATATATATTCAGGCTAGGCTTCAAAAGCAAAGTATTTTCTGACAGCTTTTGTAAATACAGTACTACTCTCACCTTATAGCTTTCAGCTCCTTGAATGACATCTTTCATTGAAGCAGACAACTGATCTTTTTCTGATCGAACCAACTCCAATTCTTCCCTCAGAGCCTGTGTCTTATTAAACAGAAACGTGTGTTATTAAAACAGAACTCCCCCCCTGCAGAATGTTCTTTTTGTATAAGGAAGCAGTCAGGGTACCTCTTTTCGGCTGGCATCTAATTCTTTCTTTGCTTTCACAGCAACCACCTTAATTTTATTTAGCTTCTCTCCTTTTTCTGCAGATTCTTTTTCCAGCATTTCTACAAACAAATAAATAAGAAAGTGAAAAAATACACCTTCCCTCTACCTCAAGAAATGAAATGAAATGAAATCAGAACACAAATACCAGCATGACTTGGAATAAAAAATATAAAGCATGGGCAGATGTTGAAATGTTTCATTCATTTAAATATTAAAATTTAATTTGAAGCTAGAACATCCAGCCATACAGACAGCTTAGGGACAATCTTCCCTTGTTTCAGAGATTTCCATTACAGTTAATGGTTAAAAGCCATATTTCTGTCTACTTCTACATACAGCTGTGACAAGTCAGAACCATTTTCTTTTTAATGGGTTGAAATAACTCCAATGAGGCCACTGTTGTTTTGGAAAAGGGTTGTTTTCTTCCCCCTCTTTGGGAATTCTAGGGATTTGTATTGAAACAATTATTTCCCATAGTTTAAAAAAAGAAAAAAAAAAAAAAAAAAAAAGGGTGAAACCCACTGAAACCCACTAGACTGTTCCTAGCCAAATGTACACAGGAATTAAAAAACTAAGAAATATCAAACGATAACTGACTTAAGACTGCTAACACTTTTTTAAATCCCTAGTGGAAGGAATACGAAGTTGCATTGGTATTTACTTCATCACCTTCCTTTGCTTGTAAGAAATATGGGACAGTCACACAGAGAAAGAAAAACTAAATTCAAAAAACCTTTAACTGTTTATATAAGAGAGAATTGAGAGAGAAATACCAATTTTTTCTTGAAGCTCTGCTACTGAAGACTGTTGATCGGTTTTCTCAGTCAATGTCACCATCGAAATCTGCATTATAAACAAAGATACAAGAAATATTACAAAAATTTCTTTGTGTTATCTTTTTTTACCCTATACACCTCAAAAAATGTCAGCTAAAGCTGAGCTGCACCTGTGTTCTTACTATGAAGAAAGTTTTTATGTACAATTTCATATCAGCTTGGTAACTGAAAAGTATACTTAATTTTAAAAGGAAAACATTCCAGCCTTTTAACAGCTGTTTTTTACCCTGTCCAAGGACAAAAAAAAGGGAAACAATTTTTTCTGCAGCTGTTAAGTTTTATATAACCAAGAATCACTATGACCTGAAGTTAGAAATAGCTAAGACAGAACAAGCAGTTTTGTTTGAAGTGGATATCATAGAAAGTTAGGAGTTAGAAATTATGAGGTCAGTAAGTCCATAAAGTTAAATCATCACTTGGAGGGGTATTACTAGGAAGAGAGGGTCAAAAAAACCAAATTCTGTCAAAATAGGACTATGACTGGTTTTGTTTGGTTTTTGTTTCTTTTTTCCCTAGGGAGGAAACAGGGAATTGTGAGGTGCTAGGGAACTCAGAAGCATATGCTTTCTTGAAAGAAAACTCACTTTGAGGCCAAGGAAAAAAGAAAAAAAGAGAGAATTGAAAGTATTTTTTGAACCTTAATTCTGAAGACTTTAGAGGTTTAAGTCTGTATACTTCAATAACAAAATATAACCTTTAGAGAACTCAGTTCGTCTTTCACATTTCTAAGTTCAGTTTCCTTTTGTTCCAGAATGAAATTTAAGTTGCCTTGTTTTTCTGATCCTTTTTGCTGGTCCTGTATTTGGCTTTCATAAGTAGCAAGTTTTTGAGTGATCTCTTTAATATTGGCTAAAAGATCTTGATTTTCAGTCATTGTTTTTTCACTGGCATTCTTCAGCTCCTGGATATCACGCTGGAGCGCTTCTTTTTCAGCCAACACTCCTTCCAATTCTTCTCTTAAGAGATCCTTTTCCTTTTCAAAGTGGTATCTATGTTCTGTGTATTGAGATGCATTTTCTTCCACTAGTCTCTCAACTTCCTGCTGCAAATGAAGAACTTCCTCCTTGTTCTGCACAGCAAGGCACTGCTCTTCTTTTATTTTTGCCAAGCACTCATTTGCCATCTGTAACAAGTCCAGAGAATCATATTCTTCCTGAGCACCTGAAACACTGGATCCCACTTGCTCAAGTAAGTGGCACAGCTGAGTTCTTACAAGGGATCTGTGCGCTTGTTCATCTTCAAGTAATGCTGATACATGGTCTTTTTCTGCAGCCATCAATTGTAGCTTCTTTTCCAAGTTTTCAAATTGCTCTTTCAACACTAGCAAACCATCTTTTTCAGCTGTCATCTTTTTCAGCTCTTGACTTAATTCACCTTTTTCCTGAATTATTTTATTGTTTTCTTCACGAAGAGTATATGCTTCAGAGGAAAGGTTCTCCCTTTCACGCACTAGAGATTCAATCTGGTTTTCCAGTAGATCTAGTGTTTGAACATTTTCACTCTTCCTAGTTAAAGCTTCATTCAGTCTTTCTGTTAATTCCTCCACCTTTTTCTTCAGGTCACTATTGTCCTGGTTAGCAACATTTACCTCTTGCTGAAGTTCTTTAACTTTTCCTTCTTCTCGCATGCATCTTTCCTGAAGTGTTTCTCTCTCTTCACTCAAACATTTTACTTGGTTTAAGATCTCCTTGTTTTGATCAGTAAGAGCAATGATCTTGTCTTCCAGTTCTTTCATAGCAGTCTCTTTTTGGTCCATGGAGCTTGTTATAGTGTTATTCTCCTCCTGAAGACTAACAATTTTACATTTAAGTTCTTCTAACTCTAGCTGGTTAGCTGACAACTTCTCTGTTTCTTTCTGGAGGCGATTCACAGTTTCAAGAAGAACATCCTTTTCATTGAAAGCAGCCCGGAGTTTTTGTTGCAATTCGCTGACGTCAGAAGCTTGCTGTTGTCTCATTGATTCTAACTCCTGGCTGATTTTTCCAGCAGATTCCCCTAACTCAGTCTGTAGAGTTTCCATTGTTTCTCTCAGGCTGTTGTAATTGGACACTGCTTCTTCTTTCTCCTGAGTTAGCGTTTCAAGTTGTTCTCGAAGTTCCTGAATTTCAAAAACTAATGCTACCTTTTCTTTTTCAGAATCTGATAATAACGTTTCATTTAGTTCTGAAATTTCTCTCTGATGTTGCTCTTTCAGTGTTTCAGTCTCTATCTTATGTGCTTTTATAGCAGTTTCACAGTGCTGCCTTGCTGCTTGAAGCTCTGATTTTAGTTTTTCAATTACACAACAGTAATCTTCTTTACTAAGCTGCAATTCATTTATCTTAAAATCCAAGTCTTCCCGCTCATGAAAATACTCATCCTTTACACGATGCATTTCCTCTTCCAGTTTTAGTTTAACATTACTCATGTAAGTTAACTCATCTTTTAATATACTATGTTGGGATTGGAGCTCTTCCAAACTATGCTCCAGATGCCTGATCTTTTCTTCCATTTTTGCTTCTACACAAAGCTCTTCTTGTGTATCTACAATATCCATTTTGTTTCCCACATTTTTATTCAAGACTTCTCTCAACTGAGCCAAGTCATATTCACGCTGGTCAGTATGAGCACACATCTCATCCTTTGCCTTTTTTTCTCTTATTAATCTCTCTTCTGCCAAACTGTGCTGTAACTGATTTATCTGATTTTGCTTTTCTTCATTTTCTTTAGATGATAGCTCAATCCGATGCATCAGCTCTGACACCTCTTCCTGATGGGCACTTTTTAATTTTTTCAGCTCTTCATTCAGATTTTTTATTTCATTATGGTAAGACTGGGAGTTGCTGTCAATAGTTTCTTGTAAATTTGCCACTTCTTTGCTTTTGTCATCATTCACAGTTTCCAGCTGCTTGCTCAAACAGAGAATTTGCTCCTCATAAGTAGATTTAATTCTTTGGACATCATCTTGCAATCTTTTTACTTCTTTTTGACTATCACTATGACATTCAACCTGTTCCACCAGCTCCATCTGTTTCTTCACTTGTTCCTCTAATTCTGTTTTCAGCTTTGTTAATTCCTCATTATGTTTGCATTGTGCATTTGCTAATTCACTCTTTAGAGCTCTTATTTCTTCCAGACAGTCAATACTCGTTTGCTCCAGTTGCTTCTGCAATTCTTCAGTCTTAGCCACTGCATCCTAATAAAATAAGCAAATTATTAAATACTGGTAATTCAGCACACAAAATTTCCAAATAAATAGTTTATAATAATTGTTTATAATTATATAATTGTTTACAATTATTGTTTATAATAATTACAAGATTTAGGAACCCTCAATTAAAAAACTACAGCGTTTTTAAAACACCTATGATGACAACTCACTTCAGAAGATGCTGCAGAGAATACCAAAACATTTACAGAATGAGAAAGGAAAACTAAGTTTTAAATCACATTTACCACCATAATTTCACAAAATGGTCATGACAGACTTCAGCTTTAGCAGCTATTCTGGTAATGTATTACAGACCAAATTACTTCTAGTGTATCCAGTTCAAGTATTTGAATACAGCAATGCTCATCAATTGCAAGCAAATCACTCTTCACAGATAAAGTGATATAAAACAGTTGTGGCTGACAGGCTCCTCCCTGAGAATATCTGAATACAAACCTCCTACAACCCATGGAAAAACAGAGCTGACTGATGGAACCCATCACATATGTAGGCTACTAATGCAGACTGTTCTTTGTGAACAGCTGTGCATCTATCTGGTGCATCTCTATTTATTGTTAGTCCTACAAAACCATAAATTAAAGGGTACAGAGAAAATATGCTTCAAATATTGAAGCCTTTTTAAAGGTAAAGCACAACACAGATAAGTGAAGAAAAACATTAAAATCAGAGTGAAATATACAACAAGCAAAACTAGAAAATAAATGTAATTCTGATTTTTTTTAGTAACGGTCATTTCAGTACCTCTGCTTCTTGCTTTCTTTGAGTGTTCTCTTTTTTCAGAGCAATGCACTGCTGCTGACTTTCAGCTTTTTCCAGAAGCACAACATCCAGTCTTTCTGTGAGAGCCTAATTTTAAGGGAGAAAGATCACTGAAAGAAGTGGTTTTGTTGTTTGTTTTTTTTTAACAATAGAAGCCTGAGTGATTTTTTGAAAACTGTAGGAACTCACAGTCATGGTCATGACTTTTTTTTTCAATTAAACAGATCAAGTGATTTGAAAAGTTACTTTTAGCCCAAGTACGACAGATATGGAATAGGTAAATTATAACAATGATGTTGGATGATAGATTCTGTTCAAAATCGTATCAGATAATTTTTATCACCAGGTGGTGGAGGTGGAGAGCAGCTGCACCTCAACAGAAAAGAAATCTCCATCCATATTATTAAAAACAATTTTCAAGTTGATAAAATCCTTCAATTTCACAAGCAGTCTATGACCCTTACTTTGAGAAAAACAGATGCTCTTGCCACTTAGAAAAAAAAACAGTTACTTGCCTAAAAGCATTTATTGGGATATACAACTTTAACTAGTGTTTCTGATCTCATCAAATGACTGCCTCAGAAGTTCTTTAAATGGCTGAAGTCTTTCCTCAGTGGTCACTTTAAAATAAGCAAAAGCTTGTCTAACTGGCTTAAAGCTGGTTACCACACAGGAAAAAAAACAAATCTTGAAACAGTACTAGTCTGTACTGTTCCTCACAGAACTAGTATTGTTTTCTGAGAGTGGGAGTAAGGATGTGGGGGGAGGAGAAAAAAAGAGATTTTAGGAAGTGTCTTGAATTCCCAAAATTTATTACATTCAATTTGAATAACAGTTTAAAAACTAGTTTGTATTTACAAGATTATTCTGTAGATTTAGATAACATTATGTAATACCTTAGAAACCCACTATGTGTTCCTACCTGAATAATATCATCAGCTCCTCCAGTAGCTGCTTTAGATCTGAGCTCTTCAATTTCTTTCTCTAGTTCTTAAAAAGTAAAGAAATTTCACAGCATGAATTGATGTTCCATCACAGTAGCAAGTTACTAGTAAATCCAGTGCCTAACAACACTCCTAATCAATCAGAGATCCCTTTTACTTCATTGTTTTTCTTCACTGCTGAATGATAGAGAGGCTTAACGGAAAGAGAACAAACATTTAGTACTACGTCTCCTGTCCTGACAATTAGCATGGCCTCCTGAGGAAGGAAAGCTTCCTTATTTGGATGGAGGGACAACAATTCTTCTGATGATTGTTTTACCTTCTATTTCATGTTCAATTTAAGCCAGAGAAAAGAGATTCAGTTCCTATTGGTTCTCTAAAAATAGGCAGCAGGTAGAAGAATATTTTATGAGTAACCCCACTAAGAAATGCCTAGTGCAGCCCATCCCTACTGTTAGTGTTTCACTGGGCAGCTACCAGCATGAGCATAAGTAACTCCAAACAAGGAGAAGTGACATCGGTCCAAGTAGTGGGCCACTGGATGAAAAGGGAAAACAGAGAGGAGAGGGACAGTGCATGAGAGTGCAGATCTACACATGATACTTTTAGGTGATTAACACAAAATTTTGTTTGGTATATTTTGCAATTTCTTGTTAAAGAAGCAAAAGTTCTATTAAAAAGTAGTTAACTGCTTTAAAGAAGCCATTGCACAGTATACTAGTTAGGTAAAATCAAAGCTATTGCCTCTCCCATCTGCTTCCCAAAAAGCAACAGGTATCCCTGCAACTGATACAGGGAACAGACAATGTCAAAACCTACTCCAACTCTTACACATATTGCATTGTTCTACCACACCATACTGCCAGATTAAAAGTAATACCTGACAAAAGCAATGCTTCTTTTTCTTCCCTTCTTTGCTCTACGGACTTCAGTCCTTATCCTCCCACATAAAATAGTGACAAAACAGAAAAAAAAATCTAGGATATTTGCCTAGAATTCAAACCTACCTAGCAAAAAATATTAGTGATATTAGCAAAGATCAGATAGTGCCAAGCATTAAGGCAGAAACTGTTCTCTTTCCAGTAAGGTACCTGTACATCTTGACTTCACTTTCTGTATAAGCATCACTTGCTTTTTTGCAAACTTGATGAGATCTTCTTTGGGCAACATGTCCAGCTGTAAAACAGTACATATTAGAGAAGCCAGCTTCCTCGAACTCAGAGGTAAACAGAAAACATAGCATTTTAGCACCTGACTTGCAAGAAGCTAAATTTTAGGACAAGAAACTGTCTTACCACACAGTTTCAAGAACAGTAACAGTCCAATTTATTAATGTTCTGTTAGCCAACTCTGATATTTTCAGCACAGTAATAGAAACTATTCGTAATTCTGTACTTTTCCAAAATCATTCCAGAGCACACAACTGGGCAGTACCAGTTAGAACGGAAACTTCAGCTGGGAAGGGTTATATTTCAGTAATATAATATGACTAATGTTTTGAAAATAGCATGTTGACCTAATATTGACATTGTTTAAATTTACTGCCAACATATGCAAGGAAGTATTCTATAAGAAACAGACTACTGCCAAAGCTGGATGCTACTATTATTTTATCAAATATTACAACAGGAAGTGAAATAGGAAACTTTGTCCCCCTTATGTTTTCCAGAACACCTTAGCCTAGTGTTCCTAAGTAACTTTTTCAATAAGTCCAGAAACAGGAGATTGTTTAAAAATACCTTCATATTAGTCACAGGTTGTATGCTAAGCTGTAACCCTTTCTAAGATTGCTATTCAAACAGATTTGTGACAACTGCTTACCTTTGATTTCCCTGATCCTGGTGTAACAGAAGACGCCACCATCTCTTGTCCAGCATCTTGAACCTACAGCAAAATAAAGCACAGTCTGTAGTAACTGGACTTTTTAATGCAAAACTACCAAAGGAACCAATTGAAAGCCTAAAAGCACTGGGAATAAACAAATACAGTGAGAGCTCAAGAAAAAAAAATAATTTAGGACTACTTGGAAGGGTAATTGAAAAAAACTGATAAAGATCTATCTGGGTAAGTGCAATACAACAGAATAGAAAACTCCTGACTTCTAAACCTAAACAGTACGATCTTATGATTCTGTTACTCAGACATCTAGAGTTGATATACAACTGAAAACATTTTATTTACAAGAGGTTACACAGGCATAACTCACTATCTTGTTCTTAAATAAAAAACCCAAAACATTTAGTAGGCATAAAACAACCATCTTGTAGGGGAGTAGAAGTTAAATCAAAATTTGGGAACTTTTTAAGGACACAGGAGCCTCAACTTTTTTTTCCTTTCTTAAACACACTTGTTATGGCTAGAGTTGTTGGCCTAACAAATCTATTTGAAAAGATTGCCAAGTCCAGGCTCTTTATAAAAAAATGTAACCCTTTCCACCCCTTTTTTTAAAAAAAACCCAACAGCACTTTAATTGCTGGCACTTGAATTTCCAATGTATTTTAAAAGGCCCTGCAAATCCTGGACTCCCTGTTCCTAACACACATGCATAAAGCCATCTACTGTAAAGCTCCACAGACCAAATCTGGCAGACTCTGTATTACTTTACTGTGGTTTATATGAGATGAACTTGCCTACGCTGGACAACATGAAGAAACATACTGAACTAAAATGGGGCAAAGGAAACCAGAACAGGCACGTCCAACACATTAAGGGTAGCATTTCCAAGCTTTGACCTTCACTCTGCTCTTTCCTTCATACTATCACACGTGTGTAAAAGTTAAGAAGCATACATATAAATATTTGTATTTTTATATATAGAAGTGCTTGCATATGTATGTATGCATGCAAACATACATTCAATTTTATTTTGCTATGTTCTTCATTCTGAGAAAACCTCCTCATAAAAGAAATGAAGGAAAAAACCCAAACCTAGATCTAAACACTACTAGAATGGAGAATCATTAACAATTTAAGAGACAGCAGCTGATACAGATAATAAGAAAGGCCATCATTAGACATTAATTCAACTACAGAGCAGGGACAGAGGCAGATAGTTCTCTCTCTCTCCCCCAGGAGAGGCTGCATCTGGAATATTGTATTCTGGGCCCCTCAGTTCCAGAAGGACAGGGAACTGCTTGAGAGAGTCCTGCACAGAGCCACAAAGATGACGAAGAGAATGGAACATCTCCCTTATGAGGAAAGGCTGAGGGAGCTGGGGCTCTTCTGCTTGGAGGAGACTGAGGGGTGACCTCATTAATGTTTATAAATATGTAAAGGGTGAATGTGAGAATAATGGAGCCAGGCTCTTCTCAGTGATGACCAATGATAGGACAAGGGGTAATGGATGCAAGTTGGAGCACAGGAGGTTCTGTGTAAACATAAAAAAAAAAGCTTTTTTCACCGTGAGGATGACAGAACACCTGAACAGGCTGCTCAGAAGAGGTTGTAGGGTCTCCTTCTCTGCAGACACTCAAAACCCACCTGGAAGTGTTCCTGTATGACCTACATTAGGTGATCCTGCTCTGGCAGAGGGGTTGGACTAGATGATCTCTCAAGATCCCTTCCAACCCCTAACATTCTGTGATTCTGTCACCTCCATATCACACAGGTCAGGTTTTTTTTAGATAGCAAAAGCAAACTTATCAGAAGATAACGTGTTTGTTAAACGTAAAAACATTAAAAAAAAACACTATGAAATTTCAATTTCAGACTTTCTTCATACACTAAACTTCATCAACGCCTACATCCTTAATATTTCAGCACTGCAACTAGCAAAACACTTACTACAAGCAGCATTCTTACAGTGTAATTATGTACAACAAAGTGCATGTGCTGTTTAGAAAATGATAGCACATGTCTCTCCAGACTACAGTAAGGTCAGCTGAACACCTTACTTTCACTGTCCTTTAAACGAATATGCAAAGAGGAAGAATCATTTAAGACACTGACTCCAGTTTTGCTGTTCTAGTAACAGAAACCAGAAGCTGTTCATGTGGACTGATTCATGTGTTTGAATTGGAAAAGTAACAAGGAAGCTGAGTTACTAAAACCCCTTAACTTTTCAGCAATCAGTTGCATCCAAGCAGTGCACCAGCAGATGGTAAGTACACTTCTAAGCACAATCCTGAATCCTGCAAAGATTCTCAAGTTTCTATAGCACCGCTCTGAAACTGGGGTACACTTCCATCCTTTACTCGTATAATTGATTTTTTTTAAAAAACTACTTCACCTACACTAAGGTGCTCCAAACCACAGTTTAACATGTTCCGTGCATTTTAATTACTATCTATCCCTTACTTTTTCTTTTTTAGAAAGTCTGACATATAGATGCAACACATTCATTAGACTGACGTGTGGCAATAGTGACCATTGTGAAGTGATTTTCTGAGGAGTGTGCACCTTTTAGACATCACCAACTCACATCAAATTAACTTAAACCGCAACTTGAGTTGTGATCACTTCAGCAGAGGCTCAGAAACTACCAGGAGAGCTAATTTACTGTATGAATTTTAAACTCTTCAATGTTGTCTTTGGATTTGCCTTGGTGGTTACAAAAGCTACACCAGATACATACACTTCAGTGACTTTATTTGCAGCTGTTGGCCAGTGTTTCATAATACTATTAACACATCAGATCATCTAAGTAGAAAAAGAATGCTTGTTCACACATGAGCAGTTTGAAAGGGTAACCACTGAACACATTCCCTGTAAGCCATGACTGCTTGTTCCCTTGACTCAGCACTGGCTGTTCTTCCCCCTACAAGCAGGATGACATCCCAACCTTCTACCAGGAGGCCCTAAACCACCCTTGAAGTCCGCACGGGCGCTCACACTGCCGCAGGGCGAAAAACAGATCACCCATTTCCAACCCCCACACAGACACGGCGCGGCAGGCCCCGCGCCGCACACCCCCAGCCCCCATCAGAGCGGCAGCCCACGGGTGCTACGACACCCCCGGGGGAAGGCGGAGAGGAGGCGAACGGGTGCTCAGCGGGCCCTGAGGCGAGCGGCGCCGCCGGCCAGGCAAGACAGCCCCGGGCGCTGCCAGCCACCCACCAACGGCCGCCAACGACCACCAACGGCCGCCGGGGGCGTGCACGATGGCGGCTGGGGGAGAGGGGGAAAGGAGAGAGGGGGTGACGTGTGCGGGCCTTGCGGGAGGGGCAGGAGGCTGGCGCGCAGCCCAAGGTCACGCATCCCCCCCCGCTCTCACTTCCGCGATGGACTCCCCCGAACAGCTCCGCACCAACCCCCTAACCACCCCCTCTACCCCCCCCCCCCCCCCCGGCTTCCCTTCTCCAGCCGCGCCGCCTGCCCCGTTACCTCCATGGCGGAGCCGGTTGGCTGCAGGGGCGGGGAGATCGCGGCGGCACCGCAGCCGCTGTCACCGCCGTTACATCCTCCCCAACCCACTTCCGCCTCCGTCATCCCCGCACGCCCGGTCACGCAGCGCAGCGCAGCCCCTCCCCGAACCGGCCTGAGGAGGGGAGAACCGGGCGGGACACGCCCCCAGCACGTGGCGCCGGCAGTTTCAAGCCTGAGTGGCGCGTGGGGTGCGGGTGGGTGGGTGTTTGTCCCTATGGAGCTGATGTCGCTTGACGGGGTTTCTGCTGTGGCCGTGCTGGTTCGGCGGCACATCCGGCCTGAACAGGGGGCTGAAGGCAGGAGGTGTAGGTAGCGAGACCGCCCGCACGCTCTGTCCGTCTGATACAAAGTAGCACAGGGGATGGGAAACGGCCGCAACGCGACTGCAACCCGGTCTTTCCTGTTCTGAAGGGCTCCGAGGGGTGGGCGCTGCTGCCGGGGCACCTAAAAGTGTGCGTGTGTGTGTGTGTGTGTGTGTGGGCGGCTGTTTTTAGGCAAACCTGGCTCTCTGTCACCTTGAGGAGGGTATGTGCTCAGACAGATACTGAAGGATTTAGGGGACAGAGTGGCTGAGAGCAGCCAGGCAGAAAGGGACCTGGGAGTCTGGATTGACAGGAAGCTGAACATGAGCCAGCAGTGTGCCCAGGTGGCCAAGAAAGCCAATGGCATCCTGGGCTGGCCCAGGAACAGCGTGGCCAGCAGGTCCAGGGAAGGGATTCTGCCCATGTGCTCAGCCCTGGTGAGGCCACAGCTTGAGTCCTGTGTCCAGTTCTGGGCCCCTCAGCCCCTCAGGAAGGAGATCGAGGTGCTGGAACAGGTCCAGAGAAGAGCAAGGAGGCTGTGAAGGGATCCAGCACAAGTCCTGTGAGGAAGGGCTGAGGGAGCTGGGGGTGTTCAGCCTGGAGAAGAGGAGGCTCACGGGAGACCTCATCACTCTCTACAACTCCCTGAAAGGAGGGGGTAGCTAGGGGGGGTCGATTTCTTCTCCCAGGCAACTCTCAGCAAGACAAGAGGGCATGGTCTTAAGTTGTGCCAGGGGAGGTTTAGGTTGGATATTAGAAAGAATTTCTTTACGGAGAGGGTGATCAGGCATTGGAATGGGCTGCCCAGGGAAGTAGTGGATTCTCCGTTCCTGGAGATATTTAAAAAGAGACTGGATGTGGCACTCAGTGTCATGGTCTGGTAACCGGAAGGGTAGTGGATCAAGGGTTGGACTTGATGATCTCAGAGGTCCCTTCCAACCCAGCCAATTCTATGATTCTATGAATCTGTGGTCTCACTGGAAGCAGAGTGATCATTTGTCAAAGGTCAGCCATGAAGGAGCATACCAGTCCTTCAAAATGCACCGGGTATTGTGCCTTGTAGTTGTGTTAATGTGCCATTTTTATGGCTATTTAGATAGGTGTTTAAGGGTAGAAATACCTACTTCAAAATGTGCAGATTTTTTATTGTGATCTTGCAGGTACTTTGATAGTGCCTGAATTAGTGTTGACATTTCATTATAAGTAATTGGTGTATTAATCTATTTACAGCTCACTGGAGAAATACTGAATAACTGAATTAATTATGGTGTCATGAGAGAATATCCATTATTTTAATAAAAAGAGTGTCGTATTCATCAAAATGTTGCTCTCTGAATAGTAATTTGTATTTTTCCAAGTCTGCTTATTGTCAGTCTTTCAAAATTAAAATGACAAATCATGGCAACAGGCAGAAAGAAATTGCTTCCTTTTTTCCCCCTCCCCCTCCGCATGCATTACTATACATTATATATAGTATATTTTAATACCTGCAGGTACACAACTGCAGCAGGAGAAAATGGTTCCATGCTCTTACAAGGGATGCTTGCAAAGAAGACCTCTCTAACCAAACCACAAGAAGTTGGTTTTCCATTACTTCTCTTCTTACACTTTTTAGAAGCCCCACAGGGTGCTAAACTGATTAAATCTTCCT
The DNA here is from genome assembly GCF_003957555.1 of Calypte anna. NCBI lineage: Eukaryota > Metazoa > Chordata > Aves > Apodiformes > Trochilidae > Calypte > Calypte anna. The sequence goes on along the minus strand of NC_044244.1, from coordinate 137,991,099 downwards.
TACCCCACCCTCTTTAGCAGACTCTGAAATGGAGACCTACGCCTGCACTGCTGTGCTCTAACATGGGGGTTTTGCACAGCTTCAAGAAGAGCCTTTCTAGATAGAGCCCTTCCACTAACATCCTGTGGCAAAAGCTTTTCACCCTAAACTGTGCTGTCCTGTCTTGTCCTTCCAGTCTCCAGTTATGTTGGACATCTGGAGAGAACACTATAGGAAAGCTGCTTTTTAATTTTTATTAAAAAAACCCAAACCAACAAACAACAAAAAAACCCCAACAAAAACAAAGTTTCGTGTAATTTTTTTCTTTCCTCCTATCCCCCCAAAAACACATATTGTGATCCCACTCTTGGTTCATCTCAGTATTCTGTGAGGAAATTGATTTTGGAGGCTGTCCAAGGCAGATACACAAAGGGTTTTCAGGTGTATGTGTACAGAAGACAGTGAGCTACCAGCGGCTCATTCAGCAGGGGCTTTCTGAAGACTGATCCTGTCTGGAGAGCATGCAGTCCTGGAGAGAGCTCCCTGCTCCTCTGGGCTACGTATTTGACAGTGACAGACAGTTCTACCCTTCCACCCCCATTCATTTAGGGAAACAGAATTTAGGTGTAATATACAAACAGGAGCGTCTTGGCAGTCTTTCATTCTGGTCTTGAATTGCAAAGCATCCTGATGAGTGAATGGTCGAAGCGTTAAGGAAGTTTCTAGAATAACAAGAAGAAAAAAGGTTGAGGACTTTTGGGTGTTGGTCACAGAATCAGAGAATTGTCATGGTTGGAAAAGACCTCTAAGATCACATTCAGCCTTCGATATTTCCCCCAGTAAAATAAGTAAAATATATTTATGAATATATCACAATGCCCCTAGACCATGTCCCGAAATGCCTCATCTACACGGTTTTAAAATACTTCCAGGGATGGTGATTCCACCACCTCCATGGGCAGCCCATTCTAACTTCTCTCAGTAAGGAAATTCTTCCTCATACCAGTCTAAACCTCCGCTGGTGCAACTTCAGCCCATTTCCTCCAGTCCTATCATTATTTACTTGTGAGAGGAGGCCAACACCCACCTCTCTACAACCTCCTTCAAGGTAGTTGTAGAGAGCAATATGGTCTCCTCTCAGCCTGTTACAATAAAGTACAAGTTGCTCCATATTTTGTGGGGAAAATATGTTTATTTGCACCTTCAATAATCTTACATAATTTTCTTAAATTCTTTATGAGTTATATGCCCTACCTATCCAGAAGGAGCCAGTAACATGATATGTATTGCATGCAAGTAATCTAAGACAAGTGAGCAAAACAAGAATAATTTGTGTGCTCCAAATATTTTACAATTTTATTATCTTTGTAAAAGATAATGAGTTTGTCTTATTAACTAGCATTGTTTATGCAAAGCAAGATTACCAAGACATTTACCAGATGTGTTGGGACAGAGCATAACAAACTTTAAATTCCATTCACTGAGAAGCTGAGTTCCAAAAGACTGTAATTAACCCATACATCAAGGCAGGGTACAAATTCTTGTTCACTATCTTTTGACTTATTAGACCTGTAAGAATTTTCTGAAGAGCACGGAATGAAAAAATTCCTGTAATTCTGCAACTATGGAATGTGTTTCCAGCACACAAGAGTTGATGCTTCAAATACTTGCCACAGTAGAATCTGCCTTTCCAAAAGTTTCTGTAGGTCATGACCTCTTTTGTTTGTGAACCATGCCAGTCAGCATTCTTGCTTTGGGCTACTTTTAGGGCTTTTCTCCATGCCAAATCAGCGTAAAGGAAGGCAGGGTATGCATTTACAGCATGTTAACTATTCTCCTTTGGAAACTTAAAATATTCTCTCTGCCCTGTGCAAATGAACTGTAAATCATTTGCCCGTCTATGGCCATTTTATTGGGTTGGTTTTGGGTTCAGTACATTCTAACTGGAGTGGAATGTTAAAGGCTATAGAAAAAGTTAAGAAAGCGTTAAAGAGGAGGCTAATCTGAATGCTTATATGAGTAAGTAGGATGCAAGGGCAGAACTATCCTATGTTTTTATGTCAAAACTAGTTTGTGTGTGAAATATTTGGTTAGGTACTGAGAAATTGTATATGTATTCTTTAATTCTGGTCTTTAATTACAATAGGAAACAGAAAGGGAAGAAACTTGGTGTTCTGTTACTTGTCGGCATACCCCACCAAGACTGTTGAAAGAGAAGTGTGAAACTGAAACAAGGAAACTATCATTTTGTTTGAGCTGGCAGGGTTGGGCCTCCCTAAGGCCCAACTATTCCATTGTTAACAGGACATGAAAGCCCCATTAACCACACAGAGATAGCAGCAGAGAGTGAGGAGTTATAGGTACAGTAACAAGTTACTGCAAATCATGAGGCCCACTAATAACATTTTAAAAACTATTAGTTTAGATGTCTAGCCTAAGACTCTACCCATGCCTATATTGCCAGTACCAAAGCAGGACTCAGTGGGGCTTGCTTTTGACATAATCCCTCTGTCTCTGGGGTCATGGTAGGTGGCTCTATTTCAACTGTGAGCCTCCACACAGTCCTAAAGGGGTCCTACACTGCTAATAAATAACAACTTGCAGCAGGCTATGCCAAAGCCTTTTTTGCAAAATAATCCAAGAGTAATTTGCCTCTTCAACATGAACCACAGGACACTGCTGTGTGGCAGCATTCCTGATCCACCTACACAGTGGATTGGTCTGGAGGGCAAGTGGAGCCTTTGTATCCAGCCTAAGCCCACGGCTTTAGGTCTGGCAGCAGTTTGGTTGCATCCTATGAGTATGAAGGGTTTAACTTTCTCTCTCAGTGTGCCTCTAGTTCACCTACAGTCTACAATGGGTCAGGGCTTGCATCACTCATTGAGGATGTTTGTGATATGGAAGTTTCTGTCCAGGCTTGAAATATAATGTTAACACACCTCTGGTGGATTCCAGATTTAATAATTAACCTTGTTGTAAAGATAAGGCTCTTTGTGATTGTGTTGACATAAATCATTATGAAAAACATGTAGCATATATTATGGGGTAGGATACCCATATCCTGTATGGACAGGACAAATGACACAAGAACTCTTTCCCATTTATGGTCTGTTTCCTAACTGGAGAAACACTGACTTTCAATCCAAGCCTGAAGCAGATTATTTACAGTAAAATAAGAGAAAAGAAAAGCAGTGTCTATCTGTGCTTAAATGCTAGCTAAGAACAGCTCCCTTCCCTTTGTCTATCTTTATTGTTGTGAAACTTGGTGCTTCTTCCACTCTGTTTTTATAATGGTTACATTCCACGTGAAATGGTTCCCTTAGTTGCTAGTCAGACAAGCTGAAGGATGATTGTGACTACCCTAGAATTAACATAGCAGTTCCTGTTAAAAAGTCTGTATTGAAGCTGGAATCTTGTCATTCCTCTGGGGGGATTTGTTTTGGTTGTTGTTAATGCAGAACTACAAACAGGCATGGAAACAGTCAACATTTATTTATCAACATTGATATTCAAAAATTTGTTAGAGATCAATAACAAAGTTTCTCAAATATCAAAACTCTGCAGGTGCACTTCATTGTAAAAGAAGGGACATGAAGCACTGAAGATATTGCACCTGTGTAAGAAAATTGGTAAAGTCATGCATCTGTGTGACTGGATGAAAATAAAAGCAGAGATGTATATTCAGGCCATACGTCTCATAGAGCTTTCTATGGAGCTCTATCACCAATGTAAACAAACCCACTTGTTTGTACCAGAAGCTTGACAATATTTTGCATTTATGTGAACTAATTCAGCTGAACATGTACAGTCTCATTCTTCAGGTGCTCGTTGGTTTACATTATGCAAAAATAAATCAAACCTCTTATCAACTTACTATTAGTCAACAAGCTCTGTATGCAAACAACTTTAAGCTCTTCTCTACACAACAACTGATAAAACTAAAGGACTGCACTCTGACATGTGCTGATTCTTATCTGCTTTTCAGATCTGTTTTTCAGATCAGCTGAGTTGTAGCTGGGTCAAGAGTTACCTAAGTCAGTGAGAGCAAAGGTGACTTTCCCAATGTGGTACGAGCCCCTTGTTCTATGGTGCCTCTACCCTTGCAGTGACTGTGTAGCTCCCTTTCAGACCAGGCTTCATCCACCATCAGCATTTAGCACTTCTGACAGATTCAGATATTTCAAAGGAGGAGCAAATCAGTCATCTGAGTGACCTTTTGTGCAGCACCACTTATAAAATGTCACCAAGCAGCTGAGTTAAGCATGTTTTCCATTTACTGATGGCTCTTATGACACTGAATGAGGATTAGATTGACAAACTGAGCTGACTCATGTGGTTTCAAGGAGCAACCTAAGAGGATGAAAACTTGTCAGACAGCAGGCAACACCTTTTCCTCATACTGGCAATAGTAAGATAGCAAATCAGTAATCATAAACAAAAACCAAAGAAGTAGCAGAAATCTCCCCAGACTGATAGTTAGCCTTGCTGTGATGAACAGCAGCACCTCTGCCAGATTGTTTTTTCCTCAGATAGTGGGTTTACTGAGACATTCTTTGTGGACAGGACCTTTAGGTCTGTTGATCTAAAGCCCTTCAATTGCCTAGGTTTACACTAGTGTAGCAGAGGGATGTTTCTGGTCTCAGTGTTACCTGCAGGTTTTGGGGGAAACTCAATGGGTCAGAAATGGACAATATAACTGCTACATTTAACAAGAAGCTTTTAGTTTGTTTTCAAACTTGAGGGAAGATACTGCTGGCTTTTAGAAAAATACATTCATTTAAGATATATGGATTAAATTGGCAGCCTGAAATGGACTGTGTATGTTGACAGCTCCTATTGCTAAGTCCTTGGAATTCTCCACAGGTCAAGGAGAAAACAGTCACAGCAAACATTTTCTGTGTTAAATTAGACTAAAGTAGACTAAATGAGACTAAGAGAGCTTTTGTTCTCCAGCTGCTGTCAGCTATGTTCTTTTCCCTGTGACATTTAGCATGCGAACCCAGTTAAACAGGAACACATTGGGTCTTTTTGTGTGTGTGCCAGCCTCAATGGTGGCACTTTAAAACCAAAAAGTGGACTGGTAACAGTTGTCTATAATTACATGGGCTACAAATTGCTTTAGTTAATTTCCTTCAAGCTCAAAGCATGGCTATAGTGCTGGTACTAATGCTAAAGCAGAACTGGTCTTTATTTGATAATACTGACCAGGCCCTATTGCAACTAAGAGCCCTCCAATGGGATGGTTGGTTAATAGTAGAAGAGTGAAAGAAGGGAGGATGTAATAACATGACATGTCTGACAAACTGACTCTTGACCAGGTCTGTAACAATTTTCAGAATTCTCCTAAGGTTAATAGAAGATTATGCTATCCATTCCAAAAGGCAACACTGAGAAAACCTTGTCTTGATGCAGTAGGAGGTAGTGCTTCCACAACTGGATACACGCCTCTACGTAGCCCTTCTGCAAGTTTTATCAAATGAAGTAATGGGTGTTTGGTTTTTTTTTTAAATATTGCTTTCCTCTCAATGGCATGTCTAATGTCCAGCTTAAAATCAGAGAAAAAGAAAATAATTCTTCTTTCTGTGCTTCTATTGCTCTGTTTATACCAGACCGCCTTTAAATTTCTTTATTATTATTGATTAATGTTCATGCAATGTATATGATGCATATGTACTATATGTTCATACATCTTGTAATGCCCACAGCTGTTGCACTCTTCCTTTCTGTTGGAAGTTGATTTGAAGATGCTGACAGCATCAACTGCAGTTTTACAAAGACATAAATTCAAAGAATGTCTGAAATATTTTTGTTAATGCTGAAAATTACTGTCGGAGGGATGAATGAGAAGTATCCAGTGGGAATATTTTCCTCAGGGAGATGACTCCAAGTTTCCAGATAAATTGGGCACTCTCATGATAATGAAAAAACAGTGGTGTTTGAAAGATGGGGATACTGGAATCTCAGGGGTGTAGGCATTTTGTGAAGGAACAGCAAAGTTTATAAAGTGAAGCTGAAGATCACAGAGAATAATTCCCACTTCTAATAATCACAATTCCATGCGAAAAACAAGAGAGGTATCAGCCATTTTCTTCTTGTAATCTTCATCAAATTTCTCATTTTGTGCAACAGTGAAATAATTCTTCCAGTCCCCCACAGCTCCTAAAAACATCAAAGCAAAAAAAGAAAAAAAGATTAGTTCACCAGTATTTCCTGAAGCCAAATAGCCATGACTCACTAGATGCTTGTACTTCAAGGCTTATTTCAAACAGAATGACAATCAGGAAGACAGAGTTCATGCCAGTAACAAGCCTCAGTACCTTTTCTCATGAATGGTGAAATAGAGTGATCCATTATTCCCTCAAAATCCTTAGTGTAGTTTGCCATGGGATTTTCTTTCATTATTTCAAATGAAGTGTTGTAGACTATCTTGTTGAGAACTTCCTCATTTATGTCCTTCTCCAGGAACTTCACAATTTTCTGAATTTCTTGTTTGGGATTCTGCAGAGAGAATAACATGGGATAAGATACAAAGCCAAGGAAAGCAAAGAAATCAAACATCCTATTGAAATTGAAATTGTTTTCAGGGTAAGATGATCAGGTTATCTGAAGACTATCAATACAGCTGACATTTTATTAGAAAACTGTTGATCACAGATAGTATCCACTACATTTCCAAATTTCAGAGCTCTATAAACCAACATTCAGCCTTTTACCTCCTTCATATCTTCATAGAAGAGGTAGAGAATACGGTGTTTGTCTTTTGCCTTCCACCATCCTTTTACATGATCATACCAGGAACCCCAGAGCACTGAAAAAGGAGTAATATCATCAGCATCTATCAATGTCCAAATTATCTTTAGGTGTCTTTGGCATTCCTGTTTCCCTCATAACCAGCGGCAGGGCATTTCCCAGTTGGTTTTGAACCACTGTGGCCATGACTGATGTGCTTGGTGCTTATCACAACATCTGTGCTATTAATCCCTCAGGCATACAGATGCTCAGAGCAGAATTCATCTGTGACTTTAGATGGCAACAAATGCAGATGCTTACTCTTGCATTAAAAAATTGGGCTGCCTTTGCAGTCGATGGAAAGGAACAGACATTTCATCTGGTGATTTCAACAGTGATTCAGCTGGTCAGCTGGACAAGACTGTTCTTAACTGAGAGTAGCAGGGTTGTTACTGGTTTTGTTTGTTTGGTTGGTTTGTTTTTTTGTTTTGGTTGGGGTTTTTTGGTGTGTTTTTTTGTTTGTTTGTTTTTTAATGAGAAAATGTGTGGGAAAACAGTCTGCGGAGGCTTAAGGATTCCATGTACACATCAATATGATTGCAGGAAAATCGTTTATTAGCAACTTGCACTCACTTTATATAGAGAAGCCTTGTCTACACCATCTTATCATGCAGGTGGCTTTGTATTCCAATTACACATACCATTCTCACGGAAAGATTCTTCTCACATAATTATTTTCCTCTTCTGTTGCCAATTAGTTATCTCTTTCCCATTAGCTTATTCTCAGGCCTCTAACTAGGCCTCAATAACCATTAACCCAATGTGGCCTAAATTGAAGTAAGTCAGGATTGCTCACAACTTGTATATTTCTGAACTGTTTCCCCAACAAAAATGAGAATGTAAAGATAGAATTACTCCTTTAGGTAGTAATAAAACCCCATGGATTCAGATAACTTACTACTGAAAAAACTTCAATAGGTATTCTTCTGTAGCGTGTCAGGCCTGGATTTCAAACCATTGATAAAATAAAGAAATTTTAAAGATTTTTTAAATGAACAGAATCTCATATACAATTTATTGCAGTTCATCACCTTTTCCATTCATGAATTTCTCCACAAACTCATCCCAAGTTCCTGGTTCAGGCATTCCTTTATTCATTCTGTGGAAATGGTAGTATGATACCAGGTTGTCTTTTGCATTTCTTGCGACATAGATGACCTTTATTGATATGAAAAGAGAGAAAAAAAAAATTACATATGTTTATATAGATATTGACCATCTCCTGGTATTTCCTCTTGAAGCCTGATGGCAGAGGCTGAAGAGATTTGCTTTGAAATTGCCATTTTCTGAAACCCAACACAGGCAACTCAGTCATTACTTCTGTAGTTCACACAGGCTTTGCACATAAAAGCAAAAATATCTGGGGAGATTCCAGGTTTCACAAAGGTTCTGGAAACCATATTAAGCCCTGGTTTGTCACTTTCCTTGCAGGTGAAGTAGGATTGAGTCCTACCTCTTTAGCCTTACCTTACAGTTTTGTTCCCAGAAGGAAGGAGGCACCAGCTGCACGGGGAGATGCGTTTTTATTGTTCGTGGAGAAGGCATAGCTTCAGCTAACTCCAGACCTGTGGGATGTTTCATTGTGAGATGAGACTTGTTCTTTAAATTCCCCCTAGCACCACTTTTCTACTCTAATATTTGGGATTGTGACTGTGGCTTTTCAGAAATTCACCTTGCAACAGTCACTAGTTTTCAAACCCATTACACAGCAATGTAACATACACAATTTGCATAAGCATGTTCAGTATTTCTAAATAAATTTTAACCTATGTATTCAAGGAGGAAACGGGGAACACTGATTCATATCTTCTTGCTTTCTTGGGTCTGTGTCTAACTCCTGCATTCCAAGGATTCTTCTGCTAGTATTCATCCAATTATGAATGCTAATTTATATCTACACCACAATTTTTAAAACTTGCAATATTCAGTGATTGTCTTGCACTTCTCAGGTAAGAAATTTTTGTTTCTTTCTATGAAGGAATAAGAATAATAGACTGACTGACTTGACTTTGTGTATCAGATGTAAAGAGAGAGTAGGAGGATGATGAAGAGTGGATTTTGATTATATATATATATATATATGAGAGTACTTGAGTAATATTTAGAAAGGTGTTATCCCCTTCCCCCCTAGTTTTATGACCTCTATACTTTGTTTTTACTATCATTGTCTATCATCCTATGTCACCCTCTACCATTTTTTCTTGCCTCTCTCCATGTCAACAAGTTCTAGCTCAGAAGACAAAAAGTAGCACTTCTGCAGAGATAGTCAAGTTTTAGCTTCAAAGGTGAAGACAGTCTGGCTTAAAGATTTCTGTGGAACAGGAGCTCTTGCTCCTGTTTAGGAAACTGTCTGCTAAATGGTGACGCCTGCCCATTGCCTGAAAGCCTCAAACCTTGTTTAGATGACTAGGCTCTAGAATTTAACAGCAGTTACTCAAATCAGTAGCAAAACCACTGAAATCCACCTTTTGGGAATACATCCATGACATAAGTTTGTCTTCCATAAAGCCCCTAATCAGAGAATAGGATTCAATTGCTCCCATGTTGCCATTTTATGCATATCTGCTGGTTTTTGTATCGTAGAGTATCCTACACAGCTTTCAGATCCTTCTGCAGAATAGCAGGGCTTTAGGCAGCACCTGAGTTACACCTGCCAGCCTTGCATCAGCTTGAGTAGCATTCATGTTCATGTTAAAGCAACTCAGCTGCCACTTAATACCAAACGCAGTGTATAGTTGTGTGACAAAGCAAGAGGGACATTTCTTAGGACACTTGTGGCATCAGCACTGTGTGCTTCTTTTGTCTCATTTTGTCTAAGATACTTTTTTTTTTTTTTTGTATAATACTCACCTGAGTATCTTGCAGATGGAGGATTTTGGAAAGACCACTCAAGGAAAGGCTGGCGTTTGCAAGTAGTGTCGCGTCTACACTTCTCAACATCTCCATTTTGTTGAATCATATCAACTATCTCCTGTGTCCATGTGGTACCTGAAAATGGCCATGTTTAGTGGCTTCCCTCAGGGATAGCCAAGAGTCTCTTCTGACAGGGAAGCAAAAGCCAGAAGTACAGAGTCCGTACTGAAGGAGCAAAGAGCAGCACAGAAGATGATGGGCAAAGTGGAAAGAGAGGATAAGGGAAGAAAAATGCATGATTAGCAATGCAAAGGTAATTGCCAAAGCACAGTTTCAGGGATTCCATTTTACCAAGGCTTCTTCTTGCCAACAGAAATAGCCTCCACCCCCATGCCAGTAATGAAAAAAATCTCTAGGATCATAGAAACACAGAATGTTAGGGAAGGGACCTCTGGAGATCTTCCAGTCCACTCCCCCTGCCAGGGCAGGTTCACCAAGAGTAGGTCTTACAGGATGGTGTCCAGGTGAGCTTTGAATATCTTCAGAGAAGGAGACTCTACCACCTCTTTGGGCAGCTCATTCCAGTGCTTTGTTACTGTCAAAGTAAAGAAATTCCTCTTCTTGTTTAGATGGAACATCAGTTGTTACTGATCTCCAACTAGACTATGCCACTAATGACAACCCTCTGAGCTTTATCTTTGAGCCAGTTTTTAATCCAACCCACTGCCCATTCATCTAACCCATACTTCCTAAGATGTGGGATGTGTAGTCAAGCTGTGGGAGATGTAGTCAAAACCCTTACTGAAGTCAAGGTAGACAACATCCACTCCCCCCTCCTCCTCATCTATCCCTCCAGTCATGCCATTGTAGAAGGCTATCAGACATGACTTTCCCTTGGTGAATCCATGTTGACTGCTTCTGATGACTTTTTTCCCTCCACATGCTTTGAGGAAAAAAAACCAAACCACATTGTTATTTGCAGATTGTGTTATTTGCAGAGAGGAATGAAATTCCCTCCTCTCAGTTTTCATACCTCACAAAAAAAATCAAATATTTCAATATATTTTTCCTCTTGAATCGGAAAGAAAAAAAATTACCTGAAATATGAGTGAGTAAAGAGTTCACATAGTTTGAAAATGTAGAGAAGTTTCAGTATTTTCAGAGTAACAATATGAAGGTACTGAAGGTACAATATGAAGGTACTGTCACTGCAACATTACACCTGCCTGAGCCACTGCAACAACTTGTGTTACAGTATTTATTGTGTCTCTCCTGTGCCTCTCTTCCCTCAGAGTTACTATCACTGGGTTGATTACGTCTCCTCTGAGGTACCATGGCAGGTCAGCTCGAGAACACAGTAAGGGATCACTTGGGAAGCAGTGTGGGCAGGAAACCCATCCCTTCTCAGCATCATAGAATCATAGAAAGCTTGCATTGCACATCTCTGACAGGAACAACACAAAGTTAAATGGACTCCTGACTTCATTTCTTTTCAGTTTAATGTCTGAGGGGCTTTAATCCAGGATGGGTAATTTAACATTGTTTTTCCTTCAGTATACAGGAAACAAAAGTTTTCAGTTTGTTTGTTTGTTTGTTTTTTGTTTTCTTTTCTTTTTGGGGTGCGTGTGTGTATGACAATGTTGGTTTTTTCTGCTGAAAAAAAGCACTTAAAATTTCTTGCTAATTGAAGTAATTATTATTTTTTTCTAATAATCAAGTGCTTCTGAATCTGAATAGATTTAATAGATCCCTAAATAGACCACTAGATGATATATGCTTCTATGCATAGAGGATTAATATTGATGCTCTGATGAATTTGGTTATTTCCTTAAAATAATTAACCCATTTCTAGAAACCGGTACCAGATTACACATTAAATAATTCCACAAAATACATATATAATCCACAGTTGTTCAGTCAGCTTCCATTATTTCATAGTAATGTTGCCTTTTTCTTAGGCTTTGTTCAATCAATACTGATTGGTGGAAAACTTTTATTGTTGTCATAAATATATATGTATACAATCTAAATCAAAGAAAACATTCCAGTATCAGTAATTAGACTCTGACCATTTGTACTTCAATAAAAATAGATGGTTGCTACTTCTGCCAAAGAAGTCAGAAGTCACCAGTCACAGCTGACAGAGGCTCATGTCTTTAAAATGTGTCTATTTTGGGATTAAACAAATATTACTCACAATAGAAAAACGTGATTTAAAATTCCAACAATAAGCACTATCCCAAACCTATCTAGATGTTTCCTACCCACACCAACCTGCTTTTGCATAGGTTGCAATGAGCAGATCATCAGGTCTGGCTTTGAACTTCTGCACTTGGTCAAACGTTCTGTGTACTGGTTCTATAAGGACAACACCTTCCAATTCAACTAATGCAGATCGGGACACTGTCTGTTCCAGACTCAATTTTTCCATTTTGTCCAGGGCCATTGAGCACTGCATGAAGAAAGAAAGGCTTGGAATTAACACAGTTGCTCTGAAAAAAAAGTCAAAATTTACTCCCATAGAAGGCTGTCTATTCCCGAGGGCTCTTTTAGTGACTGAGTTCCATGTCCTCTGATTTATTTGGATGTGATTTGGCCTTTCTGGATCCATATCCAGGATCTTTAAAGTTATATCTAATTTTCAGAAATGCTTGGTATATTGCTCTTGGTGGTTCTCAGCATCTCTAAAAATCACTCTGTTTACTCAGATACAGAAAGAGAAAAAAAGCCATTATTCCCATCTTCAAACATTTTACCAAACATATTTAAGTAAAATTCTGACTGCAAGTATGTGGCCTTTGAAAGGCAAGGAAAAGTAATCAGAGGTGTGATTCAGAAGAAGGTAGAACATTAACAGCTCCCTTTGAAGTCACCATACAGGACTTAACCCTCCCTTAAAGAAAATAAACAGAAACACCTGATAATACCCATTCAGCCTCATACTCATGTATATGTTTATGGAGTATTTCTGTGTTTTGTTCCTGGTGCTTTTCACTCTTAGAACTCTTTGCTAAATATTGATATTTGTTGCAGACAAATAACCTCTACTAGATAGAGTATTAACCAGAAGTTGCTAGGATTTAATTATTTTAATAGATCTAGTTAATTCTACTGCCTATTGTACACTGCTATTGTAACTATTTACTGATTTCTAGATTTCTCTCAAGGAGACCTCTTCTTAGCCATAATCTTCAGAGCTTTGGACGAGAGCAAAGTCAGGGGAAAGTTCTGCTTAAAGGGGGCTACAGAAATCCTCTCAATATCAGCCAGAAAAAAAAGACATTTCCATCCCAATAGCAAACATTGCCAAAATATTTAATTTCCTTGTTTACTCGCACCAATTCAGTTGAACAGAGTGAGAAGCTGGGCTGGGGGCTGTGCAGTGACCCAAGAAATTAATAAAACAAAACAAAAAATGCAGTAAGATACTTACCAGAGGGTTTTTCCCACTCTAATGTCTTCAGTCCTTGGCTGTATTGATTACTGTGCTCCGAGATAGATAGTCAAACACAGGTAGCGTGAAAGCTTGGGTGGAGTTTCTGTTCCTTCTACGAGTGTGAGGAGAGCAAAGGAGGAGGCACAGCAGCAGCCAACAGCTGAACAGTTTTTCTGGCTTGGTTTGTGAACTCCTTTTTAATTTGTGAAGGAAAAATACTTTGAATTCTCAGCTAAAGTATGATTCTTTACTGGTAACAATATTACCTGCCCATCATTAGCTCCAGGAAGGTTATTTTATTGTCTCTTTCGTTGTCAACAGTCCTGGAATAATTAATTTTCTTCCTAAATTTCAAAATATTTTTATTATTTGTTAATATCTAAGATCAACAAGAATAATGAATTAAGAGTAACTGGAACTGAATTTCACCCTTTAATGTCCATGCTCATTTAATAGACGTCTAAGGGTCTGTTTCATTGCTGCAGCCAGCCATTTATGTTTACTACCACTTTCTAGACAGGTTCACTTCTTAACTAGCCTGGGAGTTAGGGATCACCACATGTTTAGTAATACTCTCTTATAATATTAAGTCCATGCCTCTTTAAGTCCATATGAGATACTGGGAGAAACAAGGACATGCCCCAGACTAGCCACAAGCAGCACAGCAACATCGGATGCCAAAAGTATGTCAATGGCATTTTTCTACCTGGTTCATAGCAGCTGCAGAATTCCTGAAATGTTTGCTTGCATCAGGAAAAGCTGTTCTTGGGCAAAAGGTAAGTGACTGCAGCCAAACTCAAGCAAGTTTGAATAGATTGTGTTCACAGAAGAAAATTATTCTGAAACAGCACTACTGTCAAGCATTGATTCTGTCTATGGCTGAAGGCATTTGAGCACCATGAGTCCTCAAGGTCCTTTTTGGTCATTCTGTGGACGGTTTGGCCACATTTGTATCTCAAATGGCTTTCTGTTGTGTGATTTTTTAAAAAGACGTTCCATATATCCTAACCAAACGAGAAGGTGGCCGTCCTTGCAGTAATCCTGCCCTCATATGCAGAATTCCTCAGCATGAAAAGGGGAATCTAAAAAGTGTTTCAGATGACCAAATGTGTGCAGACTTGCTCTGCAGAGTCCATGAAATGTAAGGATTATCTTTCTATTGATTGCAGGAGGAGCACAGCTATCTAGCTTGCAAAGTCTCACTTATATCTTAAGGCAAAGGAGGGAAGTGCGGAGGGAGTGAGGGGTGAGAGGTGCCCCAGGGGTGAGGGGTGAAGTGAGAATGAGCTGATGCAGGGCTCTTCTGGATCTCTGCAAGAAAGGCCTGCCAACAAATGCCTTAACAAAATAACCCTTTTAATGAAACAGAGTTAGGTGAAGAATATAGATAGTGACTCAATCCCTTCTTATGCTGGGAACCTTGCGTTTCTGCAGCATCAGATGGAGGCTGGGTGTGTTTTTCACAGGACATGCTTAGGAGGTGACCTCCTTAATCTGGAAAGAAGTTTCTCCTTTTTGATCATTCAATCTTTTACACAGTTTTCTTACAGGAGAACAACTCTGTTCATGTAGGACATTCGCAGGAGAACTTGTTCTCTGCAGGCTCCTGTTAAGGTGAGATTGCTGAGTTTGTCCTTCAGCCAAGGGACCTCAGCAGCATGGAACAGGCTGTGCCTACGGGAGGTGACTGTGATGTGGATCCTTGACAGCTCGATGTACAGTATCTCCAGCTCAGGATTATCACTTTCCACCCTTCAGTCCACATGCATGCAATTACTTTCCTCACATGACTCACAGATCAGAGGTAGCAGGTCCTCCTAGAGGGGCTGTGGAAGTCAGTGTAATTGGTTCAGTGTTTCCTAAATGATTTCAGGAGATGTTTCAAAAGAATAGGGGGAAAAAAACCCAAGAAACTGAGGAACTGCTTAATTAGCTTTAAAGCAACCACTTGATCTTTCTCTGGCTCTGACATCAGGCTTTTCTTTTGAAGGCTAGCAACACAGGAACTAACAAATAGCACAGAACAAGCAGAGAATATATGGTTAAGGTATAATATTTCTTCTTCTGGTAGTGTTGTTTTGTTTTGTTTCTTTTTTTTTTGTCTAGTTGTTGTTTTTTTTTCTTAATGTGAGCATTACTTACAAGTTCTGTCAAGGGAGGATTTGCCATTTTCCCCTCTGTGTTAAGCCCGTGCTCTTTCTGTTTGTCCTTCTCACACCTGCACCTGGCAGTTCATTTTCTGCTTTGAAATGGTATCCACCCCCTCTTTTAGTTACACAACCATCCTGAGAATGCAATAATCCTCAAAACACATCAGCTGCTGTGTCTGAACAAGGAAAATACCAAGAGCTGCTTATGGAGTGGTTCTTTTTTATTACACCTGTGAACCTGAGTAGCCTGTAAACAGCACACTGTGCCTGATAAGCTGGACTGAGGTCAAAACCTGCTGCCTGCAGGTGCTTTAAAACTGCTTTCAAAGTAGGCAATGGGTGATGGATTTCTCTTGTTGTGAAACAGGGAGGTGAGAAGTGAACAAGTCAGCCCAGGAACTGGATTTCTTGGCTGAAATCATGTTTTACTGAGCCACTCTAAAAAAAGACCAGGCACCCTCTGCAAAGTGCTTCCTCCAACTTTCCATTGACTGCTTGAGTGCAAAGTGCTGGCAGGTGTTTCCCTCAGTAAAACATATTTAATATATTTAATTATATTTTATTTTATCTTGTTTAAGCTTTATTTTATCTTGGCTGAAAACACTTAGATCACTACCAGGAGTGGAAAGCTCCAGGTAACTCAACAGAAGCAATAATGGGAAGAGACTTCTGGGTACTCACAGCATGGAAACAAGTAACTGTGAATCAGGAATATGTTTGTCCTTGGAAATATCCTTGCTGTATTGAGGTAGTTAGGGTGGGGTTTCCTTGGTAGGAACTGAAAAGAAAAACATATGTCCAGGGGACCCTCAGATATTTGGTGGATTCAGGACCCTATTAAGACACACTGCTGCTGCTGTGCTTCAGGGCTGTCCATCCCACACTGTGCTGTTCTTCACATGACCATGACCACTTATTAGAGCTGAGATACACAAGTATTACTGGCTGGAAAATCTGTGTGGAGTTAAGCAAAGATAAACAGCACTGCAGTGGAGTTGAAACCAGAAGAAAGGAGATCAGTAAAGACAAAGTTATCTCCTGTTAGACCTTCAGACTCTGTGTTGTTTTTTCATGTTCTTCAAGGGAGATCTCATTTAAAATCTCTTCTTTCATTCCTATATTTTATGTTTAAGTTTTCTATCATGAAAAAAATAGCAAAAGGATTATCTAATAAGTTATTTTTCCAATTGTTGCCTGAAACCTTTAACTTTTTTAAAAAAACATCAGTAGTGCATTTCATGTTAAGGACAATTCTGCCATGATACCTCTGGCAAAAGGTTCTGTTTTATTAATTAATGGAAATCCCTAACATATCTGTATTAACTCCATTTACTCTCCCTGTGAATAGTGTTCCAGGGATCATTTGTATATAGAGAAAGAACATTCAAAAGCATGGGGATAACTAAAAATCTCACTGAATTTCACATCAAAATAAAAAACATCTGACAGAAATGTGTCTTGGACGAGATCTGTCTCAGGCAAGTAGACATGAAAAATAAAGAGTTTAAGGGAAAAGAAGGCTGTTTTTCTAAATTTTATGTTGTATTTGAATGTATTTAACTTAAATTTTAATAAAAATAATTTTTTTACTGGGAGAGTAGTTAGGCATGGGAACTGGCTTCCCAGGAAGGTGGTGGAATTACCATCCCTGGATGTATTTCAAACACATGTAGATGAGGCACTTCAGGACATGCTCCAGTGGGCATAGTGATACAGATATTGATAAATACATTTTATTTATTTTACTGGGGGGAGCGTTCACAGTTGGACACAGTGATCTTAGAGGTCTTTTCCAACAGTGACAATTCTGTGATTCTTTAATAACAGGGCTTTGCTAACAGTCCTACTAACAGAAGGACATTCAGATTAGAAATAGTGTGTTTTATTTTAGTATTTGCACAGGATCAGACTTGAACTGGGATGAAGACTAGAAATCCTAAATCAATATCAAGCACTATAGAATGGTTTTAAGTCTAATTTTCATCAGATTTTGCCTATATCTCGCTGTCAATATTATCTAGTGTACTATGTCTTATAAATTAAAATCTGTATTAAAATCTATAGGTGATACATTTGAGTGAAATAATTTTTTCCATATGCTTAGTGTTTGTATTACATTTCTCTAAAACTTTAGTCTCCCTCTGCTGGACAAAGCACAGTCTTTATTCCAAAAGATGTTAAAATCTTTTAAATTCAACATTGTGCTTGGATGCTGTTGAAATCCTTCGATACTAACTACTATTACTCATTCAGAAACTAAAAATATTGTCTAGAGAAGCAAAAAAGGACTCTGTACAGGTCAAGGTTTCACTTTCAGTATTCTTGAATTTTGATCTGGCTGGCTGCATTTGTTTCCTGGTGACTGAATTACACTGAGCTGACAGTCAGTGAGCAACCTTAGGCAATGAAAGCTTTTGGTATTGTGGGATGCATCTAGAGTTAATAACAAATATGTCCTGTCATAGATTGATGCCTGACACAGCCCATATGTTGTTAAGAACAATCCTGCAGGTATCTCTAAAATAGGAATAGTTGTGCCAGTCCTGTGATGGTTATTTAATGAATCATAGAATCATAGAATTGGCTGGGTTGGAAGGGACCTCAGAGATCATCAAGTCCAACCCTTGATCCACTACCGCTGCAGTTCCCAGACCATGGCACTGAGTGCCACATCCAGTCTCTTCTTAAATATCTCCAGGGACGGAGAATCCACTACTTCCCTGGGCAGCCCATTCCAATGTCTGATCACCCTCTCAGTAAAGAAATTCTTTCTAATGTCCAACCTAAACCTCCCCTGGCACAACTTAAGACCATGTCCTCTTGTCTTGCTGAGAGTTGCCTGGGAGAAGAGACCAACCCCCCCCTGGCTCCAACCTCCTTTCAGGGAGTTGTAGAGAGTGATGAGGTCTCCCCTGAGCCTCCTCTTCTCCAGGCTGAACAGCCCCAGCTCCCTCAGCCTCTCTTCATAGGATCTGTGCTCGAGTCCCTTCACCAGCCTGGTTGCCCTCCTTTGGACCTGCTCCAGGACCTCAATCTCCTTCCTGAACTGAGGGGCCCAGAACTGGACACAGTACTCAAGGTGTGGCCTCACCAGGGCTGAGTACAGGGGCAGAATCACTTCCTTGGACCTGCTGGCCACACTGTTCCTGATACAGGCCAGGATGCCATTGGCCTTCTTGGCCACCTGGGCACACTGCTGGCTCATGTTCAGCTTCCTGTCAGTCCAGACTCCCAGGTCCCTTTCTGCCTGGCTGCTCTCAGCCACTCTGTGCCCAGCCTGTAGCGCTGCTTGGGGTTGTTGTGGCCAAAGTGCAGGTTTGCATCCAGATGCAGTTGAGATAATCATCACAGATATATTTACACAGTAGCAAAATAAATATTAAGGGTAATGTTAAGTGTAAACCTGGTACGAAAGGTCCTAAGGCTTTAACTGAGCAACACATTTAAGCACAATACCTAAGTGCAGTCCCTACCAGTAAAGCACTTATATTCCATTACCATTCCACTCCGGAAATTAATTTGCTTTAAGTCTCCTCTCTCCAGCAGAGTTTCCTGCTAGAGGAAGTGGTGGAACCCAGAGTTCGTGTAACTCTCACAAGCTCTGCATGTGTTGGGGTCATAGTCATATTAATACACAGTCTTGTTATTATGGGCAGGCGTAGCCAGGTGGTAAAGTTTAATTGGACTCCTGCAGCTTTTCCCACTTTTCCCAAGAAAATCTGCATATGAAGTGCTGCAGTGTCACCCTGTCAGTGGCACTACATGGTTTTGGCATTGTTTCTGGAAATTATATTATAGAAGTAAAAGGTCAGGTGTTCACTATGGAGAATAACAGGGTTTCACTTGTAAATGAGATTTGGTTTAGAGCAACAGTGGCAAAATAGAAATTTTCAAGAAGTAGTTACAGAGCTTGGTGCCCTTTGTAGGTATGAAATGATGGAATTTACTCCCCACCATTAGGCATGGTAATACATAACTCCCACTTTGCTGGCAAGCTCAGCGTGGGCAGTGTTAATGCAGGCAGTATTGCTTGATACAGGTGGGATAGATACATATTCATGTATTACACACAACTTAAACCTGGGTGTAGCAAAAGCCTACAGTAGAAAACTTAGGAGCACTGCTTAGTTTGAGGTGCATGATAAAACTGTGTCCTTTTTTATTCTCAAAGGAGGACCCAGAAATTGTGCCAGATGCTATGGGGGGGGCCAGTGCACCAAGAACCCTATTTGTGCTATGGTGAGAAACCAGAGGTGAAGGCAGATATGGCCCAAGAGCAAATGTAAACAGAGAAACTATGGATTGCAGGTGAAGGGTATGTGTCCAACCTTGCAGGCAACAGGCATGCATGGCTTGATGAACCATTGCTAACTGAACACTTACAGTCCTTCCCCTTGGAGAAGGGCTAAATGGAAAAGTAGTCTATTTTCTCCATCCTTTCTTGTAAAATTGTCCTGTAACTGCCAAGTTATAGTAGGAAAGAGATGCTTTTAAAAATACACACTCCAAAAATAATGCAAGTTGTCCATGGCTCTCTGTTGATTCCTTTGTGATGACAGATGAATCTCTTCTTAAAGCTGGATTCAGGACTCTAGTTCTCCTAAACAGAAGTTGTCATCAATTGCAATTATGGATGCAAACACAGGTTTCATGCAGGAGTAATAGTGGAGGTTCTCTTAGCAGCTGTCTTGATGAACTGATGTGAAAATATTTCTATTCAAGCCAAACCATCTGCTCTGTAGCACAGCTTCTTGTGAACACCTGTACTTGCATTAAGTGAAGTTATTCAACAGGCTGTTTGATTGATCACTTTATTGAGCCTTCTTTATGGATGTAAGCCAAACTTTTTTGGAAGGGACTTTGTGAACTGACATAATTTCAACAGAAATTCCTTTCTGAGGCCTCAATTTGACTGTTAGTTCCTTGTTTGTACCACAGAAGCAGAACAAAACAGCCTGTGAGCCAGACAAAATGCATTTGCTCTTAAACCCCTGTTATGCACCTATACATCTTCTATACCCCTTTACACAGGATGTGATTGAGACAAAATAATTTCCCTGCTTTGGACTCACTAATGTCATATGGATCCCTCGGGGCTACTGGCAACTGCATCCTCTCTCCTAGGCTGTGTGAAATTAGGAAGCAGAAAACAGAATCAGACTTGCACAATTGTTTTTACAATCATTTCCTGAGAAGAAATGTGCACTTCTTCACTACAGCTGAAGACTAGAGCTTGAAAATTTAATTCTTGGCTTTGCTGGTGACATAGGAGGGTGCTCAAGTGCTACCCTGTGGTACTTGAGGTACTAAAACATCTTGACCTTTCATCTGGAAAAACTAAATGGAGTTTTGCTTAAGTGGCACATCTGCTATTCAAGCTGGGACTTTGTTGCATGAAGACTGCCATTCCCAGTTCAGAAGATATTTGCTTATCCAACCAAATTATAACTCCAGTTTCATTTTTACAAACATCTGTTTGGAGACACTTCTCTGGATGTGAAGTGGGAAAAAGCAGTTTCAGAAATTTTCATGCAGTGTTGACCTTGTGATCATTAGCCAAATTCTTCTCTGAAATTCTGCTAGCCCAACAATATTACATCTTCAGTTTAGTGCTGCTTGGTTCTGGGAAATACTTATACAACAATCTCATATGTTAAAGAAAGGAATCCAGATGCTATGCACAAGCAAAATTCAAACATATATACTATACATTTTTTGAGTACATCTGTTTGTCACAATTCTTGATAGGTAGCAGAAAGAATATTATATGTGAAATACCTGAGTAATAAGATACTTCTACTAATAAAGATCATAAAAATTAGTCTTGGAAGTAGCTGTCTTTTCTGCATAGGTGTAAAAAGACCTTACTCAATGAAGCACAATGCAAATAGGGAAACCAAAGCAGTGAAAAATTTTAATAGGTTTTCTTAAGGATGTAAAAATTAAATTATTACCACCAGCATTTTTACCAGGAACCTTCATTAACAGCATAAACTCTGACACTCTTCATAACTAATGAACACACTTATCTGTGTGTTCTGATACAGAAAGCCAGCTTTAACTTACAAGTGTAGATTCTTAAGGGTAGATATTTTTAAGGTATTTTGTGCATTCATTTTGAAAAGTTTGTTCGCATTTTCAATCACAAAGATATTTTGAGTGGCTGAAAATTCCCAGAGCTTTGGATGAAACAGATTGAAATCTTCCTCCCTCCCCAGCCCTTTAACATAAGAGCACTTTCACAGCTGGATGAGTACCAGGATGAGGTTACGTGGTGCTGGCAACAGCTGGAGCCCAAGCACCTCACTGTCCTGCTGAGCTTGCCTGTTGTGATGTTACTGGAACTGATGCCAATGGGACTGTTTCTGTCCTTCTTCTGCTGAGGGCTCCAGACCTGGACACAGTACTCCAGCTGGGGTCTCATGAGAGCAGAGCAGAGGGCAGAATCACCTCTCTTGATCTGCTGGCCACACTTCTTTTGACACAGCCCAGGATCTGATTTGACCTCTGTGACTGTGAGCACACACTGTTGGCCCATGTCAATGTTTTCATCCACCAGTTCCCCTTTCTTCAGGGTTTTTCTTTCATCCCCCTTCCTGAACTGGTAACAAAGATTGTCCCTACGCAGGTGCAGGACCTTGCACTTGACCTCATTGAACTTCATGGGCCTACATGGGCCCACTTCTCCAGCTTTTCCAAGTCCTTCTGGATGACTTCCCATCCCTCTGGTATGTTGGTCACAGCAGTCAGCTTAGTGTCATCAGCAAACTTGCTGAGGGTGCACTTGATCTCACTGTCTGTGTTGTTGATGAAGATATTAAACAGCACTGGTGCCAGTACAGACCCCTGGGGGACACCACTTGTCAGTCTTCTCCATCTGGACATCAAGCCATTGACTGCTACTCTCTGGATGCAACAGAGGAGGATGCTGTGGGAGGACTGTTTTTTAAAGAGTTAATATAAGAAGAGTAGTTTATTTCTGTTTTCTTGAATGATGTTTCTTCTATAGAACATCCGAGAGAGAGGCCTACGTAAAAGTGTTGTGTGAAATATTTAAGGATAATACACCAGATTAGAGACTTTTAATGCCAAAGAAACATTCTGGATGCATTGTCTGAATTCATCAGTCTTACTTTTGCATGCATTGAATATGGAAGCTGTCAGAAGTGTTGAAAGTCTGACAGATTTTTTGAGCAAAGTATTTTATTTTTTGACAGAATGGTTTGGTTTTTGAGTCCTGCATCCTTGCTTCACTGAACAAAGGATGCTGTTATGTTTGGCTTAGTTCATTTTGAAGCCTCCAGTGGTCATAACCCATAAACCAGAGTGACACAGGGCCATCAATCAACATGAGATGACTCTTGTCTATGCTTTGAATTCTTGAGGCTATCTTTGCACATGATGTTCAGAGTGCAACTTGTGGAATATCAATCATTTTTATAACGTGATAGTGGAGCTCTGAGATTGGAATTCCTGCCCACATCTCCAGGTTCTGAATATTTAACTACTGGGTGACCTACCTGACAGCACTGTT
Source organism: Calypte anna (assembly GCF_003957555.1). NCBI lineage: Eukaryota > Metazoa > Chordata > Aves > Apodiformes > Trochilidae > Calypte > Calypte anna. The sequence continues at coordinate 137,968,358 of NC_044244.1, read as the reverse complement.
TCTTCAGGCATGGTGTTTTCACATCTAAGAATGCCTCTAAATGATTTGGGGTTTTACTGTAATGACATGGCACTCATCCAATGAGCCATGACCACTCCTGGGTTTTGGTGGCTAAATGGCCACACTCTGAAAGTGATTTTCTTCAAAATCTTCTTCTCAAAATCCATTTTATTTTTTCTATTTCAGTACTTACCACTAGTTACAAGATGAGTACTGGCACACATGCTGAATTTCAAATTTAACAAATTTAACAAAATTAAAATAGTGTCATCATCTGCTTGCTATTTACATGTATCTGTGCTCATTTCCAGATGTTAAGTAAGGCTGACTATGTCTTTTGCACCCTTCCCATATAGGTAGCTGCACAGATTTTCTAAGTTAATCAAAGGAAAACAGAGTCTCCTTGCTCAAATAAACCATTAAGAAATCCTAGCCTGAACAATACAGGTAATATTGTTCTACTCCAAAAACTGGACCTGGAGTTTGCCAACATGATGAACTGCAATTTTATCATACAGTTTTATCATTGTGTCTTTTACTGACCACTCAGTTTATGGAATTCTTCAAATCCATGTTTTACAAGATGACTGATTCCAGAAATGTGTTTAGAAATGCCAAAAGCAGTTAAAAACTCTCCCCCCAGGAGCTGCATATTTTATGACAATGAATCATTACAGTAGGATTCAGCAGGGAAATTAAGCACATGGCTGATTCAAAACACTCTGGAACACCATTATTTTTTATTTCACCAGTCCCAGAAACTTGAGCATATGGTTGAATTCAAGCATTTGTGTAATTTCTCTGCTGTTTTGGTGCCAGAATTTGAGAACTATTTTTCTTCTTTAAAGAAGCTGTTACATTTTTCCTTTCATGCATAGCCTGTGACTTTTAATTAATCTTTCATTGTTAGTAGCCTGCTGAACATGACCAATGAGCACACCTTTCTGTTAAAAATTTCTATATATTTTTAAAACACAAAGATATACCTCTAAATAACTGCACCTACTCCTTTGGGATGTCTGTCATCACTTGGGTGATTTTTTAGCTGTGCTTATTGTAGCATCCTAGTACTGGCTCTGCTATAAATTTTCCAAGAAACTGGACTGCAATGAATTCTGGGACTAATTTACCTGAATTTCCAGTGACTTGTTCAGGCTGGCATTGCTGTTTGAAGGTGGCAGCTTCTGCTGGCTCCAGGGAATTTTGTGGTTGGTGGTGAAGCTGTGGAGGGGCTGTACTGCACCCAGATATTCCTGAGGTGTAGACATAGGCCATCTGGGGCTAGCAGAGCATAAAGGGTATGTGGATTTAGTTCTCTAAGCATAGGAGTCTAATCCCTTTGGACACCCCAGTCTGGCCTCTAGCCAGAACTTTCTGTGAGTCATATCTGTCAGCCATGGGCAAGCATCTTGGAAATATGCTGAATCAGCATCTGACTTGCTTGAAGGACTCAGTGTATGTAATGCAGACATGCCCCTACTGTGCAAAGACAGTGGATACATCCCAAGGCCTGTAGGCAATATCTCTGACAACTTAATGTGATTATGAATGATAGTTATAGATATGAAAAAGTATTAAAACCCCTCAATCATCTTCAATGGCTGCAGGGAACTGATCTCAAGAGTTAGCACCCAAAGCTGCTGTCCCAGAACAGTGTACACAGGAACTGGTGAGCTCTCATCTACCAGCTGGCAGCCAGCACTTAGCAAATCCAAATCCAGTTCAGGAAAATCCTTTAGGAGGAGCCTTCTCACACTTGACAGAAGTGTGAGCACTTGGCTAGACAATAAGTGTGGAAGTGGGTCAGACATGAAGAATTTTCAGTGTTAGCACCCTCTCAAAATTTGAAGCAAATTGTCTCCTCAATTCAAGTGACTGGTGTTGGCAGGGCATCCACAAGCATTTTTATAGGAATGAATACTTGGAATTAGATGCTATACAGTAGGGTCGCGTACTATATACTACTTTATCTTTTTTCAGTATGTAAAGGCAGTCAGCACTGCCTTACAAAGATTGCCAGAGTGTGTCTAGCATCTACCATACATCAACAAGCATGTAGCAGTGTTGGAGCACTCTCAGTAGGACTGACCCAGGTGAAAGCATTATGGCTACATCAAACTGAAGGGCTCCAGCTCTTGCTTGATGCTGTCTCAGTGAACCAGACACTCACCAACTCCCTTTCCCTGTCCTTGGTGCCTGCAAGAAGCAAACTCATCTGTGGGCTGCTAAAAGGACCTGGGCTCTGCAGTGTATCACAGTGGATATGCAATGCTAAAATATAGAATTATAGAATCACAGAATGGTTTGGGTTGGAAGGAACCTCAAAGATCACCTAGTTCCACCCCCCTGCATGGGCAGGGACACCTCCTGCTAAACCAGGTTGTTTAAAGCCCCATTCAGCCTGGCCTTGAACACTCCTAGGGAGGGGATAGCCACAATTTTCCTGGGCAGCTTGGCTCACCACCCTCACAGTAATGAATTTCTTCCTAAATTGCTACATGTCTTTTGTTACTATGCTCTGATTATAGGCCCACTCAAAATCCAATGCAGAGGGAGTAGAGGAGCAGTGTACTCAATAATGCATGGGTTACACTCAGAGACCAGTGTGGGAGGAAGCTGGGTCTGCAGTATCCCAACAATGTCTGTGTGCCCTGGCTGCCATCCTGCATCCTGCCTCTGTGCCAGAGGTGGATACAAGGCAGGGCTGGGGAGCACACCAGGCTTGTGCTTGCTCCATGGTTGATCCCTATGATCTGGTCAGCCAGACTGCCCCACAGCATCAGACTGAAGATTGCAAAGTATTCTCTTAAGCCTCAACATCTAAAAATGGTCATTAGCACCACTGTCCTCTGTTTTGGGAATGGAGCTGCTGAGAGCAGGTAGGGGACTAACTAGACATTGCATTCCTAAAGCTTTAGAACATCAGTGACAGACCCACTTGTCTTTAAAGACATAATAACACATTTGATTCCCACTCCTAGGAGACTCCCAGTAATAATCATATCTATTTGTGACAAGGATAACAAAACATGGGACTAAATTTATCAGGAAGAGTGCAACTGTTCAGCAGTGTGACTTTCCTCATGTTTAAGTCAATTGTATCTGTGTTGCACATTACAAGAACTAATCCCACAAATGAATTAAAATGTCTTCTCTTTGCTCCTGAGACAATCCATTAATGCTGAGGTACTGCCAGATATATTTATTTGGCTCAAAATATAGGTGTATATATGTACAGGCATACAGACAAATGTTTCACATGTATGTGTAAGGCTGAAATACGCCTCAGAACTCCCTATCATGCTGACTTTACAGAAAAAGGTATTCTTGCCAGTTCCATGGCAAGAGATAAAGTGCAGTATCATGTAGCTTGCGTGTAAAATACAAGATAATAATAATAATCCTTGTTTTCCTCTATGTTCAACTTATTTCTTGCTATTTTCTTAGCTGGGATTGGTTTTCCCTCCCTAGGGAAAAACTTTGGCAAGGAAAGGAATCAAACCTGTGCAGTTTGCTTCAGGAAAAAGCACCTGAAAGGTCCTTTGAGTAGTGTCCTGTGAGCACTTGGGGATATACCAGTTGGTGGTCCAGTATTCTCATTGCACGTTCACTTATTCACATGCTAAAAACTAATTTTATATGACCTCACACATCAGCTGGTCACTCATCCAACTGTGTTAATGTCACACAACAGTGGTAGCAAACCACAGGAGTAATCATGTTCTCCAAAGCTGAAATCAGATTTTTTTATTTCTAATGAGGAAGACTGGCTGATTTCCAAAGCTTGTCTGACTCTATCTGCTTTCCTTTCAGAATCTTCTTGTGCTTGCACTTCTGCTCTGTTTTTAGAAGATCAGTACAGATACCTTCGCAACCACAGAACTGCTGTTCATGCCCTATTATTTCTTAATTAAATTCAGCTTATTGTGATTACATCCTCACTGCTTTCATCCTTAACAAGGTCTGAGATCACTAATATAGAATGCTGGGAGAACTGACATAGGAACTTGGTTATGAAATGAAAGCTTCCCATCCCAGAAAAAAGCAATGCTGGAGTTGCTGGATCTGGTACAGGTCACAGGTGCTGTTGGGAGGCTCTTGTGTAGCTGTAAATAGGTGTTTGCAGTCCTGTTGGCAATCCAGTATTTCATACTCCTTATCCTTCTCGCTTTGTACACTTTGCCCTGACACCTTTAGCCACTCATCAGGTCCTGAATCAACCTAATTGTTTAGTTTTAGAAAGGTTCATCTATTTATTTATTTATTTATTTATTTATCTTTATTCCAGATCAACAATTTCCCTCTGAAGCTTGTTTGAGAAGCATCCTCCAATGCTCTCTGTTGGAGGGATCACCAGGATTTGAGGAAATCCCATCCTAGCGGGATTTAGGCTAATGTGCTGGCTAAATTTGAATAGTAGGGATTTAAGTAACTTTTACTGCTCTGAAGGAGCTGACTGGCTCTTTTGAGACTCCTGGGTTGCCTACGGAGGAAAACACACTGCAAATGGGTGCTCAGAACCTTTCTGTAGATGTGGCAGGAAGCTGCAAGACAAAATGATCACAGCTGGCCACTAATGATGTGTATCATATTGCCTGAAGAACGAAAGACCCAGGGATAGCTTTGTGCTGGTGCTGAGCACTCACAACTGACACAGAAGCTGACTGAAGAAGTGCTTTGAATATACAAAAGACTATAAAAAGGCAGTTCTGAAATACAAGAATTATGTATAGCTCTATACTCTATAGCTCTATAGCTCTTAGGTGGAATTGTCATCCATGGCTATAGGTAATCCTTTTGGAACACATTTTTATACTTTTGACATCCCTGAAATAAAGTGTAGCACTGAAGTCCACAATTTGCTTACAAGTAGTGCTAAAAATATATTTCTTTAAAAAAAACTTCAGCATGAGAATTTCACAAGAGGTCCTTTATTTTTCTTTTGAAAATTACTCCCCCTTCAGCTTCTTTGTATGGTCCATAAATTTATAAGGCAAACATCTTTTATACCTGAGACAAATTCCGTAGGTAGCTCAGGTTCATCACTCAAGACTGATAAGCACATTTTAAATTCTAGCTTTTGACACTCTTTGTCTGAGTTTCTCAGATGTAAATGTAGAGCTTGTATAAAGGTTATAAAATTAACATTATTATTGCTCTTGATGCTTAGGCACACAAATAAGGAAAGGTTTTCACTCTAATAAACATTCCAGGAAGTGTTTGAGGTTATAAACATCACCTCTGTAAAAATGTAAGATAATGTAAGAACTTTTGAACTGTTGAATGGCTTTAAATGGTGGATTCTCCGTCCCTGGAGATATTAAAAAAGAGACTGGATGTGGCACTCAGTGCCATGGTCTAGCAACCGCAACGGTGGTTCAAGGGTTGGACTCGATGATCTCTGAGGTCCCTTCCAACCCGGCCAATTCTATGATTCTATGATTTTCTATTAGTTGCAATTCAGAACTATACATTTTATAATGTATATTTTTTTCACATGAAACCCAAAGTTTTGCTTCATAAACTCTTCCCATTACTTATCTTTTCATGCACAGTTCAGAATCTGGATTACATCTGGGGGATTCTCTGATAAAGAAGAGACAGATACTTTTGTAAGCAGGTTCTTTTTTTTTTTTTTTACCCTGATCTCACATCTTGCTCCACAGGACTTTGAGGAAATGAAATTATTTCTGCCACCATCAGACAAACCACTAAGATGGCTTAAAAGGTGTTTGCTTAAGTGCTTTACTGATTGAGCTTTTATCGCACTGGAGAGTATAATTAGGGAAAAAAAAATCCCTTTTCTCCCTCCTTCATGATTATAAAAAAAGCGTATGGACAATTTGACCTTTGGAAAACATCTTGATGAAATGCAAAGGGTATGACTAAAATCTTTAGCAATCACCAGCCGATGCCTCGGTTCTCAAAACACCGAAGTTAATCACGAGCAGGACCAACCAACAAACCAAAAAGAACCACCAGGTCTCTGTCCCAGCAGATGCACTGTTTTGAATAATTTGAGCCGGCCAGCGATGCGCTCCCCGGGCTGGTCCCCGCTCCCGCCCGCTCCCGGAGCCGCCTCCTCTGACAGTAGTGCGGAAACGGCGTTCTCCTCCCTCCCCTGTTAGAAACGAGTTAATATCGATGTTTTCGCTGTGCTTGGTTAAGGGAATCAAGGGTAATGCTTACTTGGTAGAAGAGACTGACACCCACCGCGCTAACAGCTTCCCTTCAGGTAGTGTAGAGTGGCATAAGGTCTCCCCTCATTCAGCCTTCCTTCTTCCAGACTGAGCATCCCCAGGGAACTCAACCCCCAGCTCTCTGGGGTGTTTTTTCATAGAATCACAGAATCGGCTGCGTTGGAAGGGACCTCTGAGAGTAGCATCAAGTCCAACCCTTGATCCACTACCGCTGCAGTTACCAGACCATGGCACTGAGTGCCACATCCAGTCTCTTTTCAAATATCCCCAGGGACGAAGAATCCACTACTTCCCTGGGCAGCCCATCCCAGTGTCTGACCACCCTCTCAGTAAAGAAATTCTTTCTAATATCCAACCTAAACCTCCCCTGGCACAACTTAAGACCGTGCCCTCTTCTCTTGCTGAGAGTTGCCTGGGAGAAGAGACCAACCCCCCCTGGCTCCAACCTCCTTTCAGGGAGTTGTAGAGAGTGATGAGGTCTCCCCTGAGCCGCCTCTTCTCCAGGCTGAACACCCCCAGCTCCCTCAGCCTCACCTCACAGGACTTGTACTCGAGTCCCTTCACCAGCCTGGTTGCCCTCCTTTGGACCTGCTCCAGCACCTCAATCTCCTTCCTGAACTGAGGGGCCCAGAACTGGACACAGTACTCAAGGTGTGGCCTCACCAGGGCTGAGTACAGGGGCAGAATCCCTTCCCTGGTCCTGCTGGCCACGCTGTTCCTGATACAGGCCAGGATGCCATTGGGCCTTCTTGGCCACCTGGGCACACTGCTGGCGCATGTTCAGCTTCTTGTCAATCCAGACTCTCAGATCCCTCTATCTGGTTGCTCTCCAGCCACTCCGTCTGGTTTTTAGCCAGAGAAGGTGAGTCTGAGGGGAGACCTTATCCCCTCTCTGCACCTATCTGAGAGGAGGTTGTGAAGGAGGTGGGGGTCAGCCTCTTCTTCTAAGTAACATTGTGACAGAACAAGAGGAACAGCCTCAAGTGTGTGCCAGAAGAGGTTTTAGACTGGGTGTAAGGAAAGGTTTCTTCACTGGAAGGGTTGTCAGGCACCAGAACAAGCTGCCAGGGGAGCGGTGCGAGTCACCATCCTGGAGAGTGGTGGTAGACTCTCAGCCAGTGCTGGGTTAATGGTTGGACCTGGTGATCTTAAAGCCTTTTATACCTAAATGATTCTATTATTGAAGAGCTAGTTGTTAGCAAGAAAAATAATCAGTACCCCGCGTGCTGTATTGTGATTTTCTGTCTGCTGCTTCTACCTGGGTTTTTTCACTCATAATTACTTTCCCTCTTTCTCCCTGCTGTCACACCATAACTCTTCTTCCCTATTATGATTTTCATCAAATTCTAAGGCTCATTTACAAAGTCACAGAAAAGTCTGCAGCTTGAGTCTATGGTAGGAAATACCCCTTCTTCCTACCTTGTGAGGTGCTCTGGAGACACTGTGTGTCCCTGCTCAGGGGTGAATTCATCCTATACATGTATACATCTGCTGATTTGCTTCCACAAAGTGCCCCAGGGACCTAAATGCTCCATCTACAAAGGAGTTCTGGGAGTGGAAAACTTAACTTCCAGGTACCCTATTGCCTAGTGAAATTCTCTGTCCTGATTTAGAAGCTCAGGCTTCCTTGAATGAGAGGAGTTTGGTGTCAAACTGGACTTGGTGTTTCATCTTTAGGGTACACAGAGCTCCTTTCAGTTTGTTTGCTCTTTGTGTTTGTGAACTCTCTACTGAAGTCTGGTGCTTAAATCATGCCCCTCTTTTCTGGTGGGGAAAAAGAAAGGGGTATTTTTTTGACCTGAGAACAGTTTTTGGCTGCTGTTTTAGGGTATTTACCTGGCCTTACTCTGATTCCTGGGAGGGAAACGTGGGTGCTGTCCCTACTTTTGAGCTGTAGGGGAGAGCAGGCATGAGCATGGGGAGCAGCTTTGGTATGAAGTATGAAGGGAGTACACAGCTTCTTTTCCAGAACTCTAGAATTTAGGGGACTGGTCTTCTGGTTTATGCTTGTTATTCAACCAGATGAGAAACTCTGAAAACAGATCTTTGCCATCTTGTGCCACTGGGTATAGCAAACCACAGAGTTTCTGGGTTCTTGTGCTGGGAAGAAGCTGCAACTTTTCTCTAAGTTGCCACAATCATTTCAAAATTAGCCCACTCCATAGGGCAGATCCTTCTCTAGTCTGAGGACAGCATGAGGAATTCTTGGTTTTTGGACCTTTATTTTGGACCCAGTCTCCTCAGCTGAGAAACAAGTACTATTTTTAAAATATTTTGTTTGTATTGTTTGTTTTCTGAGGCATTGATTGGCTTGGGGACTAGAAACGGGAGCTTGCCTTACTGGTGTAATCACTAACCTATTGAACAGATTATTTTCTCCAATACTTGGGCCAACATCATCTATTAAGACAAATTATATAAGTGGAACAAGTAGGCTGGGAAGACTACAAAAATAAATTTCTATTGCATGGTTGGGACAAGATCCCTCCAGACAATCATGGAATCATTGATTGCCCTTTAGCAAGAGGAAAGACCATTTGTCTGGAGGTGGGGGCAGGTTCCTCCCTTGTAGGCTAAGGCTGATGCCTCCTTCCAGGAGAGAGCAAGGCTGCTGGCAGCAGAGTAGACTCCCTCTCTACCTTTCTCATTTGAGCCCCTGTTATGCAGTTCATGCAGCTCCCTGCTCAGCCCCACAGGTTTTCATAGCTCCTGCGTTTAGCACTGTGTAAGATCTAGTCCCCATTCCCTTTGCAGGTCCCAGACTTCATCATATTCTTTTCTTTTCCAAGCACTGATTTTCCCTCTTGGTTGTTTTGTTTTTGCTGTGTTTTCCCAGCACTATCGGGTTTTCCTTTCTCTTCTCACGTGGAATATACAGGCACATAATCCATCTTCAGAAATCCCAGTTTCCCAATTTTTTCCCCTTTTTTTTTAGCCTCTTCTGTCATCAAACACCACTTTGTCAGCAATGCACTGCTTCAAAGTGGGCAGATCTGGAAAAATACAGCATTCTTCTGGTTAGTTCAGGTCCTAAGGGAAAACCAAAGTAGTCCTCTTTGGATGACTCTTCTCCTGGCTCTGAGGTTCTGTGAATCATATCCATAACAGGAGAAACATTTTATAACATATCTATTATTTCTTTCATACATCCCTACTTAATTATTTTCTGAATTTTGTTCCATCTTGATGATGCTGGCCAGATGTGGAGGGGGGGGGGAGGTTTGCCTTCACCAACTGTTGCTCAGGGCAACTGCATGGCCTAAATTAGGTAAAGCACAGGCTTTTGCATAGGAACAGGATAAATCAGGCACTTTTAGAGCTTTCTAAAGGCTTATGAACAATAGCTTTCACCAAGCAGTCTTAGCTCCTGCAACATTTCTATTTTAAAACTTTCAGGGGGATTTGAGTTGGTGTTTCCTGAATGCATAGAACAACTGGCTTGCTCTGGCTGTGTTGTCACTCTTCAAATACCCCAAAGTAAGGCCAGCCTGTGACCAGGAAACACTGGATTCTCCCCTACCTTTTTCCGCAGGCAAACAATTCCCTGACACATAAAAACCCAAACAAGTAACCTGAATATTGTTCATTGCTATTTCCTACTGTGATAAGTAGTTTAAGGTCATCTTTTCTGTTTCACAATGTATGGCTTAAAATTACAAACACCCTTTGTTTGTGCTGTTTTTGTTGTCTGCACCACTGAATGCTTTCATGGATATACACAGCAATAAAGGATGCCTTTAGAAATGCAATGTAAAAAGGCAGCCAGTGCCACTGGGGAATAGCAGTACTTACCAATCAAGACTCATAGTCTTCACTGACCAGGTTTCACAATGTAATGCTTTTTATAAAATGTATTTAATGCAGGGTTGAAATATATGCTGCATTACAGAGAGAGACAAACACCAACTTCCAAGTCCTTTTTCAACCTTTAGTAGAAGCTTCGATCTGCAATTTATTTAAATATTTAGTTGTCTAATTTGTAAGGTCTTGATGCAATTTTGCCCTAAAGTGAGAACAGAGACCTTTCTGGACATGCTGTTCTTACTTTTCTTTTCTGCACAAGAATGTCTTGACATTTTAAACCTATGGGCACTTTCTTTTCTCCACTCTGTACTTGAACAGTGTGGTTACATTTTTGAAGTGCTCCTTAACTCTGGTTCCTCAGTCTGAAAACATGCTGAAAACATACTGTCTTGCTTTTGTCATTCCTCTTTCCTTCCTCTTTAGAAATTTGATCTTCAAGACAAACAGGGGAAGCTAGAAAGGGTTTTCTTCAAAGCAGATTTTAGTTTCTTGTGTCTGTGATTGCCAATTTGCAAAAAATAATAAATGTAATTGCTTCTGGGCTTGAGAGTAAGCCTCTTTTATCCATTCTGGAACAACTACTTTCAGAACTACTAGGCTTGCAATTATAGTTGTCGTTACAAGGTGTAGAATTATTTAGCTAAGGTCAGGAAGCAGTCTGCTTTAGAATAAGCAGGTTTCAGATGGAGTTTCACCATTTAAAATGTGTTAATTGCTTGACAGATCAGTCTGTCTCATTATGGGTTGCATTAAATCTTGTTGAAATGAGTAGAGCCCGCATTTAAGATAGTTTTAGGAAATACTGGGGCAAACATTTCTGCTCCAAGCAGAGGCAGTTGCAAGACAACTTAGAAATATAAGTGATAAGTGTGGGTGAGCTGGGTCTATGTATTATTTTGGCAACAGAAGGTATGTTGATGAGAGACTAACCCTAAATGATAAAGGAAAAAAGTGCCAATGCATATTGTTTAGCACCTATGTCTTACTTGGCAAGAGGGTATATCTTTTGAGGTATCAGATTGAAAGAGTGGGAAAACTCCCTTCAGTGGTTCAGTCCACCTGACTTTCAGGAAAGTAGGATGTTGCATATCAGTTATGAACTTAAAAAATTACCCCAAAGGTCCCTTATTCAGTCACTGAGTTGGCATGAAGTAGACCATCACACTGGTTCAGAGGATCCCAGTATCTTGTGCCTTTTTTGTCCAGGCTCAATGTCTTTTTAGCTTGTATATTTTTTTTAGCTCAGATTTTTCATGCCTATTCCTTTGTTAATATCCAGTGTTGTTCCAAACCACCCCAGGCCCACAAAGAGCAGAAAACAACCAGTGTGGTTGGGACTAGCTGTAAGGATGGGACTGATGCAGTTCAAGGGTGCAGAGCAGCAGCATTCAGAGAATGAACAGGTTGAAGAGCTGTGGCTGACTGAAACTTATTTTCCACAACTCTCCACTGCTTTAGGAAAACCATCTCGTCACCCATGTTCTTGTCCTTTTCACCCAGGTGTTTGGTAAATATCTATCAGATATATATATCTGAGAGAAGCCTGCTGAGGAGCTGAGTGAAGGGAGGGAAAATGCAAGTGTTATGAAGACAGAACAGGTTGGCATTTGAACTAAAAACTCAGTAGAAGTTAACCTGGTAACAGCATCTGAAGTGCAGGGGTGGTGAGAGAGAGGAGAGGACCTCACCCTGGGGCTGCCAAAGCTTAAGGGAGGTGCCTAATCAGGGCTAATCCATCAGAGAATCTGTTGCTGATGGACTGCTCTCTGAAGCTGCTTGATGAGCAGGCTGACTGCCACACATTATTCACAGCTAAACTGTCTGGTGATAATTTTCAGTAGGCCAAGACAGGGCTCTAATCAGATGTGATTGGAAACTTTCCCCTGGACTTTGCCTCTCTGCAAGGATAAGGCTCATGCACTCCTGGCAGGCAATTGTCAGCATGAAGAAAGAGGTTGAATTAGTTACTATTTTTCTGGTTCTTGCAGCCAGCAGAGTGGCAATATTGTGTGACAACTGCTTTGGCCTGGAAATGAGAAAGTTCAGTAAGTGAGCTGGACATGAAGCAAGTAGCAGTATTATATCATAGTCAGCTCTATGTTACCTATGTAAGGAGGAAAGATGAAACCAGAACCTAGACAATTTTTTTTCTGTTTGGCCATTCTTCCAAATAAAAGCTATACTGGTGATGGCTAACTACTTCAATGACTTCTCCATACTGGAATCACTTACAAAACCCCAGGTCTTGGTTTGTCACTCAAGAGTTCAGAAGAGGTAACAACATGAAGGTAAAAAAAGATGTGAATGCAAGAGCTGGAACATGCAATTTTGCTTCAGTGGGGCTAACTAGATATCTCTGTTCTGTCCTTTCTGATATATCCACACCTGTGCCAGCTTTGTGCTATGCTACAGCATGTTGCCTTCCTGACTATATTGCTCCAAACCCAAGTTCATCAGCCTCATAAAGTCTGCATGGAAACCAACTAATGTCCAGCACAGTGTATCCTACTGGATAATCAACCAACAGCTGGTGGCTGTGACTGTTGTTTTTTTCAGCAATTTACCAGTTATGTGGCTGAGATACTCTAAAGTTCTGGTAAGAGTATTTGGTTTTACTGAGCAGACATAAGTACTTTATCAGCAGGGTCTTCTGAGGCAAGCTATTCGTTGTTCCAATAGAAGAGCATGTCCAGAAAATAAATAATAATAATAATAATAATAATAATAATAATAATAATAATAATAATAATAAAAATCCTACACATTAAAACTTTTAGAATTTCTTACTGTTAGCTTCTTGGGTATGATGCAGGGATTATTGCAAAATTATATTGGAACTGAAGGAGTTAAGGAAATTTGTGATTGAAAATACATCCCTGGTCAGCATGAATGACCAGATTTTTTCTGCCAGATGGTGGCTTTTCTGGTTTATGTCTTATGAAAGACACATTCATGAGTGTGAGATGAAAGAGGGCAAACACTTTCCTATTGCCATTCCAAATACAGCAGTAAATATTGTTGAATGCTAGCATGAAGAGTATGGATTTCATTTTTCCTGCTGGAGCTTTCTGTGCACAACTGAATCTGCCTGATGACTGAATTATTGGCAAAGGTTGCTGGTTTAAACCCTCCTGTATTTGCCTGGGATGTAGTAAACAGCTCCTCCACAGGTACTCATCCTGACTGCTGGCCACATTTTATTCTTGATTGTCCATCTGTGGCTGCTATTAACTTAAATAAGTGGCATAGGCATAGCCATAGCTCTGCAGGTAGTAATTAAGCACAATTTATTTTTGTCTGAGATTCATTCCAAGTGGCGAATATTAAAATTTGCACAGAATAATTTTTCATCCTTAAATGTCAATTCTGCTCATAGCTTTTAACTAGTTGTTTGTGACTTGCACACAGTACATGCACAGAAAAAAACAAAGGATCAAAATCTTTCCCACTTCCCACCTTCCCTGTCTTCTTGCCCTTTGTTATTTGCTGTACAGATGCACCAAAAGCACATCTTGTGTCTGTCTTCCTTAGTCTTTGCTTCTACAACTGAAAAAGCATGGCAGGGGTGATTGCAAAGGTATGGATTTATTTCACACATAGGACATCAATAACTTATACAATTAAGCAATTAGCAAAACTTGGCAGCCAAGTCAGATGGAGCTGTGACTGCTTAAGACACACCTCTTAGGTTCTTAACTGCATCCTCAAGTCAGAGATCCATCCTTGTCATTCAGCCTGGTAAAGACAAGCTATTTTCTCTCACTGTTGCATTTCTCAGAGCTTTACTGGAAAACTGTATGAAGTTCATATTCACTGTTAGATCCCCTGTTAGATCACTGTTGTTATATATAATATATAAAATACATATGTATACATAGATGCACAAAATTAATTGTACTGGAGATGACAAAAGGGGTTTTCTTTTAAACAAAGCCTTTGCCACAGCAGTCTTTGGGCAACATCATAGGAAAAGGAAAGTGTATTCAGAGTACACTAGAGGGAGGTGAACATGGGCATAGAGATCACTAACCATAAAAATCACAGCATGTTTTCCTGAAAAGATTTATATTCTGGTAAGAAAAGCTGCATCCTCTGTGGAAGAAAACACTTGACATTATAGTGCTGTTTCTGAATACAGGTTTGCAGCAGCCTTCTGATACATTGTCTGCATTGACTTCCATGAAGATGCTCTTGTTCTACTCCAGACCAAAGTTTGCCTCTAGAGCTACAGATTTTAGAGCAAATGACTGACATAAAGGCTCTTTTTGTTGTTTTAAACAGCAGAGAAATATTTTTTTTAAAAAATCAGGCTTGTGGTTGATGAATAAAACATGTCTCCGTGTGATGCCATTCCTCAAGAGGAGCTGTGGAATAATTTAAATTTTCTCACACATGGTTTTGTACAGTGGTAAGGACTCATGGTCACATTGATGTAAGTGTTGAAATCTATCATAAAATTGTGAGTATAACTGGGCATAAAAGAACTATCATTAAAACTGAGAATTTATCATTCATGTTAGAGGAACACTATGTACACACAGTAGATATACACCTACTAAGCACACTTAGTCGATATACTTGCTGTCTATGGGAGATACTTCTTTTTCTTTTCCCCTCCTCAAGCTCATCAGAAGACAAAAGCAGAAAAAAAATTAATGTAATGGGTTTATTTTTTCTGTGTTTGTGGAAGATAACAGCAGCAAAAAACCTTTCAGTGTTAAAAATAGTTCTTAAGGAAGCTTTTAAAGAGAAGCACATTGGCAGCATCAGTAAAGAACAGAAGGTTTCATGTCATTTGTAGACTGGTTTGGTTTCACTAGGCTCTCAGTGTGAAATATATGTCAACTGGTAGGAAGAAGTCTTTATTAGAATAGCTGTTTCAGCCAGAAATGCCTTAGAGATTTCTCAGAGACAGTTTTTGTGTCTTCATTTTTAATTTTTCAGAAGTTATGAATTGTATCCATTTGTTTGGTTGAGGTCTTAGTTGTGCCAATACTTTGATGAGCTGTTAACTCAGCCACAGCTGCTAAAACTCTCCTGCAAGCCCTTTTTTCCCCAAATCAAGCCAATTGTAGCAAAGCACTGGATAGACTAAGTAGTGATGCATGCTTAAAACTACTGATGGCCCTGGGTGATTGCCTCTTCATGCTCATTCAGACATAGCCAAAATAATAAATGTTAAATAATAGTGTCTTTTAAATTTTTTTTCCTAAGTACCCTTCTTGCTCATTTCCTTTTTAAATTTAGTGACTATATTACTAGTGACTCAGTACATTCAGCATGCTTATTATTTAGTTGAGGCAGTTTGCCATCTTTTCTGGAGACTGGTGTATACTTGCAGGAATTTATGAATTTACCTAGACTCCCCTATGCAACAGAGCTTCAGCTATGCAAAGTTACTGGCAAATTTTGTAAAAAAATAAAGTGCATCCGTAAATCTAAGATCAAATAATCAATAAATAATTAAAAAAAGCAAAATTCAATACTGTTATTTTTGAAGACCTGTGTATCTTTGTGGTAGCTTCATGGAAGAAAATGATGCTGACAGTCAGAGGTGTTCATTGCTTTATGAGCATTGGGTGAAACTGAGGACAGTGTGGTTGGTTTTTGACCAGTGTGAATTGTTCCAGTTGAAGGGATTACAAGATGGGACCAAAGGGATAATTTTATGGGAGTGAAAGAGCAGAAGACCCTAACTAGGTAAGGCCAAATTATGTCTGGTCTTTCTAAAGCAGTAGCAAGTATGGTGGCACCAAAGAGTCTTAACAAGTGCCTTTGGCTCTAGAAGAGGGATTTTTGCCTGTTTGGTCTCTGAATCCTTGTAGTCTCATAATACTGATCACACTGATATTTAATATTTGCCACCAACTGAAATGGTCAGAACCACTAAGTAGATTTGTATTATCTCAAGTCCAGTAGTTTTCCCCTAAATACAGGTGGTACAGACAAGTGTAGCAAGCCCTGTTTTTGAAAAATACTCTAGTGACTCTGCACAAAATTAAAAAATAACTTTGAAGTGATAGTTGTGCTAGAGAGTCAGATGTTAAATATTAGATAGTTTCTTGTTGGATTTGAAATACAGGGATGTGCAGATCTCCTTTTTTGTCACCAGCTTTTGGTGGCTTTCACAGATTAAGAAAAGTTGTATCAGGCCCACTGGGACCTGAAAGGAACTTGAAGAGCCAGCTCCTTCACAAACGTTTCTGACACACATTCCTGAAACAAAAGGGTGTTTGTCTGCAGCAAGGAAATGACTTTATTCCCTTCTAGATGAATGCTCACTGGTTTCAGACTTAAACCCTTCCTCTCCTGATGCTGGCAAAGTATATTTGCAAAGCATGCACAAATACACTGATATTGACACATTTGTATCTTGGATATTTTCCCCTGTTAACATTAAAACTAGTTTAAGTAGATTTAGCTAATATTTCTTTATCCCAGGTAGGAAGAGGTAGGTATGTGATAGGAACATAACAGAGAAAGCGGCTGTCATTGACCACAAATTTGCCAAGATAACAGAAAAAAAAAAAAAATGGAGGAACAATATTTTTCAGTTTTCTATCTTTATCTTTATTGAAGTTGTATCTCTTTCACTCTCCCCAAGAGTTTCCCATGGCCAGTACCCTGATTTGGTTTTGAACTATGTCAATTAAAAATCATAGAATCATAGAATTGGCTGGGTTGGAAGGGACCTCAGAGATCATCAAGTCCAACCCTTGAATGGAACAAAATAGATGGTAACTGGAGAAACCAAAACAAAGAGAAACTGTAACAGGTCTGCAGTCATTCATTTTATTGTAGCATCCCAGCAGATTGGTAAGATTATTTCTTTGTTCTGCTGCAGCTGGAGCCCATATTAAATTTTTTGCATATGCTGTCATGCTTTATCTGTCATTAAAGGTGCTTTCCTGGCTGTCCAGAATAATTCCTTTTCATTGCTCTTCTCTTTTCTGGAGGAAAGGTTGTAACACTCTCCAGTTACTCCCAAATACGGCTCTGTTCATTCATTGCTGGTTTGGTGTGTGGAAATTTAAGAGACAGTGGCTTTATAGGGAGCTGAGAAAGATCTTGTTACTTCCTGAGAAATGCACAGACATTGCCAACCCCTTTGTCTTCAACAAGCTGTGGGTTTGTTTATTTTTATTTCATATATTACTTTCCGTCGATGGAAAGTAATATATAAGAAAGTTTGGCCAGAGTTAGTGCCTGGATGTTGGCTTGGTTTAGAAAACTGGCAAGGAAAATAAAATAGGTGAGAATTATGTAGGTGTTTGTAAAAGAGAGAATCTGGAATAGTGTGTGAGAGGGCTTTAAAGGAGAGACAAATAGTGACCTGCCTACCATCGTGTGTTTTTGTATGTAAGAGGTTTAATTTTGGCATACAACAATGAGAACATGGCTGTGCAAAGAGAAAAAGAATTGACTGTGACTAAGAAAGAAAATCAGGCTGAAGATTGAAAAACACTAAACCAGTGAGAACATGATTCTAAAAGACTGACCCCTCTGAGGGGCAACTAATTCATGACCATAGTTTCCCATAAGATGCTATTCTTGCACAGAGTTTAATTTGCAAATCATCTTTCTTCCTCTGTTGATGTCCTGCAGTGTAACCCCCAGCCCCATCAATAAAAGATGTGGTAATGAGTCACACAGTCATTGCAGTCATCACATCCACAATAAAACATCAGTCCTCTGACAGTTTACAAGATACAAATCATACCAGCATGCACTTAATGTGGAGACTACGTAAGAGAAATTTAGAAAACAAAAAAAACAAAAAGAAATTAAATGGAGTAATTGTTTTTAAACCAAGTAGTCGACCCTGATAAAATTCAGATATTTTGTTTCTAGATAGAAGGCGTGTGGGCATTTCAAGACTGGGGAAGTTTGTGCTGCCGTGCCACAACAAGCAACACAATACATTGACTGTAAAAGGAGGAATTAATAATGTTGTGTTCAGGTACACTCCATTTAGGCTTGAAATGAAAAAGCTGGGCTTTCATTTGACAGATTTCCGAGAAGCAGGTTACCATTCAGAACTGAAGCAAACTAATTGTGACTTTTCATAAGCCTTTCTATTGTCCTATTTGTTACCTCTGACAAGCCAAGATTACACTCTAATTTGTAAACTGACAGGCAAACAGAGCTCTGAAAGCACTTTCCCAATGGACATCTAAAGATGATGCATGACATTTTTACCTGTATGCCATGCAGTAGAGAGAGACTACTTGGCTGCTTATTTATTTATGTAATTTTTTTCTGAGAAGATAATGGCAAAACACATTAATCAGAATTTTCATGCAAACTCCCTTCGGGCCTCAGAATATTCTGAGAGAATCAATATGCAAAATGAGATAATTATTGCAGTTTTGTATGTGCTTAGGAATGCTGCTGGACTAGTAAAACTGCATACACCTTGGAATACTTCTTAGTATTCCTGTTTTTTGCTTTCTACTGAACCAGGCTGTGTTTAGACTGAAGGGAAGTTCCTGAAGAGAAACTCCTAGATTTGCGCCAGTCTCGCGCTAGCAGGTAAGCGTGAGTATTTCCAGTTCTGAAAGGGAAATAGGCAGCAAGTTGCCTGTGTACCCCTGCTCTTCAGTTAGAAATCACCAACATAAAGAGCTGCATTAGTAACTCCTTGTAAGATGGAAATAGCTATCTGACTTTTGGAAAGTAAATATTCTCGGAGAGGAAAACCAGATGGTTATTGCATTTCCATGGATTTTATGAATTAGAAGAATCCCTGGAGCTTTCTTTCAGTCTGGAGTACTTTGTTCACTGTCTTCCGCACACAGCTGCATTGGTGCCAAACCTTATCTCAGCCAGGGGAATGAAGCTGAGCCAGTCACATTCTCAAAGAATGTAGAGCAGGCAATTTCTAATTCTTAATGCTATTCATGATTCAGACCTAACTGGGTTTCTGTTTGCGGGTGCAAAGTATTAGCTAAAAAAAAAATAAACTGCTCCCTGCTGTCAGTGAGTGATGACCACATTTATTTTTAAATCAGGCTTTGTAATCCATTCTCATTGCCACTCACCTCATCAGTTTTCCAGTAGTAGTATTAGTTACACCAGTTAAGTGTAGACTCTTTTTGATGCCTTTCTATTGCATGATTTTTTACTGGTAAGCCTTATAAAAACAGCTTAATTTTGCTCCTGACTTCAGTGAGGCCAGATATTTACTCATTCAAATTCCCTTTTCAAATCTGCCTGAAGTGTCAAATTTCTGGTAACTCACAAGTCTGAGGAATTTTTTTCTTACTAATGAATGTGGCTTCCAGGAGCCTCAAAAAGTTGAAATACACATCACATAATGTCTGTTGATCTGTCATTTTTTTTCTCATTCATTGTTTTCAGTATGGGGAAAGCACATACTGGACTTTCCCCATCCAGATCCAAACCATGAAACAAACTCCCCTATGTCAGAGTAGAAATGCTGTCTCGGTATAGCAGTTCTGGCCATCAGCAATAGCATTTTTGTTGTGCCATTTTAAAGTTTTCCTTGTCCAATTATACAAAACAATTATTAAGAGAGCTACCCTCTTTTTACAGATGTACTTCAGCTCCAACTCCTACTGACATCCATATTATGGCTCCCACTAAAGCCAGTGGTGAGATTTGGTGACTGTAGCTGACAGGTAAACACTAACATTTGCTGATAAATATGCATTTGTTAGAAGCTCTCTGTCATAGATGTAGGCACATTGAAAGCAAAGGTAAGCACCTCACTGGCATGCTGGCCTTTTTTTCAGGCTTCAAAAACCCCATGAAATATATTGAAATGTGTTTTCTTGAAGAATATTTATTACTTGCTCTTTTTTAACTATATATTTTTGCTGGAAAAATACCCAAATCTTACTGTGTACATATATAGTGAAGCCACATTTACCAAATTTTCATATTCATGTGATTTTGTTACACTGGCTCAAATCCATTAGTCATTTTTTCATAGCAGACTGTGTAGGAAATATTGTTCCAATTCTTAGACAGACTTGAACATCCTAAAAAAATCTAACAAACTGCCTGTTGCAATTAATCCTAATTTATCTTTTTATCTAGGACAAAGAAAGGATGTTGCAGATTATCCCAGTCACTGTGTTACTATGCTGAAGGAAGGATTTGCTGTTAGCTGCCGCTACCAGCAGGTCACAACTTGAACTGGTGACCATGTCCTGGGAGAGAGCTGGGTGCTGAGCTCCTAAAATGGTCACCAGCCCTGGGTTTGAATGGTGACAACCTCTGTGCAGAGGACAGGGATCCTGACCAGCCCCAGGCAGAGGAGACTGCCTGTGAACAGCCTGCTGATCCAGACTGCCCTCTGACTCAGGAAAGTGCTTTTCTCCTCTGGGGAGTCCTTGAACAAAACTCCTGAAAGTTAAGTGCCCAGGCTCATTTTCATTCTAAGTAGAGCAAGGGGTCATGGTTGTGTAATGCCACCAAAGGAAGCATCTTTCCTCCTCCCCAGTGGGAAGCTCAGTGCTCAGTGCAGTCATCCCTGACGTGATGGACAGAAGTTCAAACCCCTCTCCTCTCTGATGGGAATTCAAAGCCACATCTTTTGTCTTTAAGGAAAGCACCATATAGCTTGCTGGCTGTACCTATGCCTGCTGCAAAAATACTTCTTATTTCTCTTATACAGACTGTTCATTACAATACCAAATTTTGCCTAAAACAAGTCGCAGAGTAGGGCAAGTGCTCTGTTTACCTCTGGTGTGAGGCTTGCTTCATTTCTCTGCGCTGGTGTTACCCAACAAGGATCAGGTAAAGCTGTCTGTCTTCTGAAATGGCTGCTACCTAAGTGATGAGCAAGGGGGAGTAAAAGTTTGAATCTGTTTATATCACTGAATAAATGATTTTTTTTTGCATATCCTAAATGAGTGTTTTAGTTAATGTAGTTAAACTGGAGGGAATTTGTGTAGCATCTGCACCAACCATCATTAAATAGACATTTATTCTGCATTCCTGTTAGCCCAAATCCATGGGAGACAGAGGGAGAAGAACCCAAAGAATATAGGATATGTTTTTCCAGGTTTGATGGGGGCCTTGGGGCCATGGCTTGTACTGGGAAACTAATCTCCCACAGTCTTCTCTCTTCAGGCTTCTGGCTGTCCAGAGCAGCTGTAATAGGGATGTAAGAGCATTCCTCTGCTTTCAGGGTCCATTTCTTTTTAAAATGCAATCTAATTTCTTCTTAACATGCTGATACTGTCTGCCCTGTGGTGAAACACTGCAGAAGTCCTCTACCAACTGTATTATGTGGGTTTCTTGAATTTAAGCTGGGGCTGTTTGGTGCTTGGATGGAGCCCTGCCCCAGTGTGCCTGAGAGCCCATCTGGACACAGAGATGTTGGGCTCTGGGGCTTTGGTTTCAGCAGGCAAAGCATGGATGAAGAGTCCCTGCCTGTAAGGTGAGGTGGGAGGACTGGCATTGCGGTTTTGCTTCTAAGAGCCTGATTTCCACCTCAGGACTGTATCTCTGTCTGAGTTTCTCCTTGTGCCTTTACTGTCTTGAAGGGTGATGAAGAGTTTCTGACTCTTGTGTCAGCAAGGGGGCAATTAAAGGCTCCAAAAGTAGCTGCAGAATATAGCCTTGAGTTTTTCTAGTATGGACCATCACATGAAGGAGGGAGGAGAAGTTGCTGTAATCAATACAGTGCTAATTATACCTTGCACCCTTGTTCAGCCTCATGTGGCTATCTCATTCTTCCCTGTGTGCGCAAGGGCAATGGGAAACAGGAAAGCAGGAGAAAGAAGTTAACTTAAACATTTGATTAGCTCACTATTTGTTTATTTTTGACTGAAGCCGAATGAGCACGCAAATGCCACTCTGTATTTTATTTTTTTGTGCTGATGGCACAGCTACACAAAAAATATTATGACCTGCTGCTGCCAAATGCAACTGAATGAATCATTCTGAAGCACTCCTGAGCCTTTGTCACAGTCTCCTCTTTCAGTTCCTGTCATACACTGTGCCTATTACTCATCATAGTTGATGGGCTGAGGGTAGAAAGGTGTCTCTTGCCTTGTTCTCTGGAGAATTTCATCTTTGCTGCCTCACCTTCAATCACTGCTAATAGCTCTACTGGCACAAATTCAGAAAGGGGCTGTGAGGAGACAATGAAAATATTTCACAGGGTGTTTTATATTTTAATAACTAGTTTTAAAAAACGAGTTTGCTGGAGCAGACCAAAATGAAGATTACTTTGAGAGATATCTCTTAAAAGGCTTTTAATTAATTTTTTTATTGTTATTAATCTTTAAGCCTTTTTCATTCTTGTTACTTTTTTTTTTTTCCTGTGGGCTGCTATAAGGACTGGGTTATACTTTGATTAACTAATGACCATTTATCTAGTGAATTCATTAGGATGATTTACTGCTTAGTGAGTACTGTATTGTTGGAGAGAACAAAATAGCACTGGAGATTTAGTGTTGCATTTCTGCAGGATGCTTACCCAATTTTTCAACTGCTGCCTCTACCTCTTAAGCACATTTTGGCTCTGTTTGTGGCAAGTGTTCTGTCACTGCAAACAGAGCTCACCATTTGGGCAGGATATGGATATGGAGTGGATAACCCAAGTGAGGGTAGAAAGGGTGTACTGTTCTTAAGATTTTTAGATTTTATTTACTATTGTTTTCTTGTGTAAATAGGATTCCTGATCTGGCTTTCTGGCCTCTCAGTGCCACTACAATATCTGCTTGAAAACATAGAACTGACAACCTAGTCGAGCTAAAGCTATTGAAGAAACACAGTGGTGTGGAAATATTCTTAAGTATTTCATTAACTTTTTTTTTTTCCAAACAACTGTGATTGAGTGCATGGTGCATGTAGGCATGCTTAGACAAATATATATATATTTTAGTTTTATCCTTGTTAGTTTAGAGTCAAACAAATATATATAATTATTGCAAATAAATATAAAGTAATCAAGTACCAATAAATGCAGAGAGCACTTTACATCAGTAGCTGACATTACTGTTTGCTATTATATTGCTCTTATTTCCATAAGCATGTGGTAAACATGCTTTTGGATAATACAGGAAGGTTGTAAGGCATTGCTGGAACAAAGGCAGACATGTCTGTTAATGTCAGTACACCCCATGATTAGGTTTGATTTTTGTATCTACATGCTGTTGTTTTTCAGAGGTAGTAAAATCAATTGTGCAAAAACTGGGCTAGAAAGATGCTACCAAAATACTGGAGAGAGACTGGGAGAACAGTCTCCATTCCCTGCTCTTTTGCAGGCTGCTTTTGGCAAGATGGGGAAATCCTCTTGAACGACTCTTGAAAGACACGTATTGGGGTATATTTTTCCCCCTCTTGATATACATATGCACACACATATCTACATATATATATATATATATATACACATACCTATACATACACATTGGGCAGCACACTGGTAGAAGCTTGCCATTCCCCTCTGTGTATAGTCTTAATTCTGGATGCCTGTGGTTTAGAGTGATTGTTTTCTCAATATCAGAAGGCACAATGAAAATAAAATGTGGATCTGTGCATAATTTCCAGAGCAGTATGTAAAAATTAAATCTGGTTTGAAGAAAATTTTGGTAAATAATTAATTGCTAAAGTTGATTCTTAAGATTACACCAATGACTTAAGTAACAATCTCTATTTTCTTGTTTGTTGTGTTTTCCTACAATTAGCTGGTTTGAAACAAATGAGACACTCTATATTGATGCCTTTTAAAATTTATTGATTGAAAGGTTACCTTTTCCTGCTTCATTTTTTTCCTCTGGATTACAAGATTAGGATTCGTTTGGGAGGAAGGTAGGGTATTTTTATGCTAGACTTGATGAAATAATTGTCTGCAACTGTCAAGACAAAAATGACTTGAAGACAGATCATCTTGTTATAACAGGCTTGCTTCAGCAGTCTGGAACTTACAACTGATTCAGTCATGTCAAGGCATTAAGCCTCCTTTTCAGTCAATACAGGGTAGTAAATTAAATGTATTTTATCCCATTCCAATAATTGCCTTTTTTTTTTTTTTTTATTAGTTGCAGAAACAAGTCTTAACGTGATGATATTAAAAGTTGTAGCTGACAAGTTTTGAGACAAAAAATACTCACTTCATGGCTAGTGGAAGTGCTAACTGAGCCTTTGTCCCTCATGCCATTACTTCCCAAGGGAACTGTTCCCAAGGGAACTAACACAGCACTTATTTTGCTGGCATGTCACCAAAAGCTGTGCTCCAAGAGCAAACCCACTGAACCCTTCCTGCTCATGAGCTTTTGGGTCCCGGAGCTGCTGCAGCCCAAAAGCAACCCCCTAACACGTGTAAGGTTAAGGCAGGGGCTTCTCAGCACCCTCCCCACACTCCTGGTGCTGTCCTGGCTGCTGATGCAGGTGGAGCAGAGGTCTCTGTGCCAGATGTTCTGAGTTGCTGCTCTGTATCTGCCAAACCAGCAAAGGGATGGGTTACTGAGGTTTGACCCACAATGTGGGTGTGTATTGTGCTCGTGGAATCTCATGGTGTCTTTGAGATACTAATTATAAGTAATTAAGGCAAATTAAAAAGAGAAGGGTAAGAATGAAATGGTCCCGCGTATATGGCAACAGGAACCCCAGAGTTCATGTTTGATGATTAATAAATATGCAGGGTTTTTAGCCTCCTGCTTAGGCCCATAGTAGAAAAGTTGAGGAACAGTCCTTAGGAAAGTATGTTTTTTTTGGACTTTAAAAAATACCAATCTTTGAGTAGCTGTTTAACAAAAGTCTTTGAGAAACTGTGAAAATCTTAGGCAGCTTTCTAAATAGTTGCATTTTACCAGGGATGAAGAATACATTTCTTTTCTTGCTTATGTTCTATGAGTAAAACCCCATCTCTGTTACATCCAGCTGACACAGAAAACAAGCCTGCTCTTTGATTTGTGCAGGAAAATGTGGATTCTGCTTGTATGAACAATGGAATTTGTGCCTGAGTCTATGTTTATCTAGATTTAGCAGTTATTAGATTGGTTCTTTCTTTATCTAAGAGAATTTCACTCAGAGCAAGATAGGCAGAGGTCTCAGTCTTTGGAAAGACCATCAGTTCTAGCATCTTCCACACCTCTCAGCCCAACTTTCTAATCTCATTAATGGTATTGTGACCGTTCCAGTGCTTATAGAGCTTGTAACTGGGAGGCTGCTCAGAGATGAATTTATACATTCAGGCACTGGCAATGCTACTTCTATTCTGGTTCCATTGGAAGGTGCTCAAAATGAGTTATTCTTGTCCTCTCCATTAAGCATTCCTCTGCCTAGTAGCATAAATGTAATTAGGATTGTGGGCCTCATGACTCTTTTTAAGGGAATTAAATCTCATGACTCACTTGGGCAATATCTGGAGAAAGTCTCCTTACACAAAATTACTCAATCACTAAAATTGCTATCTGGCAGCATGCCAAGATGTTAGGACCCAAGGAGCTATCACTTAATCTGATTTAGGGATATCTTTAATATTTTCTGAACATACACACAAACCCATTCCAAGCCTCTTTTCCTCCAAAAACAGAAGTTAAGAATTTATTTTAGGCACAATCTGCACTCCCAGATGTCTTATAACATTATTGATCCTTTTAAAGTAATTGCATTTAATTCTGAGACATTTTGCAAAATTTCAGATGATAAATAGTGCACATAAATCAGAACAATGAGAAGGTCACTAAGCACTGGAGACTGAGAATACTGGCACTTTCATTAGTTTAGTAATTTTTCCTTTTTTTCCTCTCTTGATCTCACGACTGAGTTAAAGAACTGGATCAGACCTAGTGTCCATTAGTCAGTCTCCACCAGCATATTCAGTCACTAATGCTTAAGAAAATGTTATGGTAAACAGAAAACTTTCTTGTAGTATGCTTACTACAGATAGTAGTGAGACTTCTTAGCCTGAAGGTTGTTTGTATTTAAAATCTCACAGTGGTTTAATCTCCCCTGAACGGATTCAGTTATCTTTTATCTCACTTTAAAGTTCTATGGCGTTTGAATACTCTTATGTAGTGTGCCAAAAGGTAACCAGTCTCTTGGTTTGACACCTCCTGTCTCAACATCTAGTGAGTACTACATGGCTCTTTTGCTGCAACAATAAGAAATAATTGTTTGCTGTTCATTTTCTATGCTTTTCATGACTTTTTTTCCCATCTGACACCCTTCTTCCAGAGATCCATGTTCCAGTCTGAAGAGTCCTAGTCTATCTAGCCTGTCTCCCATGGGTGACATCTATCTACCCAACCAACAAATCATTCAAGACTGGAAAGACCTGCAGCCTAGAGCTGCTGCAGAGACCTTGGGTTGTCCAGATAAGAGCTTTCGTTCCAGTCAGAGGAAAAGAAAAACATGATAATAATTATTATGATATAACTAAATTCCTAAAATTGGTCATTTATGCCGTTTTTGAGATGATACTTGCATACAAAAGGCCTGATTTTTTGAGCATGCTGAAAAAGTCAATGGAGTAAAGAGGAAGTGCAGGTTCTTCTTGAAACTCTGCAGAAATGTCTGATATGACTTTGCCTGTCCAGCTGTAGATAACTGAGCTTAGAAATTCTGGCCAAGATTTTAAGAGTTGTTCTTCCTGTTAAAATCGTTGCTACAATTTATTATTTCTCTGCTGCTTGCCAAAAAGCTGATATTTCCTCCCAGTAAGAGGAAGAGGGAATAATTAAAAATGAAATTAGCACAATGCATCATTATCAAAATAGTTTCTATTAAGCATAAAATTTCTTACAGCAATAAATGCTGAGCAGTGTCATTCTTTATATTTGTTCTAGCCTGACAGAGGCAAACTCATCTTCATTTATGATAAGTCACTAAATGCCATATGTTGTTAAAATCAGAATGGCAAACTTCCTTTTGTATAAAACAAAGCTGTGTGACATGACAGAGAACCTTATCCTCAGTGGATATAAAAGAGTATAATAATACCTATTCTGTGATTATGGAAGATCCTTTTAATTGCTGAAGGAGTTTTGCTGTGCACTAGAGCTGAAACTACATCACAGCCTAGAAAGAGATGAAATATTTCTTGAAAATTTTCTAGAAAAACATTTTCTTTTCTTTTTAGAACCTTCTAAAAAAGCTGTTTTTCTAGGCTTTAATGTGAGCAACAGCTGAATGCCTGCAGCTTAATTATGTCAGTCAAGAAAATGCTGGCTGCTACCTATACCTACATTTTAGTTCCTCTAGAATACATGTGTGGTGGATATGATGCACCAACAAATACTCATCTATAGCTTGTGAATAGAGGCACCTGGAGTAATAGATTCTGTCAGCAAACTTAGATGTTAGGCTTGTGCTTACACGCTGCTGAAATAAGACCAACCTGCTACGTGTTTATGTGCTTGGAGTAAATACCAAGAAAGTTTAAAATAGTAATAATTGTTAAATTCTGGCTTAACAGCAGGACTTGGTCCAGTGTTCAAGTCAATGAGTGAAAAATCTGCCCTCTCTGAATTGAATGGACACTTTCCCATTGAGTTACTTGACTGGATGTCCCATAACATTCAAAATGCTTCAGAAAAAAAATGCAGCATTATTATTCCTGATTTATAAAGATGAAGAATAGAGGCACAGATGTAAAAAATCGGTAATTCCCAGACTGTGAACCATGACCTTTCCTGCCTCCCTGTGTGGAGAGGCAGAGGCATGGTTGTTCAGAAAAGTAACTCAAGACACAGGTATAAAGTATTCACAGAATCATTGAATTCTATTCATAGGTTTTGGCTGTAAGTGACCTTAAGAACCATCCAGTCCCAAGACCCCTGCCACATTCAGGGACACCTCCCACCAGACCAGGCTGTTCCAAGCCCCATCCAACCTGGCCTTGAACACTTTCAGGGTGGGGGCAGCCACAACTTCCCTGGGCAACCTGTGCCAGTGTCGCATCACCCTCACACTAAATATTTGGAAACTTGACTGCCTGGCACCCAAAATATAAGGAGTCAGTTGTGTAGCACAGTATCATCTGGTTTTCCCATTCAGTTACAATGTCTTTGCCCACAAGTTGTTAGGTTTTGGTTTTTTTTTCATAATTATTTTGTCTTAAATCCTTTCTTTGCAGAGCCCATAATAACAACTGTGTTAATATCGGCATTTTTTAGAGTGAGTGTTTAGTTTTCTGAAGCAGTATGGATAACATGATGAAAGCAGTCCTGATAAACCAGGAGGCAGCTGTGCATATGAATGAAGAATCTTCCCTAGAAATTTGACAACATTTTTTGCATTGTTCCTTATCAAAGGGGTGGAATGTGGAAAAGGTCAAAATCCTATTACTGGAATGCTGGGCCTCCATTTGGTCTTTGCCCTTGGGCCAGACTTGGTGTAGCAAAGCTTCCCATGAACTACTCTATGTGCTCCACCTTTCCACTTTGCTGCCAGTAAAGAATATTGTGGGCTTTTAGCTAAGTGGAAGAGATTAATCTGAAAAAAAAATGAAAAAAGAAATAAATCATTCAGTTACCAGGACTGATATATTTTTCTTTAGGTGGAACACAGAATAAACTTCCTTCTCAGTAACTCCCTCTCTCTTCTCTAATGTTGACTTCCTGAAACATTTTTGAATTCTGCTTTCTTTTTCTTCATGTGCAACTTGTTGTCTTTGCTGGAGAAATTAGTCTGGTGCCTCTTCAAAAGCTGAACTTTCCTTATCTGAACAATGTCTGTTCAATCGGACAGATACACTGCTTTATTAAATTACTTAAAGACACTGACAAAGCCCATAACTATGAATCTTAATCTTAAGGATCTCAGACCTAATTTGTACAATGGCTTCCACTGGAATAGCACAGGGAACAGATAAAGTGAAAAGCTGCCTCTGTGCAAGCTAGACAGTGCACAGCAAAGCCCCAAATCAATAGAAGCAGCAGAATGTCTGCTGATCTTTTAGGCATTTACTCATGGAGTGTAAGCATTTTTATCATCAAGTTTGCTGGGTTCCAGAGTAGGCTTTATTTTATGCTGGATGTTCCCTTTCAAGGAAGAGCAATTTCATTGTGGAAGCAATATTTTTTTTCTCCTTCTCAGCAGAAAAAAAGAGACATCTATAAATATATATATTTATATTTATTAACAGAAAAAAGACATTTATAAATATAATAATAACTTGCTGGGACTTATTTTCAATGTTCCTCTCTATTCCCTGGCTCCCTATTAAATGCCCAGTCTAGGAGAATGTTGCCACAATATTTAAAGCCCTCTGCAGAACTCGTTTTTATTGTGTGTGATGTGCTACAATAGACGAAGCAATTCAACCCTTGACTCCTGTGAGAAACTTAATGTCTTATGAAAAATTGCCTCCTACTAACAGGAGTTTTCTCTCATTTCCTTATCAGGACATCACACCATTCAGTACCAGTGCCTGCAGAGCTGCAGTGATTCACTATGCATTTCTAGAGCAAAGTGCTTGGTGGTGAGAAATAGGTACTGTGGTTTTAGGTGGAATAATAGAAAAAATTGGGTTGAAAGGCACTTCTAGAAGTCAGCTAGTCCAACCTCCCCCTGGACACAGCTTACCCCTGAGAGAAGCCTGAGGAGATGTTTCTGAGAGGAGATGGGTCCTGAGCTTCTGCTTCTTTCCACTGGCTGTGGACTTAGATGTAGACAATGATGCTTCATGCATATGCTGGTGGTACTGAGGAGCAGAGTAGACAGACAGACTGGTTTCTCAGAGCCTTGACATAGAAACCAATTAATTTTTATCATGTCTGGGTCTTGTGTAAGTCGATCACACTGCCCATAATGCTGTCTTCAGATAACTTGAAAACTCACTTTGGTTTATTAAGACTAAGCATAAGCAGTGTGTTCAAGTGCCTTGAAAAGCATATAGCATTGCAGCAGGTGGTGGGAAGGTACATCTAAAGAGCTTAGCCTGAATCTAAAAACCATGTGCTAAATGGACCAATGGTTATCTGTGGTATGGTTATTCCTATGTTTGCAGCATGGAAAATAAGGAATTTTAGGAGGCTGAAGTTGCTTAGTACTCAATTGCCTCTTTGTAAAAACGATTCCCAGCCATTGCATTTTCTGCCTCTGTACACCTACCTATGTATTAATATTGTCTATTCAAAGGCTTCCATAGATAGAAAGGCATTGGACATTTTGTGCCACTTATTTAATTTGCAAGTCAGTATGAATTTCCTTTTTCCCTTTTTAGCATCAAGACAAGAGCTCAAAGTCACATGCAGGTTCAGAAGATACTCTGTGTACTTGGATACTCTTGTAGCAGAGAAGCTGCTGTGGAACTTGGCTTGTGCTAAATTACATCAGCAAATAAGCTTAATTTATTTGATTACCTTTGCCATTGTCAGGCAAGTATGAGCAATTTGAAGGATTAAACTGGAGCTGCACAGAAATGCGAGAGGTCCATTTAGGCCTCTCTAACTTTGATTCTTTTGATAAGAGAGTGTCTTGTGCCAAATGAACATTGGAGTGGCCTTGTGATTACTTTTCAGTTGGACGCTGTAATTTCATTATTGTGACCTTGAATGAGGAGTTGTATCACTTCCTTACAGCCTGACTTAATCACTCTTGCTCTCTGTTACTCTATAAAGGGTCAAATCTTGTACTTCTTACTTATTCCTCCCCTACACAAAATTCCTGTGAACATCTAAGCCTGATATGGCTTTGATTTGCAAAAGATTTTTGGGAATATGTCCATGGAATATATTAGAATGAGTGATCAACATCAAGAAACTCAAGGGTGTAAGTGTCCAAAGTTCATTCAGTTTGCATTGAGCTCTGCATATGACACCCTGGAGGGCAATGCTATTTTGGAAGACTCCCATTACCAAGGGTGAGAAAAGAATACAGAGAAAGTACAGCTGCACCTGACAGAGTCTTTGGCTGCAGAGCATATGACATTGCTGATGTCTTGAGGTCCACGACAGTAGCAGGTTTTTTAGCACAGGGGAAGGCATTTAAGTATTCCTTCTATGTCTACAAGCCATGGCTCTATTGTGAGTCATATCCTGAAGTTTTCTATTACCAGAAAGATGCCATTGTGTGTGCCATTTACAGATGAAACCCGCACCTTACTCTGTGTAGATGAATTATGGAGTAATAGGCTGCAGAGTTTGAACAACAATAATTTTTGTTTGTTTGTGTTTTAATAAATTGGAAAAGTAGTTTATTAAATGCTTAACCATTAAATATAAGGAGAAGTAAGAGAGTATCTACAAAGCTGTAATCTATAGCCTGTATGTAAGTAATTTAGGAGCAATTATATAGCATATTTCAGCCGAGGGTGGAACAGGCAGAGGACTATCGATTATATGCTATAAGGAAAGGATCACAGTTTAATAAGCACTTCTCTCTGGGGAGGTTTGATGAGTCAATCACAGTACCCAACTACTTTATCATCTGTTTGACTAAAGCAAGAGCTGTAGCCATCACCCTCTTTCCCACCTAAATGTGAGTTTGAGGCTGAGAACTTCCTGCACCTCAATATTAGTATAATGAAATTAATTGCATCAAAGGATGTCCCACAGGTGTCTTGTGGGACAGCCTGGTGTCCAGAGGTCTCCCAGTGCCCCCAGAGCAATCGATGACTTCTTCAGCATTTTCTACTTTTCAATAAGATGGGAGTCATAGTCTGTATTCAAACATTCAAAGCAGTGACATCACCTGTCTTTTACCTGTCTTTTCTACCTTGCGGTCTGCGTGTGCTCATACAGTGATCTCTCTCAGAGCTTTAGGAAGAGCCACTGTTATATTCCCTGACAGACAAGACAGGGGGTTTTTATTTGCTATCAAAAAGCTACCTTAGTGGTACATTGTTATGAAGCAGCACAACTGTGCTGTGGAGGTTATGTTCATAATGATTGCTGGTTTACTTGGTGGTTCTTTTGGCTTAGATGATAAAAAATATGCTGGAGAGTGGCTATTAGTTTGCTCTAGGGAAAAGTAAATGATTAACTTGAATTTTCTAATAATCTGAGAGAATTACTTTTTTTTTTTTTTTTTTTAAGTCTGTGGTTTTTTAGTATGTCACCCCTTGGCTATTTTTCTAATTTCAGAGAACAAATTTCAAGGAGAGAATCTCATCCATCTTGTCCTGAATCTGCCAGAATGCTGTAGATGGCTGTGGTACCTGTTGTTCATAGGGCCAGACTGAACCATTGATTTTTACATGGAACTCTCACTGCCTTGAACAAATTGTACTGAGGAAAACCTAATGGCATAATATGGCCCTTACAGATGAGCAAGACCTGGTTTAGCTGGCGTTTTGTTTTGTTTTACAGTCTTTGATTAAAACAGCTCTCTGACAGTATGGATTTCTTTACCTTGCTTTGAAGCTTTTTGTAGTAAAGTGGTTGAGAGGATGTTTCTTGTACTATGCAGTGAACGGGTTACTGTTGTTCTCATCTATGACAGAATAATAAATGGGAAAATTACTTAAATGATTTTTTTTCTGTGGCAGCTCAGACTTTTGACACTTACAGCAACTACAGCAGCTTTGAGAAAGAAACTCATGCTGGAACCTGCATCATTTCAGAGGGAGATCATAAACAGCTCCTCCTGTATCTCTGTGCCAAAGTGAGGCAGTGCAGTCTTAACCACTGGTGATTTCTCAGAGTTAAGCAAGGAAGGTGAGGCCACCTGGCTTAATCTTATGCTTGATGGGGTTCTGACAATTTCCACTCTGATTTGTCCAAAAAAAAAAAAAAAAGAAAAAAAAAAAAAAAGAAAAAAAAAATCTCTAGAAGTAATGGAGGGATGTGTGCCAAGGCTGAAGCTATATGCTTTACCTTTAGAAAAGCTAGTGGTCCTAGACAGTACTCCAGATGATAAATTTTATATCCTGCTTTGTAGGTAGATTTAACTCTCTTTCTCACACACAGCCTGGTAATTTTCCATCACTGTCTGGATGGGGGCAGGATGGCAACATAAGACTACTAAAGACCAGATCTATCACGTATCAGTGAGACAAGACTGTGTAAAATGACAAAATAATAATAAAAATATGCAATTCCTCTTTTCACTTCAAATATAAATCTATAATAAGTGCCAAGAATGAAGAAATATAAAACAAAAAAAGAGTATATTTTAGTGATTTACTTTGAATACAGGATTTCAAAATAGAGACTTGCCAACCATGGATGAATAATTCTTTGTCTTTGAGAAAAGTTGCAATGTGTTTTTTGCTTAGGCAGGAGCTTATTACAAGAACATGTGGGCACTTGAAACCTCAGTCAGTTAGAAAGAGCCTTAATTCTGCCCTTAAGGTTCTGTTGCACAGATTCCAAATTTTGCACCCACAAAATTTAGGGTAGGGAATACTTTCTTAGCAATCTATAAATGGTTTTATTCCTATATGTACTATGGAGACTCCTTTTCACTCTGAAGTCATAATAATTTCCTTCTAGTTGCCAGGCTTTTAAAAATCTCTGCATTTCATCTTCCTTCTAACCTCCATGCCATTCAGTACAATGATTCATTTCACTATTTTATTTACTTAAAACATCTTGGTAACATTTCATGTTTTTCCTCAGGCATTTGTGAATATTTGTGCAAAGCTTGGGCAGGGGGAAAGAAAATTTTTTTAATACTTTCAGCTCAAGGAAGGGGAATAAAA
The DNA here is from genome assembly GCF_003957555.1 of Calypte anna. Taxonomy (NCBI): domain Eukaryota; kingdom Metazoa; phylum Chordata; class Aves; order Apodiformes; family Trochilidae; genus Calypte; species Calypte anna. Next base: position 137,934,782 of record NC_044244.1, on the reverse strand, counting down.
TGCAGATCCATGATGATTTTTGATGGACTGGCTGATTTAATTCCCGGGTTAATAGCAGTGTACTGTGGTTCTGCTGTACAGCTCCGAGTATCTTTTTTCTAGCAGATTAAAAAGGGTCTCATAATTTTTCCCTTAGTGGTACTGGACATCTGTTGTGCTTGCTGTTGCTCCTCCTATTCTCCCTTTTTGAACCCAGGAGAGAAGCAGCTTGGTTTCTTACAAACTTGAGTCTGTTTTCTCCCTTCAGGAAAGAACTGTGTGTTTCTGCATCAGCACACCTGAATCATTCACATATTTGCTGTAGATGCTCCTGTTTTACTCCCAGGATAACCCAAGAGAAGTTGGCTTTCCTCGTGGACCAGTGTGCAGGCTGGCAAACTGGAAGGGTAGTTTTCCAAGGGCTGATCAGTTTTGGGGGACTTCAATGGTCTGCATGATCAGCTGTGTGTCTGAGACGGAAAGGTGACAATCAGTCACCATCCCTAGGGCTCATCACTCATCATCTCTAGGGCTGAACTATTGAATATACTCAACTGTTTTTGAACATTATTTCCTCTGTATTTCCTGAGTACAGTAGTGAAAATCACACAGACAGGTTAGCTGACCAATTTGCCTGAATCTTTCCTGCTTCAGCCTTGTGAAAGTCTCATCAGGGTCTCTGGCTGGGCCCAGAGGTGTTAAAATTGTCCTGGCTGAACAACTCAACTTTGAAATAAACTTTTGGAAAAACTACAGTAAAGAATAAGGAATCTCATGAATCTCACTCTGTGTCCATTGCTCTAACTAGAAGGTTTTCCACAGTTTTAAAAGAAGATGGAATTAAGCCTCATATTTGAAACTAGCATTTTCTCCTTTAAACAAACCGGAAGAAGTTTATAGATTGTGAAGATAAAAAAGCTATTTCTGAATGAGAGACTGTTGTAGTTATGCAGGGGAGGACTGGAGGGACTGAGGACTTAGAGTTTTGTTGTCAGAAGGGTCTGAATGAGATGGTCCATGTGGAGTAAAAGCAAAAGAGGGTGCTGTCTCATGCTTTCGTCCTCTTTCTTGCACACTGAACATGATGCTCATTTGGGTTATAGGTAGATTTCATTCCCTCTTCTGCAAATTATCTCTGTATTGTGCTTTATTTTATCCAGTGATGGAAAAGTACCCTGACTAGGCTGTAAGGTGAACAACACTGTTAAAACATCATTTTCCAACCCAGCCAATTCTATGATTCTGTGATTCTATTTCAGAGACTGGTCCCAAAATATCCAATTTTGCAGATCAGTTCCATTGCAACTGAGGCTCAAGATCAGAGGTCTGGCAAGAATAACTGGAAAAAGACATTCTTAATGAGGAAAGACAGAACACCAATAGTGTTATTTCTATGTTCTTTGAATAAGATCCAGCACTTGTACTGTACAGGAGAGTACATATACATGGTAAGCAAATCACATCCATTCTTACTCATTAACTGTATGAGTTAGCAGCTGAGAGAAAGTTAGAAAATCAGTGCCTGCAAAATTTACAAATGACTTCAAGCTACTAAATAAGTACATGAAGACAGGGACAGGCTTATCATGCAGAGCTAGCTGGCTTATTTTTGTAAAGTGGGTTGATTTGAGTTTTGGGCTTTTGAAGACATTTGAACTCAAGACTGTGGATGTTGAATCGAAGAATATGAGTCCCATCTATGAGATAGGACACCATAATGTAGAGACATCAAAAAGATCTTAAGAGAAAAGTATACAACAGGCAGGATAGGTAGTTCTCATTAGGATAATTAGTTGATGAGCTAAGGTGACCTGGAGAAGTATAAGCAAAGGCAAAGGTACGAGGGGAGGCAGGGCTGTCTGTGTACCCACCAGCAAGGTTATCACTGGAACACTTCATCACTGGGGCCATGTTGTGAGAATTCTGCTGAAAAATTGAGAAGGTTTTAAGGTGTAGTCTGGAAAGCAGGTAGAAACTTTAACACAATTACCATAAATAGTCAAGCTGCAGATGTGATTTCCTCACCTACACAATGGAAAAGGTTCAGAGAACAAACAGCTCTTCAGTGCAACAAGAGAAAACTCAAGACTGGGATTTTTACTATGTAAATCAAGGTAGTAAACAGGGAGCAGATATTTTAAACTGTGAATATGGCCTATATTCTGGAGTATTCAAGGTAGACATGATGTATTCCTGTTGCTAGAAATTTAAAATGGCGTGTGCCTGATGCTCTTCTCCTCACTGGCAAAATGATACTTGAATTACACTGTGAAGCTCTCTATCTAAAACAAGGCATTTGAGTGAAAGCTTATTGATAGAAACCTTAGAGAGCATTGAAAGACTGTCATCATTAATACCTCGTGTGACAGAAAAGGGGAAGTCTGCAGAGGATCGTACAGACATTGAAATGGGTGACAGGACCAGAAGTTTTTCTGGTTATCAATGACATGACAGTCTGGGTAGGAATTTTAGCAGTGAAGGTACACAGAAAAAGCTTTTGGGCACAAATTGTCATCTGCAGTTTGGCTTGTGTCTGAGGATGAAATTTTTGAGCAAAATTTTGAAGAGGGAGAAAAAGTACATGGTCAAAGATTATGGGATCCTCATAAAAAGGTGAAGAGAGGAAAGGAACATCTTCCAAAGAACAGGCTGAAAGATGCCTCCTAAGCCAGGAGGTGAACTGCCAGAAGCCTTGGTCATAGCTGGCTCAGTGGAAAGCCACTGCAGAGAGTCAGGTTGGAGAGAGGAGAGGAGCACCAAGATGATTATCATCAGCTGTGTCCCCACTAAGTTTAGTGATCAAAGGGAAAAAGAGTAAGAGAGGGGCCAAGCCAAAAGCCTGATGGAGAGGTGGGATTCAGATATGTTTACACTGTTATTTACAGATGACTGAGATCAGCAACACTAGTAAGAGGTGAGTTCAAGGGAGGTCAGATGGGAGAAATTAGGGATCTTGTCTATATAGAGAGGGAAATAGTAGGAAGAAGATGGAAAGAGAGGAGGATCAGTCCAAAGGTAGAGTCCTGTACCACCGAAGGTATTGGTCCAGCTTCAACAAAACTGGTTGAACAAAAATTCATTCAGTTATGAGGATGGCAGAACTACATTTGCAGCAGAGGACTGAAGATTCTATAAAAAGATGTAATGTACAAGCAGGTGCCAGAGCCATTTGTTGGGTTTGATGGGTAAAGGCCTGATAGGGAAGGAATGGGGTAAAATATTTGGGAGTGGAATGAAGCATGAAGAGCATCAGACACAGTATTAATATATAAAGGGAAAAAAGGGAACTGGGTCTTCCAGTTGATGGAAAAAGTAACAAATGGCTGATGTTGAGGTGATGACTAAGAGGAGAATCATATTATCATAGAGTGATTTGCATCAGAGGGGACCCTAAAGATCACCTAGTACCAAGTAGTGAATTTAAAGACAGCAGTGTTACATGGAGGCCAACTCCAGCAAATAGTTTTCAGGTAGAGCACTGAATCTTGATGATGAAGGTTTGGGGAAACACACAGTAGAAAGGAATTAGATGGGTGTGTTGCAAATGCTGAGGATTAATCTGAGAAGCTGGAAAGACAGAAAGAAGAGTGAGCAGGTGGCTGGTCCCCAACAGGTAGGCTTTCTTTTGGAAAGGCTTCTTTAATTGTCAAGGCTGTAGCAAGCATCTTTTTTTATCCCCCAGGAACTTTACCCTAGAAGTCTTAATTATATAATTTTGTGCTCAGTTAGCTTTATAAGCCTCAGAGGAGGATCATGAGCGTCCTTTCCACACAACCCTGCATTTCTCTTGCTGTTAATTTAATGCTTATGAGGGGCCCATAAATTTGTATTGATCTTTTTTGTTTGTTTTTTTTTTTTTTCTCTTCCTCCTCCTTGCAGGCTTCAACCACATTAGAATATGGAACAGATGGGAGTCTTTAACTCATTAGAGGGAGCCAGTTTAATACTGACCCCATCAATCTGTTCTATTTTTACCTCCAAGACAGAAGATTTTTTTAAAGGGTGTAGTTAAATGCATCTGCTGTTGTGTGTGTACCTAGATGCCAAGTTCTGAAGTTACGAGGCAGAACGAAAGGAAATGGGAATGTTACAGGGTGGATGATAAGGAGACCTTTTGGCATGCTACCAAGCAGAAGGCAGAACTAGAGTGAATTTATAACAGTGCTGCAGTTACTTAAGGAAAACCAAGAATACATAAACACGGCTTGGTATGCTTCAGAGTTTCACCTGTTAATGTTTTAAAAAATAATTAACTCAGCTGATGCATACACTGCTTCTTCTAATTTAATCACTCTGGGACAATTAGAGTAATTTTGTGTTTTCTACTTTAGTGCTCCTCTGAAACTATAGCATCTGGATAGCTTTAGGTATTGACTTGGCTCAGTAAAACAGAATGGAAAAGGTGTAGTATTGTGATTACCAGTGTCCTTTAATCAGTATTTCTTTTTCTTTCTTCCCTTGTTTTTCATTGCTGAGTTTGGCTTTCTGAAGGGTTGGTGTATTAACCAACAGGGAAAGCTTCACTTGAATGATTACCACACGTAAGGCACAAATAAAACACAAAAGAGTGAGACATGGAAAACCATGTGGCATTAATTTAGTTAACAAATTAAGTTTCTGCAATGAGAGAAGCTTTATTTCTGATAATTATCACAGTGTACAATATAGCAATATTTGCTTTTGCTTAATTTTGGAAACTCTCTTGGAAAAATGGCTGAAATGTGGGGAAAATACATACATTGAGCAAAGCAAATCTTGTTTTTTACAACAAGATTTACAAACTTGATTACCTTGGACTCAAAAAGACACCTTATGACTGCACCCTCTGACTATCTGAGCAGCAAGTAAAACTTCAGTTATAGGCAGTGCATATGAAAGTGTAATCAAAACAAAAACGTGATTGCAGAATACTTTTGGTTTTGTATTAAGAGTTTATATTGTCTCCTAAAAACAGTAAGAAGAAAAGATAGATACTATCCAAGATAAAAAACAATTATAAACTGGCAAACAGCTAGATTATTTGGTTTTTCTTTCCATATTTCTAGTTCGTGGGAACAGGACTATGACACTAGATCTTAATTTTCGCAGAGATTTTGCCTTCTCTATTAATTATTGCACAATGTGACACCAGCATAATTTCTGTAGCAGGCAATTGCCATATCCTAGCCAGATGTTCCAGCCAGAAAATTGGCTTTTTAGTGACAAGCCATTAATTTCATTCCAGTAACTAATTATGGTGCCTTAAGCTGCATCTCCAAAATAGAGTCTTTTTACTTCTGCCCTCACAAAGAACTGTCAGACCATTTCCTGAAAGTTCACTTTGTTTTCTTTTAAGTAAATTCCCCCCAAATAAAAATGAATGTAATTCCAGGCTGTAGCCATGAAGTCAAGAATAAATTGCAAGCTGAGAAAAATTCCTGTTCCAGTTTTTGTAAAATAAATAAATGATGTAAGAAATTGCTGCAAACTTTTTCTAAATAGGAGGTTGATTAAAACAAAATCTCTAAATTTCTGTCTTCAGACTTCCTAATTGCTTAGTACAAAGGCCTCACAGAAGATGAATAAACACTCTACATATATTAGTTTCAATTTCTTTGAGATTTTAATTTATTAGTAACACATTTGTTATTTGTATTGTTTTCTTTAAATGAAATAGAGCAACATGTGGAACATGAAAGTATTAATTATTTTAACAGTGGTTTTTTTAAATGGCCATTCCAAATCATATGTTTATATCTCCACAGCAGAGGAAAAAAAAAAAAGTCAACAAAATAAAATTAGTCCATGATTGAAGTAACATACAGACAACCTCATTTTTCTTTTTGGATCTGTCAGTTAGCAAATAATGAATAAAACAGAGTGTTGTCAATGAGTATTGATTACAGCATGAAGTTTTCCTACTCTGATGTTTTTAAAGAGAAAATGTGATTAATGGTGACACTTGAAAATAATTACAGATTTTTTTGAAGCCGAGGATGATCAATCCAGGCATTGTGCAGCTAAAGCACCACAAGCCTGAGCCTCAGCTAACTTACATCCCAATACATTTGCCAGGACAGTCTGGTTCATGGTGAAACAGCAGAAACGCCTGGAACTTGTTGCAACTGCTAGATGTGGTCCAGGACCAAAGCCCTTGCCTAGAAACACAGGTGAGCCTGGTAACAAGTGAGAATTGCTTTCCAGAAGTGTCATTTCCACAGCTAAGGAGGTTTTTCTGGGTGAGGATGTTCTCCACTTCCTCTTTGGACTCTCTGTACTTCAATAATCAGCTGAGGGAGAACAAGGTTAGGAGGAACAAACTGCTCTGTAGGATGGAGACTTGAGCTATAGGTTGGTAAGAAAAGCTGGACCCCAGTCCTGGCTCCAGACCTTTGTGGGTATTAGCAGATGGGTATTTAATGTAAAATCCTGATGCAGTCTTTGAGGGGTGGCTGGTACCCAGGATTTCCTCCTTTCTGAGCAAACCTCTTAGGGCAGCTCTGGGCAGTGCAGGGTCAGAGTCTGGCCATGGTACTGAGGCACAGCTTCAGCACAACACTCTCAATGGTACTGAGTGAATAAAGGGGTAGAACATCTTAGGTTTTAGTGAGCAAGATGTACTTTCTTTTTTTTTTTTTTTTTTTTTTTTTTTTTTTTTTTTTTTTTCTTTTTTTTTTTTTTTCCAGATAATCAATCACACAGGGAAAAATCTGTGGGTTTTGGACAAGCCAGGACCATTCTGGAAGAAAAGTGGCCTCAAGTCCATTGACTTCCAGAAAAATATGAACATGCCAATGTTTGATAGCCATGTTTTGAACCAGTGGACTGACAGGAGGAAGGTGTGGGGACCAGCAGGTCCAGGGAAGGGATTCTGCCCCTGTACTCAGCCCTGGTGAGGCCACACCTTGAGTCCTGTGTCCAGTTCTGGGCCCCTCAGTTCAGGAAGGAGATTGAGGTGCTGGAGCAGGTCCAAAGGAGGGCAACCAGGCTGGTGAAGGGACTCGAGCACAGATCTTATGAGGAGAAGCTGAAGGAGCTGGGGGTGTTCAGCCTGGAGAAGAGGAGGCTCAGAGGAGACCTCATCACTCTCTACAACTACCTGAAAGGAGGGTGTAGCCAGGTGGGGGTTGGTCTCTTTATATTAGAAAGAATTTCTTTATGGAGAGGGTGATCAGACATTGGAATGGGCTGCCCAGGGAAGTAGTGGATTCTCTGTCCCTGGAGATATTTAAAAAGAGACTGGATGTGGCACTCAGTGCCATGGTCTGGTAACTGCAGCAGTAGTGGATCAAGGGTTGGACTTGATGATCTCTGAGGTCCCTTCCAACCCAGCCAATTCTATGATTCTATGGTATAGAACAAAAGCATGGATGCACTAGTGACACCTGCAGTGTTAGGCAGTTTCTAATGCTGCCAAGCAGAGGATTCTGGACCTCATTTCTAGATGCTGGAGACCAAATTCCTCCTATCCTAGTCACTCTTAGCCAGAGCTTTTGTCTATGAGCAGCCTGCCCAAATTATACAGGACAGAACTAGCAACTGAGTTTAAGGCATTATTTAACACTTTAGCCTACAAAAACAAATACAAGTCATTCAAATACATGTTAGTTAGAGAAAAGTGAGACTTTTAACAGAGCAAGGACTGTAGAAGTTGATCTGCACAGCTAAAATGTACCTGAATCAAAATCAAGGGTGAAACCCCCACTAATTTTGCCTGGGAAGAATTCAGCCTTTTCCTCCCTTACATTTAATGTTTTGGCTGGAAGGTTGAATTATCTTTGAAGAAGTGATTTCAAACTTGCTTATAGAGACAGATTGCTTATTTAAAAGACAAAGTAGTATTATATGATTGATGAACCAACAAGTGTAATTTTTAAAGGCATAATGTATATAGGTTTTTTTATCTGTCTTCCTAAAAATATCTTCTAAATGACAAATCCCAGACTTTCCTCCAGGTGATCTTTGAGGCCTGATATCAAATAGTGAATATGTGTATATGTGATCATACACACTATTCTGCTGTGGCTTACGTTATAGCAACGTGTCTTTTATAACTTTAGATGCATATAAACCAGCTTGAAGTCTACATAATGCGGTGATACCATCACAATTATAATTCCTTAACTAATTAGTATTTTTATATATATACAATGCTGCCTGTTTGTAGCTCGTGAGATTTATTTGATTTAGAAATTAAGATGAGACATATTAAGATCCAAGAACCTGATGAATTGGTGCTGTCAGCTACATGCAAATCATGCAAATTATGTCTAGAAGCAGAGGTTTTGCTTTCACTTCCCAGACAGTGTGAAGGTAATGAGCCAGGCACATGAGGTCCTCTCATACAACCAAAATAGAAAGGAAAAGGAAACTTTGGATTAGCAGTTGTTCAGATATCTTGAGACTGCTTTTAAGTGTGACCCAAAAATCAACAAAAGGCAGAGGCTGCTAACAAATGAGGATTTGTTATCAGTGGGAAGACTTTAAGACAGACAGTTAAGAAAGGCAATTGTGTAAGTGATGGTGGCTTTTTAGGTTAATTTGTAATCTATCCTTTTTATGTGAGAAGTCTCCTTGAGCAACTTGAGCTGCTTTAAAGGAGGCACAAGAGAAACCAAGAAGTTGCTGATATTGATTTAAGTCAGTTCAAAATGTGTATGTTTCTTTGTATATCTGCTCTTTAACTATGTCCTCTCAGAGGCCCAAGAATCCTACCTTGATTGCTTTGCACAGTGAGGCCCAGGATGTCTTTTTCACTTAATTTGGCATATTTTGGAGACATTGGGTAGGGGGGTTGGGGATGGAGCAGCAACTTATTTTTCTTTCTCAGGGGCTGATTTGGAAGAGAATATCTCTTCACAAATCTACTGTCAGGCTCTGTTTTCCTGATAAAGAACTTATAGGTGGCCATGGCCAGGGCTTCTCACAAAGAAGCATGTGAAAAGGTGTATGTAGAACTGTCAAGTACCAGCTTTCACAGAGAATGTCAAAAAGGAGGATTTGGGAAGGACAAAACATTTCAAGTTTTACTTCAAAGGCAGCTTTAAGCAAAGGAGACCTCAAAGTTGGGACAGCTATGGGTTCTACAGAAATAAAATCACTGTTGTCGAAGAAGAGGTATTTATGTATCCCTCAGTAGGATACAGAAGTTGTTTTGGTATTTGTCCCTTCCAGTTTCCAATTTCCTAAATGGTGAGTCCAAAGCTTTAAGGAAAGAAGGTTAAACCAGATGAAGTCCTGTGTGAAGTGGGAAACACTTTATTGCTGCTGGTGTTTTCCATTCTGTTCACTCTCCAAGGATAAATAACACTGTTGTTGAGGCTGCCAGTTTGTTACCTGTCACAAACAATAGATTACACTTGTTTGTTTGTTAATTCTATGTAAGTCTAGCTTCTGGAGTCACCCTCCTTAAACATCCAGAGTCTTTCTTTAGGCTATGTTGTCCTTATAAATGATACAGCTAGAGCCTTAATGGTTTTTGCATCCTTCTTCTGTAACTTCCACACATCACATCTTATTTTCCCTTGCTGAGTTTGGCAGTTCTTATTACTGAATTAAAACTTTATATAACCAGACTCCCAACCTCTCTCTCCCTCAAAAAAAAAAAAAAAGAAAAAAGAAAAAAGAAAACAAATAAACCAAAATAACAAAAACCCCAAGCTTCCCCACCCCCCAAAAAACCCAGACCCACAAAAAAACCCAACCCCCCCAAGAAAAAGCATCAAAACCAAATTCCCATCTTTGTTAATGTCTCTCAAAATAGGGGCCAATTTAAATCAGCCTGGAGCCCTTCTACTTCAGCATTAATCACAAACTCAGGAAAGCCATGCATATGAACATATTTTGCTGTTCCAGAACTTGTTTTGGTGGTAGTAAAACTCAGTGTTTTAGTAATTTTTTATCTTGGAACTAATCCCTAAACATTAAAAATAATTGTGTGCCTTTTGCAATTTGTTACTCTTTACTAAAAATACTAGTATCTAGCAGATAAATACACATTTTCCAATCTGTAGCCATTGCAGGTCAGACTTGTGCTGCTCAAGACTCCTATGTAATCATTATGCTGTGGGGAAGGCAGACACAGTTTCATCAGGTCAAAGACATGGCATCTATCTGTCCTCCCAGAATGGTCAGAAGGCACTCTGTAAAGTGGAAACAACCCTGTCCTGTATGTCTGATCTTCACTAAGGAAAAGGATGGAGAATGAGCACAGAGAGGAGTGAATGTAAGCATCCTTCTATAGTGATTTTGGTGGAACTCTTCCAGGATACACCAAGGACAGAAAGCCTTGTGAGCATGTGGAATAAAGTTTATTTGACATGTTTGCAAAGGCATAAGGAATTGCTGTGCACCATGGGTGGGATGTGCTCTGCCTGACTTCAGGAATAGGCAGCATGGGAACCTGTGTCCTCAAACAAGAGATCATTTGACATCCAGAGGGCAGCTGGCTGCCAGTTAGGAGGTCCACAACACATCTGTAAAGCATTTGGGGTCACTCTGCTTGGTGGTGACCGTGGCAAAATAGTCTTTTTTAACTCATCAGGCAGCTCTTAGGGGACATGGCCCATACTCTGTTTAAGCATCTGCTTCTAAGTGTGAAAACACAAGGGGCTGGCCAAGCTCCTCATATGTCCCACTTACAGCTGAGATCTAGTGCACTGCTCTGCTCTCTATTCCTTTCCCATTTCCCTCTGTAGTAAAAAAAGGCTAAAACAAGGGGAGAAAGCCTGGACATTCTAAGTTTTCCAGTCCCTGGAGTGGCTTCATGATTGCTTTTGTTTTGGTTTCAACAGATGCTTATTAGATGACCTTGTCATCCAGACAACCTTCCCTGCCAGCAAAATACTTAATTCAATGGAGGTAGTTTATTGTTTGGGTCCATTAATTTTAAATAATGTAGGATTTCAGCCAAGATCTTACTATGAGACAATTTATACTAAGGTGTGTTGGACAATACAGCAGAGAAGACCATCCTTTCAGTATAAGCCATGAAAGTTGGGCATCCAAAACACTCAATGGCTAGGGGAAAGTCCAAACTAAGAGTTTCTGATTATCATAGGTTTTACAAACCAGGGACAGATTTTCCAGTGATCTGCCCTTTGGTGTGTGTAGAGCCTTTGCTTTCTTACTGTGGACATGATTTTAGTATTTTGAGGGAGAAACTGAATGCATATCAGCCATGTGATGTTTTTTATGTGTTCTTCAAGCTGAAGAACATCCTCTGCACATATCCTGGCCCAGCCAGTCACTACACATCCACATTATTTCAGCATCAAGTCTAAGTTTGTTTTCTGCTCCCTTACACTAAGTATCTTCTTGCTCTGGAAATTGCAGGAATTCCCATAGCTCAAATACTGAATTCAAACACTTGTGGAAGGAAAGAATCACAGAAAAGACAAAAAAAAAAAAAAAACCAAACAGAACATCAAACTTTATTTTAAAATAATAACTCTGGTAAATAAATTATTTAAAATAAGACTGTAATGATAGTATTGGTATATTAAAGCTACTAAGCAATACATTATTCTGCCATAGCTATGTTCTAAAAAGCAACTTTTAGGAGGATGTTTAATTTACTACACCTAACTTTAACTAGACTTCTAACCTATGGCAGATATTATGTCTATGTTCTGTTCTTTCTGAAATGATATTATCTTTTTGAACAACTTTATAATAAAACTTTCCTTTAAATCTCAAACTAATTGTAGCTTTTCCTAATTGACATGAGGCACAAATCACAGCCAAGATATCCATATTCATTAAGCTGGCCACTAATTGTAGGAGCAAGACATCAGTCAAGCAGCTAAAAAACTGGAGCCATCTCAAAACTTTTAACATTGATTAAAACAGACAAGTCAGATCTTGCATAGAATAATGCTTATGTAGCATTTGCTAGCAGAAATTCAGATGGTAATCACCAGTTAAAATGACAGGACTGTATTTCTGGTTTGGAGAAAAGCAGGTGTGTATGGAGTAGCTACAAAATAAAGGTATCTATCAAAGATATTCACATTGAAACTTACTTGAAAAATAACTCAGAATGTTTATTAGCAAGTAGACTGAGACCTTTCACTGGCATAAATCAGCATAGCTCTGGTTTTTCAGTGGTAATTTAGACCTGCTACTATTTTATAAAAATCTTTCCCTGAGTAGCCAGTCTTCTCAAGACCTATAGTCATGTGTCTCACAGTCTCACACGTGTGAAATATTCACTAGTCTGGGTAAAGGTAAACCTTGTGCACTACCTAATATCAGTTTCTTGTGGGTGTTCATAGTTGACTAATCCTGGAGGAGATTAGAATTTTCTGCAGTGGCTGGGATTAACTCTCATTTGCCATACACATTGGCCCATATGGGACAAGAAAATAATGCTGCCCATGTGCATCTGGCTCAAAACGGAGGAAACTGCTGTGGGTGTGCAGGTCCTGGGTTAGATTCCTATCACAGCCTATAATGAAATAGTGTCTTTTAAAAACCGTGTGGCTAGAAAAATGCACTTCATGGGCCTCTAAGGATATAAATCCCTGACTGCAGAGTTGCTTACTACATTCCTGGCTCTCTGACTCCCTGTCAAGGTGTCCATCAGAGAGACGAAGGGACGGAAGAGGGGAGGGCAAAAAGGCCAGTGACAAACCAGATTTCCATGGCAGTAACACTTGAGCCTGTTGGATGTTTTGTCAACATATTCCCTAGAACATTTTGGATCTTATATGCCTGGCATTTTCTATGAGAAAAATGCCAAGTCTAGAAAAACTTCTGCCGTGTCAGCTGTATTTTTGATTACACGCCTATTTATGTTACAGCTTTTTCTTGTTAAAGCTTATGTTTTCTTATGTTAAAGCTTTTTCCAATTGCCATTCATTGAGATTATTGAAAAAGCCACTTAGAACAAGCAGCCCTGAAAGTCACATGTGCTTAAGTGAACCATAAGGGAGAGACTTGGGGCAGTGGTGGGGCAAGGCTGTCACTAAACTGGTACTGGGGGATGGCTGTGAGTTCTTGTCAGTCCTGATAACCAGGCACCACTTTGCAAGTGAACAGTCTTGCAGGAAAAGAGGCAGTCAGGGGGGCCCAGAACCTTGCTAGGTCCTTATTGAATCCACCAAGACCTGACTTAGGTTCCGATGTCTGTGCTGGGACCCTCACCCTGGGCAGGTGTCTGGGAAGGTGAGTGATGCAGTGATAAAGAGCAGAATTGTACCACTGGGACAGTGCCTGAGCAGTACAGCAGCTGACATGTAGGGATCATATAAATTGGTTTACTGCTTTGTAAAATGCTGTGTATGGTGACTGATGTGAAAACAGAAGAGGCAGTTTAGGTATGAGCTATGTTACTTGGGTTTCTCCAGAGAAAATTGGTTTATCTTCCACTGGCCCATAAATTCAATTTGCCTCTTTGACTTCCTGTATTGATACAAATGGAGTAAATCAGAAGACAGCTTAAGCAGACATGTTGAGGTAAGCGTTTTTCATTCCCTTTTCTCAATTAAATGAGCTGCAATTGCATTACAGGCGACTCTGTTCCTCCAGCTCATAAATATTCTTAATACATTCTGTCTAGTGAAACCTATAATGACGCAAACCACTGCCCCCCTGACCCGTCCTCTCCATTCTTTGACATATGTTTGGAGAGCTGCATTTTGAATTGGAGCTATTGCTAGCTGGGATATGGAAATATTGAGAGTTCTTTGTGTAGCCACTTTCTTTCATTTCTGGGTACAGAATGTCTAATTGTCAGGTGGCCATTAGACATCAAACAATTGTAGCTGGAAGCAGGATTTTATAGTACAGGCTTGCTTTTAAGAGCCATTCTGGAACTGGTTCAAAATCAACTTTCAAAACATTTTATAGGCTGTTTTCTTGCCTTAGAGAAGAGTGCAGCTGGCATGAAGGGATTTAAGGAGTACAGATGCTTTTGCAAAGAGATACAGAAAAAGGTAAAGAAGTCTCCTGTACGATACTGCTTTACATACACCTAATATACAGATAAAAAAATCAGTTATGATTGCGACAAAAGGGAAGTAACAAGCATCAGAAGTTTTGTGGTTTTGAATTAATATAAACTTACTTATTCTGGTAAGTGCTGCTTTAAGCCTCTGTAGGGGTAATTTAAAACACGTTATGCAGCCTACCCATAAACTAGTTATTCGTTGCACTTACCACAAAGAGAACATCAGCAGATGCTTTTGTTGAAAGTTTATAAAACAAGTTGCTTTTTTTTTTTTTAAAGCTAAAAAATCCTGCAATAGACATGTTCAAGAGCTTTCTAATTTAACCCAGAGTTTTGAAGCTGGTGTGAATATCAATTATTGCTTTCTAATCTTACATTTTCATGTTGTCAGTAAAATAGACCGATCCAGTCCAAATAGACATCTCTTTACATTGGTAAGGAAGAAAGTAATATAGATATTTTTCTATCATAATTCAAGCAAGTATTTCAGTTTGTAAAGACTATTACAACACTGCTTTTGAAAGGAGATAGTATTTTTATGATGCCTTTGCAACTCACCATAGCATTTGCACTGTGATGAACAGGCTTACTTGTCCACTTATTCACTTGTGAGACATCATGGAAAAGGAAGGTTATTTTCCGAGAGCACAACATGTGCTTTAGAGCAGCAGAGAACTTTCTTACCAGTGCTGTGAAGACCTACAGAATTTTTCTTCTTAATCTACCCTGTCCTACAAGATGACTGTAGTCCAGACACTCTGAGGTTATATGGCAAAACCACTGGGACTCGTGTAAACATTGGAAAAAGATTTTTCACTGCGAGAGTGACAGAACACTGGAACAGACTGCCCAGGGAGGTTGTGGACTCTACTTCTCTGCAGACATTCAACCCTCTCTGGACACATTCCTGTGTAATCCCTGGGTGATCCTGCCCTGGCAGGCAGGCTGGACTCTATCATCTCTTGAGGTACCTTCCAGCCCCTAACTTTCTGTGGTTCTGTAAACCAGGTTACAAAGCAAGGTCTTTACATTTCTCTTCTCAGCCTTCTCAGCTGCTGAGATGCAGAGGCTTCATGGACAGTTCTTTCACTCAGACCATTGTATAAACCTGTTGTGAGGACCTGCTCCATGGCAACATCCATTTCTGACACTGTTCAGGACTTAAGGCTACCTCATCCTGAAAGCATATCAAGGTACTTTCCACCAGGAGAAGGCACCTCACTCAATATTGCAAACAGACCGTGTCTAAACTCTAGGGAAGGGTGGAATTTTTAGTCAGCTAAAATTGCTTGGCTTTCTGTACAGTGCATGAGATATTTTCACACTGCTCTTTGGAACTGTACTTAATTCACTCCCTTAATCATACAGGATGCCAGGATGTCTGACCTTGTAGTTTTGAGTTTCATGGTACAAGTTAGAAGTGCTCCAACTTGTATTGTGAATCTTGCCTCCAGCCTGTAGCACAGTGTCCACTAAAAAAGGAGAAAAGCAACTTTTTAAAGCTAACAGCAGTGATGCTGAGTTCGAGGGAAACCCCGTGGTGAACTTAGTGTGCTATGTCCTCATCTGAAGGAAGCTCTCATTCTGATTAGCACCACATTGACCACATGCAGAGAAACTGAAGAGTGCAGGAAGTGAAACCCTGCCATCAGAGAGAGCAAAGAGAAGCCTGGAGACACACAGGGTAATGTGCCTCTTCAAAGAGAAGGCACTCCTGGGAACTTCTCATTCCATGGTGCTATGGGAACAAGATCTGAGCTGAAGGTGTTTCTCCAGGGTAAATGGAGAAATGAAATGTATTCCATTTGGAATTGTCTGCAAGAGTCTGGAAGGGGTTTCTGTCACCTAGCAGAGCTCTACTAAGGAATTCTTGTGAATTAACAGAAAGAAGGTGGGTGGCTTGGTGCCGTGATTCCTATCTAGGGATCGCTAAAGAATTTGTATTCATCAATCTATACATTTGCAGTAGACACTGCAGGTGCTCATGAATAGCAAAAGGAAGGTGTAGCAGACAGAATGCATAGTGTGTTGTGGGAAGACTGAGTAGAAAGGAATTGCCATTGGATTTCAGTAAGAAGATGTGGACCGGACTCTGAAGGAGAATGTGTGTCCTGCAACTATAAAATTCTAGAAATTGTCTGCAGAGCTGGATGTATAAATCATGTTTTCTTCCAACCCTTCACAGAATGATCCTTTTAAATGTTATATAATAGTAATTCTATATGTTGATTATAATAATTTTATAATATTTTACCTTGCGGAGCATTGTTTCAAAAATACCAAAGATCGTGAATGGATGCTATTTAATGCTTTCAGTGTCGGTCATGACTGTAATAATAAAACACTTACTGTCTTGTTTTCTAAAAAAACTGCATATGAATTCATTGCATCCATTCAGCTGACTGTATTCAAACTGTGAACTTATACCAGTTCTGACAGTTAAGTAAGAGACAATGAAAAGCTCCCAGAAAGCAACACCTAAACCATACTGAAATCTAGTCTTGATTATTTGCATCCCCACTTTAATATCAGCCTGGAGTTACTGCAATTTTTCTCCCAATGGAGCTGACTGGGGGGTAAAGGGGGTTTATGTTCCTCTTTTTATCAGAAGAGTGGCAGGGATCCAGCACCTCTCAACAGTTAATATTTCTGGTTTTGCCCTGAAGATTTTCCTATTCTTATGTCTCTGTGCCAAAAAGTAATAAGGGCACATAAATTGATGATACGAGCTCCTTAGACCACAGCATGAGTTATGTTGCTGTGAGAAGCAGCACAGACTGGAAGGAGGGTCTCAGACTCTCCTCCCTCCAGGGAGCAAGAAAAACTTAGTGGTGTAAAGCAGCTGAGCTTAACTACTTCCTTTTTATCAATGGGATGGGGCTCTGTGATCTTCGCTTGTGAGGGCACTGGCAGCCTGTGCTAAAAAGCCACATCCTTCTCAGATTTCAGCAGACAGCAAAGCCTCTTGGCTACTCAAAGAAAAGTTCATGGTTGCACTAGAGAGAGCAAAATTTCAGGTTCCTTTTAGAGTGTTTCTGAAAATCATCATGGTCGAGTTTTTCAAGATAGCTTTAATATAAATACTGTCATTCACTGTCATTGGCAGCCATGATCTAATCATGACAGGAATCTTGGTCCTTTATGGCCTCAACTAGCTGGGAGAAGATAGCTGATTTTTTTTCTCAAAACAAAAGAAAAAGCAAGTGGTAGCTTCATTCTGCTGGATTCTTGAGGCTTTATCTTGGTCTTTACCCTAGGGTATTAACTTTAGCTGTGAGCTGGAATACTTCATCCTGCCCAGGTCTGTGGTTTCTGTGCACTGAACTATACCCCTGAGTAGCTTCCAATTTTTCACATTTTATACCTGTGGTGTACAAGCTTTTATCCACATCCATCTGATGGCTGGCACACACAGCCAGGCTGTACCACTGTGTTTTACTGTCTGAAGAGGCCTCTGAAGAGGTCTTTGTAAAAATATTTGTATAATGCTGCAGGTTGCTTTGTATTGCTGGGCAGTTTTAAAGGGCTGGAGCTACTACATTAGAAGTAGATCTTTAACAAGTCATTGTGCAATTTAAAGACATACAGCACAAACCTCTATAAGATGAAACAGAGTAGCATCTCCAGGTGAATATTCTCATACCTTTTTTTTAGCTCCAGTAGCCACCAGCTGTATTATTATTAAGGAAGAGGAACCAAGAAACACGAGTTGCTTTCAAGGCTTTCTACCTCTCCTATTCTCATCCCAGGGCACTAAATAACTCCATTTGCTAATGATTTTTTTTAGCTTTCTTTAATCCCATGGTTGTCAGTGGCATGTGCCAGCATGAAATTACCCATACATTCAACCCAGAGAGCCTATGAGAGGCCTTGCCTTCCATCAGAGTCATGAGCATGGCCTTTCAAACTTTACAGCACCTAGTTCCAGGTTCTATTGGTGGTGTATTTCTGGGAAGTGCCACTTCTCCTGCACAGTTCTATATTAGTCTTCCTGGACAGTTACAGAACCAGCAGCCAGGGGGTGTGACAAATTATTTATTTTTGGTGCTATTGTAAGAAGTGTATGTAAGAAAAATGACAAAATCCATCCTTGGCTCCTATTTGAATTCCATCAGCATGATCAACAAAGCACTCAGGCTGTGTCTTTCGAATTTTGGGCACTTTTATTACACTGTTTATCTGCCTAATCCATTTACAATATTTTGATTGTCTGTGTTATCGAATCATGCTTTTTTTTTTTGCTTTTTTTTTTAAAAAAGGGGCATTATACCTATACCTTTTAGCATGGATCAGTCCTTATCTAGTCCTTTGGATTAAAAACATGGATAAATCCAATCGACTGTTGGCCAGATATTAGATACTGCAAATAGAATATCCATCATGCACTTAGACAAAAGTTTAGTACTATATTGTTGTAGAAAGCATTATTTCTTTTGGTATCTGTCATGAAAAACAGTCATCTGAACTCTGCAACTTCATCAAATACTTGGGGATGGACTAATTCCTTTTATATCATGCAGTATTTGCACACAGCTGTAAACATGATGAAAAGCCTTACTTAAGGACCAGACAGCATTCAACTAAAAGACTAACAAAAATTTACTTCAGACTTAAGGTGACTTATAGTGGGTGCCTTTATTTATATTCCCCTTGCACTGGCTTATTTACAAGCTGAGTTATTAATCCTAGCTGCAGCCAATGGTTTAACCCATAATATTTCTGCATATTTGACTGCAAGAGTCATTAATAAATATACTTAATAAATCAGATTCATTTAGGAACTCTGCATGTCAGATACTTGTGAGAGTCACTAATTAGCAGTGCTGTATGCTCCAGATAGGAACCTCCAGAACCTGTTAGAAGCAGTAAGGCAGGAAGATAAATCACTGGGCTGCAGAGCTCAGCTGCTGGATGAGACTGTTCAGTGGAGAAATTAAACGCCTGCAGTCAAACTATAACTTGCATACCCTCTTTCCACAGTCATCCCTTGCCTATTTGTTTATTTAAGATAGCAAATTACCACTCATGCCTCATCATAACTTGCTTACTTGAAAGATGAAAGAGCCCCAGCTTGTTCTACCCACAGGCAGAGCAGGGGAAATGTGGGCACTGAGCTTGGGTCCTAAAAAAATGTCTTAAAGAGTGGATTTACTTTTTTTCCCCACCTAGAATAGGTCTGAATATTGCAGTATTTCTTTTTCAATTTTTCTGGTTTCTGTGTTGCTTTTCATGGATGCACAGGGGAAAAGGGTACACAGCAGACAGTTGTTTATCTTTAGCTAAAATTGCATGAAAGCAGCTTTGCAGAAAAGAACTTGGGAATCCTAGAGGGCGGTGAAGTTGCCCATGAACCAGCAATGTGCTAAGAAAGCCAACAACATCTTACTGCATTAGAAAGACCATGGCCAGCAGGTTGAGGGACAGGATCCTTCCTTATACCTCAGCACTGCTGAGGCCATACCTGGAGTGCTGGGTCCAGTATGAAAGACACAGACATACTCAACTAAGCCCAACAAGAAGTTACAAAAATTATTAAGGGGCTGGAGCATCACTTCTATGAGGGCAGGATGAGAGCCCAGGTTGTTTAGTCTTTCAAATAAATGGCACACAGGACCTTATCCAGATGCATAAATACTTTGTTTGGTGGAGGAAGGAGAAGAAAGAGCCAGGTACATTTCTATGCTGCCTGTTGACAGGACAAGAGGCAATGGGCACAAACCAAAATGCAGGAAATTTATATATATATATATATATATATATATATATGTCACATATATGTAAATATATATGTGTGTGTTTATATATATATGTAGCATATATATATATGTTGTGTTTTTTTTTTTTCCAGAGAGGAGGGTCAAACACTGGCACAGGTTGCCTGGATAGGTTACAGAGTCTCTATCCTTGGAGGCACCTGAAGCCCAACTGGACATGGTCCTGGGCAACTTGTTCCAGCTGCCCCTGCATGAGCTGAAGCTCAGTTTATCTCCAGAGGTGCCATCCAGCCTCAGCATCTCTGTGATCCTGAGCTTCACACCATGCAGCAGCTTCCTCCTCCTGGCCAGCATGGCAGTGTCTTTAATATACACCTCCTTGCAGATTGCTGTTGTGTGCTTTTTGGAAGGCAGAGGAGAGGTAAAAAGACCACATTAGAGGAAGACCACATTATATGGAAAAATTAAACACACAATGGTATTAGTAGGAGACATTTTTCTTCACTTCTTCTAAAGTTTATGACAAATGCTTCTGTGTTTAGATGTAAATAATTGAGGACTAGAGCACTAATTTAACACTAGTAATTTAAGATGAATTATAGCAACATCAACCAAGCACCAGATACACTTGCAAAAAAAAAAAAAAATACAGTGGTTTAATTACTACTCTGTATTTTAAGGTTTTACATAGGATCATATCTCTTCTAATCTCCCTAGAATTTTCTTTAACAGCCTCACATCCTTAAGCTCCTATATAAGCAAGACTTACTGTGGAAAAGGCAGGGCATCTGGACTCTGTCTAGAATAATGCAATTTTCTTTTTCTTCTAAGGTCAGTCGAGTTCATTGCAGAAAGCCTGCCCAGCTATTAGCCATTGGGAAGATTAGTCTGTGACTCCCATTCTTTCAGGAAAGCATGAGACCAGATGTCAGTTTCTGGAAATGTAATAGGTTAAAGTTTAGTAACAACCTTTTCTTCCTCACAGTTTTTATAAAATAACAGAGCTTATAACAAAAAAACCCAAAAAACAAACCCAACAAAAAACCCAAACAAACCATCTACGTTCTCAGAGAGGGCAGCAGAAGAGTCATATTTATCATGTCAGTTTTCTCTGAGATGAGCAACTTCCAATAAATTTTGTGAGCTGTCAGCGTGGAGGATAATGTGTCCCTGAAAGAACAGGTATCATAGGGATGAAGAGCTTCTCCTCCTAGAAACATAAAAACTCCACACTGTATTCAAGGTAATGTAAAGCTGGATTTTTAAATGTACAAGTTCTCTTGAGGAAATCATTAGGCAGAAAAGGAAAAATGCTTTTAATATTATTTTTAAGCTACAAAATTCACTACAAAATTTCCTATGTTAAGCATTGTGGCTTTGACAAACAGCTATAGAAGAAGCTATAACTCTGAAGAGACACTGAAGGGAGAGATTGCAAAGGTGACAATCTCCAATTTCCCTTTAAGACTTTGGATACATTTTTAAATGCTGAATAGCATTACCTTGAAGTAGAAGTTACATACTACCTTTACCCCAAAAGGGAGCACGTAAAAAATCAGAATTTTCATGTTATTTTTAGAATGAAAAAACCCAAACTAACCCAAAGGATCCCTTTTTGCAGGGATGGGACTAGATAGAACCTGATGAAGTGGGAGTGGGCAAGCAAAGACACTGCATTTGATTGTCAGCCTCCCCAGCTCATGTTAAAAAGTGGGGAGAAGTGACACGACTCAGTCACCTCCTAATTCCTGCCATCCTCAAATTAAGATGTTGACTCATGTGCCTGCCTATAGACATGCCTCACCTTGCAACCACATCTCATTTCTTTCTTGTAGTCCTGTTGGTACTTTTCAGACCTCTGTGACTGTGCTTGTATCATAAATAATTTGAACCAGTGACTTATTCTTTATTCGTGCCTTTGAAGGCTACATTAAACTGTTTGAGACATTGTCAGGCAGTGTGCAACATGACCGAAGCAATAATGTTAAAAAAGTCTACACATTTCCATACATGGAAATATCCATGCAAGTAAGTTAGCAGATGTAAGCAATGTATGAATTTCATAGGACTGAGGGGACCTTAGAAATCATCTACTGCAACCTCCCTGCCATGGGACACATCTCCTCTAGATGAGATTGCTCAAAGCCCCATCCAACCTGTCCTTGAACACCTCCAGGGAGAAGACAGCCACGACTTCCCTGGGGAATCTGTTCCAGAGTCTCACCACTCTCTTACTGAAGAACTTGTTCCTAAGAATCAGTCTAAACCCATTCTCCTTCAGGTTAAAACCATTGTCCTATTAAAACTTGTCCTTATTTAAACCTTGTCCTATTGCTGGACACTGTTACAAAAAGTTGGTCTAGCCTTCCTGCAGTTGTGAATAACAACTAGAGAGAGAGCACAGCAGTGCCTGGGATATTAAATTTTCATAAAAATTGGTTGTCCTTCTAATGAGAAGAGATTGAGAAACACTGTGCTAGGTGATGCTTTAGAAAGCAGGAGTAGTAAATCAGTTGTCTCAATGTAATTTATATTCTCAGTTAATGTAATTGTCTGTTACCTGCCTATATTGTGTTTTAAAAACATGTTCTATGCATAGGGTCTTTCTGTAAAATGATGCTCATCCTTTTAAGCCATGAGCGGAGGTTGCAGCAGGGGTAACATGCCACGTGTCAGGGTGAGAAGATTGGAGCTTTGAGACATTTGGGGATTTTTGCTGATTTTTGCTGTATTTGGAATCTTATGCCAATTTATTAAAATGGGAAATAAAGCAGTAGCTTCCTGTGCCGATTGAAAAGTGCCTATGAGAAGGTCTGAGGAGCTTGTGTTTTCAGCATGCAGTGGTTTGGCCTGGATATTTCTGTGTTCAGTATGAAAAGCTTGCCCTGAAGCATCAGTTCCTGGTCCAGGAACACTTGTGGTTCACTGATGGAGAACTGAGCAGTTGGTGTGTTTTACTGCTCAGTAAAACTTGGTAGCAGTCCTTGGCCTACCAGTTCCACTGACATATACTACAGCCACCCCCACTCATCACAGTCAGTTGCAGGCTTGGGAGACTTTTAGGTGAAATGGATGTTTTGGACATTTCTATATACCCAAGAGGTAAAGGAGGTGTAATATCAATAGCTGAGATATTGCTCTGTAATATGTAAGCTTGTACATGGATTTGTTATGGCTGTAAGTATCTGATGGTAGTCAGGAAACTAGTTGGGTTATCCAAGTGCTCAGTGCATTCAGATGGAGTGGGAAATGTGGTCTTCCTTTTATATGTTTCTTATATTAAAAAAAAAAATTTATTTCACTGAGATTGACTTCAGAAGGTTTGATTCTTAGCAAAACCCACAACAATTAAGAAGTTAGTAAGTTTAACAGGAAACTCGGTAATCAAAAACTACATTCCAGATACAGAACACTTGTTCACATCATCACCACATAATTCCCTCCCAAAAGTCTTTACTGGAGTGGATATAAATAATGGTTGCTGCAAAGACCTGATGAACAATCAATAGCAATTTTTTACAGGAAGCAAAATCTTAAGAGAAAAAAAAAAATTACATTCAATTCTTCTGTTGTTACTGTCATTACATCACAAGCCCTGTTTTAGCTGAAGAACTGGAAAGCAAAAAAGACTACGCAGCAGACAAGAATGTAAAGAACATTCTAAAATCATCCCCAAGGAATGAGAAAGGAGACATGGAGGAAGAAGACAGTTCTATTATGTGGTAGGAGTTCTGGAAACTACACTTTAACTATGAAACAAAATTAAATAAGGACTAGAAACTGCAGTTCTCAGGATGTAATAAAAGCAAAAGGAAATGAAGGCAAATCACGAGTCAGGCAAATATATACATCATAACAATTTATCCTAGAATCAGCTGGGTTGGAAGGACTCAGAGATCATCAGTCCAACCAACACTATCCCCACCACTACCACGTGGTTACCAGACCATGGGCACTGAGTGCCACATCCAGTCTCTTTTAAATATCTCCGGGATGGAGAACCCACACTTCCCTGGGCCCCATTCCAATATCCTGATCACCCTCTCTGTAAAGAATTTTCAATATCCAACACAAACTCTCCTGGCACACCTGAGACCATGCCCTCGCTGAGACTGAAGTTCCTGGGAAGAGATCAACCTCGCCTGGCTACCCCTCTCTCTCAGGGATCGTAGAGAGAGTGATGAGGTCTCCCTGACCTTCCTCCAGGCTGAACACCCCAGCTCGAGCCCTTCCTCACAAGAAGGGACTGATGTATTTGTGGCCAAAAGATGTCTGTGAAAGCTAGTTGAAACCACATGATGCCCAAATCAGGTAAACAACTGTCAGTACAAAAACCCAGGTAACCATTGTGGACATAACAGGTAATCTCTTCACACAGTGTAAACACATAGACTCGTTAACAAGACAAACTCTTTTAGGGAACGGCGCTTCAAGGTCCAACTAGGTTTCCAGCAGAGACTCACAAGCAATCTCTAAGCCTATGGCCTCTTCAGAGTTGACTAGCTCGATCAGTGGTGCTGTTGCTCCAAGACAACTGGCTCTCTGCTGGCTTGCTCAGGACTGAGCTGAGCCTGTGTCTCAGGCACTCACCTTTATTGGCCCCGCCCTGCTCATGCACAGTGGGGCCTGCCCTAATCACACAGGTGGGCTGACACAAGCTCATGCCCACTACCTGAGCAATTAGGGCCTGGTTGCACCATTCACTACAGACTCGCCTTGTCTGACCCACATAAGCCCAAATTAAGTGTGGAATCACATACGAAGGAACAGCTTCACTCCAAATCAGCCCAATGTATGCTTCAAAGTACACTGGAACAGGCAGTGACTGATGCAAAAATGCAGAGATGAAGGACTATTAGCAGCATCTTACTGCTAGTGCATATTTTAAAAATGATCAGCTGATTGCAAGCTTTAAACAGATGTACTGTGCTAAAATATGCTCCCCAGTACTAACAAAAAGAATACAGTATTAGGGGTAGAAGAGGAAGAGGGAGAGTTAGAAGAGGAGAGCATCATGGATGGCTCAGATAAGACTTGGGAAGATCACTTAGCTGCCATTTTCTGCCTCTGTTGTCATCTGTTAAAGAGTGAAGGAGAGTCTGTTTTGTTTCACCCGTGCCTTTAGGTGCTATTTAGCTTTTCCTGTTGATTGTACAACAGGGGCTGGTAGCTGTGCTGGCATCCAATGCTCCGTGCCCTGTGACAGCAGAGATTGCCCTGTGGCACTGCCCGCCCCCTTCCCCACTGCTGCACCTTGCACAGTGCTGTGCTATCACTTGCAGCTGAATCCCCAGGCCCACGTGGTGATCTCTAATTAATCCTGAACTACATCATACCATGGGATTCCTTATTGTGTCACATCTGAATGTCCTTAGCAATGAGTTTGGTCCTCACGTTCACCAGAGCCATGTGTAATGGGAAACTCTGCAATGAGCATTGTTATACAAGCAGGAACAACAGCTATAATCACAAACAGAAATTCAGAATTTAAGTACAGAATAAGGCCTCATAGAAGCATAGGGCTTCTGTCAAGACCATTAACTCTAATGAAAATGCACATTTTCATTAGCTCTAAGCCTGCAAAAGTAGGGCAACTGCTGTGCAGTGTGAGAAACAAATTGCTAATCAGTCAATAAGGACCTTTTTTCTGTGCACTCTGTTACAGCTTTTAAGTATTTTCAGCTACATTGAATTATTTTAACTCATTGAATTGTTACTTAGTGAAAAAGAAAATACATTTTATTTGTTGAGTATTCAAATGGCAATGGAAAGTGAGTTTTGCAACTCAGTCCATTTCATTAACATTTATACAGGAGATTTATTATCATTTGGTTTGCCTTATAACTTTCTTGGGTTTTTTTTTTAGCTTTTGTTTGTTTTGTTTTTGTTTTTTTAGGATGGGAAGTTTTTATTTTATACTGAAAGCTGGTAATGAAATGAATCAATCATTCTCTTAGAAACAGATTTTATAATTCCATTGCAAGTTCCACATGCACCCTTAATCTTAATGACAGGAGCTGTTGTTACTGGAGCACAAAAGCCTGATGATCATTTTTGAGTTGCATTATTCACAGAGAAGAAAGTTGCAGGCTAGGATCCTACTTATATAGATCTGTATGGTGCATGCATATCTGTGTCTGCATTATATACGTAACTATGAACATACCACATAATTGATTTTAATTTTTTACTGATAAGAAGTAAACTTTAATAATTCTTTCTACATCTGATGGATTCACTCATTTAATGTCACTAGACAGAGAAAATGGAACTGAATTGTACTTTCCAGTCTAGAATGGTCAATAGCCACATTTTTTAGCAGGAAAATAGAGCATTGTAGCCAGCTGTGCTGGTTATAAATCAATGAAGCCCCACTGTTTACTACAGAGGAGAATAAATATAGTATATTCTGTTTCTTGCTTATGACAGAATGTAAAAGAAATACTTAGTTCTATAACTAGTAATAATGCAAACACCAGCAGTGCCGTTGAATCAAATGCAGAGAGTAACATCTTAAAGAAAATTAAGTTTTAGTTGGAGAAACAAGTCTGAACTTGAGAAAGCAAGAGTAAAATATCAGTGACTTGAAAACAATGCTGGAAAAATAAGTAATTGCCTACAAATATTGAATGTTATCATCAGATGACAAATTAGTTTATTCTTAATGCTGACCTTCAGATAAACCTACATGAGAGATGAATTACTAGTAGAAAATGGGGTACATCAAAATACGAAAAAAACCTGTGAGATGAATAAAAGAAATTCTGACATCTTTATTATCATGAAAACACTCCCAGCGAATTTCCATAATGCTTGAACTAAAAGAATGATGAAATATTGATGAATATTTCACCATTTTGACTGAATTTACCATGAAAACTAAGAAATATCCAGTCTTCGCCATGGTGATGCATATTTGATGTTTCGTTGTATTAGAATGTTACAAAGACACACATTGTACATAGTTCTCTGTAAAAGAAGATATAAGCCTTTCTGTAAAATAAATGGAAACCAGACTGCAAAAGCTAAAGGTAAAATATTTCCATGCATTTTTTAGCTTGTGAATTGTGACTGTGTTATTCTGAAGGAAAGGGTAGCATTGCATTACAGCATGATAAATGACATTATTATGGTGGATGGATATTATCAAATCAGTGTATCTAATATCTTCTGCTAACTCTTGCAGAGCTACAAGCATATATAAGCCTTTTTCAGAACAGGTAACTCATACAATAGGCTTTTGGAAAAGATTTTGACTTTTGAACACGGATGATTCCGTTAATCCTAGTATTCTGAGAAGCACACATGCTAAAGGGGAGTAAGTGAATTCACTTCTTGTTTTGAAGTGAAGGGTACAAGTGAAGGGAAAGCTTCTTAATATTTCAGGGGTTTAAGACTAGGGGTAACAAGATAAGATGAAGTGAAAGCCTGATAGTTGGCACCTCATTATATTAGAAGTCTGGAAAAGAATTGCTAACATGGCCTTTTTTAACTAGCCTCTTTTCATTCCCTTCATTCTCTCATACATATCCAAGTGGCCTCAGCGGAAGGAAATCAGCCCAGATGCAACAAATCAAAGTTTACTTTGACTCTTGCTCTGCCCTATATAAAATATTTAAGAAGAGCATCAGTTTGAAACATTCATTGGTTGCCCTCAGATCTGTATTCCTTTCACTCAGCCGTGTGTGTCCCTGGCAATATGGGCTGCTGCCCACTAGGTCTGTAAATTAATTTCATCTGATGAACTGCAGATACCACATGTGAGGGTGTAGTAGCCATAATCCATTAAACTAACGTAAATGTGTTTGTTCCAGTTAAATATTCCCACTGACTGATTGGTCTCAGTTGAAACTTTCCATGTTCTAAAAATGTTTGCTATACTTTAAACACTCAGATTTATCATAATGTTCTCTTTGTAAGGACTGATTTTTCGCTTTTGCTCTTCCATCCTCCAGTGCTTTTACTCTGAGCTGATGATCCTGAAGAGGTTCCACTATGCCTATGGAATGAGTAATGCAACAGAATGAAGCAGAGGGAGACTAACATCTGGAGTTCCAGCCTTCTTTACCTGGATTTGAAAGAAACCCAAGGGATCATAATTTTTTAAATTATGAGGGTGGCAAAACACTGAAACAGGTTGCCCAGAGAGGTGGCAGATGTCCCATCCCTGGGGAAGCATTAAGATCAGGTTGGACAGGACTCTGAGCTACCTGATCTGGTTGAAGATGTCACTGCTCACTGCAGGTTGGATCAGTTGACCTTTGAATTTATCTTCCAACCCAAACCACTCTATGATTCTATGACCTGACCGGTAGGTCTACATCTTATGTCCCAGTATTGCAGAGAGGCATTTGGAGCTCTAATGAGGTCTTTTCTTTTGCCTGCTGGACATGTGCAAGGTCTACTGATCCACTCAACCATCTGGGCTACTCTGTGCCATTCTTTCTCCTGTGGGTCCTTGTGGCCTGCTTAACCACAGTCTTGTTTTTTGGGTGCCAGCCCTTGCTTTAGTACTGGGGATAACAGAAGGAGATTTAGTTAAAGGTAGCATGACTGCTGAAAGGAATAAAAACCCAGCAACAGGTTTCATTTTTTTGGTACAGATCCAACAATTTCTGTTATCATACCCATTTGTTTAGACTGTCTGAAGTCTCTCTATGTATCATCACATTGTTCAAAATAAGCTTAGACGAAGAAACAGGTGTTGGTGAAGCTTTGTTAGAGCTCTGAATGCATGAAGATGATCTCATATTCCCAGAAATACAGTACAAATAAAGAACTAATGCCAAAGTTATGTCCAGAATTCCTCTTTAGAGTGATGCCAACAGTTTGGACGGTAGACTAAATGGAAACATTTTGCCCAAGAATATTTGTTTATTTGAGATGGGCATTAAAAAGTTTTAGGACTCTCTTAGCTTCTGACTACCTGGCAAGCATAAATCCAGCCAAATACACATGCAAATAAAAGAGCAACACTTCTGTAACTCATTTTTCTTAAGTATCTCACCTAATGGAGTTGCACTGAGGGGTGCCCGCTTTCCTCAGAGGTAATTGTGTTACTTCTTGGCAGCTGAGGCAAAACATGTGCCTGCTGTAATGACATTGCTGTTCTTTGGAAACCTGTTGTGGTCAGTGTGGCATCCATCACTTTTTTTGGTTGTCTAGAATGAATTACTGGGATGATCCTCTCTGCTGGTGCTGCTTCTACTTCCACAAGATCTCTCATTCACACTAAGACTCCCAGAACAGCATTTAGATCAAAGCAGTACAGGAGATACTCTGATTTCTTTCACATTGCAAAAACCTCTGGGTTGCCTCTTGAACTGCTTCTCCTTCATAATTGAAAATAACAGATTTTTTAAAGCTTGACTCTTCATTCATATGCTTGCCTTAGGTGTGTCCTTTCTACAGGACAATATGGACAACAAAACCATGTCCTTTGAAAAACCCTATATACTTCTAAAATTGCCTTAGACCTATTCAATTGCAAAAATTACATGCAAGAACTGTCAGCTTCTGCTGTGGTAAAATAATAAAAATAAAAAAATAATAAATAAAATACTGTCCCTGTCATGCCTGATATACCTAACAAAAATCAGGGCCTCTTCACATCAACTGGACTAAAAACCATACCTTTATATTTCCAGGAAAAATACTTGCAAGTGGGCACAGTTCGCTGATATATCTAGAAGAATATCTGTCCCAGCTGATATGGAAATATATGATACACTATATGTGAAATGCACACATTAATGAACATGCAGTAGAATGTGTTAGACCTTTTTTTTTGGGTGTAGAAATCAGATTTCATTTTGGTAAATTTGTATTCTAGTAGCTCAGCACATGTATCCCATTGGATATTTTGGACAGATATATGTCAGTGATTTGCTGGTCACCTCACCACCTGAATGGCTGGACAGCTAAGGGCTAGTTCTCATATGGGGTAAAACTCATGGCTACAATGGTCAAGGAACCATGGCTGGCAGGGGGATGAGCCAAACATTCATTTATCCTTTAGTTTGTTGGGAAGGTTTTTTGTTGAGATCTAAGAGACCAGGAGTTAATGGAGACACTTTGGCACTTTTAAGTTCAGTAAGAAGAAATTATTCAAAGATGATGGAAGGCCTGGCAGAATCACCAACTGGCTCTCCAATATCTTTGGCCAGCTGTAAAATGGCTACAGGTTCTTACAGAAAGCACATTTCCGCAGTGTTTAAAGGACACATTGATTGAGAATGTGCTGTTTGGGTTAAAGCCAATGAGCACATCCCTTTTCTCACTGTGCCTATGGTGCTGACTATGCACTGCATTAAATCCCAGGGTATGAGGTCCTCAGATGTCTGGAAAGTGACTCAGACAGATGTATGACATAGCACCTGCCTACCCTGAGCAATCTTGTTTTTTCTCTGTGGATACCATGTGTGGTAGAGGGGCAGAAGGCTCTGTGCCTGAGCCTTGCACTGATATGCAGGTGTAGATATAGACAGATATGCAGGAGTAAGGAAAGACAGAGGCAGCAGAGCACAGATGGCTTAGAAGTGTTGCCAAGCCCATTGGGTGAGACATATCCACCTTAAATAATAGGAAACTTAATTAATAAGAATAATATGCTTTAATAGCTTCTTAAATTATTGCATATGTATAGTAAAACATAAAACAAATAGACAAATGAAAGATGGAACCTTCTATGGTGAATACTGCTTACAGAGAGAAAAAAGTGAGTCAGCAGGTAGGAACACGGTGGAAGAAAACTATCCAGATGCTATCTCCCTAAGCTCAGCAGTTAGCTTAGTGCTGGATTTTTTATTGAAATACACATGTACAGTTTCACCCCAAGAGAACCCTCAAACCAGTGAAAAATACCATTTATTTTTTCTCTCTTCTCTCAATTTCTAGGGTTTTGAGCAATGAAGATTGATAATAAAGCCAGTGCTTCTCCTTTGGCTGTTTCAGTCTGACCTTGGTATTGAAAGCCAGCAAAATTTTAGATGCTAGATTTGCATTTTTATTCCAAGTAATCATAGTAAGCAAGTAATAAGAACTACTGTCTCCCATGCAGTTTCCTGCTGAAATCAAGCTTTTACTGCCAGGCAAAAAAACCCAAAACCTAAACATACTGACCATGCTGCATAATATTAGAACTCCTTTATTTAGCTTAGTACCTCATGAACTCAAGTGATTCATTGCCACAAAACACTGCAAATATGTTAGGAAGTAAATCCTGCCTCCAGAGTTCTAAAGAGGTGTCTCGGGTCTTGCAGATTCAGCTTACTTCTGCTTTCACTCTTTCATGTTCTTGTATGAGCAAAAGTCACAGTAGATGGCACCGTAACTTGTTATTCAGACAGAATCACCACCAAAGACAAAGCTTCACTGCTGCTTGATCTTCTAGCACTTGGGAATGTGAAAGATCTCTGTAGTTTTAGTGTTCTGTTGATTCCTTTGTCAGTAACAGCACCAGAAAGCTTCCATTACTGATGTTCTAGAAGGTGTATTGCTGGGAACTTCTTCCCTGTGCTCTTGCTCAGTGGCTGCTCAGCATTATTCTCTGACACAGATACCCCATAGATCCTGGCTTCTGTGCCTAAAATGACAGCTCTCCAAAAGAAGAGCATGATCAAAGAGGTGAATCCATAGTTTTATCCCCATTTTCACAACAGTCACAGTGGTTGAGCTGTCACATGCTCCCTCTGGTGTGATTTCATTCTTCCCAATGACTCCATTAGTAGAGGACAAGGAGCAACTTCTTAGGCCAGAGAAGACTTTTCACATCAAGGCTTAATTCCTACTTTAGCAGAAAACCTCATAAAATTCAGACTTCAAGCTTGCGGGTTGGAAGGAAATGGACTCAGCTTTGCAAAGTTTTTTTTTCTTTTATAAACACAGTCTTTGACTTGAAAACTCATATGCAAAAGCACTGATGATCAGCACACCGATCATGTGTGGTGAAATCAAGGAAGGAATGGACAAAGTGAGAGTGAGGACCATCTGAAGAATGCAACAGTGACAAAAAGAGGAGGCTGAGATATTTAGGACTGACCAGACTCTAAGAAGTGGTCACGTCCTTTCTTTAGAGGCCTGATAAAAAAGCTCTGGATGATACTACATTGTATGGAAAGAAGATACCATGATTTTTTAATTTTTTAAGAAAATAAACAGCTGAGAAAACCCTGAGACAAGACCATCAAGAAAACTGAGGCATCAGGCTACGTAGTCTAATTTTGTCTGAAGTGAAAATTTACTACATGTTAGTTTTATGCATGCTTTATTACTTGGGGGGCAACAAAAAGTGATAGACAGAAAGAGAAGGATATGTCTGTCTTTTGGTTTGCAGCTCCCATGGCAGCATCTCACTCTCCCGGATGGTCGGGAAATTGCAGGATTATAAGATGAAAAAAAATGGAGGACAATACATGTTTCAGTTTAATCAAAACTGAAAGATGGTGTGTTTGGAAAAGTTAACTTATCCTGTTGCTCAAGGAAAAGAATCAGAAAACACAAGGAAACTATGCAGAGCAAGAAACTGAGTCCCATCTGAGTTTTGGGGATTTGAATTGTAAGAATTACAATCCAATTATTACCATTTTTAACCTTCTCCTGTACTCAGAGCTGGTGAGGCCACACCTCGAGTACTGTGTCCAGTTCTGGGCGCCTCAGTTTAGGAAGGATATCGAGATCCTGGAGCAGGTCCAAAGGAGGGCAACCAGGCTGTGAAGGGACTCGAGCACAGACCTACGAGGAGAGCTGAGGGAGCTGGGGGTGTTCAGCCTAAAGAAGAGGTGGCTCAGGGGAGACCTCATCGCCTCTACAACTCCCTGAAAGGAGGGGGTAGCCAGGGGGGGGTTGGGCTCTTTTGCGAGACGACTTTCAACAAGACAAGAGGGCATGGTCTCAGGTTGTGCCAGGGGAAGTTTAGGTTAGATATTAGAAAGAATTTCTTTATGGAGAGGATGATCAGGCATTGGAATGGGCTGCCCAGGGAAGTAGTGGATTCTCCGTCCCTGGAGATATTTAAAAAGAGACTGGATGTGGCACTCAGTGCCATGGTCTAGCAACCACAACGGTGGTTCAAGGGTCGGACTTGATGATCTCTGAGGTCCCTTCCAACCCAGCCAATTCTATGATTCTATGATTCTAGGTGTGGGAACTGTTCTCTCATCTTATTTGTCCTCTCTGAAAGGAAGGAGGATTACATGTTCAGGACTTGTTCCAAGCCCTCTGGATGCTTCTTGAATTGTAGACCTTTATTTTTCAGCTATGTTCCTTA
This sequence comes from Calypte anna, assembly GCF_003957555.1. NCBI lineage: Eukaryota > Metazoa > Chordata > Aves > Apodiformes > Trochilidae > Calypte > Calypte anna. The sequence continues at coordinate 137,901,892 of NC_044244.1, read as the reverse complement.
ACCCATGTCAGGCCAATTAGTTGTTCCAGCCTAAAATATATACAGGTACATGTATATATGTGTATACACACACATTTGCAGAATATTTAAAGGCAATTCTAACTCTGACAGTGCTGAGCAGCAGATTGATGTCTGTTGATATGAAAGAGCACTGCATATTGATCCCCTGCAGTAGTCTGTCTACATCATGATCAGTTGTTTAGGGTCTTTCTGAAATGGAAACTACATTCAGATTTATTTTTTTTTCTTATTTTCTCTTCCTGCCCTTCCTAGGCATGGTGAATTTCTGCCTTACCATCAGTCTGAGCAGGGATTATCTGAGCTGTACACACTGATGACTTAGTGCAGTAAGCAGCACTGTCATTCATCTGCTTCAATGTTTGCCCCAGGTCTGTTTCAGAAACTAATTTGAGATACGCTGACTTGAACAAGTTAATTAAATTTGGGAGGCCATGCAATTTGCCCAGCAATATTCTAGGAAGGTCTGCTAGCACTGGTTGTTGAAGGAACAGGCATCTCTATAGAACATAAAGCAGAGTTGAAGTCAGAAGTAATCCAAGGTCCCTGGTGTGTCATAGCACCATACATTAGATCAGCAAACAATAATTCATGCTGCAAAAGAGAACTGGGTTTGCAAAGGTAATTGGTCACATTTTTATCAAAACTGGAGGGGGTTATGTACCTTTGCCTAGGTAACAGAACTTTTACCCCAGTATTAGGAATTCAAGACCAGAAGGAAGCAGGACAATCCTAAGGTTAATTTCATGGACCCACTTTGAGAAGCTTTCTCTCTCACTGTAATTCTGCAAATTTCTTTATTTCAGTCATTGGATTATCCTTCCACAGAAAGGCAGAAGAAGAGAGAGGGAAACTAATGCTTTCTTCTCAGAGGATTATTTGCTGCTTATGCTTCTTGTACAACTTCCTCCTGAAATTACCTGAAACATTCAGATGGAGACTATAAGTAACAGCAGAGGGCTGTTTGTACAGAGAAGTGATGCTTTCATGACAGCTGTGGTACTCCCTGTCCAAGCAACCAAAATGTCTTTAGAGAGCAAATTTGACAGAAGGCTGGGGAAGATCTTTAGGTTCATATTTGTTTTCCAGAAGCTTCAAAATGGGTGAAAGAGTGAACTTCTGTTCTGTGGTATAGACATCTTTAAAAAAAACCCATTAAGTAAAATAAATATAGGTTAATATTGTATTCTCAGTTAGACTTTTCCCTTGATACATGTGATGCATGAATGTAACGTCTACATGGCATAGTTTAGGTCTGCACCAACACTCTTCCACTCTTTCTTGAGGTGTTAGAATGATTTTTTTAAAAAATATTGAATAAATTCTATTAAAACTGCCAGAAGAACTTTAAATCAGATACTTGGTATTAACTAAATTAAAAAATAAAAAAATAAAACTAAATGTCTCTGGTTTTGTAATAGAATATTCTCCTTCAATAATAATATTAATAATTTAATAATAATAATGCCCTTTCCCAGAAGTCCACCATATTTCATGGTTACATAGATCCTTCTGCTACATTCTAAATCAGTCTTTGTTCTGTTTAAACTATTTTACTTAATTTTTCTCATTACTGGAAGGTTTTCCATGCTATGCTTCAGCCAACATAGGTACACTTCACATCTGCACAGTGGATTTTTGGCTCTGAATACAGACAAGAGAGGGAGAACACGAGCTACCCTCTAACTTTCTCAGATTTAACTTGTGAGAATTTAAAGACATAAGAAAATACATTTTCAAATCAAATATCCAGGTTTGACAGTTTAATGTTTCAGTGTTGTAGCCCCGATAGCATGGAAGAAACACTGATGTTTCTTTAGTGTCTGAATTTATGTGGCTGCTTTTAGAGACATGGGCTTGGATGCTTTCATTAGAGAAGCTGGCTGTGTATTTGCAGCATATGAGCTGTGAAATGTATTATTTAAGTAGTCTATGTAAGAAGTGCTGTTACTGAGCCATCGGGGTATCCATGTCTCTCATTGCCATTGTAACATTCAGCAAAATAGACAAATATTAGAAAAGCAAAGCAGGCATTCATATTTATGAAAAATCTAGCCCTGAATATTCATTTGAATAGTGCAGGTTGGAACACTGGTAGCTCTTTCTCCATAACCCTCTTCTGTATTTCTCTTTTATCTTCATTGGTATGGGTGTTAAATGGGTGGTTTGAGGATATTGAAACTGCAGAACTGATTCATTGCAGTGACTCCTTACCTCAGGCAGCAGCAGCTTGAATTTAGGGTCAAGCTCCCCTCCTCCAGAGGAGAATGCATCCATGAAGACAGATCAATGTCCATCCCTCCCATTTGCAATAATTCATTTAGTTACCTTAATATGAGCTATCTATTCTCTTTGTCAAATTGCATTACAGAGCCCGCTGGAGCTGGCAGGAATTAACTTGTCTCCTACCCTAGTGCCTGTTTGCCAAATCAGGGAGTGGAGGTTAAGATCAGTTTTGCCATGGCTCATTTACTCCTGCTGTGCTGGTTTATTCCATTTAGCTCTAAGTGGGATGAAGGGAGACAAGCCGCAGCTGATTTGCCCTGTCCTAGAGTGCAGCCTTCAGCCCTGTAATGACTGAAGAGCAGTAAGTACAAGCAGCAAAGCCACAGTGAGCTCTTCCAAGTCATGACCTGGGAGTCTGGATTGACAGGAAGCTGAACATGAGCCAGCAGTGTGCCCAGGTGGCCAAGAAGGCCAATGGCATCCTGGCCTGTATCAGGAACAGCGTGGCCAGCAGGTCCAGGGAAGTGATTCTGCCCCTGTACTCAGCCCTGGTGAGGCCACAGCTTGAGTCCTGTGTCCAGTTCTGGGCCCCTCAGTTTAGGAAGGAGATTGAGGTGCTGGAGCAGGTCCAGAGAAGAGCAAGGAGGCTGTGAAGGGATCCAGCACAAGTCCTCTGAGGAAGGGCTGAGGGAGCTGGGGGTGTTCAGCCTGGAGAAAAGGAGGCTCAGAGGAGACCTCATCACTCTCTACAACTCCCTGAAAGGAGGGGGTAGCCAGGGCGAGGTCGATCTCTTCTCCCAGGCAACTCTCAGCAAGACAAGAGGGCATGGTCTCAGGTTGTGCCAGGAGAGGTTTAGGTTGGATATTAGAAAGAATTTCTTTATGGAGAGGATGATCAGGCATTGGAATGGGCTGCCCAGGGAAGTAGTGGATTCTCCATCCCTGGAGATATTTAAAAAGAGACTGGATGTGGCACTCAGTGCCATGGTCTGGGAACCACAGCAGTAGTGGATCAAGGGTTGGACTTGATGATCTCTGAGGTCCCTTCCAACCCAGCTGATTCTATTATTCTATGATTCTATGAACTCCAGCAGAATGACTGGTTCTAAGTCACATGCTGGATTTTTAACCTAGTTTATAGGAAATCAGCTCCTGTAATTGTTAAGTCATCAATAGCTTGAGTCTCCAGCTGGAGTGTGAAGTTGAAATGGTCATAGGAGTTTGAAAGATAAGAAAGTAGGTAAGACTGGTTTTAAATAAAATAAAAAGTTAAAAAAAAAAAAGTGTCTACATGCACTTTTGCTGGAAATCCAAGAAGTCACAGAGGAATCGTCTGGAGAAGCAGAAACGATAACACTACTACAAAACAACACTTTTGCTTTCTCAGTGTTTTTCCTCTCTGAAATGCAAGTTTGTGACTACAATGATGTTCACGTGCACTATTTCATAGATTGTCCCATCCTATGTATATTTTTCTTGACTTTTTTCTCTTTGTATACGGACCCTATTTTGGAATTATACCATACAACGTACAATGGTTTGAAACCCACAGCATGTTTTGGCTCTCTGCAGGACACATTCCTACGGACTATAGTGTGGCCATCTCTAAAGAGCACCTGCATGCCCTGGAGTGAAGCTGGGCAACCAGTGGCCATCTGCTTGCCAGCAGGTGCCTGCAGTGCCTGTAGGATGTTGACTCAATGGCTATTTGGTAAGGAGACAGTCATCTTGGGCTGATTAAAGCCCCCAAAGAGAGCAGCTATCATGCAGCAAGGCTGAGCACTGGTGAGATACCTAACTGGGGCTTTACTATGATAAGAATCCAGTAGACAGCAGGAGAGTACATAGCATCAAAATAAAAGGAAAAGAATTCTGGTCACTGGATCCTGAGCTGTGGGTTGCTTCTGGCTTTGCTGTGTTTGCCACAGAAAAAGAATGCTGAAGAAGAAAGAGACAGGCATACTGCTGTCCAGAAGAGGTGTCAAAGACATACCCTATGCTGTCACATATCTTTCCTTAATTCATAGCAGTTTGGGTATGGGTGAATGCCCTTTTTTGCCCTTGCCTAAAGGCTACACACAGATGGTATTTTGCATTGCAATCTCAAGGCCATCCCCTGTTTTCTGTAGGTAGGTGACAGTCTTCCCTTTCCCTAGTCAAGTTACTAGGAGAAAAAAAAAGATTCCTTCCCTCACTTCTCAATTTAACACTTACCCAGGCTTAACGCAGCATAGTGAGCATATCAAGGAGCATGTGACTCACTGACTTCTTGGATTGCTGAGTGGAAATCACAAACATAAAAAAACCCAAAACCAGCTCGTACAGGCTCAGCTGCCCCTTGGAGGAACTTTTTTCCAGGTCCTTGAAAGGTGTTTAGCAGGATGCTCACAGAACAAGCTTTAAAACACATCCCATTTGTGAGGATAACTGGGTTTGCAAGGGGAAATTGAAGACATCTGAAATACTTAAGGTTAAAGCAGTTTTTTTGTCACAGACATACAGTGAGTTAGTTAACGGAGAGACACACGTGCAGATTTTCAATTTTATATGTTTAAGGGCTTATAAATACTTCCCAAAAACCAATCAGAAAACTAAATCTGTTGAATATGTTTTCTTCCACAGGAAGAAACGAATCCCAAAACGATAGTATTGAATGATAGTATTGTCCAATTACAGGGTTAGAGAATGGATAAATGTCAGTGGATGTTGTTGTTCTGAGCAGAAAAGATTACATTTTACAAACCGAACACTACCCACTTGCTTCAGTTCTGCAGATGCAGACAAGATTTCTAAAAGCCATATTTGCAGTTAAAGATTAAATAGGATAAACAACTGCAAAAGCAGCAGAAAACCTACTTTGTTTGAAGAGTTTGCATTCTCATCCTTTATAGGAATGCCTGGAAAATAAAAGGTCACTTTGGGTTAATATAACCTCTGTCTTGCTCAGGCTTGCTTTGGTGCATGTGTGACAGCAAACAGCAGATGAGCTCAGCTGGCTGCTGAGCTTGGAGAGAAACGTAACCGCGTGATTCCTCTGCCATTCACAGGGTCTGTCCCCAGGCAGGTATTCAGGTTTTGTAAGTGATGAGCTCATTAAGGTTTCTACTTTTTAAAAGCCCCTCAAGGAGACATTTGCCTGTTTGCCATTCTGTATTTAAAGTCTGTAACTGCAAAAATTGTTGCAATGTCCTGGTTCAGCTCTCGGTATAATATCAAGAGCTTGGATTTATAGCACGCGCATCTTCCCGTGGATGGTTAATGTTGATTAACAAATCAGCTTTGGAAATCAAACAAATAATTACAGAGCTTTTAACAATATAAATACTTCTGCTTGCATGGTGCCATTTCCTTTAAAAAAATTGCTCTTCTAGTTGTCCCCTTGTGAAATTTGCTTGCAAGCCAAGGGCATGCTGAGTCCAGTGTATGCACATGCAGATCCCTATGAATAGCAGTTGTAAGAAGGCAGAAAGATAGGCTCAGAAAATTGGGTCCAGGAGAATAAAATTACTTAAATCAGAAACCATCTTGGAAAATATCTGCAAAACAGTTCTGCGGCAAGACACTTGTAAGGAGAAAACCAAAACAGCTTTTGTCTGCAATAGAAGTTCTGGACACAACTTTGTCATAATTTTAAACTAGCACACAAGACATAAATGCCAAGGATATCTGTCTCATGGTATTACATTTTGATAACTGAACGGCTTGATTTGTGCAGTTTACCGTATCAGATTATGTTTCCAGCTGCACAATATATGTTTTCCAAAGATACACAGACAGAAAACTAGCTTAAACACCCCAAGTTTATACAAGAAGCCTTGTCTTCTTATTAATAGAACATGTCCAGGACTTTTTATATTAAGACAGTTGAAAGCACAGAGAAGGGATTTGAAAGCATCCCACCATAGATTTGGAACAGAGCAGCAGTTTAAAGTGAGAAATATATCCAGGCTTGTAGCAAGCTTGAAGTAGATACAGGATCCTGCAATAAAGAAGGTAGTGAGAGTGTAACTGTTCCCTGGATGTGAATGAAGCATTTAGCTAGCATTAAAATAGCCATTTCAAAGTTTCAGGCTGCTTGCCTTTGCTTCCTACAGGACTGGCCTGCAGGAGGGTACTTCTAGTGACATCCATTGATGGGCAAATATAAGCAACATGCAGAAAACAAAGGCCTTAAGTACGAATCACAGTAATTTTTTCACACAACATGACAGCCCACATCTTAAAACTGCATTCCTAATACCATGTTTTAGGTATTAGGTACCGGTTTAGGTACCTGTAGTCCTGCAGGTGTGCTTTAGAGCATCTCCATCAGGTATTTTCACACCAAGCTTGTTTTTGCAGTGCTGAATACAGAGAGCTGATGAAATCTTTACTTCCCATTTTGCATGACAAGCAGGTCTTTTGAAACTCTACTGTTAATATCCGTGTCAGTCTAGTTTTAGAGCCTGTTTTCAGATATGTGATGAATCTCTCTATGAGCCATCCAAATGTCAGAGTATGATGGACCTATAAATTGCTTTATTTCTTCTGTGTACTGATACCTAAGCATTGTCTCAGTAACTCTCAGGGTCTTGCTAGTGCTTTAAAAAAGTCAGGTAACAAATATCTTTCCAACTTGAGCTAAGAATCCATTTGTAGTGTCTGCCGGGAAGCTATTACAGCTTAGTGTATCTTCACTGAACCCAAATGGCAAGATTTTAGCAGCATGTAATGATTTTTCTTTTGCTAACACAAGAAAAAGAACTTTAAAATATCCTGGAAGCTGTAGGCAGGGAAAAGCTCAAGTGGTTATGGAAAATCTGTTTTATTCTCTCATTATTTATTACTACTTTGTTATATGAATGCCATATAATCTTATATCTGTTTTGTTGTCCATAAATACTGACATTACAATACTTTTATGATCTAGGACCTATAAGGGTACAGGGTGATACAATACCTCTGTCATTCCAGGCCTTAACCTATAAAGCCTCCATCCTCTTGACCCATTCACTGCAGGGCAGCTCTAGAGGAGTTCAGCTTCACCTGTCCTCAATTCTTTGCTCAAATAGACATTCTCATCTCCATTAAAATTATAGAATCACAGAATGGTAGGGGTAGGAAGAGTCCTCAAGAGATCATCTAGGTCGAACCCTACTGCTAAAGGAGTTTCCCCTAGGGCAGATTGCACAGGTTCACTTCCAGGCAGGTTTGGAATATCTGCAGAGAAGGAGAATCTACAACCTCTCTGGGCAGCCTCTTCCAGTGTTCTGTCACCCTCAAAGTAAAGAAGTTTTTCCTTATGTTCAGATGGAAGTTCTGTGTTCCAGTTTCATTGCCCTTCATCCTGTTGCTTGGCACCACTGAAAAGATTCTGGACCCATCCTCTTGACACCTGCCTGATAGATATTTGAGAAGATCCCTCTCAGTCTTCTTAAAACAATGTTTTAATTTCCTTCTGGTCTATTTTGAGTGCTACTGATTTGCTGAGAATTATTTTGGAACTGCTTAACCCTTCTCAAAACCATGGACTGCTGGTGTCAGCAATGTGATATGCCAATGATTTCAATAAATAGTGGAGAGGGACCAATATGCATTGGGGAATTTTATTTATTGGAAGCCAGACCTTCAGCATCTGAAGTTTTTAATTTCCCCACGCATTGACCTTGCACTGGAGACTGTGACTGCAAGAAGACCAGAATTGATGGTGGTGATTTACACTTCACTCTCCCTCTTGGCTTCACTTTGATGTCCATACAAGATGATTGACTTGCAAAGTATTTCTTCTTCATCTGGGTCTTGGATAATAAAGACAAAAAATTACTCCCTAGGGGCTTCTGATCTAAAAGGAATATTTTCCATATAATTTTGGAGGAAGAGGATATTGCACAATGAAATGAAATGCTAAGTTTTGTGCATGTTTGCACACATTATTTATTATGGACTTTCTGATAGTTGTTATGAAGGTCCCTCTGACATTTCAATTTTTCAATTACAATTATTTCTCTTCAGATAAATTTTAAAATCTACAAGACACAACTACAGCATGAGTCTACAAATGAAATATTTTTCTTCTGTTATTAGAAGTCAATATATCTCAAAGATTCCATGTTTCAAGTCTTGTAAAAATATCTTAAAATCTATTAGTTCTAATTGTTCTAATTAAGTTCTTTCTCTGTATATATACTTACAAGCATATATATATGTAGAAAATTAATTTATCACTCCCTGCACTGCTGTTAGAACTGCTTCAGTGTTCTAGACATAATACTGACACCCATCTGCAAAGATTAAGCCAAAGTCTACAACAAAAAGATGTAAAATCTGAGCCAGATGGGTAACTAATCTGGGAACCATATAAATTATTCTATTGTGTTTAGCTTTTTTTTTAAAAAAAAACCAAAAAATACTTGGCCAAGAACAGGAGAAAAGTGTGAACATAAGTCCTGGTTTAAAGAGCTTACAGTTTAAGGCCCTTCAGAAAATTACTTACATATATATATATGAAAAATCCAATTAGCTTTAAAGTTATGCACTATGAAATTCAAGGAATTGGTGTATTCTAACTCAGTATTAGTATTAACATATGATACTGTCAGCACATGTCTGACAGGCTGTCTAGGACATGTACAGTTACTCCAGAGTTTCTTTAATAATTGGCTTCAAAGAGACAGTTTAGTATTTGAAAGAAGAACAGTCCTTTATTCTGCAAGTTCCAGCAATGGAACCCAAATATCCACTAGATCAGGTGTGCATGGTAAAATCCCCAGCCTTAGGCAATGGTAACATAGAAAAATCACAAAGACATTAATGCAGACCTTAAAAACATGCTGGAGAAATGAGCAACTACAAAGTTCATTACCTGCTGATCCTGCAGGATTCACATTCTATTTAAGAGGGGATCATTTCTAGCACTGAGACAGAGCACTGATTTTATAAGCCTCTAAGGTGTTTCTAATTTCCCTGTCAAATCCAGGACTGTTGGCAAAGGGTAGGCAGCTCATGTGAATTGAAATGCCTCTTTAAACAAAAATATTATCATAACCAATTAGCTTTTTCTAATTTAGTGTCAAATATAGCATTTGACTGGAAGAGAGTATCTTTGCACAGCAACATCACAGTCTTATAAATCCTCTGCTGCAGGAAACTCTTCTGCACCTATAATTGTTAGCACTGTGTTGTATTCACAAGGTTATCTAAAACCTGCCAGACACTGATCAGAACAAATGAGAGCCCAGATCAGCCAGCTTTTGAATTAATATTGATAATAGTACTGTACTAGGGAAGTTACTGTGGATGCAGAAGGCTAGGGATGTACTTATTATTTTTATTATCATTTGTATTACAACTGTCTGTAGGTATTTTAGGTCAACTTTGGCCTCCTTAGGCACATTGCAGACACAGAGGAGGAAATGTTGTCTTAGTCACCTGAAGTCATAAGTTAGACAAGATGAAGAAAATGAAAGCAAAGAGATATGTGGTAACTTAAAGAATCATAGAATGGTTTTGCTTGGAAAATACCTTTAAGGTCAGAAAGCCCAACTGCTAACCCAGCACTACCAAATCCATCCCTAAACCATGTCCCTAAGGACCACATCAACAAATATTTTAAATACCTCCCAGGATGGTGATTCAACCACTTCCCTGGGGAAAGTGCCTGTTATAGTGCTTGAAAACCCTTTGAGTGAATACATTTTTCCTAGTATCCTATCCAAACCTATTCATACAAAATATTTATATTCAGACCACTTCTTGCTACTATATAGGTGAGGTGGAGTGCTGGGCAAACACATCTGATGTATCTGGATCTTGATCTGGAAATAAAAGCTAGTTTGTTATCAGTGGTTATCATTATTCCCTCTTTGTTCAAGGTCCTCAAGTATATATTGTTTAGAAAAACAATATTTTTGGTTTGCTCTTGGTACAGGAATGTTACCATACAATGTTCTGTATGACTGGAAACCATCCCAGCCCATGCATTTCAAATGGCTTGTTAAATCAGATACTCTGCCCTGATAAAATCTGTCACAATAACTCATTTTTGATTAGCAAGAATATATTACTAATGTGACTTCTATTTATGAATATTCAATTAGAGTTTGTATCTCTTGAATTACATCCCCACTATTTGTTTTCAGGACTGCTCTGGCATACAGTGACAGCAGAGATAGGACCATTAGCTTTTATTAATAAAATGAGTAATGGAAACACTCAGCATTGTCTTGATGTTGCTATTCAGTGCCATATTGCCAAATGCCTATTTTCTCTGACATTTTTGCTCATAACTGCAGATACTGTAATTGCTATGAGACCTCTGCATTCTTGTGTTTGGTTTTTTGTTTTTTAAACAGCAATATTCTGAAATAAATCTGATATCTGAAAGTTTCTCTAGTGTCATTTAAAACCTTCTTAGTATTCCTAAGGTTTTTGGAAAGCAACATAAATCTACAGGACATGACAAGTTGAGAGGGAAGCGAGTGAATGTTACAACTATAAATGCTTTCCTAAGTTAGGTAAAAGGAAATAACATCAGAAATCCCTCAGACAAAACCTTTCTTTCTGAATGTATGATGTATGGGCTATAAAGCTTATCTCATTTTTGGTTTTGCCTTGCCAGTGGTGCATGTATTTTTTTTTCATAGTGCATATGAATAGAAACTGCTTATGAATGAAAAATAGTTCTAAAAATGTAGTGCCAAGTATCACAAGTTTTGATGCAAGCATTCATGCAAGCTGGGTTAAACATACATTGTAGTCAATTCACTGGGCATAGGACCAAACTGTTTGTACAGCCCAGATTTTCTTAAATTTGTATTTATGCTTTGAAATATTTTAGGGAGATTTAACAATCAAAGACCTAACATTCAAATTGGGATATAACATTCAAGTTGGGATTTTAAAAATGAGATCCTCTTCAAATTTTAGCATTTAAATCCTGTGAGAGGTACTGATCAGGAATGAGAGTTCCATCTTTCCTTTTTATGAAGGGAAATCAGCTCTTATGAAAATGTATCTTATTTACTTTCTTCTTCAAATATTATGTTATGCAGGTATGAAGACATTTCCATTATGTTATGAGCAATTTTGATGAAGAGAAATCCTTGAGGACACTCTGTCAGAAGTAGAAAAATGTATTTGAGACAGATGGAAATCATGAAGTTGTTTTTAAAACTTAAAATCAGGTAAACTGTGTTAGATACTCCAGTTGGATTTAATTACATGGATAGCTGCTATCACTATTACTAGCAAAAATATATTGCTATCACTATTATTACTCACTATGATAGTGAGTGCATAACCAAATATCACTGCCTGTGCAAATATCATGCTAATTTATGCAAAGAGGAATACCTGTCAGCCTTTGGCAGTAACTGCTGCAACATGTCAGGATACCTATAGTTTATAACTATCTTTCTTTTCCTCCTGAGATAAGAGTGTCTATAGAAACTCCACATAGAATCACAGGATAGTTTGGGTTGGAAGCGAACTTAAATTTCACCTGGTTCCAAGCAGGGAAAGGGACAACTGGACACTGCCAACTGGGTGCCTGAAACTTGTACATCTCCAGCTCTCCACCAGAACAACTGCACACTGATCAGCAGCCAACACTCATGAAACACTGTGAACAGAAGCTTGAGGAGCAGGGGACTTCACTCAAAGTGCTTTGGTTTTTAGAAGGAAACTGTGTATATATGTATGGGAATTCAAGTGTATGAGTCACACAGAACATTAATAAGATAAAGGCAAATCAATCAAATGTGAGATTTTTTCTAAAAGTAATGTTAAAGGTAATTTAAAACCCATTAGAACAGTTTTTAAAAGTGTTGTTAAACAAATTCAGTTGTTAAAAATCAGAAAACATTTTCTAAAAGCAATGTTCAACAAATTCAATTATGAAACAGATTTTAACAGTGATGTTCAGAACTGCAACTTGAAATGAGGTGCTCATAATACATTTGATTGTGATGTCTTTATCTCATGTTTCATTTTTCATGTTACGAATGCATGTGACTCATAAACTTGAACTCCCCTATATGTAGTTTCCTGGAAAAACCAGAGCACTATGCGCAAAACTCTCTGCTCCCCAAGGATCTTTTCATGGTGTTGAACGAGTGTCACCTGCTGATCAGCATGGAGTTGTCCTGGTGCAGAGTCACTGGTGTATGTCTGTCAGCAGCTGGTGATAGAGAGTCAGTAGTGTCCAGCTGCCTTACACCCCACATTTCACATCTGTGATACCAAAAAGACTGATGATGGGCTCTTGTCCACAATCCAGAGGCTTTATAAGGTGGCTTTCCAGACATTTGCATTTCTATTGGAAGTTGTCTTGACAATATTTGGAGTTAAAAAAAAATAAAAATCTCCCATCTGAGCTAGGATAATTATTTCCCCCTTCTGTTTACATAAGCCAGAACCTGGTCTTCTGTGTAGCTTTATATGGATGGAAGAATTAATTTTAATAGCCTAGCTTGAAACTTAAGGAATGGAAATTGTGCATTTAGGCTGTCTGTCTTATATCTAGTTACAGAAGATTATGACTGCTCTGCAATTAGCAATACAGTTCTGAGAGTATAATTCAAGTGTACATGTAACAATATCCTGCAGAACCGATAACTCATATAAGAGGAGATCATATCCTTCAATATTACTTTATTGGTTAGGCAGAAAACAAGAATGAAGCAGGAGAACTTATTAGTTTATTGCTTTGCTGGGACACAATATTTTTTCACTTTCACACAGAATAATAAAGTTTACAATGCTCTTTGGCATACTACTCCTGAACAGCTATATTACCTCTGGTATTCTGTTTACTTCTCTTTCATATTTCTGTCACCTCATCTTTGTGTGTAAGAAACAAACTGGAGAGGCTAGAAATCTTTTTTAGTGCTATTTATGTTCTTCTTACATGCTGAAGGAGTAGGATTGCACTTCATGTGATGACAGCAGCAGCTGTTGATCATTAATGGAATGGGAAAACTTCACTATGAGGAAGGCAAGTTGAGATACTCCGGATTTCAAAGGTGCCGGTATATAGGACAGCTAAAAAAGAGAAAGATTTAAGATTTGCTGAAAGAACAGGTTGTGCAACTGCTTAGTATAATATGCAACTGAACCCAAAAGATCTTCACTGATTTTCTTTTGTGATTCTTTAGTACGATAATATCTTTTAAAGAGGTCCCTCTACCATTATTGACTGACTGCTGGCTTATAGGCTCTATGCAGGCAACCCACTGTGGTGCTGAGGACAGACTCTGACAGACATTGCTCTGCTTGGTCATAGCCCAGGACAATGCAAGCACCAGAGAAGGGAGAAAGAGACACAAGATCTAAGGCTGGTGGGCAGCAGGTCCTTTTTATTCTTCTCACCATGGCTGTGCTCCTGACCAAGCTCAAAGGAAAACCACCATTGCAGTCCTGGCTCTGCTGTTGTTATTGGCAGAGCTAACACAAAGTGGGCGTCTATGTCATCAAAACATGATCAACCAAAGATAATTTGTGCCTTACCATGCTGAATCACAAGAAGCCAGAAAACTGGAGCTGCTCCATTCCTTGAATGGCATGCCCCCAGTGACTTACCACTTTGGGAAGCATCTTTCCCCTTTAAGTCCTTCTGAGAATTGTGTCCAATGCTTTGATGGATGTGAACTGCTGAGTAACACAAAGTGAAGTGCAGCACTCTACTCTCTGTTTTTGATGTGCAGGTAATAGTTATATTCCATTAGTGAATTGCCAGGACATATTAAATTCCTTTTGCTTGCAGTGGAATTCATTAATAGCTTGGCAAAAAAAAAAAAAAAAAAAAAAATTGGCCTTGTCTATTTTCAAATACATAAATGATTTTTACTGCTTCAGTCATAACCATGGAACACTTTTAGTTAGAGGAACTAACAAGTGGTTAAGAATTAATTTACTACTGCCATTTTACATTGAAAGATGCTACTTAAACTTACTTCAAGTGTGCTTAGATTCCTAGGATGATTTATGTTAGAATCAGGAGCAACGTGGAATGTAGGACTACAACACACTCAGGACCTGACCATCATTGCTCCTTCATTCACAGGTTCTATTGTAACACTACTGCTTTTGGTCTATGTTATTTCAGCTCTTTCAGAAGCTTAATTGTGTGCTGATGAATTTTCCTTTAATTTCCATCCCAAATATGTTCTACAGTGTCACATACATGCTTGTCTTAGAACTAATATGTTTTCACCTTAAATATCTCCTCTCACTACTCTTTGTAAATGAAGGTAATCTAATCACTCTCAGCTTTCAATTCAAGGTTATTTTCTTTCACCAGGTGCTTTTTAATGCTGTATTTCTGTACTAAGTTCAAATATGAAATAGCTCCCATTCCTGTCTATGCAATGCCTGTTTGAGAAAGTAATTACCCACAAGACTACAACTATTTTCTGCCAATACAACATCCTTTTTACTCCAGTCTCTATCAGATTCCAAATGTTTACATGAACATGCACTTTGAAGTAGGATTTCTTTCACTAATAGCATTAAAACTGTGTCTGTCCACATTCAAGTTAAATTCTTTAGGCCTGTTTAACTCAGTACATAGCCTCAACAAATGCTCTTTTCAAATCCTTTTCCATTTTGAAAGCTGTTCTGTCATCTTTCCCCTGCACTGCACGAGAGGTTTTCACATCTTGCTTCAGTAGTTGTACTACCTCAATACCCAGCTTTACTGCATTACTCCTTAAACAACTTTATTGTTTCCTTTTGACCTCACAATATATCTTCAATCAATTAAACATAAGCAACCTGATCAATTTTTTCATCCACTGAAGTACTTTCTTTTTTTCCCTACTCCCTACCACATTATTCTCTAGCACAGGCTTATTTCTGACTGCAGCTTCATTTACACCTTTTTCACCTCTTATTTTTTACACCAGCTGGGAAGATAGCATGTATCTCTCCCAGTCACAACACATCCTTTGTAACCTACATTGATTTTTTTTTCCTTTATCTATTTTTGTAGTCTCAGTTGTGGGAGGTCAGTGCTCCAGACAGTCAGGTGTAAGCTCTCCCCTGAGAACCGTGCTCTTTCTGTGCATGCTTCCTAAAGGTTAAATGCCCATTAGTCCTAAGACAAATTCCTCAGCTTCCTGTTTGGTGTGATTATATTCATGGTTTTGACCTTTTTCTTAAGCAGCAAGAGAAAGGAGGGGAGTACATTTCACCAATGGACATCTTTATGGGCATATCTATGGTGTGACCAATCTTAAGGCAAGGTGGGCATGAAGATGAGCAGGGTTATTCAGCCTGGAGAAGAGAATTCTCTGAGGAGACCTTACAGTGGCCTTCCACCACGTAAAGAAAGCCTACAGGAATGATAGGGAGGGACTTTTTGCAAGGGCATGGAGTGATAGGACAAGGGGTAGTGATTCAAAGCTGAAAGAGGGTAGATTAAGATTAAACATTGGGAAGAAATTCTTCACTATGAGGGTGGTGAGACCCTGGCACAGGTTGCCCAGGGACGTTGTGGCTGCCCCCTCCCTGGAAGGGTTCAAGGCCAGATTGGATGGGGCTTGGAGCAACCTGGGCTGGTGGGAGGTGTCCCTGCTCATGGCAAGGGGGTTGTAACTAAATGATCTTTGAGGTCCCTTCCAATCCAAACCAAACCATTCTATGATTCTGTATATGTCAATTTTTGTCCTTTGACCACCAAAGGCCAGCTCAGGAATAGGGAACTGCTATTTATTTCTGAGGCTATATCCTCACAGATAAATTGAAGGTACTCAGGCATATACTTTTTATTTGGGGTGAATGTTGACAATTGGACGTGGTAATCTTAGATGTCTTTCCCAACTGTGATGATTCTGTGATATTCCTGGGCACTGAACCCATCAGCCTTGAAAAGAGGAGGCTGCTTGAAAAGCTTCTCTTGGGAAAGGCCCTCTGCAGCCCTTGGAGCAGTCCAGCCCCATCCAAGCTGTGCCTGGGCAACTGCTTGGTGGAATGACACTTGGCTTGAGCAGAAAGTGTACTAGAGACCCCCTTAATGGTCTGAAAACAATCCTGGGCATTGTTTAATGTATTAACATTGCATCCTTTAAGCTTCTTTAAGTGCCTTCCAATCCTGATGTAATCATTCTCCAGTGTTTCCAGGGCCAGAATGATACTGTCCCGGCTGAGAAGGCGGGTCATGAAAGGTGGAACCCAGCTGCTACCTCCAAGCACATGGATTCCTTCTCCCAGAGCACATCTTCCACTCCTTGCCAACTCTGCAGCCAAAACCACAGCCCCTGTTCAGGTCCCATCCTCCCAGTACAACAAGAGAAAGGTCCCTGGCAAAGGGGCTGCAGGAAGCAAGCCCACTGCACATCAAGTTTTCCATGTGGAGTTCCCTGGAGCTCAGGAGCCTCTGCTCTTCCTCATGGCTGTGAGGACAAGGAGGACACAACTGAAATAAAAAGCTCTGCTTCCAACATGGGAGCCAGGTTTGGGGACAGGGTTGTAGTCATGGTGACCCTGCTGGTTGCCCAGGATGATCTCCTGCTCTGCCAGGGCTGCTTCACTTCTACAGGGCTCTGACTGTGACACAAAACCTCAGGTGATGCTGAGTGATAATAAAATAAACGTCTTTTATTTTTAAGAGATGGACAAAACAGATCCAAAACCAGACAGTATTTTCCTGAATTGTATGGGCACTATTGAGTACAATACAAATGAAGTTTAAACATATATATATATTATGTTTCCTATCTGCTTTGTTAGTTATAGTCTTAATATAACATTTCTGACACAGACAAAAATATACTTTTTTTTTTTTTTAACAACAGCCACAAATACTGCCCTGATTAATACCAGACTTACAATAACTTACTGTCTAATTGCACATGGTACTTGATCAAATAAGCTCCAAGAGCAGAAGAAAATATGAATAACAGGTTTTTTTTCTATGATACTTATGTTTGAAATCCTAAATTGTTGTACTATATGAAAATAAAGACTAAATCTGACTTTCCTTTATTTGATCCACTTACTGTTTACATTCAGTTGAGATTCACAAAAGTATGTTTTATTTATAGTACATATACCACCCCATATGGACAAATATAGACGAAATAGTAACGTGTTTTTGACATCTCAGCTATGTTATTAACTTTGTTTTTATGAATATATCTCATGCAAATGAGGTAAAGAACCCTGTCAAATACATGTTATTCACAAATGTTAAGAATGTGAAAGTAAAATGTCTGCTTGGGATGTGAATATTTTATCTAGAAATCGTAGGCTCAAAACCACTAACCTCAGCATCTGAAAATGATCTGTTTGCTTCACTGATTATAGACCCAATTTAGTGCACTGAATTACTGCCTAGAAATTGCAAAAGTGGAGAAGAAACACCTGAAGATTCCCACAAAAATAAAGTCTACTTGAAGAATCACATGCTGTTGGCATTTTGCTTGTGGAAATAACCTGGTTCTATATGTTAAGGTTTGGTTTTTTTTTTTTAATTTGGTTGGTTTGGGTTTTTTTTTTTCTTTTTCTTTTTCTTTTTTTTCTTTCTTTTTTTCCTCCCACAGTATCAATCTTAAATATATCCTTTGGTTATATAAATGGCTTTGTATAAATTTAATGGTAGGGTAGCTGAACTAAGGCAATAAAACTTGTAAACAGACACGGCACAGGGCTGTTTAGTTTGGCTTTTGTAGTCATCCTGACCACTTCTGATTCCATCACCACAGCCATGGCAAGTGGTATTGGGCTCATGCAAAGACACGCACAGAGAATTGGGTGTGTGGAAAGCAGGGTTATGGTCACACAGCAAAGAGTTTTCAGTCTCACTTCTCTCCTTTCCGTGATAAAGCTTTCATGGTCTGCTATGTGCAAAAGTGCAAAAACCCCTTTTGGTTTCCACAGAGAGGACTGAAAAATTTTGTTGGAATCATTTGCCACGAGAGAATGAAATGTTCTATCTAAACAGGGACATGCTGTAAAACCACAGTGATTTCACAAAAAATATTTGATAGCATAAACAGTGTAAAATATTCTGATATCGTTGAAAGCATCTGGCTTTAAATTTTGGGCTAACATATTTTATTTTTCTCACTTATGTTCTCCATTTTGAGCAATTTAAAAGTCTGTGGTTTTATGTCACAAGGTCACACAAAGGAAAAGGAAAGATTTTTATTTTTCAATCAAAATTTCTTAAAACATTCTAGCTGAATCCCCTTGTCTTTTCTTCTCCTACCGCATTTTGAAATAAATAAAACAGAAATGCAGCTCTATTTAAAGCATCTGGCAACCATGCAGTTTTTCATAGTGAAGTCCTAGCAATTCCTAGTCAAAATTGATGTAAGAGAAAATCTTTTAGAAAGACCTACAGCTGGCTATAAAATGAAATTTGGAACTGCAACATAAGGCATTGGCTATGTAAGCAGGCTTGATATTTCCTCATAAGAAGGGATCCAGGCTAGTGGATTTGGGCCAGAAATGGCTAACAATTCAGCAGTGGCCCTGGTTTTGCCTTTCTTTCTTCCACACAATCTCTTTCCTCTTCTCTTTTCCATGGCTCATGGGGGAATGAACACCAATGGGCTTGTGTCTGCTCTGTGAGATCCTCAGCACCCTGAATGTCATCAGTGGCTCCTTCACTCGCCTCGCAGGAAGTTTTCATTCCTTTGCTATATCGAGTCTTCTGGACTTTTAGTGCAGATCTTGATTTTTATTCCCTCCACTCAGAGCACACTCAGTATTTGTTAGCATTGTAGTACTCCAGTTCATAATGCATATTCAGAACTGAGATGCAGTCTTACTTGTATATGCAGTGTATGGAGAAAAAAAAATCAGCATCTCTAAAATTAATTTTCTCTACATATAAAATATATACATATATATGCTCTTAAAACTCCACAAAAGGAGCAAAAAACATACGTAAGGATTCAACCTTGTGAAAGTTGATGTCAACATTGAACGCACAAGTTGATGGCTTCTTCCTTTAGCAGCAAAACCTATTCTTACATCACTTATCCTCCAGTTTTAGTGCCTCGTGAGTGTGAAAGAAGAAATTTTACCATTGACCAGCAATAGGAGGGTATCTGGGTTTCAGCTGAACACTTGCGTAGATATTAAAAAAAAATAATAAAATAAAATAGGAGCATAGCTCTGAAATGTACAGAAATTTAGGTATTAGAACTCCCACTGTGAAAGGCACGTACCAATGGGGGCAGACACAATCATTCCTGGCTGTGGGCAAATGGAAGCAACACTGTGTGCTCCCTGCTGGCCAGGGTGAGGTCAAAGGAGCACAAAGCTCCCTGCTTTGCTGCTTCTGGCCAGCATTGCTGTTTATAAGTGAAGTTTCATCCATATCTGGACTCTTCTGGTTCTCGGCAGAGGCGCCGAGTTGTTACTGAAGGAGTCCAGCTTTTAGTGGAAGCCACTGCTGTGGCTTTCACTACACTTGTGGATTGGGGTTTCCTTTCAGTTCTCCTCCAAGCTGCTGCTGATGCTTTTGAAGGTAGACACTTATGGACATGGGAAGCTGTCCAGCAAGCCCAATTTTCCCAGGGGAAATCAAAGTTTTAAGAAGAAGTGATTTTCCATGGAAAAAACTCCACTTTCTAAATTAATCTCAGGAAGTTCAATCTAAAAGACTTTCTGATGTCTTCGAGAACCCTTCTTTTATTAAGTGAAAAATGGCAATTTTCCCCATGGAACCCCCCTCCTCTGTTTTTTCAAGCTTTCTTGATTCTCTTTACTTTTTAGTATTTGTTCCATTGCTGTGGTTTCTTGGTGTCAGAATTTCTCAGTGTTTATTTTGATGATAAGTCAAGATAAGGCTTCTTTCTTCCAACACTGAAAAGTTCTATCTAGTTCACAAGAGTTCTGTAATTTCAACTCCAATTATTGCTTTATAAATTTTGTCATCCTACACTGGTGACAGCCACTAATCACAGCAGAAAAATAACAGCTATAGTAACATATTTTTTCTTAAGATCATCTTGCATCAGGTATAATGTCACTTTCAAATGGTGACTTCATTTTAATTTTTGAATTAATATATGATCTTTAGCATTCTTCCTATAAGGAATTTATTACTATTTGCACATTTTGCTGTCTTATACAAATAATACAATATTATAACTGTAGGCTTTGAATTTATTTATGAGGAAAACCAACCAGACAAAAGCCCAGGGAAGTTCTCTATCTGTCTTTGCTCAAGCAACTAGCAATTTAGTAATAAATCACTTATAGCTGTGATAGTATATTTTCACTTAATGCCAGTAAAATGTTGACTGACAGTATTTCAGAGTGACTGTATTATAATCTCTTCATACAATGTCCTAGCTAGGTAACGGTTGCACTTCTTTTGCTACATATATTTTCATTTATAAATATTTTTTTACTTACACAGAATATAGTTCTGGGTGGAAAAGAATGGGATCTGAGTGTGTCTTTTGGAAAACACTCTATGGTCTAATCCAATGTCTATGATAATACAGAAAAGAGCACCTCCCATGGGATGCTGCTGCTCTGAGAAACAACTTAAAGACTTGTGCAGTGGCATTTCATTCCCAACTCTTGCTTTGCTTCTGATAAAATGACTCTTCCTATTCTTTGCAGAATACCCTGCTTCACACTGCTTTTCCTGTGGCTACCAGTTTCTTTAATTATCTTCAGCATGGGACAGGTCTGCAGTGGAATCAACGTAGTTGAAGGCTTCCTTGTTTGTGAAAGTTGAGCTCAAGCTCAGACTGCGTCGTGGATTCACGGGTGCAAGTTCGTTTAATACAATATTGTCACTTTTTACAAGAGTTGCTTTGTCCATGTGTTCTCTACTGTACCTGGCAACAACAGCATCAAGGAAGTCCAGCTTGGGTGGCAAAGTCCCACTCTCGAATAAGTACTTGGCTAAGTAGGAGACTATAATGTTAGTAAAGAAGGAGGTAAGCATAGCAAGTGTTTTAAATGGGAATCGCTGGACATAGATATTATTCTCATCTTGGTACCAGCCAGGATAGTAGATCAAGGGCTGAAGGTAGAGGTATGGTTCTCCTCCTGTTATTCTGAGGACAAGGCCAAATAAGTATCCTGCAATGGCACCGTAGGTGTTGGTTCCTTTAATGAACAACACACACAGGAGCTGAGGGAATATGATGATATAAACAAGGTCAGAGCTGAGATACCACAGGCCATACACTGAGGAAGCCAGCAGTGCCATGGCTGTCGCTGATGCTCCAAACACAAAAACAGTGATTCTCATGACCCACACGATCTCCCTGTCTGAAGCCTGCAAAAAAAAAAAAAAAAAAAAAGGCAATGTTAGGTGGTGTTTTTTCATGGCAAGGAGTGTGCCTACATTTATGAGCATGGCCCATGTAAGATACAGGTCCAAAGGAGGGCAACCAGGCTGGTGAAGGGACTTGAGCACAGACCCTATGAGGAGAGGCTGAGGGAGCTGGGGCTGTTCAGTCTGGAGAAGAGGAGGCTCAGGGGAGACCTCATCACTCTCTACAACTCCCTGAAAGGAGGGGGTAGCCAGGTGGGGGTTGGTCTCTTTTGCCAAATGACTTTCAACAAGACAAGAGGGCAAGGTCTTAAGTTGTGCCAGGGGAAGTTTAGGTTAGATATTAGAAAGAATTTCTTTATGGAGAGGGTGATCAGACATTGGAACGGGCTGCCCAGGGAAGTAGTGGATTCTCCGTCCCTGGAGATATTTAGAAAGAGACTGGATGTGGCACTCAGTGCCATAGTCTAGCAACCGCAACAGTGGTTCAGGGGTTGGACTCGATGATCTATGAGGTCCCTTCCAACCCAGCCAGTTCTATGATTCTATGATTCTATACCACATTGTAAAAGGAAATTTTGCACAACACATTCAATAATATTTACAAACCAATAGCTCTATCTCAAGGACAGATTAAGAAAAACAAACAGGGTCATGGTTGCCATTACTAAAGTTGCTAATCTTTGAGCATAAGGAAAAGTTTGATAATACGTCAAAAAACAGCAGCAGAGTATTAGAAATAACTTAAACATAAGCACAGTATGGGTCAACCAGAAAAAATTGTCAAAGTCAGAATTTTGCCATTTGCTAAAAGCTCCAACTTGGTAGCCCATTCTGCTGTCAAATGATTTTTTGATATATCACTTTTTTATAAATGTGTCTCATTTTGTTATAGATTTAAGTAAAACTTATGGTTCAGCAGTAATTAGGAGCTGTTGGGATAAACTGCAGTGCCATTAGAACTCTTGCAAGCTGCCTCCTCTGCGCTAGCTTTTTCACTCATCAGTCACAACCATAAATATTTTTATGACTTTCCGTTTATTGTCAGGAATGAAATGCTATACTTTTTCTACTCATAGGCAAGAATGTGAAAGAGGTGTTTCATTATGAAATTACAGTCTATGCATTTCCTAGTTAAGGTCTAAATGCAAAAATGAAAAATACAGTCTCACGTTTTGCCGAAAGGAAAGCTGGTAAATGTTCCGAGCAAACATTGAGCTTGCTGATAAAATGGAAGAGTCAGCTGAGGACATCACAGCAGCAGAGACAGCTCCGAGGCCAAAGAATGAGATGTAGACTGGGCAAAGGTACTGGAGCACGATTGGCAAAATCATATCTGCTTCTTTTCTAGCCATGGGGTCAGTGGCACCATAGGCAGTCTCATTCCAGGCTGCAATATGGACACGGATACGTTATTTGTAACAAAAGTATTCATCAATTACAGCATCCCTTGACTTCATGTGCAGTGAGTTATTCATAGTGACACCATTTTCATTCACATTCAATGACCAAACTCTTGTTAGGGATAAACTCATGGCATTCCAGAGAGGCAGTGTCCCTCTGGTTTCTGGTAGGCATATTTACATCTGCTGATCAGCCTTCCTTCTCTCTATGCTAAGTCTGATCACAGCCTCTGATTATCTGGTAGGAGTTTTAATTTTAAACTTTTGCATCACTCGTAAATGTAATTTTCCTCAACAAAACAACTCTGGGATTCATGTTTGTTTCTCTCTTGGATTACAGGCTCAGTGCTCAAAGCTAGGTGTTAAACATCTCTAATAAACATTTCTAACAGTTTATCTACATGGTCAATGTGACAGGATCACTCGCACAATGGAAAGAGCTTTACAAGGATGTTTTGGTCAAGACAAGAAATTCTTGTTAAATTACTATAATCCATATGTGGCTATTTTGCAGTTATTACTGTCATGACCATATAAAAGTACCATAATTTAGCTCTAACATTAAACTGAAATATTAAATCTGCAAATACCTACAACATGCAAAATGAGTAAATCTCAGCCACCGAAGCAGGCACATAATTTTCCTGGGTGAAACATTCTATAATACTACTTTTCAGTTTAGTTTCCTGCTGAAAAAAGCAATAAGTTGATTAAGGAAGTCACCTGGCTAGCTTACATCTAATTTAAGCTTTGCAGACTTTTCACAGTTATTGTTCTACTCGTTTTCCAGTTGTCCTATCAATTTTTAATCACTTACCTGTAGATGCTCCAATTGCACCAATGAGTATTGCAGGAAGAGCCATCACAAGACAGCCAAAAGCAGCCAGAATTGACAGAACTTGAGCGTATGTGGCAGAAGAGGAGGAAAGAACTCGCTGGAAATACGCTTGCCATGGGATTCCTCCTAATGTCTGCAAACACAGTGGACAGCATCTCATCACTGGGAGACAACTCTGTTTTTTTGGTTTGTTTTTTTTTTTGCTGTTGCCATATAGAGAGCATGTAGAAGCATCACTTAAATGCCACATCATTGCTCTTTCATTTAGTTATTGAATGTCAGTCAGTGAGTAATAGCTGTAGCTTTCATTCTCATCAGTCATGTTAAACATTTGTGAGTCCACTTAAATCCCACTCCTTTAGACAAGTTCTTTCTTTGTCCAATTGACAACAACACTTTGCACTTACATAGCCTCTGTAACCCCTGTGTATTGTGAGCTGCTTAAATACTTCATAAAGCCTTAGGAAAGGTTATGTAATCTTATCGTCATATTTCATATTTGGACCATTTGGCCTCTCCATGCCAAAACTGGATTAGACTCTGGTAAGATTTAATAGCAAGATTTTATCTTCTTTTATGAATGCCTGTGGCCATCAAAACAACGCAATGCATTCTGCATACATTGAACTCAAGAATCTGAAAAATTATTCCCCCACTCTCTTAAGCAAATACGATACATTAAGAAATTAAAGACAAAGAAATTAAGAAATTAAAGACAAAGTATTAAAACAAAGGTTTCTTTTATAATGGCAATCTTTTTTTCTTTTTCTTTTTTTTTTTTTTTTTCCTTTTTTTCCAGTATGTAACAGTGAAGATTCCGATTAGACTTAAAATGATGTCTGTAAAATGCAACACAAAAGAGCATTATCAGAGACTAAAAAGCCAAACACTAACAGTTCTGTCTTGAGAGCAGGATTTAAATTGCCTCCACTAAGTAAAAAAGACTGAACAGCATAGAAAGGAAACAAAGCAAATTGCTCACAAAATTTGGACAACCCAGTTCTGCACACTAAATAAGGCAGGAGGCATTTGGAGCAAGTAGTGTGTATACAGGTGTTCCATACATCTTTCATGCACACATAGGGACCAAGTGAATGTTTCAAAAGCAGCTCTGATTTTGATTTGCTATTTATGACTGTTTTCCCTTGCAGCCTTAACAATGTTCTTTTAACAAAGTTTTCCAAGCCTGTGTAAATTCCTTGAGCTTTAATGAAATGAACAAGATGAAAAGAAAATGTGTCACAATTTGGCAAGATCAGAGATTTGCTTTGGTCATCAGCAGAAATGAAACCGTCAGGATTAGAACACAGGATACAGTCAGTTGAGCTAGTGTCACGGTTTGGTTTTCTGGGAATCGCTAAAATATTTCAGCTGGATAAACCAGTATATTGTAATGGCTCAATTACCAGAATACTCTGAAGATTTCTGATTGAGATTATTAAAAAAAAAATCAAAGGAATCCCAAAGTACAACATGATAATGAAAACAGTGTAGAGTTGCTCAGAGACACTGAGAATGGAAAATGTTCGCATGTGTTGTTGGATCTTCTAATGGAAAGTACTTAATAACCACCAATCCCACGTGTAATACATGGGTATTAAATAATGAAACCCCTCAGTTCATTCTGGCATGTGTGCACATATGAATTCATCCATCCATCTCTGCGAAGCTTTTTCTACGTCACCTTCACCTAAGGCATATTTAATCATTTGTGTAACGTATTTATGGGCTCTGAAATATATAAATTCCTCTGCCAAGAATGACATCAGTTATGTATCAGCCGCATACTTTTAATTAACTTTAGGGTAAGTCAATTCTTTCAGCCTGATGATATTTAAATTGCATTCCTGGCAATACTGACTTTGACAGCTGTGCTACAATATCCTACGGATATTTCACTGAAATCACTCAAATATTAAGCAGGAGTCAAGAGAGTAAAAATTTTCAGATTGCTGGAAACTCTTAACTAGACTGTCTATTATTTTCAGTTGTCACAGTGACATAGTGTGAGAGCTTAAATGCTTCTTTCCTTCATACAAGACACCACTTACCAGTAAAAGGAAATTGTCCAGCCATGTGTAAACGTCAAGTGAGTTGATGGAGCCAAGCCAAGGTGCCTGGTGCACCTGGTGCACAGCTGTGATCCCGATGTCTGTCACTGCAGGGTGGGACATGGCAAAAGGTACGCTGATCCACTGCAACCAGAGAGTAAGGAGGCATTGTAAACATGTCAAATTTTAACAGTAATGCTGATCTGGTTTTCTTCTTCTTGAATGCAATAGAGGAAGAGTCAAGCTGCTGAGCTGATTTGCAGAAAAGTCCAGTTACGTGCTGGTGGAAAACCTCTGAAATCCAGAGGGCTCGGTAGTGGGTAGCTTACCTTTGTTCTGGGGAATGAGTATGAGCAGAGAATTAATCACTGTAAATCACAAAATACGCAGGAAAATCACATTTATATACCTTCTTTTTGTTTTCCTTCTACTCCATATATATTATTTACACCCTTTTCTGGGACACATCATAGGGAAACACCTATATATAAAATTATGTGCAATAGCATCAGGATTTGCAAGTATCACAAACATGCCTGAAAGCTTGGGAATCCATTTTTAAATGAACACAAAGTTCTATTGTGACAAGAGAGGGACGCTGTTGATGAATCTCCATCTCTCTTGCTCCAGAACACTCAGTAACCAAGTGTTATGGCCCTTTTCTACCTTGAGGGCAATTTCACTATGGGCTCTTGAGTATTTTCAGTCTCTCAATTGAGAAACCCTTCCCTGAGACAGTTTTGACCAGAAGGTTAATATCTTTTATAACCTGAATTGTTGTACCAACTCGTTTTGCAATGGCATCAATCACTCTCTGTGAGAACCTCAGTAGCTCCTACTGAGATGAAAACCAGTTTTCCTAGCCAGAGTGGAAAATCTGTTGTTTTGAATGGAGGACAAATAAAACCAAGGCTAGCAGAAGTAAAGCCGTAACTGGGACTTTATGTTGGGACTTGGAGCTTGAGAGTGGAAGTAAGAGGTAGCTAGAAGGCCCTGGACCCATACAATTGGAAAACAGAAGAAAAAAAAATAAAAGGAGTTCTACATGGTGGCATAATAATACAGCTGACATGAGGAGTCCATAAATGGTGTGGATACAGTGCGGGATCAGGGAAAGGCTCACTGAGCAAGATAAAGATCTGAAAATTGCAGATGTGGGTACAGGACAGTGAGAAGGTACTGGAGAAAAACTAGGAGTAAGGAGAAAACCAGGGAAGTATGTGGAGTTGTATGGGTTGAGATTATCGAAGGCTAAGGAAGAATCTGTGGCTCAATCAAAGAACCAGGGTAGGGAAGAGAAGTGATTACAACCATTTCCTCTTGAGTAAGGAGCAGGAGAAGAACAAATATCAGAGGAATGAGCAGTAAAGCTCTGTCTGAGTGGGAATTAAAACTGCTCAAAGAGAGGAAGCTGAAATACCCAACCCTGTAACACCTTCTATTATGACACCTACAGTGAAAGTGACCCATTCATCTAAAACCACCTCACCTGCAGCATGACCATTTGACCAGAGAGCATCGCTATCTGAGGCTTCCAGCTCCACTGCTGACTCTCAAGGTTACAAATAGGGATTATTCAACATGACATTATTGCTGTTGATTTTAAATTAGATGTTACATAAAAAACCCAACCCGAATTTAACCTCTACCACCTCTTAAATTTAGGGATCCAATCATTTAGAAGAGTGCTATATAACCTTCGTTTACTTTTCCTTCCCTGTCAGGTTCATCCTGCCTTTAATACTGGATCACATGTTGTTGTTCCCACAGGACTGGAGTCTTCAGCAGTGCATGAGTTGTTCTTATTGGAAAAGCATTACTGTATTTTGAATTATCTACAATTTGGGGTTTTGTTTTGTTTTGTTTTGTTTTTTTTTTGTAATGCACACCATCTGTAGAAACTGAAGGGTTCACAAATATTCACATGCATCTTAAGGAAGGAGACAGTATTTTCCCCACTGTCCAGGTGAAGAACTAAGGTATGAGAGAAGATCTGGAGTAACTTGTCATTTGAGGTGGCCAGCTGGAACTTAGATGTGCTTTTTCAGGGTATTTAGCACCATTCCCATGAAGTCACTTACAATGGGGAATGCTTAGCACTTCTGCAAATAAGGCTTTAGGCTCCATGGTAGGATACCATAGAGCAAGGACACACACAGGGCTGGTTAGCAACCACCTGTGTGAACTCTGGCTGAAGCAATTTCCCCAGAGCTGCACAAAACTCTGATGAAAGCAGAGAAACAAGTTTGGGTCCCCAAGGTGCCATTCAATTCCTTCACCTTGAGCCACCCCATTTATTTCATCCTGTCTCAGTTCTCTGGACACCTGTGACTATCTATTACTGCCACTGGCAAACAAAGACTGCAGCTTCTTTGATTACACCCCTGTGATCTGAGCCCTGATGCATTGATGTCTTTCAGAATAAGGCTGAAAAAACAGCAGTAAATAAAAGTCTGCCCACTTGTATATCATGGATAGATGATGAAAAGATATTCATATCACCATATTCAAACAGCAAGGTCACTTGGTGAGACTTCCCATACTACGGTCTCCAAGGACAAGGGGAGGGAAATGATGGAAAACTCAAGAAGGTGACTTAAAGCAGGAGGTTAACTAAGCTATGTGACAATGTGACAGCTACAGGACAGAGAAGCAAGACAGTGTCTGCAGGTCCAATGCCAGTGTTTCTGGACTGCTACTGACTGCTTCCTGTGTCTGATGTGTGCTTCAATTGCCTGTGCCCCAGTTCCATGGATAGTGAGGGAAGGAGTCAGGTCCGGTTCCATCCCAAGTTACATGTGTACCTTGCAGGAAAATTACAAGAGAGTTTATGCTATCAGAGTGCTTGGAAAAGAAACCAAAGGTCTGGGTCCCTTGGTCAACCCTGTTGTAAAAGCAGGGGCTATACATTGATGTAAACACAGAGTCTTCTAAAGTCAGGGCTCTGTGACTGGAGTTATTCCTTCGCCACACTTTCAGTAAAGACATAGTTCCAAAACCTAAGGTGGGCAATAGGTATCAGTGGTAATCACAATGCTCAGGGCAAAATCCTCAGCAAAGAAGGGAAAAAAAGCCGAACTTACCAGTCCCAGGAAGATGCAGAAGAGCTGAACTACATCGGTGTAGGCTACAGAATAAAGCCCACCCACAAGTGTGTACATAGTTGCAATCAGAGCAGAAACAATGACTGAAATGTTGACATTAATGTCAATGATCACACTTATAGTGGCACCTGTGGGGAAAAAACAAAGCACCTTGTGTTAGTGTCTTTCATTGTATTTCTGATGAGAAGGCTCACATTTGTTAATTTACATATACAGCTGCTGGTCTGACACTTATCAACAAGTGGAAGGATAGTCCTTCCCCTATCTTCTGCACATCCCTTTTGCAACTTTGAAGGAGTGGGAAAAGGAAGGGTTCTGTTGGTCTCAAGTTTAGTATCTGTTGTTTTATATGCTCTTATGAAATGCAGGAGGGAAGGGCACCAACATTCTTGGCTTGGATTCCTTAAGCTGTGGAAGGACCACACTCTTCTGTTTTGCCTGGGGAAAAGCAGCCACACACAAATAGCTGAAGCCTCCCTGAGTGAGTTGCAGCTGCATGGGAACAAATGTGTCATTAGCAAAGGCTGAGCCTTGGGGAGGTCAGATGCAACACCCTTTTTTATCTCACTCAGTCTCTGAGCTAGGCCCCTTCGACCAAGGAAGGAATGGTGGAGAAGGCATCAGCTACAGAGACAATTGTCCACTGACTGTTCTGAAGTGCCCTAGAATTGTTTACACAGGACAAAGGTGGGTTTCTCTGCAAACTGGAGAATCCACCCTCCATTGTTGACCCAGAAACCAAGAATTTTTCCAAGCACAATCAAGCAGATTTCATTTGGAGAAAAAACCCCACAACGTTGAGCTGATCAGTCAATTTCCATCAAATAGCTCACAGAATCACAGTATCTGAGACTGAGAGTCATCTCTAGAGATTATGTAGTCCAAATCCCTACTCAAGATGACACTGCTGCTTCTCCATAAATCTAGGCTGACTCCTCCTAATCCCCTTCTTAACCTTAATTTTTTTGGGAGCAGTTTCCAGTAAAAGAGCATTTGCTCCATCACCTTCCCAGGGACTCGGGTGAAGATGAGCAGCCTTTAGAAGGAAAACTTTCCCTCCAACAGCCCAGCCAAGTAAGAAATCATGAGGAAGATCGAGAAGTGAAGAGATGGATTACATATTCATCAGGGAGGAGAGGTGTGCAAACCAGGAGGTAAAATATAACCAGGTTCAGAACAGTTAAAATCAAAGCCCTCAGTGATCTTTATTGTCATCAACAGTCTTTAATTGTCAGCTGCTAATACAAACCTATCAGAAAGGTATTCACATAATTCGCTTTGAAATATCACAGATTAGCTTGTCCTCAATCAAAAAAAAGTATATTCCAAATACTCAGTGCTCTTCAAGTTATTCAGTTCCTATCACCTCAGCGTGTAGTTTGTTCTGAGCCCTTTAAGGGTTTTGTGGTGAAATTGTGGTAAACAAGCTCCCCATTGCTTTGCAGTTCATCAGAGCACAGTTGGAGAGTACCTTCAGAGTTTGTTTTCTGTTTAAAATAGCTTGTGCTAGAAAGCATTACCACATACATGTGCACTATGAGTATGATTAGCCTGTAAAAGTCAACTACTGGTGCTTCAACTCGAGGGCTTTCTCAGTCCTTGAAGGGATTGCTAAATGCAGGCCTGAAATATAATTAAAAACCCTGGAAACTGATTTTTTTTTCAGGACTGGAAGAGTCGTTGGGTGATTTTCTATTCAGTCATAGTTCCATTAATTCTCTGAATCCTTTCTTGAATCCTAAGGATTTTCTTCGTTTTGTTAAGTAGAAAACCATTTAGAATTGAATAAATACTTCAATTTATTGATCAGCACCTGTTTTGCTCCTATTATTTGTGTAACAGAAAGGTCTGCATATATAGATCTCCTATATGCAAAGGACTGGTTTGTTTAGGTGCACTGATAATAATGTTTCATATCTTTGAGGGAAATTTTGCCTTGCTTCTGTGATCACAGTGGTACACAAGAGAAGTGCTGGCTTAGTCTGGACATCAAATGGACACTTGGAATCACTGATGTCACCTTCACAGGTCAAGGAAATTTGTTGCTAAACCTTTTCATGCTTTTGAGCAGGGACAACTCAAAGGTACCTGAAAATGGATTGATATCTTGAGTGTGTTTACATGACCAAAATAATTAATAAGGTACCATTACCAGCTTTAATTCCTAGTTAGCATGGGTCTGAGAAATGTAAGTCTCGGAATGATTTGACCAGGATAGTTACCATCTGCAGCCAGTAATTCAATGTGTTTCTGATTTTCGTACTCCTTTCCAACTGTGATAAATTAATGTATATACTGCTTATTCCTTACCTAAGGCAGAGAAGATGGCAGCAGCCCAGAACATTTCTCCCATTAAAGCTGGAATAAACAGCAGCCCTCCCATCCTTTTTCCATAAAGCTGCTGAAATGGGTCTAGCATTGTCACATAGCCTTTGGATCGCATGGGTTTTGCAAAGAAAAGGCCACCTAAAAAGAAAAGTTGCATTAGACACCAGCTTCTGTGGAGAAATGCATTGATTGTCAGTTAAAGGTACAAAAATATAAGTGTTACTGTTTTGGTTTTGTTTCCTTAAAGAAAAAAAGTGCAGTTAAAATATCCTCTAAGAACTCAAATACTTTCTGCAAAAAAACAAGGGCGTATCTCAGGAAAGATAAAAGGTACCATCTATGGAAACCTGTGTAGATGTGGCCTGCATTGTGGCTATAATTAAGTAGATATTTGCCTCTGCTTAAATGCAATGTATAATGTACAATAGGAAAATTACTCAGTTAGCAATAAAATCTACTGTATGGTATTTGGTGACTGTTAGGTTCTGCATGACAAGGTAAGTAATGTATTCATTGTGCTGTACACAAGATTTTCCAAATTTCTATGTATTATCTTATATCACTTATATTCATATATTCATAAATCACTTATATTTCTTCATTTCATTAAGTTCCCTGATCAGAAGGTACTGACTTACCAATCACAGTTTATTTATAATGCCCATCTTAATGCTGTCTTTAGGCAGGTTGTTTGGATGCTGAAACCCTTCAGCATTTTTTTTTCTGCTCTTGGATTGGTCATGGATCCTAATCCTATTCTACCTATTATGTCATAAATTCAACAGACAGTTAGAAGAAAAGAAGACTCACTCGTATTGTAATCTATTGGAATGTTCAAACATCTATAAAAGGAAATAAAGGATATTCTAACTTTTAAATACAAATTCCTTGAAAACTCATTGGTGTGAAGCACAGCACTGAGCTAACAAGGAGATTATATCAACCTTAAATCTGGCTTGTATTTTAAATTTTGAATTAATTTCTTTAGAAGGACAATCAGGTCCTTCACCAAACATGCATGTACAGATCACACCTATAGAAATGTTTCTCTCTCTGTGCTGTGAAGAGTACTATGTTAACACATGATACGGACTTCTTTTCTCTGCAGTGGCCATTATAATTTCTAAAGAATTCATGAATGCATGAATTCAAAAAAAGATTGGATCAATCAAAAGAGTTGGAAATTAGGGGAGAGGCTAACTCAAACAATTTGGACTGTTATGAATTTGTGTGAAATCCATAGAGGCTGAGTCAGAAAGATGCTTGTGACTACCCTCCTATTGACTGTTTTATGACATTAATAAAGCCATGGACCATGACCTCATAATGACATCAACTGATGTCCAGGCAGACATCTACTGCTACTTTTTTCCTTACAGGAAATAGAGGTGCTCTCAGGGATGGGAATTACTACTGGAACTGGAACTGGCCTGCATGTTCCAGAGAGGAGCACCTAGCATGGGGATGTTTTGTATTCTGGGGAGAGAGGTGAACAAGAATGGACCACGGGAAAGCATTCCATGGGAAAAGAAGAGTCAGGAGGGAAACCAAGTTGTATGGGAAGAAATAAAAGAGGCAAGAAGACCTGGATAAGCAACCAGAGGGAAAAAAAGAGAACAGACTAGGTGGGAGGACCACAAGAAAAGACTTAGAATAGATTGAGAGGTCAATTATTATTAGGAAGGCTGATACATCAGTCACATTAATGTAAGATGAAAAACACAGTGTCTTTTTTGTTGCCTCAGATCTGTTCACAAACTGTCAGGAAGCAGTTGGCAATTTTATGGTATATTCATAACAGCTCACAGGGGAATGCTTTGTTGTAACTGCTCCACATCCCTGAGACATGGTAAGAAATTTTTCTTTTTCTATCATTTTAAAGAAAAGTAAGAAGTTCTGAGACTACATTTCAGGAATTGGAGGCCACAGCATTAAAAATCAGAATGCTGTCTGTATTTTACACTCTGACTCTGAGTACAGCAGGATAGTGAATATGCATTTTGACATGTGATTTGGAATTTTGTACCACATTTAAGAGAATACTTGCTCCAATTTTAAGGAAAGGTTCTACTACAGACTTCCTACAAAAAATAAGACAAGTTACTTAGACTCTTCGGAAAGATCTTCCAGGTATAAACACTTCTGTAATATGAAAGGTTATTTGCCATTCTTGAATTCCAAGATATATACGGGGCCTGAGACTATCGTGTTTCAGATCACATAGACACTTAGAGAAAACCTGAATATATAAAACTTAGTATATTTTTTAAAAAAATAATAATCCCACAACAAAACCTTTCTTATTGTGACCTCCATAGATCACTATGGTTGTAATAATCAAATAGGTCCTGCAGAGGCATTAAGAAGGCTTAAGATATTAAACTATTAAAAGTGATTTTCTGTTTGGTTTTTAATAGCCAAAGCTAACAGCAAAAGGGATCCAGTTTACCTCAGGATAATATTATTCTTTTATAAGACAGTAGTTGTTTCATTTCAGAGGACTGACTTGTCATCAGAACTGATTAAAATAAAAAAACATTATCTTTAATTCTTTGCTTACCTAAAACCAGACTAAGGGAATATCCAATAGGTGCCTGAGCCCAAGCTAGACCATAGCCTGGGACATACACGGCTTCTGCTGTCCCATTGATGTAACCTCCTCCAACCCATGTGGCTGAAAGACAGGAGTTGAAAAAGTCTTTAAAGTACACAAAGAAAGAAAACTTCCTATACTGTAGAATGCAAATATCATCACAAAACACTGGTATTTTATACTGTACAAGCACCAGACATGGCATCCTTCTCTAACAGTCTTAAGTAAAGAAATTTAGAATCTATTCATATAAAAAAAGAAAGTCAGAGGGACTGAGACAAACAATGTCTTAAAAACAAAAGTCTAAGCTTCTGTATAGTCAGTGAAGACGTGAGGGCTGAGTCCCTCACTACCTAATTACAACAAACAAAGCACATCACCTCATTAACCAGTATAATTTTCTTTGCATTAGTCCAAATGAAGGAGGGAGGTACGGGGGGATCTCAAGAATAACAAAAACCATACAATGATAAAGTCATCCCACTTAAATTGAACAAGAGTTCAAATGAATGCATTTATTAGGGCCTTCAAAAAAAAAAAGGCCCTTAGAACATTGCTAAATTTTAAATTGTGGCTATTCAAAGCACATTTAGTCAACTCTGATGTCCCCAAAGGCTTTTTCCATATAGGGCTGTGGCAGTTTTGTGTTTCCGTTAGATTTCTAAACTTTGGCTAATTTCTTTTTCTGCTTCCTGAATATATATTGCACAAGTGAATTGCACTGTCTACAATATTACTGATTTTAACTCTCTTAAAAAACACCAATACTTTTAATACAAGAACCTCAGACCCTTTGTGGATTGATTCTCTGGTTTGAAGAGAAGTTTCTACATTTGAGAACTTGGGACTTATAGCATGTATGATAGAAAATCTCCAAAAAAGAAACTGTAATTTCATCTGCAAAAAAAATTGTAACAAATTATACAATAAAAGTTCATCCCTTCCTGCTTGCAGATTCCATGGTCTTGATCTTCTATAATGGCTAATGAGTAAGTTTTATGAATCTGAGTCTAATTTCAACAAGGACAGGCATTTCATTACAAGCACCATATTTTTTAATGCTATTTTGATTTGTCTCAGAAGCCTTTGCCTTCTTGTATTAGAGTATTTTGGGCTTTCTGTGTAAAAATTCATAATTGTAAGAAATTTATTTTCCTAAAGCATTCTTGAGAATTTTTCCAGCAGCCACCATCACACAAGAAAATTTGTTTCTGTTTAAGACAAAAAATTGGAGATAAACACAAATGAAGAAAAAATAATTAAAATTCCTAGAGAAATTAAATAAAAATCAAATGACCATGCTTTCCCATCTGTGATATCTCTCAATAATAATAACCAGAGGTTATTTTTTTAAGATAGATCTGTAATTACACGATAGATTTAGAATCAAAAATCTCTTGCAATCAGAGCACTACAATTGTCCCCCTTTCATCATTCTGAAGCCCAAAAATGGACCATTCGTTTGCTGAAGATAGTATAATGGGCTTGTATGAGGGATGTGCATACAGAGAAAGTCTGCAACAAAAGAAGTGATCCAAGAAACTCTGTTATTAGTAGTTTTTAGGTATTTAGATCCATTGATTGCTTCAGAGACAAGACAAGAAGCAAACGATGCCCTGGTAGGACCACATGGAGAAGTTGGGTGAACACCGATCCTTGATGGGAAGAGCACAGATACAGAATCTACATTAAAAAGTTGTCAGAAATTAGGGATTTTGTGCCTCTTGACAGCATGAATTAATGTAAGTGGCAATATGATACTTTGGTTACCAGAGTCCTAGAATCAGAATGGCTTGGGTTGAAAGGCACCTCAAAGATCATGTAGTTCCCACATCCCTGCATGGGCAGGGACACCTCCTGTTAGATCAGAATGGCCAAATTCCTTCCTAACCTGGTCTTGAACACTTCCAGGGAGGGGGGAACTGTGCCAGTGTCTCATCATCTTCACACTAAAGAATTTCTTCCTAATGTCCAACCTAAATCTACCCTCTTCCAGTTTAAAGCCATTATCCCTTGTCCTGTCACTACACACCCTTGTGAAAAGTCCCTCCCTTTCCTGTGGTCTCTCTTTATATAGTGGAAGGCCACTATAAGTTCTCCTCAGAGCCTTCTCTCCAGGCTGAACCCAGCTCTCTCAGCCTGTCCTTATAGGAGAGGTGCTCCAGCCCTCTGATCATCTTTGTGGCCGTCCTCTGGACTTGCCCCAGTAGCTCCATGTTTTTTCTGTGGCGGGGACTCCAGAACTGGACACATTACTCTCTGTGGGGTCCTATGAGGGTGAAGCAGAGGTGCATGCTGGCCACATTTGTTTTGATGCAGCCCAGGATGCATCTGACTTCTTGGGCTGCAAGCACATGCTGCCAATACATGTTGAGCTTCTTATCAACCAACACCCCCACAACCTTTTCCTCAGGGGTGGCCTCAATCCATTCTCCACCCATCTTGTGTTTATGCTTGGGATTGCCTTGACCCAGGTGCAGGACCTTGCACGTGGCCTTGCTGAACTTCACGAGGTTCACACAACCCCACCTCTCAAGCCTACCAAAATCCCTCTGGATTGCATCCCTTCTCTCCAGCATGTCCACCACACCACTCAGCTTGGTGTCATCAGGAAAGGTGCTGAGTGTGCATTCAATCCCACTGTCCATGTCCCAGCAAAGATGTTAAACAATATTGGTATGATAATGGACCCCTGAGGGATATCTCCAACCAGACATTGAAGTACTGACTGCTGTGTCCATGACTACCTGTGAATTGCATGAGGTTTAACAAGGCCAAATGCCAGGTCTTGCACCTGGGTTATAACAACCCCATGGTAAGCTACAGACATGGGGAAGTGTGGTTATAGAGCTGTAAGTTGGAAAGGGACTTGGGGGTATTGGTTGACAATCGACTTAATATTAGTCAGCAGTGTGTGCAGGTGGCCAAGAAGGCCAGTGGCATCCTGGCTTGTGTTAGGAACACTGTGGCCAGCAGGAACAGGGAGGTGATCATCTCTCTGTACTCAGCTCTGGTGAGGCTGCATCTTGAGTCCTGTGTTCAGTTCTGGGCTCCTCACTACAGGAGGGACACAAGTGCTGGAGTGTGTCCAGAGAAGGGCAACAAAGCTCATAGAGGGCCTGGAGCACACACAAGTCCTGTGAGGAGGAGCTGAGGGAGCTGGGGGTGTTTGGTCTGGAGAAGAGGAGGCTGAGAGGAGACCTCATCACTCTCTTCAGCCACCTCAAGGGAGGTTGGAGTGAGGAGGGAAACAGCCTCTTCTCCTTAGGGAACTGTGATAGGACCAGAGGGAATGGATGGAAGCTGCACCAGGGGGGGGTTAGGCTGGATGTTAGGAAATATTTTTTCACTGAGAGGGTTGTCAGGCATTGGAATGGCCTGGCCAGGGCAGTGGTGGAGTCACCATCCCTGGAGGTGTTTAAAAGGTGTTTGCCTGGTCCTTAAGGATATGGTTTAGTAGTTGATTGTGGTGTTGGTCAAATGTTGGACTGGATGATCTTGGAGGTCTCTTCCAACTTAAACCTTCTGTGATTCTGTGGTTCTGTTTCTGCCTGTTATGTCTCGAGGGGCGTAGCCTTATGGAATAGGTTATAAAGACCTGAATGCAATAACAAAAGTAAATATTTAAAAAGGGAATTCTTATTTGCCTCCTTCGCTGGGAAAGGCGTGAGCTTGACAATACCCATTTCCAGATGGGGAGTAATATCCCATAGTCAAGGAGAGATGTCCAGCATTGCTGCAGTTGTGGTGCAAAGAGACTGATGGCCAGCATCGATTTGGTTGGGGTTGCTACTGAGGTATTAAGTGTTCTCTGAGGGGCACTTGAATGCTATGTCTACCTCCCTTATTTTCTCCTGGAGAGAAACAGGTCACTTCCCTTCCATTTGATGTTGCATGGCCAAACTCCCTCCCCAGGCTGGGGACAGAGACAGTGTCCTACAGACAGGTATCTGCTGGGCAGGGTGTCATGGGGGACCGAACACAGATTTGCAATTTTATTCCTCAATTTCTGGAATAGGCATTGAAAAATAGCTGCTGAATAAGTCTTCTGTGCACGTGACTGTTCAGGATCATCTGCCAAGTAACCCAGAGCTCTGGAAAGGTGATATATATGGCTTTTTTTTGACGGGGTGGATGGGTAGTCAGCACATACATTGACATCAGTAAACACATTAGAAAAGAAATAATGGAATATGATAGGATGGGATTTCAACCTTAGATATTAATTTTCTGATCCTCAGTTTGCTAAGCCACAATTTAAAGTTAGTTTAATACCATTTCAGGTTATATTATTATTATTTTCTAAATCAGGTAAAGGAATATAAAATGTAACAGTCTGTGGAAATACTCCCATGAGGTAATCTATTTTAATCCTTTCTTTTCTTGCTGTCTGAAGGACCAAAAAAATCAGCAAATACTAATACTGATCTAAAATATGCACCCTAAAAATGATCAGACAAATATTGAGGACATGGAGAGCAATTCTGCCCCTGCTTCATATGAGGAACACAAAAATTAATCTCAGAGTTCTTCTTACATGCTAATATACATTAGAATATCAGATCTTTTTGGCACTTCTTTGTGA
Source organism: Calypte anna (assembly GCF_003957555.1). NCBI lineage: Eukaryota > Metazoa > Chordata > Aves > Apodiformes > Trochilidae > Calypte > Calypte anna. Next base: position 137,863,521 of record NC_044244.1, on the reverse strand, counting down.
GTAATCCCTTGTCTCACCATTCAAATTATTGCATCAACACATCAAGTTCTGTAAAATGAAAGTCCTGACCTAAGGATTACAAAACCAGAATCTTGTAATATGTTTTATTGTTTGCTGGCTTTTTTTTTTCCTTGTGGGAAGCTGCATAGCTCCATTCAACTAAAATTTAAAAATGGCATCAATAGACTATTATCTTTTGGGTCAGGTTTGCAAGCATTTGATGATACAATCTCAAACATTTCCTTTGGGGTTTAAACTCAAGCATCGAAATCAAAATGGACTCAAGTTTGTAGCAGACAACACTTCTTAAGAATTTCACCCACAAATTAAGGAATTTTCTTATTTAATGAGACACTTTAACCATACTGTGTAAAAAGAATACAGCAATTAAAAGCGTGTCAGCTATGGTACAATGTTATCCCATTTTAATATGAGTTGCTGTGCTCCATCCCCAATACAAGCTTCTCACTCTTTCTATTTTGATAATTGCAGGCACACTCAGACTTCAACAGGCTTTGTGTTTAGGCATTTTGGCAGCTCACTGATAAAGCTGCTTCTTCAGGATCACAGTATACATCCAAATACATCCACTGCCATTATTCATTGGTAACACATTTGCCTTAAGGCTTTTAAATGCCATTTAGAAAATGAACTATATTTACACAGGAATCTTGACTCCACCACTATGAGATCACAATGCTTATGCTCAAGATTTGATTTTAAATTTATAGTATGAGTTCTGTCATCCTTCCCAATAAAGAGCATCTGAATCTGCTACTGTTTTTTTATTTTTCTTTTCTTTTTAGCCAGTATTGATGGAAGAAGGCAGTGTTTATCTCGGGCAAGAAAGACGGAATTAGGCCTTATCCCATAACCCAAAGTACTTAACGTCCATAGTAACAACAACTTTTCTGGAGATCTTTAACATTTTCTTGTGTTTTTCTTTTGTGGAAAAAATTCCTTTCTATGCTTTGCTTTTTAATTCATACTTAAACAATTAAAGCTGTAAAATATAAAGACTATGTTGGAATAGACATGTGTCTCTGGCTGCACAGTTATGAGGTGCAAAATCTTCATCTATCATTTTTTAAGAGGCAAATATGTCCTTGAATAATGTGACCATTTAGTAAAAATTAGTGTGATTTTTGATCAGCTTACTTTCATTATTATTGTATTATGTCTTTACAAACTAAGTATCCCAATCACCTTTGTCAAGACAAACTAACTCCCAATTCAGTAGACTTGTGCCCACATCTTACTTTGTCTGACAGGCATTATTCTCCAAAGCAGAAAGTGTGATTTTCTTGCCACCTCAAGCTTTAATTGCCGTATTTATGGAAGGCAGAGGTGAGAAAATATGTGAGCCATGATATAAAATCCATGAGTGTTTTAGCTGAGCAAAGGCTTAAGGCTCAGCTCGATGCTCTACCGCAGAGACAATATACCACGCCATCTCTAGAGCTTGCATGAAAAATGGGATAAGCATACATGGGTGTGAATTGTTCTGGTTATACAAATTGCCTACAATATAGGAAGCCCCAGTTCAAGTCATCTCCACTTCAGCTGATATGAAAAATATTCCTGCAATACAGGATAAAAGAGACCAGAATCTCTGCCTTCTCCCACGACCAAAGGCGTTTGTCGTGACTGCTTGCGCAGGGAGTGTCTTTTTTGATCTCCACTGCCCCAGTCAAATGATTATATTTATGTGGCAAGCAATATCTCTGCAAAATATTTTGGTTTCAGGGCACTTGAAAATATTTCATTTAGCAGAAACCAGTCAAACCAGCTCTTGTAATGAGCACAATCTTGTCATATCTAATGCTTCAGTAGCCAATGGATACATGATACAGTAAATTATAGCAAAGTGTGAAAATTAGAACATCTGCTTGTATTCAAATGTCACTGATTTTGCAAATATTTTTTAATCTATTTTCAAATTTTTTGTCTTTCAGTGAGCAAAATTCCCCTGTAAGGGGATGGGAACATCTCTTGATTAAAGAACACAGAATTTTGGTCCAAGTTTTTATGTGTCTTTTCCTTATATATAATTGTGAAACCAAAATCAAGAAAAACAGTAAAGCATAAATATAAGATGACAAATCCAATTTGATAACTGAAAGGCCTTTGTCTGAATAGGATTTAGACTGAATTAAAAGAAAATTAAAATGAAGCATGCTTAAAAATTAAATTTCTTAAATAAAAATTATGGGCCAGTTCACTCTTCTTATAATGTACTTATTACTTATCTCATACGTTATCCCATACGTTAACTTTATCCCCTATGTTAACTTTAAAACTTGTGAGCTTGGACTGTACTGTGAATATCTTGTTCATCCAGATAAGACACCTAATTTTTCATCTCTGGGAGCTTACAAAATTAATGAAGAACTCTTCATTCACCTAGATTTTTCCAACTGATATTAGTATTCACAGCAATTTGCTAATTTGTGAAACTGTTACAAAAGAAGCTAAAAGAATCTACAAAGTAAGTTTGCTGAAATCAGTGAAATTCCAAGCTTGGATTTATGCCATTTTTCTTTTAGAAGCTTATTCTGTATTGATGCTATATTCCTTCCCACATCTTTTTGCATATAAACTTTGTCTTGCTCAGATCTAACAAAAATAACTCCCCAATTTGGGTGATTTTAACAATAACAACAGTTATTTTAAAAATGAATTTCTTATTAGCCTTTATAAATTTTGTCCTTCTATCCCAAACATATCTGATATACAGATGAGTATTAAAGAATTTAATACAGAATATAATATATTCCTCCAGCATGATTTCAGGATTTAAAGATATATATTTGCTGTTTTTATGTAGCTGCTACATCTGGCAATCCGATAAGCAATGTTAGCAACAATTAGAAAAGAAATATACGTATTTTCTCCATTTTGCATTATTCATCATGCAGACTACACTGCTTCATTCAGATGGAAAACTGACAAGTTTTATGTTGATTAGGAAAAAAAAAAAAGGTGCATTTTACATACCAGTCATTGTAAATCCACCAACTAGCAAGCCAATGTCTCTCCCACCGACTATAATAGCTTCGCTGCGATCCCCTTCGCTGCTGGTATTCTTGGTTTTCCAAGCAGCCCATATCCCCACTGCCAGGATAGCCAGGTAGAACACAATTATGGCCACCAGCCCCTCCACATGGAAAGCCATGTTGAAGTCCCGACGGTTTCCTTGGTCGCTACTTCATTAAGACCTCTGGAGAGAATATAACAGTAAAGTCTGCTCTTAACACACCTCGTAAGATGCTTTTTAGAATCAAAGAAAACTCAGATAGCAGTTAAAGAGACTATTCTGGTGAATTTATGAAACGAGGGTTTCTGATGCAATTTAAATAAAGTTTATATGCCAATTAAAGTGCCTGTGGAGCAACAACCAAGGATTGCAACCTGTGATTACAATGGGAAATGAAAGCTATGTAGTTTTTAGAAACCACTCAGTGAGCACTGAATTCTTTTAGTGGCACCAACTCCTCAGTGCCTTGGAACTCTTCAGTCGTGAAATAGTTTGGTACACGGAATAGGAAGGAGGATCTTGGCCGTGTGAGCTTTTACAGAAGTCTCTATTTAGTTAAAAAAACCCAAGCCATAAAACTGTTTTAAGTAATGTAAGAACTACAGATAAGTAATAGCTACAGCACCGAAGCACGTCTTTTGAATCCTTGTGTCGGAATGCTGAGTCTTTCCCCACTTCTGTTATCTCCCCTATTTAAAAATCTGACGTTTTATTTTTATTTTTTTTTCCTTTTTGCAACACCAGCATGAAAAGTATCTATCTATTCTCGTGCACAACCCGAGAAGTTAAAGGAAAGCTTAAAAGCTGTCGAACAGCAGAAATTTCAAGCTATAGGGTAGCTGCGGGGGCAAACTCCCGGGCGACATCCAGAAGCAGCAGCTACCCCGTCCCCAGCATATTCCCTCAGCCCCCCTCTCAGACCTCTCCCCGCCGCTCCTCCATCCCGGCCAGACCCATCCCCGCTCCCGACGGCTCCGTGGGAACCCTGCGCCGAGCCTTGCGCGGAGCCAGCCCTACCTCCCGCGCAAACCCCCGCGCAGCTGAGGCGCTCCGCATCCCACGGTGGCTCCGCTTTTTCCCTGCGCCCCCGGCGGGGCTCCTCGCCCGCACTCCCACCCCCGCCTCCCTCCCGCCGCCCCCCGCCGCCCTGCCCCGTCGGGGAGCAGCCCCCGCCGCCCACCTGCGCTCCGCCGCCGCCGCGCTGCCCGGCGCTCCCCGGGGCACGGCCGCCCATCCCGCGGGGCGGTGTCGGGGCTGATCCGCGGGGGAGTTTGCCCCCGCCCGGGGTGTTCCCGCTTAGGGGGGGGGGGGCGGGAGGGGAGAAGGTTGCAAGGCAGGATGGTCTCTTCCCTTTTCCCCGTCGTCTCCCCACACCCTCCCCCTCCCGCTGTGGCGGCTGTACAGCGAGTGCTGAGGCTGCGACGGGGGGCTCGTGGATTAAAAAAGAGGAAAATCCCTTTATAAAGGAGGAGGGTTGAGTGAGGTGAGAGGACCGTGTCCGTCAGAGCTAAGGGGGGAGGAAGGGGGGAAAGACGTCAGAGTGCCAGGGGACGTTGGGGGAGAAGTGAGGATGACTCAAGGGAGAGGGATTGTCGTGTCATGGCAGGGAAACAGGGTAAGGCATTGAAACTGGGGTGAGAAAACGACAGGGAATGAAGGGGAGAAAGGAAGGAACGGGATCGTGCCAAACCCATGGAAAAGAGGAAGAAAGAGATGCTCAAGCGAGACATGCTGAAAGGAGGGCTGGAGGAAGGGGAGAGAGCAGAGGTAAGGAGAGAGAAAGTGAGCTCTCTGCTCTCATTGCCCTCCCTGGTACCTTCTCCACAACACCCGTGGGCCTAGAGTTGGGCAAGCACCAAGGAAAGGCATGGCTGTCTGGGGCTGGCCAGGACCATTTTTCCCCACTGCTCCCTTAAAAACCTTGCAGCTGTGTTTTCCAGCTGCAGAACAGCTTGTTCTTGGGGAGTCTCCCCTTTTGCCATCTCTGTTATACACCTCACCTGCAGAGCTCCAAGAACACCAGCATTCCCATGAAAGGGACTCTTCCCCTCTGTTGCTGAATGATGCTTGACAACAAGCTAAGTGCTGAGAATAAGGGTACATGTGCAAAAAGGACCCTCACTTGCTTTTGCCCCAGTTATTGAAAAGGGAAGACCATGCTGAGCTGTAGCAGTCACTGTCACCTCTTGAGAGGCCGGTGGCAGGTGGCATGGGCATGATCTTCTACCATGCAGGATAGAAAAGTAGAAATAAAAAGCCCACTGGAGTACGAGACTGAGGTTGGTAAAATAACTAAAGCAAAAAGTGTGAAACCATCTTAGACTCAAGAGGAAAGCCACAATGTTGGAAGACTCAGAAATGAAGAGGGGAAAGGTGGCAAGTCAGCAAAGTTGAACCCATTGAAAGGAAGGACCCAAGGGCTGGCACTTCCCTGCTGCTTTTCCATCAGTCTGGCCAGCAGAGCAGCTTTGGGTGCCTGCTCATGCCCTGCTGAGTGTATCATGCCAAGTGGCTTGCTAGCCCCAGACATTGCTTACGTACACTATGTGCAATAAATTATGATTGCATGCTCAAAAATTGCGTGCATAATACTGCTTTCCAGTCCCTGGACTTGGTTGAAGAAGCCCAAACAAAGGTGGCCAAAGAATTAAAGGTTAGAAATGTTACTATTTTTGTCAGCCAATCTCATGTGTTTTTGAGTGATGATACTAATGCAACTTTTGCCTTGGGTGTCTGCAGTAAAAACCTGCTCCCAGTAAAAGGTAGCAGACACATTTTAGACACGGGGGCATTGAGGCATGTTCTGAACTAAAATCCTGTCATAAGTAAACACAATACAAATAATAAATATCTCAGAGAGCCTGGAAACAATGGTTGGGGTGTCTCAATTAGGAATAAATAAACAAGTTTCAGCAACTAAAATGTCACAGAAAATGCTTGGATACTAAAATGGTTGCAAAATTAAATTGAGTAAGTTTTAATTACATTATAGTCTGTTTTTCTCCAGCTTAATATAGAGAAAGAAGTCGTGAAAACACAAGAGTAGGAAAAAATCTGAGAAAAAGTGTTTCCCAAGGTCTGTCCTAGGCACATTCAAAGAATGCTAATCGCTGTGAAAAAAAATAAAAACATCCTTCTTTAGGCTGAATCCCAGCTTCAGTCTTTGATGAAGATTGTGACAAATGCCTGTTGTCCTTCGTAGGCCTAATTAATAACCCTGGAGTGAGGAAACAGATTTGTCATTTCTAGAAATTTATCGAGCCTAAATTATTTACATTTTAATGAAGTTCAATTAAGATGAATCCTGAAAATTTACTGGGTTTTTTTTTTTTTTTCATAGCATCTTTTGACAAATTTTGTCTTTTTGATATTTAGGAATGGTTTGCAACTTTCCACCCAATGAATCAACTGAACTGGCCAAGCTGTACCTTACACTTGTATCTACTCCTGTTGTTACTTACCCACAAATATGTTAAATCATACATACTCTCCTGAGCTGTTAATTTAAGGTATAGATTTCTTGAGTCACTAGAGCTTTGGGTTTAGAAACTGCCTTCACCTGGATGCAACTGGGAAAGGCCGAGCCAATTAATTTTGGTGAGGTGTGAATTTCAGTTGATTTAATAATTTCCTACGCCTTCTTTGCCAGTCCATTACTATTCTGGCTGGTTTTCTGGTGCTTTCTCTTGGGAATGGACTCTGCTACACTGGATCCCTATGTGCATTCTGTCAGCTGCATCCCAACAGCATCCGTGAACCAGAGCCAAACACAAAGCTTACATCTCATGGTATCTGAGGGTCTGTGCATATCAGCACCAGTAAATTTTGTGGCTCTTGGGGAAAGATGGTGCCAGAGATACTAACTGCAACTGCAAAGCAGACTCTATACTAGACCTGACCACATTTCCAAAGATAATTACTTCTGTTATCAAAAATGCTTAGAACTGAGGTAATCTTTTCCAGGAAAAAAGGCAGTCCATTGGCAGTTGTGGCTTCTAAAACAGTCGCTCTTGGTTTGAACACCATTTTCCTTTTTTCAAGAACATAGCTTGATAACATGCTGTTTGAAAAATAAATTTTAAAAATTCAGTTTTCATTTTTAAGAACATTGTCACAGGAGCCTACGTTTACTCACTTGGAACCATGGTCAAGCTTGTCTGTCCTCGATGGCTGTTCATGGCTGCCTATGCCCAGGGACTGCCTCTGCCTCTTTCAAAGGTTTCCCTCTGAGCAGTGACAGCAGTTGACATGATAAACCCCATAGTGGGGGAGTCCAAAGCTGACAGATAGGGTGGGCCCATAGAAGATCCCTTACTACTCTTTCATTTTAGGTTAAAAGTTAGACGAATCAGTATAAAACACAAATGAGGAAACTGATTTATACTTGTAGCTTGGTAAGCAAAGTCTTGCAAATCACCCTGCATCTTCACTCTCTCCAGAGCTTCCAAGGTTTCATTCTGCACTGGGCTATCCAGCTCTTGGTTTTACCTCACAGGCTTTATGGAACACTGATGAAGGGCCAGATTTTACTTTAATTAGACACAGTGCAAACCTGGAACAATTCAAAGTAAGATATTGAATGCACTTGAGAACACATTTCCGCTAACCGAAACTGGCCTAAAGTCAGTATTCTTTCAAATGCTAAAATGAGTATTTATTTCAGTGACATTCAAATCCTTTGAATATTTCTATGGAGACTTCTTGCAGAGGCAAAGAAACCTATCAAGGAGCAGAAGACTAAAGGTACAGATTCCAAACTCAGATTGTTTGACAACACAGCTTTTCGTCCTAAATTAGATGGCTTAACTGTAGTTTTTGCTTTTCTGATGAGTCCTTGCTATGCAGCTATATCTGATACTATTTCCTCTTTAATTTCCTTACATAGTAGTTGAGGAATGTTTTGTGGAAACAGTAGAAGTTAGTTTGAATCTACAATATCTGTCAGTTTTCTAAGCAAAGATGTTACAATATTTCCAAAGATTTCTCTAGCTTACATGTAGTTATTTGAACTCTCTGTTGGAAACAGTAAAGAGTTTTACATTTTAAACCTAAGTCCAACACTGAGACGTTGCTTAGGAAAAGGTCACCCTGGGAGCTGATGAAAATAAAAACATTTGTTTAGGTCCAGTTAGGCTAAACTGGCCCCCAGTTCCTTTTTCTTCGTGCTTGCTGATCGTTGGTCTTCCAGAGGCATCTGAACAATAGGACATATGAGGGACAGAAGCTGAAGCCTAAACCCTGTAAACATCTATGCTAAGGACTGTAAATCATTGTATTCGAGGACCCACAGGTTTAAGTCATGATGTAAATCCTCCAAGGAATAAATATCTGTCAGGGTAAATATATCTTTGAGATAAAATTCTGTTTTCTGATAGACTTCTCTGTTTAAAATTTGCATTGTGTAATTATGCATTTTATACGATTGGATTACACAGTTACTTAAAAACCCACTTTCCTTAAAAAAAAAAAGGTTTTGATGAATGTTCCCTTAATGAGAAAGCTTTTACTACAGCTTAGTTTAAGGCCTGTAATAAAAGCTTTCCTGAGACAGATGCTACAGAAAGGTTTATGGTAGAATTATTCTAAAAAGGGCCTCTCAATCAGTTTGTGGTTTTTGGGATTGTATCCATCTGAGATTCCTTCTGCAGTTTCTTTATTAACCATGGAGTCCCCAAAGAAGTTATCCGTCCATTTGCTCAACAGCTTGGAAAAAAACACTTGGATGAGAACTGTTTTGGAAGATTTATTTGAAAGGTATTAACAGTCCCCTGTTACCTTGTGGGAAGACACAGATACAGCTGCAATCTTAAGCTCTTAGGATTCCAGACAGCGTGGATCACTGATGTGACTCTTTTGAGAGTAAAGTGGATAAAATGTCAGAGAAACAGCTCTGTTTTCCTACTGTGGCAAACGATACAAGAGAGACACTGTTTAGTACTGGGTGTCATAGTTTCTGTCAGTCTATATTATTAAAAAAGAAACAGTAAAGGATTACAAGGCTGTAAAGTTTACGACTTAAAAGCATAAGAAAAGCAGAGCTAGGATTGTGTGTGAGATGTTAGCACAGTCCAGATACTTTTTATGATCACCTTTGACTGCATAATCACATACTGCTTTTTCCCTGAGATGCCAGACTCTTCCAATAGGAGTAAATCTTCACTGTTACTTCTTCATCATTAATCATATGGCCTTACATATTACACTTCATTCAGAGTTTTCACTGAAAACAGAACTGATGGTTTTCTCCATGGGTTTCTGAAGTGCATGGTATTAGTGCTTCACAAATACAGATAATTTTATCTGTAGAACACACTAAGAGAATGGGTAACATTTTGGTACAGATTTGTATATTTAAAATATAGCTCCAGTCCATTTCTGTTGCTGCTTTATTCCATGTTTATGCAAATCTCAGAGAAAACTAATATTGTTTTTTGCTGAAATGTTGAAGGAAAGAGAATCAATATTCAATTTAATTCAGACATCTGTCGTGAAAAATTTCAGCTGATGCTGATGCCTGACAAAGTTGTATGCAACTAAAAGTAAGGCTTTTACTGTGAGAAATTTCAGGCAACCTGACCTGAACTAGCTTTTCAGCACCTGTTATAGGGATGCTGTGATAAAAAATATGAAATTAAGAAACTGAAAGTGAAAAGACAATGTGTTCATTTTTTCCATTCTTTTACACTAGCTGTATTGCATTATTCCTATTTTATTTTGGTGTAAATAAGAGTGCATTAGAGTGAAGATATACATTGCCTTATTGTGAACTGTTTAAATGTTAACTGTTAACATGATTAAAATGAAACAAGCAAGGAAAGTGTCTATTATTATTATTATTATTATTTAATATTGATATTGTCAGTTGTTCTCAGAAGCCTGTCAAATCAAAATTGCAAGAAGTGCTATACAGATGTATTGTAAAATGAAGGCCCTGATACATAAACTTATTTTCCTCTAGGCTTTTCTGCATTGCTTGTCATCACTGAACATCATGAAGATTAAACAAAATACAATTGCTGTAACAAAATCAAACTTTAATGCAAATTAGTGATTCTCAATATAGGATATAATACAAAGTAGTTATTTGGCAAGTTAATCAGAAGCAATGGTTGTCATTTTCCTTTTGATTTTTGAAAAAGGCAGCAGGTTAGGGCCAGTAAAGTAGAATAGAGATACCAAGGATTCACCTGTCCTGGGTGTGTCTTCAACTAAACAAGATTAAGCTGATTGAAATGTTTATTGGATTTCTGGGGAAATCTATCCCTGAGCAATAAATCTGCCTGGGTGTGGACCCACCATTTATCAAGCTTACAGCAGAAGACCTTTGAACTGGTGGATAGTTGGCATAGGAACAGCTTCAGCTAGGCTAGCATTTCTCCCTTTTATAGTTTCCAATATGTGATGACTTACAGGGTGTCCGTGACCAATGACATACCCAAGACATTAGTACCTCATCCACACAAGAAACAGAAATCCAAATATAACCCACAGGTGAAAAGAGGAGCGTGGTAAATGTAGGGTGCCAGAGCTTTAACCCATCAAATTAAGTCCAAAAGATATGAGTGAACTGATGCAGAAGTGGGACACAGATTTGTGTGCAAACCTTGGAGACAATCAAGTGCTGCATCAGAGCAAAGAGAGAGCCTGGAGCAAAGAGAGAGAGCAAAGGAGGAAGAGCACTTTCTGAAACACTTTTGAAGCTGTTACTGATGACATGAATATTCTTAACCCATACTGGAAAAGGCTTTTAATCTGGCTTTAAACTGAAAGGAATGAAAGAAAAAGCAGGGACTAGCAGATGAGTTGAAGCCTCTCTCAGTGGCTTACACTCTGCTACTTTGCCCTGTAGTGCCAGACATAAAGACTTCATGTTAATCTGTCTGAATTTACAGAATCAGAGAATCAGCCAGTTTGGAAAGGATCCCTGAGATCAAAGTGTCCATTTTAGAAAAAAGTGTTTCTGTATCCAAACACGAAGAGACCAACCACTCATCTCCATGCTCTTTCTATCTTTGCTCTCATAGGCCTCAAGTCTTCAGAGGAAGTCTGTGGGAAGTTTTGGTGCAGCCATTGATACCAGTTCTGGGCCTCTCAGTTCAGGAAGGATATCGAGGTCCTGGAGCGGGTCCAAAGGAGGGCAACTAGGCTGGTGAAGGGACTCGAGCACAGATCCTATGAGGAGAGGCTGAGGGAGCTGGGGCTGTTCAGCCTGAAGAAGAGGAGGCTCAGGAGAGACCTCATCACTCTCTACAACTCCCTGAAAGGAGGGGGTAGCCAGGTGGGGGTTGGTCTCTTTTCCCAGGCAACTCTCAGCAAGACAAGAGGGCATGGTCTTAAGTTGTGCCAGGGGAGGTTTAGGTTGGATATTAGAAAGAATTTCTTTATGGAGAGGGTGATCAGACATTGGAATGGGCTGCCCAGGGAAGTAGTGGATTCTCCATCCCTGGAGATATTTAAAAAGAGACTGGATGTGGCACTCAGTGCCATGGTCTGGTAACTGCAGCGGTAGTGGATCAAGGGTTGGACTTGATGATCTCAGAGGTCCCTTCCAACCCAGCCAGTTCTATGATTCTGTGATTCTATGACTGGTTCTTTCTCACTATGAACTTCACATGAGCAGTGCACCTCTTATAGATCTATGGGTACCACCTGCAGAAGCCAGATTCAGAAAGCAAAATTAATTAAAAGCAAAAAATATTAATAAAAATGTTAAGCACTAAATGAAACCACATAGAAATTGTATTTTATTAACTATGATCCAAATAAATTGTATAAACTTTACTTTAAATGCCACTATTATTAATAGGTGTGGTGCTCATGTTCTTATTGCAGACATGCTTAAATAAACACTCTGATCATTTCCAGTGTAGAATTTTGACCAAGCATGAACTGGCAAAAAATATGAAGAAAATCCCATTGAGATTTAACCATACAAATTTCCTTGGGAGCATCTAGTGAGGGAAATATGAAAAAAATGAATTTCCAGATATGACTAACAGCAATTGGTCTTCAACAGTGTAAACTAATTTTCTCTGTGGCACTGGGTAAACTGATACATAAAAAGACTAGTGCTGAATGGACTCAATTCCTCTTCATTCATGTCCATATATTCTGTCTACAGAATCAGTGATTTCTTGAGGAAAAACCTGAAAATATTGATTGTATTCTGGAGGCTTTTAGAATTAAATAAATCAAACATTTATTTATTTATTTATTTATTTATGAGTAGCAGTAGCTTTTGGGTAGTATAGCTGAAATACCCACAAAGCATAAATCAGATCAGCCCTATCTGGGCAATGATTTCATCTGTTGTTACATTTCATCTGTGGTCTGTAATAATGAATAATAATAAGCAAATAGTTGAAACTAGTGCTAGCCAATTTCAAAATATTGAGAGAGAAAAAATACGTATCAACTTTAAATTAGTTTTCCATGGAACCGTTGCCAGGACAACTTAAAAATCTCCTGTGTAATAAGTACAGTAATCTACCTGAAGTTTATACCTGCTTAGGTTGTGAAAGTCACATGAAGTGTGATGATTTAAACTATTGTGTTTTGATTCACAATCAAAAGGGGACAGTGAAAGGGAGGCATATGCAGATGGTCAGTCATTAACAGTCAGTAACCCACTGAATTTCTTTACTGAGAGGGTAGCTAGGTGTTGGAATGGGCTGCCCAGGAAAGTGGTGGAATCACCATCCCTGTAGGTATTTAAACACCATATAGATGAGGCACTTCAGGGCATACTCTAGTGTGCATGGTGATAAAGATATTGATAAATATATCTTTTTTATTTTATTGGGGGATAGTGGATGTTGATGGTTGGATCTGGTGATCTTAGAGGTCTTACTCAACCACGGCAGTTCTGTAATCCAGTGTAAACCATGATATCTCTGTGTTTGTTCACTCTTCCAAATCTTTCAGAGCAAACATGAGACCTGTCTCCTGCAGAGGTTTGAAATTTATTCTCTCTGCAATGTTACCCAGTATCTCTTCAAGCATCCTTATGCTTTTGCTTGCTCCGCTGCTCCAGTCCTTCAGGAAAATTAGAGTATGTATTTACTTACTGATGTCTTAAAAAGCACACAAAAGACAAAGTGCATAGGTGAACAGAGAAGAACCAAAATGATAATCCTTAGTATAAAAGCCACTTATACTAACAACAACAACAACAACAACAAAAGTGTCATCTTCTCAGCTGCCAAAGCTGTGCACAGCTGTCAGGGCACAATTCAGAGTGGTTTTCTGAATTCTGTGATCTAATTTATAAGTGATCTATGAGAAATGTAATTTGGTCTTTTCAAATTAAATCATCTGCCTAAGTAAAAATGGAAAACGTATCATTTCACATTTAAGTCAGAGAATATAATACAGCATTTCTAGCCAAAATGAAAACAAAGCCAAAGTGATTCTCTTTTATGTAATTCTTCTCATCAACTTCAAATAATACGAGATTACTATAAAACACATCTATTTCTACTAGGAATTAGTAAACAGGGTTCAGAATTATTGTGGGAAAATAAGATTAACGTAGATGTATCCTTGGGAGAATGTGAAGAAAATGAGTGTGGAGGGGTCTGGTTATTAATTTTAGATGGAGTATATAGGAGTTTACAGAGATGCTGTTTTACTCCAAGTAGTTAAATCAAATTGAAGTTGTCCTGGATTTATATAAAATTGTTGAACTGGAAAACTTGTGCATTTAATGGCAAGGTTCACAAAGCTGGTATTTCTGGCCTGAAATGCTACCTGGTTTCACCAGGGCACCCCTTTTCAGCCACAAGTTATTAGTTCATGATTGCTGAGTGACTTCAAACTTCACAGGACAAGTACATTGATCTGCATTTCATTAATTTACTAATGCACATTCATAAATGTCTAAGAGAATTGACTGGAGTATTGTCCTGGTTTGGGCCAGGATAAAGGTGATTTTCTGTCTTGTACTTTTGCTTTTAGTTGAGTCTCTTTAAGTAGTTGCACTTGCTGAAATTAACAGCAAGTTTCTCAGACAGTGTGTGCTTCTGGGACTGATAACACTTGATGTTTATAGTTACTGCTAGAGACTGGTGTGCAGAGCCAAGGACACTACTCAGCTCTGAGGAACATTTTACCCTCCAGAAGGAGTAAAGAGGTCCCACCTGCAGCCCTGCTTTGGGGAGGAACAGACAAGATAGATGCCAGAATTGACCAAACAGAGTATTCCATCCCATATACGTCACACTCAGTATAAATTTGAGGGATCACGAGGGCCGAGCTGGACTTCCGGATTTCCTGATTTCCTGCTTCCCTTCCTTCTCGGCATCCTGGAAGGATCCCGTCTGTTCGTCTGCCTGTGGTCCTGATCCATGCCAGCCCATATCTGTGTGTTCCTGCCTCCAGCTCCCGACTGCTGCCGACTCCAGGAGTCCAGCCTGGACTTTCCCAGGGCTGCCCTGCAGCCTCGGTGGTGACATGAGAGTTACTGGGGGGAAAAGGAGGGAGGAAAGTATATATTTTCCTGTATATTTGTATATATTTAGTAATTTTTCCTATTTATCATTACTGTTTCATTAAAGTTGTGCAGTTTAGTTTCCAACCCATAAGTCTCTCTCCCTTATTCTCTCTCCTTTCTTTATCAAGGAGGAGAGAGAGATTAATAGAGAACGTCTGTTACTCGGTTTAATTGCCAGGCCAGTGTTAAACCATGACAAGTATTTATGCTTGGTTTAGAAGAAGTTGCTTGAAACATGAGATAAAAAAGCACCTCTTCAAGAAAAAAAATCTGTCTTTTGAAATCATACAGTAATTTCAAATTGTTTGGAACATGGGAACGGGAAGACAGCTAGATTAACATGATAGCCTTGGCTTTTTTAAAGATGAAATATAAAAATATTACTCTCAGTTTAAGGGCTTCAGTAAAACTTAGACATTGCCTGGGCACTGTATAGATCTGTGTACACAGTTGTATTTGAGGCAAAATATATTTTTTCTTTTTTGTTTATCACACTGTCATTTATTTCAGTCATTGCTGCTTACAAATACTTCGATGTATCTGTGATGAAATCTCTTTAAAACCAATACTCTTTTTGTGTTTTGATGTTCATTGCCACTATTTAGCAACTGATCTCTGCTTTCAGCAATTCAGGTCTTTCTATGGATAACTAATTGCTAAGCAGACTAATCCTGTAGATTTTGTTGGCTCCCCTATTTGGTTTACAAACTTCTTTGAATTAGAACCTCAGTACCTACAGGTATCTTGAAACTGGTAAGTGAAAGACAAAAAAATATTTTCAGAGAAAAGTTCTTAACTGTGGATAAAGAAGTCTAAGTTTCTCTTTCTTGTGAAAATGCTTTCATCAAAAAAGGCACTCTTTATCTCTGTTCTTCACTGATGCGTTAGCAGTTTATATGCAGTCAGAAAGTATATGTGACACAAATCCATATTGATAAAGTCCTGAAAAATTTCTTGGTGTAACTCCTAAATTTCAGTAAGTGCATAATCCCAATTCAAGGATTTTGCTCCAGTGCCTTGCAGAATTACTGTAACTGACTTCCAAAAAATTTGGATCAGGTTATGAAAAAATCATGAATCAGAGAAATAAGCTTGGTCCTCAAATGCCATAGATCTGTTATAGGAGTCTTGATCTGAAAGCCAAAATATAAATTACAAAAATATTCCAAGTTATGAAACAGGGGTAGTTGATAAACATCATGTGATCAGAGCAAGAAGGATTTTGAAAGAAGACTTTGGGATTGGAATGGCCAATGTTAACCAGGAAACCATTTACTTCCAGATACTTTTCTTCTTGGGTTCTTTGTTTTTTTTTTTGTTTTGCTCTAGGTTTTCTGTGTGTCAAAACATGCACTTCACACTCATAATTGGTGTCAGTTGTTAATCTTGGTGTACTCAATGAAAGGCACAGCTGATCTTTAGAAATCTCTGGTTCATGAAGACCTGGATCATAGAAGAACAAGAAAGTAGAAAGCTTGCATAGCTTTGCTAAACTTGGTTGTGGATCTGTAAGATTAATTATCTAGTTCAAAATATGTACTTGTCACTAAAGCAGTGGTGGAACTGAAGGTGTCAGAACTTTGGCAGTTTTGATTAATTCCATTTTTAATTAGAATAATTACTTTTATTCCTTTATCTATGAGAGAATATAAATACCCAAGTTCATGTTTGAGAAAAAATCCTTAAGGTATTAGTGTTTTCGCACACTTGGGAGGCAAATTCAAACAGCATGAAAGCTGGTGTTTTTCTGTGATTTGTTGCTCGTTGAACCCCAAGCTGGGAAAAGTGATATTAAAAATTGCAGCAAACCTGGTGACAATTCCATAGATGTATTTCACTTGGGAAATTTGCAAAAAATGTGCTTTGGGGCATGATTTTGGAAAAGGCTCATGAATTATCTGAGGTGAAAAATTAAAAAATAGGAAAAGAAAAATGCTAGGCTCCATTACCCAGTACTCCAGAAGATTTATTTAGAAGTCACCCTTTCAACTACTGTTTTTATACCTTAAACAAATTACAAGTAAACATCATATTTGTACATGACTTTTCATGATAGCAATGTATCAAAGTGATTCATTATTTATTACATGCTCTGTGGTATACAGTCTATCCATCCTGCAGCTGTTAGACTTAATGAGAACAAGAAAAAGACCTTGGATGCTTTAGCAAAAGATAGCAAAACTGAAGTAATTTTCAAAGCATATAAGAAGAAGTTTTTTACATCAAAACTCATTAAACTTGTCTCAACAAATGAGAGGGCCTTTTGAAACTCAGCAGGGCTTCCCACTTTCCTGTGGACTCTGACTGAAGGTCTTCAATGAGGCCAATGAGCTCTTGCTCTCTGCTCAGAGTAATAAACAAAATCATCACTGTATGGAAGAAGACTGAAAGCCACACATTCACCTTCGTTTATAAATTTTCTTGATAGCTTCTCTTTGTAATTCGCAGAGGGTTTTGTGCTGTAATTCCAGCCCATATAAACTGGCACAAGGAACTATGTTAATGCTTACACTGCCATATTATTTATTAATTGCAAAAATTTAAATGTAATTAATATATCTTACAATTAATTTATGCATTATATATTACATCTTTCACCGGATTTCCTGTAAAATGGTGATTTTTTTTGCTTTTTTCCCCTTCTCCCCATTGTTGCTCCCGACGGAGTCAGTAGCGAGCCGGCCCGAGATGATCAGCACCATGGACAGCACCGCGTCACTCGCTTACGTCACACGCCACGTCACACGCCCCTGCACAGCGTCACACAGCGGCCTCGCAACGAGATCGATGGCCCGAAAAAAACCTGAACTTGCAGCAGAGCCCAGCACTGGCATCATAGTTCAGCTTCAGCCCCCCCAAATCACCCGTGTGTGGGGAGCAAGGAGAGCAAGATTGCCGGGTATGAAGGTCTGTGGTGTGCCAAGGCCTCACAGTGTTTGCTGTGATGAGAAATGAAGTCAAGCGTGCTTTACCAGCTAAAGAAACTCCTTTGATGCTGTGAACTCTTTGAAGGAAGGACTGTATTTTCTTATTTTTTTATTTTTTTTTTTAATACTAAACCTGGCCTATTGCAGATTCTCTGAAAATATTATAGGGAACCATCTTTCAAAATAATGGTCCAAGCAGGTAATATTAGAATCATAGAATCATAGAATTGGCTGGGTTGGAAGGGACCTCGGAGATCATCAAGTCCAACTCTTGATCCACTACCGCTGCAGTTACCAGACCATGGCACTGAGTGCCACATCCAGTCTCTTTTTAAGTATCTCCAGGGATGGAGAATCCACTACTTCCCTGGGCAGCCCATTCCAATGTCTGATCACCCTCTCCGTAAAGAAATTATTTCTAATATCCAACCTAAACCTCCCCTGGCACAACTTAAGACCATGCCCTCTTGTCTTGTTGAAAGTCGTCTGGCAAAAGAGCCCAACCCCCGCCTGGCTACCCCCTCCTTTCAGGGAGTTGTAGAGAGCGATGAGGTCTCCCCTGAGCCTCCTCTTCTTCAGGCTGAACAGCCCCAGCTCCCTCAGCCTCTCCTCATAGGATCTGTGCTTGAGTCCCTTCACCAGCCTGGTTGCCCTCCTTTGGACCTGCTCCAGGACCTCGATATCCTTCCTGAACTGAGAGGCCCAGAACTGGACACAGTACTCGAGGTGTGGCCTCACCAGGGCTGAGTATAGGGGCAGAATCACTTCCTTGGACCTGCTGGCAACACAGGTCCAGGGAAGTATGATCCCCCTGTTTGTTAAATAGCAAAAATAAATTATTATGGACTAGATAGCTACTAAGTGAATGAACTGCAAAGTTTCCTGAGCAACATTAGTCAAGTTAACAAACCTGCTCTCTTCCTTCCTGTGGAGAAGAAAACAGTGGATGGTCTCACTGGGAGGTGGCTTGACTCCCACACACAGAAATGTCAAAGAATATGTGGTATGTAATGCTGCATTTATTGCAAAAAGCCCCCCAAATGCAACAAAATCCTGTCAATGCCATTAATTTATCATTATTTCAGTACAAGAATGACTTGGAAAAGAATTAAATTTTCCATTAGGTGAGCTGAAAGCCTGTATTAAAATTGAGTACCGTGGTGGCAGTAGATAGTGCTTCAACTGTGACAATCTTAAAAAAAAAAAGAAAAAAAAAAAAAGAAGCTTTCTTACCTAACTTCAGACACCAGTATCAGAGACATCTTCATGTGAGCTGTCACTCCAGACTCAGAGAAGTGTTTGTTCACCTGAAGGGGAGGTTGCAAGCCACCTGAATTTGTGAAGGCATCTGATAAGGACAAGGCAAACTGCAATCTGTTTTTTTTTTTTTTTCCAGTTGTTAAAAAGGGACATTGCTGTAACTGTTTCAGAAGTAGACACATCCTCTGCAGACTCCTGCTTTTCTTCAAACAGAGCCCCCTGAACACTGTCACTGAGCAGTCTATAAGTAAGTGGGCAAGCATCCAGAACTGATGATGTCTTTGGGAGGATTAAGTATCTAGGGGCATGGAGGCTGCTGGGAAGTACCATGCAACCCCCACACGTGCCTGGAGGATGTGCTGTCAGATGATAGATGGTATCTGACTTGCTAAAATACTGCCACTATTACTGAAATACAACCTAGTGCCAAAAGTCCACATATTGCCATGCATTAAACTTCCTCTGTATGCATTTTATACCTCAAGTATCAGCCTCTGACAAGGGTGTTGTATACGAGACCATAACTAATGTAGCTTCACATTCTCCCCACTATCTTGGATGCTGGTTATACTTCAAGTGTTTATTTGATTTTCTCAGCACCCTTCCCAATAAAATTTCAATCAAAACAACAGAAATGACTCAGGAGACACTGAAAGCTAGAAAACATGTGTAAATTTAATACCTTATTTATTTTTTTAGGTATCTACTATTGATACAGAAAAACAGAATGAGCAGATAAAGTTTACATTATAGGACAGAGGTGACTAAAGGAAAAACATTTAAAACACTTTTGGACCCAGGATCTGCTTTGAACAAAACCTCTTCTTTCTATTAGTCAGATCCAGAAAATATGAATCCATAACTGTCCTCTTGAGTCTGCAGACAGCGTGAAGGAACAGTTCTGCTTCAGAAGACAGGAAGGGTCTCTAAACTTATCCAATGAAGTGTATGAATGATGAAGAGTGGAGGTGAAGACTTAAAGTATGCCACCTAATTTTAGGCATGTGATAGAGCTATTTGATCCAAAAGCTGAGTTTTCCCTAAGCTATGTATATAAGAAAGGAAGACAGATGGTTTCTTCTAGAGATGGACCAGAGCATCTTCTGAGATCTCCCTGTCTTCCTCACTCTTCTGGGAATTATCACATGGCTGAGCTCTTTCTGTAGGCATTTCTGCTCACTGTCAGAAGTTACATGGTGTTCACTCCTTTTCGCTCTCCTCTCTGTCCCTCTCTATGCAAATTAGTGAATGAAAAATCATAGAAACATCAAATGGTTTGTATTGGAAGGGACCTTAAAGATCATCTAGTTCCTCTCCTCTCCTCTCCTCTCCTCTCCTCTCCTCTCCTCTCCTCTCCTCTCCTCTCCTCTCCTCTCCTCTCCTCTCCTCTCCTCTCCTCTCCTCTCCTCTCCTCTCCTCTCCTCTCCTCTCCTCTCCTCTCCCATTCACTTTATGTGATTTTCCACCTAACAATATAATTTCCTCTCATTGCAGAGTAGGGCACAGCTCTAATAACAGAATATCAAGAAAAAGCAATGGCCACATTTTGGTTCCCTGCTTCTACATTGCTTCAGGGAAAACTGTTTGTGACAATCTTATTTTATGTCTTGACTGCATCCCATTCTTAAATGGCCAGCCTGTGCTGAGGAGCCATTCCTGCTCCTGCTTTGTTCCTCACTTCATTTATTCCTAGGTCACTCACAAAGAGGAAAGAGTGGCAGGCAATTTTTTTTTCCCTGTATCAGGACCTGCAAACCTGGAAGATAGTTTCATGAAATAAAATGGCATTTTGCAGGAATATTCTGCCCTGTACAAATGTGTTATGCAGGTGACAGACATATTGAGAAAAAGCTTGTGGTTTATTTACATTTTCCTAAACGCAGATCTTTAAAAAAAGAAAGTCAGAGAGGGATCTGAGGGTGCTGATTGACAGCTGGCTAAACATGAGCCAACAGTATGACCAGGTTGCCAAGAAGGCAAACAGCATCCTGGCCTCTATCAGGAACAGTGTGACCAGCAGGGCCAGGGAGTTGATCTTACCCTTGTACTCAAGACTTGGTGAGGGTGCACCTTGAGTACTGTGCAGTTTTGGGCACCACAAGTATAGGAAGGACATCGAGGTGCTGGAGAGGGTGCAGAGAAGGGGCACTAGGCTGATTAGAGGTCTGGAGAGCAGGTCTTAAGAGGAGCGGTTGAAAGAGCTGGAGCTGTTCGGAATGGAGGAGAGCAGGTTGAGGGGAGACCTTATTGCACTCTACTACTACCTGAAGGGAAGTTGTAGTAAGGTGGGTCTTGGCCTCTTCTCCCCAGTGACTTGTAATAGGAAAGAGGTAATGGGTTCAAGTTGCACCAGGGGATGTTCAGATTAGATATTAGGAAATATTTCTTCACTGAAAGAGTGGTAAAAGATTGGAACACGTTGCCCATGGAGGTAGTGGAGTTGTCGTCCCTGAAGGCATTAAAAAAATCAGTAGATGTGGCACTTCAGGAGATGATTTAGTGGTTAAGGTGGTGTAGGACTGATAGTTCGGCTTGATGGTCTTGAAGGCCCATGATGATTCAATCATGTCAGCCATTTATTTATGGTTTTCCTAAATACTACCCACAGCACAAAGTACTCTTCAGTTATCACTTACAATTTAGTGCCACAGATAATTTGCAGACTAACATGTTACCACCAAGGGAACTGAGTACTTACTTTTTCTTTAAGCCTATGAGCACCCAAGGTGCCTTGGGTCAGGGTAGATGCACAGGTACCAGTGAGATGCACAGGGAGAAGAAGGAATCCCTCCTCAGACAGACAGCCTTCTCTCTGAATTTGCTCTTATACGCTCTTGGGATAGACACAAAGCAGAAATAACATGTTTGCATAGTTGGTATGACGTACATACCAATTCCTTACCCATTCTCTTGGTCAGTTGGAGGGGTAATCAGCAAGCACCAGCCTTGGCACCCCATCCTTGAGGTGTATGGAGGTGATCCCAAACTATGAGTGTCCCTTGAGCATGGGTGTGGCCTGGGCTACAATCCAGCAACAGACCCAGTAGTAGAGCTGAAGAACTCGCTGCAGTCTGTTGCACATAGTTGTGGTTATTCAGGAATAAGATGGCACCATTATTGTAAAAATTACAAAATTATTGTAAAAAATGTTTTTTTAAAAAGAAGGGAGACTTGACTGATTTAATTAGCTTTGGTAATTTTCAGTGCATATTAATACTAGCTACAATAGAAGTAAAATTCTGTTTTATCTTTATTTCTTTTTTCAAAGAGAAAAACAATCTCATCACTTTGAGGTTGAAATAAAACTAATTCAGAGTACTGGGTCACTGAAGTATGACCCCATAGAAACAACAAAATCAATGTAACTATGAACACAATGATTTTTTTTAAGACTGAGCAAAATCACTGTCAGCAAGGAAATTACTTTATGGGGACTTTTCCATTTTCTCTCCCTCCCCCATACCTTTCCCTTTTTTTCCCTCTCTTCTGAAAGGGCTACATGGAAAATGTAGCTCATTGTTAAATGATCTGAGAAAACATGCAGAAAAGAGGAAAGGGCAAGATAATTTCAGTTGTACAGATGAGCAGAGAGAAGAATGGTAACAAGGCAATCAATTGAGCAAACAGAGGCTGTGGCAGTAACCCAATTGACTATGCACACAGGGTTCTCAGAGTCTGAGATGCAAACAAATTTTTATGGGAGATGTGAATCAGGAGATTATTCTTATAAAATAGGTTTTCTTGTAGGAGGACTTCTGTCTGTGCCTATAAACCACTATAATACTAAACAAAAATAGTAATCCCATACCTCTGTGCAGGATTTGTAAATCTTGTAAATCTGAACAGAGCCCTTTTTACCCATTCAGTTACAGTGTTACAGATCTTCCATGGCTCTGAATTACCATGATTCCATGGCAATCATGGTATTTTGCTGAGGTGCCTCACCTGAAATTTAGGTTTTCTGTACACAGTTTAGTCATGATGAATATATCAAAGTAAAGTTTGGAGACAAAGCCCTGGCTCTGTTCAAGATCTGAACACAGCCTGTGCAACGCAAACTTTCCGGCATCACATGAAGATATCAGAGCAAGCATCCAGCATTAAAAACAAGAATATAAAGAATATAGTGTGTTCTTATTTGCAAAGTATGTTTAAAAGAAGGCACCCCAAGAGGCCATTTAGTCTGTTTTCCATTCTGGTCTAGCCTATAACTTCTGAATAGGTGAGAATTTCTCTTCACAACAACAACAAAACCAACCGATCTTCAAATGTGTTTCAGTACCTCTTAGATCTGGATTATTCAGATGAAGTTCAATACATGGATATGATCAAATGTAATAGCAGCTGATCACCTAGTTCCTTTAGTGCCACCTGAAAACTCTATTGATGTGGAAATCCTCAAATATGCTCTTTGATATTGAATGGTTTACATCCATAGGTTTAAAAATTAATTTACTTCTTCAAGGTTTATCTCAGTTCATGAAACTGTGTCAGTACAAATGAAAGACACACTGAAACTAGAAAATGTTAAAATTAATAAAATAGAATCATAGGAGAAATGTGGTCATAATTCTGAAAAAAAATCCACGCCTTTCTGCAAGGATTCATCTGCCAATGATTTGACAGTCTCCAAGAAGGACTTGTCTCTATTGGTAGAATCTGTTGTCTAAATGTTTAATCATACTCTTAATTTTTTATATTTAAGCACATGAATACCTAAGATCTTCCTAAAACAACTTTTCGTGTACTGTAATGTGGTCATCTTATTCTTCTTTTGTAATTATTTTAATTTATGCTTGTTTTCTTCATAGGTAAAGTCATATGGCCATTGATCACTCTCCACTCAAATGAGTTCTTGTCTTCCTCAGAATTTTGTGCCTAAAGCTAAATGCAGGGCTCCAGTAGGCTGTCTGTCTGGATGAATGTATCAGGTCGACCACCTCAATATTTCACAGTCTCCAATCTTGTTTTAATATTTCTCAGACTGGTGCTTGTCCTTTTGCAGCTGTATTGCTTATATATATGACTTGTGGTTGATGTATAATTTTAATTCTTTTTTATACATATATATATATATATATATATTTGTCATTTTGAGTACCTCAGTATATACATCTAAAAATAAAAACACTGATATATTTTCCTTACTGAATTAAGTGTCAACCTTGCCATTGTTTTCAGTGGAGCTTAGAATTTATTTCAAGATAGCCCAATAGAGGAGTTAATCATAAGAACATTTCCTTGAAACTTGAGAAACTTAAGCCATTTCCTAATTCAAATTGCTTGTTAGCAGCCATAAATTACCATACATACATACTAACTGCACTTTCTATTAAATGTTTGAGAATTATGTTTATTAGTAGCACACTTATACCTTTCAAAGAAAGCTGCTAATTTATATTTAGTATAGATATAGTTATTCTAGATCTACTTTCTAAGCCTTGAGAATATATTGAAAGAAATATCTCAACAGAAATAGGAGTACTAGAATAAAAAAGAAAAAAGTGGCTGGGGGATTTAGAGGGCTGAACACAAGAGTAGGTATGCGTGTCCTTTAGGCTCCAGACTGTGTTGCCAGCAGAAGTTGTGATGTAGCAGTCTGCTTGTTGATAGCACAGAGGACAAAATATAAAGCTGGCAAAGGTAAGCTTGCTAGGGATGGTCAATAACTCCATGTCAATAATAGCCATTGCCAGTTATGCTGAAAACAGCTCTTTAGTGCATAATATCATATGCATTTCTCAGTCAAGAAAACCAGCCTGGTGATTGTGGAAGGCTCAAATGACTGACTACCACAAAAAAACCCAAACAAAAACCAAACAAAAAAACAACAAAACAACCAACCACCACCAACAACAAAAAAACCACCCAGAAACAAAAAAAACCTCCCAAAAAACCCACTGAGAAGTTATACCTGCGCAATCACACAAAAATGTGAAAGCCACCCATTTCTATTATGAACTGTCAAAAAAAAATTTGCTCCGAAGAGGTTAAGATGTACTCAGTGATTCTCAAATTCTTTGAGAAATCTTATTCTTCATAATGAAATATGCTTCCTTCATTGCAGTGTGGCTGAGAACCAATGGGAACATGCACCAAGTTAGATCCAAGAACTGATTGTGGTAATCTGTTTAATTCCAATTTAAGAAAGTGTTAGAATGAGATGTAGTTCATAACATTACTTCTTAGTAAACAAGGTGTACAGGTGGAAATAGCCTTTTGGACACTTATGGAGGATGCTCATATAACCTTTGAAATAAATAGATCAAAGCTTTCATCCAAAACTTGAGTGTTAGAATTTAGGTTATTTAGTATTTGACCTATCTTCCAGCCCAATAGTGGAGTCTGTATTCATCTGATAGCACAGAGGATGCCCACTCATAATGGTAATTGCATTCCTTGTTTTCCATTACTGTGCTGAACTCACTACACATAACCCATCTCCTCTAGGTAATGGCATGTTTAAGAAGAAGGAGATGATGAACAATACTGTAAAATAGATTTTAGAGCAGTTATGAGAAGAAAAAATTACAGATGGAGTAGAAAGCTTGTTTTACTTTAAAAAATCACCTTTGATTCTTGAGCCTTTTAATATTTTCTCTCTTGTCTAAAGGCACTTTATTCTGGAAAGCTGAACACACTCCCATTAGCAACATGTTCAGTCAAGAGCAACTGGGGAAATATATTTGTTGCACTAAAAAAACCATACAAATATCCCCACATTTGCTTTGTGGGGGATGACACGTAGCAGCTGTGTTGTAAAACCTCATGCTTTGCAGAGCACAGTCCATCAAAGGCGACATGTGTTTTGGTTCATCTGAGAGAGAGATGGCTATAAATCACCAGGTGGTAATACGAATTGTCTGGGAAAGCTGTGCTTGGCAGCTGAGAGATGGAGGCCCAGAAGAGAGCTCAGTGGGAGATCAGCTTCCCTGTCTGCCTCTCCCTCCAGGGTGGCTCCAACACTGTCACTCCTTCCCTGGGCCCCTACCACCATATATTCCCTATTTTAATTTCCTGCCTTGTGCAGGAAAGCCTCCCCCTGCCCTTGGCATGGTTCTCACCTCCCCAGACAGAGATGCCTTTGCCTCATTTCACCCTCCAGCAGAAGATCTCCCTGTCCTTTTCCTACCATCCTCTTCCCTGAGTGGGCTGTGGAGGTACTTTATTTACTGACACCCCATTAGAGAGCTGCCTGCCTGTTACAAGGTGTGATCTCATCAGCAGAGTACCCCTGAAAATCCTTGCTGCTTTTCAGTCAGTGACAAGTGATGCTCAGCACAGGTGAGAATGAATGACCCCATATCATAAAATGGTTTCCTAGTGGTGGTTCAGACCTTGCAGATGAGGAGAAGCTGAAGTGGCCAATGTGTGACATTGGATCTGATTGTATATCTGGTTTATATTAATGGAGGTGAGGTGAGAAGCTTCTAAAAGAGCTCTGATTAATTCCCAGCAGGATAAATGTATGGATTTTTCAAACTCCACTTGGATAATCGAGCTAATTTGATGATGTCCAGAATGTCTCAAAAATTAAGGTGTGGGTTTTTTTGAGCCACGTGGTGATTTACTCAGTTTTTATTAAGCACAGAAAGGCAAGTTTTGTTTAGAATACTCATTTTTTTCTTCCTTCAGGTGGAAATCTTGTGTATCTAATCACTCAGTGGCATCTAGCCTTGCAAAACTTTTCAGTTGTTTATGTTGCTTACAAAATTTGTTTCTGAACAAATACCCTTTGTCCAGTCTATTTTTGTCCTACTCACGACAAAGGGCCAAATTTTGACCGGATAATCCTGATTCAGTGTTTTTTTAAGATAGGGCTCTGGGTGTTAGATGTTTTTAGAAATGCCAGTCTCCTGCAGTAACGGTGCTGAGTAATAAGAATCATTTGATGTTGGCTTTGAGGTACTGAAATTTAATTAAAAGAGAGGAGAGGCAAAAGGACTCTACTGATACAATTACTTTTATATCTCTCAATATTACTTCAGAATATTTCAGTATTTCAAGCATACTCTTTGGGAGGTATGCTGTGGTTGTGAAATATGATATTTCCATCTGATCTCTGAGATAATTCCATAGGATTTGCTATAGATATCCTTGAAGACAATGCCCAGTATGGTGCAGCAAGGAAGTACCAGAGGCACTGGAAGCAAGCAGATGCAACTGGAAATGCTATCACAGACAGAGCCTTTCATCCTGCTGCTGGCTTGCATTCTGCAAAGATTCTTCCCCAAAGATTTGTGTCAGTCTGACAGGCTGGAGGGGCTTTTGTATGCTTTTTGGAACTTTTGTATACTTTTGGAAGTGATGCTGCAAGATGATGTCTGCAGAGATCAGTTATGCATCTATAGGTAGGTCCCTTACAAAGGCACCACTGCATCTGGCTGCATCTCAAACTCCTGGAGGAGTAGAAGAAGAAAGAACTCATTTAATGACATTGTGATTTCAGACTTTTTGTGTGAGAAGAGCCACTTGAGACTAGTAAAGATTACAGCCAAGAGTATATTTGCCAGAGTGTAAAAAACCCAGAATTTGCAAAGGGAATTACTCACCAAGCAGCACCAGAAGCTCAGGGAAGGGGAGGCTGCTCCCACAGTGTCACACAGTGATGGCTTCCCAAGGAGCTGGTTGGGAAACAAAGCCCTTGAGACATTTCCTCAGTATCTGGTGGAAATAGGGCTTCCTTTCCTAGATGGGATACAAGGGGGGACAGATGGGAAAGTCAGTAATTCTTGTATCAAAGAGTAGATATACCATGGCACAACTTCTGTTCCCTGGCTCATCCAACAAGAGCAAAGAGAAAGGTGTATGGTTTCCACTAATTTCTCAGGCCTTTTATTTAAAAGGATGAGGACATGTTTTTTAAGCCCTTCCTCCCATTTGATACTGGGATAAAAGGGACAGCTTCCTCCCAGGTCTGATCAGAAGTTTTAAGTATTACTAATGTTCCTGCAGTCATTCCATTGGTGACCAGACCTCTCGATTCCTGTGCACAAGTGCCTTGAGAGACCTCTCTAGCTTCATTCATCACAAACCCAGTTTTTCACTGCCTCCATGAATAACGCTGCTGCACCTCATCCAATATATTCTATATCCACAAGTGGAAAGGCAAAAAGGACAGAACAACACTATTTACTTTGCCCTCTGCTTCCAAACACAGAAAACAACTCTCTAGGGAAAAATGAACTAGTAAAGGGAAGGGGATAATCTGGGAAATTTGTTCTGCTTCCCATTCATAATTCAAATGTAATGTAAGCAGAAGGTATTATCATATTGCAAATACTGTGTGGCTGCTCTGAATGAGCTGATGCTTACAGTGTAAATCTTCACTGACCTCAGTGAGCAAAACCATATCCAGAGCTGGCTATGGCAGATGGGCACTTGCTTCCAGTACAGGTTAGGCTCTCATATATCCTAATCACCAAGGAAAGACCTCAAAAGGCATAGACACCACATTCAGGAGGGGATGGATTTCCTATTAGCTATTCCACTGCTATTGCTTATTGGCATAGCCTACCTCATTGGTAAACATGGGGAAGCTTTATCTCACTTTCACTTAGGGATAAGCAGCTTCACAGTTATCTTGTGGCAAACACAAGCAGTCACCCCAATGAAGCTGGCATGATACAAATCAATATTTTAGTTTATCCAGTGGTATCTTATTCTTGCGCCCATAACCAAAATGCTGCACCTGCCATCTGCCGTGTGTGGCTGCTCCTTTCCCTTACAAGTAACTCCAGCTTCAGCAAAGACACTATTACTTTAATGACATATTTGAAGAATATATTTAGCTTTTGTGATAGTCAGCACTGCTTTTTGTTTGTTTACATGGTGCATCTCCCTGTGGATTTGAGATACTTATATGATGGCATAGAAGGGAGGGATCTGGACCTGTTCATTCTGGAGCAGAGCCAGCAGCAGAGCAGCACTGGTTCTGCAACTTGTGCTAGGCTTGTTTTGTGAATAAATATAGATGTCCCATTTCTGATGCTGCCAGTTAGAGATCTTTTACAAGTTCAAAACTCACAGAAATGTCAAAATAAAAGAAATAGATGGAGGGTCAGAGCCATCTGCAGAAACAAACAGCTGGAAGCCAAGTGAGCAGGACACCAGGTTATAGTCATGTTCAGACACTTGGCTCCCCAGAATTTAATACTTTCAGATGAATGATGATACAGCTCTTTCTTCATGGTATACACATCATATTTCATTGAATATATAAAAGTGAATACACATTTTTCACCTTTTTTTTCACCAAAAATACTCTTTCACTTGAGCAATATTGGTAACATGAGACTCTCTTTTAAAATACAGTGGGAATTTAGACCTAGACATTAGTTAGTCAGAAAAGGTCAGAGACTGGAAGTGAAAAATCTTAGGTGCAAGTCCCTCCTCACCTAATAATGAACCTGTAGCACTTTATTTCTTAATTTAAAGTTTTTTAAAAAGGGAAATGCAAAACAGAAGATAATCAGATTAATATGAAATCACATTTGCTGCCTACTCTGATTATTTTACAAGAAAATATAAATATATTTATAGCAAGATATAGTCAATGACCTCCCATAATAAAACAAAATAATTCAGTGATGAAGAAAAGTTTACTATAAACTAAACATTTAAAAAGAAAACAATAATTTGGATACAAAAATATATAAAGCATACTTGTATATGCTTTATATAGCTTGTTAACTCTAGTTGTGCAGGAAACCTGAACTTGAATAACTAAAAATAAAATGTTGAGTCACTAGGAACAATGAATGAAGTAAAAATTCCAGAAAAGCTTAAAACTTATTTCTCTCATTCCTTAAATTGGAGGCATGCCAGAAAATGGCAGCTCTGTGTCAGATAAGAAAGTTAAGCAGAAAAGGAGGAGTAGGAGTGTTAAACAGTGAAGCCTTTAGGAGTGATAGAGCTTCACAGAAAGGAGGCTGGGGAACAGTTGCAATTCTTTTTGGAGAATGAGTGATGCTGAACTTGGAAATATGAAGCTAATCCAGCTGGAGAAAAATTAAGCTGTCACACATGTATGTAATGGGAAGGAAAAAACTCTGGAGCAGTAAAGTGAAAAGCAAAGAGGATGTGCAGGTATTTGTGATGCAATATAGCATAAAAGGAAAGATTTCAGGATACCTGGGAGAAGAGACAGCTGGGTGGAGGGGAAAGGGGGGATGTGAGGACAGATCAGGTGCTGGGAAGCTGCAGCTCTCTTCCTGCACGACTCTATTGGCTCTAGGTCTTTTAACCCTGCTACACAGGGTTAAAATGACTCAAGAGGCAAAGAGGACTGATTTATAGAAAAAGTTTAAGAATAGAAAAAAAAAAATCACCTTGACTGAAAAAAGGGCTCAGCAGAGATACCAATTAGCAATTAATTGACAGGTGAAAATATCAAGGGAAAGAATTGATTGCTATTTTATATTCACCAACCAAATAATTTTATAGTGACAAGCAGAATGAATATTCTGATAATATGATGTGTTCAAAGGGAGAAACGTGAGTTGATCCCAGTGTGGAATGTGGAAAAAGAGAGTGACAAAGCAAATTAATAATAAAGAAGCAGTACTGAAAAAACAACTTTCTAAAGCTGTGCTTAAATAAGAAGCTCTGCGTGGAAGGTGTTGGATTCTCAGGTTTTAAAGTCTAAAGCTCCATTTGATGTCCTGGAGCTTTTTGACCAATGCTCCTTGAATCAGATAAATCTTTGTGGTAACCCAACAGGGATGACAGCAAAGAACCAAGTTCACCCTCCATTGGTGAAAAAGAGGCCATAGGAGAGAAAAGGTAGGTAGTGAGGGTGGCTGTCCTATTGTGATTTTTGCTGCATATTCTTCCTCAGATTGGACTGAACATTTTCACACTCAGAGTGCAGAGCTGTCACCCTTTTCTGATGTGCAGTCCCACATTTTGAGCCTCCCCCTCTGGCTATGACCAGCAACCCATCTTGCAGAGCAGGAAACATCGACCTCGTGGATGGGGATGTGATGTTTGGTAGGGACTATGTGCTCCATAGTCCAGTTCCCAGCTGCTGCATATGGCTATGATCCTTCCTGCAAATCCTGATTTGATACGCTAAAGCATGCTCTGTTGTGAGACCTAGAGAAGCTCTGTCTTTTTTGTTAGAAAAAACGATGCCTGGGAGCCATACAGCTAAGCTGGGAAAACACTGATGTGAACAGTGTGAATCCTTTCTGGCTTAACTTCAAAAACATAACTTCACAAAGTCAAAACTTCACACAGCTTCACAAAGTGACCTCTTACCTGCAGACAGAAGGGAAAACAAACACACATTTGTCAAAGGAGCATAATAATATGTTTTATTTCATAGTACTTCAGAGTTCCGTTTGCAGTCGTACAATGAAATAGAACCCATGGAAACAACTCTCTTTTTTTAATAATTATTTCTTAATTTTTTTATTGAGAGGCCCCATATACCTCCTGGGGACAGTGACAGAGGGAGCAGGGATGAAGAGAGAGCAGGGCACTGAGGGAGCCTGGGCTGCTCCCCCCGCAAAGCCGAGCGGACCCACGACCGCTGCTCGCCCGCTGCGTTCGAGCGAATCTTTGGGAGAAAAAGAAGTAGAAGAGTTCCACCTGCCGGAAAAACAGTGAAGCAATTGCTGCTGAAACGGGGTGGAAGGCTTCCAGATGCCATTCTGTGGTTTTAGCTGTGCAAGGCAGAGAGAGACTTGCAGCACAGGTCCAGCTCCTTTGGTACCCATGCCCAGCAGCCACAGGTTGCTCTGATCTCTGCTCTTGCAATGGTTTCCTCTTGGGGTTAGTGGATTAGTATCAGAAGTTTCCAGATTTCCTAATTAGCCACCTAAAAGCCATTAGATTTTATCTACTTGCATGGAAAACAACAGCAAAACAAAACAACCAAGCAAACAGCCAAACAAACCCAACCAAAACAAAACCACATAAGACAAACGAACAAATAAAACCCAACCAGCCAACCAAAATCAACCCAAACAAGTATAAACATCTGTAACACTCCACTTATATAGATATCATGTGCCCATAGGATATATAACACATAGTATTGTGGTTAGTAACATTTTTTCCACTGAATTTTCAGTCAGTTTCTTGCCTCACCTGGGATCTAAGGATTTGATGTAAAGTAGAAGAAAAAACTGCACAGAATGCCAGGACATAATTGATTTCCTTTTTCTCTCTAAAATGTACAGTCGCAGCACAGCAAGCCAGTAACACCAATTAGTGAGCATGTTCCTAACAAATCTTATGCATGTCAGGAATACAGAGAGCAGAGAGAAACAGTACAAGAGGAACAGTATTAAAAAAAAAAAAAAAAAAAAAAAAAAGAAAAAAAAGAAAAAAAGGAAAAAGATCATTAGGAGTCTTCTGCTTCTATAATGACA
This sequence comes from Calypte anna, assembly GCF_003957555.1. Classification (NCBI taxonomy): domain Eukaryota; kingdom Metazoa; phylum Chordata; class Aves; order Apodiformes; family Trochilidae; genus Calypte; species Calypte anna. The sequence continues at coordinate 137,831,427 of NC_044244.1, read as the reverse complement.
TATCAGTACCACAAAAAAAAGCAACAGAGATCTGTGGAATGCAAATCTGCAAAAGTCAAGGATTCCTGCAGTTATAGTATGCACACAGTATCTAGTTTTGCTGTGAAACTGATTAGAAGCACCACTTGTCCTCAGAAGAGGCAGATAACATATTTTATTATTCTTCTGTAGCTGAGTGAATGCACGAATGCAGAGGGTCATCAAATTTCCAGGCTCGAATGGATTCTTTTACAGGTTACCCATGATGTAAAGGTAGCATTAGTTTTCCCTCATCACCGTCTTGGGACTCACTTCCTCACCTGCTCTTTATTAAGCACATATTTGATCAAGGAGAGAGATACTACCTTGTGGAATTGGTTAAGTGTCCCTCTTGGTTTTGACTGCATTGTCTCAGAAAAATACTGTGCTTTGGTAGGATGTAAAGAAAAAACCAAACCCCCTCTGTTGCAATGTAGCTGACAGGTGTGCTCTTTAGAGTTAACAGCTGGCAACTCGATGCATGGTGGAAGAACCACTCCAGAATAGAGACCCAGAGCTCCCAGAAGCTGAGGAGTTTGCAAGCTGGCTTCTTGTTTTCCTGCTTCAGCAAGAACATTAATCAAAATCAAGAAGTCAGATTCTGCCTTTGGCTTTGTGTTAAGGAAAGAATACGGACCTGGAGAAGATAATGAGTGTCTTTAGGCAGCAGTTGGCAATTACATGTAATATTAAACTGTATTTTGTTCATGGAGGATGGAAAATGTCTCATGTGCTGTACTTGCTGGTCAGATATGATGTGTTCAATTAATTTTAAAATAACCTTGACTTTAAACCAGTAGGACTGCAGTAATCTGGTTTAGGTGACTGTGTGGCCATATACACATACTGCCTGCATTTTAAAAGGCAGGCATGTGACTCAGCTAATGTGAATTAATATTATGACATCCTGTTGCACCAGAAGCCTGTGCCAGGAGGATGTAAATAATTGCATTGGCTGTTGGTCTCTCTACTGCTACTTTCTGTAACATAAAATTAATTGAGATGCAGCTGACAGAGAGACTTGAATCCAAACATTCTCCAAGATACTATTTAAAGTGGAATAACCATATCTCACTTATGAGTCAGATTTAATACAGGACTGACAATGGCTGCCTAGATGCTGTCATCAGAATTTATTAGTTCATTCATCTTGCTTACGTTTGTTTTAGAACAACTAACTAAGGAGTGATTTTTTTCCTTTTCAGACACCTAGAGTCTTGCAATCACCACCAAAAGGCTTGGTCACTTACACTTCTGTGAACCAAAAAAAAAAAGGACAATTTCAGCACTTGAAGGGGGCTTACAGGAAAGCTGAAGAAGGACTTTTTACAAGAGTTTTACAAGGAGGAGGGGAAATTATTTTAAGATGACACAGGGTAGATTTAGATAAGATGTTATGAAGAAATTATTTTCCTGTGAGGGTGGTTAGACACTGGAACGGCTTGCCCAGAGGAGTTGTGGCTAGCCCCTTTTTCCAAGGAGTGATGGAGCTTTGAACAACCTGGTCTAGTGGGAAGTTTCCTTGTCCTATGTCAGGGGGGATTGGAACCAGATGATCTTTAAGGTCCCTTCCAATCCAAGCCATTCTATGAGTCTTTACCTACAGGGCAAAATCTACACACAAACTTTTGTGCACTGCCCAGGTCCTGTTTCTCTTTGCAGGAAGAGTTCTGCAGCATGTGTAATGAGGCTTAAAAAAGAAAAAAAAGAAAGGAAAGGGAAAGGGAAGGGAAAGGGAAAGGGAAAGGGAAAGGGAAAGGGAAAGGGAAAGGGAAAGGGAAAGGGAAAGGGAAGGGAAGGGAAGGGAAGGGAAGGGAAGGGAAGGGAAGAGAAGAGAAGAGAAGAGAAGAGAAGAGAAGAGAAGGGAAGGGAAGGGAAGGGAAGGGAAGGGAAGGGAAGGGAAAGGGAAGGGAAGGGAAGGGAAGGGGAAGGGAAGGGAAGGGAAGGGAAGGGAAGGGAAGGGAAGGAAGGAAGGGAAGGGAAGGGAGGAAGGGAAGGGAAGGGAGAGGAAGGGAAGGGAAGGGAAGGGAAGGGAGGGAGGGGGGAGGGGAGGGGAGGGGGGGAGGGGAGGGGAGGGAGGGGAGGGGGAGGGGGGGGGAGGGGGGGGGGGGGAGGGGAGGGGAGGGGGGGGGGGAGGGGAGGGGAGGGGGGGGGGGAGAGGAGAGAGAGGAGAGGAGAGGAAGAGGAGAGGAGAGGAGAGGAGAGGAGAGGAGAGGAGAGGAGAGGAGAGGAGAGGAGAGGAGAGGAGAGGAGAGGAGAGAAGAGAAGAGAAGAGAAGAGAAGAGAAGAGACAGAGAAGAGAAGAGAGAGAAGAGAAGAGAAGAGAAGGAAGAGAAGAGAAGAGAAGAGAAGAGAAGAGAAGAGAAGAGAAGAGAAGAGAAGAGAAGAGAAGAGAAGAGAAGAGAGAAGAAAAGAAAAGAGAAGAAAAGAGAAGAGAAGAGAAGAGAAGAGAAAGAAGAGAAGAGAAGAAAAGAAAAGAAAAGAGAAAAGAAAAAGAAAAGAAAAGAAAAGAAAAGAAAAGAAAAGAAAAAGAAAGAAAGAAAGAAAAGAAAGAAAGAAAAGAAAAGAAAAGAAAGAAAAGAAAAAAAGAAAAGAAAAGAGAGAAAACCAGCTGTGTCCTATGGATTAATTCCTGCAGATGCAACAACCGAGGACAGGAGGTGAGAGGCAGAGCCGGTCCCGCTCGCTGCCTGCGCTGGAGCTTCGCTAGAGGGAGGCAGAGGAGCGGCATAGCGGGCTCTGGGCGAGGCGAAGTTTGATTTCACCTGTTTTTTGGGGTTTTTTGCCCCCCTTGAGAGGGTTTTCTCTTTGCGGGAAGGCTTCTCAGCACCCCGCCTTCGAAAGCCTCCCTTCTTGCAAGGGCCCACGGCCGATTGAAGAGAGCCGGCGGTGGCTCTCGCAGAAACGCTGGGGAGTCAAAATATACAAAAAATACGGTGCTGCTACACATGGTATATGAAGCCTTGTGGTACTCTGGAGACGTGCCAGATGCCGGGATAATTTCTCCCTTATTCCTGCTGGGGAATGGATGACTGGGCATTTGTACGGTGCTTGTGAAAGGAGAAAGTTTCTTGTCAGGCCAGGCAGGGAGCTGGCATCTGCAGTTCGACTTCTCTTGTGTTGTTTTGCCAATGCCATCAATCTACACCCCCCCCCCCCCCCCCCCCCCCCCACTTCCCTCCCCCTTATAAGAGTGAAAGGCAATTTGAGAACAGTAGAAGTAGCTACCTTAAATCAAAATAAACCCAGAAGGACAGATGAGGCTGGCGGCACAAACCCCACTTGTTCCAGCCATGGGGTAACATCATCTGCCCAAAGGGGTCCGGGCAAAGAGGGGCATGTGGGTTCATGGAGGGGGAGTATTCACTTCTGAATAGCTCGCCTGTTCAGGGAGTGAAAATGTGGAGGAGTCCAGCACAGATGGCTGAAACAAGTTGGGATTTGGGTTACCTGTAGCACCCTCCGTAGTAACACCCTGCTGGGCAGTGCTGCAGGCACCCCTGGGCAGGGCTGGGCAAGGGGAGGAGCAATGGGATGGAACCAGTGAAAAAAGGGTGGAAGGGGAGGGGAGGAAAGAGGGAGAGAGGGAAAAAATTACGGGGTACATAGTGCTCGTTGGGCAAGAGGAAGGGGGGAATATGGCAACAGAACTGACCTGCAAGGAAACGAGCAATCCAGTGTGTCATTGCAGCAAGGAGCAGCAGGAGATTTCTTTTTTTCATAAAAAAAATAAATTACAGAACAATCAGTATTTCATTCCATTTCAAAATGGAAACCCATTCCTTATTCATTAAAAATGTACGTTCCATAAAATATGGATCAGCAGCAGGCCTCTCTAGTGAACAGTGAGTTACAGTCCTCCCAATTTGAACTAAATTATTTGTGTTGGTTTTATGATCTGGAATCCAAAGTCCTGTGCTCTGGTGCTTCTTTCCAATGATTTTAAGCAGTTTTATTATAATACTTGCAGCTTTTTAATGTCTGAACAAAGTAATACATTCAGGGCTTATGAGAGGAAAATGGGAAAGGAGACCAGAAAAGCACAGCTTATAATGGAAAATAATAATAAAAAGTTGTAAAGTACTCCTGTGTAGGGGAAGGGGCAGGAGGAAGCAGGACTGAGTAATGGAACCTAAAAGTGTAATCTTTTCAAATTTTTAAGTGCTTCATACTGAATCATTTGACTTGAATCTGAGCCCACAGTTATAATTACAGGTCAGCTCTGGAACATGAAGGGCCTTCTTTCCCTGCACAAATACAGTTTTGGCAAAGGATCCTCCTTTCAGATAGCTTCAGTTCAGCTTGTATTGAAACTCAGGTGATTTTACATGACATTCATCATCAGTTATAGCCACGAAAGAACACCAGAAGAACATGAAGAAATGGTATGTTTTGTCAATACACAAGAGAATCAAGCCGAACCTTGCCTTGATTGCAGGTTTGAATTTTGAATGTTTTTCCTGTAAGTTTGTTCACAACTAAAGATAATAAAGCTCTTAAGCTTCCTTGAGTAGAAAGCAACAATAACCTCTGAATCTTATATTAGAATCAGGATGCAAAATGCACATTTGTTTCTCTTTCTAAATAGTTATGCTGTGTAGGATTGTGCAAAATCTCTATTTCTTCATAGTAGGAGTTCTGGGGAAGAAATCTCACTTTTATTATTTACTTAACGTGTGTAGTTTTTCTTTTTCCTGCAAAAATTTAAAGCATGTTGAAAAGACCTCCTTCTCTTCTGATTAATGAAGGCATAAGCATGAAATCCATCTGAAGATTCAGAGAACAGCCTTCTCTGTGGAGTCATATTAAATTGAATGTTATTTATAATTTATAGGAATGCTGAGTAGGAGGAGAATCCTGCAATATATAAGCTTTCATCCATTAATTTAATGAATATAATTATTCCCTAAATCTTACACGTAATTCTTGCCATGTTAAGGGAGTAGTCTGTTTAGATATTTCAGAGTATTACCACTAAAGCTCCTTCAACTTCTCTCAGCTTTCTTCATTTGAGAGGCACTGAAAATTACCTCATTCAACCAGATACCATGTTATTACATAATTTGTAGGTTCCTAGTACCTGAATTCATAAATATTGTAGTGCAAAACATACATCACATTTATTCAATTTATATTACATTTATTCAATTATTCACCAACCAAGCATAAATGCTGAACTCCTGAGGCCTCATCTTTGTCCTGCTGAGCACCCTTTCTCTAGCTGAAAATTAATAAAACATCGCTGAATTTTAGAGCTGGTCACTGATGTCTTATGCAGCTCCTACTGAAGTCAGGGTCTCTATTGATTTCAGGGTGAGCTGGTTTTTCTCTTTGAAGCAAATACCGTATCTCTTACCAAAGCAGAGCACCTGATAGGCACCTGTCAGAGCTTGTCCTGAGCAATGATGCTGGGCTCAGAACCATTGCTGTTCCACAGCCTTGGTTTGATTTTGATGTAACTTTTTTTGTATTGTGACAAGAGGATGTAATACATCCTGAAAATACAGATTCTCAGCTGTTGGAAGTCAACATCACAGTGTTGTTTCTGTCAACGATCCTATCTCCAAAATTCAGATGCAAAAGCTACCTATTTCAACAGACACAGTATAATTCAAAAACGTTATGGCAAATCCTTGAGGATATTAAAGGCAGCAAAACTTCTGCCATAGTCTTCCTTTTAAATGTCATAGATAGCAGAGAACATAATTAAATAAATAAATTAGTAAATACTAAGTCCTGTCATTACTATGTGCTCTCCAACACACAGTTGAAACTTTGTCTTCTAATATGTGAGCTTTTGGCTCCGTGACCATTGGAGTTTCATAAACATAATATTCTTAGTATAAACCAATTATTATAAACAATGTAATTTCAACAGGCACAACCACTGGTCCGTCAACAAGACTAATTACAGCTTAAACTTTGCTCCATTCACAGGAATCTGTAAGTTCCCTCTTTCAGAATAACACCTCTTACACAGTATTCCTAATTTTTAACTGAGCAGACTTCTGTTGCTCTCTCTGAAATACTTCTCATTTACACATTTAATCTCCCTTTTCAGGTTTTAACTTTTGGCTAGGCACACATTTGCAGCTGTGACAAGTTTCACCTCTAAGGCTTAGCGCTTTTCCCCCCCCCATCAATTCACAGAAGTCTATGTGATTGTCCTGACTTTGAAGAAGTGCAGAAGCAACAGCTTATGAAATCCAGATATTTCCCTGTATATCTGCAACTTGCCAAGCTGATTATGGTTGGGATCTATTTCAAGCAGGGGCACAGAAACAGAAATTTCAATTGTAACTCCCTGCTGGCATACTGAAATTCACTGGGGATAAACTGGTTTGATATTTCTGGAGGTGGAAGTGGGAATTTTCTACCTCTTATCCTACTTTTCCCATGGGGAAAAAAAGAGCACCTGCAGATCAGCAGCATGTGCAATGAATACAGAGTCTGGAAATGGCAAAACCTGTGAATCCTTTCCTTACAGTGACAGGTGGGGGTGTGTAATTAGTACATCAATGTGACAGAAAATGCTCCTTACTCCTCATATGCATTTATGGAAGGTATCAAGCCCAGGTAGAGCAGCCACAAGCTTTTTGCTAACTTTGCTTTACATAGCCAGAACCCTCTCCCAGCTTGCTAGGGTTGTCATCAGCTTGCTGTGGGAGTTTGCTGTCTGACCCAGGATTTGTCACTGGGCATCCCTAGGTCTGACCCGTGGTTTAAGCATAGGATAACAGCCAAGGACTTGAAAGTTGGGACACAGGTTGTAAAGAGTGGCTGCACAGCTATAAACGACTCAATGATGGGCAGTTGCTGGTTGTTGTAGGAGGGTAGCCTTGAGAGCTGAGAAGAAATTGCTGTATATCAAAGTATGTGGGTATGCAAGCATAAATAAGAGAAGCAGTGGCAAAGCATGGAAACACCCCTTCTGGTCAGCTGTGTGCCACCCCTGCCACATCCAGGGAAAATAACACACTGATGTCACAGAGTGCTTTGCCCAGGGCAGAAGCCAAAGGCTCAGAACCACCCAGAAATGCAAAGATCTTGCAAAAGCTCTAGGTCCTGAATTTGGGGAGAGGGGTGGGATTGTCACCTGAACTCAGCAGGAACTACAAACTACAGAGAAAATGTGTGGAGATGCTTTGGTGGGTGTGCTTTGGTGAGATAAAAGATTAACATTAAGTAATTACAGATCCAGAGGTAGAGTTAGGACTTTGCTACTGAACTCTGCTGCTCAGTCACTTCAATGAGATTAGCTGCTAGGTGGATGACAATGTATTCAAATGGAATTTACTATTTATAATACCTATATAATTGTCCTCTCAGGATCTTAATGGTAGAAAATTGAGAGTGACGTATAAGCAAAGAAAAAAAAGTGAAGTTTACGACTGAAAAGTGATTGGATGAAAAAAATGGAGGAAAGAACAGCTGTGATCAAAAGATCTAAACAAGTAATTTCACAGAGAAATGAATCCAGTATGTACAACCAGTCTGTGAATGCTGTCTTTACTTAAAACCCCTCCAAGTTTTATGCCCCCCCTGTCCAGGGAAGTGGTGGGGTCACAGTTCCTGGAGGTGTTAAAAACACTGTGTGGACAATAGTAATTGAGGTCATGCTTTAGTTGGATGATGGTGTTGGGTTGATGGTCGGACCTGATGATCTTAAAGACACTTTCCAAACTTAATGATTCTATGATTCTAAGTTATAAACCACTTCCAGAATAGATGTGGATATTTGTGGATCTGTGGAGAAGTTAACTGTAGGACAGGACACATTTTGCATCCAAAGCAGATCCAGGCTCAATTGTCTGAAATACAGGTACTGAAGGGTCAGGTCCCAGCATATCCCCCCTGTAGACTTGGCCTGATAATTCACACCTTTCTTTGTTTGCTGCCTGGGGAAGGAAATCAGGCCAGGTTGTGGAGAGGAGAGGGATCTAATGATCTACTTAACACCAGAACAGAGCAGCTGTGCCCTTGTGTTTAGAGCCTGTCCAGACTAAACCTCCTAAGGGAGAGCTAGACTCACACAGATATGTACATATATACCCACATATATATATATATACACAATTAAATACACAGTTTGTTGGGGCAACTTGTTTTCATTTGGCTCTTTCAAAAAGTGGGAACTGAGAGGAGACAGTTCCATACTATGCTCAAAATTAAACCAAACTCTGGACCCATTTCCTGGACTTTCCTCGTCTACCCCTCTGGTTTTGATGAATAATTTTACCAAATTTTTGGCTTCTCCTAGGGTCAACACATAAATGACACTGACATCCTCAGGTAACTGAATCTTAACCTGTCTTGGTGCAGTAAAAGACTGTTGATATCAGAAAGATAATAATGAGTTATTCTAGCCCCTAGCCTGAAACCTGAAACAGGCAACAGCATATACCCTGTCAGTGTCACTGTGTTAAGTGAAAATGTTTGGAAAAGCAAAGCCACAGTAGCAAAAATGCTCAGCAGCATCTTCTGTGTGCTAAAGTCAGTGGTAGCAGCAGGAGAGTAGTACCTCTAGTAAAAAAAAAAAAAAAAAAAAAAAAATTGCTCCATATGTTTTGAATTGGAGGCCAGTATGTAAAAGAGTGGAATGTGAATCTTCCTAATGCTTAAAGAATACAGAAAGACTGGTGCTTACTAATTATCTTTTAAATTGGCTAATATGTCACCTGATGAGTATGTGCCTCTGCTGGGCCATCTGGGAGTTTAGTAGCTGCATGAGGCATTAGGTTACATTACAAAACACGTAGGAATTCATTATCTGGGGCAATTCTCTTTCAGCCATCAAGCTATTCCCTCTACTTGGAGCCAATGATTTTACTTCCCCATGAAACCTACTCTGTATTCACTCCTTAAAATAAGTACTAATTAGCTAAAGATAACAGTGAAATAAACCACTTTAATTGGGAAACAGAAATTGGCAGTTAAGCATAAAAGTGTGTATGTAAATACGCTGATTATCTTCAGAGTTTGGTAAATCATCTCTTTTCTCTGCAGAATGCAGGTATTTTTTTCCAAGCCATGAGAACATTGCTATCATCTCAGTGCCTCAATTATACAAACTAAAAAGAAGTCCAGAAGAATTAAAATGCCAACTTTTTGCCTGCCTGGGAGGTGCTGGTCTGTCTTTTACTTTGGTAATGTGCTCCTTTGAGTACCTCTAGTTAAAAAAAAAAAAAAAAAAAAAAAAAAGCTAAGCTATGTTTTTTCGTTACTTCATGTTGGGAGAAAAAAGCAAAAAAACCCAAAACAACACAAACTCAGGGCAATTTTTAAAAAGTGTGAGAAACATTGATATGACTTTACTGTAAGTCTTCGTTCCTAGTTTCTTGCTTTGAAATTTATATTGTACCTTACATATTTCAGATCCTGATGCATTAGTTCAAATAGACCTTTGTAATGCAATTAAGCTGCGAGCTGCAGAGTTTTTCAAACAAACATCAATGATTTGGTGCCAAAATCTTCAGGACAATGTAGATGTTCTTGTGCAATGTTCCAGCCCTCGGATAATCTTCTAATGGAAAAATATTCTACCAGAACATTTCCAAGCACCTCTACTCTCCAGTCTTACAAGGTCATTCAACGTGAAGCAGCAAGGTCAAAGAGTAAATAACCTCCCTAGACACCTCAATTTTATTAGCATGAGTGTAGTTATTACTGAGACACTCTCCTCCATTCTGTGACAGTATTAACCTACGTAAATAAGACAGTGGGTTATATCTACTTGGACTGAGCTTAATTGGATGCAGGGTCTGATTTTTTGAGGTCCTTGAGCATGCATTAAATTTTAAATAGCACAAAAATTGTCACAGCTGAGCAGGCTTGCAGGACTGATGCCATCCACAGAGCTAACTGGGTTTTTTTGTGAAACAAGCATGAGATCACCATGGACACTTTAAGTTTCCTGACGGGGAAAAAAGGTACCTGAAGTTGTATTGTTCAAAATATGAGTTTTCTTTAAGTGTCTGTCTTGAAATGGGAAACTCAAAGCAGATATTGAGACAGATGATGCATATTCATCACGGAGTGTTATCTTAAACCGTGCCTGAGGGCTTAGGGTCAGATGACTATCAAAGCACTGAGTGAATTGAGTGAATGCCTAGTGAGCTGATGTATGTCCTGCAATAACCTAAAAGACTGTAGAGATCTCTTAGGACCCCTGTATCTCCTATTTGGGAAAGACTTTGACCTATTCAAGAACTCCATTGGAAGAGTCCCATGGGATTTGGTCCTGAAGAGAAGATAAATCCAGGACACTTGGTTGGTTTTCTAGGATCACCTTTTCAATCCCAAGCATGGTCCATCTTGACACAAAGGAAGTCAAGTAAAGGTGTCAGGAGGCCTGCTAGATGAACAAGGGGACCCTGATGGAACATAGGCATAAAAACAAAGCATACAAGAGATGGAACCAGGGACAGAAAATCCAGGACAGATATACAGAAGCTGTCTGAATGGGATTTGGGCTGCTCCTGGCTACTCCAGCTCTGACCTGGCTGTGAGCCCCTGCAGCCAAACCCCCAGGAAGGGTGTGCTCCCACAGTCCTTACACAAGGATGAGACTTGGAAAGCCAAAGCACATCTGGCATTGAATCTAGCTGTGAAAAGCAACAAGAAGGCCTCCTATAGGTAAATCATCAGGTTATAGCCAGAGATTAATATTTTTTGTTACTATTTTCTTATATAAAGAAACAGCTAGTTATGAAAAAGAACACTTTCTTGTCCTTCCTGTTCTCTCCTCTTATTCCCTTTCTTTAGCTTCTTCCCTCTTTATGCTTAACATCCAAGGCACACACCTGATTCAGGGAAACCTCTATTCATACCTTCTTTCTCCCATGCAAGAAAGACAGTAGACGTGATTAAAGTTTTCCACCTTATTTGCCACTAACCAGTAGAGACCATCCTGTGACAGGGCCAGGGCAAGAAAGGGCCTTTCCCTCACTTCTGCATGCAAGTGTGAGCAGGTGGCAAGGCCTATCTGGCACTAAGAATTGATTGCATGAGTGTTAAAAACCTCTGCAAGTCCCTGTTGGCTTGATCAGAGGGCCACATGTGTGGGCTTTAGCTTTTAATTGAAAATCTGTAGACTAGCAAGAAATTTTCTTCTTCCCTTGCTTAGCAGCGTGCTTACTTTCACCCTGTAGTGTCTTTATTGAATCCATATAGAAGCTTTTATTTCTGACTTCCTAAAGCCTATCTTTATTTGCCTGTTTTCCAAAAAATAGCAAAGCCCCTGCCTGTTTAAGCAAAGTGCATGGATGGCAGCAGCGAGACAGTTTAGAAACGACAGCTGGTGCAGGAGATTATGAACTTGTTTAAAATAATCATAATGGCAAAAGACATTGCATCTGCACCAGCTTCCAGAGTAGCTACAGTCCTTGGGCTTCTTGCTTGTAATTATCCTTAGAAATATATCCATTAGAAACTGCAAAGCACTGAGTATGAAATGCCTTTAGGCTTTTTTTTGCCAGAATACTGGTGCCTAAGAGGTTAAAACTACTTGGCAAATGACACAGCCTGCAAGTGACAGACCTTCCTCACCAACCTGTGGTGAGGAAGCCACACTTATTCCAATAGTGCTTTCTCACCTTATACTTTATCTGTGTAAAGATAATAGATGAAAAAAGAATCTTCTGGCTTTGATCCAGCTAGAGAACTAATAAAAACAACAGGGAGACCGTGTTTTAACTGATTGTGTTCTTCAGTTATCTCATTCTACTCTGAACATCTATGATAATGGGTCTTGATTGGTCATGGCCATTAATATATTAATAAATAATTAATATATTGACCCCTTTCGCTTTCCAGAGAAGGTATAAAGAAACTTGTGATTGCAGCAGCAGGGTTCCTGCTGTCTGTAGCCCCAATCAACAGGGAGGTCAACAAGATGTTACTGCTAGTGCTAACGTGAATGCAAAATTCCTACTGGCAGAATTAATTGGACTATCAACTGACTTATCAGCTCCATCTGCTACCTGTTCCTATTTCAGATTGTAGCACCAAAGAATCTCCAGCTTTTCTGCAGACAAAGAAACCTGCAACAAGAAGAAACTAGCCCAAATGCTGGAGGACTGAGTGAGACTGCAAATGCTACCAGCATCCTTGCACTAAGTGTGGCCAGCTCACAGAGCTACAGACTCTCTCAGAGATAAAAAACAACCAGCAATGTAACTCTGAATCCTAACTGCTATTACTAACAAAAGCTCTCTGTGCAACTGTGCCAAAATACTTCATAACCATTATATGGCAGAACAGGATGAAAGGGTGCACATAATTTTCATCATTCTGTAGTGGCAGAAGTGCATGCTGAAGAAGAGGATTTTCAGCCTCTTCTCAGCCTGTGGATGTTAAAATGCCCATTCCTGGGCATTCCTGGGTGTCCCCAGGCTCCAGAGAAGCTGCAAGGGCACAGGAAGGAGCACCACTTCTGCTGGATGTGACCAGGTGGGAATGACTCCCTTTCTTGGCCGAAAAACCTCATGGAGAGCTGTTTTTAATAGGTCTTAGCTTTTACTTGTGTCCAGGACTGCTTAGCATCAGGTTTCGTGTATGAACACAGCACAGAGCCAATTAGTGACCTCCTCAGGGCCATGGGCACAGCGTGAGCATTCACACTTACATTTTTAGAGCAGGCAGCCAAAGATGAACACAAAGTACAGAGCCAGCAAGGTTGGACCAAAGTGGGGTGTTTAGTAGCTGGGGTTGTTTTTCAAGTTTGCTTTTCCCCCCTCTGCCAGTTAAGTGCATTTTCCCTCATGTCTGAATTGATTTTTGGTCCCAGAAAGATGAAGGTGTTTATTAAGCAGAAGAAGAGTGCTGGCTGCAAGCTGTGGGGCAGTGTGTACGGGGGCACTGCAGGCACAGCACAGCCACTCATTTCTTTGCTGCTCTGTTGTTTTGTCATGAAAGCAAAGCCTAATTGAAGATAGTTAGTCTTTAATGAATAAACCTCTCTGTAATTTCCAGCTGCGGCCATGTAATCAGAGTTCATACGCATGAAAAGGATTTTTTGTGCCCATATTTCATTTTAATGTGCATCTGTGCCTGTATTTTGCCCATCTTCTGACTGGGCTGACAGTTTTTGTCTTTATTAGTTCTTCCTTTCACTTCTGTCTTCCCATTTGTGTAAGAAAGCAGAAACAAAAGCCCAGAAAGCCCCAGATAGATTGCATTATCTATCAGTTTGCTCTTCTGAGTGCTCCTCTGACCTTGATAATTTAAATTAATTAAATTTTGTTTGGTTTTCCTTACTATTTTTCAAATCACTTTGTTTTAGTTCATCAGATCTTCTCTGTCCTGTTATTTTTGGTCACTCTCTCTCTCCACAGCACCACTGTGCCGCTGCAACACACTTTTTAATTAGTTTCACCACAGTCATCAGCTTTGTGATTATCTCTGCATCTTGAACACCTGGTCTGACTTTAGAAATGACTTGCCATCTGGTCAAATACTGGGTAATTATAACAATTTAATGTCAGGATAAAATAGTGTTGGTTACGAGACTTGATTGTTCCTTCATTCCTTCCCCTCATGCAGTTTGGTTGCATTACTTCAAATTGAATTAAAATCCCATCATCAAGTTATCGCTCTTGGGTGCTGGCTTTTTTTTCCCTTCATTCACAATAATCATAAACATCTCCTGGAGTTAGTTTAGTTTTAGACCCCCCAGACATCATATCCCTAAGAACTGCATGAATTACTGCTTTAGATTCACTGATATGATACTTATTCTATAATTTCTATTGCATATCAATAAATGAAGCAGTAAATGGGTCTTGTCTGGCAAGTAAATGTTGAGACAACTGCAGGGAAGCCATTTGTCAGGAGCACACACAAATGGAAACTCACTAATGTGCTACAAAATGTTTTTTTCTGTACAGCTTAGTACTACTGTATGCATACCCTTGGCAGCTAATACAGCACACCATACTATAAATAAGTTGATTCTTGTGAAAAAGTCAGTGGAACGGGTAATGAACTTCATGCAGTCTGGTCATTTTATGATTGGCTCATTTTATACAGCACTTGGATGAATAAGTTGTGGGTTTGTTTTTTCCTATAAGAGACAGGATGAGAAAAGTATTTGTGAAGCAACTTCTCAAGATTGGTTAGTATACTACTAGCAGCTGGTCTGGAAAAGTAAATAGATGTGGTTCAAATAACTTTCTTTAACATTATGCAAAAGAAAATGTGCTATCTAGATTTTTTTTTACATTTATTTTATTTCAGCTTTTGTAGTTTGCCGAAGCACATTGTTGTAATTATTCTGATTGCATGATGATAATTGCAGTAACAAAAGCAATAATGAAGTATCTTTCCATTGGGAAATGAATGAGAAGAAGAACCCTTTTGTAAAATCTTTTTTCAGGTGCTACTGGCAAGAAAAAAGGCCTATTTAATTTTCTAGGGATTCTTTCTTGTATAAATACCAAAGAGTATTAGATTGATTTTTCATCCAGGTCCCTGGGAAACTAAATACTTTTGTCATCTAATACTTCCTCATAACAAACACCAAGTTTAGTCTGTAAAAGCACCAAGTCTATAAAACAAAGAAAACATTATTGGAGGTGAAGAATGGAAGTGGACATGGAATAAATCTGAAAAGCCAATGATAATCAACAATATTGTCCATGCATCAAATAAAAATCCCCTTATTATATCCAACACACAGAGGACGTGGCAAGGCAGTCTGAAACCTTCTCCTCATCCACCAGAGAGGAGACTGCACCATGACTCACTGTGGTTATGGTCACTGCATCCTCAGTGCCAGGTGGCAACCCAGGTTTGGCCTGGCCCCCTCACCTCAGCTATCACACCCCCTCCCCTCTGCTTCAGCGTGGGCAAAGCTTGCAGATGATCTCCCAGCCCTGCTCTCTGCTGCAAAGCAGCCTCTGTGATGGTGTTCATCTGGGAACGGATTCAACTGATGCTTGCTTGGAAAAAAACCACCTCTTTGCACTACCTCTTTATTTGCAGAGGAACCCAGCTTTAGAGAGATGTCTGGACCCCAGAAAATGAGCTCTGCCCCTCTCTTACTTTGTGCCACCCTCTGCATCCTTTAGCCACAGCAATAACTTCTCACTCTAGGCATGTTTGCTGCAGATCTTACCTTTTCTCCTTATATACTTTGTCATGGAGGTATTTTTTATCTAATTCTTAAAACTTAATAGCAGTTAGACCGAAATGCCACCAGGTAGGAGAGATCCTGGTGCATGCAACAGCTGGTGAAAGAACACCATCCTGTCCACGAGCCTAATACACTTTTCCCTGCTCACCCAAGGATGACAAACTACCCACTCTCCACAGCCTTAGGACTTCTGCTTTTTAAAAATAAAATTCCCTGAAAGCCTCAAAGACGTAATTGGGTGAAAAAAAATCTACTTTTTTAGTATAAATGTACATCCTAAGTATAACCTTGACTTTTCGTGAGAAGAAAACTATCTTTTCAATAAATTGTATAATCAGTGAAAAGCCAAACCATTCTTATTAAATCAGAATATTCAGAGAAACAGGGGGGTTAGTTAAAGTCTCTTCCTCAGGACCTTGCCATTGGTATGCACTCTAATGGGCAAATTTAGGTCTTAATTCTGCAATCAGTTCCACTTGGGTAAGCTTTTATGCAGAACCACTCTGGTATCTGATTGCAGAACTGGGGTCACGGCAATGAAGCTACACTGTGGCCTCAGGTTCCTCATTGCACAGACATGAATGACAAATACCTAAATCTTCATCTGATAATTGACTTACATTTTCTAGGAAGTCTGAGGGATAAAACCTCAAGGTTAAAAGAAGGTAACGGTTGTTGACTTGCATAAAGATGTGGCAGAAAGATTATTTAAAAAAAAAATAAATTAGACATTCCTTTCATAAACAAAACACTCTGCTCTGTAAAATAGTAAAGGATGGGATCCAGTTTGTCTACCTTAGTTGAGACATTTTAGATGCTGCATGAAGCTGCAGTGAGTGCTTCCCACTGTCATTGCATGTTCCAAGGTGGGATCGAGGGATCTGCTTTGGAAAAGGAGAATCCTCCCTTCCATACACACTCCTCTCTTCACAGTCTCTCAAGCCCAATTTTTTCTCCCCTTCTGTTTCCCCAGCCAGAGTGGTTGTGTTGGTTACAAAGCAAATCAAAACAACCAGGCAGCACTAGGTTAAAATTCACCAAGAAAAAAATCCTGGTTATTGTCACCCAGGTGGGATCCCTACCCTCGTTCCCTGCCTTGTTCTTGCAGAAGAGAGGGAGAGGGTGAGGGTAAGGAGCAGGGAGGAAGAAAAGCATTTCCCTTTGACTGCTCAGCTGGAACGAACTCATCGATGTGGCAGATGTCCTGCCTGGGTGCTCTCAGCAAACACAACCATTCCAGAGCATCCAGAAGCCATTTATCCCTTTTGGCTAAGTGTGCCCCAGCTCTGTGACACTGCTTGCCGCAGGGTCCACTGTTGAAGTTCCATGCAGGTGCTTCTCTCAGGAAAGTTGTTTCCCTGCTAATCCAAACTCACCCATACAGTTAAGGTACAGATATATATGTGAAAATTGAGACTTCTAGAAATAAAAGCAAAAGACCCACTCATTGCAACAGAATTTCCTTGGGAAGAGAACAAAAATATAGATAGGTTGGCTTAAAACAATATGAAATAAAATCAGGACATGAAGCAGGTGATCAGATGTGGTCTTATTGCTGGAAAAAGTAACCACTGTGATGACTTCTAAAAACTCAGTAAAAATTTTTATTCATCACCCTGTTAGTCCTGTTTTTGTCCTATCATTTTGTTTGTATGTCAGTAATATTATTTCCCATATATTTAATTTTTTTCCTAACAGCTAAACAGCTAACAATTTTCCTGCTGTTCCAAACTCACAAAATTGAAGGCACTAAACCTAATTTCAATTCCAAAAAATAAGATACAGATTGAGAGTTTCACAGGGTTGATTACATTGTTTATAGTGAAACATGAGGCACTCCTGACCCACAACTAGTTTAAGACCAACTAGTTTCTCCACAGGTTCACCCAAAAGAACTAAGACAATTTGGAAAACCACAGGCAGTCCATACTAATTAGGAAAAAAAGTCACATTTGAAAACATCATCATGGAAGCTCAACTTTTCACCTTGATATTTGTAAAGGTGTTATGGCTAGTCTTGACTGAAACTAATAGGAGATAGAGAAAACTGAAAAAACAGAGACCTTTTCCTCTATTTCCACCCCCCCTAGGTGCTGCAGCTAATGCCAGCAGAGAGGACTGTCTTTGTGGTGTTGCCTTTTCATCTCTTGTAATGAAAGGATGATGGGAAAGAGAGAAACAAAAACGTGGGGAAGTTATCTGAGCCATATGGCTTAGTCTCTGGATGTGACACTGGGACACCAAGAAGGGAAAATAAACATTCTATCCTTGACTGCAGGAAGCCAGTTCCCAGTGAAATTTGCACTTGATGTACTGAAGAAGGCATCGTATTCACACAACTCCTTCCATAAGTTACCTCTCTGAAAGTGTCATAACTTTAATGAGTAGAATCCAATTAATTTTCTTCTCTCTCCTGTGCTCCTCTCCTAACACACACTTTTTTTCTCATGTTGCCAATGTGACAGCAGGTATGGTTGGACTGCAAACAGGGGCTACCCCCAGGACCTCAAGGTGAGAGGCTGAGCCAGCTGAGCACAAAGAATAAATTCATTACTTCAAAGGTAGTAGCAGATTCAAAACTTCAGGTGAAGTCTTTTACTCCTGGAAGAAAGACAGAAGTATATTTGAATGCATTACTCCAGTGTCTTTGGAAAGCAAACAAGCACCCCTGAACTCAGACTAGCATCCTTATGGGCTGGTGATGACTGTGTTGTATACAGCCTTAACTGGCTTAACACTTTTTTTAAGCTTGACATTCTCCTGGTGCAGACTCAATAACTATAAAAATGAATACAAAGGAAGATTTCCTCGACAATCAGATGTTATCCTCAAGCAAAGCTTTTTGTTGTGCAGGTATGTGACTGTTACCACTGAATGTTGTTATCAGTGATCCATGTAGCCTGATGTTATTTCTCAGAAAAATGCCAAATAGTTCCAGTAAATGGGCAAGAAATTCTTGACAGTATTTTGTAATAAACTGTTCATTCCCCTTGATCAGTATTAACCCTATGCCTTGAAACAGAAGGATTTCTAGCTCTCTAGTGAAATTCCTATTACAGCAGTGCCACTGAATAATACTGCTGCAGAGCCTCTGGTACATTCTTAGTATTCTATCAGGATCTTAATATGTCAGAAAATGCTGCATGATTATGAATTTTATGATGCAACAGCATGCAACAACTTTGGTTTTCCGTCTGTTCTGTTTTCTGCATCTCTATTTACAGGCAACTCCTGGAAACCAGCTAGGGACTCAGTATTCCCTTCCTGTGGTTTGCTTTATAGAATTCATGTATGAATACAAACATAACAAGATGGAATATACCTTGTACTCCATGGCACTGAGTTTTGATTCTTGCTAAAGCGATGTAGTGTCCCCAAATTCTGCCATTTTGTAACTGAGGTAAGATCACATCTGCAATGCCTGATATCTGAATAAGAGTCAGTGTAAGTGTATCTATTATTTTATGGGCATCTAAGTCATCTTGCTCAATAATTTTGTTTGTGGCCTTGACTGAGCAATTACAATATACAATAGCATTACTGCTAAAGTGATGCTGGTGGAGTCTCAAAGGCCACCTATATGAGCTACAATCATTACAAGCTTTCTCCTGCCAGCTGTAGGAGTACAAGTACACTTCCACACCACACACCATATTTGAGCAAGGTCTTTGTTTCGTTGTTGTTCATTCCCCTGGCCAGATGCAGTCCATCACCATTGTGAGAAACTAGCAGGCACCATTTGGTGGACTGGTGAGTTACAGGCTCTTGCTGTTGCAGCGCTGCCACCTGGTCAGAGCTCCCCCAGCTCCAGCAAAAGTGTTTCCACAAAACAATGCTGTCTTTGTTGGGTGTTAAGAGCATTTGAACAGCTGCATTTCCATAGAAATATAGCCCCCAAATAAAGCTGGCCTGTATGTAGGCTCAAACATTATCCCTCCTTCACACCCAATTTCAAGGGCTAAAGATTGAATGCAGTATTTACGTTTCATATACGGGCAAGACGTCTGGAACCCTTATGAAAACATCATTATATTTATATTCTGTATATGCAGAACCATAGGCTCATTATGTCAAAGTGATGCCAAATCAGAGACTAACACCTACACCTGATTATGAAGCGGTAGTATTTTTTGCTAAAAAGTATTTATGTTATATATGGTATTTCCATCATGTCTATAATAGCACCAGTGATCACTATAAATCTTACAAAGCTTACCTGCCTCACTCATCGAGTTTATTATTGTGAAAAGATTGCTGAAGACCATCAAGTGACATAAGTAATTCCACACTAAATGGAAAATAGATCTAGTGGCTAAAGAAGCTAATTTTGTGATGTTGTCTGTACCAGAAATCTTGAATTTTCAGCTTGCAACAGTTAACAGAGATCTAGTGTACTTCATAATGATACTATGGTGTTCTCTAATTACAACTGTTGTAAAAAAAGCTATTAGCATTCTTTTCAACAGTTTTAATGGACTTCCTTGGATGTTACTGATAAACTATAGAGCAGATAACAATAATTTTCCTGAATATTGATCCATCTGTCTTCAGTTTACATGGAGCATCTGAAAATGTCCCAAGAGGTTTTCTTGCCTCTATAATCTCCTGCTATACTTCATATTTATTTTCAGCAGAGTAATGCTTTCATTCCAACACAGCAGCAGAGCTCTGCACTGTGTGAAGTACCAACTGGGTCACCTTGGGCAGCGTCACAGACAGTGACACCCTGTCAGTGTGTCTCAGACTGGCTCTCTCACAAGGTCTCTGTGACATATGTATTCTAACCTTCAGAGCCAGATCATTTTTTCTAGATGTTTTTACTTCCACTTTCAAGAATACACAGATATGTCTGCTTTGGTAAAGGTCAGGAAAAAATGAAGAATGTTTTGTAAGTTAATGGAGGGAGAGGCATAATGTTGGGTATTTTAGTGGTCATCAAGTGACCATCAGGGTGCAAAGAAGATATTTGAGCATCTGGCTTTTTGGCAGGAACAAAGATTGCAGCTTTTCTGTAGAGACAGTCTGTCAATGCAGCTGGTAAAAAAAGGAAAATTTTTTTAATATGCTCAGTAACTGTCCTGTATCCTGACTGTTGTATCCTTGATGCCTCATAAAAAAATTTCATTCATAAAACAGGTGTTAGAAGCAAACCCAGTGTAGCATATAAAAATTCTCTCCAGAAAGCACGAAATATTTATTGTATCTTAGCAAAAGAACAATCATGATCTTTTAGATCTGAATATGACATAATATTTGCAGAGATGGTATATACATGCACAGCAGAAAAGAATAGTGAAATATGAGGTAATAATTACTCTAGCAAGTTAGGGAGAATCATATATTTCATGAGAAAATCCCTCTTAGGATCCAATTAAATACCTGAATTTTCACCTGCTTAAAGATTTGCATACTTAATTCAAAAGCACAGCTTCTCCTGCCTGTTCCCAAGGCATAGCTCAAAGAGCTCTGGTGCAGTGTGCAATACTCCTTGTTGATAGTCAGACTAAGTTCTAAGCGTTTCAAAAAGTACTTTAGCATTACTAACAGTTAGCAAGGCCTAATGAAATAAAAAGCAATTTTCTGGTCTACGTTGTTCCCCTCCTCCACCTTGCCTCAGATGCTGAAAGGAAGGATGACTCTCCAGCTCACCTTTTGCTCAGACGGATATCTCAGGCCTAGTGCAAGAACTCTTCGTTTGGTCTTTTCAGTAATCTGAAAAATGCTTTGATGAGAAGAAGATCACATCAAAGATAAAACAAACAAGCAAACAACAGGAAGTATTACAACCCCCTTTTTTGGCACGTCCACCAAAATGTCATTCTCTGTTATGTGCTCAGTATGGAATCTGGTGTTCAGATGCTGTGTTTCTCTGGATGCAGATCCTTCTTTCTTGTGGAATCTTGTGGAATTCCTTGTGGAATACTGTCTTTGACCCGTACAGGTGCAGTTATTGCTTACTATGTGCTTGTGACTCAAAACTGGAGAAAATGTAATTCAGCAAAGTACAAGACAGGAAGATTAAAGAAGAGGCACACAAGTGAAAAGATGTTGGAAGACACTTGAATGAACGTCGTACATGTTTTAGCTACTCACAGCCAGGGTCAACCATAGAATCATAGAACTGGCTGGGTTGGAAGGGACCTCTGAGGTCATCAAATCCAACCCTTGATCCACTACCACTGTGGTTCCCAGACTATGGCACTGAGTGCCACATCCAGTCTCTTTTTAAATACCTCCAGGGATGGAGAATCCACTACTTCCCTGGGCAGCCCATTCCAATGCCTGATCACCCTCTCTGTAAAGAAATTATTTCTAATATCTAACCTAAACCTCCCCTGGCACAACTTGAGACCATGCCCACATACCTTCCTGTTTATCCAGCACAGAATAAGTGATTGTTCTGGTTGATAACTGGCACCCTCAGTGATGTTGCAGTTACTAGAAAAATGCTTTTCATATGAGTTGTGACTGCTTCTTGCACTCTTTTCCACTGTACCCAGGATTGTTGGTAGAGCAGCAGAGCTGTTGCAGCAGCTTGAACCCAAGGGGGTGCCCATGGGGTTACACTTCTGAGATTACCATGGGAACCTGAGAAGAACCTCTACCAGTTCTGCTCTCCCTGGTGTGGCCATTTCAGCAATGCAGGCAACTGGTCCAGTGACACATCTGCTGAAAACCAGAGACACTTTTCCTCCAAATGCATTTTGAAAAATGGCAAATACTTATCACCAGATTTAGCAAGGAAGTGATTCTGATGCTGAAGGGCAAAACAATAAGAAGGCAGCTACTAGTTCATTGTTAGTTTCTTAAACACTCTTATTATTCCTATTTTTTATCCATTTGCTCATCAGCTGCTTTTGTGTGGGAAGCATTTCACTTCCCAGGAGCACAGCTTTTACCAGCTAAGTAGCAGAAGGCTATTGCTGATTAGCTCATTGTTTGCACATTACCTGGACTTGCAGGTATTTTGCAGACCCTTTTTTGCTCTTAATTTTCTCAGCTGGTGAGGGATGAAAGTGTTTATGGGAGTTACACTGCCTAGAGTTGCACGCTGACATCCCGATGTGGAGCTAGTGCTGGTTGTAAGCCACTCAAGAAGCAGCAGCATTCTTGTGAATCTCTGGCGTACTGAGGCAGAAAAATGGTGACATTGTCCTTGCTAAGCTATCATGGAGTTTCTACCTCCTGCTACTGTCACTGGTCACTTTGTGTTCCAGTGAAAAATGCCTTTGTTTTTTTTTTAATCTCTCTCTAGTCTTACTTTAATAGTGTAAAGAGTACTTGAGGCCCAACCTTTGCAATAATTTTGATAAAACTGGGGCATGAACAGGTTCGTGGGAACTCTTTAATCTGAAAATTGTGGTCTTTCAGTTTATTGACTAGCATGACTATGGCAATGCCTGCCTGAAAACATCATTTCCATAATCACCCATCAAAATGGCAACTTTACAATTTTGGCCAGCAGAGCAATGTGCCAGATGGCAATATATGCTGCTGTCAAGTAAAGAAAAATAGCCATCATCATTGTCTCCTACAAAACTGGAAGAAAATAGGGTTTCTTTTCTACAAAGGCAGTAAGGGCACAATAGGAAAAGCAAGACTGGAAGTACAGCTCCTTGAAATGTTTGTTGCTCTAGGAATTTGTAAATGAGCTAAGAGTTGACCTTCCCTGCTAACTAACCAGACAGAAAATTTTCTGGTATAAAAATCACCTCAGTCTTCTGTGATATCTTAGATAAATTTGTTCTCCTGGATGAGTGGGGATATTAAAGGAGACTGTGATCATACTGTGATCTTATGTAGTATTTCTGACAGACTCATATGAAGTTCCACATCCTTTGGAGGGCTTGGCATTAATCACATGGAACCAAAGCAGCAAATGGTTGACAGATTGTAAAATAACCTGATCCTGACCATATCATATCTGGTTTGATATTTGCTGGTTTTCCAGCTCAGTTTTTCTTCTAATAAATGCAAATAAGCTTGCTTCTTGCCAGTAAATTGACAGTACAAGGCTATGGCTTTGGGATTAAAGTCTTTGCAGAGAGCACAGCAGACTCAGTAACATGGATTCTGTCACTGGCCATATGGAAGATTTAACACCTCCTCCACCACAGTATAGCAAACTGAAGTTAGCTTATTTAAACTTAAGAAGATTTGCACAGCCAGTTAGGCACCCAGGAAAGTCTTAGCTTTATGAAAAACCCAACAATCATCCATGCGTATTCGGAACTCCATCAGTTATTCATACAGCTCTACAGGATCTGACAAAAATGGATGGGACCTTACAGGCAGATCTCCTCTGATTGCATCTATTTGTTACCATATACGTATGCATGGACTGAAGTAGGAATTCAGGAGTCATAAGTCATGTTCCCTACTCTGTCTCATTTCTTCTCTAGCAGTAAAATGCTTATCACAGAAATCACAGAAAGTCAGGGGTTGGAAAGCACCTCAAAAGATCATCGAGTCCAACCGCCCTGCCAAAGGAGAGTCACCTACAGGAGGTCACACAGGAACACATCCAGGTGGGTTCTGAATGTCTCCCAGGACTGGAGACTCCACAACCTCCCTGGGAAGCCTGTTCCGGTCACTCTCACAATGAAAAAGATTTTCCTTATATTTTGTGGAACCTCCTATGCTCGAGGTTGTACCACAACCTTTCCTAGCACTGAGTCACACTGACAGGCCCAGACATCTGGCCTAGACAAGCAAAAGACAGAAAAATACTCATAGAAAGGTCTGGAAAGCCACTCTTCTGCCCTCTGCAAACAAGCTGTTGCCAAAAAGCGAGTGGGTGGGTTTCCAGTTCCCTTTCCATGTTAAAAAGTCCATGGCAGATTATTTGATAATAGCTATTTTGATATGATAAATGCTTTCCACCTGAAAAATTGATACTTTTCAAAGTGTGTACAGTCATGTCTTGTCATGGTAAGTTATTTTTTCAAGTAACTGCTTTCTTTGTAAGAGGTCATTCTGTGTGATTTTAATATATTTAGCGGAAAATATAAAAAGGCAACTGAGTTGATTTTAAATGAAGTAAATTCTGTATTTTATGAAGTTTTACTAGTTTCTTTGAAATGCAGATTTGTATTAGCTGCCTGTGAAATAAAAAGCCACGGTGGCTGTACATGAGAGATAAGCAGGAGCATTCTCATATTCATACTTCACCTCTCTTTTTTGGGGGTGGCTTTTGTATTTGAATTACTATGCATGCTGTCTAAGAGGTCAGATTGTCACCTGCATTTTCAGGCACAGAAAGAGAAGCATAATTAAAGACAACTTCACTCCTGCTAATTTCTTTTTAGCTTTGATTTTTCAGTCCAGCAGTCTGGAAAGTAGACTCTTTTCAAAGTAGAGGTTTTCAAGAGAGAAGATACCAGGTTTACAGCACATTGTATCATATACAACAGTTTTGGCTTCTGATTTTGGAAACATCTGCACTTTAGTTCCTATTAACTCTCCAGCTCAGCCCACTTCCTGCAAGCACTTCACACAAGAGAGCATGCTACAGTTTTGGTAATTTACATCAAATAAATATACATATACATGTTGATAGAATTTGAGCACAAAGCATCCTTTGATGCCTGCAACTGCCTCAAATTAATTTATAATTTGTGTACCCAATCAAAATAAACATTACAGCGGTGACATTTTACACCCACTTGGTTTAGGAGTAACTGAACTCACCATACTCAGTGCAATGAAGAGTGAAAGCCCTAATTTTAGCTTAATTCAGGAAGGACTTTACATCTAATGAATTAATTTCCTGGTCTATGCAATAATTTTGTTCTCACACATTAACAGAACAGAGTAGTATAGGATTTCATAAGTCCAAAAAGCTATTTTCCCTTAAATATTAAATACACCTCAAATCTTGTCTTTCATGTTGCAATTACTGTAATTACTGAGGAGATCTGAAAAGTGAAGATTCTGGTTCTTTAATTTTCTGACATTCAGAAGTCCTGCTATATAAATTCTTTCTTCCCATCCCACTTTTTCCTGAAGAAAAATCCTGGAAAAGTTTGTTGTTTTTTTTTTTTCTTAAATGAATCATTATAAAATTTTACTGACCCATTTAGCAGCTTATTTTAATAGCCATGTTAGCGTGCTCCTAAATGGAAGTCCATGAAAGCAGGAACTGTAAACTTTATGTCTCCCCTTCAGCTGCTCTCCCTTTTTCTTCCACTAAAACTGCATTTACAGACAGAATCAAGAAATACCATGAAACTTTTCAACTGAGTCCCAACACAATATCTTCCTGAAAACAGATCTGGTCCCAATTTTAAAAAATTCCTCAGAAAACCACCCTATATCCATGACACTATTTTATAATCTGTGTATCTAAGGAACTCAAACCAGAGTAATTCTCAGCTTCTGATGCAAACTGTTTGTTAATTTCTTAGATACACAGAGAGTAGAGAAAGCAGAGGATCCATTGAAACAGCAACTGAAATAACCCAAAATAGTGTTGCTCTTGGGCTTACACCAGTGAGGACATTCTGGCAACAGGAGTAGGCAAGGCTTAATCCTCCTTTACCCCCCCTCCCTACAGCTACTTAAGGACCTCCCATGCTCAGGTGCTGCTTGGGCCATGAGGTGGTGGTTTGGTCAGGTGGCTCTGTGACAAATGCACTCACTCTGTACAAGAATTTTGCCTCATTTTTCCTGATGTCACAGGCCTAGCAAAGGTCCTTATGGCAAAAAAAAAAAAAAAAAAAAAAAAAAAATTATTTCAGTAAAACCTTTGTTATAAGAGCTTATTTCTCTGTGGAAGTGTAATTTCTTAGGTAGCGTTTCTTTTATGCTTCAGTATAGCTTTACAGTAAAGAAACAGGTATTTTAAACATTTAAAAAAACACCCCAAAACCAACAAACACAGGCAACCAGTATTCCTCTTTTGCAACCATAAATGAGAAAGATGCATGTTAGCTGGGAATTTGCTGCCATTTCTTAAAGTGTAATAAATTAATAAAGTGTAATTTATGTAAATACTGAGGTAGATATACACAGTATGAACGTGCAGCTTTTATTCCGTAAAATCTTCTGAAGATCACCTGAAAAAAATGAATATTGGTATTAGACATGAAAAAGATACTTCTCTGAGGTTAGACTCAGGAATATGAAACACTATAACTGAATCTCAGTGGGTCCAAAAGTACTTTCCAAATTGTCTGGGACAAGGAGATTTGGCTTCTCACAGAAGAAGCCTTTGTGGCAGGGAAGATGGGCACCAGTGTGGGGCAGACTTGCTATGAGGCTCTCTGAAGAGGAGGAAATTTCATTAAAGGTTTGAGGGTGAATAAGTGATATATACAAGAGGATGTGTAAGTATGGATGTGAATATTCATTTAAAGAGTGCATTTTTGGGGGGAGGGGAACAAGCTAGAACATCTGCTATCTTTTCAATATGTCATTTCAAGACTTATAAACAAAATAACCTGTAAAGTCTTGTCATTCAGCTCTGAAGAGATCAGAAGCCTCATATCTGCACACTTATTTCAGATAGCTGAAAGAGTAAAATTTAAGGAAAATGTGTTATTAAAAATGCATCACAAGGCAAACTATCAAATTAAGAATGCATCGTATTTATTTCACTTATAGCATACTTAGACTGAACTACCTAACAGCAGCTTCTTGTGAGATAAGCATATTTTAAGAGCCTGAAGTTTTATTTGTAATGACTTGCATGCAGAATGGTTCTCCTCTAATGAAAATAGGAAATACGATGAGCATGAACGAATATATTGCTACCAGTCTGGGAATAAAAAGCCATTTTGCTGTTGTTGGAATGTATGTCTAATAGGTTCGAATAATGCCAATGTTATTTTTCCAGTATTGCATGTGCTGCTTTAAGTATTCCCCTTTCTCTTGTTTCACCATTTATGCACAGAGTGCTGTCAGTATCCTTGCACCTCATGTCTGTGAGACAACGCTCCCCCTTCTCCCAGAGTCCCTGTTAACCTGAAGCTTTCACTGACAGCTCCTACTCAATATCCGAATATTCTGAAAGTCCAGTGCTCTGCCAGTTCCAGAAAGGACTTGCTCAGATGCCTTATGTTGTGTGTGCTGCTCGACCAAAGCCACAGTAGCAGGAATGTTGGGCTGGGAACACTCACTGGTTGACTGGAAACAGCGATCAGCTCATTTTGCCATGGGAAAAATTGCATTTGACCATCTCCTTCTGTTGCTTTGTACCCTGGTGAAAGATTCACACAGTTTTATGTGAACATTTGCATGTTCCATCCTCAATGAGTCTGAAGCAAGTTGGACAAGTCAATGTTTGGTTTGGTCCACATGCATCTCAAAGTACTGAAAAACAGAGCTGTATCAAATCATGAGGCAAAATATGTGCTAGAAATGCTCAAGACTAGGAAAGCAGTGAGGCAGCATTCTGTAATTGAAGTTCAGTTCCAGACACGCTGAGCTGAACCAATAGAGTATTATGAAATTGCCCCCAAGTGTTTATGTATGTGAGAAGGTAATAGCTTTTTTATCATGGTGCTATGAAAGAATCTGATGGAATTATTTGAAATTAATACTTCAGGTTCCAGTGGAGATGCTCTGTAGTGACCTCTGTAATAACTTATGTAATTGTGGATTGTTAAATATAATAATTAAAGATGCAACTTTGCTGCATAATATCCCTCACCATAACTGATGGGAGCAATGACTCTTCCTCGTTACAAGAAAACTTAGTACCATTACATTATGCTTCACACATGGGGATATTAGACATCACAATAGGACGGATGCATTCATTCATTACTGGAGTTTGGTGCCCTCAGTTGCTACAGAGTTACATGACTGCATATTATTTCACTGATGGAAATGTGAATAAGATGCCTCATGGGAGACAGGGATCAGGAGAAGACAAGATAAGCCTTCTGGGGATGCAAAAGATCACAGCAGACACCACCCTGTTTTATTCCTGAAGGGTCAAATTCACAGCACAGCACTGCTGTGCTGCAGTGACAGCTCCCCAGCTCCTGTGGCAACTCACCTTGCTGGAGGCAGCAGAGGAGCACGACTTGCTTTCAAATATATTTGAAAATATTTTCAAACATAAATATGTTGCATGCATCATTCCAGCTGAAGGAAAGAGTAATAGCTGATAAAAAAAACCAACATTGCACTCCTTTACAAGGCGTGAGTGTGTACAGCCCACTGCAGCCTGTGGTGCCTTCCAGCACAGCAAAGTCTGGAACTTGCCAAGATTAGTTGGTCATTGTTTCTATCCAAACTTTGACAGTACTGGAGCCTGTAGAAATGCTATTCAGTGAATTACTGATAATGGTATTTATTACCAACATTAACAGTAATTTACCCGCCGTTAATCAGAGCAGCTGGTTACAGAACTTCTCAATCATTCTGAGCCCTCACTTTGCCAGTTGCCTAAAATATTTCATGCTACCATTAGTCACAAAGCTGAAGCAAACAGCAAGTAAATTTAGACAGAGCCTGGGATCCTGGAAAGTTACGCCCTGCTTGTGTCTAATTTATTGTCACTGTTTATGTTTGTGCCAAGACTTGGGCTTTCTCACTGATTGAGATTAGAAATACATAGTCATAAAATGTTCTCTAGGAGTGGGCCAGTGGATTAGTGGTAGAAAATCATGTTCTGTCTAGTGGAGACATTAGCTGTACATTCATTACAGGAGAAAGTATATTTTCCCATCTACAAGGCTGGTATGTATTGCCTGGGTCATTAAACTTGTTACCTATAGGACATACTGAAATTCTCATTAGTCTCTGTATTCACTGAACTGCAAGACATAATGCATGTATAGTGCTGCAGGAGTCGTGTTCAGGATCTTTGAACAGGCTGCTGTTGAGAGATCTGTCTCGTCTCCCCCTCCCCAGTGGAAAATCCAGTCCTCTACTTGGAACAGAAATAGTAAAAACCTTCTTCTGGGTGTCAAGCTGCAATATCAGTGCTAATCAGACTACCCTAAAAAACTGGAGAACAGGGAGGGTAACACTGAAAAGTGAAATTATTTCAAGTTAGAACCTCTTCATGTTGTCAGAAAGAACAGCCTAACAAGTGATCCATTTGTATTAGGAATGCCCAAAGGGAGGGACAAAGAGGACGAGGGTGCCTTTGTTAACACACCAACCAATTCACTATTAATTCATGCCAGAAGCAGAGTCTGTGCTCCCTCCACGAAGTTCTTGTAACAAAAAATGTTTTAGAAGTAAATGTTTTCTGGAAATCATTTTAAGATGGCCATTCTGCTTAATCAGCATGAAGTTCAGTTCTGTATCAGATTACTAAAGCATACCATTACCCCCCAAGGGCTTAAAATTCCTGCAGTTTCATATCAGTCATTTTGCCATGAGCAGCACAATTCCCATAACATGATCCAGGTCTTGGAAATAAGGGTAGGAACAGTTAAAGTATCAACATTAGCTTGTCTGACATAGGCTACACTGATAAAATATGTATTTCCAGATGTTTGGCTTCAGAGCATTATTCAAGCTGACGTATTGGAAAGATTTATTTTTATCCAGCCTATATGAGACAACCTGGTCAGACACAACACAAAATGAAATATTTCTTTTTTATTTAAAATGGAAGATTGTTGAAACCCACAAGTGGCAGTCTGTCCCAACATGACAACGAGTCACCAAAGCCTCAACCAGAAGCACGCCAGCTGCCTTTCAGCTCACTTGTCAGGTTTCCTAAGTCTCAGAGGGGAGGTGAATGCCTAGGTATCAGTCAGTCCTAGGTGCCAGTGCCCACAGTCTGTGGAGGACACAGAGGAGACCAGACAAGGGAGATGTAGTTCTCAGAGCTACATGGGAAACAGTGATTTCTTCTCCTAGTTATTTTTTTTTTTAGCAACTTTTATTGTTCAAATTGGGATCAAAACAAACCATGCATTTCCTCCTAAATGCAGAGTTGTTCTCTGCCTGAATCTAACCATATAAATTCCTGGTCTGTCTGTAGGCAGCTAGGAATGATGGTGTTTCAATAACTGTGATGTTCTCAGGATATGGGTGAATGGAGGTTTGTAGGGAGATAAAATAGCTTTGATTAGATCAGTGAACCAGACTGGGCAGCACAAACACAATTTGGGCACATAGTCCTTCCCTTAGATATGAAACATAATTCTGCCTAAGACTGTGCCTAATCAACTGCTGTAGTTGCTTGTCCAAAAAAGAAAAAACTATTTCCTTACCACCCTGTGTGCTTCCATTAAATGTTTTGGGTGTCTTTGGTGAGAGGAGTTGGACTTGTATCCATATCTGGGATCTAATCCTGGGTAATCTCCCAATAAAGTACAGATAGGGAGTGCTCTGTTCTGAATCTGGATGCTGTGGTGATTAAGTATATCCTTTCAAGCACTTAAATATGAATTTAAGGGACTGACACAAGCACTGAATGTCCCATTTTGCTTTTGCAGAAGTATTACACAGAGCTGTCTTGATTCTGGAATGTTCTTTAATGCTTTGCTGCATGCTAGAAAGGCCTCTTGGCTTACCCCTGTTAGTGTCTGTCCCCTTTCCTGACTCTTGGAGGTTAATTCCTATTCTGGTTTATCATCTGGGGGTTCCATGACCCACAGAGTAGGCTAGGAAATGTACTGAGTAAGTGAGGTGTCAGGTTAAGGTGTCCCACTCCTTGGTCTTCAGGTTTGTGCAAATCCTTGGGGAAAGAATTCTTTGTTGTCAGACAAAATTATTCTCAATTCAAGTCAAGTTAAGGTAAAAGGGTGGGGGAGAGAGTGGAAAGAATGGATTTACTTATACAAAATTGACGACACAGCTGCCAATATTTATAAAAGACATAGGTCAAGAAATGAAAGAAAAGAACATACTTACTCTATTTAATTTAATCCAAGGGGATTCTCTCACCCCTCTGCTGATTGATTTGCTGTAGACATTCCTATGGCTACCTGCTCAGAGATTTTGTCTCTGCATTTTTCCTGTCTCAGGTTGCATCCACCACGGAGAAAAGTACTTCCTGACAGAACATATTTGCTTTCATAGCTAATC
The DNA here is from genome assembly GCF_003957555.1 of Calypte anna. Lineage (NCBI taxonomy): Eukaryota > Metazoa > Chordata > Aves > Apodiformes > Trochilidae > Calypte > Calypte anna. The sequence goes on along the minus strand of NC_044244.1, from coordinate 137,800,277 downwards.
TTCCTTTCAGATTCCACTGATTTAATCTTCTGCTTCTCCTCCAGAATGCAACTCCTTCCTTTGCAACAGATACAGTCTTGCTGCTCCTTTCTTAATTAAAATGAACAATGTTGCAGTCACACTGCTAAAGCAGCTGTCATCTTCTTTCCTGGAATGTAATTATTCATTGGGTGACAGCGTTGTCACTGCTACTAATGACCAAATCAGAAATTTCAGATGAAATTTGGAAGGGCATACCGCAGTCAGATAGGTAGCCAGAATAATGGCAAGTGCAAGTTGGAGTAGAAGGTTAACTCATATTGAAAGGAAATGTTAACATTTTTCATCAAGTGGTTTGCGGGGGTTTGTTTTGGTTAATTTTTTTCTTTTTTAGTTGGACATTGATACAGAGAGGAAGAAAAATGTCTATAAATATCAGTAAAACATTGGCTCCAAGCAGAGAAGCAATATAAAAGCAGGGAATTAGAGGACCCAGTGTACAACAGGGCTTGAAAATGGTTTGTGAGTCAGTGCTGTCTCCACCTTTTACACCTCACAGAGCATGGGTCACCCCTTTCAAGAAAAGGTGAAAACCATGGTCCAGATGGAGCAATGAAGTGACTGCTGAGCTTTCTATCTGATGCTATAATGAAACCTAAGAAATAAAAATAAAGTAAGAAAAATTAAAATTTTATAAAGACATATTTTAACAGATATTTCAGATTTTTTAATTTTTTTTTTTATAACTGCTGTTACGAGTAGTCTGGAGAGGAAATGTATAATGTGATATTAAACTGTCATGTAAAATAAATGGGAAGATATGGGTTGGATGCAGTAGCTGAGAAGAAAAAAAATCCATCAGAAAAGGAAACATTTACAAACTAGTACTTAAAACCAGACTACATAATTCAGTTCTGTAACCCCATGACAGATATCACTCAAGAAAAGCACTTTGCAGAAGGCTAAAAAGGATTAGGCACAGATAGGTGAGCAAGATGAATATCATTCAGTTATACTTGTTAAGATCAAATTTATGAGGAAACTAAGCCATATGTAGGCAAATAGCTCCCTGAAGTGAAGAGGAAACTTTCCCTTGGTTTTATAGCAGTGCAATAGTTCATTACAGGTGGCTTTCCCCTTGGTTTAAAGCCCTTGCCCTCAGCTTCTGGCAGGCACGGAATACTGATAAAGAAGAGTTGGTTGCTCAGAGCAGGATGGAGGTGACCTGTTCACACAGTTTTCTCACCCTTTTCCTTGCCTGTAACTTTTTCATCTTTTACTCCTCCCAGAGTTTCCATTTTACTTCCCCACTTTCATTTTCTCTGTTTTCTGTTTCTCCTCCTAAAGCACTTCTCCCTTCAACCTCTTTCTCCCAGTACCAGTCCGGGCAGTTTGACTTCTCTCAGCAGTTCTTGTGCATACATCCTTCCCATGCTGAGAGAGTTATCTCAACACAAAGCAGTTTTTTTTTTTTTTATTTTTTATTTTTTATTTTTTATTTTTTCCTAATGGTGCCACATACATGCAGGAACAACCTAGTAATGCGTCCAAGCAAACATATTGCAGATGTCAGGAACACCCTGAAGCACTGAAGCACTAAACTTCCCCTCACCATTGGACTTCTGCTCTTACAGAAACCAGCACATCATGACTCCTCCATTTGCAGCTTCTGTGAATCAAATTAGCAGCCTGCAACGCCCCCAGAGAAAATCATCAAAAACTCCTCAGATGATTCCCCATTTCCTGGTGTTAAATGGGTGACTCAGCTGATGGTGACAAATTCTTTTGTCTTTTTGTGGGCTGCCTTTTACTGGCCTAACAGTGTTTCTGAAATAAGTAGCCTTTTCCAAACATCAGGTCCTACAGCATCCATTTCCTTTCCTTGATATTCAGCTTGAAAGCAGTTTTATTGTCATTTCTTCCCCAAAGGCAAATCCTATGAAGATTCTCTAGAACAGAAGGACTGTTGAGAGAATAGTAATTTTGTTTATTGATGCCTTAGTTCAAATTGTGATTGTAGCAACTTGCAGTGTGTAGGAGACATGGGTATTAGAAATGAGAAGCCTCTTGCTGATGCCATATCAAATATCTTTCACATGGTGTGTGTGAACATAGTGGCTATGGGTCTGCCAGGGGGACAGACACCAACCATTAGATGAATGGAGCTGTTTTCCCAAAAAGTGTGGTCTGTCACCCAGTGTGCAAGAAGCCAGTCCACACACAAATCTGAGATATTTGCTTTAATTTCTGGTTCTTCACAGAACAGGGAGCAGTGTGGTATTCTACTAAGTAAGCTCAGCTTCTCAAAACATAGGGACTATTTTTATACAAAGAAATATACAAAATGACTTTATCTCTAGTTATATTCTTTCACTCACATACATGATGGGTTAAACAATCCTTCACTTCCATTTAAAGCAACAGTGCTTAAATATTTCTCTGCACATGCCCCAAGAGTAGGGGCTTTTTGTTAATAGAGGCTCCTCTAGCCTATGGGTGAGTATTTCAGTATGCTAATAATACATTAATATGCTAATTGTATGCTAATTTTTAAGTCCAATTAGTCAGTATTTTTTACCCAGTGCTCCAGGCTAAAACCAGGATAAATTCTGGGCAGTAATCCCTTCCATCTTTTTCATCTGTCTTTCAGGCCTGTTTCTCAAGGATGAGCTGCTGACTGCTTGGGATGTGTTTTTCTCTACTCCTGGCTGCTTCAGTGCGATGAAAGCTGTTTTTATTTTACTTCTCTCTTTTTACTTTTCTTTTTTTTTTTTTTTTTTTTTTTTTTTTTTTTTTTGTGATTTTTTTCCCCTCGAATTTGACATATTCAAATTAATGACTGGCATCGGAGCTGTATGGCTCTGTCCATGTAAGTTTTAGCTTCCCCCCAGCATCATGGAGAGATGGGTCCTGGTTCCTGGCTGCAGGTGAATCATAGAATCATAGAATTAGCCGGGTTGGAAGGGACCTCAGAGATCATCTAGTCCAACCCTTGACCCACCGGAGCAGTTGCTAGACCATGGCACTGAGTGCCACATCCAGTCTCTTTTTAAATGTCTCCAGGGACGGAGAATCTACCACCTCTCCGGGCAGTCCATTCCATAGCCTGATCACCCTCTCCGTGAAGAAATTCTTTCTAATATCTAACCTAAACCTCCCCTGGCACAACTTAAGACTGTGTCCTCTTGTCTTGTTGAAGGTCGTCTGTGAAAAGAGTCCAGTTCCCACCTCGCTACAGCCTCCTTTCAGGTAGTTGTAGACAGCAATGAGGTCTCCCCTGAGCCTCCTCTTCTTCAGGCTGAACAGCCCCAGCTCTCTCAGCCTCTCCTCATAGGGCCTGAACTATGCTGGGAGCAGTGGTCACTGCTGCCATCCTTCTGCATGAGGGGGTGCAGTGGCTCAGTGTGCACCACTGCTCCAGTGCTGTCTCCAAACAATTTCTTTCACCTGCTGGCTCTAATACAACTGACAGGTATGAACGTGACTGGCATAACAAGAGGGTTTTGAAAGACCACCAGAAATGCAGAGTAAACTACTTAAGGGAAAGCAGAAACCTTGTTACAGAAATTAAGTAGTAATCATTCTTTTGAAGTCGTTGGGGGTGGATTTGCCCACAGGCTTTTTTTTTTTTTTTTTTTTTCAATTTCTTTTTTTTTTTCCTTCAGTTGAAAGAAAGTGGAAAGAAAGAAAGAAAGAAAGAAAGAAAAGATACAGATGAAAATAAATTTCCTCTGACTTCAAAACAGAAAGTATTTTTCCTCTGGAAATTTATGCAATTTCCAGATAGCTTTAAAGTACAGTGATGCAGAGATGCATTGATGGCCCTGCTCTGGCAGGGGGGGTTGGACTAGATGATCTTTCGAGGTCCCTTCCAACCCCTAGGATTCTATGATTCTATGATTGATAGAATTCTAGCCCTCTGAATATGACCCAGCAGTGTGCTCAGGTGGCCAAGAAAACCAATAGCATACTGGCTTGTATCAGGAACAGTGTGGCCAGCAGGACTTGGAAGTGATTGTCCCCTGTACTTGGCACTACTGAGGCTGCACCTTGAGTACTGGGTTAAGTTTTGGGCCCTTTCTACAAGACAGACATTGGGAGTCCAGAGGAGGGCAACAAGGGTGGTGAAAGGTTTGTAGAACAAGTCTTATGAGGAGTGTCTGAGGGAGTTGGGGTTGTTTAGCCTAGAGAAAGGGAGGCTGAGGGGAGACCTAATTGCTCTCGACAGCTACCTGAAAGGAGGCTGGGCTCTTCTCCCAACTAAAAAGTGATAAGACAAGATGAAATGGCTTCGAGTTTAACTGGGAGAGGGCTTAAGTTAGGTACTAGGAAAAATTTCTTCACTAAGAAGTTGGTCAGGCACCAGAACAGACTGGCCAGGGAAGTGGTAGATTGACCATCCCTGGAGATATTTAATGTAGATGTGGTGCTTAGGGACATGGTTACTGGTGGACTTGGAAGTGCTGGGTTAACAGTTGGACTTGATGATCTTGAAAGTTTTCTCCAACTTAAACGATTCTATATTCCACATGCATGACCTATATGCATGCCAGCAAAAGCTCCTAAACAACACCCCGACAGGAAACATGCTGTCACTTTACTGTTTTGTTTCAATAAGTCAGTTTGTACAAAGTGTGTTTCTTCTTCCAAAAGGTCCAAGATCTTGAATATCTACATGGATTCACTTTGTCCAGACTTGACAGATTGTAGAGATTAAATTAAATCCAGGCAGTTTCCAGACAGATAAGAAGATATGTTCTTCACCCACAGAAGTTACAATCAAAGAGTGGACAGATGGCCACAAAGCTATGAAGGAGAAACTAGAAGACATATCACTCAGCCTAAATTCAAAAGGTTAATTAAGGTATTGCTTTTAACCCAATAGTTTCCCAAACATCTAAGAGTGATGTACATTGCTTTGGCAGCATTTTTGCCTGCCTCTCTTCTTTTCCTTGATTTTTTTTCAACATCTGTTTTCTTTTTATTTTTTTTTTAATCCAGTCCATAGCTAATTCAATGTGTGTACAAGTCTAGGTGCTTAAGGCAATTGCTCAGCCTTGAAAGGAATTCCTACCTGCAATCAGTGATGGCTTAAGAAGGATTTTTCTCCTGCCCAATAATTGTTATTCACCTTTGACCCTTTTTTGGTAAACTCATAGCTGTCTCAAAAAGAAAAAAAAAAAAAAGGAAGGTACTTAGAACAAGGTGTTCCATTAAGCAGGCAAGTCTAAGCAAGTGTCTAATACCAGTGCCTGTGAAGTTCATCAGAGGAATGCTGATTGATTTTCTTTAAATAGACTAGAAGAAGGGTAGAGCATTAGGCTTGTCTAAACAATATGCAAGTCAGCATTGGGCTGTGTGTTCAAGGAGAGCAAAAATGGATTCATTCCAAGAGCACAATATAACACTGAAAATACCCTAAGTACGGGAGTTTAGGCTCAAACTTTTAAAGGCATCTTTTTGTTGGTTTAAAGAGGAAATATTCTGATTCTTCATGAGCAGATACTCATATTTCTAAAATCATGGCATTATCAACCTAAGTGCAGTTTATCTTACAGCACTTCTGTTTTGTTGGTGTACCTGTGGGTTTTTAAAAAGCTGCCAAACATTTACTTATAAAAGAATGTAAAGGGGAGCTGAGTGAAAGTCAGTTTGATCCCTAGAACTAGAGTCTTTTAGTGATCTTGTCCATCTGTACACCCTCAACCCAACTAATTCTACATCAGAACAGCATTCAGCAAAATGGAATTTCCTATTGCATGGGAAGAGGTCCATAATTTGTCTGATTACATCAAAATGCTATACCCTGACAAAAAAATGCTAAGCATAATTGACAAGATCCCCTGATCTGCTTGGGTTTCCCAGCTGTCTGGCTGCAGAGCTATTAAGAAGGTCAGCATCTGGAAGCCTTTACCTGCCTTGATTTTCTTTCCAGGTTGCTGGGAGCTTTGAAGTTGCCACACTTCCTGCTGCGGAGTTAGGCCCCAAATCTCAGGATGATCTGGCAAAGGATCAGTCAGGAAACACTCAGCACAAGTTCCTATCCATTGACAATCAAATTAAATTTTTTTTTCTTTTTTCTTTTTTATTTGACCTACTCCAGCATGGTGGGAAACCCTGAATGGTCAGACTTAGGAAAAGAACACTCTGATCAGAATGCATGCTTGTTCAATGATAACTTCTGGAGACTGGAGTTGTGTTTTTAACAATAACACTGTTTCTTGAATTCGGCTTACAGTTCAGGACAGGTGTTGTCAGTAAATCTTGAAAAGGTGTTTTTACTGGCAGGGAGGTAAGGGCATGCATTCCCCTCTCCTTCACCAGCACCCAAACTCTGCTGCTGGCTGCCACTCTTGCCAACAGAGTGAACCCCATCCAAGGCTGCAGAGATAAATCACCTTCTTTGCCTTAAAAACCTGAGGCCCAGCACTTGGTTTATTGTGATGGAGAGGCACACTCAATCTATTTTGGGGATTTTGGTGACAAATTGGATTACATATATTTTCAGTTAATCAGCTTCTGTGCTGTCCTTGGCATAACTGGTAGAACTAATATTTCAGGAGCACAGGTAAGGACTGTTGCTTTCCTTCAGCTTTCTGCCTGCCTTAATAACACAGACTAGGCTGGAATTGTGTAAATTGTAATTGTAGGGTCAGATCCTCCTCTAGTACAAACTGTTTCAGGTCTCTTGAGCTGCTGGCAGATATGTTATTGTGTCTGCACCTCAGCAAGCATCCCATGGCAAGTACCCAGCAGCACAGAGCACAGGGACCCCCCTCTAGTCACAGAGAAAGAAAAGAAGGGCAGCTCCCACCTCCTTTATTTGCTGCTCAGCCTAACAGCGGAAGGCTGTGAGGGAAGCCTTGATTGTGGGGTTATTTTGAGGGGTTTTTTTGCCCTTTGCAGTACAGGTAAGAAGGGAGCAGCAGGTACATAAGAGATGCCTCTGGGTAGACCTTGGCTCTCTCAGTGCAGGTTGTTTCTGGGCTCCCACCAACAGCATGCAGCCTCTCGTGGTGTTGCTGCTGGAGTGTGTTGTGATCTTCACTTAGAGACAGTTTTGAAGTGTGATGATGAAGTGTTTTCTGAGTAGCAGTTTAGCTCAGGCCAGAGCTGTGCCTGTTATCTTATCTCTCAGTAATATTCAAGGCAGCCGCATGCCTCGTTCTTGGAGCAGACCAAACACCCCGTGGAAGTCTAAGGAATAAAAGATATGGTCTCAGTGTGCCTTGCAGACTTTCAAATGCATGCTGACTCATTTCAAGTAAATCACCTTCCATGCTATGACAGGAGCTAATTTAAACTCTGTTTCTGTAGGTTATAAGCACTATCATTTTGGCATAATGATGAGGCATAGATCAGAAACAGGTGCTAAATGCTGGATTAAGGTTTAAATAAAACCAGATTTTCAGAAGACAGTCGTCCTTGGCACTTCAGCTGTTTTCTAGAATACTTGCAACTTTTAGAAAGTGTGTCCTGGTTGCTCAGAAACTCCAAATGAAGACTACCTGGGTTATCTAGCTAGAACAGCACATGCAAATGAATTGCCTTTGACATTGAATCTATTTTCAGCTGTTTAATCATCTCATAATTCGTTTTGAGACGGCAAAATAACATCTCTCACATAGATCCCTTCAGTGTTTTGGAAGCCTCAAAGACTGAGTTGTATACTCAGAAAAAGAAAAAGATACAGAAGAAAAAAAAAGAGATATGTGGTAAAAGAACATAATAAATAATTTGTGACAAATCCACACCAGCATGTCTCAGATTCTGTCCTCAAACAGGACACAAACATCAGCTGGGCAGGGAGTCCCAAAGCTGATTTGCTTGGGCACCATCATGCCAGAGTGGGAATGGCATCACACTGGCAGGGCTCTGAAGGAGGGGTGGGTGCCTCCAGCTCTACTTGCACTCAGGAAGATACCTCCTGCCAGAGTTTTGGGTGACTTCCACTCTTAGAGTAACTTGCTAGCTGCCAGGGTGGTGTCTTGCCTTTGGAAAGTCTACTGATTTTCCTGTGGACGGTGTGTAAGTCCTAATTTGCTCAGTATTTGCAGTTCTAACAGTTATAGAATAAAATGTACACAGCTAGAGGATCCTTTCCCACCTTTCACACCTGAAAAATTCACTATTCTTTGTTTCCCTTATCATAGTCAGTAGCATCAAAATTGAAAAAATACATAATAGTCTGAAGGTACAGAAAAAGATGTATCTAAATATCCACAGAGGGGGTAGAAGTTATTATAAGGAATGAGATTTTATTATCTTTGTATTTTATTTCATCTGAAATGTAATAGTATGAGGACAGAAGTCAGTCTATAATATCTCACAGTTTAGGTAACTCTCCACAGACATTTTTTTTTTGTTTTTTTTTTTTGTTTTTTTAGAAGTGTGGTAGTTTTTATGTTGTTTTGTTAATTTTTGGTTTGGTTTGGTTTTTTGTGCATTTTTTTGCTTTGTTTTTACTGGTATTTCATCTTTGTTCCTGTGGTTTCATGTACTGGTTTCTTCTCTGTCACCAGCTGCTCAAGAAGTGAGCATTGATTCCTTGGTTCAGGACTTCACATGTACACAAGGAAGAAATTTGCTTGAAGGTGTTTTTATCTTTACATGTAATTTATTTGAAGTTCTAAAGACTACCAGCCAGATAACAGTTTCACTGGTACTGCAATGAGTATTACTGCCTAAAGATCCTGCTATATATAGCTGTATTATTTGTGATTTGGAATATTCAAGACTGAATTAAGGACTGCAGTCCTGTTTTGTTACTTCTAGAATTCTTTGCCAGCTGCTTAGTTTCACTTTGGATTTCTGTGTTGGGTTTTTCTTTGTTTATGCTTTTGTTTGGTTTTTTTTTTCCTTTGGAGAATAGTGATTTTTATTTTCACATGCAAGGAATGAATTCAGGCTGCATAAGTCAAAACCCCAAATAATCCTCATACATTATCCAGGGTTTGCAAATTACACCTTTTGTACTGGGGAATTGTAACAAGACAAGTAATGATACAGAAGACATGGGAAAAGCTCAATGAAGACCGTGCAGGGGAAGCTGGAGAGATGAGATCATTAAAAATTTGGAGAAATAGTATCTTATGACATTTCTCATCTGTCCATGTAAAGTCATTCTTAAAAACTCAGTCATCCCTTAGTTTACATAACTGCCATAGAAGAACACATATTTCAGACACTCGATTCTGAACCTCTGTTTTCTTTCACAGCATTCACAGGTTTCACTGAAGTCTCAGGGTCTACCAAAATATGTTCTGGTGTTTTTCACTCACTTGTCAAATTTGGAGGCTGTTTGAGCTGAGAAGTTTTAAAATTGAAACCCAGTTCTAAAAATGCTAGAAAATAATAATAATTAAAAAAACCTAAAACAAACAAACAAACAAAAAAACCCCCATCATCTTAACCCCTCAACATTTTCAACTGTGTCTGTTCTGATCTCTTAAGTCTCCTCAGTTCCTCTGGTGAAACTTCTCTGGTTCTGAAAAGGGCAGGATATCAACTATGTGTATAGCTCTTAACTACAGAAAGAAGCACAGTGTTAGAGAGTCATTGAAGAGTACACAGCTGCTGGTGGTCACGGTACCTGCAGCATCCTGATGAAGCAGTGATTCCCATTATCTCTTGAGAAGCTATACTTATGATTTTCACTGTGACTTTGTCCCTGTGAAGCATACCATGGAGCTCTTCTCCTTCATCAGAGTTTCTCTGCAGTCTCAGGGTTACAAAAAATGTCACACTGTCTGTGCAATGCCAACATTTCATGTTTTTCAGATGGTATCTCTTCTTCATCCTATTAGAGGTCTTAGAGGACTCTAGGGATTCTGTATTTTAGTTTTAATTTTCCCAAAGTCTGGTTGCTGTTATAAGTTGAATGTCTGTCACCTGTCTACTTGACATCTGCATCCTGGATATGACTACAACACGGAGCCCAGCTGGAGCTATGGTGCACAGGTTCTGTACTGTGCAGACAGAAAGTCAAGCACTTTTGGGAAACAAGCTGCACAATACAGTCATTCTCCTCAAAAGCAGCAGATCTGAACAGATTAGGATAGATGTGATGGACCTACTGAGTATAGGCTGCGTGCCCACTGCCTCTAACCTGTTTTGAAAGCATCCACAGTTCTGGTGGATGGGGAGTTTGCAAGGGGTCTGTAGTTTCTTCAAAGGGCTTCATTGACCAGTCCTTCAAAATTTGTATGTGCAAAAGTTTCCTGCTGATGTAACACTAATAGTTTCTTCAGAAGACCAAGTTGCAGGGTGCTTGAAAACAGTCTGAAGTGGAATGGTGGAGGCAGAGGCATGACTTTTATGGTCACACAAGTGGTAAAAATCTTGTAGCATGCAGTGTTCTTGGTGTACCTTGAAAGGAAGCCAGACTTAGCAAGGTCTTCATGGGAAAACACAGGGGATATCACATCGGTTATTGGAAGATATAAACTCATTAAGATAAATATCCAAAATGACCATAAGCATTGTGTATTTTGTGGCAGACTCCTTTTTGGCATAAACCCTGTCAAAACTGGCTGCTCTTGCCCAAGTGCTGAATAGACACTCTGGCAGAAGTATCCTCAGAATGTGCCCACTCTCTAATGGATATGGTTACATGATTTTAATCCAAACCTATAAATACTGGAAGGGATGGCAATAAACTTGTCTTGGCTTTAATAAATAAGAAGACTTGTTTTCAAATACAGAATTAGAAATGTGCAGCACCCATGACAGTATGAAAAAATGGTTGTATTCGGGGTGTGTTTGCCACAGTAATTCAGACATATACCTTGGACTTAATAGCATCCCCTTGAGCAGCATCAGTGACAACAAAGATCAGACTACTAGGGCCAGATCCAGCTCTCTGGGAAATAAGAAAAACACAGCTTCTAGAAAATCTGGGGTATGAAGGAACAAATAGAAAGAGTTTTGAAAACAGGTTCACCACAAATGCTTCTATCCAATTAACTGCAAGTGTATAGAAATATTTATTGTTGGACTGCTGCATACAAAAGAAATCTGAATTTGTCAGTTTATTTAGACAGCTTCTCTGTCTCCTTTCTATATACTTCTCTAATAAGAAAAAGAAAAAAAAAACAACAAGAAAACACTGCATATGTAATAATTTTTTCATGATGCTATATGACATTTTATTAGCGTTTGATCCAGACCTGTATAAATTTATCTAATTTCTGGGGGTTTCTGTGTTAACTGACTGTTGCTGGAATCACTGTTATGATACAGACACTGAGCTGAACCACCACAAATGACAAGAGATTCTGAGGCAATAAATAATTTAGTGTTTCCAGTCATTGTACTAGATTCTCTTTAAGACTTCTTCTTTGGGAAAAGTAATCTAAATTGTTCCACTTTAAAGCAGAGTGTTAGGTTCTTTATTTGCCCTGAGGAGCTGAAGGTACGTGAACTGGTAATAGATGAGAAAAAGTGCTAGACAGAGTAAACTGTCAAATATAAAGACATTCGATCAGTTAAATAAAAAGTCAGAAGAAGCACAGGAGACCAGCACCCCGTTATTGTATTTAAGCATCTTTTTGAGTGGATTTGCTGAAATTCAAGCTACTCTGGACTCCAGGTTATGTTATGTTTTTCTTCTTATGAGTAGCATGCAGAGTTTTCCTTTCTCCAGAGGAGAAGGGAGCTGTCAGTTAGCAGAGGGTATGACCTCTACTTGCACAACAATATTTTAGCAGAGGTTAGAGCAGCTGGAATAGAAGAAAGGATCTGGAAGCAATTTTTATGTTAAAAAAATAAAAATCTCTGTGGCTTTTCGTTCTGAAGCTTACATATTTCTACTCTCAACATGGTGCTTTTACGGAATATATTGATAGAATCTGGACGTTGTTTTTTTTTTGCTATGTATTGTGGTCTCAGTGGCAAGCGAGGCCAGACAACCAGACTTAGCTGGATAAACAGCATGCTGCAGCTTCACCTGCTGGAGTATCATCCCTAGATGCCTGTCCAGAGTGGTACAAAAATACACAAATTGCCATTTAGCCAAGACTTACTGTGTTTGCTTTGGGCCTTGCTACACATCAATCATCATACCAGGCTTTCCTGTAGATGGTCCTGCAGATCCTTGCTGATGAAGGACAGGAAAATTGAAGAAGGTTTCTAAATACTGAAGGAGACAACCTTCTAGTTAGAAGAGAAAGTGGGCAAAATCTGAAATGGCATCATGATAAAACTAGATAGCTTGTTGATAATGTTTCTGTGACAAGGTAAGAGTAATTGTAGAGCCTCTAATTGCAGCCTGTGCTTATGATTTCCAGAGATGACTTTCTTGGTAGATACAATTGAGGGTGGAAGAGACTTGGCTGTGTATGCCTGTCCCACATATTATTGCTGCCTTTAAATGTTACTATATTTGACAGTTGTTGACTACCTCCAGGAGTCAGGAAGAATTCTGGTGTGGGGTTTTTTTTCCTGCTTTTTTTTTTTTTTTTTTTTTTTTTTTTTTTTTTGTAGCTAGATAGCTAACTTGCATTTGAGGAAGTATGGGAAGGAATATGGTGTTTTACTTTCTCTGGAGGACTGGAGACCAAACACAGCCAGCAAAGGTACATTTCCTGTGCATCTGCTCTTAGTAACACTCTGCCTCTGCACTCTGCCTCTGTCCTGCAGCCAGTGGTATGGCTCTTTATCTATTCAAGGTTAAACCAATGTTGTGACAAGAAGGAATACTTCCCCCTGTAGTATCAGTCAGGGACCTTTGATTTGTGTTTTTTGCCTTGTGTCATGCATTGCATGGTTTACTTCCTAAATAATTTTCACTCCAGAAGCATCTCTGCATTTCTCAATTATAAATCTTTTCTTCCTGCAGCAAGTTTTTTATAATATTTCAGTCACTGTACTGAAGGGCTAAAGGACTGTTAGATGGAGTCAGATGGTCCCTTATTGACACAGCGAAGCAAACTTAGCAAACAGAATTAGACCCATCATGGGTGGTAAACATTGAAAGAAGAATTTCTTCATTCACAAGAAATTAAAACATTGCGAATTTAAAAGCATTCCCACTTTTGGATGCTGCTCACCTGAAACAGCAATGCTTCAGATGCTATCATTTAACTAGATAAACATCTTTGGGTTAAAATAGTGACTTTACTACATTCAGCTATGTTTTTCTCTCTTGGCTGATCACCTAAAGTCCTTAATTCATAAATCTGAATTAGAACAACAACTAATCTAGCATTTTCTCAGTGGGATTATCACAGCAATACTGCATAGTCTGGCCTGAGATCCTGCTCATTTTTTGAGGGATACTTGGAAGGATATGTCAAATCTTTGTTTAGGCTAACATCATAAGATCAGTGAGATTTCTCCTGTGTTCAGCCTAGACACTTTTCTGGGTTCAGACTTCCTCTACTAAAGAATTTGAGATTTGCTTATCTGAAAGGCAGCCAACTTCATTTTATGGAGATACTCAGGCTGCCGGTCTCCTGTCTTAAAAAAACAGGGAGCTGGTTTTAGGACTATTCTTATAAAAATCCTGGCTCCAAACTCACTTTCAGCTTTAGTCCAGAAACAGTAGGGTTTTTTTAGACCTTAAAGCCATGTTGAAAAGTGAATCTTTATTTCTACACAGAGAAGTCTGAAAAGTGACAAGACATCAGCAGAAGATATTTTCATCCAAATTATTTGAGATTCAGAACTGGATTATTTTTTTTTCTCTATTAATTTTGCATTTTATGTATTTCCAATAGAGATTACATATATATATATATATAAAGTATCATTATACATATATGTAGACATACATATATGTAAGGGGTGAGTGTCAGGGAGATGGAGTTAGGCTCTTCTCAGTAGTGACCAGTGATAGGACAAGGGGTAATGGGTGTAAATTGGAGCATAGGAGGTTCAAGTTGAATATTCGAAAAAATTTTTTTACTGTAAGGGTGACAGAGCCCTGGAACAGGCTGCCCAGGGGGGTCGTGGAGTCTCCTTCACTGGAGACATTCAAAACCCGCCTGGACACGTTCCTATGTGATGTACTCTAGGTGGCCCTGCTCTGGCAGGGGGGGTTGGACTAGATGATCTTTCGAGGTCCCTTCCAACCCCTAGGATTCTGTGATTCTGTGATTCTGTGATTCTGTGATTAGTATAATGGGCTTTATATTAATTCTAAATATGCCTAAAGAAACTATTGGGGAAAGAATGGTTCAAAACTGTCTGAAATGTCGAACTGATGAGGCAAGCATCATTTTTACATCTTTGTAAATCTGAAATACTTAGGTTAAGATAATAATAGCCAATAGCCAACATGTAAATATTACCTCCTGATTTGCAGATTTCTGAAAACAGTAATCACTGATGATCTCATAACCACATGCACATTTTCTTCCTGACTAGCTTTAAGTGGTGAACAATAGTTTTAGCCCTAATTCCATTTCTCAGCTTTAAAGAATACTCCTGCACAAGAAAAGACCCCATAGTCTGAATGAAGAGACTTCCATACCTTCTGATGAAAATATTCAACACTCGATTCTCCAGTGTTTTGTGGAGACAACTCTGCATGTGTTCAACCACAGCTCTGTACTGAGAATCACTGCAGGACACAGTCCAGAAACATGTGAAATATATATGGATGATTACTCAGATTCCCTCTTGTAGGAGCACTTGGAGAAAGACCAAAAACGGGTAGGGAACAGGTTAGTTTATACTAGCTGTAGCCACCAAATGCTGGATTAAGATAGCCAGTGATGCAAGGAGGCAAGATATATTATTTACACAGCTTTCCATGGTCACAGCTTCTGTTTGGAGTAGAAAAAAGGACATCAAAGCAGCTTTAGTGGCTCTGTACCCGCTGGGAATTCGCCTGTATGGGTGGAATCCCAGGGGTGTTGTTAAGGTAGCTTTTAATTTGCTTCATGCTTTTGGGAGAGTCTTAGAATCTGTGCTTCCGACCTCTGGCTTTAAGGAACATAAAATTTATTATCTCTCAGCAGGAGGTTGGCCAGTATTTGTCTCCTGTATTAATATTTTTTAGTATTCACCTCCTAAAATAAATGTTTTTCTTCCTCGAGAAAGGCAAATAAATACGAGCACCAAAAACCCCTCCATGTGATCTTTTTCTTCAATTTTTGTAGTAAAAGAAGTCTATATGAGAACTGCTGCTTTAATGTAGGCTCATAAAATCTTTCATTTATTATTTATATAATTATTTGCAGAGTGTTGTTGCCATGGCAACTTTTACACACAGTGAGATAAATCCTTACATAGACAGCAGTCAGGATTCTAAGCACTGTCACATGAAAATAAGTCTGCATGGACATTTTTGGGCTTGCCAAGTTTTTCTGAAGTAGTTATTGACATTAAAATAACTTCCTTCTGCTAAATTAGAGAGAGGAGCCTGGTTTGAGCTTAATTTCTTTAAGAAACAAGGCTTAGGCAGTAATTCTCCCCATCCACCTCTCTGCTTATTGCCTCCTAATGTCTTTCAAGTCTGCTGGCATAATTTCAATTATCTTTCACTAAGATGTCTCAAAGATAGTTAAATCTGAAACAGTTCATAGCAAGTGGCTGTATGAAAGAGTGAGAGTACTAAAATAATGTGTACCAGAGGGAAGCATTCTGCCAAGAACCCGGAAGTGGTGATCTACTTTTGTCCTGTTGTCCAGACTGCCTCAAACTGATCATGACGTGTGCTATTTCTTTTTACTATTAAATGAGAAATGATGCAGAAAGGGTGGAGCTGTGAGAGGGTGGAGAAATGAAGAGTTCTGGTGGAAACTGGGCATGCTAAGGCAGGATGGGGGAAACTACCTCACTGTAGTGGTGGGGCTTTGGGCTTGCAGGACACCAGCTAATACAAAATGAGGGCTTCATTGATTCTACTGCTCAAGGACAATGGTTTCCAAATTCTACAGCCTCCAGGCTGGGGAGCTGGGGCATTGCTGAGGTATTCTAGGCTGCTTGAGTCCAACAGTCTCAGTCTTTGGACCAGACCAAGCATAAGGAATTATGCTCCATATGTAGAGATTAGTAAGCCTGCACATCAGGCACTCCAGGCAGCCAGCTGGCACCATAAACTTCTGCTTTGGTAGCCATGGTACAGGGAAGATTTTGTCTTGGGAGAAGCTGGGCTGAAATAGGTTTTGAACAGTGGAATAAAGGTGATGGAGCTCCTGTGAGTTTCACAGTTTCTCACCATTCAACAATGATACCAATGGCCACCAGGCTGCTCAGCAGGTATCAGATAAAGGGACCATGCTTATATTTGGAAATACAATACAACTTTATTTGGAAATGCATGACAGATATCTGAATGTTAGACCATTTCTGTTGACTGAGAAATTTTATGAATGTGTATACATGCAAGTATACTGATTGTTGCTCTGAAGTGGAAGGGATGGAGGGAAAGAGACACATTTTTTGAATGCTTAAATCTGGCCAACTACAACATTTGAAAGCCATTGAAAAATGAGGTCATTATTTTGCACCAAAGTGCCCAAAGGTATTTTGTATTTTGTGTTTTCTGTATATGCACACTTAACTGATTTTTTTGCTGAAGATTTTGATCTATCATTTATCAGAGACATAGTTTCAGTATCTCTAGAAGTCATTCCAGCTTCAGGTATGAGCTTGATGCCTTTGTTCAAAAATTTTTTTAAACTATTGTTGTTAACTGTAGAACAGTTATCCATCTTAGAGTAATCAAAAGAGTGGCAAATAACTGTTAGAACAATGTTTTCCTTTTTGGACAGAAGGTTTAGCATGGTTTAGCATGGCTGTTTTTTTAATTAACTAAGAAACACAAAGTCATACTTCTACCCTGAATGTGAATGCAACTGTTAGTTCATACTGCTTGCAAAAAGATTACAAAGAGATGAAACATTAATAAAAACAATAAAGTATTTAATATTTTCAAATAATATCTTTCTCAAAAGCTCTGCTATATATTGCATGGCAAATGATTTATGCTGTTAGAAGATATGGTAAACAGCAGGCCCTTCCTAGTGATGATTTTTTTTCCCTGAGTATGTGGATTAGACCAAGGTGTGTAAAAGAGACATAGAGAAATATGTCTCAAACTCACACATCAGATGATGATGGAGAAGGACAGGGTTTTTTGCATTTTAACTTATTCTCTCTATCCCTTATGTTCTGCCTTAAAGCACCTCACATTCATGCTTTAACCCTCTTCTACTCCAAAGGAACCTTAGAAGTCAAGGATGAGAGATGCACACAGTGCATAATTTTTTCAATAAAATTGAGGTCCAGAAATTCTCAAAATTCAAATGGAATTAAATAAAACATTTCCAAGGACTACAAAGTAAATTAAACAGCCAAACAATGGTGTGAGAGATTTGCAGGCAATGTAGAAGTTACCAATGAACCAGGCAGTCAAGGCTGCCAACAAGCCAGATGCTGTCAGGGGAAGAGCATTTTTCATAGCTTTCAGTCAGTACCATGTGATTTCCAGCTGAGGAAAGAAAGAAGACACTCTGATGGTATTTATTTACTAAGACTGGTGACACTGTAATTGTGTGGTCTCCTAATAATTTCCTTTAAAGTTTGATAGGAATTTGAGAATCATTAAAGAGCCTTCTGATATTTGGATGTGATTTTGGTGGCCTCATGCTAATCCTTATTCATTTTTGTACAGAGCACCATAAATGTGATAATCATTCATTAACTAGGCCATTTTTGATCAAGACAGAGCCAGGACTGAAATAGAAAAGGTTTTAGAAATCAGGCTATTAGGCACTTAAGCAAGCTTTCTGCTATAGCTCTTCCACAGCTTGCTGGCACTATGCCTGGTTGGAGCTAGTTGTGATATACTTCATTTTCATAAAGCACTACCTTCACTTACAGTTTTGTTCAAAATAAACAATACACTCAATCAGTAAGTGGAACAAGTCTTATCTTGTAGTGCTGGTTTTGGCTGGGACACAGTTAATTTTCTTCCTAGTAGCTGGTATGGGGCTATGTTTTGAATTTCTGCTGAAAGCAATTTTCATTATTGTTGAGCACTGCTCACACCAAAGTCCAAGCTTTTACTGCTTCTCACTCACTCACGAGTGAGGGGGGCTGGAGGTGCATAAGAAGCTGGGAGGGGACACAGCTGGGACAGCTGAACCCAACCAACCAAAGGGTTGTCCCACACCATATGACATCCTGCTCAGCAGTGAAACTAGGGGGGAGGCTGAGGAGGTGGGGAGCAGGGTGCTGCTTGTGGTCTGGCTGGGCTGGTTAGTGGTGAGCAATTGTTCTCATTTGCATCACTTGTCTTTCTTGGGTTTTAGTTGTCACTCTTTTTTACTGTCCTTTTCATTACTATTATCATTACATGATTATTATATAATTCTTTTATTTCAACTATCAAACTGTGTTTAATTCAACCCCTGAATTTTATTACTTTTACTATTCTGATTCTCTCCTCCATCACACTAGAAAGAGTGAGCAAATACCTGGAGCCCTGGCCAGGGGTTGAACCATGGCATCTGTGAAAAGTTTCACTCCCCTCTCTATGCAGTTCATGGATTTTAAGGAATGGGCAAACAGAATTAATACTTTAGCATGAGATTTGTGCAAAATTTTTGCAATAGTATACAAGAACAGGTGATTTTAGTCTGTTTTATTTTGAAAAATCTGTAATTATAATCAAGGTATCTGTTTGTTTGTTATTGGATTTTTTGGGGGGGAAATTTTTTTTTCATGTCTGTATTTCTTGTGCTACTGAGAAAGTCACAGAACTGGAAAAAAAAGAAAAAGAGGAAAGAAATTGTAACTACTCAGCTTTTCTCACAAACATGAGACCTCATTAAATCTGATTACCATATAAGGGGCCTGCTTCCTTAGAAATATTTTTGAGGGTAATCCTGGGGATTTTAGGACAGAGACACCATGCTGATAGAAGCTGTCCTGCTGAAAATCAGGACTGCTTTAGGAACTAGAAAGAGTCTTCTTTATCAGTGGTCCCCATGGTCTTCTGAAAATGTCAACAAATAAGGCAACAAAAGTCAGTGTATTTCCTGGACTCTTCTGGCTAAGACATCAGGTTCCTTCTTTTCTCAGCACACAACTTTATATATAAACTTTGGATAGCTCCCAAGAGAATTTGGATTTACACCTGTCTTTCCTAAACTAAAATAGTAACTCCTACCTACAACACTCATGTTAGTATAATGAGGGCCACTTTTACTACTATTAGGTTTCTAGGAATTAGTCACTGAGCAAACCACCTGTAAGCCTTGATTAAGCTCAGTGCTACTGTATTCTGAATGAGAAAAATCTTATTATAGACACAGAGAATGCTGATGGAAGAAGAGGGCATGCCTACTGAGCCAGAGATAGTGAAGCAAATAATGAAGAAATATATTCCCCTGATCTTAGTTGAGCTGGATATAGAATCATAGAATTTTCAGGGTTTGAGTGGACCTTTAAGATCATCTAGTTCCATACCCCTGCCATGAGCAGGGAAACCTCACACTACATCAGGTTGCTCAGACCCCTGTCCAGCTTGGTCTTAAAACTTCCAGGGATGGGGCTTCCACCACCTCTCTGGGCAACCTGTTCCAGTGTCTCACCTCCCTCATGGTGAAGAACTTCTTCCTAATTTCCAATCCAAATCTACCCTCCTCTACTTTGAAATCATTCCCCCTACTCCTATGACTACTGGTGCTGGGATTGCCTTGACCCCGATACAGGACCTTGCACTTGATGTTGTTGAACTTCATGAGGTTGTCATGGGCCCAGGTCTCCATCCTTTCAAGGTCCCTCTAGATGGCATCCCTTCTCTCCAGCATGTCAGCCCCACCACACAGTTTGGTGTCATCAGCAATGCCACCATCTGTGTTGTTGGCTAAGATTTTAAACAGGATCAGTCCCAACACTGATCCTTGAGGAACTCCACTTCTCACTGTCCTCCAGTTGGACATGGACCCATTGACAGCCACTCTTTGGGTGCAGCCAGGGAGCCAGTTCTGGATCCACTGAGTGGTCCATCCATCAGGCCCATCTTTTACCAGCTTGGAGACCTAGTTGTAACCCTTGCCAGTGAAGATTGATGTAAAGAAGTTGTTGAGGAACATCAGCCTTCTCCATGTCACTCATCACTAGTTCTTCTGTTTCCTTTCAGGGGGGCCCACACCTTCCCTTGTCTTTCTTTTGCTGTTAATGCATCTACGGAAATTATTGTTATTCCCCTTGATCTCCCTAGATAGATTTAATTCTAGTTGAGTTTTAGATTTTCTAACCAGGTCACTTGTTGCTCAGACAGCTTCCTTATATGCCCCCCATTCTACATGTCCTTTCTTCTATTCCTTGTAGAGTTTCTTTTTGTATGATAGAGCATCCAGGAATTCCTTGTTAATCCAGGCAGGTCTCCTAGCATTCTTTCCTGCCTTCCACTTTGCACACACAAGTGGCTAAGGAAGGAGTGGTGTGGGAAAAAAAAACAAAGGAAAAAGTATGTGGCAAAAGAACAATATAAACTTCTTACATACATGTTCTGATGAAAAGAATATTCCTACCTGTCAGTTCAAGGGCGCTTCTCTTCTCAGGAATGTTTCAGCTGAATGAATGAATGTCTTGTTCTGCTGTTTGACTTTCCTGCCTCAAACTGCAGCAAAGAAATGCATCTCCTTTCAAAGGAAAACATTTTCTTTCTAAGATGATGAATGTGGAGGTAAGAGTCAGTCAGAGGTTTATTCCAAGTGAAAACTAAGTGATGGAAAACAGGACATTTCACCTCACTCCAACCTCAATCACAGTCAAGGAAATAACAAGTGTAGTGAAATAGTTTTTATTTTCTTTTTCATCTTTCCACCACACACAGCACTTCTAGCATGCCCCAGGCTCATCATATTGGAATGCCAATCCAAAATCAGCTGTTATTTATGCCAGTTAAATCAGCAGACCAGATGATCAGTTGGGTAACCATTTTGGAAAGCTCTTCTCCCTGAAGAGCCCAAAATCATGAAGGTGTTTTCTGGCATTTTGTGTACCTGTTGCTGCAGTTAGGTCCCCCTCTTGGGAACAGCAGGAGAAACCAAGCTACTCAAGCTCTTCATGAACTGCATTGACATCTCTGGCAGAGTTAAGAGTCTGTGATGAGCTCTCTTTTGCTATGATTCTCAGCTTATTCTAGAAAGTAGATATTGTTAGAGCAACCCACTATCTTTCACAAGAATGACATAATGTGTCAGCTGGAAAGACTTCTTTAAACAAGAGTGCACTCCCATTCATCTCCCAAAACATTCTGTCAATGACTTCCAGAAAGTGATTACCTCCAAGACCAGCAGCAGAGTGTGTGTCCTTGAACTGTAGCAGTCTGTGTGCTGTTATCCATACTAGAAAAAAGCATCTCTCTCAGCATTCATTGATGCCATTGTGGGATATGGGTAAATGGTTTAATCTTTGGACCTTGTAGAAAGGAAAAAAAAAAAAAAAAGAAAATAAAAAGGCCCAGCTACTAGCAGCTTAGGCTGAAAAGCTTAGATATTCAAAGTGATTCATGACATAGACCAAGCTGGGTGAGAACTCACTGTCTGAAGGTGTTGTTTGGTTTAGAATAGGGAAGGTAATTTTACTGAAGTATTCCACCTAACATGTTGCCTTTTTTGTCCACACCAAAGTAGATTTCCACAACAGGGATGACACTGCTAGGCAGTAAGGGACTCTGAACACAGTGTCACCAACCCCCAGGACACTAACTGCTGCTGAGCACTAAACAGCACAGATGATTTCAATTTGGTGCTGATCTCACAGAATCACAGAATTACTGGATCATCCTGAATGGAAAAGACCTTCAGGATCATCAGTTCCAACCATAGCCTAACTTTACCAACCATTAACCTAACTACCAAGCCTAGTGCTTAAATCATGTTCCCAAGCACCACATGTACACATTTAAATCTCCAGCAATGGTGATTCAATCACCAACCTGGGCAGCTTGTATTTAAGGAGAAGAGACCAACCCCCTCCCTTACTATAACCTCTTTTCAGGGAGTTGTAGAAAGTGATAAAGTCTCCCCTCAGCCTCCTCTTTCTCCAGGCTAAACAACCCCAGCTCCCTCAGCCTCTCCTCAGAAGACTTATTCTCCAGACCCTTCATCAGATTTGATGGGCTTCTCTGGACTCTCTCCAGCACCTCAATGTCTGTCCTGGAGTGGGAGTCCCAGAACTGAACACAGTACTCAAGGTGCAGCCTCAGTAGTGCTGAGTCAGGGCACAAACTTCCCAAGCCCTGCTGGCCACTATTCTGATACAAACCAGTTGGCCTTCTTGGACACTTGGCATACAGCTGTCTCATATTCATCTGGCTGGCCAGGTCCTTTTCCTCTTGACAGTTGTCCAGCCACTCTACCCCAGTTCTGTAGCACTGTCTGGTGTTGTTGTGACTGAAGGACTTGACACTTGACCTTGTGAAAACAACTTGAGATGTTCTTAAAGAACCGCAAGCTTTCCCAAACAGCTCAGTTCATTTTATAACCATTCCTAGAAACATGTTCTATGACATTAATTCAGTGTTCCCTCTTTTATAGTCCATTACTTCCTGTCTTGCCTACTATGGTCATGGAGCACTGGTTCTTCTTCACCCTTTCAGTAACCTTTCCCATCTTTGAAAATTGTTATCACATGCTCCCTTGGGCTCCTCTTTGTAAGTTAAAATGCCTCAAGTTCAGATTTTTGTAGAAAGTCATGAATCATTCCTAGTTGGCTTGACAAAAATGAAAAAGCACACTTGATTCAGCAACCCTGAGAAATTTCATTTGAAACAAAATATTCTCTAAGTTAAGTTTTGGGGATTCTTTGGTTAATGTAGTGAGTAACATATGTGTATGTTTATATATTTATATACGAATAAGAGATGAAAGCAAACATAGGAGTATCTGAATTTTACATGGAAATTAAATTCTAGTATCCAGTTGACATTAGTCAGTGATTTGCCTGCCTGTGGCTGGAGGTCAGAGGATGATGTACGTGTACATGCAGGTCAATAGACTAAAACTGAAAGATGGTACAAATGACTGAAATGCAAAAGATGTGTTGATTTATGCTCTAGCGGGCAGGTTATTATAGATTAAGTGCAAAATCTGTTTTAGAGAGTTACTCTCAATGGCTGAATCATGCACACCCATACCCTCACTGTGCATAAACTGGCATAAATATATTGGAATAAATAAAGGCCTTGTCTTGCAGCTCCCTTGGGTTTAGACTGCTTTTGTATTTGGGTCAGGGCTTTGACCTGGGTCAACAGCTCATTTCAATGACTATAGTCCTAAGATTGAGGTCTGCCTTTTCTGGTCCTGGTGTTGGGGTTCTTTTGATGATTGGAGTCTAACTCTATGTTGATGCTAACAGAGCTGTTCTCACTCCTGTAAATTTGACCTTTGAATGTAGGGTGGCCTCATCTTACATTTTCTTAATATTTAACACCAACAGTAGGAGGAGAAATGTTGCAAACTTTCCAACTTCTTCCAAACTAGCATCCACCAGGATGCTGAGCTGGCTGGAAATTAATAGTTTGCTGATGTTGTTTTGTTGGTCTGTTAGCTCTGCAGTAAATAACTCATGTTCATACAGGTGAAATGCTGGGAATGTGTGACTGGAAAAAGCACAGGGCAGGAACTCAGCCTTGGGTGAGGCTGAGAGTTTGATTTAGGTAATTGCGTGGCCTCCAACTATTTAATTTATCTACTATTTAATTTATTGCTCTACAGTTTATCCTCTTGCACTGTTTCTTCTTGTCCTATCTGGTCCTTTACATATCCATGCAGATGTGTTAATCTAACAGAAAACCATTTCAAAGAATTCAGTTGGTTCACTAAAATGGCTCAGCAGAGAACTAGGGAGTATTGGAGCAGTACATAGAGGGTGTTGAATGTGTACACCCTTGTGGCACAAGATTCACTCTTCCTTGTGTGAATCTTCACCTTGTGTAGATTAAGGATGAAGTCAAACCCTGAACTTCAAAACCCTCTGCTACATTAGGGCTAGCAACATCAAGATGAGAACTTGTTCTGGTCCCCTGCATGGAGTAAGGATGTTCACTTTGAAATATGGTTATTCTCTGTGTTGTTATGTGTTTCTTTTGTTCTGAACTATCTCCACTTCCCAGCTTTCCATTTATTAACAGTACTTCCCATTCCCATTTCTTATATACTTATTCTTGGATAACATTTATTTTTCAGCTTCATCAAGACTCATCTGCTACTGCACATGATGTTAAATGACTGCTCTCATAATAACAGGAAGAACTCTCTGTAGAGTTCTAAAATAATAGGTAGCAGGTAGCTGAAAATTAGCAGTCATGTGCTTGGCCAGGGATGTGCAAAAGAGAAAGAGACTTAAGATTTCACTTATTGCTAAGAAAAGAGTGGCTAAAAGATTTACTGCAACGATTTTGCTACATGCTTATTATTTATTTTTAGATACAACAAATCTATAGAGTAGTTTTGGGATTCATCTGATCAAATGTAGACTTCTACAATGGAATTAGTCACTATAGATCTCCTTTATAGCTAATGCAGAGAAATTAGCCTTATCAAAGGGTAACAGAGGGTATCAAAGTTGATAACATCCTTGTGTAAAATAAATATTCGGATTTGCACGCTTAATTTATATTGCTTGTGAAGCAAACCTACAGCTACTATTTCAGATATAGAATCACAGAATTACTAGAGCTGGATGGGACTTCTGGAGACTATCTAGTCCAACTCTCACACTAAAGCTGGGTCACCTACAGCACATTACACAGGGCTGCTTCCAGGTGGGTTTTGAATACCTCCAGAGAAGGGGACTCCAAAACCTCCCAGGGCAGCTTGTGCCAGTGCCCTGTCATCCTCATAGTAAAAAAGTTTTTTCTTATGTTTAAATGGAATTTCCTATGTTCCAGCTCTTGCCCATTGCCCCTCATCCTGTCACTGGGCACTACTGGGTCTGATTCCAGCCCTTTAGATACTTGTAGACAGAGAGTCAGATTTGATTCCAGTGGTACAAAGGCAGAGAAAGAAAGAGCAAGCTTTTCTTTTTAGATGAGGTAGTGTGTGTCATTAGGCCAGGTGGCTATAGTTGGGAAAATGAGACCAGCTTTTGGGCATAAGAGATATTTTCCAGGTATGAAATAAAAAAGAGATTTTAGAGGAAAATGCAAATTGAGATCAATGTCTCAACATTTACTTACAGCAGTAGAAAAGATGCCTGTGTCCTTGTTCTTCCATTAAGTTCCAATGTAAAGCATAACAGTAGTGAAGACACAAGATGATCCCATGGGACTGAGAAGATCAGAGCCTGCAGACTGGGGAGAGACTTTCCAGTAGCTGCAGAAAATCAAGAGCAGGGGAAGGGAAACTCACAGGCCCATTGCTTTCATCAACACAAATGATGTTGTCAATTTAAATAACTGTTTCATGAAGTGATTTGTATCTGTTCTCTCTCTTTCATAGTAGCTACAGAGATTTTTTGTTTCATAAGGTCTGGTTCTGTCTCCTGGGATTGTTACTCCTTAAATATTAGGAAGGATATTGACCTAGATATAGGTCTAGGATGAGACCTAGAAATAATTTTTGGAAAAAGAAGAGATGTGTGGCCTCTGCCAGGGGTGCACGTTATTCGGTAAGCTACAACACTCTAAGTAGACGTATTCAAGTGATTCCTGTGTCTCTTCCCTCCTCCTTCCAACCTCAGATCAGTGTAGAGATATCATAGAATCATAGAATTGGCTGGGTTGGAAGGGACCTCAGAGATCATCAAGTCCAACCCTTGATCCACTACCGCTGTGGTTCCCAGACCATGGCACTGAGTGCCACATCCAGTCTCTTTTTAGGTATCTCCAGGGACAGAGAATCCACTGCTTATGAACTGGCACCTCACGCTGGGCACTGCAAGCAATTTCTGGAAATATCTGGCCCTGATATCTGGAATTCTGGGTATAGAAGAGGACCCAAGGAACAAATGAACTTCAGAATAGGGACAATCCTGGAGAGTCAGACAGCTCTACATTACGCTGAGTGACAGGGCTTAGTCTGGAAAGCAAAGGATCCTGCTGAGGGGACCCATGAGAGGCCTTTATTACTTACTGACATGAAATCACAGGGCTTTGTGACTCTATACCCACAGGGAGCTGAGGCACATGATGGGGTGGCTGTTTGGAGCTTCAGCTGGCCTGCCAGAAGCTGCTCCAGGCAGTCTGGAGGCATGAAACCTCTCTCCAAAATATGTTCGTGCTCCCCAGCTGCTTATTAGACAGCAAACTTTGCCAACCATCAAAATAAAAGAACTTTTTGAGTCAATAATCCAAGTTACAATATAATTTGCATTTGGTAAATGCTTGTCAATTCTTAATGAGATAATAGCTGGTAAATATGAATTATTTAAGGCCTGACAAATATTATTTGATGGCTACTTGGGCAATTTTCAAGGGAACAATTACACAGCTAGTGATTTAGAGCAAGCTGCCTTCTTTTGTCCATAGAAACTGGCTAATCAAAGGGCTAACTAAATGATCTGAAGGCACAAATTTGACCACACATGCTTTTGGCTACGCATGATGCCGTGAGCAAACTTAAAGCCTGCATGTGAAAGCATCTTCCCTTGTGATATAACAAATGTATCTTAATCTCTATAATTAAATCATATCACTTCAGCTATTTTTCACGTTAGTAGACTGTGTTCTGCTACATGGTTTGGCTTTTTTTTCTTATTCTGGAAGAAATGTATTCTCTGTTATTTGTTTTATGTGAATTAAATATCTTAATAAACCTAAATTAAATGTACTTAAAATATTTAAGCACTACTAAAACAAGAAGGCAAATAAAATCTGTGTGGAAAGGTATAATACCAAATCAAGTTTATTTTGAGCACAGTTTTGTTTAGATTTTTATCACCATTTTTGCATACTAATGTTTTTAATGGGTTTCAAGAGCATGCTGTATACTTAGATGAAGAGCTGAATATCTTGTACAATGAATCTTTTACATCTGCTAGCTCTGTGATTCCACCACTAGCTATTGAATAATGTATTAAGCTTTTCCAGGCTCCTTCTGCTTTCCAGAGGCAAGCTTCAATGGTTTCTTCATGTTCATTTATTCTCTACATTTGTGTAATGTCATATTTCACCTCCAGTGCTGCCATTGTTAGACAGCAGAAAAATAGTAATAAATATACCAAGAACCAGCCTAGATTTACTTTTCCATAGAAAGCAAGGAAAAACCTGTCCGTTATCTGTGTGCATCTAATGTTTGCCCACATAGGTATGAAGATAGTTCATATTACACACGGAGAGCTATTGTTTTTTCTTGCCCGAAGAAGTGTCAGCTCTTGAAGCAAAGGTGTCAGACCTTCTTAGCAATGGCATTTGTTGATCTGTGCTCATGTCCACTATTCTGCTTTTGTTGTAGGTTTGCACCACATCCTGTAGTTTGGTCATGTAAGTTTTCTAATGGAAATCAATTACAGCAGGAAAAATTAATTTTCGATTAATGTATTTCTCATTGTGGTTTTGGTGCTAAGTAAGATAGGTGGATATCCCATTATTACTCCAGTGCTTGTAACAGAGATTGTAGGTGAGGCATAAATAAAGCTTTGGAGTAATAAGAATCTAGGTGAGGTATGGTAGTCACTTTGTCACTCAGTATATTCACTTGAACAGCATAGTGATAAAAGGATATCTGAAGCTAAATTTTGCAAAGGAAGGGTGTGGCTGACATTCTTGTGATGAGAGGAAGCAGATGTGGGTTTTTAGCTGACAACTTGTGAAATAATCTACTAAATGCTATAGGGGAGAAAAAGTATGGGAGAAAACATCAGGAAGAGTAAGAGTAAGGATACAGGTCCTGTATCAAACATGTTAGAGGCTACCTGTGAGTTATTAGAACATGAACATTTTAATATCACCTTATGAGAAAAATTTAATTCTGTGCCCCAATCAGAACATATTTCTAAGAGGAAGAAAAAGACTCTTCTCCAGCTAGTTAGTAATGTCTATGGCTGTATGCAAAGGAATTAATCTATTGTGTGAACCCATCTAGAAGGTCTAATGAGAGACACAAAAATGATGAGCATCCTGCAATCAAGAAAAAAAAACAACATATCCATGTATGCAGCATGTTCATTCATGTCACGAGCATGCTGAAAGCTAAAGCAGAATAGAGGAAGACAGCTTGTGTTTGTCTTTCAAAGACTATTTTCATTCAGGGCCTAGTCTCACAAGCTTTATTTCTATCCAGGATCCAGCATTAAGAAAGAATAATATTTTTCAAGTTCTAATTTCAGCAAAGTGGACATCAGTATATGTAGTTATTGCACTAGCACAGCTAATCACAGCTAATCTCTTCAAGGAGACAGAAAGACCACAGTAAACTAGGGTAAAATGTGCTCTTGGGTCTGAAGAAATTTTACAGCTCCAGAAACATTCATCACTGCTAATAGCTGTGAAATTTCTAAAGGGAATATTTTGCTTCAACATTCAAATGACCTGAGGTTTAACACTGTTTCATTGCAGCTGAATTAAATGTTTTGATATCTGGAGAAATGAAGTAAAACCTTTCCTTAACTCACACTGTGCCCTCTCTGTAGATACATATTAATTCTGTCAGTTTAATGGGAGTGGTGGATCTGTTCATTTGCTCAAAAAAGGAAAAAAAGCCTCACCATCAAACAAATTAATTGACAGCAATCCATCATTAGTTATACATATCTGTTAGGTTTTTAACAAAAAATACCCCTTAGGTTAAAGAAAAGGTATCTCTAAGGAAACAGTCAAATATAGGTCATTGTATAGGCCTGTGAACACATTTTATAGTCTTGCCAAGCTAAAGAAAAATTATGTGAAGCTATTCATCTAATCTGTACATTTTGGGGTGATAAAAGTCTTTGGAATGATTCTTCAGTGAGTGAAATTCAAAGCAGCTGAAGCTGAATCATTGTTTGCCACAATAGCTCAGCAGACTCAAGAGTTACTATTTTCAAAGAGATAGCTAAGGGCAGTTACTAATGATGAGAATTTTGGAGGAAATTTACACATCCAAGACCCACTTGACATAGGTTCGTATTTATCATTGCCTGTCTTTTCTAAGCTTCATTAACTAGGATAAATACCTTACCTGGAGATTAAGTATGGTACTGAAAAGAAACCAGTTGTACCACCTCAAATGTTCTCTTGAAGGCTCCAGCAGACAAGAGGCAAAACGAAAACCAGTTACCACCGGTTACTATACAAGTATCACAAGTCAATCCTTGGGTGTTTGTGGTTTTAATCAGACTCTGCTGATAAATCTACTGGTTACCTCCCACTCCTGAAGTTTTCCCAGAGAAATCCAAGAATCTGTAAGACTGAATAGAGACTGTGATGCACTCTTGTCTGTTTAAACACAACAAATTCTGAAGTTAAGGAAAATATCAATCCTAGCCTTTCTGCCTCTGGTACCAGAAACAGGTACCAGCCCAGCAGACTTTTTTCACCAGGGATCTTTCCTGGAGGCATCAAGGTAGGATTTTAATTTGGACATTTGAATGCAGAAGGTGGCATTTTTTTGTGTTGGGTTTTTTTTTTTGGTCTGGTTTGGTTTTTGCTTGTTTGTTTCATTTGCAATATTTCTCATGATTATTGTATTATTTTTTTTTTCATTGTCCATAAATTTACAATACCAAATTCTGCATCTCATGTCTCTTAATAAGGCCTTTGCATTAAGGCTGAAATGCTTTGAACTGTGCATGCTTCCTTTCAGCACAGCATGGATTCTTGGCTGCTAGTCTACTGATGGAAGACCGAGATGAAAAAAACATTAAAGCAAATTAGGGATTTTTGGTGGAAGCTAAGTTTTGTCTAGTGAAAACTATATTTTATTTGCTGAACACATCAAGCTGTGCTGGTAAAGTAATGTAATTGTGGATCTGCATGCAGTTCCTTTTCCTACAAACTTCATCTCATTTACAGAATCTGTTTGCAGTAACATCATTCAGGAAGCCAAGGGCTTTAAACATCATGCATGAAAGTGGGGAGAAGAAGAGAAAGCAAAGTTGCTTGACCAAGAACAGAGAAAAGGAGCAGCAAACATCTTCCTATCGTGTGGGGATATCTTGATGTAGACTTTTGTTTGCCTCGTAGCACATGGGCTTTTATAACTGCTCCAGTAGCTTCAGACCTTCATGCAGATCAGGTGTCTTGAAAGAGCAACCATCATACAATAAAAGATGTGACAGAAATGGCAGTAATGGGAAAGCAAACAAGAAGAAAGCAAGAGTACAAAACAATCCTGATTGAAAATTAGAGGGGATTTTTTCTTGAAATAATTCCAGTCTAATATATGTGTCCTGAGAGGTTTTTCCACTGCCCTGTATTCTCCACAACAATATGCCAAGTAGTAACCATGTTAAACCACATCAGTTACCTTACAGTTTCCCTTGGAACTGATCAGGGAGCATTCTCATGGCCTAGGGATTTGATTATTCTAATTAACTAAATTAGGTGGTTATTTTACATCTAGAGCATAGGAACAGGGACAACATTTTTGTATGTACTTTTAACCGGAAAGTGTTGCTCATTTAAAAACTCTGCCGCAGTACAGCACTGACACAATACTTCTCAATTCCACCAGTCAATTCCCAGAGAAATAAATACTAATGAGTCCCACTCAGCTCAGAAAGAGGGTTCAGATGACTCCCTCAGTTGTGAAAAACCCCATTAAAACCTGACCATTTTAATAAACCAGACTGGAGAAGTTTCTTTTCCTGTAATCTACAGAAGTATGTGCCTCTGAAGAATAAAGATTCAAATGGAATGATGAATGACATCTTTCTGTGGACAGTGTGATTATTATTTTAAACTTCCTTCTTCAAAGGGTGGTCATCTACAGCTCTAATGTTAAGCCACACCCAGGGAATCTTGCCCAGACATTGCAAAATGGACCCCTGAGCAAGAATGAAAGGATTTTATTGTTTTGTTCCCCAATGAGCAACTTTGCTCTAGAATGAACTGGAAAACAATACAGTATTTTTTTATTATCACTGATGGAAAAAATGATAAAACATACCAACTGTTGTTGCCCTCATAGAACAAAAAAGAAGAGACTATGGGTGTCTTTTTTAAGGTATTGGCAATATTTTCAGTGTCTAAGAGCTTTTGATGGCAAGAAAACTGGCTTAGATAGAATTCTAGGTCAGTTTTGAGCATTTGACCAAGCAGATAAGGCATACAAACCCAACCTATGGCTCAGGATCACCATGTGGTAGCATTATACTCCAGGTTTTCTTTTGCATTAACTTTAGCAAGAATCGTTTTGTTTCCTCCTCTTGACTCCTGATGGGTGTCACATTTTTTCACTGTCACGGTGTCTCAGCTGATCAGCCTTTTCCTGAAACTCGTTGAATAAGTATTACCAGAACTAAAGGTCTGTCAGAGAGTTTGAAGTAGAAATAGAAATGAAACTGGAAGTAAATTTATATTTGCATTAGATTTTACCCAGTTTAAATGATCTCTTTTAACTGGGACTGGCAATGGAGCTTTACAGAAGATATCACTATAATTTACCATCAGTATCTATCAAGTTGTATTATCTAGGGTACAGGTTAAACCACAATTCCTTATGCTTTGAGATAAAGAACTCAAAGATATTGAACAGAGGAATTTGAGAACAACCTGAAACAGATGTTGGAAATGTAGGCATAAAGTAAGAGTAGTAGCCTTAAACCCCCAGAATGTGCTGACTAATATATTTAAGGAAGGAAAAAAACCTCAAATCAAAACAAAACCCCAAATATGAAACACATATAGGCAACAGAAAGGGAAACCTGGACAGATCCTGAAATGGCAAACCTCTTCAGTGACTAAATCTTGGCTCCATTTTAAGGATCGGTTTCAGCAGACAGCCTGTCAAATTCTTGCCATGTATACTAAAATGAACAGGGTGGCTTAAACATAAGTCTCATTTTCTACAGTTGCATCAGTTAGAGTGTTACAACATGGATGCACCATAGATGTAAATATGAATTTGAAACAATTTATTTTCATTGGATTTAAGTCAAATTATTCTTGATGTTGTAAGACAATTTTAAAAAAAAACATTCAGACTCAAAGCAGTAGCTTTCCTTCTGCTGCCACAACACTCAAAGATTTTGAAATGCTTTTAGTTTATAATATCTGCTTATTTACCTACCTGTTTTAAGAGAAGACAGAACAGCAAAAGCAATGACTGTCCAAAGTATTCTGAAGATGCTGCTTTCTCAGCTTTATGCCTGGACTGTCCTTCTTAGATGTGAGTGCCACATGAGAGTGACAGATGGTTGGAAAATATGCTTTTTTCTGGGAATTTAACCTCCTTAAAGAGCTCAATCTGTTTAGCTTATCAAAAGAAAGAATGAGAGGTGATTTGATTATGGTATATAAGTACCCTCATGGGAGAGAATACCAAAATGTTTTTTCTATAGAAGAGAAAAAGACTTAGCAAGAATCTGTGTGGGAGTGAAAACAGACAAATTCACATTGGAAATAAGACACCATTCTTGAAATCAAGGGTACCTTTTGCAATGGAACAATGTCCAGACCACAGGCTGGAAATGTAGTCTTATTCATTGAAATAAAGAGGGTAGGTTTCTAAGCACTGTATTGCTTTAGCTTTTGGGCAGAAATGTAGGGAAATGAGGTGTAATATAACAGCCACAGTACATAGGAATTACTTCACACTTTAAATAACTGAGCTAAATTCTGCTTAAATTTAAAATTTTTAACATCAGTCTCATAGCCTGAATGGACTGTCATGATCTCCTGTGCTCCTACTGCTGTTAAGGAGTCTTTCATCAGTCAGTTACCTCTTGCTGGTCCAGTTGATACTTACTTTGGCTTTTTCTGATGCACATAGTGTGTGGTCTGAGTCACATCCCCAAAATATGTTGCTTTGTGGATGAGAGAATTGCCTCAGGGTCAGTTTAGAAGCTACTTTTCTACAGGGTCTGGGGACCATGCCCAGGAGGTGGAATATCTGCACTCTGAGCCAAGAAGATGGAGTCTTTGCTCACAGCTCCTCAGCGTGACAACATAAAATTAGGATTGGACCATAGTCAGGGCCTGGTGGACTGAGGAAGACACAGTCCGTCTCTGTAGCCTGTGAGCTATGGGAAGAATTTCAATTCCTTTTCCCTGTGTGTGGCCCTTGGGCCAGTGAAATTTAAACACAGAAATGTTATAAGCACTTTCAGGAGCAGTGACTTGGGATACTGCTCTATCCCAGGCAGACTCATTCAAATACTTACATGAGGCATGAAAACTCCCTGTAGGATCCCTGGGAGGTTACCCATTTCTTAGAAGTTATGCATGAGTTACTTCTGCTGTGCAAAGTATTCCTTACAGTGCTGAAGGACAATAGTTGCACATCACACACTGTCCATCACAGTAGTGCACGGTGTCTAATGGGGAGGAAAAAACTCTTCCCAGACCTGCATTAGGTTTTATATGAGGCTGGGTTTTTTTCTTGTGTAACTTAGAGGGAGAAAAATTAATTTGCACAATAATATCTAAGATCGCTACTGTTTTCTGGGACTGAAATAATAACAGACACTGGGCACCTGTGGGTTTCATGTTCTTTTCTATTCAGTTAATCAATAAAAATAACTGTGAGAACAATTTCCATGTCAAAGAGAAATTGTGTTGCCTTTTCCCACTGAAATGAATCAGGTGAAGGGGTGTGGGCAGTGGAAAGCAGTCACTCTAAGATAATGGAAAGAAGGAAATGGATGTGTTCAGTCTTGGGTAAACTGACAAGAAAAATAAGAAGGAAATGAGAAGAATGAATCGAAACTGTCTCACTTTCCTAAACTGTTTTTTAAATGAGACATGCCTCACTCATGCTGTGTTGTTGACCAAGCCTCCCCCACTCCAATCCCACTGTATTTACTGGTGCAATGTCTGGGTCTTGTTTATCCCCAAATCACGCACTGTCTCAGGGATATTCTGAATAAAGGAAATAAAATTTCTTAGGTTAATCAGATTCACAGTGGTCCACAGCCGGGTAATGATCCATTTCTCCTTATCTCAATTGTGGTCAAAACTGTATGTGACTAGACAGAGATCAGGCTAGGAGCAGGTCCAAAGGGGGGCAAGCTAGGCTGGGTGAAGGGACTCAGCACAAGTCCTGTGAGGTGAGGCTGAGGGAGCTGGGGCTGTTCAGCCTGAAGAAGAGGAGGCTCAGGGGAGACCTCATCACTCTTTAAAGCTCCCTGAAAGGAGGGGGTAGCCAGGTGGTCTCTTCTGTTTTGAGAGCATTGTTGTCAGTTCATGGGTAACAAGAAAACTTTTCTAGTTTGGTGATGCATCTGAATTGATTCTTTTACACAAAAACTATAACCCTCCCTCTCTGGAGGACTGAAAGGCAGAGGAACTGGCAGAATATATCCATGCAGGAGGCAAACTATTAATTTAATAAAGACTAGGCTTTATTTACTTCAGCCTATTGTCTCTTGAGAATAGTTTTGTAGTCCTACCCTACACCCCAGCTGTAGATCCCAAGATAGTTTTAAACATGTGCAAAACTTTTTTATATTAAATCAGGCTATGTATCAGAAAGCCAGTGATAGTCCTGCAGTAAAATTATAAATTCCACAGGGCTCCCACCTTGGAACCCTTGGAACAATTCATTGTTTTCAGCTTCCTGGACATACCTGACTCACATCTCATGGAGGAATGGGTGTGGGATGGGTGGGGGAAGCTGACAGCTATGGTAGAAGAGAAATAGTCACACGAAACTCCCTGAAACAGCTAGTTCTGCTGTCTGTTACATATTCTGGTAACAGCTGAGCTTCTTTAGGAGTTTATATCAGTTAACACAGGACACCACTCCATAATTCTGCAGGTTCTTATACAGCATGTGTGAGTCTATGAGGCACCATGACTGGCTGCGCTGGGAGAATATTAAAATGGCTAATCTGCTTGGGGCTTAATGTCTTCTCTAGAGATGGAGGTGATACTACACTTTCCACATGCATCCCACCTGCCTAGGTCACTCCTAAGCTACCCAGCCACTTCAGTGACCCCTCTGGTTAGGGGTCAGGAGAATGTATCACCACCAGTTTCCAAGCTGATCTCCCCAGACATCACCTAAGTCACTGAAGCCTCTTGTGATCTCCACAGCTTGAGGCTACAGATAAGTAATTACAGTCAATGCAAACACAAGAGTTCTAGAGGTCTTCAGAAGCCAGCACTTTTGTGACACCTCCTGAAGAAGCAGGGAGACCATCAGAAACTACAAAAAAAAAAAGGCAAAGAGCACCACCTGCCTCACAGTTCTAAGTAGTTTGTACTTCCACTTCTTCCCCTCCCAACTTCCCCTTGCAAAAAAATGTCAAAAAAGAAACTGTGTATGTAAATTTTGTCATCTAATGCCAGCATACCTACTAGGAGACCTTCACTGTTCCAGATATGGTCTTTATTTCAAGAACACAGTACCTAATATCATGGTAATTCTTGTGTCCATCTGTATCTAAATTTTGAGGGACATCTTTGCCATTTAAGAATGTCCTTTGTGCTATCTACAATACAGCCCTGCTGTGGATTCTTCACTGGGATGTTCTCCTGAAGGGCCAGCTTGTTGATGGGGAGGATTAGAAGGAAAAAGGACACATTTTCTCCCCAAGAACTTCATTGTCGAGCCTCACAGTAGAGCTTGAACCCGTAGGCTGCATGCCTACACCAATAGTGAAATGCACAGCCTAGAGTCTATTAAGAAGGGTAAGTTATTCAGCTGCATGGCAGTATAACTGCATTCCCAGAACCTCAGCAGAACATTACATACTGCTGTGAACTCACACTGAATTTTTCTCCAAATCACCACCTGAAAACTGAGATTAGCATTCAGCAATGCCTGGTTTAATTCCCCATGAATCAACTACTACACCTAAGGAGCAAATGGGAGATAAGATGGGTAGCAGTGAAAGCAATTAGGAAAAAAAAATGAAAAAAGAAGCGTGGCAAGACTGCAGTAAAACCCAGGAAGAAAGGGTGTTTGCAGATGTGTTTCTAATGTAATTTCAAGTACCTAGGAGACTCCAAGTCCCTCCTGTGAAGCAGTCCTTCCCCAGAGGTGGCTCTGCTCACAGAGGCAGAATACCCTTAGGTCAAGCTTTTAATATTTGCATCCAGACACCATCTCAGGCAACCATCAGAGTTCAGTGAATGCAGGTAGTAACACAGATTGCACATCACTGGAATAAGAAAAACATGGGTGGGAGGAACAGGCACAAAATGTCAAAGGGGCAAATCTCCTCATGTCTGGGTAATTCTCAAGACCATCTGACTGGTACAGAGATCCTATTTCTAATGAAGTGTATGTACTCACCTTCAAAAGAGAATGATGTAGCAGTCACCTCTCAGTAGGGCTCAAAGAGAGGAACTAAATTTGGGATGCTGTTGGGCCAAATATTAAATGATAGGCAATGATAAAAAAGAGGAAGCAGTCTAAAGTGGATATAACAGGGCAAAGACTCAATTCCAACTTTTTTTCTAGATGAAATAGTCAACTAATAAAATTGCCTGTGTTTTTTTTCTATAAGTGGAGCTGTTAATGTAAAATTACTTAACTACTAGCAACAATTTTTTGTGTGGTTGAATTCTAAGGAAAAAGTCTAACTACACCATTAGTTATTGAAATTCCATTAAAAGCAAAAAAAATCCAACCTAAGACCTCTTTCTAAGTTGTCTGCTAAAGTAGATTCCACCCCAGAACACAGGAAGCCTTTGGGCCCTCAGTCAATCAACAACAGAGGTTATATATATATATATATGCACCTCAGTATCCTAAAAAGACTAAAAAATTTTCATGGTTGAACTTTTTATTCCTATTGCTAGCCTTGATCCGTTTTCATTTGAAGAGGTACTTGCAAAACTCTCCTGAGATTCAAAAAACATAGCAATTATGTTACCATAATCTTCAATACATGAATTCAAACATAATGGAAACTCCCTAGTTAAAGAATGATAATGCAGTTATCTCCTTGCTTTTTGTTTTGTTTTGTTTAAACACATTGATTGTCTTCATTACAATCCACAGGGGAAGTAAAAAGAAATAAAAGTTTTGCATTACCACTGGAAAATAAAACCACAAAAATGAGCTCTCAGTGCTCAAAGCAGACTGAAGGCATAGAATGTAATCTGAAGTCAACATCAATGGACTTTTATTCGTAGGTACCATGAGGATGGAAAATCATCTCCAAACAATTTAGCTCTGCTTGACAATCCAAATTGATGGCACAGAAGCTGCATGGCAGAAGACATGAGTGGAAGAAACTCATGCCACTTTGTCCTTCTCTTTCCAGGTGCTATTAAAAAGTCAGCACAAGCTCAGTGCTGCAGAGCACCAGCATCGGTGGTGATTGTGCTGAATATTTTCTGCTACCATCACCTGAAGCATAGGCCTACAGAGGGAGTATGGCTGCAGATTTGAGTTCACAGGAATGGGTTTTGGAAAATACTCCTGACCGTGCTTGTTGCTGTCTTTCTGAACTTTCCAAAGCCTTCTTGGTATCTGTAACAATGCCATGATTGGTGAGTCTCCCAGCTGGAAGAGGAAACATATGTAGGACAGTCATATTAATAGCTCAAGAGGAAGCTAGTAGTACACAAATAATGTGTATTTCTCTATCTGGGAGATAGGAACTCCATAAAATTTTCAGAGAGGGCCTGAGGGAAATTTTAAAGCCTGTCTACTGCTTCCTGGTGGCCAACATGGACACCAACATCCCTTGAAAACCTTGAACATTTGCACTGAGTCACATAAGATGATGATCACTAACACATGTAAAGAGTTGTGTCTGAGAATCTATAACCCTTAAAAAACCCCCAAAAGATTTATAGGAACCACCATTTCAGCTATGAAAGAACTAATTCTGTTCTTCAGGTAAATTTTCCGTTTTGAGGCTTTCTCTTAAGACTGAGGTTTGAACACTCCTAAAACAAATACAGGAGAAGCTTAGTCCTGTGGTGAGAAGGGAATTGGAGTCAATGATCCTTATGGGTCCCTTTTAATTAGAGCTAGAATCGTAGAATCATTTTGGTTGGAAAAAACTTTTCAGATCATCAAGTCCAGCTATTAAATCAGCACTGCCAGGTTTACCACTAAACTGCATCCCTAAGCA
Source organism: Calypte anna (assembly GCF_003957555.1). Taxonomy (NCBI): domain Eukaryota; kingdom Metazoa; phylum Chordata; class Aves; order Apodiformes; family Trochilidae; genus Calypte; species Calypte anna. The sequence goes on along the minus strand of NC_044244.1, from coordinate 137,762,216 downwards.
CCACACCTACATGTCTTAAATGCCTCCAGGCATGTTGACTAAACCACTTCCCTGGGTAGGCTGTTCCATAGCTATTTTATGTTTCTATGAAAAGAATCAACACCATTGCTTAATTTTGTATGGAAAACAAGGGGAAATGAAAGATTTCATCAGAACTTAGCAGACCAGATTCATAACTCTCCTGACCTCAGGAGAAGAAAGTAAATTTTTACTACTAATCATAACTGTTGTTTGTGTTTTGATAATATGACATCCTAAAGGAGCTGAGTCACTGAAGGCAGGATCTTGCTTCTCCTGAAACTTTTATGAGCTTTTCAGTGGAATGCTACTAAGTTTTGCAGGTTTGCAGTGAAAGTTGATATTGGGGAGCAAAGGAAGAAAATGAGTTAATATGTGCCAGAGACATGAAAGAGCAATACAGGAGCATTTGGAAGCTTACCAGAGGGAAGAAAGCAAGATACTCATAAATAAGGAAGACATGAAATTAATAATGTCTCAAAACTGAGTGAGATAACTTACAGTGGTATCAAGCCCGTCATCAGTAAGAATATACATCAAAAAGGTTGAAATATTAGAAACAGAGAAGAACTACTCATATATCTTGGGAAATATGAATGTGTACAATCTATCTGGTCTTGATCATATCTTAGGGCAATCACCTCCCAGAGTTACACAAGCTGCAGCCTTCACCTATGCTTGAAAGTTGCAGCAATAAAATTGCTGATGTGGCCCCATAATTGGGTGCAATTGAATTACTGCAGGTGAGGAAGTTACTGCAACCTATCTCAGCCACAGTAACTGGCTCTGTGTGCTCTCACCTAGGTGATGTCTCTTTGCCTTCACTACCAACATAAAACAAATTTACAGAAACCAAAGCAAAAAAAAGTGGATGCTCTTATTCCAGTTCAAGAGTGGCAAAGTTCACTTTGACATAAGTAGATTCACAGTTTGTCTCAGGTAAGCTAAGGTGTTGATATAAGTTGGGAGGTATAAAAAGTTAAAGTACAGCTAAGGTAAAAATAATTTACTCAATAACTGGATAAAAAGAAATACTATAGTGACCTTCAGACACGGAGGAAATACTCACTGGTAATACTCTGAGGAAAAGAACTCTTCAGGAATTCAGGGAAGGGAAAAAAATATCACGTAAGAAAAAGTTTGCAGGGTTGGATTCTTCCACGTTTATTTTACTTATAAGTTGCCATTTTCTAATTGATCTTGCTTTTCACTGAGCAAATTATGGAACAAAATATTTTTTAAAGTGAGTGAATTAATCAAAATATGGTTCCAGTGATCCTCATTCTAGACCATACATGAACTGGTGAAGAGACAAATAGTGGCCAGAAAACTTGTTTTGTTAGAAGTGCTATAATTAACACAAAGAATACACCAGATATTTGTAAGTTTTTCTGAGTAGTAAGATCCCATTTCACAAGGTATTATCTGGGGAAAAAACCCTAAATTGACTCTGGATAGAACATACCATTGGGAAAGATTTTTAAATGCCAGAATGAATTTTAGGAGTACTATATTTGTACATCACTGATGTTAGACATGCTTTTCTTATCATGAGCACCTGACTAATGAGCAGCCCATTTTTGAATGCCTGTAGATCATACTACAGAGACATTTGTGCTACTGTAACCAAATCAAGTACTATCTTACTTCCATAAAGTACTGAGATAGAACACAAAGGATCTAGAGAGATCTGAAAACCAGATTAACCAGATTTAGTTGAAGACTGCCCCTGCTAACCTAACACATGTTCAGGGTGAGAGAAAAACTGAGAGGCAATAATGTTGAAAGGTACAGAAAGATGGCATTAAAGGGCATGAATGCATTTGAAATGTGAGACAGCAGCTGAAAAGGCCATTGTGAATCGATGCTGTATATGCAAGTACTTGGTACCCAGCATGAGAGGCAGCTGCCTCTGTGCTCTCATGCAGCGTCTTCGAGGTATCATACTCACCTTGTGCATCCTAAGAGGAGAAAGATGCCAGCAAGTTCTAGGAAGCTGAAACAGAGGTTATGAGACTGAGGGATATAGGAACGTTTAAGGCAGATCATTTAATGATGTAATGAGTATACTGGGAAGAGAGGGAAAGAAGGGAAGAAAATGGCAACTGCTTAAAAGTTGTGGGAGCCTAGAGAAAGTGAATGGGGCTAAGAAATGGAAAAAGCAGCTAAGACATTAGGAATGCAATATTGTTAAAAGACTTTTTCAATTTTATTTTTACCTGCTGAAATAATGTGAAGTTAATCGAGATCCTTTTACTTGATTTTCCAGACTGGAGGCCAGAGTCATTAGAAAGTCTTTGGTATGAGCCACATATTGGCAGTGATCAGGTTAATGAGATCTAACAGATCTTCATTTTTCAATTAGTTTTTACATGAGGTCTTTTTCTCATTCTGCACTAAGTTTCCTCAGGACTCCAGTTATAAGACATATAAATTGAAAAAAGTGCTTGTATTTTTTTCCTGGATAAACCCTATGGTTCCTGGGCTATGGACATTACCCTCACCTATAGAGGCCTTCCCTTGTGGGAGAATGAGTTTCCAACTGGTTGCATTGGAAACAGGTACTTTCCTCTCTTTTTCTTGCCAGCAGGTTCATAATGAGCTAAATGTTTCCAGGCCACATTTCATTAGCTCTCCTTCTTCAGAAGGGTTTTTTTCAGGATCTCAAACCACCCATCTCATGTGACTATTGCAGAGACAGGAGTTTTGCCATAAGTAAGGCTGTGTGGCAGCATTGATTTCTTCTTTCTCAAACTCAACCACTCTGTCCAAAAATTCCCACACACATTTTTCTAGCAGACCATACTTTTAAAAAAGTTATAGAGCAAGTCAGCCAGGTTATTTATTAGGAACTGTAAATTGAAAAGAAATCTGGAGGACTGCAGTCTTTGGAAAAAAACCTAAAATAAAAAGAGGAAAAGAAGAGAAGAGAAGAAGAGAAGAGAAGAGAAGAGAAGAGAAGAGAAGAGAAGAGAGAAGGAGAGAAGAGAAGAGGAGAAGAAGAAGAGTTGAGAAGAGAAGAAGTTGAGAAGAGAAGAAGAGAAAGAAGAGAGAGAAGAGAAGAGAAGAGAAGAGAAGAGAGAAGAGAAAGAGGAGAAGAAGAAGAGAAAGAAAAGAAGAGAAGAAGAAAGAAAGAAGGAGAGAAGAGAAAGAGAAGAGAGAAGAGAAGAGAAGAGAAAGAGAGAGGAGAGAAGAGAAGAAGAGAAGGAGAAAGAGGAAAGAAGAGGAGAGAAGAGAAAAGAAGAGAAGAAGAGAGAGAAGAGAAGAGAAGAAGAAGAGAAGAGAAGAGAAGAGAAGAGAAGAGAAGAGAAAGAGAGAAAAGAGAGAGAAGAGAAGAGAAGAGAAGAGAAGAGAAGAGAAGAGAAGAGAAGAGAAGAGAAGAGAAGAGAAGAGAAGAGAAAGAGAAGAGAAGAGAAGAGAAGAGAAGAGAAGAGAAGAGAAGAGAAGAGAAGGGAAGAGTTGAGAACAGAAGAACAGAACTAGTGTGTCCCCAAAATTACAGTGTATAACCCCAGATCCTGCTTGGTTCAGCAAAGTCTAAGCAAGTCTAAGCAAGATCTGGTACCTCTGATTGTGTAGAAATAATTGAGAAAGCATTTTTCAAAGTTAAATAGCTTATATTTTTATGAAGGTGTCTCAAGTGAAACAGGTCAGGAATGGCATCATTGTGTGCTCTGTATTTTAGTCACTTTCAGGAAGGGTGTGCAGTTGGGAAGGTAGAGCCTCCAGAGCACACTAGTTTCAAATGCACTAGTTTGAAACTTACAGACCTTTCAGATGTTGAGCTGACTGCAAGTTTCAGCAAAATAAAAAGGAGTAATTTTCTAAGTTTCTCACAGAATAAAGTGACATTTTGAAATTGTTCTGATTTTTGCATCATTCAATGCCTTTTATGACTGCCCTTTACTATTCAGGTTCTGGGTTTTTTTCTTATTTTATAACTAGGGTGGAGATTCCACAAAATACTATAAACTTATACAAACAAAACAACTCTGTGTAGTAACATTAAAAAAATAGCACTCAGAACGTTGAAATCTGTAAACCTTCTAAAATAAAAATGTCAAATATTAGAATAGCAGTCAGTAGAAAATTTGAAGGGGGTGATCATGATGAGGATATACAAAATTCATGATAGTAAAGAAGAAAGTACTGGTGAAATGTTTTTAAGGAGTTTAATTACTGACCTAACAATATCCACACTGGAGTAAGGAGTAAATATCCTGCTTGTTTCAAGCGTGTTAAATGCTTTGGTACAAACCCAGCCATACTGAGGAGAGATGAAGAGAAAATGAGAGGCTCAAATGTGAGATGATTTGACTTCAGAAGTTAAAAGAATGGGGTTTTGGTTTTTTTGGCGGCTGTTCCAAGACTTTCCTACACAGGACACACATAGGTAGATGATGAAAATTTCTTCTGAACGCTACAGATTTCCTTTTTCCTTTATGATGGACTAGATCTGAGAACCCAGCTCATCTCACAAACCAATGGTAGAAATAAGATGCAGTGTTTTGAAATGCCTTCCAATGCAGCAAAATGAGAACTTACTGTTTAGGATAAGGGCTGCAGAAGATGTGTGTTCCAGAGATAACTGATTCATGTTGTTCTATATTGAAGAGGGCACTGCAAAGCATTCAAGCTTGAATTCCACCCCAAGTCCCCAGACTCCATCTTCCTCCCTCATCCCCAGCAATGCATCTCTTCAGGGGAAATGGCATTCTTAGACTGATTTCCTTCAAGGTTGTTATGAGAGGACCTGGATACGTGTCAGTGCAACAGGGGTTTTTGTTTAATTTCCTTTAAGAAGGTCCAGAGATGGCTGACAAGAGATCAAGCTTTGTGTTTCGTTCTTTTTCTCACTCTCTGCTCTTGTGAGACCCTACTTGTAGTACAGTGTCCATCTCTGGAGCCCGCAACATAGGAAGGGCACAGAGCTGCTGGAGCAAGTCCAGAGGAGAGCTACAAAAATGACCAAAGGTCTAAAGCTCCTCTCCTATGAAGACAGGCTGAGACAGTTGGGGTTGTTCAGTCTGGAGAAGAGAAGGCTCTGGGGAGACCTTGCAGTAGCCTTGCAGTACCTGAAGAGGCCTACAGGAAAGCTGGGGAGGGACTTTTCATAAGGGCATGGAGTGATAGGATGAGGGGTAATGTCGTTAAAATGGAAGAGGGTAGATTTAGGTTAGACATTAGGAAGAAATTCTTTAATGTAAGGTGGTGAGACACCGGCACAGATTGCCCAGGGATGTTGTGGCTGCCCCCTCCCTGGAAGTGTTCAAGGCCAGGTTAGATAGGAATTTGACCATTCTGACACTTGGAGGTGTCTCTGTCCATGCAGGAGTGTTGGAACTAGAAGATCCTTAAAGACCCACACCATTCCATGAATCTCTGCAAAGAAAACTGATATACTCTTAATCTTGCTGAGACATCTTTGTATTTGCAGATTGCTTGTGCTGAGGTCTTTCATGCTCTTATACTGACATGGTTTCTCACTCCTTAGCTACTTTCCAGTGAGACTACAAGTAGAGTCATCCACATTTTTCAGTTATTTGCCTTGACTTCATCACAGTTATTCTAGACAACAATTATTTGTCCTGGAGCAAAATTGTGTCTTTGGAATGTGTTTTCAGTGCAGTAGACAAAATAAGGGCTGGAAACTTTTAGTTTTGAAAGCAGTGGTAAAACTCACCAAGCAGAAGCAGTGAGACCCTAAAGCCCAAATTCAAGAGGACAAGAGCTAGCTGAAGAGTGCCATGCCCAGCAGTTACTGAGTTTCCATCCCTTTTCTCACCCCAAAAGTATTAAAAGAGTAGTACAGACAACTATATTTAAAATAAAAAGTCCTATAGTTCAATGATTAATTTGACCTTGATACTGAATATTCTCTCTGAGACTACAGACTGGTGTATATAAATACAGGCTGATAGTTTGGTGAATGATCAGTATGAATTAGATTCATCTTTCTACATGAAGCAAACACAATGTTCCCAGGATATCCTTATCCACAGAGCAAGTGAGGACATCCCTGTCACCTTTGGGGTGTTTGCTTAGCCAGAGATGACCTTGGTGACCAACTCTGTCCCTCTGACCATATGGCAGGGAAGGGGACTGCCATGCCTCAATGGGTGGTGGAGATCCCTATTCTGCTTTTTCATGATGAGTGGGGGATGGAGATGGGAAAAATAATATATCAGCAAGAATTCCTGTCCAAAGGATGTGCAAATATCATCATCAAAACCCCATTTACTCTTATGCTAGTCAGAGGCAGTTGGCAGTGGTAGTAAGTCAGTTCAGTTGTTAACTAAGAAAGAGAAGTAACATTTAATAATAGAATTGTCAGGTGTGAGCAGAAATATTTCCCTCCTATGTAGGCTGTTAGATTCAAATCATTTCACATCTATGTATTTAACTCAGTAGGAATTCATAACCTTCTGCTTGCATCCTTAGTTTCTCACTGTTAATAATTGAGACAATCACTACTTCTCCACTCCTCTCATTAATCAGTGAGAGGACTGAGACATATTAAGGGACTATTTTAGAAGACTCACAAGAAGCTGTGACTAAACTGGGAATTGAACATATCTTAAGATGTATATTTAGTGTCTGGTTCCTTTAAACTAGAAGCCAACACAAATGTTGTTAGGCAGATCTCCCACCCAGTTAAGCATGCATTTTTCATCTGCATTAATAGGACTGTCCTCCACCGCTTGCTATTCTGAGGACACCCTGGGAAAGTCTATCAGAGTCTGCTAACCCAACAAGTATGGCATTACATTGCCTGGAACAGGGTGCAGGCTTCCTGTTAACTAACAACATGGCCCCATGACTTCTCAGGCTTTTGTCTAGACTTTCCTTGGCCTCCCTGGAAATTTATTTTAGCTAGTAACAGGAATTATTTAAATAGCTCGCCTTTGTTTTGGCTTTTACTTAGTGTAGCACAGCTCCCTGGCATAACACTTAATCTATATGTGTATTTATAATGTCATGTACTAATAGTAAAAACAAATAGTTCTTTCATGTACATGATATTTGAGCCTAGAAAGACATGCAGCTTGGAGGACTAATGCACAAGATCATTACAGGACTTGAAAGCATAGGCAAAGGGTGAGGTCCCAGGGCTGCAAGTAGCTTACCAGAGGTAAACTACTAGTTATCAGAGGAGTGAAACCTTGAGAGATGGGTAAAATGGTTTTAGAACTAACTTCTATCTGACATCTGTAAATTCCTGGTTTAGACAGTAAATTCAGATGTAACATGGGCTTGCAGACCATGCAGAAAAAGAAGGGGTTAAAGGTTGTTGGCAAACATGCAAAAATGACCCCAAATGCATCTAAGGTTGAGGATAATGTTCCTCTCCTACTGGAGAATGACTCCCTTGCACAACCCCAGCAGCAAACAGCCACAGGGACCTTGGAGGAGTGGGGGGGGTGGTACCAGAGAGATAATATTTACCAGAGAGGGTAGATATTAGAAAGTTTGTGTGTATATAATTTAATGCTACCTAATTTCAATTTTTAGTGTCAGCATCATCATAACTGATTACCCTTTGACTAGATTTTTAAGACTAATTAAAATAATGATAAATTCTTGGCTTTGCCTCTACGGTGTCTTAATTTTTCCCATAAAAACACTGAGCATTACAAATAACTGAGAATTCAATTAAGAATCTGTAACTTGGATGCAACAAACTGCTAACACCATCTATCTCAGAAGGTCTTGAAGACCTTTTATACAATTAAGGACTGCAGTCCTCTGCAGCCCTTTTACTGGTTTCACCATGGCAGGGTATTGCAATTTGATAGACATAAAGTTGGCAAGAGAGAAATCAGAAGTCTCGGAACTGTTAGAAGCAGAAGCAAGAGATTGGATGAGCGACCTTATCTCACTTGCCACAGTCCTTAGACAAACATCTTTTGCAGGGTAGTGTAAATGCAGCAAGGGTATTAATAATTGGTGAAGGCCTATTGCACCATGCTGATCTTAACACACAGTGTCAGCATCCCCATCCTGAGCCATGCTGTGCCCCAAGCTGTGAAGCTCTGGAGGAGTAGGAGCACTGCAATGAGCTGGCATGAGTGTGGAGTAGCAATAAATTAATTTCTGTGTCTTTACCTACTTTGGTATTGGGTGAATTAAACTTCTGAAGAGGCTGACCAGGTTTTGATTCTTTCTAAAGTGCCCAGTGGCTTAATCTTTGTGAGTCTCATTGGTATGAAGTGCAGAACACCATGCACCACATTCAGCTGAATGTGTTCCCCAATACTCTGGACAGTATTTAGGAGAAACATCCTGCTTAGGTTTGTTAGGGTGGTTATAGGAGAAATAGTCCAACCCTGCTGTCAGGGAGGAAGAAAGAAAATGGAAGGCCTAAACTGCTATAATCAATGAAGAGCAAAATTCTTGGTAAAAGTAGTGTGAAAATTATTTCAGAAGTGTGGAGTTTTTTCCTACCACAAAATATGATCCTATCCTTGTACACAAGATTTGTGTGGAGGGTGTGATGATACTCTGAGCTCAATGTCAGCTTTTACTCCCTATGCAGTAACAGATGGTGTCTGATCTGTGGATCCCTGCCAGGAGTTCATCATCTCTGTGTTTGGGTAACTCAAGCCACAGTCTGTGAGATCAGTTGGCAGAGTGAGGAGCAACTTCATCACCATGGCCTGCTGAACATTTCATAGGCTGCTAGTGACTGATGAGGCTGAAGGTGGGCCAGGTGCTCTACTGTCCCCCATCTAGCCTTAGGCAGATTTAAGTCATTGCTTAAGCAACAACAGCCGGTGGGGAAGGACAGGGACATGTGAAATGCCACCTGCATCTAAGTGCAGTGCAATACACATCCACAAAAAATATGGTGTCTCTGCCTTGTATACAGATTCTCCATCTAAAGCCCTTCTCATAATTAATTTCCTTTTCCCTGTCCTCTCTGCAATGAACAAACTCCTCTCTTAATCATCATGAGGCCAATAGCAAAATGCTCAGGCTAACCAGTTTACAACAGAGGTCCCTGATCTCTTTCCTTGGCTAAAGGAACATTTTCCTTTAATAAATATTATCTCAGTGGTGAAGATATCTTGGTAATTCCTATTCCATGATGAGAACCATGTACTTCTCTCTCTTCCAAACTGTAAACACACCAATGGGTTGTGGAGGAAGGGTGACACATGACAGTTTCCAGACAGGACTCCCAGGAATGAGACCTGTCTGGGAACACCTCATAAGATAGGCACAGCTCCTGAATGTGTGAATCTTGTAGTTTGCTTCTTTGTAAAGGAAACAAGAATAAGAATATTCTCACCAAGGGACTGGTCCAAAAGTGGAGTATAACCTATTAATTGTGGTCCAGTGCAAGCATAGTCATAATACAAAATATGTGAAAGCAACTATTCTTTCAAGAAAAAGTAAATTGGCACTATGATACCTCAATCAACTAGGCCAAAGGCAACAGCTGGGCTAAACAAGGTATTTGTGCCCCTGGAGGAGTAAAAATGTTGGTTTGGTTTTATTTCTCTTTTTAAATAGAACTCCATGCCTTTTTTCACAGGAGACTTCTGAGATTATTTCTTTATTTTGGTAGACCTTTGAGTATAGATACTTCTTGTTAGGATTGGCTTGGTCTTTCTGTCCACAGGGATAAGTGACTGCCAGACAGGCTATCCTTGAGGAGGCCAGCTCAGATTAGTAATAGTCACAGGCATAGGCATAGTCAGCTGTGGCTGCTGCAGCGTCACCCAGAATCTACTTGGAACATTCAGTCAGAATAGCAACACTTCTGCACACCTGTGCTGCCTTTCCACAAGGGAAGTAAAGAAAACTTCTGCATTTACGAGCAAAGACCTGTATTGGCCCTAGTAGTGGCACAAAAGAGCTTTGTGCCCTGGAAAGACACGTACATGGGGCCAAGTGCTACTCAGAGTGGGAGGGAGAAACACATTCCAGAATATATCTGATTAAATTTTTCACCAAGCAGTCACTAGAAGAAGAGAGGAAATGTTATTTTAGAAGTGGTTTTCAGGAGTCAGGAGAATGTCATGGAAGGTCATGGAGGATAGTCAGGAATTGAATGACAATAGCTTTTCTAAAGAGAGCAAACATTGGTAAACTAGGAGTACCAATTAAACTGACCTGATAAATCAGGGACTTGAATGCTGAAGTGACTTAGGATTTATTCAGTTCAAGTTACTGAAAACTGCCAGGAATGGGAATGACAAGCCACCTGCAGTCTCCCTTGCATTTGTAATCTCCCCCTCCTTCCCAAGAGAGGTGTTAAGAAGAAGCAGAGAGCTTGGCAAGAAGTGAAAAAGACTAGATTAGCTCAGGCTATGACTATATTACTTGCCTGAAAGCACTTGCATACTCCTTGGTCTGGGTGTATGCTTCTGATACATCCTGAATCTCAACACTTCTTCATTCTCCAAATACACTCTGATTACTGAGTTGAGACAAGCTTTAAGAAATATTTGATCTGGATCACTGGAAGATCAGGAGCCCTGAACAAATTGCAGCTAAGTGTGCAGTACCACAAAAAGCTTGAATAAATTAGTATATTGATGCAGCAAGAATTTGCCATGGTGGAGAAAAGTTAGGTTTAGTTTCAATATTGAGAAACAGAAGTTTATTCAGCTGTTGGGGAAAACAAGAAGAGAACTGGAACAATAATGCAGTACAGCTACACAGAAAATAGGACTGGGATAATAATGCAATACAGATACATGGAAAATAGTTAGGGCTGTTCTTGGTTTGCCCTTGATAACTTATGCCCCAGTAGTGACAGGGATGTAAAGTCAATGACTTTTCAAGACAGAGGAGTCAGAATGAGGACAGGAAAATGGAAGTCATCACAAGCAAACTGAAGTGATGCTCAGATTATGCTGGCAATAACAGTGCACAGATCTTTCAGGTGATACACTGGTTTGGCCAAAAAGATTGTAACCATGCTTTCAGGAGAATGAACTCATCTTCTGATAGAGGGAATCAGGGCCACTGGGAAAAGGTGTGGTGAAAGCTCTGCTTCTTTAAAGCCCCAGCTGTCTGCCATCACTGGCTTAAAATGCCCTCACGTTGCATTTGCAAGCCATGGATTGAGGAAAGGTTACTCTTCAGTTGGCTAAGGGTTGCTAATCCCAAGGGCAGACACAGATTTAAAATGGTGGGTTGTGTCAGCAGAGACTATAGTTTTAGGTAATATCCATTGCTGAAACAGGAAAGGAAGAAAGTATTTCATACTTTAGTATGATACCTGAGCGTTTGACTTTGAAAGACTCAGGAACAGAAGGATAGGAATTGACTGTGAAATAGCAAACATCGGAGGCTAGAAGATTTTTATGCATCAAGGCAGGGCAGTTCCAAAGCAACATTCCAAAGTGATAGAGGGAAAAGAAAAAAAAAAAAATCACATTTTCAAAGGAGTTTTGGCTAGATTATGAAAGAGTCCATAAGGAAATACCTAGGGAGAGAAAGAAAAGTAATGCAGAATTTGCTGGATATTTTTTTATTTATTTTATTTATGTGCAGTTTCTTGCAGGCTCAGCTTGCATGATATTCTTGCAAAAGAAACAGTTCAGCTTGCAATCAGCCCTTCTTCAACCCAGCTGTTCTGCACAGCAAGAATAAACCAAGAATAGTTCCAGCTTGGCACTAGGAAACACTCAAAGATGATACCGGAGTCAACTGACAGCCCGAGGATATTTCCACAGATTTCCATTCCTTTTGTCTGTATATTTTTCATATTATTAGAGTTGGAAAAGTACTTTCTCTCTCATGAGATACAAGAACTGACAATATGCATTGAAAAAGAAGCCTTTGTGTGGGTTGCTGTGTTACAGTCACAAGTGCTACAAATCACACTGGCCTCACTGTGGCAAGTTGATTTTCTGATGTTACTCACAATGGTCTTCACAAGTTTGCTTCCTAGGCAGAGCCTGGAAGAAACAGAGGGCAGGAAGAGATTCAGCTTCCTCTCAGGGCCCCAGTGTCCTCTGTCTTCTTGGGCATAGTCCATGGACATGGGGTACTAAAGAAAGCCAATGAAAAGAGCAGGACAGTAGGAGTCTGAAGTTTGGGGATGGTTGTGGAGGGTGGAGCCGGAGTAGTCTACTTCTGTAAACATCTGATAAGTACACTTCTGTATTTAAAATAATTCCTTTTAGCTACTGCTGTAGCTTATGCTGGAGGGGCTAATGGATTTGCTAAAGAGATGTCAGTAGCAATAAAGGTCTGAATGGAAATGTCATAAATGATAGATGTTCATCTGTGATCCTTTATTTCACAAGACAGCGTCTCTATTGACCATGTACCTTCATGGATGTGACCTTGGTTGCTTCCTAATTATGCATGAGGTAGATGTAAAACTGAATTCCCATTTGCGGAGAGGCTGGAGAAACTTACTTTCACACTAGAGCCTTGTAATGAACTCTCAGCTCACATCATGGCAAGATGATTAATATTGGAATTTACTGTCTATTATTAAAGGAGGCACACTCACCTATGTGTTACCTTGCATAGGTCCATTTATTTCAGTTGTCTCTCACTTATTCTAAACTAAATCAAGGTGGTCTAGGGCCCTTGAACACTTTGTTTTATAGTCAGAGACACCAGATTCCATTTTCGCCAGTCAAAAAAGCCCCATTCTTGTTGTCATTTGTGCCATCATGAGGCACACACAGGACAACCAGGTGATCAGGCTCAGTCAGCATAGGTTTATGAAAGGCAGGTTCTGCTTGTCAAACCTGATAACCTTCTCTGATAAGGCAGTCCACTTGGCTGATGGGGGAAAAAGACTGGATGTTTTCCACCTGCAGAGCATTGAGGACAATTTTCTAACACAGGTGATGGAGGAACCCACGAGGAGAGGGGTACTGCTGGATCTTGTATTCACAAGCAATGAAGGACTTGTCGGGGACTTGGGCTGTAGTGACCACGAGATAGTGGAGTTCACTGTCCTCTGTGGAGGAAGTAAAGCAATAAATAAGGTCACAACCCTGGACTTCAGAAGAGTTAAGTTTAGACTCTTCAAAGATCTATTTGGTGCAATACTATGGGTTAGGGTTATTGAAAGCAAGGGTGTCCATGAGAACTGCTCAGTATTCAAACACTGCTTTCTCCAAGCTCTAGATGGGTGCATCCCTATGAGAAAGAAATCAAGCAGAGGAGGCAGGAGACCTGCCTGGATGATTATGGGTCTTCTGGAAAAAAAACAAATGGAAGAAGGAAATTTACAGAATGTGGAAAAAGAGATGAGCCACTTGGGAGGAATGTAGGACTGTTGTCAGAGAATGCAGAAATGCAACAAGGAAGGCTAAGGCCCACCTGGAATTAAACATGGCAAGATGCATCAAAGAAAACAAGAAGGGATTTTTTCAATATATATCAATTTATATAAAATGTACATATAATAAATATAATATAATATAATATAATATAATATAATATAATATAATATAATATAATATAATGAATATATAATATATTAAAAATATATAAAGGAAACCAGAGAAAATGTGAACCTGATGAAAAGTGAGGTGGGAGCCCTTCAGATGAAGAACAGAGAAGGTGCAGTTACTGAATGAATTTGCTTTGTTCTTCCCTGTTAAATCTGTCCCTCCTGAATCCTGGACCCAGGAGGAAGGAAAAAAGATTTATAGAGAGAAAGGCTTTCCATCAATAGAAGAGGACCAGGTTTAGAGGAGGACCAGGCTAGAGACGACTTAGCCAAACTGGACATCCACAAATCCAGGGGCCCCAGTGGGATGAACCCAAAAGTGCTGAGTGAATTAGCAGATGTCATTGCTAGGCCACTCTCCATCATCTGTGAAAAGTCATGGAGGATAAGAGAGGTGCCTTAAGGCTGGATGAAGGCAAATATCACTCCAGTCTTGAAAAAGGGCAAGAAGGATGACCCAGGAATTGACAGGGATGTCAGTCTCACCTCTGTCCCTGGGAAGATGATGAAACAGCAGATGTAATGTACCTTGACTTCAGAAAGACTTTTGATGCTGTTCCCATAACATCCTCATTAAAATACTCAGGAAGTGTGGGTTAAATGGTAGACAGGAAGGTGGATTGAGAGCTGGTTGAGTGACAGAGCTCAGAGCCATGATCAGTGGTGCAGGGTCATATTCATAGAATCACAGAAACATTGCAGTCAGAAAACACCTCTAAGATGACAGCATCCAATGGTCAACAGTCCCCCCACATAAAAAATATATCTCAATATCTGTATCACCCACTAGAGCCTAGTCCTTATCTTTGATGTAAAAGGTTTTGGGGAAGATACATGGCTGCAATAGCTGGGTCACTGGGCTGCAGTGCTGGCAGTGCCATGATCAGTGGATGGTCAGTTACATTTTGTGGACACAGGTCTGTCTGCTTCTGTTTGAGTGTCTCCTAGGAAGCAGTGTTGGAGCTTCCAGTGCTGCATGCCACCCCCAACTACTTGATAATGATGTCAGAGTTCAAGGAGCATCTGGGCAATGCTCTTCATCATATGGTTTAGCTTTAGGTAGACCTGTGAGAAGCAGGGACTTGGTGATCTCATGGGTCCTTTCTAGCTTGAGATATTCTGTTCAGACTTTAGTAAGTCTTTTGACACAGTTTCCCACAACACTTTTCTGGAGAAATCGGCTGCTCATGGCATGCTCTCATGAAAAAATGAGGCCCATTTTATGAGATTCAACAAGACCAAGTGCTGAGTCCTGTACTTGGGTCACAACAACCCCATGCAATGCTATAGGTTTGAGGAAGAGCGGTTAGAAATCTGTCCGAAGGAAAAGGACTGGGGAATATTGGTACAGGTCACCAGTACCAATATTTCTTGGCCAATGTCAATGGCCAAGAAGGCCAACAGCATCGTGGCTTGTATCAGAAATAATGTGGCCAGAAGGACTTGAGAAGTGATCGTTCCCCTGCACTTGGCACAGGTGAGGCCCCATTTCAAATACTGTGTTCAGTTTTGGGCCCATCACTGCAAGGAGGACACTGAGGTTCTTCAGTGTGTCTAAAGAAGGGCAATGAAGCTGGTGAAAGGTCTAGAAAATAAGTCTTAAGAGGACCATCTGAGGGAACTGGGGGTGTTCACTGATGAAAAGGAAGCTGAGGGGAGACCTTATTGTCCTCTACAACTGCCTGAAAGGAGGTTGTAAGGAGGTGGGGTTGGTCTCCTCCAAAGTAACAAGCACTAGAACAAGAAGAAATGGTCTTAAGTTGTGCCAGAAAAAGTTTATATTGGATATTAGGAAAAATTTCTTTACGAGAAGAATTGTCAGGCAGTGTAATGGGCTGCCCAGGGAAGTGGTGGAGTCACCATCCCTGGAGGTATTTAAAGATGTGTAGATGTGGTGTTTAATGACATAGTTTAGTGATGGACATGGCAGTGCTGGGTTAATATTTGGACTCAATGATCTTAAAGGTCTTTTCTAACAAAAAATTAATCTATGATCTGTTTTTAGAGTGCTGATGGGAATTATTCCATGTATAATGCATGTTGGAAGATAATCTGTGAAGTGAAGACTGTATTTTGGGGGGTAAAGTAATAGAATAATTACTTTACATTGACATTTTAAGTATATTGCACGTCTGGGGGTCAGACAGAAAGGTCTGTTTCTGACTCCTGCACTTATTTCTTGCAGCACCATGCCAGCATACAATGAACTTGGAGTATTGCTTAGTCTGACCTACAACAGCTTTATAGACCAATCAAATGACATCTCTGGGAATCAGTCTCTGCTTTCCTGCTGGTATTTGATACATAACATATGTATATATTCTCAAGCAATAGGCTGAGAACCCCTGACATCCTCCCAAGGGATTAACACAAGTATGACTCTTCAAGCAATGAAGTTTCCTGTGAATTGTAATCCATTTGAATTTCATAGAGGCCTGAGAAATTCTTAGTCAAGTTTTATAAGAATTCTGCAGAATTCATAACCATATCCTTGCTATAATTTTGTGTCAGAAATCTGAAAGAAGCCCTGCAATATTGAATTTCATAGATCTGAAGCAATTTCAATATAAATCTTAAAGCTTTTATCTTAAGAAAGTGCTTCTAGACATAAATAAAAGACTCTCATTTGAAGGGTCTCTCTGTGATAGAAAATGACACCATTTCCATATGGCTACTCCACAGATTAATATAATTCTATGGTATAAATTTAATTAATTATTAGGTCTACTAAGACCAGTTTCTGTGGCATGGATCAAGCCTCATATAAATTGCTGCTACTCAATAACTAGATAAGGCTCATACAGAAAGAAAAATAACCTCCCAGCCAGCAGTCCCACTTTATTCCTCAGAATGATTACGGTCAGTATGCAGGATTGAACCCTTCACAATCTAGTGAATTTTATTATCACAGCACCACACTTAAGCTTTACCTGTATTATTATAGAGACATCTGTGTGTGCTTTTGCTATGTATGATTATGCAAAGCAGTGATATGCAAACAGTAATTTCCACATCTGCATCTTTGAAGGCTGCTTTGGCTTCTGTCCATTAGCATTTCATTAACTACACCAGACTAGCACAGTTCAACACTTGAAGTGAAAGCTTCAGGAACACATGGAGTGCCCATCTACCCTGTGCTTTAAATCAGAAAGGTACCCAAGAACAGCAGGAGGGTGATGTCAACAGCCAGAAACGGTGATATTTGACTCTCACCTCTGATCACGTGAAATCCCAGCAAAATGTAATGTTTCTGCAAGAAAAAAACTGTTATTTTGGGGGCTCAGGCTTTATCATGATAAAGATGGCAATGAAAGGATATGTCTTTTAGGAGGCAATAGTTAGAGAAAGGACAGAGAAGCTTTCACGTACACCAATAATTTTCAGGTTTGAAACATAAATCCAAATGCCTCGACTTTCCTGACTCTTCAGTGGCATAAAACATTCTTTGTGTGAAGGACTGTATGGAGTTGCATTGTTTGTGTCTCTGCCAAAAGGTAAGTCCAGTAAGAAGCAAACTGGCTGGATGTTATAGTTTCAGCTGCCCAGTGCAACTCCCACCTCTGGAGTGACTAAGGAGATTAAAATTCCCCATTTAATTAAAAAAAAATTTAGAGTAATTTGAGTCATTTCTCAATGACAATAAGGGAAACACATCACCAAAAGGATGCCACTGGAGCTAGAGCCAAATATAAATGCAGGCTGAAATGCAGCACTTTGGTATATGCGACACAAAAAAGACTCTTTTTAGGGCAATTATAAAGACAATTTTCAGATCATCTCTCCACCACCTTTTGCTTAAACCAAAGCCCTTCAAACCACAAAGATTTGATGTGCTGACTACTTACAGAGTATGGCTGTATTTTTCATTTCCATTGGCAGGATCACAGAAGAATAAATTATAGCAGTTCTCTGCTAAGACAAGAGGTTATGCTGAACTGATTAAAAATGGTTAAGTCGCAGGATTTTATTTGGTGAGGATCTTGAAGTCAGCCAGAGGGAGTGGGCAGGGGGCAGAGAGAGGTGGGCTGCCAAGAGACATCTTCTAAGTGGGTCCAGACTGAGTCTTGTAACACATAGCAGTAACTGTGAGACCAGAGCCTGTGGACAGATCAGAGCACACTGTTCTTATTTCATCCCTCTGGATATTTTCTGCAGATTAAGCAGGCTTAATGTTATTTCATATGCTCGGGGGTTGAGGAAGATCTTCTGATGGTGAGTTGGTTTTGAAGCTCTGCAGGAGCATTTTTATCATACCAGATTCTCTTTTGTAAGCCCTATTTTCATCTTCCCACCGCCTATCCCCAGCAGTCAGGTTGGAATACCTTGAAGTGGAATAGAGAAAAATGGATTTCATTGAGATTTTTCCATTTCTTTTACTGAATATGAGGTCTAAAATAACTTATAAAAAGTCCCCTGTAAAGACCTTTTTACAAGGAGCATTTAATCTTACAATTTGGGCTGAGCCATGCATATACCTAAGACATATATTTTGAAAAGAAACCTTTAAAAAACCCATGAAATATTTGGTATCTAGTAAATTCTTTTATTTTGTGGCAAAGAGCTACTCAAATTTGGCATAATGATATTTTTAACTCACTTTATGGAAGAGTGAAAAAAATTTGCAGCTTTCTCTAATGAGATTTTACAGTTTAAAGATAACCCTGACAGATAGAAGAGATTTGTATCGATTACCTAGATGTACCCTTTTTCCTCCTTCTCTGCACCTTTTTCAGATTCCAGATGTGCAGATTTCAGAGGCTCTCAGCCCAGGAAACAAATCACCAAGGCAACCTTGACACCGATGTCTGGGACTCAGTATGACGAGAAACAATAAGCACTTCATATCAGTATCCTGAGTCTAAATCCCATTCAGTGTTTCACAGTGCACACAGCAAAATTGGCTTTGGACTGAGTTGCCTGTACTCTTCCATGCTCACTGATCTTTTTTTAAAAAAAGCTTTTAATGCTATTTCAGAGATCCTAGCATTTCTTGAATGATGTACATCTTATTATAAATAAACCCCTTGGCCATTAATCTCTCATAGATCTTTATTAGAAGAGCCTCCCACTCTCAAAGTCTGCCAGTGCAAATAATTCTATCTAATTGGAAATGTGTATTTTGAATCAATAGGAGTGGATGGTTGAACTGAATGCATTTAACTCACCTGTGTGGGGAAATAGATGCCTTTAAAAAGTAGTCACTGGACCAACTGAATAACATTTTGGTTGATTGTTTACTCTACATGAAAGCTACTTATTCTTGATGCAAAAATGTTATCTTGGAAAAGGTTTGTTTAAAAAAGCATCGACTGTGTCATTGTTTATCCAGATTGGGGGAAAAAAGAAAAAGATCAGAATAAAAATAATTTCATTTTGTTTGCTTGTATTTGATTCTGGATTATGTGTTGCCATTCCTACATCCTGTCTGGGATGTTTAAGTCCTTTTTCAGGAATGCGTGAAGCTTTGTAACCACACCACTCAGGTCTTTCACCTGTTTTTTATTTCCTTTAAATATGAAACCAAAAAGAGCTTGAAGCAGAATTGTGACCTTATAGGTGTATTTAAACATGAAATTTTGCTTGAGAAAGAAATGAAAGGTACATGTCCACCTGAAACCAAGAGGCTAATTTGCATTTCAAAACATGCTTTTTCCTGCATCTCATAGTGGCTTTGATATTGTGCTGTCCCCTGCACCCATAAATTTTAAATAACGATCAAAAAGCTCACTTAAAGATAGATGTACAGTTCAAAGAAATCCATTTAATTTTTTTTTCCTGGGAAGCTAAGCTACAAAGGTATAAAACTTATGACTCAGACAGTGAGGTATGATTTTTCTGTTTTATTAAAAAAAAAACAACAAAACCCACAAAAAACCAGAAAAACAAATAGACCCTTACAGGCTAATCCTTATGTCTAGGATGCAATTCTTTCTACACTCATTGCTATTGATGGGGTGAAAACTGATATTTTCTGCCATTCTGAAACAACTAAGAGAAATCAAAGTTTTTCTCGATGCTTGCTTTGCACCCTTGTATAAAATCTTTTCATCTAGTAGGTCATTTAAGACAGCAACATCCTGCCACTTAAAATCAGCAGATAATTGCTTTCTGCTGAGTGACTCACCCTGCAAAACAGTGTGACACTGTTGATGCTTTCGTTTTTAATTTTTTTCTCAAAGTGCCCTGAGCTCTCAGAGGTGAGCCCAGGAAGTCTGGCTATATACGTTGCACGTTGTTTGATGCCATCTGTTTTTATGAGATAAAGGATGACTTTTCCAGTGTTGTTCTCATTGCTGTTGATGGCAGGAAACTTCTCTTTTCCCTTAGTCATTTCTTCTCACTACCTTTTCCATCAGCCCATCTCTTGAGGAATAATCCACTTACCTTCAGGAACAGGAAAGTTGACATCTTGCCAGCACAGGTGTGCTGGGACATGAATTGGCATGTAAGGGTTTGAAAATTTGTCTCAGGTTGCAAATATATAGATATATGTGTACACATGTGTATGCATATATACTTGTGTCTTTGTGCACATGTTTTTTTTGCAAGAGGTCTCACAATGGTGCTCCTGCTCTATTCAGGAGGATGCACACATCACAGAAGTGATTGCTACCCCTCCAAGGCTACTGGCATGGCACTCAGAGACCTCATCTCAGGTGCCAAGGCTGAAAGGGTCTTTCTCCTTTGTTTCCCTTGATATATGGAGTCATTTACCAGTTTTTAGCCCAGAAGCTCACCCTCTTCAAATTGCCTGTCAGCTAACCCTCCAGCTCCATCACAGAAGCATCTCCCAGACTTTAGGCTGAAGATCTTCTCTAGCTTTTCCCACCAGCCTGCAGCAAGGCAGAACTTTGCCCCTTTGATCTTTCTTCTTGTAAGGGCAGTGAACTGATGACATCCCCAGGAGTGAAACTGAGGCTGAGAAGAAAGGAATGTGGGAAGAAAGTGGTTTTAGGTTTGTTTTATTATTCTCTATCCTATTCTGTTACTAACTGCTGATAAATTATTTTCCTCAAGTCATGTCTGTTTTGTCCATGATAGCAACTGGTGAATGATTTCCCTGTCCTTACCTCAACCCGTGGTTTCTACATTTTCTTTGTATTTTCTTCCCCTGTCCTGCTGAGAAGGGGAAGTGGGAGAATGGCTTGATGGACAACTGACAGCCAGCTTGATGGACAACTGACACTAACCCACCACAGTCTTTTGAGGTGTAGAAAGTAATTATTAATTCCTACAATCTTTAGTCATAGTTCTCTGGAAAAGATGATCTTCTCACAGCATCTGCCATTAGGCCATCTCAACACCCTTTGCTCAGCATCCCAGGAACCTCCACCATCATTCCTCTCCACACAGTTTGAAAGAGGGAAGTTCTCTACTCCCCAAATACAGGGCAGAAAATATAAATCTGTTCCTTCTTACAAAATTTTTCATTCCACCTGTTCTCCTTTTTAGTTAAACCTCTTATCTGGAGGGCCTTAACTATTCTGGAATTGCTCTGCAGGACTTCAGAGGAAAATAAAGCTTTGCTCCAGCTGGCATGTCTTTGCTTTAGTCCATTCATCAGCACCTCTTTCTTAGTTTCTGTACTTGTAAAATGGACCAGTGCAAGCTCTGTTTTGCTCTGAACTCTTAGCTAGGCATTGACAGCAGTGTGAGGGAACAGGTTAATTTAAGAACGCCGCTCAGACGTTATCTCAAGGATTCAGGGGTCCCCTTTCTTCCCTGTGATATATTCCAGTCCTTGAAGTTCTAGTAGAAAGCAATGTGCTTTCCTCAGAGTAGCCAAGAAGATAGGTTATGTTCCCAACTGCTGTGACTTTGTCTTAGACTGTACTGCAATAACTTCATTCCATTCTTACTGTCTCCAGGTGACATGATCCCTGCATTACCCTCAAGATGGCTGATAATATCCTGATCCCAAGGAGGAAGAAGAAAGACTTATATGGCAGGGCTTGTTATAAAAAAAAAAAAAAGGACGTGCCTTTCTTTCCCAGATGTATGCATAATGGCAAGGTCAGGTGGAAAAGGACCATCACTGGAACTAGTATCTGACTGCCAGTGAAGCAGACAGCAATGAATGTCACCCATACATGTGTGAACAAAGCAGAGGAGAACAAGGAGTGATTTTTGCAGCAATAGAAGAAGCAGAATCTTAGTTATACATTTTAATGTGATCCGGGGCGGACTTTTTTCTATTTGAGGGAAGGATTCAGCATTTTATATTGGATCCTCATTTTGTATACAAGTGGTAACTATTACCTTAAGAGGGCTTGAATGAAATATTAGCCAGTTTAAAACTATGTTTCACAGAGAGATGTAGAGTTTATGGATGGCTGCTGTGCCAAGAAAATTTTAATATCTGAAAACCATTTGACAGATTGGGACTGGAACACAGATATGCAAAGTGCTGCTTGAGAGGGGATCAATAGCACTATTCAGTTTTAATTTGGCCTGTGGTGCATATTCCGGCCAAAACCCCCTCAAACTTTTATGTCTTAATGTTGAGATCTGGAAATCAAGGTTTTCATAGCGTGAAGGAATATACCCTGGAACTGCTTCTGCTAGGACTATTTAATCAACATCAGAACAACAGAATTATTGAAATGTGCTTTGCATTTACTATGCGGAGACTCCTTGAGCGCTGTTCTG
The DNA here is from genome assembly GCF_003957555.1 of Calypte anna. Classification (NCBI taxonomy): domain Eukaryota; kingdom Metazoa; phylum Chordata; class Aves; order Apodiformes; family Trochilidae; genus Calypte; species Calypte anna. Next base: position 137,740,114 of record NC_044244.1, on the reverse strand, counting down.
CTCAGGGACTGTAGATCAGAATTCTGTCTCTGTTGCAGTCAAAGACATGATAGAAGGTTTTGTAAACATCCAAACTAGCTTTACCAAATGCAGTTGAATATTGATATTAGCTTTCCAAGTACTTTCCTCAGGTCCCGAGCTGACTAACAGCTTGCACTAATCCATATATTACTTCACAAGTTCTCCCCTCATAGCCAACTTTGCTATTATAAGATGAACATAAATACACTTAGGCTATGCTGAAGTCACATCTTTGGCTGCAGCAGAAACCTGCTGTAAAAGAGCAGTGACATGTGCTATATATATATAATGCATGTCACTAAACTAGATACAGAACAGCCCAGTTCAGTGGACTCCACTAGTTTGTGGGATGTTTCTAATGATGTTCAGAGATTGCATGGCTTGATCTTTAAGGTCTGGAGAGGAGTGGTAAGGAAATTTGTACAAGCATAGCTATTCATAATGCTGAGGCAAGGCATAACCTTTATTCTTCAAAATGAGAGAGTAAACTGACCCAGAACATGTTTATTCTGCACTACAGTGAATCTAAAGTCAGGATTGCAATGGGAGAGCTGCTAAGACAGGATTTCTCTCTACAGTGATCAAGGCCTTAGTTTTGACACTTGACTAACCAGATCCAAAAGTGTTTTTGAAACTAAGGCTCTGTTAAATACAGGAGGGGAGGGCTTACTGACTGTAAAGTTGGTTTATTTGTGTGCGTGGTCAGAAGGATAAGAGACCTGACCAGGAGAAAGCCAGTGTTAAGATCAGTTTGTTTATGAATATCAGTTTCAATGTTCACAGAATTAATGAAGCCTTTTTTCCAATGAGTGTATGTCTCACGGTCGATTGACTTAATTAAATGATACCAAGGCTGCAACATGAACTCCTTTTAAGACCTGGTGAATCTACACAGGGGATGCTACCTAAGTGGTGTCTCTCATGCCTAGCAAGTTAAGAACTAAGACCAAAAACCTCTCCACTCTTTCCCTGCACAATTGACTGCTAAGTGAAGGAGTAACCTTCTGTACTCCAGTTCCCTAGGAAAATAAGCCTAAAAAATGGTAATGAAAACAGGTAAATGCATTTCTGATGAAACTGTTTACTGTAGAGATCCCTTGGGTTATCTATTATGGCTGATTTAATCAACTTTTGTGTCTTTTACTGTATGATTTGAAGGAGAAGCACTATGTCTTTTACTGGTCTGAAAAGTATCTGGAATGTTTTTGGGTCCTAACACAATAAAACTTATAAAAATAATACTGAATTTGGATAGCTTGTAGAGAGCAGGACTGGTAGTTTGAAATCCTAGAACCAATGGATGTCAGGTATAGGCTACTGATCAGAGCTGAATGACTGTATTCAATTTACACTCTATGTATCCATGAGAAATGTTGGCTTGAAAATGATTCTTGTGGATAGAAAGAAATTTGTTACTTTTTGCAGAAGTACTTCAGGGGGCTTTAAATTTTCACCTGAATTGCTGAAATCAGAATTTGACCCAGGCTGACAGAGATTATAGGATCAGAAAGCAGGAACCAGAGAGCATTAAATCATCTGCCAGAGAGCAGAAGGGAGTTCAGCCTCTGACTGGTGAATTTAAGGAAGTGCATTTAAAAACAGGGGCTGTCCTTTATATTATTCACTTTTCATTAGCTGATTTTCCTCTTAGAGCTCTTCCCACTTCCACAGTGGCATGAAAGATACACCCACTTTTATCTGCTACACTTACAGAGGAGAATGAATCTTTCCCAGAGCTATGCAGACCTGAAGTCACATGTATTTAAGCCAGGAATCTGACAACCTTCTCCTGACATCAGGAATTGCATTTTATAGTTTATTGCACCCGTGTGTAGCAGGGGTTTAACAGGTGAATCACCCCAGATGCTGGCACCTTGACAGCCTTAATTGTGCACCACACCCTCACCCTGACTTCCTTTCTTTAAACTACATGCTTCACATTCACTTCAAAAGAAGACTTAATTTATTGTTCCCACTTTCCCTCTCTTCCCTGAAGCTGTGAAGCAGATGAAAGGTCTTTGACTTAAATAAACAAACATAAAGTCAGCCAGGGAAGGAAGAATTTCCTTGCAAACTTCTCAGAGTTGTAATAACCAACCTTCTTCCTTCTGCAGGCTCTGGGGACTGGAGGGCAGGCAGCTGAGAACCTGGGTTTTTTATTGATGCTTTTACATTTCATTGACATTTTCAGAGATTATGGTTGATAGTCTTGAATACTGATCATTGGCCATATTAGGTTGCCTTTTTTATATATATCCCTTGCCCTTATTCATATGTGTGCTCTCACTTTCAGGTGAAAAGACTGCAGCACAGAGGAAGACCTGTGCAAAGAGAATGTGAGGCAAAACCAAGAGAATCATACTTATTTGATGGGCTTAATATTTATGTGCCATGTCCAACACAGTTTATAAAAAAATGCAGCAGACAAAATCATAGTAAGCAAAGTAGCCAGAGGTAACTTCCAGTTATTAATCCAATATTATAAACACAAAGAAGGAAGAAAAATTTGTAAATCCTTTAGTTAATTCAGCAATCTACAAGAGCCTAAATCTACTCTCTCTGGCTTCTTCAGTTTTGCAGCAGTGACCAGTCACCTCAGCTTGAGCTTTTCTGCACTGTAATTATGTATTATTAGTAACTGCTCTGGAACATTAGTGGTAGAAATGGTTTTATGGATCTGTATTGCCTTTACTTTCATATTCTCCTGCCACTCATCTTTCATGGGGAGCTATCTTGTTTGCGCCATAGACAGACCTCCTTGTCTCACTTAGACACCCTCTACAAGAATGAAGAAAGCTGTGTACTGCTGAAGCTGTGATTACACACACATATCTAAGTGTCATAGGAACATTCCCTACTGGCAAAGGAGATTTACAATAGTGAAAATATGGACAGCTGATGGAAGTTCAGGAAAAATGGTTAGGTTGCTTTTGGGACTGGTTGGATCTAAACAAATGGACTACCATATCTTACAGAAGACTCTCAAGTCAAGTCTCCACTCCCAGCTGAAAGTTTACCTTTACCTAGCTGTAAGCTGGGTCAGAAGGTTGAAAATAAAGCACTACCTGTAGTATTTTGGTTTCTTTCATTTATCATCTAGCCAGCATAAGACATTCAGAAATACAGTCTTTTCTCTGCCTCTTTAATTTTTAAATGGATGGATTTTTAAACTCCTGTGAATCCAGGTTCTGCTCAACATATGTAGGCTGAAATGCCTTCTAAGGTGGATTTCTGTAACCAGTCAAGACTATGCAGCACAGCAATGTTCACAGAGAATTATTAAATATGCTGAAATAAAAAAAATATTTATGTCACAGTTTGGGCACCACAATCTCACTGTAAGCTTTCTGCAAGAGTTATTTACCTAGATAAGTGCAATATATCATTATCACACACAGGGCCCTTACTCTCAGTTCTGAGAGGCCACCAAGAAAGGTCTGATATGGTGTTGACAAATATATTCAACCCAAATGACTGAGGCCTGAGGACCTTTTCCAAAGGCAGTTTAATCATGGAACTTCTCAAGCTGTCATTATACATTGCTTTCTGAAACAATATTTTTCTGCCCCTAACTACCTTTAATTAACCTTTTGCTTTCTGCAGTGGGGTCTAAAGAAAAATGATTAGCAAGTGTGTGTATGCCTGCCAGCCAAGACCTCCCTGCAGTACCTTCTAAACTGACTATTTCTACAAAAAACTTTAGCCTCATGCATGTAATGCCTATGCAAGAGAAGTAAATCAATAGGAGAAGCTGAGTGACTGAGCTATGAAACTGTTCACACTGAATAATTATTTGATCTCATGGCTCTAACCTTCTTAACTCATAGCTTTACATCCTAACTGCAGCTGGGCTGGGACAAGAGATCTGGGCACTGTAACTGGATAGATCTGCAAAGGGTGATGTGCTGCACCTCCAGGAGGAGGTGAAGACTGGCAGCTGGTTCAATGAAGGAAGATGCCCCATTCCTTTTCACCAGGGCCTGTGCCATGTACGTGGTGCCACTGCATCTGGTGCTGCAAACTTAACTGCACTCCTCTATTGCAGAGTGTGTTGTGCAGCTTCCACACCAGCCTAAGGTTCTCCCAAAAACTGACTTTGTGAAGCTTCCTTAGTGCTGAACATCCTGCTGTAATTGCATTGCTCACCATCCCACTGTTGCTGGGCACCAGGTTGCCCTAGGATGTGCCTGTGGCATGGAACCTTTACACATACCTGAAGCAGCTGCAGATGCTTTAATTCCACCCTGACTCAGCTGTATAACCTACACCTTGTGACCACCACTATCCAGCTTTGTGTAGGCAGAATTGCCAATCTCCTGTCATTATGCAACTTGCCTCACAAGAAAAAGACTGTGGGGGTTTACAGAACAAAAATAATTACTTGGGTCAAAGCCAGGCCATGGTCTTCCAGCATTTCCTACTGTTCCTACCAGACTTGCCTGTATCTCCTAGCAGGCCTGGCAAACATGGACCCACCACAGACCATGGAAATGCCCTTATTCCTGCTCTGAAGACACTTCTGTGTTTTGGGAATGCCAGAGGCTCAAAGAGCACCCTTGAGGTGGAGGAGAAGAAAATATGGTAAGGAGGAATGAGGACCTCTCACCTCATGCATTTGGTGGGAATTCATAGAATGGTCAGGAGTTAGTGTCCTTCCCTAGGGTACAGTAGGAGACAAGATGACACCATAAACACAAACTTGTCTCCCAACAAGGACCAGAAATAGAGACTATTACCCAGGATATAGACATCTTTTATTTTCTTGTACCACAGGTCATGTGCAAGGCCCAGCTGAGGTCTTGTCTTTTTTGTGTTCTGTAGAAGTCAGGTGAAGCCCTGAACCTATGTTCAAAGTGGAGCTCTAATGGGACAGCCACTGTCACTCCTGTGAGGCAGTAACAAAGAAGTCCTTATTACTGTGGCATTTGGGGGCCTCTTGGCAATGACTTTTTTTTTTTTCTGTTGCCAGTAGGATTTGTTTCTAAATGATGACTGAGGCTTACACACACACCCCTGAGGAGCACAGGGCACAGGGATAAACCAAAGCAGCAAACAAGGTCACTGGGATGCTTGCATCATGAAGCACACTGGATAAACAAATCTTTTGAAGAGGTGTGCCAAACATCAGAGGGCAAGTGAACTGCTGTGGAGAAGGAGGGCTATAGGCTGTGCTGTTGTACTGTTTAGGCTATATAATTGCTTTCCAAAGTTTTCCAAGCATAGGATGCTCTAAACATCTTTGTTAAATAGCCCCAGAGGACAATGCAAGGCTCAAGTATTCTTCCAAGCATGTGAACAGGAATATTACCAAAGGTTTTCTACAGGAAATGTTGATGACAGGGACTCTGAAACTCAAAATAAACCCGTATGAAAATAATCTTCTTGGATCTCTTTAAAAAGAAAAATGGACTTCACAAATGAAAGAATTTAGCTATTTAAACCATGTTCATGATGTGATTAGTTGTGCACTTTCAGCTCAGGGAAAAACCTTTTGGTTGATTAGTCTTTGCTTTGAAGAGGAAATTTTTGCTTACTTTTCCTCCTGTAGAAGTAGAAGGGACCAGTGGGGAACACACACATACAAAATCTTTCAAAAGTTAGCTGCTTTCAAAGTACCTTTTTTTTTCTTTGGGAAAAAAAAAAAGCCATAAAATCTATTTTTTGTGTTACCATGGGATGATTTTTTGAAGAGTTACAGAACCAGCTAAGAAGCACAACCAGTCTGCAGTAAAATGAAGTGCTGAGGCAATGTAGCATAGTTAAAAAGCTCTGACAGCACAAAACTTGAATCGGCAGGAAAAGTACAGACTTTGTCTATTTTGAAAGTGTAATGAACAAAAAATAATTCAGTTGTATATATCTATGTAATGGGCATTCTCAATACACAGCTGCTCAGTGTGCCTTTGAGAAGATGATCTGTTTGTCTTCTCATTTGTAGCAGTGCACAGGAGCGCTGCAGCTCTCTGCATGTCAGACGGGAGTGCTCCTTTTTTAATAAAACTTTGCTTTAAAGCAAGAAATAACTCTCCCTCCTGATTCATTAAGGGACTCCATTAGTTCTTTAGCCTTAGATCACTTACATTACTTACTCTTTCTTCTGTATTTTCAATTTATTACTGCAAAAACAGTCTGCTTTGCCAACAACAACCCTCAAATTTATTGAAATGGCTTTGGAGAAAACTGCCACAGGAGAATAGTTAGACAGGTGACCAGCCCACGCTTTCTTTGTTGTTGTTTTTTTGGTTGTTTTTTTTTTTTTTTCCTTTTTTATTTGATATTTTACCTTTGAGATTAGACTATCCTGCGATTAGGTCCTCCTATACTCTTGTTCCTCTATCCATCATTGTCTCGTTTCTTATGCAACGTTAGCAAAACTGCCTTTTCTAAAGTTGAGGTGAGGGAATTTCTTGTGAGCTTATGATTCATGTGGGTTCAGCCAGAAGGCTGGGCTTTTGGTTTCTAAGCCATCTGAGACAGACTTTGTCTTGCAGGTCATTTGTGCAAGTGGTTGCCAGAGTCGGTGCTAAGTAAGTTGCAAGGATGATCCACATTACTCATGCTAATGGCTGTGACTGCCCCAAGCTTGACATAAGCAGCTGCTGTAATAGAAACATCCATAACCCAGCTCTGATTTCACGTCAGCCAAGAGCCACAGAGTAATACAGCTACTAAATATTTTTCTGGAAGATATTTCTAACCCGAAACAGTTGTCACAGTGTGGACTGATATGCAATGTGTCTGACATAAAATGACAGTGTGTCTTGTTCCTGTGTGTCACTCCTTTCTTGTAATGGTTACCAGCAGTGGAAGAGTGCATGCAGAGGTCTCTTGGGTTTGGCAGCAGGTATCTGAACAGAAAGAAATTCCTTTACAATCAAAATTTGGATCATATGTGCTACACTATATACTGTTATACCTTCTCTCTTCAAACAAACAAACCCCTGCATAAGTCTTCACAAGCTTTTGTCAACAGAAGGAGAAAAATTCAGGGAACAAAATCTACCTTTTCTCTAGTAAATTTAATGAGCCAAAATCAGGCAAATATCCTGTCATAAGTTACCCAAGAATCACAAAAACAGCAGCTGCTGCTGTGTACTTTTTTGTATGACAAATACTTAGTCCACGTTTTATAATGTGTCGAGAGTCTTTCTTCCGCATAAGAACACACAGGTAGTTTAAGTTATTTTCTTTACTGATAAATTGCCCTTTCAAACACATTTTCATTGAAGACTACCCATGTTTCTCAGGAAACCATGTCTTTACTTGGCGTTTTAATTTCTAATGGACCATTCTCTAATGGATTACCTGCTTCTTCCCAGAGGTTAAGAGGTATGAAGGCATAGGGTCATGTTGATTGTTGTGATCCACAAACCTCTGTAGAAGAAATGTGAGAAAGAAATATTGTCTGCTGTAAATCTATTTGTTTTATTCATTTGAAATTTTATATTTATTGCTATTGGGGATTTTTTTTTCAGTATTTGGAAAAGAACATGGCATATGTTAGAAAGTGGATAATAGCGAAGCTCTCCAGTCAGATCTCACAATAATTTCACAATAATTTCCTGGAGCAGGTCCAAAGGAGGGCAACCAGGCTGGTGAAGGGACTTGAGCACAGACCCTATGAGGAGAGTCTGAGGGAGCTGGGGCTGTTCAGCCTAAAGAAGAGGTGGCTCAGAGGAGACCTCATCACTCTCTACAACTCCCTGAAAGGAGGGTGTAGCCAGGTGGGGGTTGGGCTCTTTTGCCAAACGACTTTCAACAAGACAAGAGGGCATGGTCTTAAGTTGTGCCAGGGGAAGTTTAGGTTAGATATAAGAAAGAATTTCTTTACGGAGAGAGTTGGAATGGGCTGCCCACTGAAGTGGTGGATTCTCCGTCCCTGGAGATATTTAAAAAGAGACTGGATGTGGCACTCAGTGCCATGGTCTAGCAACCGCAACGGTGGTTCAAAGGTTGGACTCGATGATCTATGAGGTCCCTTCCAACCCAGCCAATTCTATGATTCTATGAATTTCTTATGTGGTGTAACTGTAGCTCTCCCAAGCCTGGACTGTGGGATTGTGCCTTCCTGCTCTTGTGTTCCTCACTCAGAAATAAGACGATAATTTCACCTATGCACTGCAGGCCCTTCTGCTACAGCTTAGTGTGCTCACCTCTTCTGACAATAGAAGTCTGTTACGTAGCAATGCTGTGGATGTATTTATTATTAATTTATGGAACACAAGAAAATAAACATTTTTGTATTACCTGATTTTACTTGTCTTTTAATGTAACATCCTGTGGATTTCTCCCAACTGGAAAAAAAAATACTGTCTGAGCTGGAGGATAAACACAATTTTTGTGCAATGAGTCTGGCCTGATCCAGGGCAAGCCTCCAAAGGCTGCTCCTTGGAGGCTGCTTGTGGAGATTAAGGGGTAGGTAAAAGCTCATCCAGTTCTTGGCTTCTTCTTTTGGACTTGTAAGGTAGGGTGACTTAGTGAAGCACATGCATGGTCTGCTAAGTGGATGCTGCTGAGAGAATAATCAGTGCATCTCCTGTCCATCCTTTCAACACTGCCCCTTAGTTAACAGCTCATTCTTTGCAGAGGTCAAGCCAGCTGAGGGCTTGCCAGGAAAGGGAATTTTGCAGCTGAAGTCTCCAGCAGCACCCCTGGCTGACCTCCTGCCTCAAGGTCCCCCTGGTAATCTTTGCCACCAGATGCCAGACTGTAGAGACTAGGAAGAGAGGTAGCATTAGAACAGAGAAATTCCATTTTGCCAGGAAAAAAATAAAGCAGGGAATTCTTGTCCCACTTCCTTGAGTGACTGCTACATGCAGACAACATGCTGGCTGTAAAGCATTGACTTGCCAGGCTCATCTTATTGCCTGGATCCTTCATTTATTTCATTCAAATAAATAATCAGTGTGAGAATAGACTGACGAGTCTCAGACAGTGCTGACAAGTGTATCTTCTGAAGGGGCTAAACAGCCAGAACAGGCCCTGGCGATTTCAGACAATTTTCTATCAGGATTTAAGCCTCTGTGAATAAGAGCTTTAAAATCTGCCTCCAAAATAATGGGTGATGCACCGGGAATATGAAGAAGATTTAACATTTCAACAGGCACGGGGTGAAGGACATGAGGCTTACTGAGCCATTCGCTACATGTCTCCTGCCTGCTGGGATACTTTGATGAACATAAAGCATATTGATGAGGGTATTAACAAAATGAAATGGAGAATGCTGTCTCCATAGAATAAGGAAAGACTCAGGATGACATTGTCACATTTAGATTTTTCTGAACAAATGAAATAAAATGGAAGATTCAGTTTCTTAAAATGAATCTACAAGGTAACTAAAAAACCAGAGTTATGAACTTAGCCAGATGAATTTGCAGTCTCTACTGATCCTCATGTTGAGATATCACCATACAACGCTTTCTCTGGGGCAGGAAATTCAGAAGTGCTCAGTGGTTTTTGAATCTTTTATTATTAAAGTAGATGACAAATAGGAGATATAAATTCATTTTGAGGGAGTGTGGCAAATTGTTAGGAAGGGGAGATAAAATCGCATGACCACATGCAGATGTTGGGTGGTGTATTTTATGTAACCTGGAAAAAGGTACTTCATACAGTGCTGGCATCTTTGCATAAACCTGAGGCAGCTGAGTTCAGGGCCCAATAAAGAACCTATTTGTAGATCCCCAAGTGCATTCATAACACAGATGGATAAAATATGTGAAGCCATCTGGTGTAAATAGCTGGAGATTAAAATGAAATGAACTCTTAGAGATGTCTGTACAAAATTGCCATAGGTTTACTGTCTCCTGTCTTTTGCAAGTTCACCTGTGAAACATCAAGGTTCTCTGAAGGTAGTGTTTCTTCTTTTGAAAAAAACTGCATAAACTGTTCCAAGAAAATGTTCAAAGGGCTCTTGCATCCCTTTTAAATGTGTCTTTTGTCTAAGTGGCTGTATTTCAGACCTTCTTATTAAAAGGTCCTCACTGGTGATCTTTTAGAGTGTAGAATGAAGCTAGTTGGTATTTTTCACAATAGAGGCACTACTGCTCTTATTAATATTGTGCATAAATAAGAATCTTCACAGAGCTGCAGGGATGAGATGGAGGTTCAGTATAACAGAAAATGCCTACCATGAACCTTAGATTTTGTCCTTTAAAATAATGTAGTAAACTGTATCTAGGAACATACTGGAACTATCTCTAAGGTCTTGTCAGACATGACTATTTATTTATAATGGAACTTTATCTCCTCAGTATACTTCCATTAAGACAGAAATGTTCTCTTCAAGGACATCTACTGTTTGAACAGACCTACAGTATATGTATTTTATACTTTGTTCCCACAGTCAGTACACAGCATAGGATTATATTTCTTCACTCACATACCAAAATTTTAAGGGAAGTGGGGAAAAAAAAGCACTTTAAGATCATTTAAGAAAAACAAACTGCAGAAAAATCATACAATCAGCATTTCAATATTGTATTATCTCATCTAGGTTTTTCAAAATTCCCTTTCACGTTTGCATCTCAGCACCAGCTTTGGAGAAAAGATTCTTAGGCCTCCTCCTGTTACACTGCACTGTAAACAGTCTTGTTTTAAATTTGGCCTTGAGCTACATTTCTCCTGTGAGGTACAAGTGGTTATACCCAGAGCCAGACAGAGGTCACTCTCTCTGAGGGTACTGTGGAACAAGTCTCTCAAAGAGAAGGCTTCTAAGACCATGCGTCTCTCATCCTGTAAATTTTAGTCACCCTTATTATGTTAGCCAAGGCAAAACATCCACCAGCAGCCCTCAAAGTAAAATGAAGCTGTACAGGTGATAAAGGAGCCAGTTGTCTCTCAGCACAAAAATGCTACTTCTGTCTATAAAGTGTCATACTGATGAGTCATCTTGTCATCATTACATAGAAAATGACTAAGTTTGTTAAATATGCCAGCTAATCTATTGAAGTTTGATTTAATGGCAATCAGTATAATCTATTACACACCACATTAATCCATTAATGAAAGCAACATCTGCAAGTCAACTGGCTCTGCTATTTTATCTACGCTCAAACAGTGCATTTAAAGAGAGTGCCCAATAAAATGTGACTATTTATCAAGCCATAAGTGTTCTGCTCAGAATTTAAGGACTTGCTCATTAATAGTCTTCCATTGTGTAGTTTAATTGAGCTCTGAGTAGATGAGTGGCACGCCTATGCAGAGTGATTAAGCAATGCTTTTTCAGCCGCAATTTTAACCACATGGCTCAAATGATTGAAAGTTTTCATTTCACAATGGATCCAGGCACCTGTGTGACTTCTGCTGTAGCTCTAAGCTCCAGCTGCAGAGCTCTTGGTTATAGGTGGACAAATCTTAGCCATTTCAGTCAGGTAAACAGCACAACCAAAATGACTGGGCTGTCTCATATGAATAAATTGAGGAGATACAATCTGTGATTGCAACAGATGAATACAGGGCTACTCTTCCACTTAAAAAAGGGAATGTATCTGACATATTTGACTCTGAATGACTAAGAAGGTGGGCTGAAAAGGTTACGTTCACCTCACCAAGGAAATCTTTCACCGAATTGAATTTCCTTTACAGACAACCAGAAAGGACAGGCCCTTTTGAGGCATGACTCACCATGCTACAGGTCTCTAAAATAGCTCTCAAGAGTTGCGCACTAATAGCACTGCTTTCTTTCTTTCAGCTCCACACAGATGTCATCTGACTGGCTTAGGCATAAACATCTCTTCTGAAGTTGTTTAAAATGAGTGTACGTAGAGGGCTAATGGATGGTGCTGGAGAACTTGAGAGCTTGTTACTGGTATATTGGGCCATTGGGCCCAATTGGGCCATTGGGCAGTGTCACAACCGCACTGACTACAGATACTCAGGGCACGTGGCCTTTCCTTCCAGACCAGCATTATGATGGCCTGGCCCTGGCCCTGCAAGCTTTCACCTTGGTCACTAGACTGGTTTCACCTTGCAGGCAGAAAAAGGACTTCTCTCTTTACCATGTCCCCTGCCATCAGTCCTCCTCTCTTGACACTGCTCTTCAGCTTGTGACAGGTCATTTTCTTCAGCCTCCCCCAAAAGATGGACCACCCCCACCTTTCCTCAGGCCCCGTTCTTCTGACACCACCAGACTGGACACCTTGCTCATGGAGACATGAAAGGGGATTGTGCCTTTTCTCCCAGTGACCAGGCAATACTGTTTCCACAGCAGAAAGGTCAAAACCAATGCAGCAGTTCCTTCTTGTCCCAAGTCTGACTGTTGGCTCCCCCATCCCAGCTCCTTCTTCAGCAATTTTCTCTATATCTTCAGGTGCCTTGCTGAGATTTTTGCTAACAGAACCAAAAAGCTTCCAGAGTCTCTATCCATCCTTTTCACTTTCCTTTTCCACATTTCTCCTGTATAGCCATTGCAGAGCTGCTCTGCAAAATTTTAAGACAATCATAGAGTCCAGTGAGACAAGGAAAATAATTAAGAACATATATACACACATGCAGTTTGCTTCTTGCTGAGGAATGTTTGTGGGAAGATAAAAATATCCTTTATTAGAACTACTCATGCAGTTCAAAAAAAATACAGAAACTTTTAGGCACATTGCTCTCTCTCAGAGCTACTGTTCAAGTTATGTATTATTGATGATTTCATAATAAGAGGAAAAAACTGCAGAGGTTTTACCATTAGTTTCTCTTCCAGGACTTTCACACCCCACGGCTTTAAGAAACAATCAATGATGGCCTTCCTCTTACCTCCCAAGGAGTGTACAGTCAAAGATAATTTATTTTTTGCAAAAACAATATACTTCTGTTCCTTGTCTTGCTTGCTGTCTCCCTAATCTGCTATGATCTGTTACCACAAGAAAAAACTAATGGTTTAATTTAGGCTTTAAGGCTTCCTTTCATAAATTCTTAATTTAATGTGAATTTCAAGAATGCAAGATATGCAGAATAAGGTCCTTTGCCTGTAAGCTTCTGGCAGAAAGATCTCAGGGAGATCTACAACTAGTGTAAATTAATACAGTTAAGAAATAAAGTTTGTGTAGACTTATGCAAATTTACACTAGATGTTTAAATTTAGGGTTTTTTAGTTTTGTTTGTTTGGATTTTTGTCTGCTCTCCTGTTTTGGGGGTACTGGGTACATTTTATTGGTTTTGAAATTTTATGGGCAATGATAAATACTTATTTACACAGATAATCCAGTGAGATCACACAGCTTTTTTTTCTGATACTACAGAAACCCATCAGGTTGGTCTTTGATATTGCATTTGCCCCAGTTTGATGTTTCCCTATAGTATTCTAACAGTACTGTGGCTTCTGCTTTTTCTTGGTAGAGAAAGAAAGACCAAAGTCAACATTATGAGTGAGAAGGTAATTATACAACTATATATGAAGGTGATGCAGGACTGTTTTTGGCTAAGGAAAGGAAAAGACAGAGGAAAGCACATAGTCTCTGTTGCTTTTACATCTTCTTCCTGTTCTGCCTTACATTGGACCTCCATTTCCTTCACCTATTCTGTTCTTCTTTCATCTCTCAATGTTTACCACTTACATTCTCTCTTCCTATGTACCCTCAAGGGCAATGTGGAAAGGTAATGCAGACTGATATGTTACCTGTTACTATGACATTTTGCCCTGGTGTACCCTGCCCTTGTCCTACACAGGGATGCTTTACCTGTTTCAAAGCCCTGTCTGTTCCACATTTCCTCTGAGGGTCCTCTCATGGATGTCCTATTTTCATGACCATAATTTGTGCTAATAAAAATCAACATTTATAAAAGGGGAAAAAGGAATGAGATTAAAAGCTCTAACCTTCACTCATTCAGATGAGAACTACCTCCTGCAGCTTGTGTATGCTCCTAGATTATGGGATCCAGTGTCTCCCCTCACCAAGACTCAGCTTCATGGTGGGATGAGGTCCAGGTACATACAATCTTTTCCACTTAGTATCACTCAGTACCAAGTGTAAACAATTATGCAGAGTTGAAATGATGTCCTCCAAGAGCCTTTAAGTGTATGCAATCGGAGTACAAGAACCAAGTTGTAGTTGCCCCACAGAGTCTACCCATCCCATGGAATAGTCATTACCCCATGGAATAATGACAGAGCTTTCCAGTTCACAGCTCTGTGTTTCTCCATCTACTCTGCACCAGCGTGTTGTCAGAGGCCTTAAGCAGCCATTCTGCAGGTGTGAGCTACAGTAGGAAATGTCCAACTCTATTCTCTGTTACTCCTAGTGACCTGGAGCTGAGTCCCACCACAGAGGAACCCAGAGCTTTTTCTAGATGTTCATATTTTAGTGTGATTTCTTTCATGTTTTCCAAATAACAAAGACTAGGAAAAAGTACAGATAATTTTAATATCAGGTTCACCTACTCTAACAGCAGTTTCTTTATTTACTTTCCAAAGTCCTTTACCTTGCTCTCAGTAAACCTCCTAATAGTTGCACTCACTGCACTATTGCATATGAATTCCCTGAGTAGCATCTGGTATGTGCATTGAATAAGGCAAGATTTTTTGGAAACACAGGATTGCATTGCAGTTAAGACTTCAGTGTAGATACAGAAATATAAAAGCATCATGAAAACTCAGATTTGGTATTTTCTGATTTCCAAGTTTCTGATTTTGCAATTTCTGCTTAAGAGTTCTTTCGATATGAGGGTTTGGGCTCAGTATAATTCCCTCTACTGTTTTAGTGGGAGGTAATATGGAGCCTGGAACAAATCAGCACATATCATCACCCCAGCTTGAACTTTCCAAATTGATGGCTGTCATGTGATGCAAAGAGTCACCAAAGGAGGAACCATCACCCTGCATCATCAGGCTTTGGAGCCACCTCCTCCCTGAGAGCATGACTATCCAGCCTCTCCTTGAAGGTGTTTGCTTGGTGGCTTTGTGGACCCTGAGTCAGACTAGAACATTTATAGTCAGCTACTCTCTGGCATGCTTTGGGCTCACAATGCAAAGAAGACAAATGGATTTTTCTTTTTCAGTATTAAATATTAAAATTTAAATATTTCAATATTAAGTACCAGCTAAACCTAAAAATAATTTCACAGGATATTTCCTGAGCCCAAAGGTGTCTTACTTGCTGGTTTTGAAAAGTCTAATGTCAGCAGTAGGAGTTTCTCCAGAAAATGTCCCAAGAATATTTTCTAACAGAAAACATTAGGCAATTAAGTTTTATGGGTTGTGATCACCATTTTCATTAAGAAATACACTTTTGAGTATATTTTGAGTTATTTTGCTGTAAAACTGGAGGATTTTAAGGGCAAAGAAATTGCATCTGTGCTGTTGCTCACCACCAATACATTAGACTTTTCTCTTTCTTAGGAAATATAAACTACAACTGAAGTTAAAACAAATCAGTAAATATTCCTGTATAAATATGAGCCTTATATCTATGTTTTATCCAGCAGCTGCACACAAGTCCTCTTGTTTGTGTGGACAGTTCATACTACTGCACAGTGTTAACTTCTGTGCCTTTAATTTTTATTTTCAGCTCTTCAATTTTTAGCATATTTACATATAAGGTTATGACAACAGGCTTATCTTAGCACCTGGTTGCACATGCTGCAGTTAAAAAGAGAAAGGCTTTGGCATTGAACTGACAGAAGTCCCCATCAAACATTCCCACAAATCCCACACATCCTTCCTTGTGCTATGACTTATCTTGCCTCAAGCAAAGGTAGAAAGATAAACCTTTAGTTGTGTTCTGAAGATCAAGAGTTATCATTGCTAACATTGAGTTAAAATAGATTTTTCAACTCTTTTCTTTCTGTTTCACAAAATTGGGTGTTATCTTTTAACTTTGGAGATGGCATTGGATATAACACCCTACCTCCTAGCCATTAAAGTTTTCTACGATAAAATGTTTGGATTTCTGTACTTGCAATCACTATAAATATAAAATACAAGCCTCTACAGGCTCTGTCTGGATGGCAACCTTTCTACAGAAAGTATAGCATAGAGAGCTGAGGTAAAGTTCTGGCACAGTTCTTACAGACTTATAAACAACAGCCTAATTTTAAATTCATAGTAACTAAATCTGTTGATTGGGAAAGCATTGAATTTTAGATGGTGTTCAGAATGGGTAAACAAGCTCAATATTAAAAACAAAACAAAACAAAGCAAAAAAAACCCCCTTTTGCTATTTTGTTCAGTCTAAACAAGGCTAAGTAGAATATAGCTCTGTGATGCAGTCTCCAGACTACAACTGCAAATAGCAGAGCTATAACACACAAACACAAGTCTGCTTGCAGACCTGAGCTTGCATCACTGCTGCTACTGCTGTGATGCCTGATTTGAAGTTTCCAGTTGCTGATGTGTACTGATGTGCAGTAGCTGAATTCCTATGTGTATATATCTTTACTGGTTCCACTGGTTTCACATGGTTGTTGATTAGAGTCAGAGTATCTTAATGAAAGATGATCCCTTCTCTGATGTGCTGACTGTATTGTTTAATAGATAAAGATAAAGGACATTAGAGAATGAATAAATAATAACAAAACACATTAAGCTAGATCCATGAGTGTCAGGTTGAAAAATTCTTTGTAGGGAAAGTAGGCTTTTGGAGGATATTATTTTTGCTTGTTGTGACATACATTGCAAAAATGCAAATGTGTGAAACAATGCTTGTAATATTAATTTTGTTGTCTGTTTGAAGGCGTGGTGAAGTCTCTCAAGGACTTGAGGGAACTAATATCAAAGAATCACCGAATCACAGAATCATAGAAACTTAGGGGTTGGAAGGGACCTTGAAAGATCATCAAGTCCAACCTCCCCTGCCAAAGCAGGATCACCCATAGCAGGTCACACAGGAATGCATCCACATGGGTTTTGAATCTCTCCAGGGAAGGAGGCTCCACAACTTCCCTGGGCAGCGTGTTCAAGTGCTCTCACCTTCACAGTGTAAAAATTCTTACTAATATTTATATGGAACCGTCTGTGCTCCAGTTTATAACCATTGCCCCATGTCCTGTTGTTAGTCACCCCTGAGAAAAGCTTGACTCCATCTTCCTGGCACTCCCCCCTTGCATATTTATAAACACTGATGAGGTCACCCCTCATTCTCCTCTTCTCCAAGCCCCAGCTCTCTCAGCCTTTCCTCATAAGGGAGATGTTCCACTCCTTTCATCACCTTAAGTTGCTCTGTGCTGGACTCTCTCAAGCAGTTCCCTGTCCTTCTGGGACTGAGGGGGCAAGAACTGGACACAATATTCCAGATGTAGCCTCACCAGGGCAGAGTAGAGGGGTAGGAGAACCTCTCTTGACCTACTAGCCACCCCCCTTTTAATGCACCCCAGGATGCCACTGGCCTTCAAGGGCACATTGCTGGCTCATGGTCATCATTCCATCCACCAGAATTCCAAGGTCCTTTTCCCCTGTGCTGCTCTCCAACATCTCAGTGCCCAATCTGCACTGATACCTGGGGTTGTTCTTTCCTAGATGTAAAACTTTACACTTGCCCTTGTTGTAATGCATTACATTTTTCCCTGCCCAACTCTCCAGCCTGTCCATGTCCCTTTGAATTGCAGCACAGCTTTCTGGGGTGTCAGCCACTCCATCTACCTTTGTGTCATCAGCAAACCTGCTGAGAGTTCACTCTACTCCCTCATCCAGGTCATCAGTAAATATATTGACTAGTACTGGTCCCAGTACTGACCCTTGAGGGGCTCCACTAGAAACAGACTTCCAACTAGACTCCATCCCATTGATTCCAACTCTCTAGCTTCTATCCTTCCACCAGCTTCTAATCCACCACACTACCCAATCATCTAAGCCACAGTTCTTCAGTTTAGCTCCAAGGGTTCTGATGGTGTCAAATGCTTTACTGAAACCAAGATAGACTATGTCCACTGCTCTTCCATCATCCATCCACCTAGTTACATCCTCATAGGAGGCTGTCAGGTTGGTCAGACCTGATTTCCCCTTAGTAAAGCCATGCTGACTGCTTCTGATAAGTCTTCTGTCCTTGATGTGCCTGGACACAGCATAAAGAATGAGTTGTTCCATCACCTTTCCAGGGATGGAGGGGCAGCTGACCAGTCTGCAGCTACCCAGGTCCACTTTCTTGCCTTTCTTGAATACTGGAGTGACCTTTGCTTTCCTCCAGTTCTCAGGCATCTCTCCTATTCCCAACAATTTACCAAAGATGATGGAGAGTGGCCTAGCAATGCCATCGTAATATGCCTTGTTGAGCCTTGAATAAGCTTATCTGGGCCTTTGATCCCCATGGCTGTCCATGGGCCCAGGTCCCTGCTTAGTTCAGCCCTGGGCACCCATTCTCTGCCCATTGTTTCAGGAGTACCTCTCTCTAGTTCAATCACATCTGTGCCTCTACCTGGTCATGGGAACTGCTGATCTGGACCCTGACCCACAGAATGACATCTCAGCTTTACCTAGGACCTTCCTTGTCACTGTGGACCTGCCTGGAAGATGATCAGGCAGTGCCTGACTGTTTACTATCATCAGACACAAACTCAACCTATTTACAGACTTCTGAGCTTGACAATGTACTGCTCTCATCACCCTGACTTATTTGCTTGGTGATCCAGATTCTTGGTTGAAGCTCTTGTATTCTCTGGACCTGCCCTGCTCAGCATCCTTGGGTACTGAAGGAGGATCCTTCCATGCTAGGTACGTTGTCAGTCACACTCTCTGACTGCTAGGGAGCTGTCAGTCCTCACTACTCCCTGACAATGTGTTGTTTAAGCTGTGGTACTTAAAAAGATGTAAATAACAATAACCTTTTATTTTACAGGATTTGGTGGGCTTTTTCCTCACAACAGAAGCATTTGAAATTTGGGATCTGAAGGTGCATCTTCAGTCACAATTACAGTGTTAGTACCGTGAAATTACACTCACAATAAGAGCATAAATCCTATTATAAAGGAGCTCATTTGAGCCTATTAATTGAACAAAACTGTTGAGTTGAAGAATCAGAGCTTCTGTTGTGAAAAGCAAGCCAATATATTATTTAGAGTTTCTCTGTTTAATTTCATACTAATTGCATAGTAGTTTGGACACAACATGAGCTTAATAGACCATGTGAAACATCCACACAGTAAAGCTGCTTGGTCATTACCAAAGTAGGTCAGACTTTAACCAGCAACTTCATCCAGTCTTCCCAGCCATCCGTTCCCCAATGGTATCTATGGCATACATATTTCCATATTTTTCTTCAAGCTAATGCTGAGTTTCAATACTGCCAGGCTTTCACCATCCTAACAGCATTGCCAAGTCAGATGTGAAGCCCACGGCACAGCAGTCACTGAGGATATTTTGCATGTGAGATCTAAATGGTTTTAGTTACTTTATACTATAAGAAATACAGAAAGAGGACAACAGTCCACTGCTCAAGGTCTGCCTGCCTCTCCCCAAAAGGCCTCTAGATTACATTTTTTTTTTAGTAAGATGAAGGTACACTTTTAATAACATCTTGCAGCTAAAGAAACTCCACAGTTAGCTGCAGAGCAGTGGCTGTTTATCAGTCCTGCTCCCTCTCTCTGTTCTAGCTTTTGGCAAGATCACTATCTCCTTACAGTGATGAAAGAGAATATTAAGTACATACAGCAAAATGAAAAACATTATAAGTTGTTTTTTATCTTACTGTTTATTAAAACTTTTCATCCTTGATTTATTAAGAGTGGTGCTTTTAATTGATAGTAGTGAAAATTAAAGCTCTCATGTAAAAGATTATATCAATATCTCCTTGTATCCAAGAATAAAACCTAAAAACCAATTACTTACTTCTTGTAAGGAACACTGCATTGTATGGTTTCATATGGGAAGCCAGCCCCTAAGGTTTCTTGCTCAGAAACATGAGGTGATAATTGATATAAGCTGATACAATGGAAAGCTGTATAGAAATTTGAAAAATAGGTAAGTTGGTGAGACAGCACTATGAGAGAGAAAGGCTGAAGCATAATTGTCAGGCAGATATGCAGAGCATCAGGTGGCAGTCAGGAATCACATTGCTACAGGAGCAATCCCAGTTCTTTCTGGTAACACTTTCCCCATTCTTCACTCAGATTTTAAGTCTAGAGTCTGTCAGTAAGAATACTACAGTGAAAACAGGTTTTACAGGGAAAAAGGGCTCTGAAAAATATTCTGTGCTCAGGGTCTTTAGGTACTCAAAGATTTTGTTTTGGCATCCAACCTGCAGTCAAACAAAGGTCAAAGAAGTGGACCTGTGTTTCACACTTTTAAGCTTCTTGCTTCTACAGGAATGGCAGATACTTTGAATCATACTCACCTTTAGAATGAAGTAAAAAGACCTTTTCATTTCCAACATTGTTCCACTGTGCTTAGAACTCATGAGGACTTGACTTCTGCAGTGTCCAGCTTTGGATACCAGTTGGATGCTTTTGGATAAGACTAAAGTGCTTCTCATGGGCCTACTAAACCTTTGAGGAAAATGCTCAAAGTACTACCTGTTCTCTGGGACCTCAGGGAACATTTGTACTTTCCATCCAAAGAAAGTTAAATGAGACCATGTGAAGCAACCTTAAATATTCATTTGGTCATTCCTCTTTTTACCAATTCCACGCTATGCTGCTGCAGAGGTCAGTCAGCTTTCTGCATGCTCTTTGCTCCTCCCTTGCAGGCTGACTCCAGCCTTTATATTCACACTGAGAAGGAATTTTTTTGTGGGCATTACTATGAGGCTTTGCTGGGCACACCAAAATACAGCAATGTAGTGAGGGCCCAGCTTTGAAGCAGTGACTGCTCCTCATTTCACTCCAAGGAGCAGCACTCTGGATGATCCTGGATGACTTTTCATCTCTCCATTAGATACAGACAGTTCTTAAGAACAATTCAATATTTATCCTGAAGTAGACTTCTGTCCTATTACTCAGTTCTTCATGAGTGGTAATGTCACCAGAGGAGGAATGAATATATGGTTGCCAGTGAAAGTGACCTCTTCACAGGAATAGAGCAAGCAGGATTAGAAGGGAGATCCTTGATCACCAAGTCTTACTGCCTTGCTGTCAAAAACCCCCTATGTCATCTAAAGACATGTATGCAGTGCAGTAAAGTGAGCATGGTCCCTCTGATGATTTTACCTATGCCAGTGGCTTAGAAAGCCAAGCTGGTTTTCAGTGCACTTGCTGTCATCAAGAAATGGAGTTCAAATATTTGATGCAGTGGCTTCTACCAGTGTACCACCTTTTTGCCAAAATCTCCATGGCTTTCTTCCCAGTGTCTTCAGCCTCATGCTGGTCCTAGAACTTCATTCTTATAAAGCAGTGTCCAAGTTTGCTTAGCCAGTAGAGTAGACTCAGCTCAGCAGGTGACACTGAGCACCTTCCATATGAGCTTTTCATCCTGTAGGAGCATATTTGGTTCTAGTCCTATGTACCAGCACTTTTTATGGTCCTGCTACTGATAGTGGGAGCTTTTGGCTTGTCTAATTTTTATTAATTTTGATCTTTTTAGCACAATAGGCAATTATTGTTTAATGTCTGATCACTGGTTTTGGTATTAAAATAATAGCAATAATTCCATCAGCCATTTAAATAAACAACTTTTCTTTCCCAGGCTCAACTCCAAATGTTTTCCTTCTCATTTCTCATGTCAAATTCCTTTATTTTCAGTGCAGTCACATTCAGCCTTTCCCAATTCCTCTGTAAAGAGGCAGGTAGCACAGGGTGCTTAGGGTTGTGTGTGTTTCTGCCCCTCCTCCATGTATTGGTTTCTTTCTGCTACATTTTTCTTCTTCCTGGCTTTCCTCTACTTTGTTGTGGGTCACCAATGACTGCAGTCCCTCCGGAGTGTCCTTGCCCTGATGTCACCCACACCAGTGTTGGAGCCAGCTGGACCCAATGTGAACATCCTGTCCCCACTATCCAAGCCTGCCACTTACGCCCATCAGAGAAGATTCTTCAAGAACAACATGCTCCTGAAGGGACCACTTTTTCTTAATCTTTTGTCTTAGCTTTGTTGATGTCCAATTTGTTCCTCTACCAACACTGTCCTTGACTTTCAATGGTTATCAATCCTCCCATGAGCTCATCTGGGATGAGACCCAAATGAAAGAGAAGGAAATTTCAAGCAAATCCCAGATATTGTTTTTTTGGCACAGTCTCAGCATTACAGGCACTTATTTTAATTGTTCACACACAGTGGTATCTGAGTCATTAGCCATTTTCCATGTCTGATATTTAAAGCAGATATTTATGGTAACTATATAGTAACAGCTCATTAGGGTTGGCCTTTAATGAACTGGTAGGGAGGTCTCAGTGGAGAAAACTGCAATAATTAAATGGTTTTAACAACAAGTACTTATGATAGAGGGATCTCCAACAAGAACAGGTTGTTCACAGAACCCTTGTGGCTTGATAGAAATTGATTGAAGCATTATCACAGCCAAAATTTAAAAAAGAAAATTCCTGAAAGAGCATATTACATGAAAACACATCTTTACAAAAATTGTATGCTGATGGAAACAACCCATGGTGTGCCATGCCTTTTCCCCTTTCCCTCTTCCAGCCTTTAAAAGATATGTTTTTACAAATTCTGCCTTTTACCAATGATTTCTTATACACACTGACAACAAGATGCAACTTATGTGTCCCTATCTACCTTGTCTTTGCTTTTGTATTTCATTTTGCTATTGTGTTTGAAGTGGAGAATATATACTGGCATAGATTGTGTTTTCTGTTATTTCTGATTACTCACCAAATCATTCTGGAGTGTTCTTTAGTTTTTCTTCTAATTATTTGGTTTGATCTCTTCTTGGGGAATAGGGCATTCTTTGCTGTGCTGTCCTGAAAATAATTGCATTTGCAGTGATTGTTTTCTAATAACAGTTTTGTAAAATAAGTGCTTTGAGGCTAAATCTATCTTTACTTATAAGAACAAAAGAATTTTGCCTGTATTATAATTGAGAAGCTTTGTGTATTGGGTCATTAGTTATAAAATATTTATGCAGCCCTTGACAGATCTATGCATCTCTGGTACAACAAAGAGCAACCATCATGTGAAAACAACAACTACTATAACATTATCATCCAATTTGAGCAGCATAGTGGTGTTTTGGACATGGGGTTTTCATGGATATTCATGGGAGCTGATAGCTGAAACAGAGGGTACATATCTGGAATAAATGCCATTTTGTAAGATATTTTTATAGTAACAGCTCTATCTGACTGAGTGTTTGGTTGTCACACTTTCAGTAACACTTAAGAACTACTTGCTTTTCCAAAAGTATCCTCATTTGTGTTATAGCAGTAAGATTCAGGGTCACAGAAAGCCAAGGCAATGAGAAAGGATGGGATCATTTGGGCTTTGGACAATACCCAGTGACATTCAAGGTATTCCACAGGTTGATGCCAAGGTATCTTGCAGTTCTACTCTTCCTGACATTCATTTACAGCACAGTTCTTAGCAGAAATACTTTCTGCTGATATTAGAAGTAGGTCTGAGCAGGTAAATCCTTCATGGGACAAAGGCACTATCATCCTCCACCTTCTTTTTATTTATATACTACAATTAACATTCCAAGTAATATTTTCCATGGTGTAGTCTTAATTTTTAATTTACACTTTGTGGAATATTGAATATTGCTAAACATACTTGTTCCACGTTTTGTCTTCTTAACTGCATGAATCTAATACAGGGTCTGTCCTTAATCTATGCCATTACAGTGCACCAGCATAATTCTTCTAATGTAACCTCTGCATTCAATTTTTCTTTCTTTTTTTCAACTGTAAGAGTATAAGTTAAGAATTTTAAAATGTTTCTTCAAGAAATAGATTTTGCTTCTGCAAGAAGCCAGAAATCAAGTATTATATTGAGTTATTATATCTGGATAAATATCAATCTGGAGAACTATTTTGACATGTTGTAAAGTACATAAGGAAGGATCAAATACACTGTTTTAAAATACAGGAAAGAAACCCCATGCAAACAGATTTGCCAGGGCTTCGTTCTTTAGGTGGTGTCAACTACTCAGGCTATTTAATTCTGCAGCATGCCAGGACAGAATACAGTCACTCTCTTTGGCAGTGCTTGTCAAATTAACATGCACACATGTACGTATAAAATAAATAAGTCACATCCCCATATTTACATTGCAATTTGAGTGTAATTGTAATAGAAGTTGAGTGATTCTTAGACCCTCCAGTGGCAAACCCATTCTGAATGCATCACACTGATCATTACTAACTGATCTGCCTGCACATCCAAAATTCAGAGATATCACCTTACACAGATTAATGTGTCACCACCACTGTTTATTAAGGTGCCGTGGCTTGTTCAGGTTATAAGAAGCCCAGAAATAATTACAAATTAGTGCATCATTAAGGCTTAATGTTAACTGTCATCTGTACCTTTTCCTCTTTGCCATTAATAAATCTCGCTACTCCTTTTATTTTGTTCTACTGCCCTTTACATGCGCCCTTTACATATGCTCTAGTGGCCAAGAATGTTTTAGTTTGGTTTGGGTTTTTTTTTTGTTTGGGTTTTGTTTGTTTGTTTGTTTTCATTTGTTTTTGTTCTGGGTTTTTGTTGTGTTTTGCTTTGTTTAGTTTGGTTCAGAGTTTCTCCTTGTGTGTGCATGGTTGGATTTGGTGATCTTAAAGGTCCTTTCCAACCATGACAGTTCTGTGATTCTCTCCCTCTTGCCTCCTTAAAAAATCCATTTTTCCCTCAGTTGGCAGGGAGCCATGGTCTGTAAGGAGAGAGCTGCTGCTTTTCATCCTTTTGTAAGGTAACTAATTAATGGGCATGAGCATTCTACAAAAAGGAGGACAACAGAGTCATACGATAAACAATAAAATGCTTAGGTATGTCTTACTCAAGAAAATCTTCCAGGTACATAATTTTCTAGTAAATAGATCAACCAAACACAGAGGAAGAAGATGAGAGCTGGATTCATCATTATTATTTGTTTGTCCTGGTATCACTTGTCACTGCAGTGGTCAGAACACTGCTGATGCTCACCTATTGATATTCACCTGTCTACAGGGTCTGGGCCCCAAACAGCATGAAATGTGACTGTAAAATCCCTTAATCGGGGCAAGGTCTTGTTTAGCATCACTGGCACTTTTCCTTTAGTGCATGGAGATGGGATCATAAACTCAGCCTTTTTTAGCTTCCAACTCCAGTTGTAACACCTGGAGAAACCACAGAATTAAAAGCATCCTTCCGTTACTGCTTCCTCTGCTGTTTTAGAGCTTCTCATATGAAGAGGGACCTAAATTGTGTGATAAAAAAATTTGTAATGATTTCTAACATGTTCATTCTTCAATTTAGGTAAAGCAAGAGATGCAAAGGTCAGTCAAAACAACAAACTTCTGTGTGCCTCAGTTTCCTTAATATGTTGGAGGTTACATGTAATTTGTTACTATGTGTTACTATGTAATTTGTAGTGTTAATCTCGCCTCAAAGAGAAGTGCCCAACACGGGGCATTTCAATTCTCGGAGGGCCTTATAAGTTTTCTCTTATGATCCTCTAAGATATAAAAAAAAAACCCAAAACACAGGTAGTATTTTTGTAGCAGTTTGTATGAGATTTGTTCAAGACCTTTCTTTGCCAAAAAGGCCTCAATTTTGAGTGGCATAATACAGAAGTGTAAAAATGCTCTATTGTCAGCAATGGTTAAGTGTAAAAATATCTTCCCAAATGTCTTGCATCCTGTGAAACTCTATGAAAGGTTTCAGCTGTACACTCAGAGTGGTCTCAGGAAACAAAATAGTGTTTGAAATTGGAAGGAATATTAAGAAAGACACTCATCTATCAGATGATTCCTGTCAGCCTGACCTTGGTACCAGGGAAGATCATGGTGTGGCTTATCTTGGGTGCTTTCATGCGGCAAATGCAGGATAATGGTGAGATCAGGCCCAGGCAGCATGGATTCATAACAAGCGGGTCCTGCTTGACCAACTTTATCTCCTTTCATGACCAGATGACCCAAACAGTGGATGAGGAAAAGGCTGTACGGGTTGTCTATCTAGACTTTAGTAAGGCCTTTGACACCATACCCCAGAGATCTTCAATCTTCTTGAGAAGATTGAAGGTCATTGAATAGACAGGTGGACTATTCAGTGGTTTAAAAACTGGCTGGATGTCTGGGCCCAAAGAGTTGTGACAAACAGAGTTAATTCCAGCTGGAAGCTGGTCACAAATGGTGTCCCCCAGGGCTCAGTATTGACGCCAGTTCTGTTTAATATTTTTATCAGTGGTTTGGATGGGGGGATGGAGTGCACCCTCAGCAAGTTTGCGGATGACACTAAATTGAGTGAAAGAGTTTATCTGCCTGAGAGTACGAAGGCAATGCAGAGAGATATGGACAGGCTAGATCAACGTGCTGAGGACAACAGTACGAGATTTTCCAAGACCAAGTGCTGGGCCCCACACTTTGGTCACAATAACCCCAAGGAACATTACAGGCTTGGGGGAGAGTGGCTGGAAAGCAACCCAGTGGAGAAGGATGGTGGATGTCTAGCTGAACTTGAGTCAGCAGTGTACTCAGGTGGCCAAGAAGGCCAACAGCATCCTGGCCTTTATCAAAAACAGCTTGTCCAGCAGGTGTAGGGAAGTGATTGTGCCCTGTACTTGGCCCTGGTGAGGCCACAGCTTGAATATTGCATTCTGTTCTGGGTGCCACACTATAAGAAAGATGTTGAGGTCCTGAAGTGTGTCCAGAGAAGAGCTACGAGGCTGGTGAGAAGTTTGGAGGGGGTGTCATACAAGGAGTGACTGAGAGAACCAGGGTTTTTTAGTCTGAAGAAGAGATCAGGGGAGATCTTAACTGCTCTTTACAGCTACCTGAAGTGAAGTTGTAGAGGGGCTGGTGTTGGCCTCTTCTTCCAAGTGACTAGTTATAGGATGGGAGGAAATGGGTTTAAGTTGTGCCAGGGGAGGTTTAGGTTGGATGCTAGGAAAAATATAGTTACTGAAAGGGTGGATTGGAGGCATTGGAATAGGCTGCCAAGAAAAGTGGTGGAGTTGCCATCCCTGGAAGTTCAAGAAGCATTTAGATGTGCACTTCAGAATATAGTTTAGTTGTAATGGTACCTGGGTTATGGTTTGACTCAATGATCTTGAAGGTCCTTTCCAGCCTTAATGATTCTATGATTTACACAGAAACATACTGAAGAAGCAAACATACACATTTACGTACCTCAACAAAAAGCTAAAATAAAGCATTCATCTAATTTCACTATTTTTTTTTCTTATTTCTTTTCTAATGCGTTGCTGAATATTGTAATTTATTCTGCAAATATTTCTAGGAGGTTTTGACCATCTCTCTATCTGGTCAATTGCTATTCACTGAATAATTTATTCAAAGATTAATGGCAAAACATGTCAAATAAATTATGGGATGAATTATTTTTTTTTTCAGTGTAGGGTCAGTCAACCAGCCCTAAAACCTACCAAGGGTTTTAATTTATAATACATATGGTTCTCTATATAATAAATTAACAAGCACTGTGAATTATGGAACTACAATTTTGTCATAGGCTTGTGGGCACATCATAAACCTCAAAAATGAGCTTCAAGGAGTTAGGAGAGACACAGGTATTCCAAAATGGACTGCCAGCCCCATAACTCAAAGCACATTTTAATTAATACTGGGAGTCAGAAACCACTAAATCTTCCCTGTTTTTCATTATGTCTCCTTATCCATACCCTTTCTACTTCAGTCCTCCTTTACATAACCATTTCTATTTCTCCCAGTGCTGGCGTTACTCTCTCCTAGCTCTGTCTTCACTCTCAGCAGTGAGCAACACACATTGGGGTAGAGTTAAGTTCTGTTTAAAATGCCCAAATGCTATCTTATAAAGCAGAGGAATAATCCTGCTGAAGCTGATGGGACAATGACACACCTGAAGTCCTGCAGTCCTTGAGAGTCTTGGAAACTACCCAAGGAGTGGATGTCTGATTGACACTATGGTCTTGCCTCTTCCATGTCCCTTTCACATCCTGTATATACACTAGATTCCTGATGTTATTTACTCATCTCTTATTTTCGATAGAAAGGGGGGATGAATGTGTCTCTCCCACTCCTCACACTGGCTATTGCTTTTCTGTAAGTCTGGCTGATTTTTGTAATAAACCCAATTTTAAAAAAAATTAAGTTAGCTGATGTTTTGCTGTTGTTAAAAAAAAAAGATTTTCTCCTCCCCCTAAATAGTTGTATTTTTCTAAATATCTGTCATTTTTAATCCTAGTTGTCCAGGAAACATTGCCATCCTAAGGTTTTGAGTGTTTATGTTGTCAATGTGCTCACAGAATGGTAAGCAGAGAATGGAAAAGAGATCATGTGCCCTGAAGCATACTAGCTTAAAAAGAGAGCTTGATTCCACAACATAAAATACGCCTGTCTCGAACACATCAAGATAAGCGCTTTGACATTACTGACTTCTGAAAAAATGTACTAAACCTCTCTTCCCCTATCCTCCTGTACTTTTTCAAAAGTAGGTTTAATATGCTTATTTTATAGGTGGAAAGTCTGAGGCAACAAAAATGAGAAGGAATATGCCCATGTTTTTAGCGGATATGTTTGGCAACCTGTAATTTTTACCTTCTGTCCATTTCCTTAGTCTTTAAACCCCATGGTTGCTTCAGCCCTCTCTTTTCTTGCAGACTGGGGCCAAACATATTGGGGAATCAGCATGGGTTCTCTTGTCTACAAGTACAGAGTCCCAGGCATGAGACATTTTTCCTCAAACTTAAAAGTCATTCATTTTCCTTCAAAAGAGAGGACCTACTAGAGATTAGAACTGTCAGGACAATATTAATTGTGTTTAGAAAATATGGTCTTTGAACAATGAGTTTTAACCACTAGCTGGACTACTGCAGGTACAAGAGCTGTGAATTGCGATCTCCATGTTTTTGCACAGAGGTCATTTCATAAAAAATTGTACATAGTTTGTGCTGTTTACTTTGAGATTATGTTGAGTTGGCCAGAAGTAGCCTCTCAGGTTTTCTTTCCTTTATAATTTTCTAGTTAGGAGGATTCCCCTTCTAATCAGCAGGTTTTTGATTTTAGCCAGATACCCAGTATCTGACCGCTGTCAGCTGGTCAGATGATAGCAGCAGAACACTTAACATAACTCAGGTTCCATATTAATAAAATTATGTCTTTGTAGTGAAATGAGGCAACCAGGTGCTACTAACTTGCAGATAGTGGGCGTGAGCTTGTGTTAAGCCCACCTGTGCCTGGTTAGGTTGAGCCCCCAACTGGGCGTGAGCAGGACCCCTTTTATTGGCCTCCTGGTCCTGCTCTGTGTAGTGGGGGTCTGCTTAATCAGGGCACAGGTGGGCCTTAAACAAAGCTCACGCCCACTGCCTGGCAATTAGTGGCCACTTGGTTGCTCATTTCACTACAGTCTCTAATGGTGTTCATCTTATCTTTCATTCTTCAATATTCCACTTTACCTTGTAGGCTTGAGCTTTTGGAAAGTGGCAGCCATTTTCATCTTGCTTATTTCTTAAGGAATTATATATTTCCTTCGAAAATTCTGAGCCAGACTTTATGGGTAAATGTGGCGAAGACAAAACAGTTTTGGGTGAATGAAACTGTTTGGGGTTTGAGAGAACGCTATTCTCTGCTTTGAAGTTGGGCCTACATTGACTGCTTTGAACCAGGTTCTGAGCTCTTCTGAGTCTGATTTCCCCTTCACTGCTAGGAAATCTGATTGCTCTAAATGGCAGCACACATCTTGAAGCTGGTTCCTGGACTGCATGAACTCAACTTTTCATCACAGGGTTACAGCAAGCACTCTGTTTGTAATACATAAAAGCAGATACTCCTTTGTTTAAAGAATATGAAAAAAGATCTTTATAACCACCAGTAAAAGAGACAATGAATATGTTCCTTGTGTCTGTGATATAAAGAATAAATAAACCAGTACTTTCATTTTCTGAAGAGCAAGAGCTAGTAAATTTGAACAGTAGTAATACTGATGAAAGGACAAGAAGATGTCTATGTCTGTCATAGGCCTCTGGCAGCATTTCTCACTTCTTTATTTCTGCTTTTTCTCTGGCACTGCAGCAAAGACTTTACAGAAGAAAATATTGCAAAACTGGTTACAAGCTCTTAAGGACAGTGGTAGGTTTTTACTATTACAATAGACTCCAGGATCACTATTCTCACCTTTTGGCAATTTTTTAGTGGTTGAAATTTTTTAAAAAATAGTCGAGAAGGGTGTTGTACCTTTGAGATATCAAAGTTCACCAGCACCAAGCACTGTGAGACGTAAGTTCCATAGCTGAAAAATGTGGTGAACTTAAACTCTTCTGAAGCTATTTTATCTTCTAAACAGAGTTTTGTTCCCTCTATATCCCTTTTTGTCAGCTTTTTTTTTAAAGCCTTTCCTGTCAATATGAAATCAATTTCACAAACTGACTTGATAGCAGACATTGAATCCTGAGGTTCTACCATCCAAGAAAGACAAAATAAAGCAGAATATTCACCCTCAGAGCCCCTGAACTTTCATGAAAAGATTTAGATTGTGGCAGCTGTCTCTTTCCAATCCTATTTTTAAAATAGGTATACTGAGTTATTTTCTTAAGAGAGTAAGAAAGCTCTCAGGCATTTTTAACTTCTAGCCAGGATAATGTCTTTTGCCATTTGCTTTGAGTGAAGTGGTACATACCAGCCAGCAATGGATGAGGCACTTGAGAGAAGGCCAGAATTAGAGAATTAGTAAACCTTCACTGTGGCTTCTGGCAAGGCAGTCCCTGCCTGGCTTGTCTAAACACTGAGAGCTGCAGTGGCAAGGTTGAATCATAATGGAACTCTTGACAGAAACAAGGGGTCTCAGGTTTTGATTAGAGCCATGACCATTGCCCTGTTACCATTAAATCATGTTAATAGCATCATTAGAAAAAGGGCACACCTCCCTTGGCAAAAACCCTGAACCAAATGAAGTTCAAAAAAAAAAAAAAAAAGCAAAACAAAACCTGGAATTTTTAAAGTCTTAGCTGCATTTTCAGCTGTTGAACGAGCTCAGGAACAAAAGAGCAATTTTTTCCAGGAAAGCTATACAGCTTAAATAGAAATCATTAAATACATAGAATTATTAGAATCATAGAGTGGTATTGGGTTGGAAAGGAACCCTGGAGATCATCAAGTCCAAACCCCCTTCCAAAGCAAGATCACTAAGGCAGGTCACACATGATGGCATCCAGATGGGTCTTGAAAGTGTCTAGAGAGGAGTTCCACAATCTCTCTGGACAGGTGTTTGAGTGCTTCAATCAGTCTTATAGTAAAAACATTTTTCCTCATGTTGAGGTGGAACTTCCCATGTTTCAGTTTGTGTCTGTTGCTCCTACCACAGGGCAGCACTGAAAAGAGATTAACCCCTTCTTCTTGACACCCACCATTAGGATATTTGTAAACATTAAGAAGAACCCCTCTCAGTCTTCTGTACTCCAGAATCTAGAAAGATTCAGTCATTAATACTGTTGTACAGCTGTGTATGGTTATCCTCTTTTCAGGATGAGACACGCCATCCATCCAGGGTATGAACTCACAAGCCTGTGTTAAGAGATTGCCTAAGTCCCAGACCCAGACACCTCTTAAGGGACACAACAGAAGTTTCTCTGAACTCCTTAGAAAGGGCTTTAACTTTTTTTCACAAGGACAAGACTATCCAGCCTAGGTGAGATGTGTTGTCTGCCACAACCAGCAGATTTCATAAACTGGGCTGTTCCTAAAAACAGTGCAAACATTTCCAGGCTGAGTGTGGACATAGGCTGAAAGCACCTAGCCATGGCATCCTCAAGATCACATTGCTACCTGGAAACATAGCAAAAGGTTAAGAATAGAAAAGCCTATCCATCCTTGATGGAAAGGACCAATGTCTTTAGAGGCAGGATGAGGAAGGATCTATTGGACCGTGAATGTGCAGACACTGAAGAAATTACTCTAAGGGATTATCATTTAGAAGTTCATTGCCACAGGCTTTAACCCAGTCCAACAGTATTAAAACATGGTCTCAGCAGATTCCTCAGATCAGTCTAACAGTAGCAGAGAGCAGTAAAGCTATATGACTATGAAGACCTCTGAGCCAGGATCCAAGTAGGGAGTAAAGATGAGGAGCAAAACTCTGACATTTGCAATAAACACTAAAATTAGAAAAAAATGGTATATATTAAGTTTGATCCATACAAAGGAAGTAAAATAGTAATTTAAGAGATTTGTGGTTCAGTTAAGAACTCTGGAAATTACTCTATTAATGTTAAATTGGGGTGAAAATAGATCTCATACATAGTAATGAAGCTGAAGTTTAGCCTGCAGAGTTAAACAGGCAAGCCCGTCATTTCGTGTTAGCGCAGGCGGAAATCTGGAGGGACAAAGGACAGATAGACAAAATGATAACATTGGAAGACAAAAGCTGTGGCAAGCTGTTCCACCAAAATCCCATCTTTGCTGATCAAACTCATCATCGGCTTACTCTGAAAAGCTCACAAATTCCCTGTCTTTCACCTTTTGGGTGGGATAAAAGACATTCTGGCCAGCTGCCCACTTCTGATTCGAGTGTTTTATTTAGGAGTGTGATAGCCATTTGTCTAGAGAAATAAAGAGTTTGTGCAGATCCAGAAAAGAGACTTTGTATTCTTTCTGGAAATTTCTCAGATGACCCTAACTAATCTCTTCTTACTGGATTTGCACCTTTGGAAACCTTTCTTTGAAGAAAGTTTTCTCCAGGCCATCAGAGATTTGAGATGTCGTCACTGAAGGGAAAATAACAATCTTTGCTGACCAATAGAAATTCGTGATTGCTTCTCTAAAGCCTTATAAAAGCATGTACTGAAGCAATGCACACAGCATATGGGGCCAAATCTGGCCATCTTCATCAAGGCCTCCCTGAAGAACAGTGAGGGTTTTGCTGCACATTTGCTTGGGCTTTTCCTGTTCTTCCTCAGCCCTTCTGCTGCCTCGATGCTGGTAACTGGCTAGGATGACAAGAGCCAGACATTTTTTTTGCCACAGAGAATCATCCCTAAAGGTATCTGACAACTAAATAGCTGGTTAGTGACAGCCTGGGGCTGTGTCAGTGCTATGTGGGAGTAGGAAATGCCAGTGATGGGCTGTAGGTACCAGCAGCAAAGGCTTAGAGGTCAGAAGAAAGCAAACCATGCTTCTTACTGGAGCCTGAGAATGGAGGGAAGGAGAGAGCTTAAGACCTGATGAAATGGCAAGATTTGGCCTTGGGTTAAGGGCCTGTTGTTTGAAAGCAATTTATTTTACTCCGTGTTTTTGACCCTACAGGTGTGGTGGGGAGTTGCCCTCCTTGACTTTTTACTTTGAGCTTTTTTTCAAACCTCAGCATGAACTGGAAATGCTGAAGCTCAGGTGTGTTTTTTTTTCCATGAAGAGGAAGACATCCCCCTCCTTGCCTTAGTTTTACACTTTTTTATACACAATGCCATTGACTGTAATTCTATAAAGCTGTGGACAGTGTCTCTACATGTTTCCCAATTCCCACAAATCATCACTGGAGCAAAACCCAACAAGCATTGTGCTTCAGATGCACTACTTTCTGATGCTCCACTGACTTTCTAAATGATCATCTGCAGCTGTCTGACTGAAGACTTTTTCTGGCACATTGAGAAGAAAAGGTTTCCTCACAAAAGAGCCACCATTTCTCCACATGATATAATTTGATCTTTTTGGAGCCTGTTCCTACCTGTTCTCTGCTTTGTGTAGGCAAATGCTGGCCCAACTGTGCAGAATTTTGCATCCCTTACACATGACAGAATTCACAACCTCTGAAACAAAACTCCAGGATTACTCTTCCTTCATGTCTGTCCTCAACTACCTCCTGTTGGCAGCTGAATTAAATCCTAAGGCACAACATCACATCCAAGTAATTCTATTGTTCAAGTTGCAAACCTGACAGACTTGGGGTTTTAGTTAAGGTAGAACATGTAGTATGTTAAGCAATTAATTTGCTTATTCCTCTTATATTGCCATACTCACCTGAGTATCTGAACAGGTTATATAAGCTATTAAATGATATTTTAATTCCAGACTTCATGCCTTATGCTTGCACCGGCATGCTGTGTTTTCCTGATCTTGTGTTTAGAAGTGACAAAATATTAAGTTTGTGTGACTATTAGTGACCCCAAACACAAATTAGTCTCATACTCTTGGCACTGGCATTAGAAATTAATTATTGGCTCTGCACTGACAATTGTGTAGG
Organism: Calypte anna; assembly: GCF_003957555.1. Classification (NCBI taxonomy): domain Eukaryota; kingdom Metazoa; phylum Chordata; class Aves; order Apodiformes; family Trochilidae; genus Calypte; species Calypte anna. The sequence continues at coordinate 137,705,934 of NC_044244.1, read as the reverse complement.
GGAGAGATAAGACAACACAGTGGTATTGATGTAAAAATCAGCATAATAATCTCCTTAGAAAACATTGCAGATAAAAAAAGCAGATAGTAACTCAGTCTCCTTGAGATCATGGCTTAGGATTTTGTCCTCCCTCAAGCAGTGCTTGGGAGCTATAATCTCTGTTTGTTTTCCAGTGCAAGAGGGATATATAATAAGAGAATATAAGAGGTCAGCAAATGGGAAAGCACCCCTGCAGGAACCTCTAAATACATGTAATTATATGCATGCACACCTGCAGAGCTTTGGAGCTGTCTTAAATACCTGAACACAAACTGTTGGAGGGACTCTGCTTGTGTGTGTATCTTCATGTTCTCATCAAGGAAGATGTATTGCAGCATTACAGCTCTGCACCTTTCGAGTTTATAGATGTTTCTTGCAGCTTTTCCTGATGTTCAAACAATTCAATAACTTTTTAGCTACTAACCTCACTTTTTCTTTTGGAATTCAGTGTGGTAGGTAAAGAATATCACAATGATAATTTTTTTTTTTCTTCTCTTCTCTTCTCTTCTCTTCTCTTCTCTTCTCTTCTCTTCTCTTCTCTTCTCTTCTCTTCTCTTCTCTTCTCTTCTCTTCTCTTCTCTTCTCTTCTCTTCTCTTCTCTTCTCTTCTCTTCTCTTCTCTTCTCTTCTCTTCTCTTCTCTTCTCTTCTCTTCTCTTCTCTTCTCTTCTCTTCTTTTCACTTCTCTGTGATCATTATGGTGATACTTTCACCAGAGCTGTAGGCTGTCATGGATCTTGGATAGAGTAAATATGCCTCTTATGGCCAAAGCTAAGTTTCTGAGTTTGCTTCTCTTGTTAGTCTGATTTCCTAAGGATGTGTGTACATATTCCTTAGATACAGAGGATTACATCCTTTCTTTCAAATCTCTTACTCCATTTCATTCAAATTTCACAGAGGCAGGTAGATGTTTCAGGCATCATAATTCCCTGGGATTGTGACTGAGGGCAGGACAAGGAGCACTCTCTGATTCTCCAGCGTGCCCAGCTTGGCATCACTCAGGACTGCTGGAACACTCACAGCACACATCACTCTGGGTAGTGGGCAACAGGGCTAGTCAAGGGATGTGGAAAATATCTGAGCAAAGGGGAAGGTGTTGGAGACCTGCAGGAAAACATAGGAAAGTAGTTAGAAGGCAAGCCCAAGGCGTAGCAGAGCAGGATGAAAGACCTGTGCTGTAGTTCTCAGCCCTCCCTGTTTTACTTCTTACCAAATGACATCTTCCACCCCTCTTCTCACTCCCTGACCACTCCTATGAAAGCTTCCCTATATCTACTTGAACAGGTGCCCATCTAAGATCTGTGGTTTATTTCTTATCTTGAAAGAATCCAACAATTTCTTCTCACCTGATTTTCTAAGGAGAGTATGATGTGTGCTCTCACACTGGCAAAGCCCATTTGTGTTTGCTTTATCCCTTCCATAACTGCCAAACTTCATGGCTGATTTCAGTGAAAGGATAAAAGGGAAAAAAAACCACAGAAAACCAACACCTCAAAGATATTAAATTATTATATCTTTCATGAAATTTAGCTTCAGGGAAGCAGGGAGATGTCTTTGAGATGTCCTGAGTGTGGAAAGAGATTAAGTGACATATACTCAGACAGAGGAAAAGGTCTAAGTTAGTGTAAGTTAGTGAATGAGATTTTATCACTGTCTTTTCTGCAGAAAAGTTCCCACCAGAACCCCAAACCCAGCCTGAGAAACAAACCTGGATGAGAGGAGGCTTCTGTGGACCTGGTGCTCAGAGGAAAGAGTGTGTTCCTTCAGAAAAAATTGAGGCTGGGGAGATAGAGGTTATCACAGATAAGAATACACAGTGTGTTTTCACAGCACTTTTCTTTCGAGAGCACTTTTCCTTCTTAGTTATTTTGTTTCCCTTGGTTTGAAATCAATCATTCAATCTGTGTCACTTGTCCACCTTAGATTGCACCAGTCTGATTTTCTTGGATGCACCTAAGAGTGGAAGAAGCAATGGGATGTGACACACACTTTATCTTGAGTATTATTTGTCTTTACAAAAGCGCATTGAGACGAAACCTCAGAAAGGCCCAGTATGAAGGGCCTTTACCATTACCTCGTAAGTGCTTACGCAAATGTGTTGGAAGATTACATTTGGGAAAAGGTTTTCTGGCTCCACACATTTTGTTTGAGAGCTGAACTAGTCAGAGCAAACAGCCAGATAGGTGAGGACAGTGCAAATTTTCAAGTCCAAGGCTTGATGACTGGCTGACATAATAAATGAGGATGAGACCAGGTTCCCAAAATTTACAGTGCTTTGGCAATGAATGAGAGTATAAGTCCAGCTTTATTTACTGGGAAGTCCTCTTGTAGAGTATTTTAGTTTGGTGTTACTTACTAAATGAGGGAGAAAGTATCTCTTATCTTAAGAGAGGAATGGGTTTATGGGTTTGGGGAGAGAGGAGGGAGGGAAGTGAGGTTTTCTTGTAAAACGCTACAATACCAGGTAGACAACAACACTCAGTATCACCATTCAGTATTGACTGAGAAGTCATCTTGGAGAAATGGCAAGACAAAGTAAAATGGGAACACAAGTATGAAAACATAGAAACTGACATTTTCTATTTAATCAGAAATTTGCAGCAGACCTAAGCAAGGTAGGAGGGAGAGAATATGTAGGAGTAGAATAAGTAGGCCTGAACTCTTAAGAGTTTTTGAAAGTCACTTGTAGTGGCATTTATGATGTGTTACACCATTGGCAATTTTTCTTCTGAACATTATTTTTTATCTAGAGAGCTATGAATTTCTTTATGACACTGAGTCAAAACTATTAAGATCCTGGTAGCAGCATATAACAAGCTGGAGATTAAATGTGGAATAATTTTTTAAAAGTCTGGAAATTTAGGAAGATTGTTCAGTGTTTCAACAAAGAGATTTATTGAGATAGAAATAAAATGGTTAAGTGATGCTGTAAGTTGCTATGCTTATTTTGCATTATACTTACACTTTGTGACTTCAGGCCTTAAAATTTCCTGTTAAGTGCACACACAATATTGACTTTTCTAGTTTCAGCACCCTAGTATTTTCTTTGGCGTGTCTCAATTTTTTAAAGGAGGTCTATTTAATCAAACAGTAAAAGAATTATACCATACAAGGGAGCTGACATGATCCAACCAGAGAACCAAGTAACAATCACTTGAAGAAGTTCTTACTACAGTCATTCTCAGATGTGTGTTGGAAAAAGCTCTTCAACCAAATAAGAGCCATGATCAGCCATATCATGTACTTTCAACAGAAAAAGGGTTAAAGCTGACAAATTAATTGTTCATTAAGGTCATTTTGATGAACTATAATTATATGAGTGAAATCCCATCATCTTCTGTCTCCTGATTGCTTGAAAGCCACATAAAAGGAAGAGAACAGAAAGGTGATTAAGTTCTTGCAGTCAGTAAGAGATGTTGTATTGATTCTAAGTTGTTGCTAGGTAAATAATTAAACCATGATTTCACTGCTGATTTTATTTGTCTGCTGTGTAAAGGCTACTTAGTGCATCTGTGAAAAATTAATTAATATATTTCTACCACTGCTCAAATAATGGAAATCCATAAAGATGAAATTACCGTAGTGGTTTGAAACCACTCATTAATGATCCATCTCAGCTTCAGAAAATCTCTCCAAAGTCTAATGGTCCTGACAGATCAGACCCTTTTTTTTTTTATTGTTTTTTTTTAAGTGCTCATTATAGCTTCCACAATAATTATCTATGAATGGAAGATGTAACTTAATCAGCCAGATTTAATATGCTGAGTTTCACCAGGGCTCTATACTCACCTGATCCGTTTGTGTTGCAATCCCAGCCCTACAGCCTGTGCCCATCAAAAGCATCAGAGCATCAGCTGGCTGCACACAGTGCACCAAGACAGGGGCAAGGCTGGACAAGCTGACCATAGCACACAATGGCTATAACTGAAGTCTGTTGTAGTACCCTTTCCTTTTCTACAGTAAAACTTATATGCCATATAACATGAACCTACAAGCTGAAGGAAAAAGAGAAACTGCAGGGACAGCCTGAATAATGAATCTCTGAGTAATTAGCGTGGTAATACCTGAGGCATATTTGTATGCGCCACATTCATGCTAATTGTCCATTTACCAGGCTAATTTAACATCAGTTATTTCTGGGTTCATTTCATCATCAGTGTATTTCTCTTGTTACTAAGCTACTGTAATTTCAGCATCAACTGTGTTTTGACTTACATACACTTGTAACCCTTCAGTACCCACAGGGGACCACAGTTTAGCTTGAGATTTTCAGTTAAAATGTCTTATAAATAAAGACTGGGGAATTCACGCTTCAGACCTCAACATGCTGGTTTCAGACCTATATCTTTCAAAGACACCTTATACAGAAACTCCTGATTTAACTAATGCAGTTTTGACAGTTCTTTTTCTGTTTTCTGTAGATTTCGTAGTATTTAATTTCCCCCAGATTTCAATCAGTTACAAAGGTCTCCCAGTCATTAAAGTGATTAGTTTCTCCTGTATATCTGAATGGTTTTGGTAAATAAGCAATAGAAAGCATAAATTACATTGTACAGTGTCAAATAGCTCTACTTCTTCAAAATTAACTGATTTATCTGGTATACCTTTTCCATTTTTAATGTCTATGGCTCTGTGATATTTATAGATATAAGAATTTTCCTTTGTCAACTACTGGTAGGACTACAAAAGAATTGTTGTTTTATTGAAAAGGTTTTGCTGAATACTGATTTCCATTTTCTGGTTTTGGGGATGATAAGTGGTACCCTTCTCGTTTATGGAAACAAATGAGAGATAAGTGATGATTTTGATGCTGAAACATTATACTTTTATTTAAGGCTGTGAATGGAAATTTTTACCATCCTGAAAACCTAGAAACAAGAAGAGGCAGGTGGATTCCTTGGTAATTCTCTGGGGGAAGTATGACTTACCAAAAAATGTACAACCTGAGTGGACTCACTGGGTATCATAACTGTTCTGAGGATTTCAGGGCACAAGTAAACATACAGTGATCCAATGAGGTATACACATGACAGGTGATCTAATTGTTAGTTTTCAGTGTTCTACTCATGAGCGATTGTAGCACTTTCTGCTGTAATCAATGATGAATGAGAAATACAACACAGACATGCTTAATTGTATCATAGAACCAGAGAATGGGATAGGTTGGAAGGGATCTCAAAGCTCATCTAGTTCCAACCCTCCTGACATGGGCAGGGAAACCTCCCACCAGCTAAGGTTGTTCCAAGCTCCATCCAACCTTGCCTTGAACGCTTCCAGGGTGGGGCCAGCCAAAATTTCCCTGGACCACCTGTGCCACTGTTTCACCACTCTTACACTGAAGAATTTCTCCCAGATTTCCTGTAGGCTACTTCAGGTACTGGAAGCTGATGTAAGATCCCCCCTAGAGTCTTCGCTTCTCAGGGTTGAACAGCCCCAACTCATCATCTTGATGGCCCTCCTCTGGACTTGCTCCAACAGCTCCTTCTTGTGTCTGAGCCTCTAGAATGGACACAGTGCTCCCTACTAAGAATCAGAACACGTTTCTTAGTTGCATGCTTAAATCTGAGACAAGGTGAAAAGCTTAAATGTCAGTCCTAGTACATACTTCTCCAAACACAGAAGTTAGAAATACCCTATTCAGCTGCTGCTTATCCCTGGAGGCACCAGAAATTCAAAGAGTTCAACTTTCTACTAAACAGAAACCTATATAATCTTAACCATCTGCTGATGAGGTAGCCCAGAGTTGTCTGCCTGAAAAGCATTGGTGCGCAAAGTGCCTGGTTAACCCAAGCTAACTTTTCTATGCATGAAGACAGTGGAGCTTGCTGTACCTCTCCGAGGCATTGGTAAGAAAGTTTTGTCAATTCAAACCCTACTTCTGTGGTTTCCATATGTAACCTGGTGTAAGTTATCCTGGTGGGGTCTTGGGGAGCATACCTACAGCCTGGATCTCCTCCAGGAGAGACCTCAGGCTACTATTAATCTTTCACTGCATTATGACAAATGGGGCCGTTTTAACAGAAATAATGGAAGGCCCATACAAAGATGTCTTTTACTCAGCAGTGGAGCACTCCCTTGAATCTATCAGATATTAGAAGGGTGGATGACCCCAGCAGAGAGCAGTAATGTCCACTTTGTATTACCTTTACTTTGCTGGGAGTCATGCTGTTTAATGAACGGTGGGCAGTAGAGTGAATTTTCTTAGCTTTATGGAAAATACTGGACATTACTTTCAAGTAGAATCAAAACCTGGGTAATTCTCTTGTGTCATTTCTTCAAATGTTTGAAATAGAAGAGTACAGAAGCAATTAATGCCACAGAGAGACATTTTTGAACTGTTGTCTTATCTGCTCATTTAAATCCTTGCCTAAAATTTTCCACTGATTTATTAATGGCAGCTTCATTTAAGAAAAGTTGATGTTCAGCTGTGAAATTAAAAACCAGATATAGAACTATCTTCAAACAAACACACCTGAAAGGACAAGTTGGTGATTACACCATAAATAGAACCTGAAAAGTAGAAACCAGGAAAGTTACAACCTTTTGCCATGTTAACATTATCATCAAAACAGCACAAAAATGAGAAATGTAAAGCAATTACTGTAGCAGCAAAAAGGCACAGAAAGATGTATGGAAGAGCCTAGAATCTGTCTGTGCATTTGCATACAGCTACCAGAAGTATCTTGAAATTTGCTCTGAGCATATGGAGGACTTGATCAAAAACAGAGCATGCATTTTACACAACAAGAGGCTTTATATAGATGCAGTAAATTTACAAAGGCAACTGAAGGGCGTTTCAGACAGACGTGACAGATTACAGGCTGCTGCTGTTACTGTCACAGTCTCTCTGTAAATCTGGTTTAACAACAAAGAACTGACACCACACAAGGACAAAACTGAAAAACAATTGGGAGGTGCTGTAGAACTTTTCCCGTTACAGAGACCAAGGCAGCCAAATACGAAGATCTTTAAACACAAGGGTCACAGATTGAATTCAAAATGGGGACAAAAATGTCAAGCGAAAAGTCAGATTTTGCATTATGCTTTTCACACACAGGAATGATGGATACATGGAAACATATGACAGCTAAGATTTTCCCCTTCTTTTTAAAGGATTTGTTTGTCAGCTCTGAATCACTTGAGTGATTTTGGTTATTTTGACTGAAATTTTATAGTGGGTGAGAAAAAGAAAGATAAAATAACTCGGTAAAACTACAACTAGTATCAAAGAAGTGACAAGAACGTGAAGCTAGATTGGGCAAGGACTTAAATATCCTGTTCTTGTTGTTGACTTGAAGTATAAAAGCACAATCAAAAGAGATTACAACTCTAGTTACTGGAGTATTTTACGTGTCAGATTGCATGGAGGTGTTTACGGAGGTGTCTGAAGATCTCAGATTTTGTAAGAACTTTAAAAAAAACCTGAACCAGACCTCCTCAGCTAGTGAGATGCATTCACTCACTTTTATTTTGTTACGGTAGCATTTCTGGAAAGCAGCATTATGTGTCCTGTGCAGCTGCTTTCCTTCTATGTGGTGGCCACCATCCTGAAGCCTACGACTGAGCCCTTTTGCCTTCAAATATCCCAGTGCCTTCCATGAGTGTTCATTCTTCCAAGACATCCCACCTTTAGCAGTGCTTGGCACCCACAGCCAGCCACAGCCCAGTACAGTCAGAAATTCTCACCAAAAAGCCTGATGAAAAGTCATCAGCAGACAGCAGAGCTGAGATGCAGTGCCACTAAAGACCATTCCGTGTTCCCCGCCTAGAAAAGGAGATTGGTGATGTCATTAGAAAGAATACTGGAGAAACCAGAGAAACATACTCACCCGTGTGGGTAGCTGCAAGGACTTAAAGCATCAATAAAGGGTGGTGGTGGCACGGAAGAAGCTGGTGGCTAAACTGTGACTGAGGGTCTGTTTCTCAATGATGGATCAAAGAAACTTCTGAAAGTTTTTTATAATACCTCCTACCATGGCAGCAGTAAATAGGTACCACACACAGTGCAAGTGCATGTGGCTTCTCATAGGATTCATTTTCCAGGAGATTTTTCTGTTTGGCCACTATTGCACAAGGATTAACACATGTTCCTAGGGTGAACTGATCCTGTTTCCTGGTGGCCTAGGTGTGTTAATAACATCAGCATAACTTCCTTGCATTCAGGAGGAGCAGTAACTTTTGTGGAACCTGTTGTTATTACAACAGCTAAAGCTTGGCCAGTAATGTATAAACACACTGTATTTGCAGTCTAAGGAACCTGTGGGTGTTTGTTTTCCCTCTATTTCCTCACCTCTGTTTCTCCAGTGTGCTTCAGTGTGCTGTACTCTAACATATATTGATTGTATGAGTGCAAAATAAGTAAAGGCTTTTCTATTTATTTTACAATACCTATTTTGCATTCACTATTGGAAAACTAATCTGAAGCTAATCTCTAAACCTTCTGATAGTAATTCTATTCTTCACAGGTCATTTACAAAAAAAAGGCCCTAGTCCTTAGAATTTCAATCCCGCTCCCCAGTCACTTCTTTCAGTCATGGCATTTTGCACATTCAGTACATGTAAAACATCTAAGAATAAATTAAAGTTATTGAAAAATTTAACACATTTCCAAAGAGAGGAGCAATAAAGTCTATAAAATATAATTTGTCTCTTGTTTCTGCAAGATTAAAAGCATACCACAGATCTCAAAGTCCTCTCAGAGATATTTTATTTGAATAATTTTGCATCATGTTGTTACTGTGTAACTCACTGGTATACAATATAACAGAGCAGTTAGGCTCTTGTACACTGCTTTGCAAGTATTTTCTACAAGTTTTTAATTTTCCAAGCCCCATTTTTGAGTGATAAAATATGCAAGTGTTCTAAACAGAGGCTATGAATGTCTTCTGCCAGTTTACCACTTTATAATGTTCTGTAGCTTCCATGAATGTGATTGACAAAAGTGCTGTACCAATATTGTTGTTGTGACAAAATATTATCTGAGTCCAAAATTCACTTTTCTTTATGCAGTCTCTACTCCATTAATTTGGATCAATTTCAGTATAATACAAAGGCTTATATTCTACATGACATAGAGTTTTGTTAGCCAAGAAATCACCTCACCAACTGATGACCTCTTGGGTAATAATAATGTTGGGCTGCACTGGTACTAGGAAAGACCAAAAAAAGACTCAAACAGACCTACTCTTAGTTCCACTGAGGTAAGAGAAGAAAAGGCTTTTAACACACAGAATAAAAGAAGCAAATGGTCAGAAGATTGTTAACACTTTTCCTTCAAGCACAGCTGTACCTTGGGGTGGATCTTTGATGTTTACTGACAGACTGCTGAAAATTAACACTGCTGTACCACCAATTTCATTCCCTCACTTTAAACATAAAAAATTTTTTTGCCAGTTCAGGAGAGAAAATCAAGCTTTATTGTACAGCACCTCTGTCATTTAAGTGCTGAGCCACTCCATACCACACAAAACAGGTGCACAGAATACCTGACTATGAACTTAGACTCTGTGTTGTTTCATCTCACTCTGCTTGTCCAGAGATTGTACAATAAATTTCTACATGTTCTTACACAGTGCACTGAAATGCCACAGAAGGTCTGCAGAACCAGGAATAGTCTGGTGCTGTTGGCTTTCTTCAGCCAGATCCAATCCCAGCTGATGTAAGGCCAGTGCTTTCGTATCTCTAAATGAGATGTGAGATAAGCATATTGAATGGATATGCGAGATAATTAGATGTGTGAGCCAATCTAAAAGCTGCAATGAATATCAGGTTTGGCAGCAGTGATTTCACGGGGCTGATGCTGTACTTTCATTAGCTGTGTGATACTGCAGGCAAATATCCCTGTGTATTCTTTAATTAATACCCTCCTCACTGTTTTGCTAATGTGCTTCCTCCTACAGTGGCAAGATCCAGAGTTAGTGCACAACACTGACCATAAACTTTTCTTTCCACAGGTTTTATAGAGAACCTGACCTACATCATTCCTGTTACTAGTTGTTGCTGTGCATAGCTCATCTTCCCATTTAAGCTCAGACCAGAAGGTGGCTTTGTGAAATGGATACATGAACACTGAGAATCATAGAATCTTTCAGGTTGGAAAAGGCTCTTGGGATCATCAAGTCCAACCATCATTCCTACTCTATAAAGTTCTCTCCTAAACCATATCACTCAACACCACACCTAAATGACTCAAACACATTCAGGGATTGTGACTCAACCACCTCCCTGGGCAGCCTATTCCAGTGTCTGAACACTCCTTCTCTGAAAATTTTTTTTCTAATGTCCAGTCCAAACCTACTCTGTTGCAGCTTGAAGCCCTTCCCTCTTGTTCTATTACTAATTACCTGTGGGACCAGTACCAACCTCTCTACAATGTCCTTTCAGGAAGTTATAGAAAGCGATGGGGTCTTACCTCAGACTCCTCTTCCTCAAACTAAACACTCCTACATCCCTCAATTGTTCTCCATTAGATTCATTCCCCAGGCCTTTCATCAGCTTTGTTGTCCTCTGCACTCTCTCCAGCACCTCAATATCCCTCGTCTGTGGAGGTGCCCAAAACTGGATACAATACTCACCAGTGCTAGGTACAAGATAAAAGTATAAGATGCTGTGCTGAGAATTAAGATTAAAGCTTCTGAACTCTGCGAGGATCACCAGAACAAGCTTTGTACCTTTGGAAACCAGAGGTGAAAAGCCAGCCTTTTGTCTTACTAGCTATCCAAAGTCTTTTTTTTTTTTTTTTTTTTTTAACCCAAATAAAACTCCTATGTTTTGAGTTCTTCTGTTTACCATGTTCAGTCTCTACTGTAGCTCAGGAGTGTTCCACCCTTCTCCCTGCAAAGAGACAGCACTTATTTATGTAGCATAAGTAGTAAACACTAGACTCATCAGCAGGATAAAGTTCCCCAGCATGAAGTTTCCCATGAACATATTGGATGTGCAGCTAAAGAAAAGTGGAAAAACATCAAGGAGAAGTGGAATAAAGTCAGCTTTCTTTTTTCTATAAAGACCAAATGTGATATAGGATAAAGACTGTACCTCAGAATAATCTGTATTTCCAAAGCAAGCCTTCCTTCTTTCCTATAATATTCACTTCTAGATAAATGTCTTCAAGGGGTAACTATACTGGAATGCTGTACAATAACATTTTGGAGATCACAATAGCTCAGGAGCTGGCTGTCTGGCATCTGTTCCAGAAAGCATGGTTTATTAGGCTGGGAACTATGATCTCATGCAGCCACCTTGAGCCCTTTCAGAACCAAGCTAATGTACAATGGTGCTTCTGTGCAGCACAGATCCAGTTGCTCTGGTCTGTGATAGCTTTCAGCATGACAGTCTAATCCATGGGGCAGATATTGTCCTGTTGATCCACATTCCATATTTCTAGTTACTTTCTTCATCTTTCCTTACTGTCCCATTTTATTCAATCCATAGAGAGATTTCACAATTACACGCCTCTTCCCCACTTCGTGTTTCACATCCTACATTTCATCATCTTTTCTAGCTCTGTTTTTAGGTTCTGGCATTTGGTTGCCAGCCAGATGAAGGCCAACTGCTTCTCAGTTTTAGTAATTCATTTTCTTTGGTCCAGCTGTGATCTATAGAAAAGCTAATGCCTAACTGGGAGCTGGGCAGACTAATAAGCTGTTGGTATTCTGTGTGTGACAGAAAATGACTGAATAATTCACATGCATGGAAACTTCATTAAAAAATGTGGAAACATTTCTAGTATTATTAAACTTTTTAAAAAAGGGTTTCAACTATGGTGGATTTGGGGTTTAAACCTATTTAGGTTTAAGGATTTCTGGAGTGTGAGAATAGCTTTTAGTCAGTGACAAGATTTCTTCCATGTTCTTCTTGCTCTTTGTAAAGAATGCATATTTTTGATAGTTCTTGTTAATGATTGATGAGACTGATTTCCCAAACATAGCTCTTTTAATCATTTTTGCAATGGTTCAGTCTGCACTTCAATTACCACACTCTCAAGTGAAGAAGGGCTTGTGTGCTTGAAAGCTTCTCTGGTTTTTTCCGATGACCTCACTGGTCCAGTAAGAGCTATTACCTCTCTTGGTAAGCCTAGTTTGGCTTATATGCTTAGACTGTAACTGTTAAGACAACATTATTACTATAATTTATTTATATCAGGCATTTACTTCAATGTGAATAATTTCATTTCACCATAAATTTTCTCCCAAACTTCCATTTTCCTTTGTGTTTGTACACAAAGGGTGACTCTCTGTTCCTGAGGTAAATCTGAAATGACTTCACCAGAACTTGCTCTGCTCTCCCATCACCACACCAGTGTAAGTGACTTTAAAGCCACCTCAACACCTGGTATCACTTTGCTCCTTGACTGTCCCTAGGCCCCAGTGCACATAACAGAGTTAGAGGGTGGAGGCTGATCAGGTGTGTGACTCTCTGATGCAGGGAGATGGGGATTGATGCCTAACCTTGAGATGATCACAGGAGTGTGGGTACTCACACAGCCTTAGCATCCCTCCTCACACCACAGCCAGTGCAGTGCAGGGCTCAGTTTCCACTTTAATTACAAAATCATTTATCCCTACTTGGTCATAATAAGCAGATCATGCCCTTCATCTCTTTTTAGCAGTGGGTAATTCATTCATGTCTTCTAGCATGAATACTGTCTTTTCCAGAGGTCAAACCTCAAGTTGCTTACTCAGGTTCCTGCTTAGTTCCCACATCAACATATTCTCTTCACAGGGAAGGAGAAAAGAAGTGAGCTTAAGGCAATTAGGGGATGCTAGGGTTGTTCCAGGTCACCATTACACAAATACCTTTTCTTTCTCAGATATTTTCTTTTTCCTCTTTCTTGTAACATCTGGTTTAAAAGCTGTAGTCTTTGATTCTTAGATTTTTCACAGTCTCCATTAGTCAGCTTATTCTTTTTAAAGCATATTGTCTGGTCTGGTATTTTCCTGATATGTTTTTTTCTGGTTCTGCCAGCTCACTATATGGGCTTCCACCAACGGGGCTGGAAAATCCAAATATTGTCACACTTGCATAATATTGAGTTAACCCCACATGTTTAATTTCTTAATCTAGGAATTATCAAGACTGTCATTTTGAGGGTTTCTGGTGTCATGTTCAGATATATCTGAGTTGGTTCTAATTTAGCTAACACATCATTATACACTTCTGTTTCAGTATCATTAACAGCACAGCCCCAGTTTTTCATTGAGGTTCAGCACAGTCTGTCAGGACTGCATAGAGACGCATGCAATAAAGTGAATAATTTCTGATACCTTATGTTTGAAAAATGACAGTGAGTTGGTCATGTACGCTGGTTCATGAGTTTTATTGTCTAGCTCCTCCCTTTTGAAGTTATCTTTTATTTTCATCTGTCTTAAAATACTGCCTATTTCATAAAGATTTTTTTCCATTTTGTGTTAACTTGTATGTTTTTTTACAAAAAACCCAAATCGTCTTGGGTTTAAGAGGAGTTTTTTGTCACAATTTGGTAATAAATTACCTATCTGAAGTTGTAGGATGAAAAAAATAAACTGGAAGCCTGCAAAGACAGCTTTGTTGTAATCTTAAATTTCCTTGGATCACTGTATCAAGAAGAACATTTAAAGCTCTCATGCGAGAAGAGATCTTCTTATATTATCCTGAAACAATCTTATGAAAATTGCAACATGACAAATATTTAACTTAGTATTATAATTTGAAACTATGTTATTCCTCTGTTATTTGACTGTGATTCATAAAGTCCTCCTAATTAATTTTCTTAAGCTATTACTAAACAGACTAGTGCATTTGATGATACTGGGAACTGAAAGAAATCTTTCTTCTTTTTACCACAATCTGTTTAAAGTCTGAAAGGCATTAACAGCATAATGGAAGTTATACAGATGAATTTTCAAAGACTTCAGCAAAAAAGGACTAAGTCATCCATGATTGATCAAAGGGATAAGTCTTCCTCATTAAGTCTTGAAAGACAAAAGCTTGATATCCAGTATCTTACTGAAAAATCGACTGTAAAGGAATAATTTTCCTACTGTTTCAGTGATAAAATACTACTAAACTCTAAATCAATATGAGTCTGCTATTTTTTATATTTGGAATTGGTCATCCCATAACATGTAGCTACTATCAGAGTGAAATAAAGGCAATGTCTTTTTAGTAAATTGATACACTTCAGTTTATCCCAAGAGTTATTTATCACCTGCTGTTACACAACCTTCATGGGTCATCATCACTGGATAGGAAAGTATATATTTAGGTAGTTTAAGATCTTTTGCTGTGTAAGAATTCCTCTAATTTTGGATAACTTGCTTCTGCTCATTAAAAAAAAGTCTTCCTATTAAGAATACCTGTCTAATAATTATGTTCTCAGAACTGCACAAGATACCCCATTAGCACATCCAGCAGATCAAAAATTTGCCTTTTTTCCGTAAGGTAAAACTTCTGAGTTGAGCTTCAGATCAGATTAGTTTTTACTGTGCCATATTGCAAGAACATCTAATCTGCCATATGCTTTCTCTTCAACCTGAAGTACATGGTTGTTTTGTTAATTCTAAAAAACCATGGCTAGTTGCCACAAATTTTGTTAGCTAAGGCAGGGGCTCTAATCTTGTCATTGGAGATGGGTTTGTTTAGTGGAACAGCCAATTAACTTGCCATTTGATTCAATATAAGTATCTGTTTTCTGTTATCTGTTGAAAATTTTGGTGATGATCATGTGAGATTGTTTATATTTTTTTAATTATTTTTACTTTTAGCTTACATAAGCTGAAGGAATAGGAAGCTTGTCCTAGCTGAACCAAATTGAGGGCAGGACTGATTCCACTAGAGAACTTAGAAAAAAAAAAAAAGCATCCAGAATAATCTATCAAGAGGACAGAAACCATCAATTTGCTTCTCAGTTATGAGAGTCATATTTGAGAGATGTGATTTGTTTCTTTCTTATATTAGGAAATGTTAAGGTAGATGGAGAGCAAAAGCACCAGCAAGGAAAACACCATATTGGGCACAGGCCATCAGAGAGGGTGGATGTTGGACCTGTAATATTAACATCATTTTAGTGCTGGTTCTTCATAAAAGATAATTTCTGAAAGAGCTGCTGGAGAGAAATTTCAGGTCCTGTAAGTGTAAATGAAGACAACAATTGATCTCAGGCAGAGTTTTAGCGATGTGATAGAAAGCTGAGCTGCTTTGCAGATGCCTGGCATGTAAGAAGACCCAAAAAGAAAACCTGTTTAGAAGAAAGGAGACCAGAGGCATTATGTGACTATGAGGAAATAGCCTGGCTGTATGTGAGAGAACCCAAAAGCTGGAGCTGTTATATTCTGCTAAAGAAAAAACACAGCAACATGGTATAATGGGATAGCAAGGAGGAAGAAAAGTCTGTAGTGAACAGACAATAGAAGCCTTCAGAGGCAGCATCCAGGAGGGATATGAAAATTCTCCAGACACATTCAAAGACAAGATAATGTACAGAAAGAAATATGAGCAGAAGAAAGTATACCAAAGAGAAATAGACATGTCTCGTTATTGGCGGCCAGGGCCAAGAGAGCCTCATCACTAGAGAGGAGTAGGTATGTCTGAAAGAGAATCAAAAAGGTGCTGTTTCCTGGGGAACAAAGACATATTAGGTAGACTCAGAACTGAAAAAGAAGCTGACATAGGGGGGAGAAACACCCCCTTCTTTTAATATCAGAACTTTTTTAATATCAGAGCAGGCAGCCAGGTTCTTGCCATAGACAACAAACTGTTTAATCTGATGGGAAAACAATCCAAGAGTGGAAAACTGGGGGATCATTTCTGTCTGGAAAGATGTATGAGAAGGATTCAAGAGTCTGAAGATCAATAAGTGATTTCTTGGTTATTACAGCATATTCAACAATTCATAGATGCACGACATTTTCTTAAAGGAGATTGAGTTTGACATTAGTTTTTCCAAAAGGGTACAAGGCAAGTAATTGCAGGAGAAAGTTGAGAATCTCAGAAAACTTTTACTACCTGTACAAATTCCATGAGCAGCTGAAAAAGTATCTATGCTGTGGTTGTATAACTCTTATCAAAGATTCATATTCAAATCTGGGAACACACAAGAGCATACATGTTCTAGCTTGGAGCTCGGGTCTGGGGTGATGGAAAATATTGAAAGGTCTTAAGCTTGCCAAGAGACTAAGGTTATTGGCAAGGCTGTTAAACCAGACATTGCAGGAAAGCTGAGGAAATGGAAAGGTAAGGCTAACTGGAATGAAAGCATTCACACATTCAGAGAAGAGAAATGAGGAAAGTGGTTGTGATGGGTATTCGTTAAGTAGCTGATGGAATGAAATGCACTGTGGCAGCAAGAATAAAATGAAATTTTTCTGATAAAGATTAGCCTTAAGAAGGCTGCTAAAACAGTATTAGAGACTCTTCAGAGCTGGATGTGGAGATAGCTAACAATGAGAGAAATGCATACAAAGTAATTGTATCATTAGAGGAAATTTCAGCTTCTCAATTACATGGTGGGAGAGGAAAAAAAAACCTCCTGAAAAAAAAACCCTAAACAGCACAAAGCACCAAACATGAAAACATGATAAGGCCCAGGCATCTAAGATATTCTAGTTTAGAATGTTTTGTCAAAAATGATTAGTGAAACAGTGATGCTATTTTTAGATTTGGATTTTACGAGCAGCAAAAACCTCATAGAATAAATTAATAAAATGAATAGAAACAATCCTAGACTGAGTAAGTATGACATATTTTGCTGTTTTTAAAAGATAGAAAAGGACAAGATTGTGTCTGACTTTCTAAGGATAAATGTAAAGAAAGAGGAAGTTACATTTTAAGGCTGATGGGAATTAAATCCAAAATTTAATTGAGAGGGGAGTAGTAGAATTGCTTAAGGTCTGCAGTACAATACTTCGAGTTTTTACAAAGGAATAAGGAAAAATGGCAGAGAAGAAATGGAATTACCCATGTGAAATATAGAAATGGAATGGATTAGCAAGAAAATCATATTTTTGTAGCTAAAATGTACAGAAAAGGAAAATGTAAAGGAAACTGAGGTGAGACTCAAAAGGAAAATTAAAATTATTGCTACAAGTAGGGGAATATGGAATAAACTTCAGGCAGTTTTGCATTAAGTATCTTCTGTACCACAATTTTGGAGGCCAAAACTGTGAGCCAGATGGCTCCTTCAAGCTCTCCATCTCCTTTTGACTCCATTTCTACACTTTCTGTCTGGCAACAGGAGGAGGAAAATAGTGGAAAATTGATTCTAACATTAGCTAGCTTTTGTCTCCACTTCTGGCCCCATTAAGTCAGCCTGCAGATGTGAATGTACCAACAATTTAGAATAATGCTGCCAGCAGCATTGCCAGGAAATACACTCCTATTTAAGGACAAAAGGTTCATTCTGATGCTAATGAATCCACTCCTTATTCAGCAGAGTTGTCTGTCTGATGCTAGTGGTGCAGGTATACAGCACAGCAGCTTCATGAAATCCTCACCTTTCTTTCAAAGAGATCCGAAAGGCTCCATGAACAATGGTCTAAAGGCTCATTTGTAAGTCCTCCTGTATACACTCAAGTTTTATAAAGATGAGTCTTATGCCTTTTCTTGTTCAGTATGTACAGTAGCCCTGTCAATGAAATGGACATTACCTGCTCATGAGTCCACCAAGTGGCTCCCATCCTCATAT
Organism: Calypte anna; assembly: GCF_003957555.1. Classification (NCBI taxonomy): domain Eukaryota; kingdom Metazoa; phylum Chordata; class Aves; order Apodiformes; family Trochilidae; genus Calypte; species Calypte anna. The sequence continues at coordinate 137,688,235 of NC_044244.1, read as the reverse complement.
AATCAGTAGAATAAGGGTCTTGCCTACCTGCTATGACTCTTAAAATGGGATCATTTTTAACAACACATGGTTCAACCCACTCATACCACATAAACCTTTTCTTTGTATCAGGGAGACTTTTAAAAGTTGGAAGTTTAGACCACTTCTGCAGAATATTGAAGCCAAAAATAATTCTACTTGGATTGTGATTCAGATTAGCAAGCGGCCAGAAACACCATGATTTTACTTTTGACAAGAGGTCTATGCATCTTCCCCTTTCTGAAATAGGCACATTGTATCTGTTACTCATGGACTGGGCAGCTGCCACCATCAGCTACTGTAAATTTATACATGTATATATATATATATTTCCTTACAGTTACAGAGATCAGGAGCATAACATCGATTTTGTGGAATTAATACTGTTTCCACATACAATCTGGATGCACCATATGGTCATAATCTTCATCATTAGTAGAAACAACCCTAGCTTCTAGAGTGGATTTATTAAAGCACCTTTCTATATTTCACCAAAGATATCGTGCTCGGTAAGATGCATATGTTTCAAATGATTTAGAGTGAAATTTGTTCTACTTGAGGTAGGATTTTATACAGGGACACAAGCCTGACAGAGCTCCAAAACAAAGTAGAAAATCTTCACCAAAAAATTCAGATTGTAATTAACGAAATGTCTCATTCTGCCTTGGAGAGTTTAAGAAAACATGGTGTCTAATTATTAACCCACCCCTCAGTTTCTTTTTTTGTAGTCTCAGCAGTGTGCAAATATACTGGTGACTACGTGACTTTAATTGTTATTCCTATTAAAAAAAGGGCTGGATAAAGACCTCTTTTAAAACTCCAGTTTGAAATGACAGCTGCTGTTTTGTTGTGTGCTTTTTCCCCAACACAAATTCTAAAGCTGAAACCACATTTTGAGCTGTAATGTAACCAGACAGCTCAGATAATAAAATATCATCTTCATTAGTGGCTGTATCATTGATTAGTCTCTTCAGTGAAAGAAAGGGTCATGACTGACATTTACAAGTGAATAAAGGCAGTAGCTAGATAGCAGGACAAATAAAAATAAAGGCATTCTTTTGTCCTTGTGCCTAAACAGAAAACAAGTAAATTTGAGATAAAAACCCACTAACATGTAAAAAAAAAATGGTTGATTGATTTGCTTTAGGGAATTGATGCAGTGGCAATCACTGCAAAGGAAGAGTTTCACCTCGGCTGGAGTCTACCATCTCTAATGATATTTTATAAGCAGTGAGACTATATAGGGCAGAAAATACTCTCAGTAAGTGGAAGTATTTCAAGTGCCCCTTGACCTTCATATTTACCATGGACAGACAGAGCTGAACAACTTTAAGAGACTGAATTTGCTGCATAATATTTACCACTGTTTTATACAGCTTTGTCAGTATATTTTAATGTACTATCATTATCATAATCTTTATTTCTGGACTGTATCACAGGCACCAAATAATGATGTACTGCAGTGCTAAAAGTCATGCCTTAATCTTGACAGCTGATGTTTCCAATATCATGCTTCCCAGAACACTTACACAGTTTTTTTAAGTCTCCTGGGTCACGGTTTGTTCTATTAGTGTATGTCCAATCATTTAAATCCAGAAAAAAATTATCTTTTCCAGCAACACAATTTTAAAATTACAAGGATGAAGCTGAGATCAGAATGTAGCTCATGCCATTTCAGAAAGAGGCCCTCCATACAGAAATTTAATTTTTCTAATAGTATTTTTACAGGACTTCTGTGAGCTTCCATTTCAATGATGGCTGAAATACTTAAAGGCTAAATGACTGGGAAAAAAAGGAAAAAACTTTGATAGTTTCCCTCTATCTTCTGTCATTTCTTGAATGTAAATGATAGTTTTCCATGTTTTGGATCACATATTTTCAATTCTAATAATATTCTCTGTGGTAGTAGTACAACAATTCTTTGGGTTTTCATTCTTCATATGATATAATGGAAAGCCTTCAGGATTTAAATATAACATATCGGTGTGTACACCCACTTGTATACATTTTATGACCTCAGGAAGAAAATATATTTGCTTCGCTGCTACCAAGGAGTGGTTAGATGCCCTACTTTTTTTTACTTCTACCATTGAATAGTGCTTCTAGAAACCAAAAAGAACCACAGAACTTTATATAAGTGAATTCTGCATGTGGTAGTTGTTTGCCTCCAAATCCAGGCTTACTGATATAAGTTTGGTATTAGTCATTCTGCACTGGAATAGGTATTTCATATTAAAAGTAAATTTCTGAATGGGTCTTTCCCTGCAAGTCTCTTGCTGCTAATGCTCACTAGAAGCCAGCTGAACTAATCTCAAGCACAGCAAAACCTCCTGTAATGCCATATGAAGAATTTGTCACAGTGACATTCTTGATTCTTTCCAACAGTTGAAAGACACACAACATTGCTAATTCACAAAGGAATGCTGGGCACTTTTATGCAATGTGACTTTTCATCTTCCCCACAATTGCTTATTCACATATTTCTCTCCATATTAAATTACTCATATGCATAACTGATAAAATCTCCTTTCTTCATTCACATGTGTCTACAAGATTTAGTTATTGTCTTGTCTGGAATGGCGCCTGGACTCCTCTCTTGGAATCAAATCATTATTCTAGCAGTTTATATATCCCCACATTAGGTGCAAAGGAATACATTATAAAAATTGCTCTGACCTATTTTAAAAGAGTTTTCCTAATTTCCATTCCATTACTCTTATATTCTGGATGAAAGTTAGATGTCTTGGTCTATATCCAAGCAAAACAGAGGTAGGGATTACTGCAGGTGCATATGTATGACAGAATCAATATACTTTAGCAATGTCTTCTCTTAGCCTGATTTCCTGAAGGTGAAATCTTGGCCATTTTTAGCACATGATACAAGATCCACTTTTGTCTTCTTTACTAAGCAGTGCCTGGGATCTCCCTGGTGATTAATCTCTAAATCTTCTCTCATAGCCCTTGTGGTGTGGCTTATTTGATAGAAGAGCTGCGTGATATCCAGAAGAATGTTGAACCTTAGAGACCAATTTTGCAGCCACATCTGAGGAGAAACCTGAGAAACGCTTCCAGTGAGATTTGTTTGGCTTTCAAAGCATGTCCAGTTGTATTATTTTTGTAGGCTGTGTTGATATATATCTCAAATATCCCAGTCATTTAAATTAATGACAGGAATGAGACTAGAACCACCATGTTCTGACTGAACATTGCAGCCTAATAAGGGAAAAGGGGCTTCTTTGGCTCAACCAAAGAACTTCAAAGAGCACTAACTGACCAATATAGGGACAGAAAATATCAAGTCATGGCTAGACATCTATCTGTGATACTAAAAATGGGTTGGATTTGGAATACTCATGCTGAGCTACTCACAAATCAGCTGCAGATGCAGAGCTCTAACTCAGATTGCTTAGCTGGATTCGAATTAGCATACTGAGGAAAATCACAGCATGTGCTTTCAGCAGCCTCCAGCCTGCAGAGGAAGTATCTGCTTGGTACCTTCACAGCAGCAATTTGTGACAAATGAAGTGTCCAATATATACTCCTTGCTCTCCAGGAAAAGCAAGGGAGAGTTGGGCATTTGGGAAGTAATGGTCTTCACAGTGACAGTGAGGTGGGTTTGGTGTTTAGTGAGAGGGTCGTGTGTTTAGACTCTGTAGCAGCAGAATATAGGATTGACTGTAGATACCAACACACTCTGGGACAAAAGAGCATTTTCCAGCTCTCAAATCTGCAATGAATAATGAGTCCCAGAGGCATGTCAAGACAAAATCTTCATGTGTGCTATTTATCCATTTATCAATATTAATCCATCCTCTTTATCCTTCACATGTCTACTCTTCCTTTAGAAGGGAATGTTTTTGTAAGGACATTTGAGTCAGCCCCCTGCTTGCCTTCTGCCCCACAGTTAGTGAGACAACAAATAAATTTTCAATAATTGAGGCTTAAACTGTGTGTTTATAATGTACAATAATGCAAGCTCTCTTTCTCTCTCTAATGCATTCCTATTAATTTTTTTTTCTTTAATTAAGTTTTTCTAATCCACCTACCAGTTGGGAGGAAAAAGGACAACAAGATCTAATCAATACCTAAAATGTCTGGTCACAGGGGAGAAGAGAGAGCCCCAGATTCTACCTGGTAACATCTGAGGTGCCTGGGCATTAGGACTCTTAGGAGAGCCTATTCCAACTAAACCACAGTGAAAATCCCATAGTTGCTGCCTTGTGTCTGTGTTGGCTGCCTTAGCATTTGTACTTGACAGAGATTTCTGACTGACTAAAAATCAGTTATTGCAAAACACATGGTTCCCACAGATGGTGTAGTAAAGCCAAAGCATTTTCTCTCTCCTAGAGTTCCTGCCAATCCCACCAAGGCTGAGTGTGACAGATGCAGTTACAGTTGAGATAGTTTTTAGTGGTTAGTCTATTTTCACTGTCAGCACCAGTCCCTACTATGCCACCACATGTAACTTTTCAGTGGCTCCCTTTGCACAGTGTAGAGTTCATCAAAGGCAAAGTCATGTCATCATGAATGAATAATGTCCTCATGGCACATGGTATTCTGCATTTTATTTTGTTTCTCAATGAGTAACTCCTGTAAAGGGATTTTTCTAAAGTACTGTATTTATATAATAGGCTTCTCATGGCAGTTTTGAACACATGCAGTCAATTTAATTGATTATGCTCCTATTAGAAATGGTCATACACCAGTGACAGTCTTGACAGCAAATCTGTAAACAACAGAAGCTATTTAAAACAAGCTCTATAATGATAATTGGTAAAACACTACTTGTGGCTACATAAGAATCTCGAGTGAAATCCTCACACATTCACTGTATGGGATGTAATGGTGATGAAGTTCTCCAGAAATCCTCCAGGCACGAGAGGCACCTTTCCAAGGCAGGAACTTGTTAAAAAAAAAAGTGCTTTGGCTTTGCTTTGCTGTATTGGAGCCTTACACTTTCAGAAACACAGGCTGATGATTGCTGGAGCATATGCCCTGTACAAGCATTGCCCTTTCCCTTTGACCACTTCCCAGCCACCCTACATGCCAGCAATGAGCCTAAGGGCAGGCATAGAGGCACTTCCAGCTCTGTTGAACTGTGACAATTTCCTCTAACATTATGGTGATCTTCCTGGGCCAAATAAACAGAACTTATATGAGAAATTTGAGTGGGATGTAGCACAAAGCAGGCACCCTCACTCAGGCATCACCCCTGCAGATCTCTTCGCTACAGTATCACTTTTTTAAGGAAGAAAGAATGCCACAGAAAGAAAGGGATGGGGACTCTGAACAGCTTTAAATTGTCAGCTCCCATGTTACCACTGGAATGACAATGATTTCTGCTGGTTGAGGGTGCAGGACACTGAATTCTTCCTTGCATAACTAACCCAAGATTTTTCTCAAAATCTGATTTCTTCTTCCCTCTTATGTCTCCCTTCACTCTAGAGTTTCTGCTTTTGAGAGGGTTTTAAGACTTATAGCAGACAAAATAGAAGTGCACAGAAAAAAAAAAAAAAAAAAATTGACGTCAAGTACCAAGAAAGCACTCACAGAAAACTGCCTCTCTGATTCCTGAACAAAAGCTAAAGGACCAGACAGACTTTTGGGCCTAAGCCTCAGAGGTTCTACGTAGATATGAAACCCTCTGAAACAGATTGAGTCAGTAGTAACTTCTGGGCTCTAGACTCTGCTTCCAAAATAGCTGTTTGAGGGAATTTTTTTCTCCAACACACTTTTCAGTGTCTAAGAAAGCCATTATTCAGTAAGAATTGTTAAATTTCCGGTTTTCAACCTAATTGCAGTTCTTGGGAAATACATTTGAAAGAATTTCAATGTATGATTTATCTTAACTAAAAAAGAGGAAATGTACCTGATATTTACAGGAAATCCTCCCTGTTGGAAGATACTGACTGACATTGTAGTTTGGATCAATACTTCTATTACCGGTATAGTTAAAAGAAATAAGCCATTTCCCTGGTATTTTTTTTTTTACTTTTCTTTTTGAATATTATGGATCAGCCACTTACTACTTATGTAGGTACTAGATGCAATGTGTATTTGTATAGATCCATCTTTGGTTTTCTTATGCTCATACACACATGCCAGGATAAGCCAGGCAAGTTTTTCATTTTTATTTTTAGAAATTGGAGTACATATTTCTTTCTTTTGACTTATTAATTTAAAAGCATCTGAGAAATCACCACAAATCACCACTGTAACATATTATTATGCTTAAATCCACTTTAGTTATCACAAGGACTTATGCATCCATTAATGGCTGACTGCAATGCATATGTATCCGGCACTTACAATTTCTGCTCTTATCTGTCTTCCTCTTTCAGTAATGACTTCATTCTGAACCTTTTCACAGTTTAACATTATTCAAAATAAAAAAACCCAACAACTTTCCAATACTTGTCCAGCAGTCGCTGCAATTTATCATCACAGCATATGCAAACTATTGTGTTTTCAAGTGTTCATAGATACAAATGGCCTAAATCTGTGCTCACCAAGCAGCCCCTAAACAACCTTGACGTTTTGTATCCTGAAATCCTTGTGGCTGCAGCAAATATCTAAAATGCCGTGTATATGTGGTTATACCTATTGTTTTAATCATTTTGCTGACACATGCCAAGAAATCTGGTGGCACCTCATTTTTTCTTTTTAGAAGCAAAACTTTTCCCTGCAAGAATTCGTATCATGTTTATCAAGATAAATCTGAATCATTGATGGCATATTTTTGTTTGACTGATTATTTTGTTTTGTTTTGTCAACAGTCTGTGACACCTAAGGCTGCTATAGAGGATGTGATACATGCTGACTAAGCACATAGATTTTTTCTGGATGTCCATCTAGATGGTTTATTTGACACAGCATTCTTTAAAGCTCGTGTGTCACCTACACTCTGCCGTTTAGATTTCTATTTACTTTTTGGCACTTAGCTCCCACCCTTCCACTTTAGGCCCCTGCCATTTCTAATTACCCAACTCATCTGTCAAAGGGCTGCCCTTTCTATTTTCTTTATCAGAAAACTTGCCCACAACTTCTCCCAGAAAGCATATGCGTTGAAAACTAAGCCAGTATTTTATACAAACACCCCTGGCAGAGATATTCCTTGGAGGTTGCTGCCCTGGGACTGCTTGCATAGAGGTGAGGGAACTGTTCAAAGGTGCCCTAGAGCTGGACACCCAGATCCCAATCAGATGGGACATTTTGGAGGTGTGTTTGTTTTTTTTCTCCTTGGAAACTCCAGTCCAATCAATGTATTTAAGCAATGTTAATTCTGAAGGCCTGTGTACACACAAATAATGCAAGTATACTTAAATGGATGCACTTTAATGAGTTTATATAGATTTAGCTGGCTTTAGTGAAGGTGTCAAGAAACACGATTTATTTACCTACCTTCAGCCCCACTAGTGAAAGGGGTTACTTCTTCCTTACTCCTCATTACTCCTGCATATCTGACAGGGCAGCTGTGTCTGTCCTAGCTGACATTCCTATGCCAGAGGGATTTTTCCTCTCATCTCCTACTCCTTTTTCAGTCTCACTTTGTAATTCCATCCCTATTGTATCCACTTGTTGCTTATTCCTTCCTAACTGCCTTTCTTCCTCTCCTGTCACTTCTCTAAAGCCTTTTCTCTTAAGGCCAAAGTTATGACTGTGAAGGAGTAGGCTTTGGCATTTTCAACTGCACCATCTGCTATCTGGAGTGTCCATTACAGGCTGGATAAATGAGCCAACAGAAACACAGGGAAATGTTAAACCCTGAACCTGGGAAGAAACAGCCCATGTACCAGAACAGGCTCTGGATCAACTGGTTAGAAGGAGGCTTTGCAGAGGAGTTCTTGGTAGTTCTGATGGGCAAGCTGAACACAAGCTAGTGTAGGTCTTTCTTGGTGAAGGTCAATGATATCCTGAGCTGCATTAGGAAAAGCATTTCCACTTGGTGATCATTCCTCTTTACTCAGCATTGGTGAAGCTCATCTGAAGTGCTGGATTAAATGCTGAGCCCAACAGTACAAGAGACACCTGGACATTCAGGCAGGAGTGATATGGGTAGCCTCAACAGCAGAAGAACTTGAATGCCTGCGGAGGGCTGGAGTCATCACCCCCAGCAAGCCAATACCTGTTCAGGGCAAACAGGCCCATTAATTTGTTACTGCTGACTTTAACCCAGTCAAAGGCATCTCCTGTATACTGGAGTCACCTCTACCAACAACCCATTTCCATAGCATATAGAAAGTTGATGGGTTTCTGTGTTTTCCTAAACAGGTGAACAGGTGGTTCAAGGGGCTTTACTGAGGTACACTGAGGAGGAGGAAAGGAACAGAAAAATCAAAGGAAGTCCTGAACAGTCTTATACATAACTGCCCATGCTTAATGACACAGCTTTGTCCATTTGTGTTTAGCAGAAAGCTGCTCTGAATCCCAGAACCATTGTGCAGGTTTCTTGGCAGGGAAAGAGCTGGGAAGGGAGAAACTGGAAGGGATGGCTGAACACAGGCTTGGTTGCAGGCAACGTGTGCAATGTGTTTCTTGCCCTTCTATTCAAAGTCTTATTTCTCTGGCTACCATGCCTTCACTTCTGCATCTCCATAGAGCAAAACTGCATTTGTTACCTATCTCTGAACAAGTGAGATCTCTATGGGAAACGGATTCATGCAGGGCACCCTCCCCACGGGCACAGCTAACCTTCGCAGCAGCCATGGGGGGTCTCAGGAGGGGTCCTGACACCCATATTGGGTTGCATATGCTACACACTTACCATTGCATCATGGTATTATTCATACAAGGCAGTAATCTTCCTCAGAGTATAATTATGCACAGTATGCTGAGCTCCCAAAATGTAATTACTGTTCCATGGGGCTGGGTTATGTTCACAGGCTGAGCCAGGGCATGACTTTCCCTTTCCAGGCCTGGGTACCCCATACTCTGCCAAGATTTTTTTTTTTTTTTATGTTCCTTCTTGACAGGTAAATAGGGGGAGTGAAAAATAAACATTTTCCTGACACAGGCAGTACCAAGATGACTGTGGTGTGGACCAGAATAATGCAATCTTCTGCCTCTCGCAGGCTTGATAAGCTACAAAAAATTTCTTTGGTTTGAAATATAAAAAAAGATGGCCATATAAACTTCACTGGCCTCATCAAGTTGAGAAATGGGGTTTGGGCTTTCTCAGGGACCTCGGATAATTTTCACTTACCTTATTATGGAATATAAAGCACTGGCTGGAGGGACAAAGAACATTATAAAAGCCTGTCCTTAAATCTCATGGGGTCAATGAGTTTCTGAAAAAGAACAGGGACTCTCATTGGATGTTTTGCTGTAACTTTCCCCCTCCTGCTGCTTATCTCTTCTCCTGAACTCTGCCCACGCTACTTAGCTACTGAAGGAGGGGTATCTGTCAGATTCCCAAACAGACACAAGTAATTCTGAACGGATTTTTTTTCAGTATCTTCAAATAATTTGTACCCCTGTGCAAACACCATTCGTGGCCATGAGCCAGGAAAATCCAGAGTGTTTCCAGGGAGATTGGAGCTCTTCTGAATGCCGTATATTACAGTAGGCTTAAAGAGAATAAATCAAATATTTTTATGGAACACTTTAGATACAAGAACAGGCAAATTGCCACACTAACACATTCCCTGTCTTTGAAGGGAGGCAAGTAAAATATTCTCTCAGTCTTGGATGATCTTCCTATCCTCTGTAACTGCAAAAACCTTGCAGTCAAGTAAAGCTGCATGGTGCTGGGTCTTAGCTGCTCACGTCTGCTACTCCTCCATGGGGAAGAGCAGTCTGCGGTGGGTGCATCCAGGGCTGTCTTGAGGTCACCTTCCCTTAGCGGAGCACTCAAATGGCTTATCAGCTACTAAACTGTATTGGAGATGCAGATTTATTATACCATTAGCCATATAGAGGAGATGAGAAGAAACCCTGGGTAGGGCTGAGCTGAGGAAGTCACCTACTTCTTGTTACTCTGATTACTTGAGATGATACAGAGAGCCTCATTTGCTTCAGCAGAGCTGTCTGCTCTGTAGATAATTAGGGCATGAGGTTTTTTTTCCCTCTCTAAGGATGTTTTAGATCAATGTCTTGTTAACACAAAGTTGGACTTCTGCATTTTACATACACTGGGAGACAAATGATGCCTGCAAATGAAAAATTCCACTTTCATGCTTTACCTCCTTGTTTTTTGATTTGTCTTACCCCATATTACAAGCTCTATGGTGAAAGATCTGTTTTGGCAGTCAAGGTTTGATTTACAGAACTGAATCTCTGAATATAGAAGCATTTCACAGCCGTTTTCAAACTTAACAACTAAAAGAATGGTTATTTCCACATAAAAAACCCAAAGTTAAGTAGTATTTGATCCTCAGGGACTTATAGTCAGCTGTTAACCACTCAGTGGTTGAATATGAAGCGCATAAATTCCTCCCTTCCTTTTTTATCATACCCCATGAATGCACCAATAAATACTTTGATACACCACTACGTGCTTCAGTCACAGGGCAAACACTCTTGTCACACATTTTTTATAACCAAGGGGTCTGGCCATCCCTTCTGTTGGATTGATGAAGGATTTTTTTCCCTCTTTTTCCTCCTGCCAGAACTAAGCCAGCATAGATCAATTAATGTGGCAGGAAGAAGTCTTTTTTTTTGTGCCATGTTTTCTTCTTCCTCCACCTGGGTGATAAGCAGATGTCCTGCTTGTCACAGACTCAAGAGGGCCTGGAAGTAAGGGTCCTCCACCCAGAACTTAGGAGGCAGGAGGTTTCAGTTTTGCAAGCCCCCAAAATATAAAAAAAAAATTTATTGACAAGGAAAGGTGTGTGTGTGTATCGAATTCTCTTGGTATTTTATTGTGTGTCTACGGGCATGAAACCTACAGTATTCTTTCTTTATCCCTCTGACAGAAGATTTTCCAGAAGGCCATAAGAGCAGCAAGCAATGACCTATGGGTCGTGCTGAGGCTGCTGGCCCTGTTAACTTCTGCCATGTTAAGCACTTTCAGATGCCCCACTGCACAGCAGAGAAGCATCCAAGGGCCCCTCCAAGAAGTCAACAGGGAGAAGCTCTCCAGCTTTCATCCACTTCTCCTGCAGCAGTCATTCCTCCAAACTTTCCTCTGGACAATGGAAGCCAAACTGTGGGCAGGGAAATTTTTCTGCTGCTACATTCTGTATGAGGCAGTGTATAAAGACTGTGGTTAAAATTACATAGCCCTTGAACTGGAAAATTTTCAGGTATTATTTTTAAAGTTTATGAAGCTTTAAAAACTTTTTTTTTTTCTTTTTTTTTTTTTTTCATTATTTGGTTATTGCTACAGAAATACCTTTTTAGCAGTCCTGACAGCTTTCAGGAAGAAAAAAAAAAAAATTCTTCCAAGAGAATTTTAAAGAGTTTTTCAAAAACACTTTTGCCTTTGTACTTGAGAGAGGCTTTGGCAGTGCTGTGAAACAGCAGTGCTTCTCTTCACTCTCTCTTCTCTTTGTCAATCATCTGAATTTACACTGCATTTAGAGTTTGTCACATAAAGTACTGGAGATCTTAAAATCATTCCTTCCAAACTGATTATTTTAGTATGGGAAATCTTGCTGTGACACCACGTGAAACTAAATCAAACAAATTAATAAGTCAGAGAATGGTGCAATTCTGACTGTAAATATGTTAAAGAGTAAACAGTTTCCTTCACCTTCCTTCTGACCAGAGATTTTTTCTACTTTTGCTAAAAAAAGAACACAACTGGCAGCCATTGCTGAAAGAAACTGCTGATAAGGTAACTGCACACTTTTTTTTTTCCCTAAAATGGATTTTTGCTGTAAAGATTTTGATTGAAACCCCCATGTGAAAGCAAGAGCAGAATTCCTGATTGACTTTTGGTTGGAGACAATGTAAATGAGAAGGAACTCCATCAATTCATTAGGAACACACCAAGGTCAGCACTATGTACGTAAGAGGAGGCCAAAAGGGGCAATTTAATCAGTTGCACTCAGTGATGCAAGTGACGTGTTAGTAATTTGCAATATACTGAACTGGAAGCAGACCTTACAACCCAGTAAGGGAAATGTAGCTTTTTCCTTCCTTCCCTGCAAGTGGGGTACATTCTGTCAAAACTGGAGGAAGCAGAAACGTGGTTCAGCCAGTCAAGCACATCTCTAATGTAATTTCATGTCTATCATAAAGCAAAGCTAAACTTTCTGTCGTTGTTCACCCGTACAGTCTTTACTAAGTATCCATTTAGCAGAACTTTAAAGCTGTTTACCACATCAAATATTTCATGGACTATATACAGCTTCTGACAGCATAAGCAGTAGGTGAACTGGGGCTGTAAAGCACTGTAAAGCAAGTGATTGCATGGGAAATGTAGTAACCATGAATGCACATCATGACAGTGGTAAACACATTAATATTTATATTTTAGCATTTCTATGTATTCTCACAAGTCTCAGCAGTGTTCTCTGTTAGTGTATTGGTTTACTGAATATACAGCTTGAATGTATAATTAAAAAACACATTTTAAACACATTAAAAACATTTTTAGCATTCTGCTTCTGACTAATGGCAAAATTAGAATATCATGCCAAAAGACGTACACAGCCAACCATAAGAAATGTAGAGGTTAATTGTAGTAGGCTTTCCTTTAGTGCACCCTCAGAGTAAGGAAGCAGGAAAAGTAGTCAGTCAGACACACAGAAGTGGGATTCATCTGAAAAAATGTAGATGGTTACACCTGTACTAGGAGTTTATATTTCCTTTATTGTAAATGGAAAGAAATGGGCATTCCTAGGATGTGATTATTCCTTCTAAAGATAGGCATCTAAAAAAATAGACATCTAAAATAGGTCAGATTTATTTCACTTAAAAATGTTAATTTCTGTGATGTAGCAGCTGAGTGAATTTAGCTCACACATAAATATTGGCTTGGTAAGATGATTTTTACCCTTCAGAATCTTCTCTACTGCTGAAGAACACAGGACAAAATTCTGCTTCCCTTGAAATCAACTGCAAATTTCTTTTGATTTTAATAAAGCAAACATTTCAGCCCGAATTAATAAATCATCATTAGTAAACCCTAAATGACTACTAATTATTCCTACTGCTCACCTTACTTAAAGGAAAAAAGTTCTTTACATTTCTGTAAAAAATTTCTCAGGATCAACACAATGATTCCCATTACTATTGAGTTCTCCGTCTCTGTAAGGAATCTGCATTTTGGTATTTTTCAGGAGTTAGTTTCTGAAGCCTGATGATTCCTGCTACCATGCTTACTGAGTCACCAAACAGAGCATGCAGGCTCATGCCAGTTGTTTTGGAGAAAAAAAAAATACATTATTGGCAAAACCAGTATTACAACTCTAGCATCTCCACCAAAGACCGTAGTCCTGTGTAGGTTACTCTCAGTTTATTAGACGTCTGAAGAAAGTATTGCAATAAAATAACTTATATAACTAAATAACTTCTCTGGGATGGACCATGATGTGCAGGCTGACATAACTTCTCTGGGATGGACCATGAGCAGGCTGCCCTCATTCAACTGCCCCACACAGCATTCAGTCCTGTGGCTCCTCCAACATCTTTGCTTCCCACCGACATAAATATTACTTCTAGGGGCTCTTCCAACTACTAACATGAAGAACGCATTGCAGCCCAAGAGAGAAGGAATTTTTGGCACAAACCTGAGCTGCATACCCAGATAGAGCTGTGATAGCCAAACACAGAGCAGTCTCAGCCATAATGACTGGTAGGAGCAGTTTATGGACTGAGTTATTCACAGAACCGTATCAGGGTTTGCTCTGGACAGAGATTCAAATACAGTCCTGGAAATGAGCTAACTTCTCTGCATTATGAGAAATCAAAAGACCAGAACCCAGAATTAAAATGTGTAATTAGCTTTTTTGGCAACATAGAGTAACTGCTAGGGCTGGCACTCCTGTGAGGTGAAATTATTTTCTAGTGTTTCATCTTTCTAGTGTTTCTAGTGTTTCATGATTTCGTTTTCATTAGCCTGGGTTTTTACCTTGAAGGTAGCGTATAGAGATACCTTTTTGAAGGTCTGACCAGCTTAGGTGCTGCTGTGGTATGAAAAAATTCTACTGTAGGAGCTGAAGAAATGAGCAGGGATCTTTTAGCATGTACTCCAAATTCTTTCACCATATTACAGTGAGTATAGTTGAAACACAGCAAATATTATTTCCTTTGTTGTGTGAAGAAGCTGAATCAGAGACTCTTTTCTCAGATGAATTTTCACACTGTGCAAAGCATTGAGATAACACAATACACAGAGGAAAAAAAAATTAGTCTTAAATTATTTTCTTAATTATTCATAAATTACATGCTACTGCCTCCTTCTCTCCACTGACTGTGCAACGTGCATATACAATCACTTAACATGTAGATACCTACACTGTTGACATTTTCATTTAATCAAACTATTCTAACTCTTTGCTTCCCTTTCCAGATCATGCTTCCAATTTCTGTATTTTTTTAAAGATTGTGCATATACAAGACTACCTCTTAATAGCATCGTGTCTTAATTGGTCAATGGGTGGGTGCCATTCTCTCTGTGTGCTTTGTGCCTCTGAAACTGCACTGTGGATGCTAAACAACACAAGAAATGAACTCTGCAGATGAGCTGAGGAAACCCACAGCAGTGCAAAGTATGGAGGGAGGGTTTTTTCTTACACAGCTCCTGAAGTTATAGTAAGCAATACTTGAAGTAAGCTACTTTAAAATAATTGATTTGGGGTGTTTGTTTGTTGGGGGGTTGGCGTTGCTTTTTTAGTTAGAAATGTGGAAGGAAATAATAACCTGGGTTGTGATAGAACTGTTTTATAAAACAGTTTTGTGAATAATTTCTTTGGAAGAAAATCTGGAGGTTTCAATAAAACATACATTACCATGCCAGGGAGGTCACCACTGTCCCATGCCTGTATTTTGCTATGCAATAGCTGAACATTTCAGGTAGCATTTTAGGTTGTTTAGGGGAGCTTTTCCATGTTGTAAAATACTATTGTGATCACTGGTGATCAGTTAGAGTAGCACAGAGCAAAGAGAAGCTCAGTCCACTAGTTCTGTGCAAGGATTGTTCTTTTCCTTGCAGAACCCTACTAAGCAGAAATGGATGCAGGATTTATAAGGAACAGTGCTACCTTTTATTAAATGGATCAGTGTAGGTACCTCAGTTTTGCCTGGTTTTAAGTCAGGGCATCCCTGTGATACATGCCATATTTCAGTATCCTCTTTATTGCAGAATATGTAAATTGTATTTATGCAAAAGATATCTTCCCCAACAAATCTTGCCCCGCTTATCATTTTAGACCATCACTAATCAAGAAGAGGTCAAAGCAAGTATCATTTAGCAAGAATGCTTTTCCAAACGCCCTCAGACCTGGGATTAGCAGTGTTATCTTCTCCAGTAGAAAGAAATCTGAAACGTAACTTCTAAAGAGCATGTTGATTACCAGGAACAGGCATCAGTGAGCTGGTTACTGACCCTCCTGTTTTCATTGATGAGCCTGAAAACTGTTGTTAGAGAAGCAAACTGAACAAATCATCAGGAGAGTGAGACATAAAGGGCATCACCAAGGCAAAATAATTTGAGAGTGTCCCAGTATGCAAAATTACTGTTGGCATTAATCAGCACTCATTGCTATTAATTATCGCTGGGCTTAAAATGGATCCCTGAACAATGTCCCATTAAATGATTTTTCTGATTAAGCACATCCCAATTAAGTAGAGTGCACTGTATAGTACTTGAAAAACGGCACCATTTATGTACAAATCGAATACAAATAGAGTACTTATCAGGGTCCTACTTAGGAACCTTTTGCTGACATCAGAATATTCTCTTATTGGCACTCTGGAGTGATTATAGAAGAAAAAAAGAAAATGATCTGATTGGGGTAATAAAGAGGAGACAATGGGGATTGTGTGGTTTTATTTCTCCTCTCACCTGCTATGGAACAGGATAATTAGCAAGGAGTCAGTGTTCAGGGAGCCCTAGGTGGCTGTTACAGCTGGTGAAACAAAGAATGAAAGTGCTAGATAATCACTCGGAGAGGTGAGCTCGTGCTGCAGAATGCCAGAATTTTTACTTTAATTTCTTTAGTTTTAGGCCTTTAGTAACAATTCATCAGAACCTTAGGATCAAGTTGAAAACACTTCTTAAAATGTTTATCATAGCGTTATGCTGCTTTTCTAGCAGGTGCTTTCTAAATGTCTGTACCAGCAAACTTTTCACTATTTTCACTACGTATAAATAATGGTTATAATAAATGGGAGGTAATAGGTTTTTGTCCTCAAAGAGGTGAAATTTATGTGTAGTATCAGTCTCTGCATGCAAAGAATGCACAGGGAACAATAAACACATTATTGCCAAAGAAATGTTTGGTGAGGTCACTCAGATTTTACAAATAATTATTTACAGGAGCTTTAAAACTTCATAAAATGAGTGTGAAATATACTTATCTTTTTAATTACAGGTTCAGCTGAGTATTTTGCCACTTAATTTATTTACTCAAAAAGGCCCTAAAGATATTGATCTGTGGTTAATTTTGTCAATGAAGAAATAATGAGAATGGAAGCTGTCCAATTTCCTACACCCCGATGTATATCCTGTTCTGATCACCATTCAAAGTACTATTTCAGTCTTGAAGCTTTTGTATTACTGGGTTACCTTTAAAGTTAACACTGTTGTGTTTTTCTTTTCTCTGGGGAAATCATGTAACAAACATTTTTCTGAGCAATCTTGGCTATAGTCCACAGTTTTTGAAAGACAATAAAGCTGTGGCTCAGTGCAAGAGTATCAGTGGGAGCCTTTGTATTAAACCCAACACGTAACTTATAAATATTGTGTAAATTCCAGTGAGCAGATTAACTTTTGGAGTCTGTCTGAGCAAAACAAAATGTTGCTTTAGCTGAGCATTTGAGACCTGCAAGTCCAGATGGAGCAGAAAAGTACTACATGATTGACTTTTGGCATTTGCTAGGGGTAAAATATCTGCACTCATGCAAAAACTAGAGTTTTATCAGCTAGCCTGCAAGGTGCTGATGTGTGAGTTTTCAGAAGTGACAAACTGAGAACATGGTCATATTTTGGTTCTCAGAGGGATACTTATGAGCATGAGAAACAATGACAAGAGCCTCTGATTTATTGTCCCTCAGCTAGATTAACCTTTGCTTTTTTTCTAGTCACTAAGTATATACAAATATAGTGATATGCACCATCCAGAGGGACCTTGGCAGGCTGAAGAAGTAGGCTCATGCAAACTACATGAAGTTCAACAAGGCCAAGTGCAAGATTCTGCACCTGGGTCAATGCAATCCCATGCACAGGTACAGATTGGGAGGAGAAAGGATTGTGGACAGCCCTAAGGAGAAGGATCTAGGATTTAGGGCTGGTAGTGGACCAGAAGCTTAGCATGAGCTGTCAGTGTGTGCTTGCAGCCCAGAAAGCCAGCTGGGTCCTGGACTGCATCAAAAGTAGCACAGACAGAGGGCTGAGGGAGATGATTCTTCCCCTTTACTCTGCTCTTGTGAGACCCCACCTGGAGTACTGTGTCCAGTTCTGGAGTCCCCAACATAAGAAAGACATAGAGGTCCTGGAACTTGCCCAGAAGAGAGCCATTAAAATGATCAGAAGGATGAAGAACCTCCACTATAAAGACAGGCTGAAAAAGTCAGAGTTGTTGAGCCTAGGGAAGAGAAGGCTCTGAGGTGACCTTATAGCAACCTTCCAATATCTGAAGGGGCTACAAGAATTATTTGGTAGGGCTTTTTGCATGGGTGTGTAGTGAGAGAACAAGGAGCAACGATTTAAAACTTGAAAAGGGGAGGTTAGACATTAGGAGGAAATTCTTTCCTGTGAGAGTGGTGAGACACCAGAATGGGTTTCCCAAGGAAGCTGTGGCTGCCCCTTCCATGGAAGTGTTCCAGGCCAGTTTGAATGGAGCCTTGAGCACCCTAATCTAGTGGAAGCTGTCCCTGTCCAAGCAGAGGGATTGGACTTAAGTGATCTTTAAGGTCCCCTCCAACACGAGCCATTCTATGATTCTGTGACATGATAATCCTTCAGTCCTCCATTCAGCCATTTCTTTAGCTGCCCTTTCACACTATGCTCAAGTGATGCCTAATCACTGAGAGCCTTAGAGAAGAACAACCTTGCCCAACCTAGAACTGAGTCCACAAGAAACTTGTAAAATGCAAAAAAAAATGTTAACTATCACTTATCAGAACTTCCAATTACAGATCAAGTCTGTGCCTCAAAATCATTCCTTGCTGGTACCTTTTCTATTCTAGTAACTTTGGAAGACATTTTGTGGGTAAATAAATCTGAGCAGATTTTTTAAGAAGAGGTAGAAATGAGGCAAACTTTACAAATCAAGCTATACTCTGAAAACTTTCTAGTTCATTTTTTTCAGCTTTGGGAGATCCAGATGGTTTAAGAAATCACTGGAATGTTCATCTAAACTTTCCCACACCACCGAAGCTTCTGAGGTGTAGCCATCACTTATTGAAAACACTATATTTGAATTCATGAACACAGGGCCTGACTCTGTTCTTAGCATGTGTAAAACATGGTGCAGTCAAATAATTTTTCGATTTGTAAAAGTAAGAAACAAGACCTTGACACAACACTAACATAGCATGCTCAAATTCATAAGCAAACTAACTGTAATTTGACTTTCAATTGTTATGGTGACATATGGAATATGATTGTCTGCAGTAAACTGGCATGGTATGCCAAAGACTGCAAAACAGCATAGTGTTGAACGAGTGCAGAGAAACTTGGAAATAATTTTTAATCTGGAAGAAATATAAATAAATATCTGTAGTGGAACAAAGCAATCAGACGCCTCTGATTACCAAGAAGTGGGTGTGAGCCGGTATCAAATCCACCTGCGCCCAATTAGGGCAGGCCCCTATTGAGCATGTGCAAGACCAGGGGGCCAATAAAAGGTGAAACTCACAGCCACAGACTAGCTCACTCTCAAGCACTGTATTACCTTTATTGCACCACTAGCGCTCATTGCCTCCAAGGTGAGGCTCTCGTGGCGCAGCTGGTTAAGACCCAGTACTGCAATGCCGAAAGCCTCGCGTTCGAGACTCCGCAGAGAGCCTCACCTTGGAGGCGATGAGTGCTAGTGGCGCAATGAAGGTAATACAGTGCTTGAGAGTGAGCTAGTCTGTGGCTGTGAGTTCTACCTTTTATTGGCCCCCTGGTCTTGCACATGCTCAATAGGGGGCCTGCCGTAATTGGGCACAGGTGGATTTGATACCGGCTCACACCCACTTCTCGGTAATCAGAGGCATCTGATTGCTTTGTTCCACTACAAATATCAAACCATTGTAATATCTATGTGAAGATCCCTCTTTTATAGTTCTAGCCAGAATCTTCCAGTATTTTTAATCATGGCTGTAAAGTAATCTATGAAAACATTTAACTGGTATTGGTTTTTAATGTTGTAGTTATTATTATATAAGAATGTAAAATATATTCACACCTTCTTGCCTATTCTTTGACCTTGGACAGCCTATAAGAATATGAGAATTTCAATAGGAAGCTGTAGAACTTCAGATATCACTAAAATTCATGTCTCGCCTCTGCAAGAGCTACTTAATATTAGTTATTATGATACCTGACTGGTGTGAAAGAAAACTAATAGCCATGACCCAGGTTTCATCTAAGTATGTTTGAAATTTGCTGTGGATTCTAAATGGAACAATTTAAGACCAGCTAAAATACACTAGGAGAGCTCCAAAATAGAAAGAAACCAGTCTGAAAATGCAATTATGTCAGCCTTATTCTAACACAGTCTGATTTTAAAATGAGTAGTGCTCCAAATCTAATTTTTTTTGCTTCAGAAGCTATCATTATTTATCAAGCATATTTTGTGAACCATTTCCAAGATCAGACTAGTAAACAATAAAATGCTTTTCTTTCTTAGGTAGCAGCAGTAGAATGGAACAGCACATGTCCTACAGTATAGCTTTCTGACAAAAAAACCCCACCAACAAACTAATATTTCTTTTAAGACTGCTAAGTTGTCATTAGCTATTTATTTGAACAACTATTGTTTTTATTTGCTGCTGCAGTGAAAAATCTACTGAGAAATAAAGATGACTGGAAAAAGTGAAACTTTAATACTGAAACATTGCCACTAATAAATGTTCTGAGTCTTCTATTCATTATTTTATAAAATCAACATATGTATGGTCTACCACCCTCTCTTCCACTTGCTGCTTCTCTAAGTGGTAAAAGCCATTGTTTTTCTTAACAGTAAGCTACTATTCTCTGTGGTCTGCCTTAGAGAACAATATTTATAGTTATATATTGGTGTCACAGTCAAATATGGATAAGAGCAGTAGCAGAAAATGTGTGCAATTCAATAGAAAATGTGGGAAGTGCCCCCTGGTTATTGAAAGTAAAAATAGATTTCACAGAAAGGGTGTTTTTTTTTTAACACTAGACTTCTAAAAAAACATTATCTTAGATTTCCTGGCAAGGCTGTACACCACCCATGATCTTATTCAATTCCCCCACACGTCAAGAAAAAGAATTCTGGTGTTTTACAGGTTAGCATCTGGTGGCACAGCTTCTCTTGTGTCTGCTTTGATATCACAGACTCAGAGAACTGCTGAAGCTGGAAGGCCCTTCTGCAGATCTTCTAGTCCAACCCCCTCCATCAGGCAGGGTCAATAGAGCTGGTTACCCAGGGCTATATCCAGCCAGGATTTGAACATTTCCAGGAGCAGATGCTCCAGTAGCCCTTCTGAGAAACATGCTCAAGTGTTTGATCACTTTCACAGTAAAATAGATTTTTCTGACATTGAAGTGCAAGTACTTGTATTTAGTATCTAAGGGAAGCCTGAATAAAATACCTGCTAATGTTTAATATTATCTAAAGTCACACAGCAGTAACAAAAAATAATAAAAAAAACCATAACAGGCGAGATTTTACAACTTGACAAAAACTATTATATGACTAATGTAAATAATTTTAACTGCGAATTAGAAGTGCGCTACATATTTTTCTTTTTTTTTTTTTTTTTCTTTCCATAAAATGTAACGATTGTATTTTCATTCCTGTTCACCACTAAAGAAGAAATAAAAATACCAATAAATGTCATGGAAACAACTGTGAGATCTCCATGGTGATGGTGGTTGGCTCTACACGAACAATTCTGTACCCTTCAGCCAGAACATCCAGGCTGCACACCTTGGACCTAGCCTGGCACTGACACACAGGGACTTTGCTATGCTCCATCTCTGTGTCCTTTGGGAGGAAATCTGAGTTTGTAGAACCATGAGTTGGACTATTAGCCCTCTTAATCAGATGACAAGTGGGGAATAGGGTAAGATCTCTTCCTGCCCATAAAGATTTTTGTCCTACAGTTTAACAACAGCCATTGAAACCCATGTTGTAAAACAAAGCTCAGTAATAAGCTTCTTGTCTCATGGCTTTCAGTAACCATGATTGCAAGCAATTCAAGTGTCACCGTCTTGCTGGAGCAAGAGCCTGAATGGTGATTTCCCTTTCTATATTCACGCCAGAAAATGAAGGGTCTTCATTACTCAGACCCTGTTTCCAAGGCTGATAGCTCCTGAAGTGTCTGTAATGAGTGATGTGCCAATGCAACAGAGGCTGAAAGGCATTTAATAAACCATTCAGCCAGTAGCAAACCATATCAATGGATCATCAAGACAAGATGTAATAGCGCACAGAGTCAAAACACACTCTGAAATTTTATTCCCTCATTGCAGCTCATGCTACAGGCACATAATAAAGGATCAGTTATATTTTAAAAGTTGATTCAGCCACATGCCCTCGAATTTCCAAGGGGAAATTAGGAAGACCCTAAGCCAGAAATACTTGAGAAGTCATTCAAGAGAATTATAAAGGGAGATAACTACTAAAAATGAGATAACTTAGATCTTGTTTTTTCCATTGTCTCCTTTCCAGCTATTTTTAGGCCAATAGTAAAGCTCTAATAACCTTTATTACTATTTTTTTTTACTCATTTACCCTCAAACACAGAAGGTTTTCATCAAAATCAGTAATATCTCTCTGGCACAAAATTAGCATTTGTAAGAGAAAGTGCAGCCCACCTCCTGTATTATTTTATTGTGAGAGTGTTTTAACAATTAACAGTTATACTTCAGTACTGAGTATTCTGTCTTAAACATACTAAATGAGAAAAGCCTTTCTCAGTAGAGACAGCTCTTGACCTAAGACCATGGAACTGAAAATACCCTCTTAAATTCCAGCCTCTGGATCACCACTGGCAATGCAAAAGACAGTGCCTTCACAAAGTAATCATCTAGCTTTCTCCCAGGAATTACTTGGCTCACTTATTCCTTCAGCTCCATTTGGAATCTTATTCTAGAACATCACTGCCCTGGTGGTAGGAGAATTATGATTTTCAGCCTAAATTTATCCAGAGACCATTTCTGTGCTTAAGAACTTGTTTTCCTCCCAAGGGGAAGGTCATTTAGTGATAGGTGTTCCCTTATTTACTTGGATCTTATTCACAGAAGGAAATTGTCTCTCCTCCAAGCCTTTCACTGGGTGTCTTAAATAACTAAGATCTTTCTGTAACCTCTTTGCCTTCTTTTTCACTCTCACTATAAATTACTGCAACTGCAGGCATAAATACTACCAATCACCAGCTGATAGTTTCTTTAAAGTGAAATTTGGATGTGTCTGGCAGTGCCCAGGACTGACTAGATGACAGGCCAGACTCACTGTGATTTCCCATAATGGATGAGGAATATTCCTGGATACATCTATGCATTTATTAATGAAAAATTGTTACTGAAACTCAGTCTGACCCAACCACTCCACTGTATATGAATTCATTACTCTTCAGGGCTAAGAACAAGGAACTGTCTCAGCAGGGGAGACTACTTGCTGCTATATTAGGTAAAAATTATATAGCTATGGGAGGTATTCTTAAAAAAACCACATTGGTCAGCTTTAATTTAAAGTCTGGAAATGTGTGTCTCTGCCAAATGTAAGGGGCTTACCCTGAAAGAATTCTGAGGTGAAAATCCTGTAAGGAGGCAGGTCTGTGACTGTGGGAATTAAGAGGGATCAAAAAAAGGCACACTCCCATTCCACAAATTGTCACTGCTCTGCTTGATGTTGTAAGGCTTTTCTCCCTATACCAAAGACATGAAATAAAGCTTTGTTTTTATTTTAGTGAGGAAGGGGAGGGATCAATGTTATTTATTTATTTATTGTAAATACAGAATGAAGAACTCAGATCATTTGCATATTGCTTTGCTTTATACCACTGAACAGCTCTGCACCCATATAACCTCCATGGGAACTGTGAGATCACAGAGAAAGACATTACATACTTTTCACTCCCCATGACTTTCTAAGCTTTTTTGTTTCATACTATTCTACTTTTGCATTCTTTGAGTACATCCCAAGGCCTTTCATCACTAATGCAGCTCTAGACAAAACAAGTGGAAAGGATTATAAGAAATTTGATCAACAGCAACAAAAAGTTAATTTAACTGGGGGGTTACGGCTCTGCTTGTGATGTTTTAACTTTTGTGACAGGCAGAGGCTTAGTTTACACTGGGATTTCCTGCATGATTTACAAAGCAGGAGTGAAACCCCTCACATCCATTCTGAGAGCTCTCCCCCTTCATCCATCAGTGCAGACAGCGCTAATCTGTGAAGAGCTAGTGACCGAGAAGTTTGAGTCAGATGTTCCCTTCATCTGGCTATCAGACTACTCATGGAAACTGCATATTAAAGGTACCAATAAATGGCAGTGTGCAATGCCAGCAGAAATGACTGATTGTACATTTTTGCAAGAGAAAGCACTTTGGAACAAAAAAGTTCTGGTTATCAGGTCATCGGCATAGAAATGGGAATACAGACAATGGAGTGTTCTGGGAAGAACATGAGCATTGCTGGCTAAATTGTTTTTGTTCTGCTTTCAGATGGCACAGTTTGATCAGTACAAGCTGGTAGCACTTACACCACACTTGTCTGTCTACAAGTCAGCTGCAGTTTCATGAGCGACACTTAATTCCTTGGCCAGCTAAAAGCACAGATAGTGTGGAGCTGCGGAGGATCAGCTATGTCCAATTCCTAAATTAATCGGTTTAGCAGCACAGCATAGATCGAGGAAGTCACACTGACTTTGGAGACCCAAAATTGCCTGTGATTGGCTCCTTTCTGATTGAACTTGGGAATACAGCATCCTGGGGTGCATTAGAAGGGGTTGGTTAGTAGGTCGAGAGAGGTTCTCCTGCCCCTCTACTCTGCCCTGGTGAGGCTGCATCTGGAATATTGTGTCCAGTTCTGGGCCCCTCAGTTCAACAAGAACAGGGAACTGCTTGAGAGAGTCCATCATAGAGCCACAAAGATGTTGAAGGGAGTGGAACATCTCCCTGATGAGGAAAGGCTGAGGGAGCTGGGGCTCTTCTGCTTGGAGAAGAGGAGACTGAGGGGTAACCTTATTAATGTTTATCAATATGTAAGGGGTGAGTGCCAGGAGGATGGAATCAAGCTTTTCTTAGGGGTGACTAACAATAGGACAAGGGGCAATGGTTATAAACTGGAGCACAAGTGTTTCCTTATAAATATTAGGAAGAATTTTTACACTGTGAGGGTGACAGGGCACTGGAACAGGCTGCCCAGGGAGGTTGTGGAGTCTCCTTCCCTGGAGACATTCAAAACCCACCTGGAAATGTTTTTGTGTGACCTGCTCTAGGTGAACCTACTCTGACAGGGGGTTGGACTAGATGAACTTTTGAGGTCCCTTCCAACCTTTAACTTTCAATAAACTTCACAGATTTGGGCTCTGCTTCTTTCTTTTCTGCCCAAAGTTGTACTGACTGCAATAGGTTTTATTTTTATAGGAGTTCAGTGCAGGCCTGTCCAACAGGTATCTCTTCAAAACCCTGTCTGTTCTAGACTTAGGAGAAACAGTTCATTAATAAATTTTAAATGTCTGTTTCAAGAATTCATAACCAAACAAGGAGAAATACTTCACAGTGGCATTCTGCTCCTGTGACACCAGGCCTCTGGTCATGCCATTTTTTTCTGGGTTGCTATAAAAAAAACCTCAAGCATGTCTCTCATACTGAGTTATGGCTGGGATTGCAGGATCTGGATACATCTTGTGACCCAGATCCCTTTGTGGAAGTGGATGGATTCACGCTGCTCTTGAAGTCACTCAGTACTCATGCTGAGAACTCCTGTCTTCTTGTTACCTTGATATAATATCAGGATTTACCACAAAATTTTGGTTATCTGGAAGACTTGAGTAACACTTGAGTGCTCATCTTTACAGTCTCCCACCAATGATGAAGCATTATTTCATAGTGGGATAAGAAGATTGCAGAAAAATAAGTGTCAAAAGGGTACTGAAAATGAGCTTGAGAACAGCAGATACATTTAACATTATGAGAGGCTGTGTGGGTTGGAGGTGCTTGAAAGACAAGAGAGAGATTAAAGATGATATTGAACAGGCTTTTAGTATTTTTCTTTTAGTAAAAGATACATCAGAAGTCCCAGAAAACTGAGTTTTAAAGGCCACCTTTTGCTTCCCCACGTATCCCATCTCAGGATATGGAAAGAGGTAGAGGAAGGAAAATCATTATCTGCTGAGAGAATCTGATGTGACCAGCATATCCCAAGGCAATGTTCACATATCAGAAGAAGTCTTTAACATGTTCACATTGACAGCTGCAGTAAGGAGAGGCTCAGAGCAGACAGTGCCAGAGAGCAGCACTTTTCTGTCATGTCTCATAGTGTGCACCTAGGTAGTTTAGGCTGGAAGGAAAAGAAGGTGGCTGTCTGCTTGTGACAATGAAGAGCAAAAAAAGGCCTCTCCTCTCATAGCAACTGATCTGCAGTTTGATTCGTGCTGTATTCCTGCAATAACGTCTACACCTATTTTTAAACACATAGAGAAAATGAGATGGCAGAAAGAAATGCAACAAAATAAGTTTTCAATGTTTAATTCAAAATTTGTTCCTCAAGAATGAGGAACCATTCAACCTCAACCAAGGTTGAACTCAAGCTCAACCAAGAAAGATTAATTGCAAATCTGAACATTCAAAACTTATCAGTAAGTATTGTTGTGGGTACACAAATGCACACACATACATAACAGTACCTGAAATACAGATTGGTTTTCACAACCGAGCAGTCTGGGATTGGCAGCAATGATTTTTATCACCATTTTGGAATTAGAAGTTGAAGAATGAAATTTGCATTTTCTTAATTAGATCCCATAGCAAACAAAAAGTATTCAAACATACTTTTAGTATTTGTCTTTTGGACTCCAGTCAGTAAGGGTTAATTTTATTGGATTTTTGAACAACTTCAAAAATCTTTTGGACAAAAAAAGGGTATATGGAAAGCATCAAAACAGATCCTGTCAGGAAAGTTAGTCTGTCGTATTTCCTTCAGTCATAGGGATATGAGAAAATGTGATGAAAAGACATTTTTGCTTCAATTAAAAGCTCTGGGGAAAGAGGCTACTGGAAAAAACCAAACCAAAACAAAATAAAAAACATCCATGCAACCTTTTTGTGACTGCTACTGCAATTTCCCTGATTTGTCACCTATTACTTTGACAATAAACAGACTCTCTCTGCATTTACAAGGCCTGACCATCTCCTTTAGGTGATTATGTCACCAGCAGTATTCCTGGATTGTTTCAAGCTGGTGCCAAAATCACAATGAATACTTTTAAGAATCAAATTATGCACAAACACAAAACTACCATGTTTAATAATACTGATAATAATGTTATTTGAATCATAAATAATTGTGATAAGAGCACCACAACTGTTAACCAAAGAGGTTGCCCAGTATTTAGCTGAACATATGTGAGCAAAGCTTTATGGTAAGAAACTCATATTCCTTAATTTTCTACGTTAGTGCTGAAAACAAACGACTGACACATTTCAGCTGTAATGTACTTTGTTCTGGGAATGTGTTCCCAGCATTTCTTCACAACATCTGATTTATTTCATTCATGCAAATTCTCAAAGGTGACATTGTAAACCTCCAAGAGACACTGCTTACATCACCATATGTTCAGAACAAGATGTTAAAGGCAAATTTTTCTGTTTTCATGTACAGCGATGCAGTTGTAAGAAAAAAGCATATGTCTTTAAACATTATCCACTGTTCAGCACTACTTTGCAATCAGACTTTCTAGATTTTTTTTTCATTTTTTTCTATAAAACGCTGTCTTGTGTAAAGTGAGATGCAACACTTCTGCTATCAAACATCCAAATGTTATATTTGCTCTTTCAACTTCTAATTATCTGAATCCCATCTCTCTCTTTACATGTAGCAGGCATACATATATGTAATACATATAAGCAGGCACAGATTTGTCTTTAAATCATAAATTCTCTTTCTCTCTATGTTTATATATGTATTTATATAGTAATAATTTCATCTCTATATACAGATATATAAACAGATTTTTTTCCCAAATTCCTTGTGATCTAAGCCTAAAACATTCATTTCTAAAAATGAATAAAAATGTAACAGCAAAGGCTTGCAGTAGGAAATAGAGCCTGAGATATGTAGCTATAATTTAGCCTTCCTTCTACCTTAAATGGAAATTCTGAGAGAGAAAATGACAATTTCAGGCAAAGTAACAAGCTGTGGGTTTTATTTCTTCTGAAGAAAGAAACATTCATTGAGTAGCTAAACTTAACTGATGACAAAGAACAAGAGCTGGCACAATCTGTCAAGAGAACTTTAAAAATCTGAGTCAATTTAATTAGGATGAGCTATGGTGCAGCGCAATAATTTACTGATCTTTTAGTGTGTCAGTAAATAAGTTTTGCATTGAAGTTCTCTGGTACTTCCACAGTGAGAAAATCATGCAGGAATATAAAGTTAATGTCTAGAGAAGCTTATATAAAGTCCCTAGGAGAACCATTTGAACACTTGCAAAAGTGTCATTCATAACAGGCCTCGCTTGTTTTCCAGACTTCCTGTATTGTACAATAAATTAAGAGCCATTGGAGCATGGATTTTCTGACTTGGTTGGTTTGGAGGTTTTCATGACCCACTTAATTAGATAAGCCCCTTTGGATCCCAAGGAAACAGCAGATTTTATTATATTCTTGAGAAGTCAACTGATTTTGAAACCCCTAAGGAACAATACAATATATTTGCAGGATGTCTTATAACAATTCTTCCAGAAGTCATACTTGGTAATGTGGAAATGTAGTTGAAGCAGGAACACAAGCATTGCACTATGATGTGCGTTCTCCATGCTAATTCATGTGAAATGGGAACCCAGAATACATTGGTCCATAGGTGATGATTGACAGAAGATGTGTTGCCAGGTAGAAGCCTTGATGTTACTTAAGTTCTCAGAATTAAAATGAAAAATCAGATAAAGAAGGCAGAGACTAGAAGCAGTGAGTAACTTGAACAGTATGATTGCTATAAGGGAAAAGGTTTGTTGCTATAAGGGGAAGGTTTGACCTACAGAAATTTCTTCCACAAAAGTTGAGCTGATCTTTCCATATCTCGTTTTGATCAATTCATCTACAGCTTCAGCTGAGACTCAAAACTATAGAATTTTGTGGGAGCTTTATTCTTTATTTCACTGGGCTCTTCACTGGAGAAAAATTACAGTTCACTGCTCTGAAGGACAAAAGGACATGAAATGTAGGTGCCTTCCAGTCAAGTCTGAGACTCTCAAAATTTCCTTTTAAAGAGTAATTCATATACTTATGCTACTGTGAAACCAATGATGCCTAAATTGAGAACCTGAGAAAACACTTACATGACACCCTTTGTACAACTGATATAAAGAGCTTATTCCTTCAGCAAAATTCAGCTCTTCTTCTGTGTCATGTCTGGTGAGTTAGTTACTATTTAGCATTGAGACATATAACCAGAAGGTGTAACTTATTTGTCATTCAAACCAAAGGAAGTGGGAGAAATCTAGACATCAGGTTTCTTGACAGCTGAAATATTTTACTATTAGCAACATGTAAATAAGTAATAGATGCTTTGGAAATGATACTGCAAGTGACTAATGAAAACATTTCAAACTGAGATAGCTAAAGAAGGAATGACAAAATAATAAAAATTAATAACAAGGAAAAAAATGGAAAAGCAGCAACTCAAGGTAGATTAAAAACAATAAAGACAGAGACTCTACAGGGTCTGGCAGCATTTAAAGCAGGTATTTGTGTGCTCACAGCATTCTTATTTATTGAAAAGGTTTAGGTTCCTTCTTAGGGCCTAGGTTTCTTTTTTACCAGTGTAGAGAAACTTACTTGGGAAAATTTTTTCTGATCTTTCACTTAAGGTGCATGCATATACATAAACTTTGTGCCAAAGTCAAGCTTTTGAGAAATGGGAATTAATTTTCCAGCAAGTCTGTGATCCAAAATGAATTGCACTGGTTAATGTTCTAGCCCACATCCTCCTGACAATTTTCACTGTTATTCCATAGCTGCTCCCCTTATCGCAAGTGACACAGTATTTTGCCTTGAAGAGTGGAAATTTTAGGGAGACTTGTCTTCCTATTTGTGCTACCTCAGATTTCCATCCTTAATAATGCCCTAGGTGAATACCATAGACAATTGCTGCTTCATTCCAGCCTGCACTCAAAAGCAGTGCAATTCCCCTGCAGACAGTGCTTAGAGTAACACGATGAGATGAATTAGGATCTCAGCTGGCAAAGAAAGTAAATTATAACTACAGCCTGGAAATGAAGGTGGAGGTTGTCAGTGGGGCAAAGTGATTATTGTGGCATAATTACAATAGTCAGGGATATATCAATCTATTTCATTTCAAGTGATGACAAGACCTCAATCTTTGTATCTACAAGCAAACTGATACACAAAATTAAGCCATGAGTAGGGGTGGAAAAAGAGAATATATTGTTAAAAGGCAATTGCATTTATAAATGATCCACAGATAGCATCTAATTAAGTGATTCAGGGAAATTGTTGTCACAGCATTGGAGATCCAACCAAGAAATGTCCTACTTTGGTTTTAAGTCTGTATTCAGCAGTAATAGTGTGTCTGCTATGAAACAAATTACATTAAAAATGTTCATCTCTGTTACAGTAGGACGGGATAAAGGTCATAAGAGGGCATCCTCCCTAAAAAAGTATTTGGTCATCTATGGAAAAAACATACTGCCACTGAGCTATCTTAAGTCAATCTTGTAAAGGGGAAAAGCATACTAATTACACCTCAACTGGTATTTCTGCATCTGTTTGTTTGCTTAAATCAATGCTGTCTAAAAGACTCGAGACATAAATTGACATATTAGAAAAAAAAAAGTCAGTCATAGAAGAACTTAACATGGTATTTCTTTCTTTAATGATGATGGCAGGAGATTGATCTTCAAGTTTAAAGAGCCCAGTTATTGGTTTATTACTCCAGTCATATTCATGACTCTAAAGTCAATGTGGCAAATGAAAATGTATCCATGAAAACAGCTTTAGCTCTAGAATTGAAGTGATGCAGAGAAAAGGATGACGACCTTGGAAAAGTGCGTTCTTGAGTGTGTGAGGGCCTGAAATGCAATAGTATCATAGAATCATAGATTCATAGAATCACAGCACCATTAAATGGTTTGGGTTGGAAGGAACCTTTAAAGGACATCCTCAACTGTATCAGGTTGCTCAGAGCCTTGTGAAGCCTCACCTTGAATATCTCCAGGGATGAGGCCTCAACTACCACCCTGGGCAACCTTTTCCATTTTTTCACTACCCTCATTGTAAAGGACATATTTCTAACATCCAATCTAAATCTACTCTTCTCTAATATAAAACCATTGACCCTCATCATATTAGAGGCCCTTGTAAAGAGTCCCTCTCCGGCCTTCCTGTAACCTCCTTCAGATACTGGAAGGTCACTATAAGGTCTCCCTGGAGCCTTCTTTTCTCCAGGCTGAACACCCCCAGCTCCCTCAGGCTGGCATCGTAGGAAAGGTGGAGCATCAGTCTCCTCTCATGGTGTGGCATGAGGTGTGGCCTCAGGCAAATAAAGGCTCCAAAAAGAGAGTTTAAGGGGATGTGAGAAATAGCAAATTGGAAAAAGTGTAAGGGGGAGAGAAAAAGGGAGACGGAGGAAGACACTTGGGAGTGAAGACAGAAAGACTTAAGGGTAAGAGAACTTTGGAAAGGTCTGTGAAACAAAGAAGGGGTAGAGAACACCAAAAGATGAGAAAGGAGAGAAAAAAAATTGAACTCATAAATGCGAAAGCAATTATAGAAAAGAGCATGAAAGGTGTGATTTAGCACAATAAAGAAGCAAATAAAAATTGGAACTTTTGGTGTTTGAACTCCTGTGATGCCATGTTAATTATATAGCTGACCTTAATGTTGCTGATTTTATCTTGCAAAACTTATTAGGTACTAGGCTACTTGTCCTGTCAACTACAAAATCGATACAAAAGGGTAAAAAGCAGATTTCCCTCAACCAATTGAAGGAGGAAGACTGAATATTTACAACCATCACCTCACATTATAATCACTTATGGGAGGAAGAAAGAGGAAGAAACAAAAAGACCTCCAGGACTGGTATCTTGATTTGTAAATAGGCAAGAGAGATTCGTATTTTAAGGAACGCAGCTACAGATGAAATTCACATCAACCACCTATCATAATTCACTACTCTTCCTAATTCAGGCTATGACAAATTCCTCATTAGTACCTGAAGACAGCATTACCCTGGAGACTCAGCACTGTCTGGTTACCCATCTGCTGCTAAGACATGCCCTGACACCTTCAACAGTCTCCTTAATGTCAGTCACATCTCCAACCTCTGTTAGCATTTTTACAGGGCTGACTAAAACATAAATCTTCCTGTACATTGTTACACTTCATGTTTAGAGTTGTATTCATGTTGATAGGTCTGAAAATTAAATTAAATGTAGGGCCTGTCATACATGTGGGTA
The DNA here is from genome assembly GCF_003957555.1 of Calypte anna. NCBI lineage: Eukaryota > Metazoa > Chordata > Aves > Apodiformes > Trochilidae > Calypte > Calypte anna. The sequence goes on along the minus strand of NC_044244.1, from coordinate 137,656,285 downwards.
CTGCCAGAACTACAGCTTTTACCCTCAGAATATTTTTTGGTTTCTTTTGGAATCTTGTGTTTAGGAGGTTAAACCTCCAGAGGATCTAAGTCTAAAAATTCTGACAGTGTAGCCTTTATCTGTGAGATGCAGAGGGCTCCTGATTCTGACTTTAGTAAGGGTTGTGGATCCTGGGCATGCCCCAGGATCAGACCCATCATAATTTGACTCTAACCAGACAATAGATTCTGCACTCACAGCTGTCTGAGCTCTCTAATATGTCCATTCCTTTCTCTGTTCCCAGAGCAAGCCTGCAAGAACACTAGAGATACAGCTAATGGCAAAGCAATTTAACTGAAAAGAGCAAAAGTGTAAGGATTTTTTCCCCAAATAAGCAAGGCTCAAGTTAGACAGCTCCTATCACTCACCTTTAGCATTCTTTTCCTTGCTCAAATGAACATACCTCAAAGCACAGCCACTACCCTATGGCATTTAAAAAGAAATTAACTATTTATTCAAAATGTCAGCATCTGAATGGAATCCTGTGCCCATTCTGAAAGACACACACACCATACATGAGGGTACCTGCCAGTGATGCAACTTACAGAACCGGGGCTTTAATTTGTTTAGAAAAACACAGCAGAACTGAACTTTGGATACTATTAAAGTAACATTTTACTGAGAAAGAACAAATGCTTTCAGAAAAAAACAAGAATAGTTTTACTATCTGCCCACCCCCGTAGTATTTCAATTTTCTTTATAAAGACAAATTGTTCCTTTTCCTTGAGATTGATCTCTTTAGAAATGTAGCACATTTCTTGGAAAATAATAATAATCATAATAAAATGTTAGTTAGAGGAACAGCAATTTTTCTGTGACATTTTAGCAAATGTGTCAGTTTTCTCCTGTGCCATCAGTTTATTTCAGCTGCAGGAATGCAACCAACAAATAGGTTTCTGAGGCATCTGTGAATAAGAGCCCATAGGGAAAAAAAATAAAAAAATAAAGTCCCTCAGTAAGCACAGAATCAATCAGTGCTGCTGTAGTCAAAGAAGACAGATTTTTCTCATAGTTAAAGAAAGTGTGTCAGATTGCTACAAACCCAAAAGTCAAGTGTGCTAAAGGCAAAATCTAAGATCAATGTGAATGTTTCTATGGGGATGTAACACATACTATGAAGAAAGCTTTTCATAGCACAGTTTAATTAAAAGGATTAACTCTAGGATAAAACACAGGTATAAACTTGACAACCATAATTTTAATGAAGGAGATGGGTCCTTTCCTTGCACCTGGTGTTTTTCTGAAGGATTGTAGTTGCCAAGTGAGCTATCACTGCTGGTGAAAAGCTGCATATCACACAGTTGCTTCATAGATCATCTGGGCTCTGAACAGCAACACACCACACTGTAGGCTTAGATGATACAAGACTGAGGATGGGAAGCTGTTCACCCATTTGTTCCTGACTTTAATTGCCATGTTTTTTTAGTCTATGATTTTATTTCTTTGTAGGAAGCTATTGGTTTTACTAGAGGTGCTTCAATTGAGCCTGAAACACTGAAAGTGATATTCAAGTGCCGCTGCTTCTACAATCTGAGGTGTTCTGCTGTCTGGGTGGGGTGGGATCTCCCTGCATGTGGCTAACCTCTCTTTCTCCTCCCTCTTCACCTTCCACACATGCAGTCTTCTCCCCAGGATTAGCTCAAACCCTCTTTCTGAAAATGCTGTCCAGGTGACCACTAAGTAGAACAAATAAATACCCAATAAAATGCCACAAGAATCACACTAAACTTCATTTTTAGCCACTGGCTTTTTGTTCTCCCTTCCATCTATGTGTTGCCTAATTAATCTGCAGTCTGCCAATACTGTAAACGTGATGACAGTTAATATTAACAATCGGGTATTGGATCTCCTTGTGGAGCAAAAGTCAGACATGCACCTGGAGTACTGTGTCCAATTTTGGCATCCCCAGCATAAGAAAGATATACATCTCCTTCAGCATCTCTAGATGAGAGCCACTAAAAATGATCAGGAGTGGAGCACCTCCCCTATGAAGCCAGGCTGTAGAAGTTGGGGTTGTTCAGCCTGGAGAAGAGGAGGCTCTGAGGTTACATTAGAGTGGCTTTCCAGTACCTGAAGGAGGGTGGGGGTTTTTTGCACAGGTGTGTAGTGAGAGGACAACTAGTTTAAAACTGGCAATGGTTTAAAACTTGAAGAGAGGAGATTTAGGTTAGAATTCAGGAGAAAATTCTATCCTGTGAGGGTGGTGAGAACAGGTTGGCCAAGGAAGTTGATGCTTCCCCCTTCCTGGAAGTGCTCAAAGCCAGGTTGGATGGGGTCTTGGATATCTGATCTAGTGGGAGGTGTCCCTGCCCATGCAGGGGGTTGGAACCAGATGATCTTTAAGGTCCTTTAAAATCATAGGCATTCTATAATTCTGTGATGACTCTATGCAGTCTCAGTGACTTGAATTAATAAAAACATTCTCAAAAAGAAAAGGTATTTTCATTGTGTCACTTCAGCAAAACTGTTGAAAGTGGAAATAGCTTTCCTTAGTTTCTTTAATCTTGCTTTAACTTTCTCTGGAGACCCTAAGGAATAAACAAAAAAAGGACAAACTATTGTCTTCATTGGGAAATGTCACAGCTTCTTCCCAGTAGAATTTTTAAAAGTGAGGAATAGGCTCTTCTCATGTTCTACACTGTAAGGCTGATTTCCAGGACTGTGTGTGAAGGGCTAAATGCTTGCAGAATGCTGGTGGTGGGGCAGCCTTTATGCTTAGACAGTGAGGTACAGAAAGCCATGAACTCTACCTGTATTTCATCACAAGATGTGAACAGCCCTGGATACCACTTGTAGCAATCTGATTATCCTAGTGTTCAGGTAAACAATTTTTTCCTCTGTGAAAGAATGGATCTCACACTGGTTTTGTTCAATGTTTCCAAGTGATACCTCAATCTGTCACACAAAGCTGAAAAAAAGAATGTTGATCCCTAAAAATGAAGCTACCCATTTTAATTTATCATCATGATGCAATATCCAGAGTGAAACTGTTGGTCAACTTTCTTACTTGGCCTTTGACACCACATCCCAGCTGGTATCAAAATGTTAGTGCTTATATAGCATGCGAGATAACAGGGGATCTGGCCAAGTCTTCTTTAGATACATGATACATAATAAATAAAACCAAAATTGATTTTTTTATGTCTTGAAACCATACCATTTTCTTTATATAGCCAACACCTCACTATAGACAGCATTGCAATCAATCGCGGTTGCTGGCATTTCTAAGCTTTTATCATATGGATATTTTTTATATATTTACAGTGTTATGTTGGAATCAATGGGCTGGCTTAGCTGAGCAGAAGTTGGCAGAAATAGGCCTCTGCTTTTCATTTTGATTTTCTCCTGGGAATAAAACACGGCCAAACAAACAAAGAAACCCCATGAAAAACACATTAATTCATTTGGGTTTACTCTTAGTACTGCTTAAAATGCTTTGCATTGGCTTGGGAAACAGTTTGATGTTTCCATAACAACTGTATAATAACTTTATAGGTAAGTGCATCTAAAACTGGTGTTACATATATAAAGAAGAAATAATTAATAGCTGTTAGATCTTATTTTTTCATACTTTCTTTTATTTCAAAATCTCTTTATCTACTTTTCTTTGAAGCGCCCTCGATTACTCTACATGGTCAAGAAGAATTCTGTGTTGAGAAAATTACTTCTGTAAATACAATAAGACTTGCAAGATGTAAGATAAAATAATTTGATAACACTGGATTTTGATGTCTTTCAACAGGTGTGATTAGAAAGTAATGTGTTGTACCATCTGATAAATACTATTTGATCTCATGGAGTTAGTGTTTTGAGCCACTGTGATCCGTGTCACAAAGTGGGAACACGTGGTACCGATGATATCTCTCTGGCTTCAAGGTATAAAGATGATTCATAAGAAAACTTCATAGTCACTGTTAATACCAGAGCACCCTTACTAGTAGGGTGTGCATGAAAAGTTAGATCAGTGATAGCAGAACCACACATGCAGTTTAGGGATGATTTGCCACGGTTGTTCTTCGAAAGATGTCTCCCCTTCTTCACCCTTCTATTCAGCAGGACCTCCACAAATGTTAGCCACGTGTTGCTTGATCTGGATGCCATCCAAAAGTTCTCCATCAGCATTCAGCCCTGTTTTGGCTGATGCCTAGAATTTGGCTTAAGAGGTCAACTCAGACATGCACACTCTCCATGCACTGGATCCCACCCTACTCAGGTTTTAATTTCTCAAACTTCCCATCACATGTGCACTGCTTTTCATTTTCTATGTTTCATTTTTTAGCTCATTTTCTGGGCTGGGTTTTAGTTACTTCTTCAGGGAAATAAAATTTCTGGAGCACAGCTCTTTACCATTGCCACCTCTGAGTTCAACATCATCTTCAAATCATGGGCACCCTCAGTCTGTTGGGGTATTCAAAATCTGCAGTCAATACCAGACATGCAACTACTCAGGCTATAGAGCATAAAACTGAATTTTCTGGTAATGCTTTTTGAAGCCAGCTATTCTTCCCAGGTTTCAGTCAGCCTGCTGGCTTGTCTGGACCAAATTATTCTCTACAACTATCTGAAAAGAGGCTGTAGCCAGGGGGCGGTCGGTCTCTTTTCCCAGGCGACTCTCAGCAAGACAAGAGGGCATGGTCTCAAGTTGTGCCAGGGGAGGTTTAGGTTGGATATTAGAAAGAATTTCTTTATGGAGAGGGTGATCAGACATTGGAATGGGCTGCCCAGGGAAGTAGTGGATTCTCCGTCCCTGGAGATATTTAAAAAGAGACTGGATGTGGCACTCAGTGCCATGGTCTGGGAACCACAGCGGTAGTGGATCAAGGGTTGGACTTGATGATCTCAGAGGTCCCTTCCAACCCAGCCAATTCTATGATTCTATGATGAAGGTTAGCCCTATGTTCTTCCACATTGCTCAGCAAGCAGAGGAACTCAGCCCCCTTGTAGCAGCCTTTTCAAAGCAACAACTTCTACGTGTTAGCCAAAATTCATAGCATGTAGTCGGATTACCCTGATCATCATATATCATACCCCTTTAGGTTGATATCCCCAGGATATCAAGATATCCTTCCTTGCCATGCCCACTGGAGCAGGACTTGCCCTCCACCACAGGAAATGTCTGTCTGTGACAGGGTGCTCTTGTGCAGCACCAAAGGCAGCATAGATCCACCCAGACCACAGTCACTGCTGCTGGCAAGCTTTTTCTCCCTCCCTGTGCTGCTGCTTATCCTGAAGCAAAAAAAATGCTCTGCCTTTCCTCAGTGGGCTTACTGTTTGTGATAAATATTAAGCAGAAGGTTTTTATTCAGGAATTTAGATTTGACTCTCTGGCATGCCTCACACTAAGCCTTGCTGCACCTCTGGAGGTGCTGAGCACCCAGGAGATTTAACCAAAGTCTTCTCATGCTCAGCTAGTAGCAGAGGGCATTACTGCTTCTGAAGAACTGTGGGTTTATCTAGAGAAGAAGGAGGAAAAGATAACCATAAATTCTATTTAAAATTCAATTTATTTAATTTAAATTCAATTTAAAATTCAATATATTAAAAATTCAAACATATTCAATTATGTTGCTGAGGGTTTATCGTTGTTTTCTAAATGCTTTTATTATCTGATCTCTCTATACCTTTTATTCCTCTGTGGACTCCTGTGTCAAAAAAAACAAACCTACACATGAATTCTTCGAACAGAAATATAAACCCATGGTTAAGTGAATAGCAACGTTGTGAATTTAAACCAAATCTTTAAAAAACTGCCTAGAGCATGGAATGTTGGGGAAATTAACTGAAAACAAAGATTAAACTGATTTAGCAGTATTTTGTTTCTTTGTTACACTTTTCTCAGATATATTGATAACCTGCAAGTGTAAATGGGAGTAACTCCATTTTTACCATTTTTAAAGATCTACTCCAAATATTTTTGCCTCCGTGTATATTATCTTCATACAAGGTGTAATTTTGCACTATTTTACCTAGGACTGAATGTTCAGTAAAGGAGGACATTTCCTACAATGCCCTATTTGTGTAGTTAAGATAATCTCAAGTCTTGTCAGGCTTTTAAGCTTTTCAGACACCAAGCAGAATGTATTTAGATTTGTACTTATTCATAAACCAAAACCCCTCAAGTACTAATATCTTAATTTATATTTTGTAGAATAAAAAATGTTAAAGAATAGGGTTTTCTAAGCTAAGTAAACCTTCATCAGCTGTTCTTGTACTTTTGGCAATAGTTCTTCTCATGCCTTCCCCTTGGGGAGGCAATAAAAATAGATAATGTTCATTTTCTTCTCCAGTTCTTGCTTCCACTGCTTCAGTTCAACTCTTATCTGGCAATCCAGCTTTCATGGTAGCCAGAGTATGATTTTGATCCTTATTAGCTCTCTTTTTGGGCACTGATAATATTACTCTTTCCCTTGCTGTAGGTCTCAACACACAGCCAATATACCACCACTGGCTGTATCCTGGCTAACAATAAAAGGCTTGGTTCAAAACTAAAAAATCTCTTCATTGAGACAACCATCTACCAAGGGTAGACTGGGACATTGGGACAGCTATCTACCAAGTCATGACAAGATGCAACTACTACTCCAGTGGTATTGAGAGAGACTCACTCCCTCAATTACCCCTCATCTCCTCCTGGTATTCCTTTCCCTAAGCTCCTATGCTGCAGTGTGATGGGGCACAGGCAATGCATGGGCTGCTATGGCCCAGCAAGGCTTGGTATGCCTGAGAAGGAAGCTGATACTCATAGGATGTTAGTATATAAGTTAGTATATAAGTCCGTTAGTATATAAGTCACCCTGAGATGTTGGGTTAATTGTAGGAAGTTTATTCGTACTTTGCCTGAAATAATAGCTCCTGTTAGGTAGGATCCTGATCTGCTCTATGTTTTCTCCTTTTTTTCAACCACCATTTTCTCTCATTGGATCACATGCACGTTGGCTGTGCCCATACCTCTGTGTCAGCACAACTGAGCTCCAGTGCAGAGGTGCAAATCCACGCTGTGTCCCAACAGCCCCTCAGGATGAGACTCCTCTTTCTCCATGCCCTTACCTTCTGCAGAAATGTAAGCTAAGCACATATACAGAAGCTGTAACATTACCCAAGGGGTAGGTAACTTTCATCTCCAAGCACAACCATTTCATGAAGATGCCACACACCCTCTCACCCCCTGTGTTACACATACTCTGCTCTCCCTGGTTTATTCACCTGTGCCTGGGTGATACAGTGGGCAGTGCTCTGGGCTCAGTCCATGTCCCTCTGTTGGTTTCATGTGAACTTTGGTTCAGACTCAGACTGAAGGAAAGACTTCTTTCCTTTTCCCCCTCCTTCATGTTATCAGCCCCATATCTTTGACAAGTACTGGGATAATCAGTGACCCTTCACATAAAAGGTACTACAGTGAGATCCTTTTTTACTTTCTCTTTCAGGAAATAGAAAAATTAACAATTCAAAGTTTGTTGATTTTTTTTTCTCCAGCACTTTCCTCTCTGATAATCTAAAGGAACAGCCTTGTGGTATGCTCATGTTTGATTTTGTGACAGGTTGGTCTGGGTTGATGTTTTCCTACTGCTAAAAAAAGAAAATTCTCACACCCCTTCCCATCCTCTGCTCCTCCCTTACCAGTCTAGCTCTGAGCTGCTGGCTCTCAGACTCTGCTGTACTGTGAGTAAACTCACCCTGACTACTTACTTGGAGGCAGATCATCCACTTTATATTCTAGGCAAATTTTCTGCCATTTGATGTGTTGAACAATTAATATGTGCACAGTTTTTACTATGCAAACCGATGAGATCCAGCTCTGGCTCAAGATCTACCACAATAGTGATAGCAGGGACAAGGAGGTGGGAGGGGCTGGGTGGGAGCTGGGGTGGGGGGCAAGCTGTCCCTTTTGGCAGAAGCAAGCTGGTAACTCATCTCACTTCATATCACTGAACCTTGCACTACTGGGCACATCCCAAAAATTGTAGTGATTGCTCCAGAGTTATGGCAATCGGGTTTGGAAGGCATCAGCAAAACCACGCATTTCAGCATGACCAAAGCAAACAGTACAGCCCATAATTTGCAGCTTTCTTCTCCTGACACGCTTACTTGCCTCTTCTCCATCAAGCAGAGCAGAAACACCCACACATACTTCTTAGCCATCACCACAGCCATCCAGAGTCAGGAGAGGGGAACGGTCTCCTTTGGATCACTTAGGACTTCATGTCACAGCATTTTTATGGAGACAGAGAGGCTACCTAAACAGATTCGCTGGCAGATGAGTTAACCAGGTGCAAGCAAAAGTGCTCTAATGATGGGGAACGAAATTTGCCAAGACATTCAAAGCACACAGAGTAGTAAAGCCAGCCATGCTGTGTGGTGGCTCCTTGCCAGACCACAGCACGCGGAGATAAGGATGCGCTTGAAAAACAGCAGACTCAGCAGTCGACTACTTCTAGGCCCAACTTGACTTATTTGTGCTGCTTTACATTCTTTACAGAGGCATTTTGCCACCTCCCCAGGATAGCTGTGTTCCTGGTGTTAGTTTAATACTTCCTTTCCTAATGTCTTTTTTAACACTTCTCAGGTCTACTCAGTGGCAATTATCGTGAAAACTGGTTTTCTGTCTCCTCAGATTTCAATAGGCAGAGAGGGTCAGTAAAACTCCCAAAATGCATACAAGAAAGTACCAGGGTTCACTTTCAGCAACTGGTGAGTTACCTGTTGGGTTTCTATAACCCAGCTTTGAGGTTTTGGAGCAGAAACAGGCAGATTTACATGTGCTGAGGGCCTGTCCAGTGTCAGACTTAGAATGTCTTTCAATCTGCTTGGTCAGGCAATGTAAGGACAGAAGCCCATTGCAATGGGACCCTGAGTCAGCCAAAGCTCCTAAATTAGTCTGCTTGGAATTCTCCTTTGCATGAACACCTTGGAAAAACCCACAACAGCACATTTCAACCCAATAGCTCAGGTTTTAATGAAGTATATGAAGAAGCGTATTTGTGTTTTGTTTTAAAACCAAGAAAAATAGATACAATGGCTTTATAAAGAGTTTTTTCCCTGTCCTGTTCCTCCTGGATTACAAAACTTTATATAATTCTAGTTAGTTAAAAAACATTAGCATAAATTACATTTCTCTTCAGCTGATAAACAACTGGAAAATTGTCCTTTGCTACCAGCTTCTTCCGCTAGTGGAGAAACAGCCTGTTCAGAATGATGGCTTACAGGTACAAAAGCTTGGTGTATCAAGTAGCATCTGTGCTTTTTTTTTCACATAGTATCCTAGATTGGACAACACTAGCTTGATTAATTTTGTCTTGTGGATCAGATTTGGTATGGGTGCAAATCAGTCATAATTACACTGAAATTAGGTTTAACTGAATATAAATGAGAACAGAATATGAGCAATATCACAAAAACCCCACACCTTCCTTTGGTAAATTTCCTTTAATGAATGAGGTAAAATCTTACACTTGTGACATTAAAATGTACATCCTGAATTTTGGCAAAGTCTAAAAATACATAGAAAATCCTGTCAGAAAGACAGTCTGAGTCTGTATCTTCGCACTGTAAAACGATTAGAGTTTTGTGAAAAAGAAGAGAAAGGGGACGGCTATGTCTTCAGAAATCAGTTTTTGCTAAAAAAAGTAGAATGCTTTCATTAGGACTGTATGTATTTCCACATCTCACACAATTCAGATTTCTTTTAATTGTGAAAGTGATACCAATTCTCCTGTCTTAGTTGTAATAATGATAGAATAATTTTGGCTTTGTTATAAAATCTGTGCTGATGCCTGTTCCCTTAGTACAACCTTTCTGGCCAATCAATCATGCATGGAGACTGAGGAGGAAGGTTAGGAGACAGAATAAAAACATAATTTCAGACATGTTAGCACCAGCCATACCCATTCCACCATAGATCCCAAAGTCTCATGTGCCATACTAGATGTCTTATTTTTGACAGTAAGCAAGATATTAGTGTCTAAAACTCCTGCTTGATAATGATGGGAAGTGGCATCCACACAACAAATACAAAAATCCTTGTATCACCTCCATGCTCTACTGTATTAAATTCACATTTCCATTCAGAGATGTATTTAAAGCAAAATGTCACATAGCCTAGGGAAAATTAGGGCTGTTTCTTTAAGGATCTGCTTCTACTGAAGGTCAATGGCTTTACTATTATACATTAAAACATAAGTACAGTTATTGACAGGCAAACCACAGATATTGGTCAATATGCCAACGAAGAATGGCAAATAGATACATGTATCAGGAAAAAAATCCCTAGAGGGAAAGTTCTTTGCACAGTAAAATTAGATTCACAGGTCACAGATGATTTGTTAGTTCTTCCCAAGTTGCAGAGCAGTAATTTATGGGAGAGCTCTCCTGGCCTCTTTATCTGCACTACAAAAAGGTATCTTTTTTTATTAAAGTGTAAGTTGCGTGTCTTCACAAGTGATAACTCAGGGATCTGACTAAATTAATATAAACCCCTAAGAACAGACCCCTCCTATCATTCTAGAGGTAATAGGAATTTCTTTGAACCTTTTGTTTCTACTTTTCTCCATGAAACCTTCTTTTATCAAGCCCAGATGGAGAGTAGCTAGAGGGATGGAAAGCTGGTTTTTAATACTAAAAGATGTCAAATATCAGCTATTCAGGTTAGTCTCATGATGTAAACACGTTTTCACTGCCTACCTGTAATTTCTAGAAACCATCTTTTCAAAAATAACACTTTCAGCTAGTCCAGCTTGCAAGGCAGAGATGCTCTACCCATGGCAGATACCTACAGCTCTTCCCCAAGAGCTCTATCTTGCTGTGTAGTAAAACATGTCAGGTGTGGGTGTATAGTGAGGGGCTTTAAGACCCTCATGGTCCAGCAGCAAGGGGGTTTGTGATGGGCAAGAACTGGGGATTTCTTTGGTGTACTGATGGGAAGAGCCAGTAATGCTGGCAGAGCAGCTCTAGTCTTGAGAAGAGCTTTTCAGTGTTGCAAGCATCACAGCTCACCAGTCTCCTGGCTGAGCTCTCCAGGGAAAGAATAGAAAGACTGAATATTTATTTGATAAAGGAGAACTTCCCCAGTAAATTCTACTAACAGTGAGATTCCATAATCTATGGGCTGTAGTCAACTAATCATAGAATTATAGAATACCAGATGGGAAGTGACCTCAGGGATCATTTGGTCCAATCTTTCTTGGTAAAACCACCATCTAGGCAAGATGGCCCAGCACCCTTTCCATGTGAATCTTAAAAGCTCCCAATATTGGACAATCCATCACTTCCCTGGAGAGAGTACTATAATGTCTGATTGTTATTGTGAAAAAGTACCTTTTTGTATCCAATCAGAATCTTCCCAGGAATGAATTGTATTTATTACCCCCTGTCTTTTACATGTAACTTCTTGTAAAAAAGGAGTCTCTATTTTCTTTGTAGGCACCCTTCAAATACTGGAACATGACAATGAGTTCTATTCTAAAACTTCTTTTCTCAAGTCTGAAAAAACCCCATTTCTCTCAGCATTTCCTCATAAAGCAGGCTTCCTGGTACTTTGAATATTCCCTCCATTTTTATATCAAGAAAAGCAAAGACTTGGAACCATAGAATCATAGAATGTTTTGAGTGGAAGGGTCCTTAAAGATGATCTGGTACCAACTCTGAGTCATGGCTGCTGCTCACCATGGCCTCCAATGACTCCAGATGCCTCCTGAGCCCATTCACACTGAAACTTCTTTAGGAATGAGAGACAGGCAGAGATGCTCTGAAGCCTAAAAACAAGGTTGTAGTAACCACCAGCTCTCTCATCCTCTCTGAGAAGGAATAAGACAGAAACTCCAATCTTTTCAAAGCTTCTCCTGCTACCAAGACAAGCCAGTGCCTCAGAAGTAGCCTTTGCCTGAACACATTGGGTTTTATGGCTTCCTAATGAATTTGGCAAGGCCCCAGAATTATTTGACTTCGGTGAAGAATAATTAAATACAAAGTACATGCTTTGGAGATTAACAACTGGGCAGCTGTGTGTGTAAAAACATCCCTGCAAAAAGGTTAGCAGGCTGAACAAGAGAGTCATGGTGAGTTCCAGAGCGTTACTGCATTTTAAATTGAGCTGTCAATAAGGCAACTCTCAGTTGTGACTGGTTTTTTAATAAGCGTCTGTTAATTATATTCTCTTTTCTACATGCCTCTGAATGGTGGTACCAAGTCTTTAAAGCCATTGTCATACTTGGACATTGCAGAGCTACCTCTGTGGTGCTGCCAGCCTTGATTACTGGGGAAAAGTCACGTTCATTTGCCCTGCTCAAGTTTTTCAGCATTTTCTCACCTGCTTTACAGATGACCCTGTGATTACTCAAGTTGTACCAAGATCTGAACACAATAACTCTTGTCTAGGGAACAAGGCTGCTTGTAAATTAAAGGGAATTGATGATTCCAATCCCCCAGCTGTTACATTTGCTCTCATATTGTATATGTGTGTAGGTGGTCTATGGGTGACTATGTGTGAGAAAGAGAGATGGATTGATGGAAGGAAATCTTCCAGAACACTTTTCCTTTGTTTTTAGAGACAGGTTATATTTTGTCTGATTTTTATCAAAGTTGACATCAGAAGTAATGAAAGGATTAATAATTTTAGAGCTTCAGAGAAAGAGGATTCTTCAATAAAGAAAGGATCTGTCTTGGAGATTTAACTTTCTTAAATCCTTCAAATCCCTTTGCCAAATGCAATAATATTCCAAAAATTTATGACAATTTTTAAGTTCATGTGTATTAAGAGCAAGTAACCATCATCTCTGACACACTGGACACTTGTTCCTTTTGGAACAAGCATGTTGGGGCATTGTGCATCTGCTCTGTACAAAATACTTTCAAGTTCAGGAGTTCCATTATGAATCTTCCCATTAATTTACAAGTGGTATTTTTTATCCCCTTAACAGTGTATGTAAGTAAAAAAAGGCAGTGATATGTATTTACTAAACTGTTAAATTTCCAGTTAGTGAATTGCTTAGCACAGATGCTTTCTTTTGTAAGTACTGTCATTAAATGCATGAAATTATTGATTCAAACTGCTTTCCTGAGACACTGCTTCTTGTAAAGAGCAGAGTCTTGTCTCTTTTTGGCTGCAAACTAGGCTGAATTTCATAATAAAACTTTCATCATAAAAAGAAAAGAAAAAATCAAAACTCCAAACAATAACCTCCCTGTGATACATCGGTGACTAAATATTTCAGAACCCTGATTTTCATTTTTCTTCAGGGGAAAAAATAGAGGAGGCAGGATGCAGTGTTTCTTGTAAGGGACTCCTTTCTGAAGACATCATGCTAAAAAGGCTGCTAAAGGGATCTCTTGCTTCTGTAATTTGTGAGAAAAGAGCTCTCTTAATTATAGTCAGTTTATTGCGTCTCTCCCTCTCTCCCCCCACCTCTTCCCGCCCCCCCCTACTCCCTCCATGTGTATGTATGCAGAGAGCTGGAGAAAGCTGGCAGCACTACCTGAATAGCTATTGAAAGAGTGAGACTTCTCAGTTCCTGCTTCATTACTGGGTAGCAGCTATTCCAGTGTGTGAGAGCTCCTCACTGCATTCTCCCATCGCAAAGCCCTTGGTAAGTCCCCATAGCCGGCAGAGCTGTGCATTAAACTCAGCAAAAGGCAGGAGGGGGGTGGCAGGGAGCCGTGGGGGCTCTCAGAGCCTGTGTGCAGCCTAAGATCTATTAGATTTTCTAAGGTTTTCTTTAATAAATGTGTAAGATCTTCCGTGGATTGCCAGGATGCAAAGGCAATTTTGAGGAATGTTTTGTGTGCTCAAGAGCAAAGCTAAGTACATTCAGGAGTGCCTGAAACAAAGCAGATTTTTTTTCTACATGAGATGAGATTGGTAAATGCTTCTCAGAACTGCAAGAAGAGTGGTTTTGTTTTGTGTTGTTTTCCCCTATTGTTATCCTCTCTCCTTTTATTGTGTTGAACATGTTACTAGGCTCAGAAAGAAGAAACTATGTCTTCCTGCTGAGTGATGGCTTTTGAAATGTAGAACTTTTATCAAAAGAGGGATGAGAGCTAAACCTATACAACCTATACAGGATACATGTACTTTTCTTTTTTTTTGCATGCACATTCTTGTTTGTGTTTCTGGTGTTGATTGTATTGATTTACCATGCTCAGAAAAAGTCCAAAAAACTAGGAGATGCCCATTTACTGCTCAAGACGCCGATGTTTGTGTGTGTTAAATGGGCTTGTATCACATGCTTTACTCATCATCCACCTGACAAGTGGTGCTCTCCAGGTAGCTCCTTTCAGTATATATGGCAAAAAGCACTCCCAGACAGGCACATCAAGCTCATTGAGTCAACAGAAAAAGATAGAGCCCATTAGAGAGATCAAGTCACAACTCTCCTTGTCCTAGCCGAGCGATGGCGTTTGATACAAGAAGGTGGAGTGATGCCATTATCTGAGGGTCCCAGTACCCTGGAGGTGCCTAGGTTTTGACTTGAAAAGTATCAACAAGTTCCTCCAGGGATAGGCCAGAGGTTATTGTCTAGCATTACAGAGCACTAACAGAATGACTGCTTCCTAAGTGAATTTACTCCCCCAATAGATAAATCCAATCTAGACAAGCTGGCTTCCAACTAGCAGGGCAGGGAACCACTGGCTCATCTGTTACTGTCAGTTCAGTCAGGACCACTGTTGGCTACAGCTGTCCATTGGATCATATAGGTGACACGGCTGTATTTATAACTGTGAGGGAGAAAGCCTCTCCTTATATTTGGAAAACTTACAGTTGTGATTAGAAACTGCTGCTTAGTGTCCCTTGACATCATTTTCTTTGCTACTGAGCAAACACGATAGCTCAAAGGATTAGGTTTCAAGTCTGCAATGGTTGCTTTCCAGTTAGTGTGAGTAAATTTACAGCTCTTCCACAGGTCAAAAGGACCAGATTGGCATTGTTTTATTTTTTTCAGAAGACTTCAGTGTTTATAATGGGGAACTTCTATAAGGTAATGTTAAATCTGAGCTCAGATCTGCAGCCAAGTACAGAATAGGTCTTGCTTCTTGAAATGTTGTTATTTTACGTTATATTAACAGAGAAATCATGCTAAGGGGTGCAGATGACAAGGTTGATAAGTGGTTATAAGTAAGAATATGCCTCATTTTCCAGGTTTTTAGAGGAAACATTACTTCATCAGTCAGTTAAAATGTTGTCCAAATTACATCATTACCTGGAATGATTAGTGTTAAACATAAATTTAAAACTGGGGTGCCATATGGGAACAACAATCTCCCGTGAATAGAAAATAAAATATAATAAAATAAAAAATAAAAAGAAGAAGCAGATAAGAAGATATAAGCAAAGAACATATTTGATGTGGTTTTTTTTTATTTCAGCATCCACCAACTACATAAGCTTGTCAGTAAAATACTCTTGAATGAAACTCTATACTGCCTTTTCTAAGTTTGTTTTGCTTTCATGATCTGCATGGATTTATGAAAGAGAAGAAGAAAATCAATGAGAAGAATTCCACTGTGAAAGAGGGACAGGAACAGGTAGCTCTATTCAGCTCTAGGCCACATTCTGGTATTAAATTCAGCCTTGACCACACTCACGTTACTAAGGGGACTCTGCTGTCATCTGTTGTTTATCAGCATGGCAGGGTGTTCTCAAAGCAACTTAATATCATAACAGGACAGTAGAAAAATGCCGTGGGCTGTTCACCAAGGGCCAGATGCCGTGACCTTTCTGCCTACTGCATTGCAGGTCTTGTGCTCTGTGAGGATGATGCAACCTATCACAAGGAAAAGCAACAAGGGAAGTATCTTGGCTGACAGGCAAAATATTTGCTCACCATGGCCACTGAATGCTCTTCAGAGCCTCACCTGTGGCACAAGGGATCTGCCTTCCTCTCTTCCCACATTCTGCTCCACCAGGGACATGTTTTAGGAATCATTTGTCTCTTCCCACAGAAGGGACTATTTGCACCTGACAGACAAATCTGCCCTATGTGTGATTATGTACCCACACCCCCAGATAGCAGAAAGTGGTGCGCAGGAGATGTTGTCTCTGTTTGGGCTGATTTGACTGTGTTAGCATGTAGCCAGCATGTGCCTAAAGGCAGTGGCTTCCTCAGTCCACCCGACCAGCCCCAGACCAGTAATTTATGGATGATGATCACACACAGTCCCAAGTTCTCACTCATGCATAAAGTCTTCAGACCTTGCCAGCATGAGCCACAGACATCTAAAACCACCTTCAAGCCAACCAGTGTTTTCATCAGAAATTCTCTCTGTTGCTTCTCTGACTTGAAATGAGCTCTCCTCCCTGCCCGCCATCAAAGATTACAATTCATGAAGCAGAAAATGCTAGACACTCAGGCACTGGCAGAGTTCTTTTAAATTACGTTTCCAGCTTATCATCCTTTTATATGTCAAAGTTTTCTATTTCCCGTCTCTATTTTTATATACAGCAAAAAGTATCAATCCAGGCATTTCAATACTCTTCACTAAAGCCAAAGGATCCATATATCCATATCTACTGAATAAACAGGGATTTCCAGAGAGCATTCCTTGTGCCAGAATGATCTTTTTTTTTTTTTTTGCATAACTTGGCTATAGTTCTGCTTTTAAGAATTGCAAAACCCATCCAAGGGAGTGTAGACTGGTGTAAGTCATGGCTTATTGCCCTAAAAGCCCTCCCTGTTATCCTTAGATGTCCTCCTTCTTTCCTGTTTTCCTGTGAAATCCCCACAGGTTTCATTTGGAGTAAAAATCTTTGGAGCAGGTGTCATATGTCCACACAATGCACACCTTCATGTCGACCATGCTGCATGGAAATATGAAATATAAACCACATCTAGAGAATCTAGATTGGCTAAAAACTTAATGCAACCTCCTGATCCTAATTTCTCCTTTTTCTGCAACTCATTGCACCTCAGCAGTGTCAAAAGGAGAGTAACCTATTTGGACTTTCTGCCATTATCTTTTAGTTACTGCCCCTGAAGGGACTCAAAATCCAAACATCTGCTACCTCCCTCTACTGCAGGGCAGTACTAAGGGTGAAAGGACCTTGAAAAGCCACCCTCTTGTAATTATCAGGGGAATTAAGAAGGAACAATAAAGAGATTTTTCAATGTGGCATTCTTGTGATTATAATGACTTACAAATTGTTTTTGTCATTGCTAGGGCAAGAATGGAACTGACATTTAGCAGCATATGACTTCCCCAGTAATTGGTGTCCCACAATGCAAATTATATTAGAGACAGTTTACCAAGTCCCAGTACAGCAAATTTTCATTTTATTGTTCTCTCAAAGGAAGATAATAAACAATGTACATTTCAGAAGACAGCTGAAGCACAGGAAAGATGCAACCCTACATGAAAAAAAAAAAAGATATTACTTCAACAGGACTTTGCAGACAAAATTTATTGTTGTCCTTAAGAAGCATATCTTTATCCAGAAATGATATTGAGTTTGACTGTTTCCTTTATCGTGTTTTTATGTTAACTTTGCTAAATAATTAAAGAAAAGAGAGGAGACTGGAGCAGATAACTAGGTAATAGCATGCATGTTCAGAACTAGCCTGTGCATTCCTTTAAACCTGGATCCAAAGTCTTTGACTTGAAATTGAAGGATTGTTTTACTGAGAAACTGTGGCAGAGTATGTTCCTAACACTACAACAGATGCTATTAAAGCAGCTTCTTTTCATTATGAAAACAAAGCTGAAGCACTATAACATATGTTGTGTTGATTCATGCCTTAGAAAATATAATCCAATGGAGATATATTCGATAAATGCAATAAGAAAGCAGCTGATTCCTTGGAAAAATGCATTTGACTGCAGCATTAGCCACTTGCATATTGTACTTGACAGACACTCAGATGTGATATGTTTTAATACATTGCCGTAACACCTAAGGATTTTCATTCAGATGCTACACTCTTCCTGAGTGTCTTAAAAGATGCTACTTGCAAATGAGAAACATTGGCAAACTGTTCTTTTTATGGGAACCTGATCCTGATGTTCAGTTGTGATTATTCAGACCTTAAGATTGCGTGGTTCCTCATCTGCAAAGGGAGATAATATTTCTGCCTCCCCCTCCGTGCATTCCCCCTTCATCTGTCTTTGCTCATTCTGCATCCTTAGGGCAGGGACTGTGCCTTTACTACGTGCACAAGACCTACATTGTCAGCACCTACACAGTTCTTGGCTGCAGCCTGTAGGTGCTTCTGTGAAATATTTTTCCCCACATTCCACTCACTGATACTCTTACTATCAGCCTCAGCCAACTGGATGGTGCCAACGATGCTTGCACCAGTTCCCTCCAGAGTATGGGGCCCTGAAGGACATGGGGGATTCATCCCCATTCCAGGCTGCTCCCTGGTGACCCCAGTGCCTCTACTACACTGACCCTCTTAACAAATAATAAAACTTTCTCACATAAGTGTTTGAAGAAGACACCTCTTCTGGAATAGCATACCATTTCTGGAATTAGTGTCTGGGAAAAGATGTGGCTTCATCACATCAAGGATTCAGAGAAACAGCAATTTATTTGACAGTTATATTGGTTCTCAAGGGCTGACTACAGTAAGTGTTTGGTTTTGACAGCTGACTAGATAAGATGAATCCATGGGGAGCTGATAGGTGCTCTAACAAGGTACATTCTTGCAGTATTTTCTTTCTGACCAGAAACTCCTCATATTGCTGACGGCTGGCTTCTTCAGCAAAATCTAGCACAGAACAATCAAAATGACAGCCTATCTTACTGACTCATCTATGTCCCAAACCTAACTTGGTGAATTTGCCTGGAACAGACTGTGTAAAAACAGGAGCTGATTCTGGAGAATTGCCTGCTCTTATCTTTCAACTTAGAATATTTTACTCTAAAATATATTTTAACAAAATTTGATGGGTGTTTTCTGCCCCCCCTTAAAGATGACCAAACTATATCTCTGCTGAAGTAAAAGCATTTAGTCAATTGATCCTTGATTACTTTTATCCACTTTAGGGGATTGAACCAGCCTGTAGAGACAGAACACAGCAGAAGAGGCCTGTTTCATGGGATGGGGAACCTGTACAGAGCAGCTTTTCTACATTCTTGCCTGTCTCATTGCTTCACTGGGATCACTGGAAAGAAGATACAGGCTATGGCAGCCCAGCACAGGACAGGGAGAAGAGTAAAAATATTGGTCTAAAAAGAAAACAAAAAATTTTACTGAGATATATTTTTATGCTGGTCATCTTGAGAAAGATAGTACAAGGGTGCTCACCTCTCTAGTTCAACTAAAAGCCTAATTTCTGACAACAGCCTTAAAAAGAAAACTCAAATAGATGCAAAAATATATTTTTCACTGTGTTCAAACTGAACTGTTGTAAAATGCCTTCAGGTAAAGACAGATCCACCCATCTCAAAAACTCCTGTTGTCCTTTATCTTCATTCAACCACACATCAACAAGGCGACTCAAGTCCAAGACTCAGCACAGGAGAAACTCCCAAGTGCTTTTTTCTCCAAGCTTCTGTCATCTTTCTAGAGACTGAGTCATCCCCCTAGAGCTGATTATCAGTGAGCACCCTGACTCTGGCTCAGAAAAAGACACTGGCATCGTTCACCTACAGCTGGGAAAATTGTCATTCCTGTGTGGTGAGGTTGCATCTCTGATCCTCTTTTTGGGGCACAACTGGTGCCAAGTTTCTTGTAGAATCCAAATGTCCCTGTTCAAAGTTTCTGATATCGGATCCCAGGAGGCAGCAGTTCTTATGTCTGTGGTTATCCACAAACCTACTGATGGAGCTCAAGGGCAATAATTTCAGTGTGTGGTTCTCTGCTTCTTGTGCTTTCAATTCCAATTTTTTTTTTCTCTCTCAAGTGACACAGTTATGTTTGGCCACCTTCACAACATTAAAGAAAGTCATTTGGTATTGAAATCACTCAACAACAGAGGAGAGAGAGCTTATTTATTGATTGAACTCCTTGCAGACACAACCCGAGTTGTTGCTGAAGTTTGTTGGATCAGCTGTTTGTGTCAGCAAGCAGTACATAGCGCTGTTATCAAAGCCTTAGAAATTGTAAGTAGGTACAATGTTATGTTTAAAAATGAAAAATTGATTTCTTCATGAGAATGGTGTTCAGAGAAAGCAAACAGTCATTCTGCCTGGCTCACTGGGAAGCACCATCAGATTGTGCTTTTCAAAGCACTACAGAGCAACACAGATGCGAGATACTGCCTTCCTTTCACCACAGATCCTCTTTGAATTTCTTGCATATTCTTCTTCCTCAATATCCTGATGGTGGGTGTCTTTGAGGTCAGAGCTCAGCACCTCTGCTTCTCAGTCAGCTGCCATGGTTTTTAGCTTGGCCATCCCCCCACTGCCCTCATCCCCCACCACACTGGAGTGTTGTGTAATAAAAGCAAGTGAAAAGGCAAAGAATAAGTTCATTTGCATGTCATTTCTCACTAAAATTTGATTCTTTTGGCTTAGGGTTGGGACTATATTGAAATGAAACTGATATTTTCTTTGGCTAGTTGTGGATGTCTGGACAGGAGCAAGTCTGGGAACAGGCTAATGGGAGAATGTGCATGATGGCATTGAGTCATTTGCATTGGGCTCCAGATAAAATATCTGAAAAATTATTAGGCTTTTGCCATCTGTCTAATTTTTGGAACACTTCCAGGACAGGACAATGCTGATACAGATGATGTCCATTTTAGCTACCAGATTCCATTCTCTCCTCAAGCACAAATCAGAAACATTTCGTTTGTGGTCACAGATGTAGGCATATGTGTCTGAGTTTGCATGAACACAGCTATTGGGAGGCAGAAGGTTTACTCCTCCTAATACTCAGCCAATCCACACAGCTATACATGGACTTCTCAGCAAGCAAATCATCATCTCTGCAATGAGCATGTTATTTATCAGAGCTGACTAGGGCTACCTGGTTTATATCTGGATTTAATCTTATCTTAAAATATAAAGTATTGTGATTTTGGTTCAGCAAAGTGTCAGCATAAAGATATATGTATATATGTATGCACACAGCTATGTCTGGAGGTACCCACTCTACATCTCTGTTCCAAAGCTGTTTCCCCAGAAATGTGCAACACCTGTATATCAGTAAAGCTCTCATTTCTTAGTTTTAACAAGTAGCAACTGAGAACACACCAGAGTGACCAGCTTCTGATTATAAATTGCATGAACTTCCAGCCTTTTGTAATCTGTTAAAACCAGCAACACACAAAGGGAAAAATTAAGGGCCATTACATTTCCAGATAACGTATCTTAATATTTGATCTCATAATTCAAGGGTCATATGAAATCAAAACACTGTTTATAGCAGTGATCTTTTCTTCTTAGCTCTGCAGTTATTAAAGACATTTAGCGTGAATTAATAAAAATTAAAAAAAAAAAAAAGAAAAAAAAGAAAAAAAAGAACAAGAACTGCTCTTGACTAGCTTAAGGAGTAACATGTGGTATGTAATTTGGATTCCTGAGTGATTTAGACAAGTAAGCTGCATTACTCATCCGTCTCATTTAAGAATTGTGGATTCTCTAATCTTCCATCTGGATTCTCAGCCAAACTTGAGATTTTTTTCTGATTGTTTGAAGAAGGCTGGAGGAGAAGGTTCATCTTAGAATGAACAAAAAATGGTGAAGATCGTCTAGAAAAAAAAAGCACATAAAAGAAAGTGACCCTGGGCTACAGCAATGTATGGAAACCTTCAGTTACTTTCCAGTCACAGAGTGATTCTTTTACTTCCTTTCCCACAGCAAAAAATCCCTCTTTATTTAGGACAGATCCATTTAGAAACAAAGTGGCACATCAGTACATGACACAAGTTTTGTCCACTTTCCTTGTTCCAGCTATGGTATCATCAGATGAAGACATTGGTAATGATAGCATGAGAGATCAGAGATCCATGGGTTAGCCAATCAAAATCTTTTATTCTGAGGGAAAAGTTCCTATCATAAAACTTTCAATGAATGTGATTTGATCAATTGTGAAATGAAATGATGAACTGCATAAATAAAATAGATAAGTAAATAAATAAACAATGCACTTCAGAAGGATATTTAGAAACTTCAGGGGAAAATCAAACAAAGACGACTGAGCCTGAGACATGTTTATGTGACATTTATCAGAGGACAAGGACCAAAGTCTATCTAATTTGTTATGCTTTGGAAAGCAACTGCAAAAAATCCTTAGCCAAGATGGGAACAGATGCTTCACAGAGATAAAGGGAGGTGAACACAAACATTATTTTCCCACACACACCTCAAATGAAAGAACACTAAATAGGAGTGGCAGCTTCCTCAAGCCCATCTTTTCCCTTGGTAGATTTCTCTGGCAGCAGAAGCCCAACAAGGTCCACAGGCAAACCTTACTGAAAACTCAGAATACCTATTACTTGAAAATAGGTCTTGGTGTGGGACTTTGTCTCTAAACAGACTACTATAGAGAATGCCTGTAAGGAGACCATTAATAACTCCAGAGTAGGAATAATTCAGTAGAGCTGCACAATTGCTTTATAATTCAAGGGATCATGGGGATGAACTTTGATCCTAAAAAATAAATAAAAAACCATATAAAATAAAATATAAAATAAAATAAATAAGAAGTGCTATAGACAAGCAATAAGAAATACTTTTGGCAGCATTTGTTCATTTGGCAGACTGGCACATAGGAAGGTGAGGTCAGCTTTGTTCAGCTGAACTGTCAGTCTAATGTCTTGCCAAGTCCCTGGTATTGTTTTAAACACATCAGGCCCCAAGAAAATGCTGAAGCCAGAATCTGGGCAGCCTGGGTATGAGTGACAGCACACCCACACCAAGAGCTGGGGGCTGCCTCCTGCTGAGGGCTGAGTGGCTTTAGAGTGGGAGAGGACTGGCCCAGCTAGGAGTGATGCTAACACAGCATCTGCCATGGGCAGATCTCAGCTCTGTGGCACAGGAGGCCATCCATCTGAACTAGAATGCTGCAGGCAGCATTAGGCTACACCTTTTTGCCTTGATTATCTAACCTGGAGCACTGTGTACACTTCTGTGGGTTACAGCACAGGAATGCCATGGATCCATTGGAGTGAGTCCTGAGGAGGGCCACCAAGATGGTCAAAGGTCTGAAGCACCTCTGTTATAAAGACAGGCTGAGAGCTGGGGTTGTTCAGCCTGGGGAAGAGGGAGCTCCAGGGAGACCTTATAGCAGCCTTCCAGTACCTGAAGGGAGTTACAGGAAAGCTGGAGAGGGACTTCTTATAAGGGCATAGAGTGATAGGGGGGAAGGGTTTTAAACTGAACGAGGGGAGATTTAAGTTAGACATTAGGAAGGAATTCTTCCTTATGAGGGTGATGAGACACTGGTGATGAGGTTGCCCATGGAAGTTGTGCCTGCCTCCTCCTGGCAGTGTTCAAGGCCAGGTTGGATGGGGCCTTGAGCAACCTGGTCTGGTGGGAGGTGTCCCAGACCATGGCAGGGGGGGTTGGAGCTAGGTGATCTTTAAGATCCTTTCCAACCTAAACCATTCTACAATTCTATGATTCAGGTGTTTTCCAATTTTCTTATTGCCTTAAAGAGGGTCTGAAGGGCCATGTGTTCCCTGTGGGTGATGGTGTCCTGCTCCATACACAAGTTCCATTTTGTAGCATCAGGAACAGAGCTGGCTGCTCTGGGGGGACAAGAGCACCCTGTAGAGCAGAGCAGGTGGTGACTGTTCTCTCCCACCTCATCCCACAGGGCTTGGCAGTGTGTGTGAAACAAAGTGCCACAATTCACAGGCTGGGGTTTGCATTAAGGTGAGAGCTACAGTGTTAACTTCTCTGGCAGATGTGCCCTGAGAGCTGCATCAACCAAGACCTTACCAGTGAGATTACCAGAACTGCTAAGACACACAGAAGTTTTGCACCAGAAGTCCTGGGAATAAAGATGTGGATGATGGAGGTGATTTGGCTCTTTGTATCTGTCTGGAACAATCAAGCTATGATTGAACCCAAGATCTCTGGTGATTTTGGTCAGACAACCAGGGGTAACTCCCAACTAAAGGAAACTGATCTTTTGTAGAAAGCATAAAAAACAGATATATGAAAAAGTGTTATGACTAGTTTAGAGCTATTGCCATTTAACAAAGAAAGAGCAACCAGACAAAAAATATTTTTCTCATGGTGTCCCTGGTGTTATTTTGGTATGAAGTGCCTGGGAGCTGAGGAGGAAGAGAGTCAGGACCAGAGGCAGGAGGAGGGACTTAGAGCACAGTTTCTCAAGCCAAGAGGCTCAGAAACCTGCAGCCCTGCACATGCAGCGAACACCAACACAGCAGAACAAATTCAAAACTGTTCAAATCTGTTATTCCACAGATTCAGAACAAAAAAATAAACATGAGAAGGTGTTACCAGTGTGAGCCCAGGGGAATTTTTATTTGACTTGGCACCAAAAACATGCTGTGAGATTCTTGACCTGATAGCATCAGCTGTGAATTTTCATTGAGATTTATGCAGACCTGAAAGTGAGGATTTGGCAATTAACAGGAACAAGTTTTTCAACTGTGCTGCCTTGTTAAGACATTGTAGAAAATTATGTGCACACCATGTGAAAAAAAAATGTATCCCATTGGTGGCGAGAGGGCTTTCAGAGGATGTCACCATTAATGTTGCTTTCATGAGATTTCCAGTTGCAGGGCTGATGTTTTCATCAGCAGGAATGTCATGCAGAAGCTGGGAAGATACAAGCTTAAGTAATCACAGAAGATGTAGGAAGCAGAAGTGTGAAGTAGCTCCATGTAGAGAAATTTAAGCAACATTTCACTCTAATTTATTACTGTTTCTTCATGTCTTCTAGAGTAGGATAACTTTTTTAAATAGCACATAATCTGCTGGAAATCACGAGGCTTGATGTATTGCATATTTTCAGGAGTAAATTAGTTTTAGAATATTTAAATAGGATCATTCTAGGGTATTAGATTTTTAGTGCAAAAATACTATTGTGGGTAAGGTTTTCCAAAATAGGAATCTAAACATAGACTTCTGAGAGACATCTATATTAGCATTTACATATATAAAACTATTAAAATCTAAACCTGGCTTCTGGGTTTACCAATAGAGTACAGCACTGAGCTTCTGAAAGTAAGATAGCTGCATGATGAGGGGTCTGTCATTACGCCTGTCTGGAGACCTCCTGAACAGCATCATGATGCTTCCAGGGCACACACTAGCCTGGATACCTTTACATAGCCCTGTCTTATGCAATGCACATGCATGCAAACAGCTTGAAAATGCAGTATCCAATTTAAAATGTAGCATCCAAGTCATCATCTAATGTTTGTTTTCACTATGTGTGTTGGAGGACAGTCACATTTCTTATCTTCACTACAGTGGAAATTTAGGAAGTGCAAGTGTTTTGTCCTTCAAGGCTTGGCTCATATGACCATTGTGGTACTGTTAATGCCAATTAAAGTGCTTACATTTTTAATAAGTTAAGTAGGAATAGCATGAATAATGGTTAACTGCATAAACAGCACCCTCTTATTTAGTTCCTGATCTGGGCTATTTTCAAACAACTACTGCTGTTTATTGTCATTATTAGATTCAAAAACTAACTTGCTTTGTTCTCTTTCCAAAGGACAGAGTAAATCAGTTCTGACATTTTAAGCAGTGTATTTATGGCAGTGCAGAGCATGTGGCTCTGGAGCATGGATGCAACAAAAAATAGAGAGCAGCAAAAGCCCCTGGATGCATTCATCACCCAGGGGAACTGGAGAGGGAGGTGGCTTCTTCACCATCTCCTTTTTCCTCCTGCTTTTAAAGAAACATTTTGTAATAGAATATTAAAATGGGTTCATTTTGTAATAGAATATTAAAATGGGTTGTTCTGCTTTCACATCTAAACCCAGGGAATCTCATATGGAAGTGTTAGTATTTGCATACTAACAGGTCATCCACATTGGATGGATTTTGTCCCTGTCTCCTGTCATCCCCAGGAAGAGAGGAAGAACCCCAGTTGTCACCTTTTCATTAACTGTTCCTTTTCTCCCAGGGTTAAAGGGGAAAATTTTAAATGCCAGCTGGCACAGTTTGCAAGGGTGTATAATACATGAGGCTTGTGTGAGAAATTGGAAAAATAGCTACACTCAATATGAGCATAAGCAAAACATTCAGATTGCAATCTGCCACACAGCGTGCCTGCCCGTGCTTAGTTAACAGTCTGCACATATTTTACTTTCCTGAACTGCAATTCTTGAGGTCTGGTTGTTTGTTGTTCTTTTGATTGGGTTTTTTGTGTGTTTTCTTTTTTTTTTTTTTTTTCCTGTCATTTTGAGTTTTTTTAAAGATTAAATATTTTTAGGCTTCTCAAGGCAAAGGGGAACTGTCTGGAAAAACAAAATTATTGAAAAGGGACAAAAAATAATATATCTTGCAAAAAACAGATCAATAATGTTGAATATAGTAGAATGGATATGAAAGCAGGATTCTCACACAAGACATCTCCTTACTGGAAATGGAAATGGTCTGCAGACAGGCAGGCAAGGCAGCCTCTTACAAATAAGAAGGGAGGAGAAAGGAAAGCAGAAATGTAGCTATCTTGAACACAGAGAGCTACTGCTGCTAGTTGTTAACCTTTCTAACCAAGCTATCTGCATTACTGGCAGTATCATCAGAACAAAAGCCAGGTGCCTGCAGATTTGCATGGATCTACATATGTTTAGTTATATCTGAAACACTGTGCAAAAGCATATTTGATCTATTAAAAGGGGAAAATGGGAATGCAGAAATACTTCAGGGTTCGAGTTAATTTTTTTTCTGCACATATATTCTCCTTCTTACTGCCTCTGTATTCTCTTTCCTCCCTTCCAGTAGATTTTCACTTCAGTAACACATCACCCTGAAAAAGTTTCACTTGTTGAACAACCCCACACCCGCACTCCCTCCCCTAATTTAACTATACTTCCCTAACTTCACCATACCATGTCCCACAGAAAATCATGGATTCCATCCCACCCCTAAAGAAAACCAGCCTTGATGTCTGTACATCCTGGCCAGATGTGAACACAGATAACATTAATTTCTTAGTGCTGTATGTTTTCAATCGATTTCTTAAATAAGAAACATCTGGTTAAACAGCACAAAGCACTGGTGCCAGTAGCCTTAGGAGGGGGTTGACAGAGGAGTGTGGTCCCTTGGAGGTGCCAAAGGCTGCAGACAAGGTTTTATGTTGTCATGTAAAGCCCTCTGGCCCAAGATACTGTGTGCTCGTTCAACTTTGCATTACATACCTTTATTTATTTAGGCAGATTTTTTTTTCTGGGCTGAAGAACAAAACAAAAGATGAGGTAGACTTCTTCTCAGCACCTCAAGCATGTGTGCGTGTGTGCATGCATGTGATGTGATACCTTAGTCTGTGCAGCTGTGCATCTTCAGAAATACCTTGACTTTGATGATCCCTTCACCAAATGAATATCGGATGGTTGGGAGAAAAATCTGGCAAAGGGGCCACAGGGCCAGTGCTGAAGGTAGATGTCACGGTTAAGAGAGTTGAAGCACTCATAGAAAATGAGGATGATCTGATTTTGTATCCACCACCTCTTGTGGAATAATTAAAAAATCCATTTAGCTTGTCTTCATACATTTTGTTATGTGTATCTGGATTTCAACATTGAGTGAAAGTCACATCCAGGAGTCTTTCCCATGAAGACTTTATACATATATCTAGAACATAAAATGCTCACTCATAAGGGGATGTGAAGATATATTAGAGTATTAGTATTAGTATTAGTAGTATTATTGATATTATTAGTATTATTAGTATAGGATCAGTCCTGCTGGAACCATTACTAACTGAAGCAGCAGACTCAGGTTTCCAGTCTTAGTCCCCACATTCTACTGCACCACACAGGGTTAGGAGTCCGGCTGCTACCACACAGAATGATTTATTATAATTTATATCTTCAAGTCTTGAAGAGAAAAGGTCAAGAAAAAACAAAAAAAATCCAGTAGACCAATATGGATTAGGATTGTTATTTACTGAAAAGGTATGAGAAAATACAAAAGAAAAAACATGAAAGGAAACAATTATTACCTTCTGCCAGTGCAAGTAATAGTTTAGCAGATCTACTGTCAGAAAAATATTTCCCACACTAGTTTTATTTAAAGAGTCTCTGAAAGGGCAAATTGTCTGGTAATCAAGTCATTTCATGACTTAATTTACCTTGATTAGCGTGGTACTTTTCAAAAAGTGTTAATCAATTTTATCTCTGGTAAACTGGAAACACCACATAAATTGCTGTCACAGTTTTAAACTGCTAATCAATTTTGAAAATCTAAATCGATGTGCATTTTTAAGCTATTATTTTTCAGTTATTGGCTGAAAAGCCTTTCTTGACCTTGAAGCATGAGAGAAGAATTTCCACGTAAAATAGAGCAAAAGATGCCAGACTTCAGCATCACATGTTTCATTTAAAATGCTGGATATGTAAGAACTATGAAGGACTAAAATGTTTTTAGTAAGTAACTTCTTCATAAGGCCATGTAATTTGATTTTTAACCTGACGAAGAGCACCCTTACATGTTAGTTTCTCACAGTCTTTAGAATACACTGCTTATTTACGCTACATAATTCATATTGCTGGGCATGTTATAGTAACAGGTTTCCTGAGAAGCCAAAAAAAAAAAAAAAGTAATTATGTTATATGATTCTTCTGTTTTGCATGCATAAAAGTATCCCAAAGAATGCCATGGAATGATTTATAGTATAGCCACGTAAGAGCTTTTTATGTTATTATACGTCTCTTTCATTTATCATGTTGCCACAAATAAACCTATCACAGGTCTTTAAGCAGTGTAACTGTGCCTGGAAATAGAGAATTTTCTGATGTTCAATGCTTAGACATTTTTTAGCAACAAAGTCTAATCATCAGCCATCTGGAGCCTCTTTCACTTATATGTATATAAGAAGAATAGAGACTTGCATGGTTTTGTAAAGAAGAAAAATACCAATCCAAATTCCATTGATATAACCTATATATCAATACCTACTTTTTTCTCTTTGTGTGTTTCTGAAAGACTCATAACTCCTGCTGGAAGAAGGCAGACCATCACATATATTCACATCACATATATTCATCTGAGAAAAAAAACTCAAAAAACCCAAAACAATCACAAAAACCTGTCTGGATCTGGATATCACTCTCTAAACTTTAAGAAAAACAGCACAAGATGGGCCTAGTTCTGGGGGAAAAAATGGCAAAGAGCCTGGTGTAGTGTGGAACAACACGCAGCAGTACTGGCTTCCCCCAGAAGATACTCATCTGGCTACAAGACAATGTCTTCTGGCTTATGAAGCAGCAAGCACAGCATCCAGAGACCACGAAGTTTTGTCCCTGGACTCCCCCAAATGACACTCTGTAGGAACAGGATATGTTAAAGATATCTGTAGCTTTCTAGATGCCTATATTTGGAAATAAGTTTCCCTGTTCTTTCTAGACAAGCCATGGCTCAGGGTATCCTTTTTAGACTACATTGGCTTTTGCATGAGAAATATCCATTTGACTATATCCAGAGCCTAGGAAGTCTCCTCAATAGGAACTTGCAGCTATGTGATGTACAGACTTTTCACAAGAGGTCCAGTTATGTCTGAGCACCATTTAGATCCTTGAAGCTTCTGTCTTGACTTGTGTGCCTCTGTGCAAGTGCTGAGCATCTGGGGCCCACCTACTGGGGATCATTCCCAAAGTTTTCCTGTTGCTGCAAGCTGTGGTATATCAAGAGGCCATTTTTAACTACATCTCCTTAGATATGTTGTCATCTGTGAGCTCTGCCTTGACTGATTCATATGTAATCTACTTGACATCCATGACACTGGATCATCCTATGAACTGTCTTTCTCTTGGTCTCTCAGTTCCTATATTCATGGGCTGGTTTTCTTCGTACCCACATTCCATAAACCAGTTCCAAATAATTTCTGGTTTTATGGAGTGCATCACTCCTGGCTGACCAGATTGAACCCAGGCTGTCTGTCACAGTACCACTCCTATTTCCTGGAGCCACCTCTGGCAAAAGAAAAGGTAAACTGAAAAGATTTCTTCTCGTGCTGCCTTTGTTCTATTTTCCTTCCATAACCTGGGCTGTCAGATCTGCCTCTGTTTTAGCTTGGGAAGCTTGTTGGGAAGCAGAAGGCAGGAGAACTTGTGGATCCTTCACATAAGTCAATATGCAAGAGACATTAGATGTCCTTCATTTACCAAAAGGAATATAGAAGACAAAGAATTTGCATCCCAGAATAATTATCATTAGGAGATCTCAGATGTTATTCAGCAAGTGATATAGAACATGTGAAGAGAAATACTGGTAACATGAAATACTGGAATGCTGTTAAGAAATATTTGATGGTCACAATGTGTAAATAAACATGCTAGTAAGTTTTTCAGTAAAGGATGACCCACTCCCATGGTGTCAGACAAACAGCAAGGCTCATTTATGCTTCACAACCTGAAAAATCACTACTGAAGGAAGCTACACTGCCTCAGTGGTGACCTTGATAGCTCAAAATGCTTGTCAAAACCCTGGGTGATGTTCTATTTGTGGAGAAAATCTGGTGGAATGAGCATGTTCTTTGATGTGAACCCCTGTGTTTAACACACAAACTCCTGTTTCTTTCAGAGAAGCAGAGGTAAAACAACAGAGAAAAGTGACCAATTTCCAAAGGTTTTCTCATCTACCAGTCAGCCCAAAGTGCACCCCTGTCCTTTTCTCTAGACCATGCTTTCAGTGCATGCCCAGACTGTATCTTGTTCATTTTTCCAACTTCTTGTTTCTTCCTAGCACCAACATACAAAACTATAACTGGAAGAAATCATCTTATCTGCCACATGCCTCCATATCCCTTCATTCTGGACAGTAGCTGAATGCCTACCTATGGGGTGAAGATAATTTTTTTCTCTCAAAGGGAAGTACTTGGGTTTTATGCCTATCTTAAGAAAAGGGTACCAGTGTAATTGTGCCTGAGTGGGTGAGATTCCAGAAGAACAGATTCCCTGGCTAGAAGAACACTTTTATGGTGCAAATCATCTGACTATTGAAATGTCTACCATGGGATAAGTCGACTTGGATGATAAAATTTTCACATTGGGTCACTTGCTTAGATAAAAACATCTATGCTCCAGTTATCTGAATGTGGTCAGATCAGCCTGAGGAGATATGCTCAAGCTCCATTGAAACACAGGCATAACTCAGGATACAGGTATGCCATCAGTACTAAGGAAATATTGAACTTGGAAGATATACTACCACTGCTATGCCAGGCAACTGAGGGCTTGAAGAGGCACTTATGGCCTGAAAGCTTATAAACATGGGTTCTGTCAGGAAATGGATGTGTGGAGAAATGCATGGCCTGGGACAAACAGTGGCTCCTGAAATGCTCTGCTCTGTTCATGGCTGAGATTACGAGTCTAAGTGCATTCACTTCTCTTCAACAGCATGTGAGTGTTGATGAAGATTATAGCCAAAAATACTGCTGGAATAAAATCAATCATTTGACTATTGCAGAAAAAAAAAAAAAAAAAAAAAAAAAAAAAAAAAAAAAAGAAGGAAAAAAAAGCATTGTGTGAATTTGAAACGTGAGGCAGAAGGTGAGAAAACAAAAATAAGAAATTAAATTGAACTGAGTTGAGGGAGGTTGAAGAAGGAGGAAAATTACAGAAGAATGGACTAGAGTAGGGGAGACAAGAATTCAAGGAGATGAGCAGTAGAAAAGCAAGAGGGCACGCACCAATGTAAGAAATGTTGTATGAGATCTGAGCTACTGCCCTTGATGCTCAACATCTGGCTTCTTCTAGAAACCAGAGTTAGATGCTTCAGACAATAGTGCAAGAAAGCCATTTCTTGAAAACATGGGGTGTAATCAGCCTATCAAGGAGGTTTCCTCCTAACTCTTTTCAAGCAATGATTATTTGAAGTCCTGAAGCATGAGGGAGGAGTGACAACTGAGGGGAAAGTAAAAACATGAGGTGGAAAGAATAGAAGGAGTGTGAAAAATAACAAAGTAGAATATAAAATGAGCTCAAATGATCAGGACTGATTTTCTCCTAATTCTGTGCTGAACAGAGAATACAACTCAAAGTCTTCATGTTGGGCTTACATAAAACATGCAGGAAACCATGTTATCTTGTTTTCTGTAGTTTTCTGTGATACTTGCCAAAGCTGTGGGATTTCTAAGCTACCCATTATGTTCCTCCATGTAATTAATTTATTTTTTTTTAATGAAAACACATGCTCACTCCTTTATCCTCAGAAAAAAACTTTCAAAAAAATAGTCCCCATCCCTTTCTTTATCTTCTCTATTTCCTATCAAAAGTAATCTGAAATATGTTGACTGGGCTGTATAAACTGCTCAGATTTGGATACCCATGCTACTCATTGTCTTTTAAAGCTCTCATTTCAGATCTGTGCACTTCTGCAATTAATATTAAATACATGTTCTGGTGTGTACCCTCAGGGCAGGAAGCTTTCTCAACCTCCATGGAATCGATACAGAGAGCCACCACAACTGCTCACCATCAAATGTGTGGAAGAGTTGAAATAGCCCTAGGGTAGCTCCAAGAGGAATCTCAGCTCAGGCAACCCCAGCTTTCCCTAATGCTTTCTGTCATTTTGGGGGAGCCTGTCCAGTGAGTTCTGTACCTCTCCAGTGAGTGAAGCAGATGCTGTGCTTCGCGCTTACTTAGCCAGCTCTGCTCATGGTACCTGATACAAGATAAAAGGAACTCACAGAGCCCTCAGGAACAGTGTTATCCAAGTATTTTTTTCCCTTAGTAATTCAAGGCAATGCACAACCCAGAAATCTCTTTCACCAGCCCTTATTACTCTTCCAGCTGAATTCCTCTCATGATGGTCCTAGCACCACGATGTTAAATAGAAGTGACAACCAGAGCAGGCTTTGTGCACCTCTGCATAAGATATTTTTCAAGGAGGAGGAGTACTGGAGAAGAGAAGATGCTGCCTAGCAGCCTCCACCTTGCACAGAGAAGGCAACATATTAGAATGTTTTAGGACAAATACATCAGCTCCCTGCAGGATATTGAAACCGATCAGTAGGCACTGTGATCAGTGTATCAAAGCTGACTGATGTGTCAGGAGTGTCAGCTTGTTTTCAGGGATAAGTTTTTTATTGTTTATGGTTGTCACTTCAGCTGGAGATCAAATAGGAGAGCTATTAAATCTGAAGCATTGTTCTCTTACTGTGGACATAAGCTTTGGAATATGCCTTGGACAAAAGGTATTATTACATAGGAGAAAGTGGTTCCTATGCACCTTCTGCATGTCTCAGATGCCTTCAGTTTCTATACCTTTATTTCCTTACACTGTAGTAAAAACTTTACTTTCCAGAGAGTAACTGCATCACCAGCTTATCAGGGAACGCTCTTCCAGGGAGGGGGCAGCCACAACTTCCACAGGCAGCCTGTGCCAATGTTTCACCACTCTCACAGAAAATAATTTCTTCCTAATACCTCATCTAAATCTACCCTCTTCCAGCTTGAAACTCTTACCCCTCAGCCTATCACTTTATGCACCTGTAAAATGTCAGAGAAATAAAACCCCTGAATGACATGACAAGGTAAAAAAAGAGAGTAGCTGGCAAAAAATCCTGTGCTCCCATAGCAGACTGACCCTTAGCAATGCTGATTTAAATGGCATGCCTCTTTTCATATTGCATTAGTGTTTCAACTTCTGCCTCTCCTAGAGTTTAGCTTCTGGGATTTTCCCATTTATATATAGTCCAGTGTTCTGCTTTTCTGTTTCTAGTCTTGTATTGCTTACTTGGACCAGGCCTGTAAAACTGGATGACCATCCTGCTCTGACAAATTCACTCAGGGTCAGCAGGGAAAAAAATCTGTCAGAAGAATGATAAAGAAAAAAGAATGTAGAAAGACATGAACAGAGTTTCTCTTCAAGAACAACTAAGTCAGCACTAGGCTCAGGTTTTATTTAAAGCATAGCTACCACTGTTCATGTTTTGGGTAGGAAGAAAAGTAGTAATGGAGGAATTTGAATATGTTGCACAAGGACAAACTTATTTGTAGTGGCACCTGATAGTCTCCCTCATCAAACAAATATTTGAGTGTAGCAGATTGCTTTTTCTCTGATATTCAGATCGGAACTGCTTGGCAGACAAAATAAAAGGAGCGTTTTCTAAAAATAGTTCACCTGTTTTTTCTGTGGCAAATAAAGATTCGTGTGGACTCAAATTAATACAATATGTTTCATATTTCCTAGTCAGATTGCTATGTGTATCCCATCAATTGATACCTTGATTCACAGGATGCAAAAAGTAAAAGCGCAAGAGTAGCATTTATCAGAGGATGAATGTAAGAGGAATGGGGTTTCTAGAAAGTTAGGTTATGTTTTGTACAAGGAATTAGAAATGCTGGGGGACAGGGAAGAGCTGTGAACTGACTCTTCACCCTAAGCAAAGCTTGAACATTTTTGTCTGGTTGAGGTAAAGACTGGTGACACATTACACTCTCATGAACCAGAGAAGAGAGGTACTTCTATGAATTAGATGGTAATTCAGGACTGGGAAAAAACCCCTTCTGCTCAGTTCTTGACAGATTTCCTGTGTGATACCGAGTGTGCCATTTTAAGAAAGACTCAGCTGCCTTCAGCCACCTAAAAGTTAGACATCTACTTGAAACTACTTAAAAGAGAGAGGCATTCAACAAGGAATTAATTGCAGTGATCTGAGACACCTCCTAAAGTTGGGATGATCTGCCCAGCAGACAACCTGGCAGCTGCAGCCCCGTGTCTAACACCCACTGTGGGCTGACTGCACTGAGTGGGCATTGGGCCACTTCTCCACCCAGGCTGGGACAGGACTATCTGCTCCAGCTGGCAGCTCCTCAGGACAGACTCTGTCTCTCCAAGAGTACTCATGAAGCCCTGAGTATAGCAGGGCCCTGGACCTCCTGTGAGACTGCCATGCAATTCTGCAGTAATAAGAGAATAATTGTAGCAGTAAGTTGCTTCAGGCTTGGTGAACTTCAAGTTTTCAGAGAATTAGAGAGTGTGAACAGCTGACCTAACTGAGATCCTCTATTGTTTTATGTCTCAACTTCTGTCATTTAGAAATCCAGTGACAATAAAACCAGGAAAACTGGCCCACTGTGTGAAATATGCACTGCCTGTATTTTTTTTTTTCCTTTTCATGGTTGGAAGCCCAGTGTAATCTATCTAACCAAGTAAGGTTTTCCAGATTCCTATTATGTTGGTTTCCCCATTGATTCTGATAGCATCCACAAAAGCACACCAGGAGTACAGTGTGCCTGAGCACCTCCAAAGGGCTTTCATAGTCTGCTCTATCACACCAAGAAGTCCCACAGGACTAGTTTTAACTAAACAGAAATTTAGCTCTGCTTTATACCTCTTTTCATGCTCTACCTCCCCATACTGCTAAGCCCTGCAGGTATTTAAGCCAGGAAAAGACTGATATGAAACAAGGACCAGGAGCATGCCTGACCCACTGCACCCCACCTGAGGGAGAACAGCCAGCAGAAAATGTTATGGAGCAGCTGTGTTCTGTGCAGATGTGCACATGCTCTCAGCCTCTTGCAAAAGCTTAGGAAAACCAGGACACAGTGAACACAGGGACAGTGGTTTCAGCAGAGACATGCTACTCCATAGTTGAGGTGAGAGAAAGCTCTGGCACAGCAGTGAGTGATGAAGCCTCAGCTAGCAAGTGAGGAGGACAAACCACATCTGCTTGTGAGAACAGACCTGAGGACATGGAAGTGAAATTCAGAGCATAGCCTAATCTTCTAGACAGATCCCAGCCTTCCTGCATATCCTTGGAACATGTTCACCTGCCCCATCTCTCCATCTGCAAAAGAGGAACATGATATTTCCTTCCTTCCTTCCTTCCTTCCTTCCTTCCTTCCTTCCTTCCTTATCCTTCCTTATCCTTCCTTATCCTTTCTCCCTCCCTCCCTCCCTCCCTCCCTCCCTCCTTTTCTTTTTTCACCTCAGGAAGGGGGGTTTGGGAGTGTTGCCCCCCTCCCCTTGGCATGCTCAGCACCCAGCACAGCCCAGCATTGATGGAGTAATTGCTGAAATGGAAAAAGCTACAGCTCATTGCAGCGCTGGTGCTTTAACCTGACTGGTCCCCACTTCCAGGGATCAGACTCACTAAAATCCTCTGCTTTGCAGTCCCCATCTCCAGGGAAAGACAGGTATCTGGAACAAGCCCAGCTCTCTTTCAGATCTGACACAGATCATCAGCAAGGCAAGTTCAGCAAGCTCAGCCTAACCCCTGGTGGCTGGTCTCTGGGGAAGGCTGTGACAGTGTACACTTTAGTTCTGCTTGTATTAATGGTACTTGATGCTTAGCAAATCCAAGGCACAGGGGCAGTGGTAGGTTTTCAGACAAGGCTACTCCAGCAGCATACTGAGGGGAAATAACTTGCCTGTGCCTCCACGTGTTTAATTCTTGTGAGCTGTGCCTGCTTTCCTTGGCAAAGCCAAGGCACACAAGTCAGTCTGAGAAGTGTTTCCTCATGTCACAGAGGAAGACTTCTGATTGCTCTTGAGCTGGCCTTGAAATTTTCAGTCCCTTTCTCATGTAAGTTGACATTCACCCCATTTTTCTTCTGCCTTCATTCTTGGAGAAATTAAATTTTACAGAAATAAAAGAAGCACGTTGAGAATGGATGCACATTTCATTTACTCTAATTATGCACAGTGAAAAGTTTCCATTTCAACAAACCTCATTGATATTCTGCTGTGAACTTGACTGAGGGAGAAAAAAAAATAGAACACAAAAGGAGATCTTACTAGTCAATTGACTTTAACTAAAAAAAGGTATCATGGATTTAAGAGTATTTCATGTTTCACTTCAATTTCCTCCCCTTCTCTTTATGATTGCTGCAATGACAAAACACTGCCTTGGATCACCCTGAGATTCTGGGGCTGGTTGTAGTGCCCTAACACTCTGATAAGAGAGCTAGTGTTATTTTTTGGATTAATTCCAAATAGTGGGATACAACGTGTCAATATTGCACAGGGCTTTGTCTTGTATGTGAACATGCCAACTCTCAGGCCTCTGGGAGAAATCCTGATTTATCTCACAGATGTGGTTTAATCTCTCAATATTTCCTGACCTCTGTCACTAATGCACTTAGACCCTACATGATCTTTACAAACAGTGTTCATAAAACTTACCTATACAGGGATTTAATAGATCTGAGAGCAAGCTCAAGATTCGGAATATGAAACACTGAATAATTTATTAGAAAATACAGAAAACCTCAAAGAGAAAAAAAGGCAAGAGTATTTTTTACTTACAGTCCCTGCGAGCATTGTTCTTTCAGAGGTGGAAACTGTTAAATTCTGCTGCTATTTTCTTTAGCACTATCAATAATACATAAATTAAAAATAACAGAAGCAAAAAAAGTCTAAGACTTCTTCAGTAATTGGCTGCACCATGACAAATACGCTGTTGTCATGAAAAATACCACAGTGAATCATTTTCTGCATTGCCGGATATGAAAAATGCTCGTTATGCTTCAGTTAAAGTTTTTAATATGTATCAGTGGCTTAAAGAGGATAAACATTAATAGCATTTTATTGTTTAATAGTAGAAACATCAGGAATATAAAATCAACATTGAACAAGAAAACATTCCAAACACTACAAAATGTGGTCAGACAGAATCATGCAATGACGTAGACTTAGTCCCTTTATCTGTCACCCTGTTCCTTTGTAATTTTTTATCTTGAGTCCTCATTAAGAAATTGGACAAAACTTAGAATCATAGAATTTTCAGGGTTGGAAGGGACCTTGAAGATCATCTAGTTCCACCCCCCTTGCCATGGGCAGGGACACCTCCCACTGGATCTGGTTGCTCAGAGCCCTGTCCAGCCTGGCCTTGAGCACTTCAAGAGATGAGGCTACCACCACCTCACTGGGTAGCTGCTCTCAAGACATATCAGCAAGATGTGTCCCTGAATCGTGCAAGTACAAATAGGAGATAAAATTAGTCCATAACATAGTAGGTTTTGATCTTTTCTCTTGTGAGCTGTGATAGGCTATAAACCTCCACTTTCAACACAGGCTTAGGATGGTTTACCCCAGGGTGCCCTGTCCCGGCAGTGAGTTCACATCACCTTCACCTTTCCTCACACAGGAACACATCCAGGTGGGTTTTGAATGTTTCCAGGGAAGAAGACTCCACATCCTCACTGGGCAGCCTGTTCCAGTGCCCTGTCACCCTCACAGTGAAAAATTCTTCCTAATATTTACATGGAGCCACCTCTTTCTCTGGCAGGTGGCTGGCAGACTATGTTTTTTTCTTCTTTTTCTTTCCCCCCCCTTTTTTTTTTTTTTTTTTTTTTTTTTGCAATAGGATAGCAACTGATCCCAAATGTTTTGGGTTATGATTGGTTTTGTTTTGTTACCCCACAACCTCACAGCACTAGCTCTTCCTCCACCAGACCTCTTCCTCCAAGGAGGCATCACTCAAAGCCCAAGCCTTGAAAACTCAGTGAAGAAATGTTTATTCACTTTCCAAGGGGACACCATTCTCTAGTCTTGCCCTGACTCCAGAATTGTTTCTCAGTCATGCCCTGACACTGTTAGAAATGTGGAGCCAGTAAACTGAAATGGGTTTACTAGCTTGAAGTTTCTGCAAGAATTTAGGGGAGAATTTGATAATCTATTGTATTATTACCATTTTTAATATTCTTTTTCCTCTGTTATATTGTATTGGGACATAACTGTACACTATTATAAACTGCCACATTTGCCAGTGTAGCCACAAAAATATCCCACACTGTAATATTTGATGTGTGTGATGAAAGACTAAAAGGAACAGCTGCATCTGCTATGTTATACAGGGAAAGTGCCATTAATCCAGTAGGATTACTGTTCCTAATATTTCTACCTATCCTACTCATTTTCACAAGAACAAAAAAAAAAAAAAGAAAAAAAAGGAAAAGAATAAGAGGTTTGTTTTAGCATGTAAATAAATGCACGCATGACAAATAAATTCATGCCATTTCAGACATGGGAACTAGCAAAGTTAGGATGAAAACTGGATGCCAGTAGACTGATATCAAAAAGCCTCTGAAGGCAAGAGGCATTCTTCCACAACATTGAGTGGTTTTTAGATCAGGTCATCAAAACCAGGAAAGACAGCAGGGCAGAAGTCTCTCCTTGGGTTCATGAATGAGAAAACATGGTGGGAAACAGTTGAGGCAGAAGATTCAAAGACTGGAAAATAAGTTCTACAAGAACAACTGATGGAAAGCACTGAGTGAAATAGGGAGAGACATTATAGCCAAGGGTAGAAAAAGGGACATGTCTCTTAAGAATCTCTGCACTATTTCTTTGTACCTAACAAAGGATGAACCACCTCCATCTTCTAGAGGTGGCATAGAAAAGCACAGCACTTGAAGCAAGAGGAGAAATCTTGTATGGTAGAGCTTGGCAACATCTGTCAGTTAATTTTTTCAGGGGACCAGAAATGCATGTTTGTTCTTCCTGAAAGTTTTAATGAATTCATGTGTTTTCATTGATTTGGTCTTTCCATGAAAGGAGAATTAGAGAAAAAAATAGAAATTTGATTTAACATCAAATGTTTTCCATCAAGCTTCTAATTTTTAATTTCCCTTTCTCTCATTCATTTTGAGGCAGGGATGGGGGAAGTGCAGGGGGCAGAAAAATGTGTATGTTTCAAAATTATGTCAGCTGCAAAGAGCTATTTCAAGTCAAGAGGAATACACTATGTTAATGGTTAAAAAAATAAATGAGAAATTTTTTTGAACTCAGCAAACTTTTTAACACAAATTTGTTTTCAGTTTGTTTGGAGATTTTTTTTTTTTTTTTTGGAACTGCCAAGAACACTGTCAAAAAGGTTGTAAGTTATTAATACAATACAAAATGCTGTTGATGGAAGAGAGCTTCAGATATTTTATGAGCACTCTCTGCAACTGGTAAACAAGGATGAACAGAAACATTTACAATGACAATGCCCCAAATTATTCTGACTCTATGGTCATTGTAACCAGATAACACGGTTATGATAAACAAAATCCATCAAGCTTCATGAATAGTATCAAAAACCACTTGCTGCTCAGCGACACAGTATTTTCACTCAGGCTTATTTTCCTGCAGGAAGACCAAATGAGCCCCTGGGCTGCATGGATTTTTTTTCCCCTCAGCTGAGAAATATAATTTTATGATTGTGACCATGAACAAAACTTTATGTTGTTTTTCAAAGCGGAAAGCTTGCCAGATTTGCTACACGAGAGCAGTCATCTGAGTGGTACCTTATGTGCTGAATACAAGCAAAGAGTAATTATAACAACACACAGCACTGCCACAGTAAGGGTGTGTCAGCATTTCAGTGTCAAATCTGTCGACCAAATGCTGATGGCTTCATTGAATGCTTTTTCTTTTCCCTCGGCAAAAGGCGCTCTCTGAGTTTTGTCTTCCCCAACCAATCACATTAAGAAATGATTTCCAGATTCAGACTCTTATGGTCACTCACTCTAAATCTCAGTTTAGATATTTGTTTTGGAGTCTCAAAAAGTACATTTCTCTCTAGCCACATATTGCTCCCCCTGAAAAAAAACATGATTTCTTTTGCAACAGATTTTCTTGACCTTATGAGATAGGCAAGTCTTGGAGACAGGTGCCAACAGAATTTGGTTTATAATTATAAAAATACAATAAATGTATTTGCAGCACATAATAGCAGCTCCAAGGTAAATCTCAGAGTTAGATGAACAAAACAAAAGAAACTAATGAAGTCCAACAAAATATCTGCATAGATATGAGAAGAGAAAGGAGGTGAGAGGAGTAGAAAGTGTTAGCAACAAACAAAAATAACTTTAAAATGATTCCTTAAAATTAGAAGATAATATAGTAAGATAAATTAGCTATATTGGATCAGACTGAAGTTACATATATCTGGGTGTCCTACTTCCAAGAGTTGCTGGAACAGAATACATTAAGTCCAGCAGCAGGGCAACTATATGGGACGCTTTGCACAAGGAGTCTCTCAAGTCCCAGGCACTTGGAGCTGTAGGACTTCCTGAGCAAGTTGTGTTTTCTGCATCCCTTGATGGATTTGTCCTCAATATTTTCCCCCCAAACCAGGAAAACTTTGAAGCCTATAATTGCTTCAGGAACATTCTCAGCTCAGCCACCCATGTTTGAAGAGCAGTTTCCTTCACTTGAACTGATATCCTGCTAGCTTCATTTGATGTCCCTAACCCCAGTAACAAGTGGATGTAATAGTTGACAAACTATCCCTCTTTGCTTGTTTCCTGCCATTGGTGACTGTACCTCAGGTTTTAGTTCCAAAAGATGTAGGTATTTATTTGAAATTTAGTACATTTCAGATATACCCATATGATTTTCAGAGCTGATAATGACATGCAGCACCTATAGACATCTTTGGAATATGGGTACTCTCCACCTCTTTGGGCTTTTAGTAAAATCTGAAGGTGCTTGATCTGCAGTGCTGGGAGTATTTTACAAAACCATTTCAGGTGTAAATTCTGAATGAATTCTTCAACAAAATGAAAAACATGGTTGTGTCCAGATAGGTTCACTAACATTGTCTTGCAGAATCAATATATCTCAGTGTTATCTATGATCCTCTATAACAACAATGTATTTTTATATGATTGTAAATACAATAGAAAAGCTAAGAGGAGGGATATACATAAGACCAGAAAAATAGCACAGCCCAAGCAGATAAAAAAATAGAGGGCTTGATTTATATCCACAAAAGCCAGAGAAATTTAGAATTAAGCTTATATTGCCTTCCTGAATTCAACCCATTTTGCTTCAGAATTTTAGAAGCCTTTCAAAATTGGTAGCTTATCTCGCTATTACTGCCTTGTTCTTTAATCAAGTAGGGTAACAGCAACACAGCACAGAGCTTTACCTGTCTGCAGAGATCAAGTCAGCCCCTGAACAGCACTTAAACACAGTTTTCCAGGAGGGATTCTGACATACAATTAATTAGCTTGTTTAGACAGATGACAACACAGCAGTGTTAATCAACGTCCCCTAGAGAATGGCAGGGTCAAAGTGAAGAGTTATCTTTTCACTTGGCGCAATTGTTCTCAGTATCTAGAGCTCATTCAAACAGGAGGATTAATTCCTATCAAACTCTCATTTTCAGTGGCCCATTTCAGTGGGAAGTAGCCCTTGTAGCCTTAGAAATAGACATGAGAACACTACGGAGACCCTGAGCATTGGTAAGTAAATTCTGATGTGTGCAAACTCTTTTTTCCAACAGACAACTTTCCTACATTCTCTGCTGGGGCCTGACCTACTTCTGAAATAAGAAAGTACTTATAAAAAGGAAGGGAAAACATAATTACTGGATGGAGGGTCCTACGAGTGAGTGAACTTCTGCTAACTGCATGTTACACAAGAAGAGATGGATTGAATCTCACTAGGTGAAGATTTTAAATATTTTACAGAGCATTCTCTCTGTCTCACTTTTTTGGCAGAGACTGCCAATTATATTTTAAACTCAAGCTTTTCAACAGAAAGCTGTTGACTTCTTAGAATCTCACCTGGGGTCGTACTGGAGATTTTAACTGATGGAGAGTTCTTGTCTGATGGGATTTTTTCTGAAAAGAATTGAAGGTGGACATTCCATCAGGGCATACTTATATTATGAGAGATTTCATTGATAAATGCTCCTGGCGAGCACACTGGGCCAAAAAGACTGGTGTGTTTTCAGGTCACTAAAAGAATTCCTGATTGAGTTTAGTAGAATAAACTCTGTTCCCATAGCTGATGGAAGAAGATCCTTGAGATGTCACTGGGACTGCTATTGGGAAGGAAGAATGTGATGGATTTGGTTTCTTGGGCCACAAGCAGTGCCCAGTAAAAGGAGAGGAGATGAGAACTCAGAGTAAAGGATGTAAAAGGGAAAATGCACAATTATGCAATTCTGAAAGAAAGAGGATGCTATTTGGAGAAGCAAATAGCAAGTGCTTGGTCTTAGTGGGAAGAGAGTGAGCTATGGAGTCATGTGAGGTATGGACAGGAAAGGAGTGAAGATTAAACCAAAAGCTGTGGAACGGGGAGAAAAGAGAGGAGAAAAACAGAGCTGGATATGATCCAGAACAGCAGGTGGGAAGGTAGAAGAGATATGGAAGTCCATATGTATGGTAAGTTTACTTGAGAAGACCTGATAAACTATAGAAGTCTTGTAAGACTGAAGACACCCAGTTACCAAGACCTACAAAAGGCAGGTACTTTGCATACCTGTATAAAGAACTCTTTGATGTTGAAACTTTTTTTAGAAATTGTTGTGGTTTTTTTTTCATTTTCTTTTGTAAGGACAGAATATTACCCATCAAACCACTTATTTTTTTAGCAGGTATAGCCACAAGACTATTCAGACCAACAAATCAGTACAGAGCAATCTTATGTCCCACAGTAGTTTACTTGGGTAATCTCTTTTGTTTCATAAAAATGTTTTCATCAAAATGCAGATGTATTCACCACTACAATTTGTACAGAAATAGCCCATAAACATATATTCATGGAGCCATGCATAAACTTAATGCATTCATTTGTGAATGTTTACTCGAGCTACCCTGATAGTAACTTCTCTATCTCCATAGCAAAGACTGTTAACATTCAGATATCTGTCACATGGATGACAATAGATTCATCAGACAGAAAAAGAGGAGGGAAAAAGAAAAAAAAAAAAGGAAAAAAAAAAAAGGAAAAGAAAAAGAAAGAAAGTCTATGTGTTTGATTTAATATGTTAGTAAATACTAACCAATCAAAGGAAGGCAACAAATACTCCCTAATTAGTTTATCCATAATCTTTATGGTGAATTTGTGAGGAAGAAGGCTTACAGATCATGCCTGAATAAATACTGCTCATTCCTAGTGGTAGGAGATAGATTTTTCTTGTACATATCT
This sequence comes from Calypte anna, assembly GCF_003957555.1. Lineage (NCBI taxonomy): Eukaryota > Metazoa > Chordata > Aves > Apodiformes > Trochilidae > Calypte > Calypte anna. The sequence goes on along the minus strand of NC_044244.1, from coordinate 137,612,352 downwards.
CGTATTTTGGCATCATTGCTTAGCCTTTTATTAGCGTCTGTGACAGTTTTAATCATTAGAAGTCTCAGAAAAACATGTAGACTGTTGTTATATCAAGTAGTTAGCACTAAAATGAACTAAAAGTGTTTTCTTATTTACCCATAGAAACAAGGATTACACTTGCTCTGGTTTTATAATTTGATACTTTGAATCATTAACCACCGCTCTCCATATCCCAAAGAGAATTGTGCAATACATGGCTCTTTACCTGATGTAGGAAGCACTCCATTGGAGGCTGAGGCAGGACTTTGGGCTTTGGTTGTTTGGGGTTTTTTTGTGGATTTTTTTAATCAGAAGGTTTACTTATGTAATGCTGAAGCACATTATACCATTGCTACAGAGAAGTATTTTAGGAAACTGGGAAATTAGGAAATGACACATGAAAAAGCCTTTCTCATGGCCACTCTTGGTAGGATGCCACAAATGAAAATGGATTTGCCATTAACTCCTTGGCACATGACTTGTGGTAGGAGTTTCTCAAGTTAGTTCATGTTTATAAATGCACATTTACACATAGCAAGGTTGTAAAAATTTTGTTATTTGAAATTTTAATGATGGTTGAAACATATGTGTAGACTCTTGTTCACCTCCAAAGACCAGAATTCTCTATGGAGGTTTGCACTAAAATAAAGTGAAAGCTGAGTCCTTGAAGAGGTCTTCAAGCTTCTAAATCTTCAGGATCTTACCAAAGTTATCTTCATCATTGCCATTGAGATTATGTTCCCCTGTAGAACTGATTTCTGTCTCTGCTTCCTTTGTCTGTCTTTGCTTCTCATCTATTTCCTGTCAGTGTAAGAACCTGCAGTTCTTTGGATTTGGAGAGGCAGCTGCCAAATCCAGATTTTTTAATTCATCCCATCACTTACATTGTAAAATATTAAAAAGGCCTTTATTTTATGCTAGAGATAACTCTGCACTTAGAGAAGTGGGATGTGGGGTACCTTTTAAGATGCCTTGTGTCTGGTTCCAAATAAGTTGTTAGTTTCCATTTGGAAGACTTCCCCATTTTTCATATAATGTTTTGATGGTTAAATGGAGAGCCTCTATTCTCAGATGAATGCAGGCCACTCGAATCCCTTGAGTGCTGTAAATGTTTATCAGGATGACCTCAGTAGAACCCTGAGACACTAGACAAGCGTTTTGTTATATTTTTCCCCAAAAGTACAGGTAATATTACAGTGCAGAGTTTCTTGAACTGAATTCATTTTAGCTAGGTATTGTCCCCAAGGTGAGAGCAAGAAGTAAGAAGAGGTATTACTCCCTGAGAAGAGAAAGTTCTGCCTGGGAAAATATACTCATTTGTCAAGTATATTTCCAGAATCTGAGGACCCAAGTGAGGTCTCCAGGTAATAAGCCTGCACATTCCTATCTGTACAGGCAGAATTGAGAACTACACTTTTAAACAGGACCTTCCTTGTATTAACATGCAATTACCAAGCTGTCAAGTGGGTTTTTGAACATGCAAATGTGATACACACTGCTTTGTGTAGGATCTGAAATTTTGTCTCCAGTTATTCCTTAACACTGTAATAAACAATGATCCCTACGAAGACAGATGGACGAACAATATAATTCTGTAAATCCTGGCAACAAGAACTGGAAAGAAATGATCCTCACTGGCACTATATCAAACAATTTAGCCCTCCTCTAGGTCTTAATCCTGTCAATACTGAAAATGATAAGCCTTGATCCCTTTTGTGGTACAGAGCAGATTGGTTTTAGGGTGGTCATCTTATAATCTATTCTCACATAATTTCAGTTTTTCTAAATGAATAGAGAGAAGAAAATAATGGCTGTCTTAATTACAGATCTAAGCACAATGAGCCTGTTTGTTCTCTCACTTTAATGTGCAGGGATCAGGCATAGTTCTAGCATGCTCGTTGCCAGGTAAGACCATAGAGGTTGACATAATGAAATGGAAGGATAGCTAAGGCTGAAGGAACAGCAGCAATGTATTATCTATGTAGATTCTGTGTAACAAGACTACAGAAAGAAAATCACTTACATGTGTAGACTCAGAGATTGATTCAGCTTCAGAACAGACAAGAGACTTATGTCAGCAAAACCTTCAGAGCACTGAGAGGTAATATGACCTTCTATTCTTGATTAATATTCTTCTGTTTGTACATGGAAGATCAAGATTCATTTTTTCACCTGTCACCTTTCTGTGTTTTACACCTCTTACATGAACTGCTTTGTTAGCTGGGTGTTCACCATCATCAAAATAAAAAAAAATAAAAATTCATCTGATTATCTTCGTTAATCCAAAGATTTTTGCAGTATCTCTGCTAACTCTGTACTAGTAACCCATCATTTTAGTTCTTTGCTATTCCTCCTAGCTTCTTATTGTAAAGAAACTTTTAACAGTTATCACTCTGTATGGATTTCTGCTTTTTGGTGGTTTTGGATTTGGGTTTTCTTTTTTTTTTTTGTATGAATCAATGAATCAACATACACTTGGCTACTTCAGGGCCATTCTTATCTGCCATTGAACTGGGATATTGATTAACTGTCCACTTTTCACCCTCATACCGTGAGTTGTGTCAAGTTTGCATTTGAGGAGCTGCCCTAAAGCCCTTCACCATCCAATTATCCACACGGATGTTTAGCTATGCCAAGGTTTCTTCCTACTCCCAGACTAAAGTGTGACTGGGAAGCCTTTTGAAGCTGTGGGTCTATCACAGTATGTGGAAGAACCATAAAGACCAAATGGGGTCAAGCCCAAGCTGTGAGGCAATATCCTTGAAAGAGAAGCTGTGAAGACTGGTTGATGCTAAACAGCTATGGATGAGAAGATGCCTGGGCTTCAGCAGTGGCCCTAATGTGAGAAAAGACAAGAAACAAAAAAAGAAAAGAAAGTACAAGGAAGCTTCCAACAGGAGGGAGAAAAGAGAGAAATGGTATGTGAAGAAACCAGTGCACAAAACATCATAGCAGTAGCAAAAGCAAAGAGACCATCATTACGCAGAGGGCTACAAGAGAAAGATTTTGTAAATATTCTAGAGAAGAATTCTTTGATCATGCAACCTGAGCAAAGGAGTGAGGAAAATAAGCAGCAGTCAGGGTGCTGTTATGTTATGGCTAAAACAGTCTTGACTTGGGAAATTTTTTTCTTTTTTCTTTTTTCTTTTTTTTTTTGGTAAATTTTGTTTTTTTTTTTTATTTACAACAAAAACATCTGATTGTTCATTCAGGTGTGTGGGGAAAAAAACAAACAAACAAAACCAACCAACCAAAAAACATAAACAACTAAACAAACACTTTTTTAAGCACATAATTCTCTCTCCCTTTTCCAGTACTCACATTCCCTTATTTTCATCATAGTTTAAGCTCAGTTCATCCAAACTCCGTGAGGCATAGGAGTTTAGAAGCTGAATGTGTGAGGGTTCTGTCTGCCACTCCTTACATATTGCATTTTTTTCTGTTGTTGTCTGCTGGTTGTTGCTTTTTCTTTGGGAGTTTTCCTGTCCCAGCACAGGTCTCCCAATGCTGGAGTTTCTTTGCTGGTCTCCCTGCCCCAGCAAAGTAAGCCCTGAGCCTCTTCCCACACACAGCATCTCTTCCAGCCCCTTCTGCCAACCCATGCCATGCTCAGCTCTGGGGTGAGCATCTCACTGCACTGAGCCAGCCCTCAGGCACAGACTGGAGGGATGCAGCTGGCAGGCTCCAACTCTCTCCCAGCAACCCCTGTCTGAAGCATGGAAAAGAATGATGCTGACGACTTTCAACAAGACAAGAGGGCATGGTCTTAAGTTGTGCCTGGGGAAGTTTAGGTTAGATATTAGAAAGAATTTCTTTACGGAAAGGGTGATCAGGCATTGGAATGGGCTGCCCAAGGAAGTAGAGGATTCTCCATCCCTGGAGATATTTAAAAAGAGACTGGATGTGGCACTCAGTGCCATGGTCTGGTAACCACAATGGTGGTTCAAGGGTTGGACTTAATGATTTCTGAGGCCCCTTCCAACCCAGCCAATTCTATGATTCTATGATTCTATGATGATGCTGCCCCAAACCATTCTGCTTCCCCTCTGTCTCTGCACCATACTCCTCTGTGCCTTGCTAGCTCGCCCAGGCTTGGAAAAGCCTGCCAGAATCACCCTCTTTATCCTCAGAGGGAGGATTTAATGAAGTTATTCTGCTCTGGTGTGCATGCTGCATGTTGGGCTGAGTATTCAATGACCTCATCTATGACTTAGGAGTGTCAGGGTTTCAGTGAAGCATATTAACATTTCATTGAGAAAATCATGTTAAGCAAAGCAGCAGGCACAAATACAGAGAACCAATGGGCTGAATGGGAAAAAGGTTTATCAGTATAATTATAAATAAGATCTCATATTGATGCCAGGTGTGCAGAAATGAATAGATTAATAGCAACCACATTTGGAGATGAACTGAAGAAAAAAGGAAAAAAATCAAAAAATGCTTTGCTATGCAGCTTAATTATTTACATGTTCAAAGAATGAGCAACATAATAATACCCTTTTTAGACTGTGGATCCTTTTTAGTCCTGCAGTCACCTATGCGGATTATTTTTTTAAGCACCTGAATGTGTTGACAGGGTTTATTTACAGTTACACATTTTTCTCTTGACAAAAATCTGTATAAAAATAGAAGGGCTGAAGGTCAGGCCCCTGAGTCATTAACTGGAGTATGTAGGTTGTAACTTTTGCAATGGTTTCTCCCTAAACATTACTGAAAACACTTGCAAAATATCCATAGTCTGGTAACATCCGTGGCACCATGATTTTCTTTTTTTCTTACAAGAGAGTAAACAAAGAATGTCCTTGAATCCTGAGTAAGACCATCCTCAGAAATCTAATTGTTCTTGCAGTGGGCAGGATTTGACCCATTTGGTGCCTGGGCTTCCCTCTGAGGGAAAATCTGGACTCTGCCATCCTTCAGCTCTGAAGCAGAGCAGGGCCTCTGCTCTTTTCTTGTGCCCTGCCATGTCCTGGTCATTTCCTTGCCTCACATAAAGCACAGCAACAAGTTCTGCAGGCTTTGAATAACCTGAACTGGAATGGATTTCATAAGAATGATTTGGAGGGTAAAACAAACAGCCTTCCAATATCATCACTCCTAAATCTTTAATTTGTGTGAGCTTTTGTGTGGATGACAGCCCTAAACCTACAAAGCAGGAATAAATTACTTGTTTTCAGCAGAGAAAAGCTCTGCCTGTATATTATCAGCTCAGGTGAAAGTAGCACAGACATATGCTAAATTCCATTACCTGGAAAGAGACTATGGATTTAATTCTTTTCTGTTTTGAACACTACAACAGCTGAAATGATGGCTTTCCATTTTATTTGTATTAATTGTATACACACTTTGCAAGCTGATAGGGTGAGATTGATTGTAATTGAGCCATAAATTTAGCACTGAGAAATGCCACCCATTTAGCTGGACAGTTCAGTGATGAAATACATTTCTAAAGCACGGACTGCAGGCAGAGTGTCCAAGATAACAAATGATAAATGCCTCATACCTATAGCTACAGAGAAGTAATCCTCAATAAAAAGTGGGTAACTCATCAAAGAGCTACCACAAGTTATTTTCCCTTGATTTTGCACTGCAGTAAATTTGTTTTGTTAAAGCATTGTTTATCACATTGCTCTTTTTATTCGATAAAACCAGAGTAGATAGCTTTTGAAATCTGAAATACTATGTGTCCTGTCATAGCATGATGTGTCACTAACCTTCTGCTCCATCAGAAAATACTGTTACACAAATCTGATTAAATAAATCAGACTTTTGATACCAGCATATATGTGAAAAGTCATTCCCATGAATACTCAGATACAAATCCACAGCTATTGTAGACTTCTGTAGTGTCACTAAAGACAATAGAACTCTAACAGGTTATACTGGAAAAGAATCTGCTTCAAAGTCTGTATAAAGCTATTTAAGAAGCAAATCTCAACACAACTTACACCATATGTTCTGGAGGTGACCATGTAAATCAAGCTTTTCCCTCACATATTTTTGTTCATTTTCCTTCAATTGAAATTCATAAGCAAAACATTCTGACATTTTGATTTCAAGATCTCCTTGAAGACCTGTAAGAGGTTGATTTCTTTGTCAAAAGGATAAAAGTTACCTAGCAGAAATATGAATTTTGAAGTCTCATCTGTACAACTGAACTCTCATCTCTTAGTAATTACCCTGTTTTCTGAGTACTTCCGTAGCTCACAACAGCCAGGTGCTTAAGCATTTTTTAAGACAAAGCATGTCAAGTTTGTTTCCCCTTAGAAAGGAGATGATCTTGTTTTGGGATGGACAAAATGGAAATGGTCCTATGACAACTGATGGCAGAAAAGCAGATGGCTATGTTTAGATATGAAAGCAGTGTTAGTCTGGCTTCAGATGTGATTGATCCATGAAGAGTTTACCTCCTGTAGACATAATTTTACTCCCACAGGTAATGATAATTTCTATCTACAGAATGAAGCTCTTGTAGGTGGTGATAGTGATGCTACATGGAAGTTAACCAGAGCATTCTCATGTAAAATTATGCACATAAGAAAAATATTCTAATGCACCTCCAGAAGCATATTTGAAATATATCTTCCTACTTCCTTTGGAGACTAGAGACTTTTGCTTACCATGTGGGGCAGCACAGAGAAATAGGAGTTCTGAAACAGAGGATGAGAAAGCATTCCCTGGACAGGGGGATGTCTCTGGACAGGGAGGATGCTCGTCCCTGGAGAAAACACACACTTCACACCAGTCAGTACATCCTCAATACTTGTAACATGTACATGTTTCTAATGATTTCTGATATTCTGGCTATCAGAAAAATAGAAGACTTATCTATCTATCTATCTATCTATGAAATGGCTATAGGATAATATAAATAATAAGTTATTCACAGTAAAACATTTCATAATATGTTTGAAATGAAAACAAATACTGTGTTTTGATCAGGAGTCAAGTACATGGTTCAATCAGTGTTTGGAAAGAAACCAAAAAACAAAGCTCCCAGAATGAAAAGGAAGGTGGGTAACGTTTTAATAGAAACCAAATAAATAATTTATTTTAATTCTTTTAAAATTGTTAAACAGAGAAATTAAGTCTAAACCTATCAAAGCTCTGTTTCTGAAGTTAAAAAATTAAAAAATTCTCTATGTCTTGGCTTCAAATAAAACACAAATAACGATGGATAATTTGTGTTATTCTGTATCTATCCTGGACTACATAGTTTAGGGAACTGGATTTGTGTAGATGCAAGGAGGTGCTCACCAGCACATGTATTCTGCTCACATAAGATGCATACAGAACTGGTATTTTTGTTTAATCCTGACACCTAGAATAATAGCTCACATCTTTTGCCACAGATGAATGACTGTAAATGAGTGTTTAAGAGACTCAACTTCATCATTGATTCCACAGGGTATTCTTGCCACTCAGTCTCCTCTACCAAACTCGAGCTGCTCTCCAATTTCTGCCCCTTTTCATTTTGTTTTGTGAAAGAAATACATCATCTAGTGTATGCTTCTGAGAAAAATGCACAACAGGTAGTCAGGTTTTCAGCGCTAGCATAGCTCTGGGGAGATTTTAATCACTGTAAAGTTTCTACAGTAGTACAACATGCTGTGGAGTTGGAAGTGTTACCTTTGCATTTGGTACTTTCTAATCATGAGGATCTAATATAAGAGTTTGACTTCCTTGTCTTATTTTTTCTTCTGTTTCTGTCTCTTAATTGGTGGTCCTGTAAAATGCAGAACTTTTGCTATATTATTTTGCCACTTTTTACATAGTTTTCTTGATTGAGGAACCAACACAGGAAACAGAGGGCTTGTGGGCTCCTTATAAATCACAGTTCCATGCCATGATATTTATTGCAATCTCATTCATTTCTCCACAGGCCACACAAGTAAGCCCCAAAGCTAATTTATGGTTCTAAGGCAGGGAAGCATCTATTTTAATGCAGTTCATCTGAAAAATCTACTATGAGAAGATATGATTCATGAAAAAAAGGGCCAGCTATGTAGAAAAAGAAGAACCGATATAAGCATAGCTGTGTAAGCTCTGAGACGTCATGGCAGTATTCTAACTGGCTGTGCTTCTCTTCAGCAGTTTCTCCTTTCTTTAGTTCATGAGATCATCCATTTCTTCTTAGGCCTCAGAGCATCTTGTTTCAGCTCCCCATTGTCATGTACTCTGAAAAGACCTTATTCTGAATGAAACTTCAGCAGACCTTCTCTCCATCTCTTGAAGGTGAATGCATGGACACTTTTTCCAGCAGAAACCTCCTTAGAGGTTTATCTCTACCTTTCTTTCTGGTGTGGTCAAAACTTCACTGGCTGCACTAAATTAAGACTTTTATCCTCATTGCCAGGGTACTTATTTGAATTTGCTTAGTGCTGGGTCATCCTTTATACATCACTCCAAGCTCTAGATACAGAGTTCTTACAGATGCCATTTGTAATTAAAAGTGTGGGCATTCATCTGAATTCAAGGTACAATATTTGAAAGAAAAAGTCTTTGGTAATATTATATTTTTCTCCTGTTTTAAAATGCATGCCAGTTTTTATGTTGATGTGTACAGCCTGTTTACAGCTTGCAGCTCTGAAAATATAATTTCAGGTTGTTGGCCTTGAGTTTGCTCCGACTTATGGGAGGATTTCTTCTGACTGCTGCACTGCATGTTGAAGATTTGAAACTTGGCATCCAAAGCCTGTGATTTTCCTTATGAATATTAATTCTGTAGTAACAGTTCTCAGTCTGCACTGCTTCCAGAAGACTATTTTGGTTTATTTACTCCTTAAGGGTAAAAAACCTTAAGGTAGCTAGAGGGAAAAAAAAAACCCCAACAAGCAAACAAAAAAACCCCACAACTAATTTTCAGTAAGATTTTCTTTTCCTTTTTTTTACAAGAAGAAAATAAAAGGTCATTTATGTTTCCTGTATATTCTCTGGCCTTACTCGGGTATTCAGTCTACAGATTCACAGAGATGCTAATAACTGAAAGATGGTTTAATAGCAAATTCCAGATGGAGTTTGCACATATGAAGAAAAAGACTACATGTCTTTATTTCAGCTATTATCCCAAACAGCACAAGGGACAGCAAATCTCTACAGCAATGGATAATTCTCAAAGCCTTTCACAGCAGAATTGTCTTGGCAGAGGAAAGGTCATGGCTAAGGGTTTTGACAAAGGGTTCCTGAGAGGCTCCCTTTTCTTCCAAAAATCTGGATTTTCCTTTCATGTTGGATCATTCTTCAAATACACTGCAGATCATCACTATTCTGAAGAAAATCATGAATAGGAGGTGGGTGCAAGCAGAATAGCTGTCATTCATTCCATTTCATGACACAGCAAGTTCTGCAAAACACAGAAGCTGAGAAACTCATTGTGCAGAGCTAGCCAGGAATTGAAATCACTGTTTCTTTGGCAATTTTGACATTTCAAGGAGAAAAATGCAATTTCTAAGAAGAACAAGATAGCAAAAATGTAAGTTATGCTCTAAAATGTAAATAATCTGAAAGCATACCTGCGGAGTCAAGAGATTTTAATTTGGTACAGTTCAGAAGTTTTTATGTGACTTGAATACTTTAAGTCATTTTGTTTCACTTCCATATTTGATAAATACTTTAAATGCAATCAAACACACAGAGAGATGAATGGCAGGAAAAGGGAAATTTAAACACTTCGCATGCATAACAGACAATGTAAATATGCAGGATAAACAAACATATAAGCAAATACATACATATTTTGCATTTATACACACTGTGCCAGTCACTTTGTTTTCTAAAATGCTGTCTTAAAAATATCACCAATCCCATTGCCTTTTTCATGAGTTTTAATCTTATGGGCTTCACCTGTATGGATGAATCAAATGGGCTGGGAACTGTGGCAAGAATTTGTCAGACCCTGAGACTAGATGGTGTACATAGCCCTTGGTCTTTCAAACCATGCTTTCTGATCCAAGCAAAAACTGTTCCTACAGTTTTACCAAACATTTAAAAGTACGGACAGCTGAGGGACAGTACTTTAACCTGTGCTTCAGTTCTTTTCAGTTTGCTCATACAAATGTGACCATAGAGACTATTCCAGGAGAGAAGAGCCCAAATCTCCTTCTTGAAGACATCGTTTTGGAAAGAAGAGGTCCTGCAACACAAAAGTTGGGGAAGAATCATTGAAAAACTCAAGAAGAGGAGATGTGTGGGACACCAGTGAAGCCTCAAGGCCTGACCCTGAGATTGTCCTCATGACTCAGGATAAACATTAATGAAATTCTGAATTTCTTGAAATTGATTAAACATAAAAAAATGTGAGAAAGCCACAGACAGCACCTAGCCAGAGAACCAGAAATAGATTTCCAGCTGAAACATTAAAACAAACAAACAAAAACAGCCAAAACCCAAACCCCCCCCCAAAAAAACCCCAACAACCTACAACAAAAGAAACCAACCTAAAAAAACCCACAAAAAACCCCACAATAATATCTGCATATTTATCTACCTTGCAGACTTTAGGTTAATTATTCAAAAATTTACTCCTTCAAGCAATATTTAATCAAGGAGCACTCTTGTTCTTTTCAGAGCATAAGGGTATGTATCAAAGCTACACCATCAGGTTTTAGCTCCATGGCAATAATGTGTACAAGCATCTTTGTGACATACCCATTATCACATATATACAGCATTCAACGGAGGATAATTTATGCCTCCCACTGTCAACCAGTTATGACAGGTGTCCTTGCTATATTTTTCAGGTTTATAGCTTAGCAACCTTACTGAGGATCCTCTTGTTACACTGCTGGTGGTAGAGGAGAAGGCACCAGCTTTATCCATTCTGATGGAAATCTTTTTAACGCTGCTGCCCTGGCATTATTTAAACATCTTCAGTTTTCCAAAATGGTGACTTTTTTAACTTTTTAACCCAGAGCAAAAAATGAGCCAAACATGAAGACTGCAGGAATGACAAGCTTATGTAAAGAAGCTATCAATTAAGATTTTCTTTAAAAATCATATAGGAGTTCAAATAGCCTTAGAGTGCTTTCAGGGCTGGTTCATATAGTATTGCACATAAAGGCTTCAGTGACAGATGAGATTCATGGTTACTATAATCTGTATGGAGATCAGTCCATGATTAATGATCATCAAGCGCAGAGCCTCTGTTAATGCAGCATTATGACTGAAAGAGCACTTAGAGAAGCATCACTCTTAATTTCTAAATCACCTCTTTTTTCATTGTATTCACAGATGGGTTTTCCTCTCACTCTCCCCATCATATCCCTGGGGTTTAGGTCCAGTGATGAGGCAGCCCTAAGTGCATATGCAGCAGTGAGAGATGCTTTTGTTACACTTCTTTCCTCTGTATTCAGTGGCTGACATCAAAACAAAGTATTTGGCCATAGAAACAGATATGGAAGATCAGCCTTGCACAATGGGCTAGCAGGGCAGTGAAGAGTGTGTGATTGTGACAGAACATGCAAATATTGCTGGTAGATGTTTTTATGGTGAAAGATATTTTCTTACATGGCACAGGAGGCAAATATGGAACAAAGGAATAGAATGAAAAAGAAAAGGAAGGAGAAAGATTAAGAGAACAGGAATGAGGAGCAGTAAGAAATGGGTCTGTGATCAGGTGTCAGTAATACTCTGTATCCTCTTAAATATTATTCTACAAATCTAAGACTCAAGGTCTTTTCTTCTGCTTTCTTCGTTTAATGCACATAAAATCCACAGTTGAGAGAACAATCACACTGGATTTTATGGGCAATCTAAGGTAACTGAGGGACTCAACAAGATGATCTTTTCTCTCTCTTTCATGACTACAAATTATGTAGGATATGTGAGTCCCTAAGATTACAGATGGGAAGAATCTGGTTAAATATGGAACCCAGTGTCTCATTCTGAGGCTGGAGAACATATTCTGTGCAGTACTTTGCTTTTCTTAAAAGCAGAGGCCATGCAGCACCTTAGGGAAGAAGCTACTTTGACAACACAGTAGCAAGTCAGATACACCCTAGATCCACCCACATCAACATTTTTTAGAGTTTTTTGCTGTTTTAAGGATACCCTCACTTGTATTTGGGAATGTGTAACTATACTTCTGTAGTGACATATTTATTCACTGTTTATTGCACTTTCAAAAATTGTTTTCAAGTAGGAAGCAAATATAGTGTTTTGAATTTTCTGTCAGCCACTGTTCTCTGTGACCCTGTTGAAACAGAACACTGCTCCAGTGGAGCCAGAGAATTGAAGGTGACTTTTTGCTTCCTAGGGTTTGGAGAGGATTCAGGCTGCTGGTGGCATGCATAAAACCATACAAGTACCTGCACAGAACTAATGAATCAGGGACAGGGGATTTCTAGCTCAGAGCAGGAGTAAGGGCATTTTGAATTGAGAAAAAACTGAGAATGTTACTGAGAGAGAAAGAGACCTTCCCAGCAGGCTGCAATCCCATCAGAGATATTTTGAGGACTCTACAGAAGCAACAGACCTTCCACAGGTCAAGTTAATAGCCTACAGGTTAGACAGGGCAATTGATGGAGCAGACAACAGTATTAGTCTGCCAGACAGTTGCAACCATTAAGCTTGATCTTGAACACCTTGAACACAGAATAGGTTGGAACAGTTTTCTGGTTTAGCCTGATCATTTCTTCTATTAAAAAAAAAAAAAAAGAAAGAAAAAAAAAGCTGTCTTTTTAAAATTTTGTCAATGGTTGCTCGGTTGTTCCAAAGACTAATCATTGCCAAAATTGTGTGTACTCTGCTTCAGTTCTGAGTTTGCTGAACTTCAGCTTCCACTCATTGACTCCTTGTTGCGCCACCTTCCACTAGGTTTTAATCGAGCCTCCTTTAAGTTTCTTTTTGAGAAATGAAATAGATTTTCCTCCTCTCATGTTTCACAGGACAATTTTTAATCATTTAATTATGCTGGCTCTCTTCTTATTCTACAACTGGTTTTGACTTTGAAGTGCAAGTATTGCAACTATTCACAATATACTGCAGCCGTTTCCCCACCACAGTAATAGTAAAACCTCTCTTCTCCTTCACATTTCCCAATTTATGGTCTTCAATCTAAATCACCTTTGCTTACTGAATTATTCTGAGATCTCACATTCACCTGATTGCCCCTTAAGTCTTTTCTAGAGGCTGTATCCACACCCTTTAAAAGATATTTCTTCTAATGTTTTGTCTTAGATGTACCATTTCAACTTCTGCTGCAACTGGAAAACAGGAGAGAGACTGTTACATTTTTCCATCATAACCAGAGACATCTATTTTGTTCCAGTAAGCAGTTGTTCTCATAAGCCATGAAAAATTAATTTTCTGGGCTCTCTAGGTTCTTTGGGGGAAAAAGAAGGCTATGGATCAGGATTCTTTAAGACAGTATTCAAGGCTCAAAAGTCAAGGATTGAATGCTTTAATCACACAAGGTTTTCAACTTTTAAAGTATATTTGCTAACAAGTATCTTACTTCAGAAAAGTTTTGGGAGTATGATTGAAAATTCCTCATTTCCATCCTGAGCTCACTTCTCCATTCCTCTGCTTCTCTTCAAAGTCACTAGACCAAAGAGCTCTGATGTGGTAATTGCTAAGACTAGCTGTGCTGTGTTCCTTACTCTACCATTAGCAAAGGACTATCCAACTTCCTCAAAAAAGAAAAAAAAGCAAACAAAACACCAAACAAACAAATCCAAAGATTAACTAACATTTTAGAAAAAACTCCATAAACCACCTCATGAGGTGTAGCCACAATCATGCATCTTTACAAACAGAAAGTTAGTTACACCAGGAACATTACCCCTTTTTTCCTCATTTTGTACATTTCTGTGTGATGTAGTGATTTGTTATTAAATGCCAGTATCTGTTAGATCAAGTTCAGTTCTTATAGAGCTAACTGGTAGGTTATCAGCTGCACTAAGGTAATTTTGATGAGAGATAGTTACAAGCTACTGCAATTCAGGTTTCACCTGGCTTTGGCATTTAATTTTTCAGGGAGAAATTGCACTCAGAACTAACTTCAAATGTTTAAGATAAAAAATAAATTCGTAGAAAATAAATACAAGTGATGATAATAATTAAAATCTGAAAGAACTTCAAAAATTAAATTTGGCAACTTTAGAAGTGGAATTTCTCAGGGAAATATCCGGTAAGAATGTTAAGTAGAAAACACATTTACAAAAATGACCTTTAATCACAGATCACATTGAGTCAATTTGTGTTACACTATATATATAGTTAAATACATATTTGTAAATACAGAGGCATATTTGGTTCATGGGTGAATGGAGAGATCTCCAGGACTAAGTTGCCTTCATTTATATGTTTCTTAAATACTGCAGAATCATTATATGTATTATTAGATTTGGTGTTTTCTCTTAATGCTACAGCTTCTGAATGCAATAATTTGTTTAAACTGCAGTGAATATTAATGCTATATCTAATTACAACCCATGAATATTAAGCAGTACTGATGTTTCTGCATACAAAATTGCTATGAAGAAATACTAGTTTGATTATTTTCTGCTTCTTCTTATTCATATTTTGTCACTCTTGCTCTTGCCAAAACAGTTTTTGTATTATTCTTTTGACAACAAATGTGCATTAACTTATAATGAGAATGCCACAGACAAGGGGAGAAGTTAGTTGTTGTTTTAACTGTACTTTTAAATAGTGAAACATCTTACTGGGTTAAACCAGGTAGTGCTGAGGCATTGGCAAACTCTGGGTAGATTCCACTACATGTATATACTGCTTTTCTTAAATTTGTATAGCATTTGATCCAGAGTGAACTTTTGCACTGACTTCCACTGAATTTTGATTCATGTTCCCATTGCTAGTAAAGGTCTAACCCCAGATCTTCCAGGGCTCATGAAGAAAACGATTTGCAGATGGCACAAATATCAGCCACAATTTAGGACTTCCTTCCGTGGCATCTGACCTTCCACAGCTAGTAATGGAAGAAGACATGGCAAAGCAGAGCACTGAATGGTGAATATTAGACATGCAGTTCTTCTCTGTGGTCTCTGTTTGCTCTCCATGTGTGAGTCTTATTTACTCACTGACAGTCAACATAGATTTCTCATAACATGTCCCCTCGGAATACTGAAAAAAAGACTTTCTGTCAGGTTCCAGGTGGAGGCAATAGATCTTCTCTCAACCTAATGATGTGCACAATCTATCCATACATCCAAGATGAGTTGTTACAGCTAATAATATTCAGCTGCACATCACTGATCATCAGCAGAGTGCATTATCTGCAGCCAAGTGTCTTTTGTGTTTACTGGGAATACACATCCCATTGCTCAGTCCCAGAGCTTCTACTTTTCCCTTTGCTTTTCCATTTTCCCTTCATCTTTCCATTTTAAACTTTTAATTAATGGCTGAGTTGATGACCTTGAAAAAGAACAAAATGAAAACTGGCAATACTGAGGGAGAAAGAGTGGGCAAAAGCAGTCACACTGCACCCTTGGAGTTTAGTTAGAGTCAGTGGGTATTTCAGTGAGCTTTTATGAACAAGGAGAAAGGCATCAAGAAATAACATACATGGGGACTGGGTTTGTTAATGTTCTGTACAAACTTGAGCTAAGCAGAAGCAAAGGATCAGAGCCCATGAGGGCACTTATAATTACAAGGGCAAGGAATATGGAATATAGCAGTACAAATGCCAAGTACCTACATACAGTAATAAATACATTCTCCAATTTCCCCCTGGTTTGGGAAACTACATTTTCCAGGCCATTTACTATTGTTTTAACATGTCTCAGGTTTGCTGTAGTAATTTTTTTTTTTTTTTGAGATTTTCCTGAATGTCTTTAGGCATGCTTTCACATGTTTTGTGATGATGTCCAGAATGATTACAGAATCATTGAATTATCAGAGTTGGAAGGGACTTCTGTAGATCACGCAGTCCAACTCTCTCACTAAAGCAGGATCACCTAGAACACCTTACACAGGGCTGCCCCCAGGTGGGTCTTGAATATCTCCAGAGAAGGAAATATCCAGAGATACTCCAGAGAAGGACTCCACATCTGCTCATAACTTAGTCAGTATTTGATGCTAGCCAGCAAATAGTATTTATTAAATAAAACACTTGGTTGCCTCATTTGAAGGGTACTTTTAAAAAGAATTTGAATGAATAGATTCTTCTGATTATTCTTAAATTTGTGAAATACATGAATAATAATAAGTGCTTCTCTACAAACCAAGACCATGAGATGCCAAATTCCAGGCATTTGCTCACACCCCCTCACACTGCAGTGGTGTTTCAACCTTCTGTGCCCATTGTGTTCCCAGTCTCCCACTGGACTCCTTAGTGTGTGCCTCTTCTTGAACCCCTTTTGAGAGTGGTCCCACAAATCACCAGAAGCAGACCTGTTTTCTGAGGAAAAAATATTTGGTATATTGGCTTTTTCCTTTCTGCTCCATCCTGCCAAGTTGCCCCTCGTGTGACCAGTTTCCATCTCATACTCAGACAACTGATATGATGATGTGATGATCTGCTGATTGCCTCTTTTTTTTCCACATCTCTCTGATCACATCTCCAGTCTTCCAAAATGAAGATGAGAGCAGGTCCCAAGAAGCAGCTACCCAGTAAGACCTAGAGAAAACTTCTTGTCAATGGGCTGGAAGAAGAGGAAGTTAAATTTTAGAGTTAATGGCAAAAATATCTGTCTTTTGTTTCTTCTGTTGGGGGTGGCAAGGTAAATGCCAAAGTGAAAGAAAAATAGAACTACTACACATCAGCCGAAGTGTATTCAATTCTGCCATTTGTTTTCTGTCTCATTTATTCAACTAGGAAATTATATGGGGGAGAATTACTTTCCGAAAGGTTGACATGGGGTCTGAGTTACCCTTTTGTCTGCACACTGCATTCCTGTCAGGTCCACAGTGACTACCTGCAGCTTCTCTTTGCAGTTAGCCTGGGATATGAGGGAAACAGGGAAAGCTGGATTTCAGGAGCTGACTACACCAGCTTGAGTCTGGAATGGCTCCTCTGACAAAGCATAAAAAGACAAATGGAAGAAAGGTGAAAGGAAAGATATTTTTGTAACTTCACAAATAGAGAATCTTAATCCTTTAGGCCAAGCCCCTTCCCACACAATTACTTCAGATCAATAGCAAAACAGAAATAGAATGATACTTATTTTGCTAGTTTTTAATATGTTGGGAAGGAGAAAACCAATTCTTCCAGATTCTGTCTCATGAGATGTCCTATGGTATCAAAATATCAACAGCTGATTCTGCTATTATTACACCATCTCTTAAAAATATCTTTAGTTAGACATCAACAACTAAAATTAACACAACTATAGAAAGATCCATGTAAATGCCAGTATTTGCTTTTCCAACAAATGGACATTACTTTTTTACAGGTATCTCTTAATTGTTAGTCTGAGCATTTTGTTTACTTTGTATATGTCTCACTCTTGGTGTCCATAATACTGCTTTAACATTGTCTGGAGTCTAAACCTCTTAGACGTTTCTGACAGTCTCAGCTCAGCTCTTTGTCAACATTCCCTGAACAAATATCCATTTCTTTGTCTTTTATCTGCCACAAAGACTGAGCCAAAGCTATAAAAAAATATTATTCTTTTTTCCATGACAGAAGACTCTTTTTCTTACTGAAGAGTATTGGGAGCCTTTTGATTAACATCAGTGGGAGCAGAGTCAGACCCAGGATGTCACCATATTCATCCTTTTGCTTACTAAGTTATGGTTACTTTGCATTGTTTAGCTATGTGAAGGACCATATTCACTAGTCATTGTAACTCATTAAAAGGATGAAATCATTAGTTTCTGATGCCTATTCGGATTCATAAATATTTTTTATGATTAATTGCTAATGAAATCTATTAGTGCCTAGTTGGCATGTCTCCCTTTCTCTACTAAATGCCATCAAATTCTAGTACAGGAGTTGGCTCATTTTAATAAATAAGCCTAAACAGCACTATTAGCCTGCCAGAACATGTGACCTTTTCTACTACAGGCACTGAGCACTGCCTTGTAAAAAGTAAAACCAAGGCTATGAAGAAAGTTGATTTTTATTTGTTTTTCATAGCTGTTTGAAAATACATTCATCCATCCTTCCCTTTAATCCTCCCCTCATACAGACATGCATGAGCCACAAAGAAGTGTCTTTATATAGGGTTTATACAGTGGGAGGGACAGGTGATGAGGCATCACACTAAGTTCTGCTCTCCAAACTGCAGTCTGTAGGGAAGTAAGACCAGTAGAGAAACCCTGTTGTGATTCAACATCTTATGCCTGGTCTGTTGTCAAGGTACCATATGGAAGATCACAGTGTTCTCATGAATAAATGTATAGCTATTCTTGGTGCTAACCACTATGTTTCCACTGGATGAGTTTGGAGTCTGTCTTAAAAATTCTTAATGGAACTGAAAGATAAGGTAGTGGGAGAAGCAACACCGATGGCATTTTGATGCAGGACTCTGTCTTGCAACTGATCTCAGCTACTTGCAAAACTGATCCCAGGACTCTGCTATACCATGTCCCCAGAGCCAGCAGGAGCAGACCAGCATAACTCAGTTTTATATCAACTGAATCATAGTTTACACTTGCCCCAGAGTAAAACCTAAACTGTCTATATTATTAATTCAAAATACTCAAGGAGCACACAATGATGTGGTTAGAGGTAGGAATGGGCCGGTGCCGAAGCAGTTATATATGGAATTGTTCCTTTTGCTACAAGGTATAGTTTTTATTCAGATATAACCGTCTTTGATTGACACATATATTTTCAGTTCCATTTAGACTTCAGTAGCAGATCCATTCTAGACTGGTGGAATCCCAGCCAAGTTCAATACAGTTCCCACATGCCCTTGTCCACAGCAGGATCCAAGTTAGAAATCTTCAGGACCTTGACCTTAGAAGCTATATCTTCTGTGGAGGCAGTCTTCTAGGCATGCAGGCTTCAGGCTAACTAGTCTTCCTTTCCCAGTTGTCTTCCTCAGTTACTGGGGCACTCTTCCTGTTCTTGATTTTCATGGGAAATGGTCTTTGCCATTTTTACTGCTTCCATAGCAAAATCTGTGGCGTGCTCTTACACTGTGGGGTCTTGGCCCTAAGATTTTCTTATACAGAGGTGAATCAAAGATTAAGGGAATCTGAAAGAAAAGAATGAGGATTTGGCTTTAAATACGAGCCAAGTTGATTTACGAAAGTGAGCAAAAACGGGGCTGCAAGGAGGATACCAATGTGGATTGGGTGGAAGCTTTGCAGGCAAGCTCAGAAAGTTCATGCTGTACTGAATGATGGCAGGAGAGGAAACACAGAGGTAACAATATGCCCTCTGTTTTAAGGATGAAAATACTATGGACTTGGATACCAACCTGTGTGAGACACTTCTGTCTCTTGTGCAACAGAAACTCCTGAGTTTTCAGTGTTTCAGGCCCATTCTATTTCCAGAACTGGCTGATCTCCTGTTGTGCACCATGACCAAGCACCTCTCTGCTTGTCCTGGAGACCTCTCCATCACTTTCTCTGTTTTCCAGCATTCTGGTGCTGGTATGAAGGGAAAAGCCACTGTGAATATTGCTGCAGTTTTGCCACAGGATTCTGGGTCCCATAGAGTTGGTCTCTGCCTCTTTATCTTACCCTACACCAACATGCCAGTTAATGCTTATTATTATCTTTTACATATATATATATATATATATGTCTCATATATGTCTCATATATATTATATATATAAAATATACTATATATATATTATGTATCTATTATTATTATGTCTCTTATTCTCACTCTGCTTGGTTTTCAGAAGACCTGACACACATTGCTCTATTAAAAAAATTTCCAATTTTCTTTGAAGTAGACGTACTATTTTTTCTTGTCTTTGTGTGTTTTGAATTTTTGGTTTTTCCTCTGTTCTTTTTTTTTTTAATTACTGTATTTTATTCCAATGATTTGTTTAGTTGACATTTTAATAGTCAGCAATTTGTTCTCAGTGAGTTCTAATGCTAGATTTATTCTAATATGTGTGGTGGGAACAATTAAACATTTAAAATTGCAAACATCCATCATTTTCTGCGTATTTCACATGAGGTAGTGTCTGAGATTGTCCTTGAAACAAAAAAAGGATTTTCTCCATCAAGGACACTAATCCAGAACTTTGAAGGAGCAGGAAATTTCAAAGAAAAAAAAAAAAAGGGAAAATCAAGGACAAAATGCACTGAAGTTCTCAGTTCCTCTCTAAGGCAAATAAGTCTAGTGAAAGCCAGATGCTTATTTTATATCCCAAACTGATCCATCAATCACTGTAGCTTTTTAAACCACAATTTCACTCTGTGTTAGAGGTTGCATATAACATTCCTTCAAAATATGGCTGAAAAAAAGCCCTGACACCAAACTGAGTCTCTGCTCTCAAGCATGAATGGGTAGCAAAGAGGGATTAGGTTGTGTTACACATACTGCAACTGAAGTTTTTGAAGGACAGTTTTTGAAGGCATTCCAGGTCACAGAGGTTTTGTCTCATTTCTCTGGGATCAACAACATATTAAAACCTTTGCTATGGCATTTAGCATGCTGAATATAATATAATATCATATTATTGATATAATATGATAATATGATAACTCATAATAATGATAATAACTCATAATATCATCCTGTCTGTAACTTTTGAATTGAGGAGACAGACTTAATTTTCTTATGTACAAGAATAGGAAGTTTGGATGGTTTCTTTTTGCCTTCACAAGATCGACATCTTTTTTGTTTCATACCAAATATGAAAAACTAATTTCACAGAATTAACTCGAAAATCCTTTTCTGAATAAATCATACTGAAACCTCTGATTGACTCATAGAGGCTTTGCTGCTGCAAGAAACCTTCTAGCCTAAATTGCTCTGACTATATCTGCATTTCCTTTGATTCTTAGTACGATGTACAGGTTTCACATTGGTTTGTACTGACATAAAGTAGCTGTGAAAATTAAATTTGCTCTGAATGCATCTAATGTTGTGTGAACTACAAGTTTTCTTTACTGACAGCTTTATTTTCACTGTCATTGAACACAGGAAGGGGGTAACAATTTTGTTCTTATGGCTAAAGCAGGTGGTTTGACTTACCATCATATGTATTAGGCTATTTGCAAACCTTTTTTTAACTTTTCTTGGATTTCAAATGCTTATTTCTAGCCTGATGCACTACAGGTATATATACAGGGACAAAATAAATCTATGGTTCAATCCAAATAAGCAAAGAAAAGTAAAAGGTGTTTAAATGCACTGTTCCATATAATTTGATAAGCAAAGCAATTTACCATGCAAAGAGGTATATCCCCAGATCTGCACTCTGAAATTGTGTTAAGCAATCTTTTAAAATACCTGCTGAGAAGCAGACGATGCATCTTACTACCTGACATTTGAAATCTCACACATTTCTCAGTATCTTTCTGTCTGTTGTATCTCAAGGCATTCCACTGCTCTCTCTATAAACCACACTCCTCAAATCATACACGACATCCAAGTTGAAAGTGGCACCACAGGAGTAACAGGTACAGGCTATTAAAACCCTGCCAAGGGAATGCGAGGCATGAAGGTGACAGTTAATATAGATTAACATAGTTTTTTTTCATTCCCTGATGAATTAACAGCTATTAGCTGCAGTATCAGCTTCTAATTATCATATCTTTATTATAGGCTCCAAGGGCTGGAATCTGGTGCATGGCTTATGAACTGGTTATAGGCTATGGTAGAAAAATGGTTGCTGGGTCCAGGGCAGTTGTCAGAGGGATTCAAGTGCCCTTTGTGACATGGGGCAGGCTGCACAAGGGGTGTTGGGAATATTGGAAAGGCCCAGGGGGATTCTATTTTTCTTCCACCTTGAGCAATGTGCAGGCCAGGCAACCTGTGAGCTCCCATCCCAGAGCTCTAAGCCCCATGCACTCCTCCCTCCTGCCCTCCATGAGCTTTTGTAAGCAGAGTGCCACTCAAGTTGCTCTGCCTGCTTATTGTCCTATATGAGGGCAGAGACTGAGCCTGGATATCTCTGGTTTTCACAGCAATTCCTGTTACCAAGTTCATGTAATCAACAGCTAAGGTAGGTCTTGACTACGGGTCCAGTTTTTGTAGAAGCCCTTCCTAGAGCAGCCTCTGCCAGTCACCTTGGAGAGAACAAAAGGGAACTTAATAAACAGACCACACAACAGGACTGGTTTGAGTCTCAGTGACTGAGGGGGAGTAAATAAAATAGACTAGAAGAATTATGATGTAGGCTTGCATGTAAAGACTTTCATTAAACCTTCACCACTTTCCCTTTTTGTAATTACACAGTGCTGCAGTTTGCTACTGAGTCAAACTGAACGTGCCATTCCCCCTTAAAAATCGGAAAGTTTGAAAAGGCTCCACCTTGCAAAAAATCATCCAAAAAGCACAAAGTTGCCAAATGAGGTAAGAAGTAGGAGAAGTCTCTAGCAACTAGGCAGAAGGTGAAATAACCTGATGGAGGCAGCAGCAGCTGCCCCTTCCCACTTGTCTGAAGACAGAAAAATCTGAATCCAGCCTGTAGCCTTTCTTCATGGCTGTGTGTTCTTCTGAAATACCAGCAGTAACAATAAAATGTAATTTTCAGCCTGGGAAACAGACATGAGCAACTGTCCTTCTTTGCAAGCTATTGCATAAATATGTTTATAGAGAGAAATAGGTCAGAGGAGATGCAGCCCATAAAACTTCAGAAGCTATATTACAGAAATCATTGTGCTACGAACCACCTAGACTTCAGAAAATGATAATGAACTTGCAAAAACCCTCATTTAACTGAAATATTGTCCCAATAAAGAGCTGCTTATATCAGACAAGCTTTCAAGAATACTGATAAATACTGAAAGCAAGAAGCTGCATGAAGAAGAGTTTGAAGTAAATGTGATTTAAGTGCTACCTATTACTGACACAAAATTTGACAAGTTTGCACAAGATACGTAAAATGACCCAACTTCACTGCAGTTTTAGAGATGTATCTTAGCCTGAGACTAAAAAGATATAGCCCAAGCACCACTAACTATACAAGAGGCATTGGGATTATGGAGATGAAACAGCTCCCTGGGATGGGATTTTTTTATTAGAAAAAAGATTGTCACAACAGGGTATCATAAAAGGTCAGTAATGTGGCACAAAATCCACATGAGATGCTGAATACAAGCAGAGCTCACAGCATCCAGTGTTGGTGGCAGAAATCCATCCACGCTCAAAGAGTGCTGGTGAAGATAAGGTACTCAAGTGTGAAATCTATACTGCATTCAGGGAAAAGATGTCAGTGGGCCAGTGACACCATGTTTAATTCCTGATTACCCTGAGGCCATGAATGCCATAGTCTGAATGAAAAACTTTGTATCCTGAATACTTGAATCCACAGTAAGGGAGTCTAACAACACACCTTAAATAATTTTTTTCTGAGCTAAGCAGTTTCAGAAGTGAAAAGAAAAAGAAAAAAAATCTTTACCTTCACCTCCTGAGCTAAACAAAGCAAAAGTAATTAAGGCCAAAACAAGTCTAGGTTTTTTATTTTAATTCAGTTGCTCCCTTCAATGCCAGTGGAAACTCTAGAACCACAGAAAAGACATTCTGAAAGTATCTTCTAGATGTTCAGAGAACTAAAGACAAAATAGCATCAGTGATTTGCAAGAAACAAAAATATGACTTTGTTACAAGTTTCAGTTTTGTAGATATACAGCTCTGATAGAAAAAGAATCTGATTCTTCTCTTGTATTATTCTTCTTATAAACCTTCTTGAACAGACATTTCTGCATTTCTATTAAGGTTATTGCTTTTTCTGCTTTTGTGATATGGAAATATTTGCTCTGATGTAAGGCAACATTTGCATCATTGTACCTGTGCCCATCCTAGAGAAGCTGAACTATTTCCATTATGCTGGCACATACAGTGCCTGGAACTAACCAAGGCCCCGATCACCACTGAAGATATTTATATTCTTTTAAATTCATTTTTGAGAACTTGAAAGGCTATTTTTATCCTTCTTTTTAGTTATATTAGGCACTTTAGGGTGGGCAAACTCAAAGAGAATAGCTAATCATTTTGTGTGAGGCACCACTGCATTTGTGAATTCAGTTTTGCAGCAAGAGCAGTGGTAAGACAATCCTCAATCAGGTTAATGAGGTGCTAGAGACAGAAAAATATTTCTAAAAACAACAAAGTCCACCCTCCCCTTCAAAGATAGTGATGCAAATGTCAGAAGTTTCAAGGAAGCAGTCATGATGATGGATGACACACTGCTCAAGGAACTGGAACTGTTTGCAGTACGATCTAAATAGTAATTTTCCAACATTGATACGTATTGCATCAGTAAAAGTTAAGAAGAGATGCAGACAGATGTGGCAAGGATCTGGAGTGCAGAACAGCTTCACTATGCAGCCTTCATTTTGTTGCTTTATGGTGAGCTTTTGGGATGCGATGTATTTTGCCTCCTGTTTTGATACTGAAGCTCAGAATGCCTCCTCTGCTTCCCCCTACAACTAGACAGCAGGAAGATACAAACCAGAAAGGTTTCAACAAGTAATTCTTTGCCATTCCCACAAATATCAGCTTTAATTTAGGAACCTATAGGGTTTTGTTGAAGATTACTTTTTTTATTTTCACTGCAAGTACTCTTGTGTTGAAAAGTACTAGCCACAGGACAAACTATATTTGGAGAAACACGGCATGAAGTAGAGACCAACAAGACAGGTCATTCAGTGTCACCCCATACATGTATTTTAAAGTAATATTTGGCAGTATACAGACAGTTTTATTATTTTGGCAAGTGTGTTAAAAAAATGTCCCCTTCATTTCAAATAAATTTCATTAGCCATCTTTTCTGTCTTACTTGCCTTTGGAAAATATACTGTTCTGAATAATTTCAAAGTGCTACAGAACTTTGTTTCAGTTTTTCTGACATCTTTTCATAAATACTCAAAATGGGCTCCTTGAGTACTGGGCTCCCAGTAACCCTTTGATAATGTTGGCATCATTGCAACTTTACTGGGTTTCATTACAGAATAAATGTGAAGTTTGTGCTACTTCTATAAATATTTGAAACAAACATAGAAATGTGAGGAATGGATAGATTTCAGAAATCCCAATAAACTCAGAAGTCAGATGACTTTATCAATACAAATTCACTAGATCTGAATGATATTATATTCTGTTGAATGAAATAATATTCCCTATGCCCTTGCTTTTCACAAGTCTGTCTACCTATCAGTGGGCAACAGCAGAAATTTCAGAAAGGGGTAGCAGCAAGCCTAGGACAGATCTTTATGAAAGACACACCTTCATAATACACCCTGTTGCTCTACAGCCAGTATGGGCTCAAAGACAGAAAGCTTTATACTGGTTGCTATTTAAATTAAAGAGATCTCTAAAGAGGCTTCAGTAGATTTGGGTCTATTTTCTCATTTGTCCACACGGTGCCATTTTGCTTTCCTGTTGGATAGGGTAAACCTTTCAACTTTTTACTAATTTTCCATGATAATGTCCATGACCATTACTTACACAGTTATGTCTAGTAAATAACCCAGAAACATGTCTAGGTGGTTCAAGTGACCCCCTTCAGTTCTCAATAACCTGGCATTTGAGAACAACAAAATCTCATTTGTCACACGCCCCTTCATCTCCCCCTTTCCCAAAGTCTTTCTACAATTCTTTAAACTTCTCTCTGGTCTTGACTAATTCTAATTATTTTGTATCCTCTGCAAATATCACCACCTCGTCATCCTGATGGTTGGACAAGAATCAGCTATAATTACTTGTGTGTTCTTCCGAAGCATCCACTCCTGCCAAGCTTGAAATGCCCATCATAAGAGACCCTTTGTATAACAAGTGCTGCTACTCTTACAGTCACCCATTCTCACATTATGCTCAGTTATGAATTCTTTCACCCTGAGAGTGACTTCCAGAGTATAATCACACAAAAGGCTGCTTGGTAAACCAAAAGGTGAAGCTGTGGTTCAACAGAAAACTCTTGTGTGCACAGGTGCATAGAAATATCAGGCCACCTCACCAAAACTCACTCTGAGCTCAGCTTTTGCTCAGGAAATCCATTTTGCTGCATTTGAACAATGAAGTGAAACCAAGAGGGTGCAAAGAAGTGCTCCCAGAAATTTGAAAACAGGCAGAATATGCTCACTGTGAAAAATGAGTGTTTCTGTCTGTGCTGTCCACAGAAATCTTAAGAAATGCCAGGTGATTGCTAGATTCTTCTAGTTAAGAGAAGCATTTTTGCCTCATTGAGCTTTAGTTCAATGTGCTCCTCAATCATAAGAAACTAATATCAGATACTATCACTGATATTATACTCTATTATTATATTATACTGTAATATAATTTTATATCATACTGATACTTATATCAGAAATCCTTACCACTCATCCACCTGTTTATTAGTGACTATGCAAATTAACATTTCATCAAGAGTTCTCATCCAGTCACTATTTGATTTACCTGCTAAACCTTGAGCAATTCTTTACTTAGAAATGTAATTGTCCTATGGAAGTTCCAGACATGAATTATTCACTGGTTTTACTGTGAATTGATGGGAATACAGTAGTCCACACACTTGTCCACACAAGAAAGGCTGAAAATACTTGGTGATAACAATAATCTTGGCTCACATTAGTCTGGATGTATATCAGTAAGAGCAACGTGGTAAAGGAAGGTAAAGAAAGACCCCGGATACTTCTAAGCTTGGGGGGTTATATTCCTAAACTAAGAATGGGATTTTTCATGATTCATTAAAAAAATGTCTTTGAGACTTGAAAAATGGATAGTTAAATTTTACCAGTGTTAGGCATATAACAGCAATTAATACTTATATTAAAGCTGATACATTTATTTCCTTATTTGTGTGATACAACTTTTTAATGCAGCCATGGTAAATGAAAAAACGTTAAATGAATTGTAGCCTAATCTTGCAAGCCAAATATATTACCTGCAATTGTCACATTTCAATAAATTTTACACTTTAATTTTTTTTAAGCTGCATTCCCTATTTATGACAGTCATCCTTCACCTAAATTAGCAACTTTTTCTGACCTCCTGTGGAATGTATATTTGTGTTCTCCTAGACTTTTCTGTCAGCTAGACTCTCACTTCCCATATGTGCCATATTGTATTTGTGTAGAAGTTTTCCATAGCAACTAATGAGCTCCTGAGGGTACGAAATGCAATGAAGCTCAACTTTGATTTGCAAAAACGAATCAGTCATTTCCCCTTTTTGATAGTGACTTTGAAAAGATTTATAGTTCAGCTGTGCTGTCATTTGGTTCCAGTACAATAGCAGTAGAAAATTTAACCCTGTCCTTCTCATCCTGGGACAAGTCCCCCTCTCTTGAGTTCCCATGTGTTTCACCAACCTCAATGCTGAATGTCTTCTTTTCACTCTGCAGCTGGGATAAATTTTGGAATTCTGTTGAGGAGTGGCACAATATCAGCTGAGCTGTGGTAAGTAAGTATTTTTATGGCAATACTAGAGCTGTTTCTCCTTTGCTAATGGTCACTACATAGTTTTCCTTTCATGCTGTTCAGCTTGGATTGATACTGTCAGGTACTCCTCAGCTTGGTCCTCTGAATTCCAAACTTGTCAACACACAACTCTCATCAGCATGGAACAGGAAAGACACAGGATGCTTTCCAAGTTAGGTCCCTTTCTGATATCTACTAACAGAACTCCAAGCCACAATTTTATTTTTTTTTTAAACTTGTCATTTTTTAAATTCTTTGTGGTTGGGTCTCAGGATCAATGTTACTACTTTCTCTCTTAATAGAAGAAAAAAAAAACATAAGAACATTTTAAAATATTTTGGATTTTGGTTTCTCAATTTCACTGCTGACCATAGTATTTGGTGCCCTTTTAAGTGTCATTGCCTCTGTTGCAAGCCCATCAGATATGTCTCTGTGAAACAGGTATACGTCACACTTTCATGCTGTTTTCATTATTTTGATGATCCTGCTTTTTATCTTCGTCTCTCAGCCAGAATCCAGAAATATCCACTTTCTCTATCTCTCCGTCTTTAGTTTATCCTCAGCACTTCCTGGAGGAGCAAAACAGATCATCCTAAAAGACAAACTCAGTGTAAATGCAAAGTGTCATCTCCCAACCATCTTCTCTGTGGTTATCTTGCTAACCAGTGAGCAGGAATCCATTTTGTATTCCATTAGAGGTAGAGCAATCTTTTTACTTCAGGTTCCCAGAAGAACTGTCCCACTTCTTAGAAGCACTTGAATAAAATAACTTGCACAGGGTAGTTAACTCTGGCTTTCATCCACAATTTTCCTGTTGGGTGTGCACTCTTGGTGTCTAGTAATAGAGTTGTGCTTGGTGGAAGTTCAAGTACTCTATCTCCATTACAAGTAGGAACAAAATATCTTTCATAATTCTACATTTCTGTCCCTTAAGTTGAAATTAGTCAACGTGTTCTAAAATTATTAGTCAGGCTGAGAGACACAAAAGAACACAGGCAACATAGCCAGATATGTCTAGTTTCCTCAGAAAAGTAGGATAAAAATCCTTTTAGATACCCAGTCCTTTTTCTGTTGTACAGACTCAATTTCTTTCTTTTATTCCCCTTTGAGATATATTAGAACAGACAGCTTCTTGCTGCAGATCTTTGTACATTTGGTTTTATGTGCACCAGAAAGCCACGGTGAATTCTTCACTACTTTTAATGACAAAGTTGTTCAGATGCTATAGAGAAAAAGGCTGCACTAAGCTAGATAGGCAGTTCTTTCATTTCTCAAAGTTATTTTTATAAGGTAGACATTGTTTTCAAATTACTATCCATCTCCTTTCTCTCTAAATCCTAAATAATCTTCTCTCTAAACTGTACATAACTCTTCTACTCATGACCTTTTCAAAGTTTAAAATGTATTCTGTTATGTATGCAATTTATTCTAGCAGGTTGGTGTTTACCAACATTATACACCATGGCTCTGCTTCCCAGCATATCACTCAGTCAAAATCCCCTAGGAATTTATTTTTGCTGAATACTTGTATTTTCCTCTTGTGAAACAACCACATTTGAAAACAATAAAAAACGATTTTCCAGTTACCTGAAAATAGCTGCATAAATAATTATATTTGATACCATCAAAATTATAGCTAGACAATATTCTTTCTATATTTACATGAATTTGCATACTGCTCCAAATATCTTTGATAAATTTTTCCCCAATCGAGTTTCCAGTTACCTTTACAACATTACAGGGCATCTTGGCTCCCCAGGACCCAGAGAAAAGGGTGAGTGGGTGGCTGGGTCACCATGCTGTTTGGTTACCAGTGTTAGGCTAAGCCCACAGAATGATGAATAAGAGAAGTACTGAGATGCTTCAGGGTGCAAAATCTGCATGCGAAGGTGTTCTGCCAGACTAGAATAGCAGCTGAGTCTGGTCTGTTGGAAAGCTGAACTCGGCCTTGTAGTCTCCTCCTCCAAACTGGAAAAACATTTACTGGAACCAACTGAGTTTTCCAGGATCCTGGCAGCAAAACCAAGGAGTGGGTGCTGGACTTTGGGACAGTTTTATCAAGACATTGAAACCTTTCCTGTATTTTCTACAAAGCCTCCTAAATATGGGCATTGACCTTGCCAGTTTTGTTGGCATTGGCAATGTTTGGCTGTTATGCCTGTAGAAACATTCCAAGGGGTAACACTAAAACAAGCACAATGTATATTTCCTGATATTAAGACCAGAGCTTTCTAATCTTTTTAGTACTAACACTGTGATTGCCTTTGACTGATTTTATTTTTCTCTTTTGCAAAGAGCACCATTCGGCTATTTCCTTGACAGAAAGCTTATGATTATATGAGAAAAGGCAGTGCTAATGAAATGCACATAACAAATCTAAGAGTACTGAAACCATTAGCACCAGAAATTCCTTGTGATTGGAGGAACACCCACAAAATTACTGTTAGCTTCTTTTTACTGAAGGCCAAGTAAGAAAATATCAGATTTTTCATTCAGAACATATGATGAAGTCTTTTGAAGGCTTATCCTTGTATGAATATTTGCGTTTACTGCCCCTGAGAACAGCTAAGGCAGACTTTTTGTTTTACAGCTTTAAAGTCGAGTTAGGAATTAAGACATGTCATATTTGCCAAAAATCAATTGTACTCTTCTACATAAATATATGAAGTCAGACACTTGCTTAGCCAGATCTACACTTTGTGTGACATCAGGCTATGTATATTACTGTCCTCCTGATAACCCATCCACAAGTGTATGGTTTGGTTCAGATAAGAATCAAGATGATAAATATTTATCTGACATTCCTTCATGCTTAGGCTGAAAATCATTTCAGCAAAGAAAAGTTAAGTTCAGTGCATATGATACCACTTTTCATCTGTTCATCCCCTACACTCATCAGGGCAAGGGCTGGAGATGAAGCAACATTTGGGAGCTCTGATCTCTGACTGATATTACTGTAGCAAAAATAGACACACATATATCAATTCTGTCAAATATAGACCTTTAGCTGGTGACCTCAGATATTGGCCACAGACAGCAGCAATATTTGGCCCTAGAATACAAAGATGGTAAGAATAAAATGAAGAAAGAACATGAGAAATCAAGTGGAAAATCACAGAGATCATAGGGAGGGGATGGCGGTGATAAAACCAATAAATGTTTCAAGCACACCAGGAGCAAGAGGTCAGTAAGGGATATAGAAATATTCTTTTAGAAGAAAAGAGTAATTTATTGATAAAAAAGGATACTCTAGGCAGTGCACTATCTACAGAAATGGGTCCTTTTCCTCCACATCTAGGCAGAAGGATGGGGAGACGCCAGAAACAGACAACCATATTCTTTTAAGGCAGAAGAGGGAGAGTAACAATTCAAATGCTGCATAAGTATTATGGGAAATTAGGCAACATGAGCTGGCTGTGAAGGCATTCTTCTTTAATATGGTAAACCATGAATCTGGAGTCTGAAGATCAAGTGCATGAAAAGAAAAAGCAGTACCTTTCAGTGCATTAGTCAGTGTATTCAGTAGTCTCAAATGTGAGCAAGCCTTTCCATGCTAACATGCTGATGAGTTGGACCAAGGGACCCTTCATCCTACATTCTCAACAGATTTGTGAATTAAAAATCTGATGTTGCTGGTCAAATTGGGGACTCTGACTGGCTGAGAGATGCTGGATGTTTCTTTCCACATTTTATGTCATCTTTAATGCCATAAGCTGTGTGTGTGTGTGTGTGTTTTGTTCTTATGTGGGTGGGAGTATTTCAGCATTACCATAAGGAACTGTAAAGTTCCTGTTTAGGAACAAGGAAGACGGTCAGTTTAGGTAGCCTAAACCACCAGAGGAAAACAATCTCCTTTCTTCACACTTCCAGCACTCACAAAATATGTACTAAATGATCCACGTTCATTTAGTGCTTGTGCACAGTGGCTTGTCTTCAATATTCTCAGAGCCATAAAAGAACATACAATGGCCCACAGTTTCCAGCAGAGAGGTGCAAGTGGTGCACCCCAGGGAAGCAGTTCATACCTCCATCTCCCAGATCCTGCAGCCATACAAGATCAACCTGACATACTCTTTCTTTGTATGGAACCTCTACTGGAGACCTAAAAGATCTTTTATAGCTGTGGTTCTGCAAAGAAGTGATACATTCCACATCTGAACTCAACAGGAACCCACAGTCCCTAACAGTTCGCTATTCATAGTCAGGTGGCACCAAGGATTTGTCTGCATTGTGTGCCCACACCCTACACCCTACACCTTTTGGCATTTCTGGGACTTTTTAGCAGAAAGGTGGGCTTCTAATGTAATATCTGCTTCTTCTGCACCTGTCTGTGCATCCTTTGGTAACCATAACT
Source organism: Calypte anna (assembly GCF_003957555.1). Taxonomy (NCBI): domain Eukaryota; kingdom Metazoa; phylum Chordata; class Aves; order Apodiformes; family Trochilidae; genus Calypte; species Calypte anna. The sequence continues at coordinate 137,580,521 of NC_044244.1, read as the reverse complement.
ATCTGAAAATTCAGGATATCTCTCCTGTTCTGACAGAAAATCCTGGGGCAGCAACTACTCCTTTACATTGCATGAGAAGATGCCCATGCTCAGTGATAAGTTGCCCCTGGTTTTAAGTGTAGGGAACTCAGCAGATGGAGAAAAGAGAGGGTAATCAAAGCACTCTCAGGGAAAGGCAGTCTTGTCAGATCAAAGCAAAGGGGATACCACTTCAGGGTGCAGTACACACACCTCAGAGATGGGAAAATGCAGTCAGATAGCTACAGAACATGGAAACGTTTATGTAGAACATCAAGCACTCATCTAATATATTGTGTATTGATAATAAAAAGGAAATATACTGTCAATTGTGAATCACACCAGTCAGATCCCACTTTTGCTTTGATTATTAAAAAGGGAAAAGTTACTTACCTTGTTATCTGACTGAAAGTTTAACAATATAACTCACCCTTACAAAAAGAAAAGTTGGTATGGTTTCTCTTCCCTTGCTTAACACAAGGGAATCAGAGAACTGTAAGCTAGACCATGAGATTAAAATTGGCTGAGTGGAATAAAAATAAAGTCTAAAAAAATTACTACCTACTTCAAAAGTTTCCCTGAAAACATCTCACACAAATCTTAAAAAAAAAAAAAAATTAAAAAATCAGTTTTTTGAGTGAGAGACAATTTTCAAGAAATACTGCAATTTTAAAGTAATTTTGCTCATGACAAAACAGGAGCTCAGAAAAAAATGTTTTTCACAAATTTCACTCACTGTCTCATCCTCACTGGCTGCATAAATATGGTCTTTTAGACTGAAAATGGACAGACGTGTCATACAGCCCCAACACCTGATGACCAAATAATCTCACAGAGGCCACCAGGACCCTGAGAAGTCGAAGGCCAGCACAAGCTCAGGCTGTAGCCCTGAGCCAGCTTCAAGTTCAGGCAGGACACAGGAGTGTAACCATGGCAGCACAGCACCCAGGAAGAGACCAAATGTCATCTTTGCAGCTGATGCTGATGCTCATTTGACACTGTCACTGGTCCCAGTCCCATGGATGTTATATATACCAAAGAGTTGGGCAAAATGATAAGAATTTCACCTCTAAAAATGGTGTGATGAGGGATAAGGGTTGGACTTGATGATCTCTGAGGTCCCCTCCGACCCAGCCAATTCAATGAATTTCAGGTCAGCTGAGATTTTGCTGCACTAGACACCCTACACCTTCTTTGAGAGGAATGTGTTAGCTTAAATCCTCTGCTGGGATAAATGGCTGAATCTTCATTTATATCAGGGAGAAGAAACCATTCACACCAGCTGAACAGCCAGCCTGCTGAGAGCACATCACTCTGCTTCCAGCCACTGTTTGAACAAGCAGCTTTGTATGGAGCAGCTGCAGAGAGATCCAGAAAGAAGTCTTCCCCTACCCAGAGGAAGCTGAGCTGAGCTCATCCCAGTGGGAAGGTTTTCTTTTGCAGAACTCTTGGTTGACATGAAACAGCATCGTTACCTGTTGCTTTGCAGACTGATCATGAAGAGAGCTTTATATGGCAAATAGAAGGTGTGAGCATCATTCTCTTTGAAGTCAAAGCCAGAACTCTAGACTCTGACAGCAGAAAATATCAGGAGCATCATTAGTAACTTTCCTGTTTCTTCAGCCCACAGTTGAAAGGCTGCTGTCATGCCAATTTTAAAACAACTGCTTTGAAATTATTTCAGATACCTTTTTTTGCACTTAACCTGAGTGTTTTGTCTGCTTTGTTTGCAGCTCTGGGTGCATAGCTTTCCCTATATTTAAGTTCTTTATATTAATTTCCTTATATTTAATTTTTTTAACACTTATCTGCATTTGGTTTAGCAAGGTAAAATCATAGTGCCTCAAAACCACTGAGAGAATTACATGAATAGACAGATAGACAGTCAGTTAGGTTTGCTTTGTAAATCAAAACTTAACTTGTATTCTTTGCTTTACACTTCCTGTGTCTCATGGTCAAGGGAGCATACATTTTTTTCTATATGCTTTGAAGACAACATCACAGAGCAGTCTGAGCATCAGAACTGCATTCTATAGCAGGTGCCAGTAAGCAAAAGTTTCTGTCCATTTTGCTCCAAAGTAAAAATGTTGATAATTCTAAAATAGGGTGGGACTGTTCAAGGTGCAGGATTCTTCTGAGTGCAGATATACATTTTGGACTCCTGTGTATTTATGTGTTAATAGTGAATATGGGTAGCCAGGAAGCAATCTGATCATGTGTGTTCTTGAAAATGAAAAAAACATGTCTTCATTTTTTCTCCTGATAAAACAAGATAGAAACATGCTTCTGAAGCCATCATAATATCATTTCGTATACAGAGGCAGGAATAGGGAGAATGAGTGATACTTCTTGTAACCATTGGTGATTTTACTTAAATTGCAGTATACATTTCACATGGCTTCAATTACCTGGGTGCTAACAATAATAAAGTGTTTCTCTAGCACTTAATAAAAGTAATCCTTTTTGGGTTTTAATCAGAATAGGATTTCTGGAGAATGCTTCATGTGTAGGCAAATGTATGAAATCAAACGGGTCCTTGTGAATGATTTCAGTCTGTGGGGAGGGAGAGTAACCTGCAGGAAAGCTCTGCATCTTCCACCCCTGCTTCCTCACACAGCTTGGGCTCCTTCCCTGGTTTCTCTGAAGCCTGAGAGCAGACTTCATTTCAGTGATGCTGAAGGGGACAGGAGAGAGGTCAAACCTGGCTCCAATTTTCTTAATGCTGTGGTAATGCCCATTTTAGCAAAGGAAAAAGCTAAGCAGACCTCCTGCTGGTCTCTGTTGCACTGGCATGGAGAAGAAATTTGGCTTCAGCCTGACTCTCTCAAACACACACACAAAGCTGGATGAAATGGAGATGGGCAACATCTTGCTCTCATTGCAGGTTCCCCTTCCAGCATGCTCTTTGATGCCTGGCAATACCCTCTTTTTCTTCTTAGAAAGCTGTTCGCCTTCCTGCAGGAACAGCTTTCATCGTTAGAGAATGTTTGATTATTCTTACACATGTCCATCCTGTGGCTAAAAAAAAAATATAAAAAAATAAGCAATGACATAAAAAAAATAGTAGTAGCTAGGTTGTGCAGAAAGGGCTTCTGCTGAACACTGAAATGAGGGTTGAACAGCAGACCTCTGCCGCCCCAGCAGAGCTCTGCCAGAAAATAAACTAAATAACCACTGTTTCATAACAATAATAGTAATAAAAGTCACAGCAGGGAATTCTGCCTCCACCTGTGCAGAGCTAGACCTAAGCTCCCTGAAGCCATGGAAATGCCATCACCAATCCAGCAGCTTCTGGGTCTGCACTAGCAGAAGAGGGAGAGGAAAAAAAGATCTAAGGTTGTTTCTAGTGAAAGGCAACAGGCATGTAGGTGGGGCAAAGGCAGGATGGTGGCACTTCTCCCCTGGGGAACCACTCCCCTGTGTATCAGGATAGAAAAATGTCATGGCAGGAAAATTAGATGCAATCTCATTAAGTATATGTCATGAACTGATGCCCACACTCCAGTCCCAGCCCAGACAGCTGCTTCCCTACAGCTGTGTGGCCTCACGCAGGACTCCTGCTCTTCCAAAAGGACTGTGAATGCAGGCATCTATGTGTTTTTTAATGAGGGGGAAAAAAAGATAATTTTTAATTTTGGTTTTCTAAATTGAGAGTTGCCTGTAGTTTTCAGGCTAGAAGAGATGGGGGGAAGAAACCAAATGAGTAATGCAGCTTTTAATACAAGCATCTGATCTTGCAGCTATACTAAGTGGGAGGAAGAGGGTTTTTCTTTTTTAAATCAAGCAATGGGTATAAAAAGATGACAGGAGTGTGTCTTCATATGGGGAAACCTGTCATCTTTATTATTTCTGTTGGCAACAGGCACTAACTGTCCTTTCTGAAACATAAGCCTTTCACTTGCAGGCACAGCATTGAAGTATTTCTCTTGTGAAATGCGAGCAGAAAGCCAGAGGTGGATGCAGATTGTTGTACTGGGAGAAGTTTTAAAAAAAGGATCACTCATTTCCACCTCTATTGCTCATACCATAGCAACACACCTTGCACCAGGCCCTTCCTTTACAGTGCCATCAGAGGGAGGCTGTGATCTTTCAGAGCATAGAAAAAGACTTCTCTTTCCTGTTAAGTACTTAACCAAAGCTTTGAAAAGGATGTGTTTTGTCTCTTTGAAAGTAATCCTTTTGTTTAATGTTTTCTGCACTCAGAGTCCCATGGTGTTGTTTCATTATTTAGGGTATGTGAGAAAACCTGTTCATTATTTTAACCTGTTCTTGTCCTTTTAAGAAGAATGACTAAAAGTTCTCACTCTGGGCTGCGAGAAACAGTGGGGATTTTAAAGTGAGGATAAACAGCAACAAAAAAACACAGCAAGGTGCCCAGAGAGGTATCGCAGCAATGATTGCTGAAAAATCACAGAGATGTTAAAGGGGCCAGAGAAATTACTATATTCATAGAAGGACAGCAGTTGGGGAATGAGTAGAAACAGGATTCCTCCCGTGCTATAGTCCCACAGGATGTCCAATGTGCAGAGAGCATAGATAATGCCAGCAGCTGCCAGTGCTACCCTCAAATCTTTAACTTAGTTGGCTCGATTTGACCTAACCTCTTTATTAATTTCACCCAACAGCAAAAATTAACTTCTGGTGTTTCAGCTCATTGGGCATTAGTGTGAAAGGGGATCCTCTGCAATTCCCTTCTTTTTGTAAAGTGTTGGGGCACCTTAAAAGAGGCACAGCTACAGCCAGGTCTGGAACAGCCCACCCTGCAAAGCAAAGTGCTGAGTGCCCAGTCTCTGTCATGCCAAGGAGTAATGGGATGCTGAACTGGGCCTGGACCTATGCTGGACCCTTGCCAACAAAGCACCCAGAACACCCAGCCACTGCTTTTGTCCCTGTCTTTGTGTAAAGTGCAATCCAGAAGATTCAGACCAGAGACAGGTAAAATGTGTCCTTCACCCTGCTGGTGGACCTCCCTGACAGAAACAGGCTCCAAGTTTGGATGGTCTTGGGCAGAAGGGGTAACTGGCCCAATGCTGTCACTTCTGGGTGACCATTCTGACCCTCTGGGATATTTTGAAAGAGGAAGAAGGTGGAAAATTCTCATTTTCCTGTTACATTTAGAGGGGTGGAGGAAAGTGTCAGCCATAATCACATTTTGTACAATGACTGATTGAGTGGTGAATGTGAAGACTAAAGACAGCTCATGTGTTTGATAGTCAGAAGGCGATGCACATCTGAGGAGTGAAGATGAAGATTAACAGAGGTTCTATGTCAATGTCTTGGGCCAGCTTCTTTAATTCCATCTACATTTGTCAGGTGTTCACCTCCTTTATTAGATTTGGTCCCTATCTGCGTCTGCTTGCATTCCCCTACCTGTGGAGAAGAGAGGAAGAGGGAATGCCAGGAGGCAAAGGTTGATGGTTGGTGTTAAGACAGAGCAGGGATAGGACTTGCTGTGCTAAAGGGGCAAGGAAAAAAACCTCAACACTTCTTTAATGTAAAAATTATAGCAAATCATTGAACAAGTAACTTTAAAAACAATCAGGTCTTCAGACAAATGTCAGCTCACAAGCTTGGAAATGGTCAGCAAGGCAGAGTCTCTGCAATTCCAGTGCACAAAATCCCTGCTCTTACAGAAAGGTCTTGTACACCTTTATGACAGTGATGGAGTTCTGTAGAACTTTGACCCTCACTCAAGAATGAGGGATGTTCTGTGCCAGTTGTAACCCAGCAGGTTTGATGAGAGGCACAATGTCTCTGAAATGTGATGGTGAATGGATTAGGTGAGCAGGAAAATTCCTGTTGGGCTGGTAGGAAGAAAGGTCTAAGATAAAGTTTAAAAGAAAGATTGAAAGGAAAAATTAAAAAATAGTGGAGGTCCTGAAGGGTAATTCATAGGTTTTCTTCGCGTAAACAAGTTTCGAGGAGGAGTTTAAAGGGAATTAATTCATTATGATCTTGCACATATCTGGGTGGGAGAAATCACTAAGCAAAACCACCTGGGTGCAGGCTGAGCTGCAAAATATGTTTGTTCATTCAGACCCAAGTTTCAAAAACAAGGAATTTGGTGTGCCATCCTTTGTCCTACTCACTTTTTCTGCTGGTATCAGGCAGGAATTTATACTCCCTCTCCATCCAAAAGCAAAACAACCCACCTGTCTCTTGGTGAGTTCTCAGAATCACCGATCACATGAAAACAGAGCTGTAAATGTGGTTGGAAAGGATCCTGGAAAGAAAAGAACTCATTTATTATGGGTTTTAGGTTTATTTTAGCACCTATTAGGAATTATTTGAAATTATCAAAACTCCTTGCTCTGACCACAGAGAACGCTTCAGAAAAATCCCATTTTCTGTGTGCCATCAGACCTTACTTTCAGGTCAGTTTGGTTTTGGTCTCATTATAAATGGCCAAAGTATAGTTATTTTAATGATGATAGATAATATGCCTAACTCTCTAACACAATCTTCCTGTGCAGAGTTTTCATTTCTCTTTGTATTATCTTCTGTCACTGTCATTTCAATTACTCTTACTGAGAATTACATACCCATATAAAAGCAAAAAGGCTCTGGGTATTAGCATGAGACAGACAGACAAAAATGAATATGGAAAGATACTATAATACCACAGTCTGACAAAATCTCCCTATAATTCCACATCCTTGGTACTCTGTGGTACTTGTGGCAATCTAAATGGATCCTAGATACATCATTTCCAGAACTGTATATCCTGAGATGCATTTGAAAAAAAAAAAAACAAACTAAGAAATATATTTATCAAGATCATAGATTGATAGCCAAAGTTGTTTGGGATTTTTGTTTGTTTGTTTTTATTAAAAACAAACACTTATAAGCCAAAGTATACAAACTGCTCTGCGATGCATCCTAGATTTCTTCATTTGAACAGTGGTAGTACCCAGAAAGTCTTACCACCAATCTGTGTTGTACAGGCATGCAATTGTGATCCTTCTGAAATTAAAAAGAAAATAGTGACAGGCTCCATTAGAGTATGGATTTTGAGTGCATTCTGTTCCCCTGAGGGTTCCTGCACTGTATCTACTAAAGACGTCGTTGCTTTTTCAGACTGATGTGTGACCTCCAACCTTACGTTAACAGTTTTCAAATATGACTGTTCACACAATTCTACAGCTGCAGAAACAGGCATTTCTTCACACTGAACTGCTGAGGGATAAAATCAAAAGTCACATAAAATGTAGGGATGACTTGTTAAAGTTATGTCCTTGTTAAAAAAAATAAAAATTAATGGGATTGTCAATGCACAGAAATCCCATGGCATTGCCTTCCCAGAGTAAGCAAGCATTTTATTCCAAAATAAAAGATGATATTCTGAAACAATTTATCCAGCCCATAGTTTATTTGTTTGGTTGTTTTTTTTAATAAAACAAATTCTCCTGTCAACATTATTGGACAAAAAGAAGAGTAACTTGGGATTGCTCCTGACAGTGGTAGCAACTATGTCAGAAGTGTCATTTTGGAAAAGCAATAAAGACTTCTCTTGACAAGGAGATTCACAGGTTTCTACTCTCTCTATATTTATATATCAGGTAGTTTTGAGCTGGGTCATCCTCTGATGAGCAGGGAAAGTGGACAAATATTTTTTAAAACTCATTAGACCCACTGTATTTCTTTTGGCCTCCCAAATCACAATTGTTGTGTAAGGCAACAAGGTCACCATACTCAGATATGCTCACAGTTAAAGGACCTATTTTAATAGGTTGAATTTTAATGTACTAGAGAGAAAGACTTGGAGGATTACACGAGATTATTACCCAGAAACAATCAAAACAATGTGGTCTGAAGGTTTGTTTAAATTTAAATTTGTCAGGTGTTCACCTCCTTTATTAGATTTTGTCCCTATCTGCCTCTGTTTGCATTCCCTTACCTGTGGAGAAGAGAGGACAAGGGCTCTTTTTAATGGCTCTTCATTGCAAGCCAATCAGCCTGAAACTGTATTTGTAATTAGCAAACTAGTGTCTTAGATGATTATCTTGCCCTGGGTTCACAGGGTAGCCATTGCAAATGACCCTGTGACTTTGCTGTGCCACAAGAATAGGTTTATTGAGCCCATTTTAGGGGAGAGAACAGGTGACTGTGATGAAAAGCCCAACAGAGCCCTCTCATTTTATATATATTGCAGGTGGGATTCTAAGAATGTCCCCACTAGTGCTCTTCTTTTGGGAAGCAGTTTCACCAAAAGAAGAAAAACACAGACACAAATTTCCAGTTTGGGGGGGCTACTGTTATCTGAGCTGTAGCTAGTCTAGAAACAGGCCTTTTCCCTGTGCTTTATCTAACAAAAAAACCAATTTTCTTTCCCCTTCAGAGAAAATATTAGAAGAGGGTTTCATCCCTCTTAGTCAATATTAGTCAATATTAGTCTGCCTTGGTGAAGCTAGAAGGCAATTAAAGTGCACACACCTCCCACTCAAATTCTATACTCATAAAGATCAGAACAAATTACTATTAACGATCAGCTTTCCCCCATTTGAACACCATGGCCTACCTTTGGCAGAAATGAGCTTTTAGACCACCAAATTCCTATAAGAGAAATAAAATCAACCACTGCCTTGTCTCAACAGCTGTTGATGGTGTATAGTTGCTCACAGGATGATGTGTTAGCAACTGGTACGTGTTCTCTGAGATAAGGAGTACTACAAGTTGTTTGGAGAATTGGGTTCCAACAAATACCTTTGTTTCTGCAATTTCAGCAGAACACTTCACAAGTGGGAATTCTGATCCATCTACTTTGTGCAAAGTGCCAAAAAGAGCAAGACAGGAGAGTCTGAAGGACTACATAATTCAGGTTCTTTGGTTGTCACACCAGGGCTGCAGACCTGAAAGAGATGTTTTCATATTTCACTGGTGTGGATAAAGGCTGCCTAATCTGCTTGCACAGTGAGCAACTATTCATACACTTTTTTGGCTGGCATTTCAGTGATATGCTTTTTACTCTTCAAACTCAAACGTCCAAGCCTGTGAAAGACACATTATTCCATTTTTAAGGCAAATCTAGCTTTGAGAAAATTTACAGTCTAGAATATAAACTGATATATATAGAGAGAAGAAACACAGGAAAATCCATCTATTAAAATTTCTTTTTTTGTGCCATGAATATATTTCGGTCTGGTAAAAGTATATCCTGAAACTCATTCTACCAGTTTCTCTGCTCAGTCTTCAGGAAGCTATCAGAATTTATGACTTTTTTTTTTTTTTTTTTTTTTCCCTTCCATAACACTTATTGATCTTGTATTGAACAGGATTTAGCCTGCCTTTATCAGAACTCAAGTTTATTCAAGTCCTCACTAATTACTATGCCACATACTCCTCAATGTCCTACATTCCTCTCTCCTCCCTCTCCCACCACAGACCTGGCTAACTAACAGCTAGGAACTGAAGTCACTCTCTCTTGCCTTATCTGAGTAAGGTGCTCGGGAATTTCTAATGTTCTTTACAACACCTTTTTATCATCCTTATGGGTCCAATCTGCATGTTTTGCTACAACCTATATAAGCCATTGTGTTAATATCACTTAGAAGTATTAGAAGTCTCCGATATTGTGAGACCGCTCCATTCAGTGAGGGTTTGGGGTCTCCGTAGAAAAACCTGTGATGAAGCACAAGGGGGAATCTTTGTGTGGATGAGAACTTTCTTTGATGAGTACTGCCTCTGATCTCAAAGAAACACTGTGGGCCTCTTGATCATTCCTCTTCCCAATCATATCTATATCCAACAGGGCCAGAACAATTCTTACCTTTGCATTGTAAGTGCTGTACTATAATTAATCTTTTTGTTGCACTCCATCCTGAGTGACTTCATTTCTAACTAGATATTTCAAAGAGAAGAAGAAAAATAGCCTTGAGTTGCAGCTTTATGAAGATTGGTGGCTTTATGAAGATACATAGCACAGCTGGGCAAACTAATTCTCCAGACTTCAGTAGTCTTCCTTGAAGCTGCAGATATCAAGCAGATGCTAATCAAAACAAAACAATAAATTTTAAGCAAAGGAAAAAAACTGTCTCTTAATTGATATAAATTATTTATTTCATGTTCACCCCCATGCCTCCATTCTATACCCATCTGCTACTCAGAAAAGAGGGAAACAATTTCAAAAAAGCCTACTGAGTATCAGTATCATGGGTAAAATATCCTTCCTGCACCTGGTCACCTCCTGAGGGCAGCTGATGATGATAGTTCACACTGCAAATCTGTCACTGACAGCTCAAAAACTGGGGTTCCAATAGAGCTGGGCATCAGCTGAAAACCCTGGAAAGTGCTTCAAAAAGGCTGTCATCTCAGGACTGCCCAAGCTGCAGAGTGCCTTTGGAAGAGCTCCACATGACTTTAAATTAGTTATGGGGGGAGAGTGGTAGCTTCCAGTGAAATCAAACAGATATCCACATTTGGATAATCCCAGTATCAGATTATACTTCGTTATTTTGGCTCACCAGGGAAGTTGTGAAGTTATCATCCCTGGAGGTGATTACAAGCCATGTGGCACACAGGGACATATTTTTAGTGGCAGACTTGGCAGTGCTAGGTGGATGGTTGGACTTGATGATCTTAAAGGTTGTTTTCAACTAAAATTATTTTATGATTCCATGACATTTTAAGACTAAAATAATCACAGATGGTGAGCATCTTTACCTCAGGGATAGAAATGCTCGTGCAAACCTAGCTGGAGTAGTTGCAACCCTCAGCTTTGTTACACATCGGAGACATTGTCCTGGTGAGTTTGAACACTCCCAGACTGTTTTGTTGCAAAGCCAGTTAGTGGATCAACCTCTGGGCTTGGGATCTTTTGGGGTTTTTTGGGTGAGGGATCAATATCAGCTGGAGACACTTTTTGTTCCATCAAGAATATCAAGCATCTTGTGATCTAACACATGCAAACAGAGTAGAAGTTCTGTTTGCCTTATTTTGCACCTGTGACTGACACAGTTTGACTTTTTTCAGCCAGGTCCACCTGGCATAAAACCAAAGAAGGGACTCCACACTGAAATTGCTCTGTGCTCACAGCAAAAGATTCCATTAAGCTTGCTCTGTGGCTTGAGTCAAAATGAAACCAGACCAGAGACTGATCCTGTGTCCCTTTTTTCTGAGTGCATTTGGATCATTTATCATCATCAGGACCATAGGACAGTGGGGCTGATCTGCCATTTGTGCTTCAACTCCATGTGCCTGAGTATCGAGCCTTCAGTAGGGATAACTCCCTGTTTCTTCACGAGAAGTGATGCTGTCTACTCTCCTACTTTTGTGACAAAAGCAATAAATGAGAAAAGCATTGTGTTAAACATTTGTCAAAGCAAGATAGCACAGGGGAGAACTGTCAGCTTGTTTGGGCTTTTTTGTTATCTGAATTGACTTAAGGATGGTAACCTTTCTATCCCAAGCAGCTGTGCTAACTGTACCTGTGCTGGGTCAGGCAGATAAATTTTCAGTACTCATGTGCTGTTGCCTTTGTTGTTGGCTACTATTTTTCAGTCTTTCACATTAAAAAAAATAATAATAAAATTTAGTTCACTCTTTTCCTCCAGGGACAAGTGTTTTCCTTTTGCTTTCACAGTGTAAAAGTCCATTTTCTTAGAGATGTTTTCTCCCCTTATGTAAATAATAAAATGTTGAGCGTACAGCCTTGAAAATGTACTATTCTAATTTTCTGCTGTCCAATTCCTTGGCTTCTAAGGGAAGGGGACAAAATCTATTTGGACTAACCAGAGCCTCACAGTTTTATTCATTTTCATCTCTCAAGAAAATACTTTTTGTTAATTTAGTTATTCTTTCTCCTATCTTACATAAAAACAGGGGAGGGAGAAAAGCAGGGGAAAGGAAATTTAATGTGCCCAGCTTGTCAGCTGAACTCATTCATCACAATTCTGTGGAGTCCAAATGACTGCTCCAGTTTGCAACAACAGTGAAACTAGTTTGCCAGACCTGTTTTTCCTGCACTACTCTTAAATCTTTTTAAATAATGCTTCACTATTTTCTTCTGGAAACACCCACTGTTGATTATATGTATTGAAATACAAGAAGAGGATTGATTTTTTTTTTTGGCCAAAAAAAGCCCTGCTAAACAGGTGCCAGTACATGTAATTCAGAAACTCTGTAACTGTTTCTCAAATAAGAAGTTATCAGTAACTAGTGAATCCAAAGCTATCATTTCCAAATAACTGGAATTGTGTGCAACGAAAAAGATGAGGAATTAACATCTTAAGACTGTTGAGACTTCATTCTACAGTGTTGAGTGGCTTTGCAAATAAATGGTTTACGATGTAAGCAAGGCTACTGTTATCCTATAAAAGTTGTCAGATGTGTGATAGAAATTCTTCTGTGGGTTTGTTGCTGCCTGGTGCTTGTAGTGTTGCTTATTTTTATTGATTGTGACCCCCAAAGTTCAGACCCATACAAGAAAAATGGTTGATATGCAAAGGCATTTCATATCACGAGATAGACATAATACCCAAGCATGGAATGACTTCCTCACCTTTGGACATGTTATACCCTAAAATTCATAAATGCTGACACCACTGACAGAGGCCTAATCATATGCTGACCTCAGGGCAGGCATTTGTCTCTGTCAGGACAGAACTTGTCTTAAACTGGAAATATGAAATGGGCTCGGGCATTGTAGGATGGAGAAAAGATATACTCAATTAACTTCATCCTGTTTGAAAGCTACAAACTGGGTATTTCATCTGTAGTAGACAGCAATCAAGCTTTCAAGTGGGTCCACTCAGATGACATGAAACACTGACTTAGTTTTAGTTTAATTTTATTTTTTTAGAATTATTGCCTTCTCCCCAGAGTCCAAAAACAAAGAAATCCATTGATATTGTCACGTTCTCATACTTCATGTTTTGCTTGACATGGTGTGCTGTGACTGACCTGACCTGAGATGGTACTGCTTAAAGCAAGAAGACAAATAGAGCCACAAATAGTACTAAGACAAAGGAAAAAGTCCCCAGAGTGGTGTTGCCAGGGCTGGCAGGATGCAGCACATAGGAGAGCCATCAGCTAAGAGTCCCACCAGGAACTGGCCAGGTTGGACACCAGTGTTCACAGTGTTGGCTCTGGAGATGCTCACCCTTCCTGCCACCTGCAAAGCTGCACCTCTTCCAGAAGACAGAAGGGGGACAAGGACAGGTCCATGCTCAGGCTGCTCAGTCCCATTCAGTGCATCAAACTGGTGAAGTTGATGTTGCAGCAAATCATCCTGTCACGGGACTTGTGCTGTGCCCATTACCCTGCCTCCAAGACTAACCTGTTGTTAATTTGGCAACACAAATTGGGCAAAAGGAGAACTGAGGAAGAAAAGGAGGTGGCAGACCCCAAGGAGCAATGTTATAAGGACATGGCCAGTATTACTGAGGGCACACCAAGAGGCACTGAGGCTGAACACACCTGAGCAACAGGCAAAGGGCAGCAGCAAGGCTGGAGATGGGCCTGACACAGGGCTGGTGGAGAGGAGCTCAGGCTGCAAAAGAAAGCAATGTTTCAATGAACTGTCAGAAGTAAAAAGACCATGAAAGGAGCTTGCAGCTGGTTATGGGTGGATCCTGGAATGATAAGGGAGTGCAAACACATTTTGCACTAAGGGGAAGGACATGGAAGAAAGTGGGAAAGTAATAAAAGCAAGAGAGGGAGAAAGAATGGACACAGGGCAGACCAAGAAGCAGAGTGAGTTTAGGTGAAGTGGGAGTAAACTGGAAAATTAGATAGATCTATGACAAAGAAGGAAGTTAAGTGTTGTTTAGTGAGGGAGGTATTCTAACTACTCATTGGGAAAAAAAAAGCATTTAAAAATAATTCCATCCAGGCCTGTTTTTTTTCATATCTCAGGAGTGGGAATTGGCCAAATAGAAACAGTTCCACATAAACGAACATGTCAGATTAGAATCTTTCTCTGGAGACCCTCAAGGATGCTGACATCTCTCCATTGACAATGCAGGTAACCGAAGCACTTTCATCAGAGGATTTTTTCACCAGGTGCTTATAGCTAGATAAGATTCCCAATTTACTTGGATGAATCTCATGCAGTGGCATTAAGGGAAACAAACGGCATCTTTCTGATACTACCACACAAAAAAAATAGTCTGTTCTTACGGCAACATAGAAAAAGTTTTTACATACTAAGGACTTGACTTTTGATCTTCTCAGACGTCCTCAGAAAAGTCCCCTCTAGAGCAGCAAAGCAGAAAAAGGACAAGCAAGGCTCTGCTTCACCCACCTCCCACTTCTTTCATTCCTGAAGTTTTGTTGACTGTGATGGGAAAGCAAATCAGATAAGAAGGTAATCTAACATCTCTTTTCTATTCTTTCCTCATAAGGGTCAGGGACAGAGCTGTTACACTGTCTGAACAGGGTCATCTACTCGTTGCAAGATTTCCAGCATTGAATAACAATGGAGTGAATTTTACTCTGCTTGTAAGCGTTGAAGGAGATAATTACCTCACATGGAGGTAACAGAGAATTGGAAAATGAGATTTTAGACTCGCTAAAACATCAAATTGCTTCAAAAACAAAAAGCAGGTCAGGTCAAGTCAGTCCAGGTAAGTGTTTGGAGGACTGAGTCAGTCAGGAAAATTGATGTAAAAATTACAAAATACGGTAACTTCCAAGCAATTTGGGCCTAAAACCACTAAGTTTGTATTGCTAGGTATCAGAACAGAAACATCTAGCTCATTTTCATTGCCCAGAATGAAAGCAGGCACTATTGTGCTGAACTGGATGTGCTAATGAATATTAACTGCCCCTTTTGAATTCCATCTGGTGTTTTGCCAGTCGATCAGCCAAATTTTTGCACAACTGCAAGACCCTGCCACCGAGTGCAGAGCAGTGTTAGAACACATCATGAAGAGGGATGTGGGCTACAGGACAAGCACATGGCAGTGGAACTGTGTGAGGATTTTCACAATGGTTGTGCTTTCCAGGGCTGTAACACTTGCTGAAGAAACCACCTCTAAAGCTGAGCCTAGACTACAGCAACGTGTGCCTTCCATTTCAGCAGCAGTAAGTGCAGCTCCAACCTGAGCCTGAAGGATAGCACTGCCTTGTGGTCCCATGGCCCCATTGCCTTCCTTGAAACCACTGGTGTTAATGGAACAACAACAACCCCCTTAGCCTTTTAGCTCCCTTTGTCCCATCTCACCCCTTGCCACTGGTAAATACACATCAGTAAATTCACACGTGCATGGGGATTATTGGGCAAAACATACACATGCCCAGCCATGTTGGAAAGATCCTAGAGAAATGGAAGCACATGTTCATTAATAAAACTCTGAACACCCTGTAATTAAAGTCTTGTTAACTCCATGACTTCTGAAACCCACCCCAGAATTCCCACTGTCCACACAGCTACCAGCCCCAGAGAGGCTTCCTCAGAAAGCTGCTCCCACCAGCAGCAGATGTTCTCCTTAATTAGGCCACAGGATCCTTAAGGACCCCGAGATGTACTCCTGGAGGACCAAATCTATGCAGTCAATTTGAGTGAAACACAAATGACATTTGGGACTAACATTGTGTGCATCATGGTGGCATTAACCTCCATGGCTGTATTGCTAGTGCAGGGGGCTGTCTCTTTGCCTTTCTCCCAATACAGGGTGGTGGTGTTCTTGGTGTTGTTCAAAACCTTCTCAGATAGATGGTCCTGGACCAAGCAGCTTTTTTGATTTATGACAAACTCAAATACACAACCTGAATGCAGCAAAGCAGCAGAGAACAAAAGTGATGTAATTATTAAGAACATGAAAATTAGTGGGTTTCACAGGCCAGGTATTGCCAGGCAGTTCAGGGTTTTGAGGGTAAAGGCAGGTCACCTGTAACTGATAGATATGGAGGGAAAGGGAGGATTGCTGCTGAGGAAAATGCGGATGAAGCAAGAATGCAGCTGTCACACCAGTATTTACATGCATGTGGTGGAGCAAAAGGTCTCTGAAAGATGCAACACTATCGCACTATTAATTTGTTGGGGTTTTTTTTCCTTAAATACAAGCTCTTTTTTTATCTCAGAGAGAAAAATTTCACCCTCAAGAGAGCTGAGAAAAACCCATTTTTTCATTTAAGGAAAGCAATTTGGAAGATGCAGGACTTTACTTAACAGAGTTTCATTGATTTGAATTTATCATTAACAGAAGTAATTGAGGGGGCAAGGAGATGGAACTGTCTGCTATAATTTAATTTTCTGTCAAAATCTATATACCTGCTGCCCTCAGTTTCAATATTTCAGTGTATTGCCACTGGCAGACTACTCACAAGAAGATTCTATTTTATCAACAGCAAAATTCTTGTGACTTGTCCTATCACAGTTGTGGAGGCAAAAATACATGGACTTTAGCTTAATGCAATACCTAGCTGCAGTTTCAGTAGAGATACAGGACAGACTAAAGCAAATACAGTAAGTTAAACCAATTTTTTTTCTGTAGGCCTGATCCTACAGCCATTCACCTCTGAGTAACCTTCAAAGTGATTTTGCCTGTATAAATGAGGATTTGGCATGTCAGTCAGTGAAGGCTTGTGAGTTTGTGGGGCTGGATTATCTCTGTTGCTTGTGCTGAAAAATACAACAAAATGAAATGGTCCTTTTTTTACCATTGGGATAGGTCTGGTTTTTATTGCATAAAATGACTGAGGCTGAAGCACTGCAATTGCAGATTTAATATTCTAAAAATTAGTAGTCACATAACTCAAGTCTGCAATGCAAGCATCAGTGTACCTCTGACTTTTGTACTGCACATAATGCAGCTCCAATCCAGCTTCCCAAAAACCTCTAAAACACCTCATAGCCTCACCTTGTGCATTGGGCGATGCTCAGAGCAGCGTGACAGTGTTAGCCCAGATCTCCAGTCCCACTGCAGCCTCCTTTTGTGCTTAAAGTGACAGAAAGCAGGACAATGCAGGGGAACAGAGGGAGAGAGAGGAACAGAGCTAGCATCTGCATTTTCAGCTTTAGGGTAGAAGATGTCTTGGCAGAGCCTGCCCCTGGATGGATACAGAGCTGAGTCAACTCTTCTTTGGGCAAGAACCATTGGCAGTGAGAGACAGAGGGCAATTCTGACAGCCTAACAGACTAACAGACTAACAGAGGTAGGTCCAGTCTCTGCCCAGGCACGGACCAGTTTGAAGTGGCTGATGTACTCTGGTTTGGAAGACATTGCTGGAGGAAATTGTCCATTTGTTATCTCTTGTCCACTGTGGAGATCCAGGCAGTATTTCTCTCAGGCTGCCTGTTGTTGGTAAAACCAGTATCATGTGCTTGTTTTCTAAAAAACTGAATGTACCTTGTTGAGTCTAAGACTCAGAGGGGGGACTATGTTCTGAGACTTTTCCATGGTTTAAAGTACAGCTGCATCTGCAATGATGAGCTTTCCCATTTTCAGGACTTGATAGCCTCTACTGGTTCAGAGAAACTATTATATGCTTACCGGCCTTTTCCTAGAAAAAGTGAAAGGAGGCCCCTCTTAACCTTGCCAATAAATCTGAAGGCCTAATGACCATAAATGTACCTCTACCAGGTAGAAAATTTGGTTTGCGCTGATCTTTTACCCCAGATAAAAAGCCAGACTTTTTTGTTCATGTGTTCAGCAAGACAAGAAAGCATTCCTGGGATCCCAGAAGTATGAGGGATACTGGGTGTTATAGTCTCTCATGGCAACTCCTGAGTATAAAAATATTCATTTTAGAAAAGCAAGAGCATTAAGAACTCTGTAGTATCTCACAAATGAAATATATGCTTTAACAGCTAATTTTTTACTTGCATCTCTTGTTTTCATGCTGACTTGTAAGGTGTTTACTGGCTAACTCTAAGTAGTGCAGGAAGAGTATCATTTAATCAAAGAATCGATAAGGTTGGAAAAGACCTTCAAGATCATTGAGTCACTCCTCATACTGCATACCCTCCAAACCCCTCACCAGTCTCAGCTCTTCTATGGGCACGCTCCAGGACCTCAATGTCTTTCTTATACTCTGGTGTCCAGAACTCAACACAATACTCAAGCTGTGGCCCCACCAGGGCCAAGTAAAGGGGCACAATCACTACCCTGCTCCTTCTGGACACACTGGTTTTGATACAGGAGAGGATGCCATTGGTCTTCTTGGCCACACTGCTGGCTCATGTTCAGCCATCTGTCCACCAGTACTCCCAGATCCTTTTCCACCAGACTGCTTTCCAGACTGCTTTCCAAGCCTGTGGTGTTCCTTGGGGTTATTGGAACAAAAGTGCAGGACCAAGCACAAAGAGATAAGACACCCTGAAGGGTCCTGACCCTGCTCTCCATGGCATTGGCTCCTGAGGCACTGCCACTTCAGCAGAATTAGTTAGGATCTACACCAGAACAAATGAAACCATCATCACCCTCCCAGCGCCACATCTTCCTCCTTTTCCTTTATGCTCAGAGGAAATTTCTCTGTTTTATGAATTACTCCTTTCTGTAAGGCAAATGAGTGCTTGCTTTCTCTTCAACTTTTTAATATCACTTGAATCTCTATGGGTGGAGAACAGATTTTCCTCTCCAACAAGGGAAGGGATTAAGGAACTCATATTTGGCAGAGTAATGGAAAGAGATTAGAGAGTTCATTTAACTGGTAGAGTTGCTAGAGCTCAGTTCTAGTAGCACATGAAAGTCCTTTAGAAAGAATCTGAGAGGTCAAAAAATAGAATTACTTTCCACCATGTTGCTAGTTCTCCCTGGCTGCTGTAGAAAACCCCACCAGAGGGCCATTTTCCCCTTCTATTTCAAGCATATAAAATGTTGTGGTATGCCATGTCTGATTCTGCTCTCCCTTGCATTTATGAGAAGAAATTCCTAAGTACCAGGGCAATAACTATTCAAAGTTACACTGTCTTGGAATGCAAGGAGAGGGAAGAAAGGGAGAGTTCATGTGTTGAAAGAAATTCTGGAATAGAAAATATTCAACTTTCTCAGGTTTGTCAAAGATTCAGAAAGAAGTTTCCTTCCTTTGCAGCACTGCTGCAAAAAATATTTTAAATTGATTTGACTTTATAATATGGCAGTAATCTTCCAAAATCCATGCTAAATCAAGCGCTTTCAGTGCACAGACACTCCTAGTCCCTTGTAGCTCTTTCCAACATATTCTTCAACTGCAGTAATTTCCCCATCCTTCTCTAGAGAGATTTCCTTCTGTATTTCCATACTATTGTTTACAATTACTTCAAAGTGCAGTAAAATAAAATAAGCATGGAAGGCTGTAGAAAGATCAAAGATGACCTTCTTAACAGTTGTTTTTGTATGCAGTTAAATCTGACAAAAATACAATTCCAGCAAGTCAGAGTTACAGAAAAATGTGTCTCCACTGCAAGGCAGTATTCACAAAGCCTGGTGCGTGGTCTGGGAGAGAGTTAAGGGAATTGTGGTGAAGCCCAGAGGTGGTTATATACTGAGGACAGACTCCCAGAGCTGAATGTGACTCTTCTTTCCCTCCACCATCACTCTGGGCAATTGGAGAGAGGTGGAGTTGCACTGACATGTGCCAGTTTCACAGAGAACAGGCACTGATGCCCCTCTTGTTACAAGGTGGTGTGAAGAGCTGAAGAGCTGCAAAACCATTTGCAGTGCACAGTAACATGATTTTATTGGTCCTATGAAGCACAGGAAACATAGCAAATAATTTCAAGTGCCACCTACTGGCACTTTATCAACTATTTATGTAAATATAGCTATTTTTCATTTCATAAACCAGATGAAGGGCTCTAGAAATTGGATGAGTCTCATCAGCTTCCTGGCCAAGAGTTGAACAGACTTGAAAGTTAGACATTACAGTATTTTGTGTATAGCACGGATATCACACCTTTCTCCTGAGCAGCTCAGAGACCTGCAAACATGAACTAAAATTTTGTGAATCCATGTGAAGCTTATGCAATCAGTGAACGAGCGTTCTTACTGCAAGCAAGACCCACTAAGGGCAGTAGTTACCAATTCCTGGTTCCAATGCAGACCTCACAATAATGTTTCCTGTGAATCCTCCAGCTTCTGGAGCAAGGAGATTGAGTGAGAATATAAATTCTACTCAGGCATAAAATCACGTACGTGTGTGGTTCTGGAAAGTGGTGGTGGTAACATGAAAAAGACTCCCACCAAGCTTGAAAGCAAAGAAACAAGAGGCTTTCTTTCTTTCTTTCTTTCTTTCTTTCTTTCTTTCTTTCTTTCTTTCTTTCTTTCTTTCTTTCTTTCTTTCTTTCTTTCTTTCTTTCTTTCTTTCTTTCTTTCTTTCTTTCTTTCTTTCTTTCTTTCTTTCTTCTTTCTTTCTTTCTTTCTTTCTTCCTTCCTTCCTTCCTTCCTTCCTTCCTTCCTTCCTTCCTTCCTTCCTTCCTTCCTTCCTTCCTTCCTTCCTTCCTTCCTTCCTTCCTTCCTTCCTTCCTTCCTTCCTTCCTTCCTTCCTTCCTTCCTTCCTTCCTTCCTTCCTTCCTTCCTTCCTTCCTTCCTTCCTTCCTTCCTTCCTTCCTTCCTTCCTTCCTTCCTTCCTTCCTTCCTTCCTTCCTTCCTTCCTTCCTTCCTTCCTTCCTTCCTTCCTTCCTCCCTTCCTCCCTTCCTTCCTTTCTCTCTCTCTTTCTCTCTCTCTTTCCCTCTCTCTCTCTCTCTCTTTCTCTCTTTCTCTCTTTCTTTCTTTCTTTCTTTCTTTCTTTCTTTCTTTCTTTCTTTCTTTCTTTCTTTCTTTCTTTCTTTCTTATTTTTGTTTTTTTAATCTCAAAGGTAGGCAAAGGGAAGAGCTGGTTAATTAATTTGCGTACTGGGGCTTGGCAGCACTGTAAGAGCCAAATGATGAGGCCAGCATCTCACAAGAGCTCTGTCAGGCAGCTGGCAGGAAATCCCAGACTTTCTCCCTCCCAAGATCCCTCTTGCAAATTGCTTCACTGATCAGTACATCTGATTTTTACTAATGATACATTCTGAATATGGGAACAAAGCCCTGGGTTGGGTTTGGTTTTCGTGTTTTGATAGCAATGCTACTGTCACCTAATGTGAAATATCTCTAAATGGCTGTTTTTCTTCCTGGGCTGAAATGCATAGAATGATTCAAGAAAGGATTTTATAGACTGAGAGAAAATAAAATTAATTTAATGACGTCAAAACTCACATAGTCATGAGTTTTTAGGACAAATTATTAACCTTTTGCAAAAAATCCAATTGAGATTTAGGCTGCCCACAAAACTCTCTAATGATTTTGAGTCTAGGGTCTTATAAACCAGTTTAAAAGAAGTTATAAATCTAAATGAGCACATCTGAGCATGAACCCTGCCATTTTCTACAGACCAAACAAGATTTATTATGAAAGTTGTGAAACTTTGGACCTTATTATATATTAAAGAAACCTATTTATGACCACATATGTCTGAATTATTGTGTTTATTCTAAACACTGATTTTGTATCTCAGTCATTTTACAGCTTTCAGAAATGAAACTTGCCATTCATAACCATAGCACAGAAAAAAATTCTGTTCTGATATTTGTTATTTTTTGGGTTTTTTTAATTCAATCAATCATACTTCAGAACTAGAGAGGTGGAAAAAATGCTGGGTTTTGGGTTTTTTTTAAGGAAACACACCTACTGATTGTGACCATGCTTAGCTTTAAAAATTACTTAATTTTGAAAGCTATGATTTTACTTCCTCACTCCCTGAGGTATGCAAGCTCATTATTTACAGTAATGTTTTTCAAATGCAAATGTCTAAGAACTATTTCCTGTGAAAGGCAGTTGGAACATGGCCATAACAAAAAGTGATATTCAGAAAATTATTTTCTTGTCAGTTGAAGTATCACTTTGAATAAAAATAATTTCATATTTTCCCATTGAAATTTGAAATACAATGCTGCTTAAACCCAAGGAAAAAAAGGAGTGATTCCCATGCCTTACTGTCCAGGTCTATGAGACATCAAACCTTTAAAGAATTAATGGGGCAAGGTGTTCTTGATGTTTGAATCACATACCTCCCAGGAGAAAAACAAATTACTTGTCTCTACAGATGTAATAGACAGTCAGGATGTGGGAATCCTGGACTGTAGCTGCTGTCTTGAATTTAATTGCACATGTGGGCTTCATACATTCCCCTGGAACACCATGGAAGCAGCCCATCAATTCAGATAAAATGTTTCTGAGAAGAGTAGCCCATGGGTTTTATTTAGTATTTACTGCAGATAAACATTTGGCTGAAAGAACCATCTCAGTCTTATGGGTTTATGTCCTCTCCATACCACACTTCAGCTCTACTAAGTTTATGCTGTCTCATGTTATGGAACTATATGATTCACCCATGGTTTTCGTTAGAGGCAGAAAATTCCCCTGCAATTGGGGCACCTGGATTTTGTAGAGTTGAAATGTGGACTTTATCAGGTTCACAAACCAACCCCTTGAAGGCAACAAGAAACCACTGAACATATTGGGGCTAGAATGACTTTCATCACCTGAAGATTGCACCAAAGGTACTTTTATGGCATTTGTGTTCCCTTACTGTGGGATCCTGGCCACACTAACACCTAGAGTGGTCTAAAGATGGTTCTTCCAGACCTGAGGGAGCCCACCTGACATGTAAAATCAATGGGTATGCTGCCAGAATTCCCAGTGGAAACTGATCATTGCAGCTCTGAGAAGAATCTGAGTTTGGGGTTGGAAGGGGTCACTACTATTTTTTAACAAAATAGGAAGAAATTCATAGTTATCAGGAAACCTGAAAATTATTGTTCTGAAATAGTGAAAAGCTTTGGTTTAGGATTTTTTTAAACAAAAAAAAATAGTACTCAGCTCTTACTTTAGCTCAGTCACAGCTCCTATGGCTTGTAAACTCCCACTTGCTTAATTCCTGAAAGCATGAAATTTAGTTCTCACTGTTCCCAGGTGATGGAAACTCGTAGCACAAAGAAGCTGGGGCACAACATTTGCTGTGTGGATGATCTGACATGCAAAGTGAGTTGCATTCAAGTGCTAATGGTCACATGTCTTGTAAATAACTATTTATTGAGTGTATTCTTCTAGTTTAGGGAGTTTATTCATGGTGGAAAATGCTGATTTTAAGACCTCAGCTGCACAAAAACCCACCTTCTGTACTACTAAACCAGGGCATACTAGAAATTAAATGTTTTGGGGCAGGATGGTGGGGAAGAGGGTAGGATTATGGCTATTAAATGTGCCTCATAATCCCACAACACTATGAACAAGATCCTGTACCAAACTGTCACAGTGATACCAAAGGCAGCATAACTGGCATGGTAAGGGTTCCCATGAAGTGTGAATACACTTCTCTGTGTCTTCTCTTTTCTTTTGCTTGCATGTTTTATTATGCAATGAGTGGGTGATAATAACACCAGTGTTGTTAATTAGGCAACTTCATCAACGCATGAGTTAAGGGGTAACAGGGCCTCAGTGATGACAATGTTCTGATCCAAAACTGACCAGGACATACACGAGTGAGTTTCACAGACTGCAGAAGAAGAGACTGTCTATAGCTTTTGTCTCTCCAGATGAGTATCAAGAGTCTTCATTGGTTCTTCCAAGCTGCTGACTGATATCTTTGACCATGAAGTATTGTTGGCGTGTCTGGAAGCCTCAGCAAAAATGAACAAAACCATTCCTGAGTCTCCATTCTGTCTTGGAAAAGATGCCAATGTTACTATTGGCCAACTGCTCATCTGTCTTGAGGATTTGATCATGTATAAGCATGAGAAAGTTTTCTAACTTCTTGCACATCCTCGATCAGTGTGTGCACAAGGACACTGGCTGCACCCACTATGTAAACAAGCCTTGCAAGTAGTTGCCACATGTCACTTCTGCCCATTCTCCTACATTCCTTGCTTTCCTATGGCTATATGTCTACAAGGAAAAAAAAAAAAAAAAAACAACTGTTCAATGGGAGGATGAAAAGAAATATAGCAAGCCCTCAGCCTCAAATATAAAAGAACAAAGGATGGTGCCAGTTTTCCTGACAGTGTAAAAAGGCAAATCTCTGCTGATTTCACATAGCCTATGTTTTTATCTGAACCTGGCATAATGCCTCTCACAGTACAGCTGACTTTGCAATGACTAATTTATTTACACAGTAACCATGCCCTGAGCTCACTGCAACAGAACCAACAAGGAAGCTGCCCTGGTTCTCAGGGCAGAGGAGGGCTGAGAATGGCAGGAAGAGAGGCAGCAAGAGACTTCTCTGAGGTGACCTTCCTGATGATTAAAGGTAGGACAGAAACAAGAACAAAACTTTGAGCCACTATTTAAACAGCAAGCTCCCGTAGCAGAATTCCAAGTGGGATATTACAGATAACCAATCCTTACATTGTCTCTGCAGAAGGGCCCAGTGGCAGCTATAGGGTGTTGACAACATTTTTTTGTATTGACAGGACAATACATAAAGCCCAACAGCATGATGTCCTTTACACGTCACCTGTATATGGACAAGTGTGCAGAGTCACCAATGCATCCCCTTACAGAAACTCAGAATTCCATCACGGCAAAAGCCTCACTGAACTTTGTTTCTGAAGTAGATTTAAGTAGGTCAAAGATTCAGGTTTGGGTTGGGTTTTTTTTTCCCTAATTAATTGTACAGTAATGCCACCATAATTCTTAGCGTGGACATAATTGTATTTGGACAAAAATGTTTTTAAAATTGTGTGAGATATGAGTGCCTGCAATAGCAGGGAGCTGGAGCCAATTTTACAGAAGTGTAGTTCCCACCCCTCATTAGGTATTTCATGTGCCTGTACGTCTGCACTGGTAATTAAAAATAATCAAGCCTAAAAGTCTGCACGGTTCCCCATTTACTATTGCAAAAAATCATAACCAGCTTTCCCTCTGAAAGAAACTACAGCCAAATGAAAGTGGTTTCAAATCGTATTAACTCGTTGAGCCTTGTGCACGAAAGACCACTCACACAGTTGTTCCTGTGAGGCATAACACAGAGCTTGGCCCTTTTTAGGAAACTCATTACTTAACAATACATTATTGTGTTTGATTGAGTTGGCACAGATACTCTTGGCAAGGCTGCAAGAAGAGTCTGTGTTGTCAGGCCAAATGTTTTTCAACCTGTGTGTGCCTGTGTTCAGGTCTGATAAGGTTATCCATGGTGCATATGCTTCTCATCAAAAGGTTACATCGGTGGAGTGTCCACACAGGATTCAGGGAGGTTGTATTTGATGCTGAAAACCAGTCCATCTGGATAGGAGGATTTGCCCTAGCCCAAGGCTAGATCAGGCACCCCTTGTTCTGTTCTGCTTATATACCTGTGGCATGTATTTCCCTGGCAGCACTGCCCCTGCAGCCTAACAGGAGAATGGGCTGGTGTTTCAGTCATTCTCATCTTCAGTCTATTTTGGGTGGCTCTTAAGGAGGCAAACACACAGGTATGGATATTTTTGTGTTTGATGAGGTGACTGAAGCACCTCCCTCATACCTTAGATGTAGGCTTTAACCACTGTACTAGAAGAAAGGGACTTCTCTTTCTCAAAAGTATTGTGAAATAAGCCTGGACCCTGCTGCCTATGTGCAGCAGGCATAGGCTGAACATGCCAACCAGCCATGCCTGACCTGATGTCTTCAAGAGAAGGTTCTGCCTTTTGGTAGGGACAAGGTAACCAGCTCACCAGACTTTTGTCCATATACACTAATGTTTGTATTTTGGTATCTACTAGGTTTTGCAGGCTTTTTGCAAGCAGCTCCCAGGCTGGGGACAGCTGGTCTGTGGATGGATTTCAGTGCTGCAATTAGCAGTTTGAATTTAGGTCCCATTGCAGCTCAGGTACTCTGGTTCTCTACCCAAAGCATGGGTACACTGGAAAATCAGGTTTACCTGAGCTGTCTGATCTGAACACAGGTTTTACATTTGCTTAACTTACTTAAATGACTTATTTTTTTTATATCGTAATACTGGTATAATCCTTACTACATGCACAGTTAGGTTACCCTAAAGATTTCTTAGTAATTGTATATTTTCCATGTACAAGGGAAACGGTAGTGAGAATTTTGTTCATTCTGGGAGATTTAACCTCTTTGACTATATCAGATTTATCAAAACAATGCATTTCTGACATCTTTTATGGACTTCAGAGTTGTAAGAGTCCTGTTCTTGTGTACGGCACTGATGTATAAGTGTGTTGCACTGCTAAAGGAAAAATCCACATTTCTGCAGCTGGAATGGGACTATTGAAAGTGATACATGGTTTCAAAATGGCTAGTTTGCTAACTTGACACTAGTTGGCATTAGTTTTCCACTGGTTTCTTCCTTCAGCCTAAAAATGTTCCAGTTTCCAGACAGCTTCATTTCATCTGCTGTTGCTTCCCTGAGTCTTCTTTCCACTGTTTTTTCTTTACTGCATATGGATATGGAACTTCAGAGTGTCCTGGATTTCCCTGATTCCTCTTCTTCCCATTTTCTATTTCTTTCTCCACGTTCTCATTCCCTAAATAGTGACTCCTTTGCCACCTGGCAGACTTCCAAGGGTTTCATCAGAATTTACTTCTACCGTTTTGCAATGTCTTCCCTAAATACTTCCTTACTGCCCTAATTCCAATATTCTGTTTCTTGGCAAAATGCCTCTCTGATATCAAGTAGAAAATAAAATCTCTGAATCTATAGCGTCAGTTCTTACCTGGAAGGTTTTATTTGCCAGCCTGAGGACCAGAAAAAGATTTTTTCTGTTTTAAGTGCTATATCCTGCAGAAAGGGGTTGCAAAGAAACAGCTGGGGTTTTTTTAGGAACAGGTGTTCTTCCAGTGTAGTAATAAGAGTTATCCTTTCTCTGTTCAGCAAGTTTTGTTCCTCTGAAGGACTGGAACCCTACTGACTCAAGAAACCCACTTCTGTAAAAGCTTCTGGTCAAGGTCCCCTGTGAGTTCATAGCTTCAGAAGCAGGTGATCAGGAGGAAGCACTGACCAGATGCATGGTTTATGATGCCATCTCTGATCAGTCTGTGTAAGCAGCCATGGATGGAAAGTACCTTTCTTGACTCTAGTTTTTCTTGGCCTCCCTTCAATTATTTGGCTCAGCACAAATGTGTGTCTGCCCTTCCTATTTAAACAGCCTGTTTGCACAGGATGACACTTATTTTAGTTGCCTTATCAATGTCTTGGGCCAAGTGCTGTGGAGGCAGGTGACAGTGTTTGCACTGCTGATGCCTCCTACAACAACACTTTACATCCTTCTGCTGTAATCCTACACAGGTGAAAAAGCAGGCAAGGGCCCTTCTCTTCTCTGCATCACTTCTGGCTTTCAGACATAAAGGGAACCTTCATGCCTCCTCTCTGAGTGAGAGCAGGGCCACCAATACATGTCACTCATGTTCCACATTTTTACACATGAGAGTAGCAGCAGTCACCACTCTCTGAGCTCCCACAGCCCTGGTAAAAAATGCCTTCAGGAATATCTCCCTCTGCACCTTCCCCCCACTGCTGGATATGGCTTAGAGCCACAATCCAGCCCTTAGACTGCAAATGGCTTGGAGCGGGGATTATGCTTTTCTTTTATGTTGAACAAGAGCAACCCACACTGAGTGTGCTCATTAAAAAATCATGCTGTTCAACACTGATCCCCTGGGCTATAGTTAGAGCTTCACAATATAACATGCAAGAGACAGGTTGGATTCTCAGGCCAGCGAAGCTTAGAAAGAGATGAGCGAATAAACCCCATACCCACGGTGGAACAATGTGGCAGTCTTCAATAGGAGACATTCCTAACAATGTGGCTGCTTAAATGAATTTAGAAAGGATCTTAACAGATGTGAAAAAGTAGCTGTCTCTGTCAACCATAAAGATAAGTTCTTGGCCATGCTGCATCACAAATCACATTCAAAACTAAATTAATAGTACCTTGTGCAATTACTAGAAGTTGTATTTCCTGGCCTTCCTAGCCCAGGAAGCCTACCCATCTCTAAAGACTGCATGCGTAGGTGGATAAATGAAGAAAGAAAAAAATTACTAAGTAGCTAAGCCCATTGTGCATCATATTAACTTTATAAATGTCCCTAAAGATTTTGCTGTGAGTAAAGTGCATGAGGGAACTAGCAGAGATAAAATATGTTAGAGTGCATAACAACTAAAGATTCCAAGCGTGGAATAGATGAAACACTTAAGCTGAAAGCAAAATGATGTGTTGAGAAAAACAATGAGACCTTCATGTTTTTTCCATCTTAAATATTAGGCACCTTAAGTGAAGGTAACAGGATCTCATGTAGAGCTGCTCTTCCAGTCATTTTAACACCTCGGGGCATACTCTTCCATGGAAGCTCCATCCTTTGTAGCCTGTTGCTTTGGCTGCCCCACAGAGACCCTCATCCAGCTTCATGAGACCATTTCCAAGAGAGATCTCAAAAAGTAAGCAAAGAATCAAGGAAGGAAGAGCCAAGCCTGCTCCATTCTAATGGGGGCTGCAAAGCCAATTGCATTAATACTCCCTGTATTACTTGGTGCATCATTTGTGGATGAGATTTGTTGAGCAAATATCTCTGTATCATGAAAATGATAAGGCTGTTCAATAGCTTGAGCTTCACCACTCTGTACTAAAAGAGGCAAAAAAGAAATTTCTCCATTGTTTAAATTGAAATTGTGTTATTCACTGTTGGAATAAAAAAGGCTGAAGCTTTAAAGAAGCTGGGAGGGACACAGACATCACAGAAAAGCAATATTTCTGCTGGGTTCAGGGTACAAGATGAAAAGGATAGACGTGACAGAAGGAGAGTTGAGGTCATTTAAAGCAGCATTTTCTGCCTTGGTCTGCAGAATACCAATGATCTATCAGATATTCAGCAATGATCCTCAGAAAGGTTTTAAGTACTTAAATTTCAAGAATAAAATAATTTCCCCTAAATACTTCCCACTCAGGCAGGTAAGCACACCAGGGAATTGAGGGAAGGAAGCCAGAGGTAATAAAAGAGCACTCAGAGTGAATCCTGTTTAAATTAGCCTGTAAATGAGCACAGTTGTGACAGCATTGCATGGGCTGGTCCATGCACATCCTTTGAGGAAGTCAGCTCAGAAAAGGCTGAGAACCACCGAGCCCTGCAAACAGTCACTTTATCAACTGATGAGAGTTTTTCCAACCTCCAGAAGGCTTTTTGCTTGTTAATAATTTTATATTAAAGCCCAGATCACATATTAAGGACCTAGTCATCTGTGTAGCCATTGCTTTATGTGTGGAACTTCTTTTTTTCCTTCTCCTCAGCAAGGAAGGCCCAAACCCTGCTGTGCTGCTTTCTGTGGGCTCAGTCTGAGAAAGAGGAACTAGTGACTGTTTCACTGGAAGTAAAAGCTGACCACAAGTCTCAGCATTATCTTTTTGCACCAGAACAACTGTGTTAAGGCCACAGAGGGATGCTCTGGTGCTTGTAGTGGCAGAACCTGCAAGCGTTGGGGGTGCACATGAGGGCATTTTTGCTGCTTGAAAAAATGATGGTCTAGCCAAATCACTCCCCCTCTTTGCAGTGGAAAACTGGCACATTACCAGCACACTGCCCTCAATCCTGGACAGTTGTGACAGCTGGGGCACTTAAATCACATTATTCTAAAGAAACAGCCTGTGCTGTCAAAGTGCTCATGCTCTGCGTCACAGGCACAGGCAGTGATCTGACTCTGGGACCAAAACAGGACCTGTCCTTACTGACTCCAAATGGGAAAAAAGGACACTCTGGCTTTCCCTCCTAGGAAATCTCAGGCAGATTTTGAAAGATTTCCTCGCTTGTGAATGCGAAGATAAGCATTTGGACCTAAATATACCACCAGTTTGGCCTGTCACAGTACCATCTGGAGATCGTTTGTAATTACTATAGTTTGTGGGTTAATGCACACCCCTTCCAATAGCTGGAGGAGAACTAGTGATAACTACCATGAAAACAGCATCTTTATTTATAGCGGGGCTAAGAAAGTGTTTAATTGGTTAAAAAGCTGCAAAATGCTTTTTCTTAATAAAGACAAGTTCAGTAACAAAACTGGAAATAAATACCTGGAATCTGTTTTATTCATCTGTAAGTAAGTATGTTGCTTACTACTGCACACCAAGAGGGTAGGGTGGTGTCCTTTCCATGGAGTTCCCTTTCCCAGGTGCTATTTTATGCCTCAAATGATGAAAGACATTTTTCCGCTGCTCAATGGGAAAAAGGAAGCTTGTAAGTGAGGAGTATGTAGGCAGAAGTGAACCAGTTTTTTCCAGCTGGAACTAGGTTGTTGCCATAGCAACACCCAAATGATAGACAGATTTTCTGAATGTGCAGTGGTCTACTGTGATAACAGAGCTTCCAGGATTTTTACCAAATAGCTCCAAACTTGTTGGACTGCAATAGCACCAAATGCCACATCTCTGAAATATCACAAGCAAACAAGAAACAGTGCAATAACAAAATCGGTTTTTTTCACCTGGCTTTCAAATAAAAACCCCACTTAGCCCATGGCATTTATATTCCTAGACAGTACCTTCCTGCCAATCTCTTTTTAGTGTGCTGATATCCCAAATAACAGACCACACTCCAGGTTTAACACCACCTACAGACAGATACAGTAGGGTGGCACGCAAAATCTTGGCTGTACAAGACACCAGTTACTTTGGATTTCTCTTTAGGTTGCATGCTGCCTGCACACCAGCGAGAATCCTGTTGAGTTTGCAGAGGTTTGGAAAAGCACACCTCTCTGTTCATGGCTATATTTTTCAGAACAGACAAACTAAATGTCTGAGCACATGGAGAACAAATATGTCCATAAACCAGCCAAACAGAGGTTTCCCAGAGGCCACTTCCATAAAGCAGAAAGCATACCTGCTCTGCCCATGTCCCCTTCACACATACCATGAACATGACTTTAATCCAAACCAGTTTCCTCCTCAGCTCTTCCTTCTTGCTCTGTTCCAGGAGAGGAAGGTCCAAGATTTTGGACTTCCAGGAAGAAATCTCTTCCTGAGCACTCTCAGGGCTCATGAGTATTGCAGAGACATTTTGGCTGTGTCACTTCATCATCCATTACCTCTCAGTGGGAGTGCTACTGCACCGTATGCAGTCTGCAGCTGATGAAATGTTGTTTAATGTCCTTTTGCCCTCAGTACCCGATCCTCCTCGCAGTTCCTCTCCCTAGGAAGCTGCTGCCAATTATGTTGGCAAAAACTTCCACTGCGCTCCTGATTTCTGTAAAGGCAATTTCATCCCCATTGAATTGCATCTGTAAATCCAAGACAGAGGTTTTGACCTGCTTATGTGTATGAAATGTAGCCTTTACTTAGATGACCCTCACCACTCTCAGATCTGTAACCTAGCTATTACCAGTGACTTGATCCTCGCAAGAAGATGTGGGACACAGGAAGGCTTTAATGGCATCTTTGATGGAAAGGCAGTTGGTAACTTGGAGAGCTTTGCACAAATGTTAACGAAGAAGTCTCGAGTGGAGCTGGAAGCCAAATTCTCTTCATTTCAGGTTGCGCTTATGCACACATATCTTCTGCTACCAAATGCTTCCAGATAATAAAGAAAAACTTAACTATGCCTGTATATTAAAATCTTACTTATGGCAAGAGCAATTATGTGTGCAGAAGGATGTCAGAAGCAGGAACTTACATGTATGTCTAGGTACAATCACGATATATGCTTTAGGAAATCATCAATAAATGAAAGAATAACTTATTGTTTGATTACGTAGAGCTATATGTATTTGCCTTGGGTTTTTTGCTTGTTTTTTTTTTCTTATCTTACTATTTAAGATTGCACTGAACCATGTTTTCCTTCTTGTTTACTTGGCTTGTACAGCTTCAATAACACACTGCGATAGAGCTAAGTGAAAAGATGAATTGCTTTTATGATTCACAAGGCACTCCGGATAATTAATTACTCAGCATTTATGGTTTGGCGTGTGGTCATCAATCGTTCAAAAAAATTCACATTTGTAAACATATCCTTTGCAGCTGGTCTTCTTATGTCAGACTTCAAAATGACTTGTGGAGATATGAGAGAGCTATAAATGTTTTCCTTTTGAAATTTACTGGTTGCGCTCCAGTTTATTTCTTGTGGGAAAAATTAAGCAACAGATGTGGAAGTACATGAGCTCTAAGGAAGAATGGCAAAGCATCTTGAATGGTTCTCAAATTTACTTTCTTTTCTCCTTTTTGCTAATAGATGTTGGAATCCTTGAATGCTCCTTGTTGTTGCTTGAGCCCGTGAACGTTTGTTCTGGCTGTAGGGAGGCTGTGTGAAAAAATCAGAAAAGTCTGAGATGAGACCTGCTGGAGAACAGAAAGAAAAGCTAAACAACAAAGTTCGCCTCCATTCACCTCTGCTCAATACGGGAAAGAAATGTAAGAATCACAAATCCTGAAAGAATAGGCTTTATTTTTTATAATGAAGAGAAGCATCTTCCCAGCTTACAAAAAGAATTCTTAATACTCTCCATTGTAAGACTAAGAATCAACTTGTCATTAGATAGCTGAAATCACATCCATTTAAGCTAAAAGTTTTCATGCTGGGGGTGAGTTTTGATGCATGAGACAGATGTCCCAAAGCTAGCTGATCCCTCTACTGCACAGTCCTGATTCATCATCAGCCAGGGATACTCAGTGCCCTGAGAGAGGCATAGATTCTCTGAGGGAAAAGAAATGCCTGTTCATGCGAATAAAGACATGATCATTCAGGCAGATTCATTGTCAGGTTGCTTGAGTGATCTTATATCTGTATTTTTCTAAGCTGCAAACACTTGCCATTCAACCTGTAGACTTAGTACAAAGTGATTGGCAGTCACTATGTGTATGCATATATGTATGTAAATATGGAGAGTGTATACAGCAACTATTTTTAAAAGTGGTACAGGAAAAGGGGACTTAACACCATTCCTATTTAAATTACAGCATCTGTTGATTTCACAAGTATACTCTTTCTTCGGGAGCATATTTGTGCTTTTAAAATGAGATGCCAGCTACCATGCCACAGAGTGGAACTTTAATCTGCCTTATATGTAGGCTTTAGCAATAGAGCTGTTGAAGGACATTTAGTTAGAATTAGAAAGAACTCCCTGGTTGACATGAAACATCACCATAGGCTGTGTGGAAAAGATAACTGCTGTAAGGAAGAACATCTCCTGGGAGGGCATGACCAAGAATAATACAACTTCTCAGACTGCATAAGGTTCCGTGTTCAGATCAGTGTAATTCTCATGCTTGATCACTTTGACCAACTTGAGCAAAGAGATTTGCTCAAGCAGCTCTGCCCCTGGACTTGTGGCCCTGTCCCCTTGTTTTTCTTTCTTCTTAATATTCTACCCTGTGACTAACTTAAGATATGACCCCCTACAGGAGGTAGCTACAACACAGGCTTGTGTTTTCCAGTCCTGCTTTGGGAAGTGGAAGAAAATGAGTCTTTGGTACAAGTAGTTTCCTGTCTCATGAAAAGGTGAGCAAACTTGCTTATGTGCTGCTTATAAGACCTGGGCAAACTCAGAGGTGACAGTGTTGTCAGCACCTCGCTTTGTATCATCTAAACCCCATGCCCATCAATATTGTATGCCTGCCAAATTCTCACCACTTTGGGGTCAGAAGGGACCCAAGAAGAGTGGTCAGAAGAGTGGTGCAAGGGTTAGAATGAGTCAGATTCCAGATAGTGGAGGGTCATATGGAGCAGTCGTGCAAGGCAGGTAACACTCCCTGGGGCTGGGGCCCAAGAGTCCTCTGATGAGGCACTGTAGATGTAGCTGACATTGTTCATAGTAGAAGCAGAGGAAATCACTTTTTCTCCATTTCTCTTTGCTTGCCTCAGACACTGGTGTGACATGTTATTTCAGGCTCATTTTCACTGCATCGTAAGAAAGAGGGAGACATCTGAATGACTGTCATGCACATGGGCAGTTCTGCCAGGTCCAAATTCTGGTTCATAGTGTCAGTTCCTCCCTGGTGAAAGTTAACAGAGTAGCATGATCTAAAGAGTCTGGGAAAGCAAAGGAACATTTGGACCCACAAGTCCAACAAAAATTTGGGTTCCTCTGTAGGGCATTTTTTACTGCTGTGCAGTGGAAGTCAGAAGCGTGTAGCTTGTGCTGCACAGGACTCACAGGCTTGGATGCTCAGAAACAGTACTGAGGTATGAAAAAAGAATTCAGAGGAAATAAATCAATAATACTGCATTATGTGTTATGTAAAAACCTTCAGAAAGGTTTAACATCGTATCGGAGTGAATGCAGTGAGTTTCAGCATAAATTACACAGTCATTTCCTTCTCCTACTGATGCATGTGATAGGGAAAGAGATTTTGCATTGCTAAATACAGAAGGAACATGGGGCAGAGATCCTTTTGTATGCTTTGCCTTGAGCTTGCAGATTACACCAGCCTCTACTGTATCACCTCCACTCATAACACCGTGTGTTTTCCTGCCATTTAGACCTGGCCTCTATTAGAGAAGCTTTATCCTGCTATAGCTATTTTCGCTGACACACAATGATATATGTGCTTTTTTTGGTGTGGATGTGGATTTTACATCTATTTCTGGAAGCTGCAGTTTAGGTGCAGTTATACCAGTACGAAAGTATAATTTGGACTAGAGGAGCTCATTTTGCAGCCTGAAGCAGAAGCAGCTCTAACACTGGAAGCACATTTAGCTGGTATAATTGCACTGGGACTCAGGGAAGTAAGGATAGTTTCTTTACTAGTGCTTTACTAAAGCTAGAAGACTTGCCATTGTAAACAAGTTTTTTAGATGCAGTTTCTCCACTCTATCTGTTGCCATCCAAACCAGTCCCAGCTTTCCTGGGTCCTGCA
The DNA here is from genome assembly GCF_003957555.1 of Calypte anna. NCBI lineage: Eukaryota > Metazoa > Chordata > Aves > Apodiformes > Trochilidae > Calypte > Calypte anna. The sequence goes on along the minus strand of NC_044244.1, from coordinate 137,545,788 downwards.
GCCTGGAGTTTAATGAGAGAGACAAGATTGAAAATCAAGGGGTCATAAACTGCATATATCCACAAGCAAGGACTTCCTTGGATCCAAAACTTCAGAAATACATCTACTTACTTTCTGACTACTAAACTAACAGAGTGGCCGAGCTATGTGACACTGATGTATTTTCAACCAGCTTGATTATGGTGGTGAACAGTGCTGAAATTGCATTTGTGAATAAGTCCATTTCCAGGCTCTGCTTGGAAATAAGATTGTTCTGTAAGCATGGCCTGTGTTTGCCAGCCCTCCTCCAATACACAGCTCCCACCACACTCCCTGGAACCACTGAACACCATCTCCTGCTGTCTTATTACCACTGGGAAACTGTCTGCCCATGTTCTGAAGGACACCGCCTCAGCTAGAGCCTTGCCAAGTGCACAGTGCCTCAGCATAAAAAGAACAGACAGGAGAGGATTTACTTTAAATTGAGCAAACTTAATTACCTAAGGAGAACAGCTTTTCTCAGGGAGAGTGATGCCTTTCTCCTGGCTTTTTCTGCTTCGGGATTCTTTTTGCTCGATTTATTTTTACATTCCATTTAAAGATGTGTGTGGAGCCTGAGTGCTTGGCTTGGGACAGGTCAGTGCTACATGACTTGGGCAGCTTCAGAGCTTGTGTTTTAGGGTCTGGATTCTGGGCACGCATCACAGGTTTCTCTGGACATGTTTGAAGAGAAGCATCCCTGAGATATCCTGTGGTCATGTTGAGGTCAGTCCCAGAGACCAAATGCACATCATTGAACCACTGTAAAACCTCCCTTTCGTTATTACTTCAGAAGACCCAGTGTTCTGGCTTTGCCAGGGCACTCTCATTCTCACAAACTCTCCACTTTTAAATCTGTGAACAACTTCTTTTTTCTTGGTCTATCTCTTCAAAGAAGCGTTGAAAAGCTATCCTCTTCCAAATCTTTCTGCCTATGAAGATATGCTTAAAGGGATCTTTAGGTCCAAAATACAGACACCAGAATTCCCATAGCTACGTAAAGAGGTTTACATGTTAGTTAGATCTGTGAACTTCTTCCTTAAATACTTTCTGGAGAGCTAGTCAATACAGCAATAGAGTATGGGGAGAGCTTAATCTCATCCTGAAATAAATGTATTTTAGCTGATCAGCTGAATCACTTTCCAGCCTCCATGGAGTGTGTGGAGTTAGAGGAGAAAAGAACAAGGTCAAATGAAACTGAACACAATAGCTATACAGCATTTTTCTTTACTCTCAACAGAGACAACATTAATTTTCTAGGCTTAATATGGTCTTGTTGATGCCAGAGAGGTGAATAATGACAGCAAGAGCTAAGAAACCAACATTTCTGTGGGCCAAGTCAAACTGTTTGGTGGATTTAAAATACCTGAGAAAAGAAAACAAGCTCCAGGACTGAGAAGTTCAGTTTACAGACACGAACATTACTTTATTCTCAAGTTTTTCCAAATCTCACAGATTTTTCAGAAAATTGTCAGAGACCTGTTTCTAGCAAAAAATAAATTGATTTTTATGCTTTCCAGTGTTAAAGAGAATAGTAAAGTTTTCAGAATTTGGGGGAGGGGAGAAGGTGCTGCATCTAGAGTATTTGAAGATCAGGTCCAAATGTGTAGTACTCTGCATGATATTCTGAAAATCTGGGGATAGACTCCCTAGAGTAAAAAGAGGCAATCTGTCTTGCTTTGTTTAATGTAATTTTTGGTGCAAGTTTGATTTCATTAAATTAGATGTACAACTCCTATGTGAAAATATGTTTGTAAATACATATTTATTTCCCTCTCCAGATTCTTTGAATGCATTAATAGTTGTTCCTAGAGAAATTATTATATGAAGGCATCTCTAAGGACTCTGAAAATAATCATGAACAATAGATGAAGTGAGTGGAGAGAACACATTCCCAGCAGACTACACTCCATACTCCCCGAATATCTATGGAATACATAACATTCCCTATGGAATGTACATGGTGCCACTGAATTTTCTGCAAATTAGACTAGGTCCATGGAAATGCTTACTACTTGATTCTGAATCTTGCACATTCAGCAGTATGTGCTCTAAAAGCAGGGAAAAAAATTATTCCCTTCTCTGCCCTGGTCCCTAACCAGTGAAAGCTGCACATAGCCCACACCAGGCTTAACCCCCTCAGGCATTTCCTTACTTTAATGTATATATTTATTTTAAAATTCTACACAAAGTTCCTTTTTTGTTCTTTTGAGCACAGCAAGAAAAAAAAAAAAAAAAAAAAAGCAAAACAGCCAAACAAGGGTTCTGGTTGGTGGTTAATGTGTTTCCAAGGGAGTGAACTGTCTTGTGTTAGGACACTGCCCATTTCTTGGTTGGATGTTATCTTGTCATCTGAGGGATGGGTATTGTGTGCTGTGAGATTATTACAAAACAATCACATGTTTTGTAAGCTCACATGCCCTAAATTACTTGAGAAATTAATGCTATGGAACAGCTATAGTTAATTATTACTCTTTGATCCAACTTTGAATAAAGGCCCACTTAGAGGACTACTGCATTGTGGTTACATCCTCTCCCTGCCAGCAACAATGCAAACAACATGAGTTATTCAGAGATGACAGAATGGGCATCAGTTTCTTCAGGTTAAGGTGTTCGTCCTCTTGTTTTGGGTACAAAGGCAAATTAAGAACCTGAGGTGATATCCATGGAATACAAAGCAAGATTGCAAGTGTAATTCATAGCTCTGCCTCTGAAGTCGTGTGACCATGCATGGATTTCATGAATGTCTCTGACTTCAAGACATATTTTTTTCTTCTGAAGATCAAAACCTGGTATTTTGCTATGGTAATCTCTATCAGGGAGGGGGATTAATAGAAGGCATCTGTCATGTGGTTAATTGCTTAAAACCACAACAATATGGACCCGTAGCTTGCTATCTACATTGTAAAGACTGAAAAAAAAAAATCAAAAACAAACAAAAAAACAAAGCTCAAAAACCCAAACCAACAAAACAAAAAAACCACACACACACACAAAAAAAGAAAACCAAAAATCAAAAAAACCAACAACAACCAGAAACAACAATTATGATTGTCTTTTAATTCTAGTGGAGTTGAAGTTTTTCTAGGGGAGAGAAGGTAATATGGTGAGGTCTCATAAGTTTTCTGTCACAACAGCTGCACTGTTTCACTGTTTCAATATAATCCAAGTGACAAATGCCTCAAAAAAGTACCTGTGTCACCTCCATCTCTTACAGCTCAATGGTACTGCCAAGGATGTGGCAAGATGCAGCTGGTGCCACAGACTTGCCAACTCCCTATGTGATACCCAACAGCTGTTGGAAGCTGTGTGTTAAAATTCATGCTGGGATTTGAATTTCTACATTATCTTCCTCAGGAAGTGAAAGCAGTGAAGTAAACTTCATGTCCCCTAACTCCCTGCCTGTGCTTCTATATTAAGCTGGATTCCACTTTGGCTGAGAAAGTGCACTGTGCTATACCATTTTCTTTAATTCTTTTTCTGCCCAGAACTCTATTCTGGCATGCAATCACTCCCTCCATCAGCCTGCTCCACACACGTGTCCTTTCAGTTACCAAGCACTCTGATTTATATCTTAGGTAAAGCTGCAAAGCTCCAGGAGCAGATCTCAGTGATGTGTGTAGATTCAGGAGGGCAGCAGCTTTCTCAGGACTGGCAGCATCTGTACTCCCCTGCCTCAGCCAAACAACACACAGAGGACTTGGCTCCAACATGATCATTAGAGCTGATGGTGCTGATTTCAGGTTCCTGCTCCATCTTCCAAAGGCTGCTGAAGGCCTCACTACTAATTTCCCCAGATGGGAAGGTGAAAATCCAGAGACAAGGTGCAGGGAGGAGCAAACAGGAAAGCTGCATTTATAGTGCTGTTCCCCAGCCTAAGCACATTTCTGCCAGACAGGCTCCAACAAACTGCAGGAAATTCAGAAAAGGGCAACAAAAAAAATGATTAAAAGGCTAGAGGGATTCATTTATAGAGAAAATTAAAAGAAATAAATATGCTCAACTCAGTTTCGCTAACTAAGGAGGAATCGGATAGCTCCATACAACTATCTGCAGGTGCAAAGAAGCTGAAAGCCTTGTTTAAAATGATTTAAGGAGCAACTAGTAGCAAAAGAATGGCATTGATCAAAGAAAATCTGAACTAAGCTCTTGTAAGTCATTTGCAACATTGATTTTAAACGAGAGATGGATCACTGAATTCTAGGAACTGGTGGAAGTCCCCTTGCTTTGACCATTTTAAAAAACCAAAACAAAACAAAAACCAACCAAACAAAAAAACTGGACAAAATCTTCAGTAGTAAAGAAGTAAATGGGAATGGACAAGATGAATAAGGACATAGAGAAAAATATATCCCATTTTTAAGAGGTAGGAACATAATGCTAAAAGAGGGTGCACCTGTGTAACAGAGGTGCCATGAAGGTTCTAGAAGGGCTCTCTCAGGTTGTCTCCACATCCTGCACCACAAATTGAGCAGTTTGACTCAATGTGCTTTCGTCTCCACCCTTCTCTCCCTAAGGCTTCAGCATCTGCCCTAATGTGTTGTATTTTGTCTCTTTGCTACCTGAGAGAAGTCCTTTAGCATGTCTTCAGACGAGCATAGGTCCACTACCCTCTGGCTGATCCAGATGCGAGTAGTCATGAAAAAAATCTTTCAGACTTACTGGTCATATATCAACAAGCTCCTTTACCTAGAGCTCTGAGAAATGTGCAAGCAGATTTCTGCTGCTGGGATTAATGCCAGTCCCAGCAGTTCATATTTCAGAGAGGAACTATGTAGGAGGATGAATCTCATCCTGTCCAGCAGCCACCTGGACCCTTTCTTTTTTTACCTCATGTGGTACTAAAGTAACCCTGATCAGCAAAAGGACAATGCTGCAATACAGCTGGTGCAGAACGATGTAGAAATGGAACATGTTCTTCATTGTGGTGAGGGAGTCCAAATTGCAATAAACAGAATTTGTGTTACCATTTTAGAATATGCTCTGAAAATCCCTTTCTACAGCTTTTCCTCCCTCAGTATCAGCAGTTGCTCTTCAAGCTTGAGGGCAGCATTAACTTGAGGAGACATA